>NC_138893.1:45807051-47048301 GCF_965194825.1 Balaenoptera physalus
AGATTTCCAGGAATTGGGCCACAGCTCACTTTTTGGCCTTTTATGGTTAGCCTTGGAAGAGTCATGTCACCTGTGGGTGTGTGTCATTTAGCACGCTAATGTGTTACAGTGAGCATATAATGAGGCTCAAGGTCTACTGGAAGTCAAATCTTCTGCCATCTTGGGCCTAGTATAGTAAATGTTTCCATCCATTTAATTTTAAGCTGACCTGAGTTTCTTGTAGATAGCATGGAGTTGAGTCAGTTTTTTCAACCCAATTTGGCAGTCTCTCTTTCTGTTAGTGTATTAAGATCATTTAGAGCCAATTAGTCCATAAACAACTATATGGGCTTGCATTCCTTTGCTCCTTCCTCTCCAAAATTTCCCTAGTACTTTCCAGTTCCCTTGTATTCCCCTTTTCTCTCTTCTGGCCTGAAAGGTGGAGCATTAGCCACTCTGCCTGCCATGCTCTTCCCATGACTGTGCAATATCAGGGGCATGGGAGAATAGAATAAGAAAAGCTCCACCTTTCTGGACAGTGGGGGGACGGAGAAAAAACACAACTGGGATTTCCTCCTTCTGAGCATTTTATTTGCTAATGTGCATCATGAATCTTCAAGAGGGATTTATAATATGCAGATTTAACTTGTTTGCCCATAGATCTTTTTAAAATTTTAATGGTTTCCCTCTGATCATTTCTTTGAGTGTTTCACAATGTGGGCTATTGTATCTTTTTATATTTCATACTTTGTTCAAGGAAATAATCTCCTTTTACCCTCAAAATCCCCTCACCACAATTGATTCACATATTAGATAGATATATATATATATGATCATTAGATGAATGCATAAACAATCTTTATTAGAAACTTATATAGAGAGTTCAGAACTTTAGTACTTTGTCTAATGTGGCACTTTAAGGATAATAATCTTTGTTTAACCTCTTGAAAATGAAATCCAGCCTGTTAAATTGACCCCCATCCCAATCCTCTTCTAGTGTCCAAAGTGAGCAGTGAGTTGATAGGGCATTTGTGAAGAATTCGTCATCTTCTGTTATTCCTGAATAGCTCACTGTGTGAACTTGTTCTGTACATATGAGGCAAATTCAGCTTGACAGGTAGACGTTGCCTTTAAACTTTTGATGGGAATGAGAGGAGAGAAGGTGACCTGAACTTTTCTCCACCCTTTCAGTGTTTGTTGACAAAGAAATTTTTAAAGATTACAGTCAAAGATGGTGGTTTTTGGAGAAGGAAGGGGTTGGAATTTCCTTTGGTTTCATGATCAAACAAATTGACTAATTTGGATTAAGTCTGAGTTCTGAATGTGGGCTTAAGTCTGCTCTCATAGAATTCTAATGTTCTGTTCACTTCAAAATGTATTCAGAGAATGAACCATTGTCATTCCATGTGTTTTACTTTTGACAAGTGTAATCCTTTTAGAAAGATTTTAGGTGAAATTATTTATGAACTAGGAAAGCCCATGGTGATAACACTGAATTTGGGAAACTCATCTGTCCTTTTAAAATTATTAATTTAACAGGATAGTGGGCAGTTTAAAAAAAAGCTCTAATTTGAGCTTCATAATCCATATTATTGACTAATTCCCAAATTTTAAAATGTCTTTTTGTGATTCTCTCTGCCAATGGCATACATTTTTTCAATGACTGAGGTAAGTTTTCAAATTATGCAGCAGTATTATTGTTGTGTTCTTGTTGTGGTTAAAACCTATTGTGTACTAAGCATTTACTAAGTACCAGGTATAATTCTAAATATTTTACATATATCGTTTTACTCAGTCATCACTACACTTCTATGAAATTAATAGGAATGTTATACTCTTTATTATCTTCTACCAGTCAGAAGACTGAAATGACAAGAAAATAAGTTACTTTGTCCAAGGACACAGAGATAGTAAGGGGCCAACCTAAGATTCAGACCCACATAGTCTTTGTTCAGATCATGAATGTTTAATTGTGGCTATACAGTATACAAGTGAATTTAAAAGTATAGGCTCTGTAGTAAAAGGTACCCCAAATTCCAGGCTCTACTCTATATTAGTTGTATGGCCTTGAGTAAATTGTTCAATCGATTTAAACCTCAGTGTCCTCATCTGTAAATCAAGAAAGATACACATCTCATAGGATATTAATAAAGATTAAAGAAGTTTATGCATGTGCATGGTAGAATCAAGTAAACAATCAGTAAATATTACCTGTTATTCTGACACCTACCACTGTTATTCTATGTCGGGAAAGTTTCTCCAAGTAAATTGGTTAGTTTTCCTATGGAAAGTTATGCCAAAGACTTAGCTGGAAAAAGATATAGCAATACTGTAAAAGTTTGGTGTTTTTCAAGTCACAGACAAGATTTCCTGCAAAAACACATTATTTTAAATCACTCTTGAATTAATCTTTCCTTTTTCAAAGGGGTAGTAGTTCAATACCATCACCATAAACTTCATCATCACCAACTATTATATTCATGATCAATAAAGGCATAAAATAGTGTTTTTAAATGTGTGCTCTCATCAGCAAAGAAATAGCATCCTTGTCTTCTCTATTGACCACAGAGATAGGCTTCCTGCTAGATTCTTCCTCCAGTTTCCTCCAGCTTCACAATCCATAACACCAAATCAAGAATTTTACTTATGGAATGGATAGTCTGATTTGTGAGAAGAAAATGTATGCATTGACTTATAATTCATTAACAGACACAAAGCAGATTTACCCTCATAAGAGACCTGGGGAACAATAAATTCCTAATGAATATTCCTGGAGTTTAAACTTCTTTCATTGTACCTACCATATGAAAAATGGCCTAAACAAGTTCATAATTTCTGTTCATTTATCACATAGTTTTTTTTGCAATCCAGGTACTTTTTAAAATAAATGGACTGATTCTTCTCTCTAAAATTCAGAATTAGTGGTAATCTGCTTAAACGTTTGACCTAAATTGCTGTGTTCAGCAGGTTATTTGCTGGTTTTACACGTGAATTTCCCTTGGTAGAATCCAGTAGAGTAACATACATTATTGCACATTATAGTCTCTGCCTATAATTCCCTTTATCCTTCAGTACTGTAATGCAGTACCTAAACCCTTCAATTTATAGCCCCTTCTTGAATTGCCGTCTTTTGACCCTCACACTCACAGGTCTGTGGCTCTGGTCTAAGTGTATTATTATGTACCAGGGAAAGGAATTTTGCTTTATAAAGGTAAACTGTCTTGCTTCCACAAGGTATCAACGAGATATCTCATCCTTCCAAGAAGGAAAAGTTCATATATTATCACACCACATCCTACTGTAATGTACTGTTGTCCCTTTAGTCACCAGCGAAGAGGGTTTTGGTGGCTCCAGATATCTTAAGGACATGTATTTAAACAGTCAGCTACAACATATATGGCTTGCATTTTTCTTCGCTTGCTTTTTTTTTTCTCAATGGGAAGAGGGGGATCTGAATTAAGTTTCTTGATGCCGTGGAAATGGTCTGAGAAGAATAGGTATCGTCTAACAAGTCTCTACTCTTTCTGTTCCATCTTCTTTATTTCCTACCAGTCTTTAGTTTGCTCTATTTTATTCCCACCCTCCACTAAACTGCTCTTTTTATGGTCAAATCCAGTGGCCATTTCTCTTTGTCTTGCTTTATCTCTCAGCAGCAGCAGCATTTAACATAGTTCTCTGTGGCATTCGCCATGTCCTCTGTCTTGCTCCATCATTGCAAACCTCTCAGGGTTTGTGGGATCATGCTCAATTAGTTCTCACAGATTTCTTCTCAGTGACCTTTCACAGCTACTCCTTCTCTACCTGCCTTTTGAATACTGGAAAGTTGGGTCTTCTTATTTTGATACAGTGTTTACATTTCTAAGTGTCTCATTTAGTTTCAAAACTGGAAATACTCTCTGTATTCTGATGACTCTCAGATTTGAAGCAAGAGTCATGAACTTTCCCTTGAGCTCTGGATCTAGAGATTAAAATGGAGACTAACATGAGAATACACTTAAACGTCTCAAATTTATGTCTCCTGATTTTCCATAGAAATATGTTTTCTACCTTTCCCCATCTCAGTGAATGAGTCCACATTCTGCTCCATTTTTCACTTCAAATTATAGTTATTCTTAATTCCTTTCTATATTGTAGAGCACGGAAAGTTAATTTTGACCAGGTTTCTGTAGGAAAATATTAGTGGGAGACTGAATGTTATCTTCTTCTATCTGCTTCAATCTCCTTTATTCCCTTAGCTTTGGTCTCATTTTATTTATTATCCTACCAAGGAGGCTTCTGGATTCTTAATTTTTATTACATTTTTATATTGCATGTTTAATGTAGGGACCATGCATAGCAGATAAGGATATTCAAAAAATGTGTCTAAAATATAATTGTTGAATGAAATACAGCAAATTCCAGACTTACAACATCCCTCTTCTATTAACTCTTTTCATTTTAAAACCACTACAGTAATGGCTGTAATTTTTGTTTACGAACAGCTGACAACTGACTCCATAGCATCAGGCCCACTGACAGCCATCCTAGGAGGGTGAGGTCAAAGGTAATATAGGTAATATGACTGATTCGGTCTACACGTGGAATCAGGGGAAAACATCTTATCACAACACTTTCTTTTTTTTTTTTCAAATTTAGAAATGTATTCACTCTTACGTAAAGAAATGAAATAATGATGCATAGAAAGCCAGATATCTTTATAAATGAAGTAAGATATTTTGAGTCAACAGAATTCCTGGGTGAAAGTGAATAAGCTGGTCTCTAAGTCAAAATTTTCACTCTACACACAATTTTGAACTTAAAAAAAAGAAAAAGGTTTGAAAAGCAGAAGTTTTGTATAATTGAATGCTTGAGAAGAAAACCTTTTGACTATCTAGAATCTCATACCTCTAAGTCAAAAATGAATTCTGGCCAAGACAATGTCTGCCTTTTTAGAGGTTAGCAAGACCAGTGGGTAAAGCGAGGGAAGAGTTCTTGACAAACTTCTCATGATTCTGGAAGAAACCCTGTTTTAACTTTTGAGGACAGGGGTCAGTTATAAGTGCCAGTATAAAACAAAGAGTTAACTATAAAAGTTCACCAAAATATTTCTTCAGGAAAGCTATTGTCTGTAGTAAGTGAAATGTCTGGTTATAAGGCAGCCATGAAAAGATGTTTCTTCTTTCTCCTCCTCCAACTCCATCAGAGATCCTGCGCTCTTCCCTTTTCCTCTGTACTGAGAAGTACGAGAAGATGATAAAAAGAGGAGAAAGTACTCCATTCTCCAGGATATGTCATCAGAAGACTTCTGATGCATTTTGATATTCAAAAGAAAATGGCATCTTGGAGGCAGATGCACTTATATTGAATGAAGTTACTTAAACTAGGATTTGACAACTTAATTCTGGAAAGGGCCAGATAGTAAATATTTTAGGTTGTATGTGCCATATGGTTTCTGTTACAACTATGCAACTCTGCCATCATAGGGTGAAAGCATTCATAGACTAAATGTAAACAAATGGGCATGGCCATATTCCAATAAAACTTTATTACAGAAACAGGTGGAGGGCCAGATTTGGCCTGCAAGCCTTTTATTGCTGATCACTGCCTTCAACTATTGACTAATGTAAGGGTATCTTTACTAGAAAAGTGGACAAATATTTAGCACAAAGTTTACAAGACGCATAGTTTTGGGAGCCTCACTCAAGGTGTTTGGTTCATATTAAAAACAAAAAACAAAAAAAAACCCAGAAACAAACAAATATTTCTTATATTCTTTTAGTTTTCAGTTTTAAATTAAAATATAAGAATTTTTATTAAAACAAAATAACGTGTTATTTACATAAATTGGGGAATAGTGAATAGACTTCCAAGATCTGAACCCCAATTTTTAGAGCTACATTGAAAGGAAATAAAAAGAGTACTTACATGGTTGTTTGCCATGATCTTCTTGGTACAAACTGAGCCATAAATCTGGCATTTTTCCAGCCAATCTGTTAAAACAGTAAAGCTTGTTCCTAAACTTGCTGAGAATTCTTGGGTCATGTATGAAATCTTAAAAGACAAAGGTAAATATATTTAAAGTCTAAGGTAGCTGAAGAATGGGGTACAATTGCAACCTTTACTAGTTTAGTTAGTATTCTTGTAATCATCTCCTTGCATATAATTGTCACCATATCCTAAAATATCTTTCACCAAAGAATCAGCTTTGTGGCTATTGTAGATTGGAAAGGGAAAGATTAGTAAATCAGTCTCTTACTAGCAATGTTAAAACATCTGCAAAATTCTGATGCAAGTGTTAAGCATATAGTAACAAGCATGCAGTTTTAGAGAAATGTGGCCAAGGCTCTGTTTCAGAGGAATTGAAATAAGAATTTAATACATGCAATGGAACTGAGTCCCATCTTCAGAAGCTGCTTAGACTTTAATTAAAAAAAAAAAAAAAGATTCATGAGGTAATGGATGTAATCAAGGAAGCACTGGCATCGTTAGCAAACAGAGTATGGAGCTAGATTTTAAGCAAGAGAGTCAAACCATTGTAAGACTGTTGTATGTTGGATGAAGGATTTATGTAAACAGTTTGGGATTTTTTAGAATCTGAAAATTGGAGGATTTGAAAACTATCTTCCTTACAGATAGACAAAAAAAAAAAAAAAAGCTCTTTGGCTTTAGAATTCAAAGCCATTTTTTACCTCTGTGGGTTTATAGAATAAAACATCCATAAAGCTATAGATTCACTATTAAGAAAACATCCCAATGATTTACAAAGATACTTTAAAGAGATTGTTTTGTTTTGTTTTATTTGAAAGTTCTATTTTCCCACTGTGCAAACGTGAACATGGGTGGTCCCCTAAGGAAAACATGATCTTAAGAATGTAAAAACTAAGTATAATCTCATTAGGTTTTAGAGAAAGAAAGGGAAAGCAGTAAAAAAAAAAATTTTTCAGTTAAGGTAGGGCAGCTTTTCATGTTCACCTGGAGCCTATAGAATTGCTTCAGTTTGTCACCAAAGCCTAGCACCAATCCTCTTGCCAACTGTCTAAAACACACATATGCAACTCACACAGTCCTGGAGCAGCTGTGCATAGTTCTGAATTATGCACTGTGGCTTTAAAGTCCTTTGCCTCCTGCTTCCTACAGCACCCTTAGGATAAAAAAGTATCTTTTTATATACCGTGATGTGCAGAATGTTTTCTCTCCAGTCCCTGCATTGCAGAAGGTGCATTTTCAGTGACATATAGCATACAATGTAAATGAGCTATGGAATAACAAATTAAAAAGCTTTTATAGAAACCTCTGATTACTATTTATGGCTCCCCTGGTATGACCTAAACTGGCTGCTATTCAAATAATTACAAGTTCCCCAGTGAGTATGGGGGTATGCATTATTGACTAACAGCAGATACAGCCAGTAGTGTGATTTTTTATTAAGGGAAAGCCATAAAGGTAGTTTTTTTTTTTTTTTTTTTTTTTTTTTTTTTTTTTAAATCTGTGATGCTCTTTCTGTGCATTGCCAGGCAGACAGTGAGAAAGGGCATTTTAAATAATGGTGGCATATTTCTCCCCTGCAACTGTTCTTCTCTGGTGAGCACTCCTCAACCCTTCCATTTTTCTTTAGAACATACTGTCAATGTCACTAAAAATGTGAACAGATATGCCCACCTCGTCATACAGTAATTTAAGCAACATGAAATTTATAGTGCATTTGTAGTTATACAATTAGTACATTTACTGAGACCTACCAATAGGCAAAGCACTATGCTATTGTCTTGTTAAAATCATTAAAATGGTCCTTGACTCCAAGGGTCATAGTACCTAATTCTTTCTTTGTTATATAATACTATTTCCTAAAATGACAAAATGGTATAAATTTATAATCCAACATTTACTTAGTATCTATTACGTGTTAGCTATTGGTTAGACTCCAGAATTCAAAAATTAATGACCTGGCCTATAGATGCTCATGATTTAGTGAAGGAGGACAGAGAAGGCTACACAAATAGCACTTCTAGATGGCAGAGAGGGGTAAGTGATCTGATTTCCAATCAATACATTATGAGAGTAGGAGGTGGGAGATTAAGTCTGAGTGGAGCTGATGGAAAGACATCTGGGATAAGGTGGAATATGAGCTTGCTTGAAAGAAAATGTAAGACTTAGCTTGGTATGAAAAACCTTTCTATGTAAAATAATGACTTGATTAGAAAAACAAATATACAAAATATTCAAAAGGATAAAACTGGCAGAAACAAAGTTTATGGAAGATGAAATCCATCACATTTATTGTTTAGACATCTGTCTGATGCGATGATATAGAGGTAAAATTAAAAAGAAAAAGGTTAACTATTATTTTCATGATGCTTACAGTCTAGCTGGAGAGTGAGAGCATCTACTTTGCAGGATCAGATATGTTTATACATAGTTTGTTGTAATTACAAAAACTTTAATTTTGAAGTACAACAGTTGTACCTAGTCTAACTCTTAGAGATTGTGTGAGTGTAAAGAACACACTTGGAATTGCTTTACAAATTCTAAAACTCTAAAGGAACATCAATGCTCTGACATGGCTTAAGGGTGGCATAAGTACTTCTTCTCCCCAAATATCACACAATTGACTTCCTCACAACCCAAGAGCTACACTGGACAGAGCAGACACTACTCTCCTTTGGGACTTGACCAGCAGTGACAAAATGCTGTCAATAATGATGCTGCCTCTTTGGAAGGCGAGATGGCATCATGTTTCACCATGCTGTGGACCTTGTTTTCCCAGCTGACAATCAAGAAGTCCAGAAAGAAAGTTGCTATCACTTACTGAGAGTGAGTGTCAATGCATGAGTCTTTGCGTCTCAGGTTGGGAGCCCCAGCTCTGTCTGAACTTTGGATGAGCCTGCAAACACATCAGCAGTGGAAACCACAGTAGTAGCAACAGCCCTAATGGCCAAGAATCCCATGCTTGTGTAGATTCCTGGGTAAGACCTAGTGCCATTCTTGACTTGAACCACACACAGACTTCTAGTGGTAGTATTAGTGTTCTCTGGTGCTGTGATGTATCCCAATCTCGGTGAGTCCAGGATGAGCAGAGCTAATTAGTAAACTCTCTGAAATGTGGGATTATAAGAGGGAGAATGAACCCGGGATATAAAGGAAGTAAAAATTGACAGAGGGGAATTTGAGGTCAACTTTAATTGGTGATGTAAAAGCAGCTCCTTTATATTGCAGCCCAGGCTGGTTTTCCAAATATCTCTTTCACTCACCACCCATATTTTATTTAAAAAAACACTAATTTTACTTTTTATATGAATCATAAAATAATGACTCTCTACCCTTTTGCTGTCACATTGTTCTGAGATGTGAATGAGCACTGTATTTGATCTCTTAGACACTTCACACCATTTTCCATTACACCACATGTCTCAGACTCCTTAAGTATTTGGATTTTTTGTTTAATGCTACCATATTGCTCTTCTCATATATAGATTTTCATATTTCTGTCTTTGGACAGATAGACCCAGTGTTGGTATCTCACCATTATATATATATACAGTGTTTCTGAAATCAGCAATTATAATGGCCATTGGCATTTACTGTAACTGACCTCTTCATTGACAGTTGTCATAGCCTAGGAAACAAGGTGGGGCATGAGAAGTGGACTATCCACTGATACTTGGAGCTCATTCAAAGCCCCAGGAGATTCTAAGTTCTTGGAAAATTATCAGAATGTCTGTGTGCATTGTCATCTCTTTTTGATCTTTAGACAGAATTTATCCAAATTAATGCATTAGTGTCCAAAGACGATGAATAAAAATGCCAATGAGATGGGCACATGTAACTCACTTACCCAATTTGTAATACTGGAAGCCTGGTGAATATTATTTCAAACTTCATCCAAATACCTTTACCCAAAGTTTAAAATGACTCAAATATTCATGTAAATGGAAATTCCAATTATTCTATTTAGATGTGTGCAGAGCGAAGGTCTCTAAGACCTAACAATCTTTCTGTTTGCGCATGTTAAAAGATTCTGCATTTTTCCATTTTCCATAATGGTGTACGTATTTTAAACACCAAAGGATTAAGAAGCTTAGAAAAATTGTCTAGGGCTGACCTGCATAGATAAATAAAAGTGTTAATCTGTGAGAAGAAAGTTTGAATTAGAAATTAGATAATTAGAAGTGAAGATATAACGGAACAAATAAGTAGATAAGGATGGACGATTAGGTCCACCAACGGGCAGAGTCTTAATAAGTTTGCCATACTATCTCATTGATCAACTTGGTGCCTACAAATTGTGTATTTTAGTGGAAACAGTAGAAAGTCTATCAGTAATAAGGTGTAAAATAGAAAAGCAAACCAGTGCTTTATTTGATACAGTTTAATGGGGCCAATGACCAATGAACCATGATAGGGGAAACTACATTTTAAAATTAATTAATGAAAGAATTGCATGCCCTTTAAATGACCCTAGTGTCTTTGTTTATAACTTTCATGGCTCTTTACATGCAAGCTCTTGCTCATGTTTCACACAGTTTTCATAATGAGCATTAATCTGCATTGCTTAATTGGCAGGCAGAGGAGGCAATCCTTACAGCAAAGCAGGATGGGAAACAATTCCTATTCTTTGCTGTGGCTCCTTTTGCATGAGGTCCTAGGAGCAAATTGGAGACTCTAATTTCTTTAGAATAGATATAATAATATTTTAGTATCTTTTACTTCCAAATGCCAAATATGATTATTACATCTAGTAGGAGTGGGATATTCTTGGCTTTATCTAATTATATAGTTCAGGTTGAAAAGTATACCAAATTATTTAAAACACATTACCACTACTCTAAAAAGATCTCATTCTCTCTCACTGAAATATTTGTTTTCTTTTGACTCCTTTCAGTTTCACTTTTTTGTTCCAAGCTACTTAGAGACCCTCATAGAGATCACTTTTCTTTGTCACAGTGGGGTGACATTCATCTTTTATTAATATTTTGTTTTCAAAATCATTGATAAGTGCTTTTCCAAAAATATTTAAATGTTTCTCAAGGGTTGTGAGTGTTCTTTGGTTATACCAGAGATCTTTGTGACTCTCATACAAATAAAATTCCACATCAATTTGAATGGATGCTATATTATTCTGTTTTCTGTGACTTGAATTGAATTACTGAAATGTTGATCCTAAGATAAGCATTAAAAAAATTCGGTGTCACCTAGTTGATTTAATAGTGGTGAAAAGGTACTATCCCTGTCAGGATCTGGACTATTGTGTCATACCCCAGGTGACTTCTCTTATAAAGACAAACACAGATGGCACTCTGCCTGGTTCCTTGTACCGGATGGTAAAGCTGCAAAAATGAGACAATATCTGTGAAGTGTTTTGAGACTTCCAGGTAAAAAGAAATCTATAAGTGAAAGCCATCCTTGTTATTATAAATGGAAATATAAAAGATACTGGGGAGGCAATTCTGGAATCCAGATCATTTTCCAAAACATAGCTGTGCCCTTTCCCTCCCACCACCCACAAGAAAATAGAAAACTCTCCTTTGAACCACCAAAGTGGGTGTAGGGAAAACTCCTTAAGCATCTGTGCTTTGGATATTATATTACTACAGACATCAATAGATTTCTCCACTGGCTGCATATAAATGAACATTTACTTTGATAGGTCATTCAATACGTTCCATGCTGTCCAGCCAACATACAGTATGGAATGAAATTAGAGAGCAGGCAATTTCTGTCTGCAGGAATATATAATTACAATGTGTTTACCAGTGTCTACCTAGGAGCTCCATTAAATTACTAAGTAATTAAAAGGCAGTTTGTTCTTTACTCAAGCTACTACTTTTCTCAGAGAATATGGAAGTTTCCTACAGTAGTTAAAGGAATCCTGATATTTTATAGAGCAGTCCAGAACACTGATTGATAACCTCAAAGTAAATAGGTGCATGGTGCTTTCATTAATTATCCATGGAGTGTCAATTAATTCCCATTTTATTTGTTTCACTATTTCAAATGAAAAAATACTTTGCTCTTTCTGGTGGCTAAACACGTAGAATTGGATAACATAGTAAATAGTTTATCACATTGATAAAATTGATGCAGCACCCACTCTCTCCATGTTTTTAATTTAGTAGAAAGAATACAGTGCCTTTTGGAAAACTTGTCCTGAAAATGCCAGGCTTGTAGTTTACATTGGATTCTGTTCCACTTCAGAGATTCCAACTTCAGTGGTAAAATTACAATGGCAAATTGTCAGATTTGTTCTGTACTTAAATAAACAGATGTTAAGGAGATAACTGGTAGATAGTGATAAAAGAGCATTCAGTAATGAAATCTAGCCATAGTTTTCTAATGCTTTCTTCACATATGGTTACTACAACTATAAGGCAGGGACTATAAAGATCTCATTGACTGTGCTTCAAGGTGCTTATGACTAAGGGCAGTGTATTTCAACTGGAGATGCTTAAATAGTCCAAATTTCAAGTCACCCTAGAAAATATTAAGGGGAAACAAATGGTTGCAGCAGAAATTTGCAATTCAAATAGTGCCATTTTCTCTTCTTTGTAGCAAACTCTTCTTCCATTAAAAAAAAAAAAAAAAGGAAAAAAAAAGGGAGGAAAAGAAAACCTCATACTGTGAATACCTACCATACAGAGTAAGGTTGAAATAGGTGTTGTTTTATCATATCACTATTGTTTTTCATATACTTTTGTCAGTATTTCTCAGGGTGCAGTTTATGTTTAAAACATTTTGCATTTAATCATAATTACCTGGACTTTTCTCATAATCTTGTTGCAATTCTGGCTATTAAGATCCTCTATATAATGAAATATGTGTGTTAACATTTATTGGGTATTGTTGCTTTTTATCTTTTCTGCACTTACACTTGGGCCTTCAGTAAAGGAGTACAGGAGTATATAGCACAGTGGAAAAAAAAATGGGGATTTTGTTTCCTCCAGACAAGTTTTAAGATTTACATTGTTTATTTTTCCATCAAAGCATATTGAAAAGGTCACATACAGATATTGCTGCAGTGGCCCAAGTCAGCTGAATAAATGGTGAGTTCAGCCACCTAAAAGACATAGAGATGGATGCAAAAAGGGAGGAAATCATTGAGGGTAATTTTACAGTTCTGCAAAAGATAACTATAGTGTATCCTGGAATTCTGCACATGAGGTGGGATTTATTTTCGAGATATCTTTCTGGATTCATCTTGTGATGAAAAGTGATTTGTCAGCTGTAAAGAAACTTTGGCAGGGAAGAAAATAAGTGCTATACAGAAGATGAAAATAGAATTTTCCTTCTTGCTCCCCGTCCCTCTTCCTACTGTTCTATATTTATTGCCTCAGAGGAAGCATGGAAGGTAGAAAATGTATACGTTCTTCTGGCTTTGGTTTCTTATATAAACCAAAACCTTGCAGTAACACAGAGCCTTTAGAACCTCAGTAAGATGACGGGGAGAAACAGACTAAAAAGATCCTGCCATCTTGGCCAGAAAATACGTTCCCTTAGCCTATGAAGTAGATAGAGGGAAGTAAGGAAAGGAAATATATTGATGTACTGAAGAAAAATGAGCCCTTTCCTTTTCTCACACAAAGTCCCTGAAAAATTTGTCCAGTGATATAAAGTAGGCAGGACCACAGAAAGCCTTCCAGAGAGTCCTAGGTCCCTGCTGACACAATTGCAGTAGAGATAACCCTATTAATCCAACATTGGTAGGGAAATATCAGGGCTGGTAGACCTTAAGGTGCCATGAAGACAAGTATTGCCAATGAAGATACTATCGATCCGTGCTGACCAATGACTAGAAAAATACATTTCCCGTTTGCCAATGCCTTAGCACTATGTAGCCTTCCCAGTAACTTGACATAACTCGAAAAAAATTCTGAGATACTATGGTTCAATTTTCCTGAAATGGGGAAATTTCCCTCTTTTCTTTAATCCTAGTAGATGGAGGCTTGAGACTGAAATAATTTTGTTTCTGTAGAGCCCAATAAAATGGTTATTACATACCTGAGATTTTGGACAGCTGACTTTGAATTTAGTGGGCTCAGTTCTCAAATGACGCATTTTTGTTAGACTGGCTTCCCATGAAAGGAGAAGTCTGAAACAAGACGTTTCAAGGCAGTTTGAGATGTTATCCCAGAAAGCCAGAGTGAGGGAGAAAGGAAATTAAGACAGAGAAGGAGGAAAAAAACAATATAAAAGTGTGTTATTGTGGTTGCTGCTCTAGACAGTAAGGATTCGAAGCTTCTAGGATCTCTGAGCAGCATGGCAAAAGCCTCCCAGAATTGTGTCCTGGCTTCTATTCCCCACTGGTTGAGGGTGGCTTCTGAGAACATTAACTCTCTCATGTGTCTGCATTACAGTTTTACTTGGGCTGACTGGGATCCCATGGTGTGGGGGAACACCTGGAAGCAGAAAAGCAGACAAAGACACACAGCATGTGTTTAAGTTGGGGCGCTGTCAGCATGGGAATATCTACCACTGCTGAATCAGAAATCAGAGTTGGTCCAAGCAAGAAGGATAAAGAATAGGAAAAGCATCTGGTATAGTCCCTCCCTTGTATGATTCAGTTCCAATTTTGCCCAATCTTATGTCCATCTCTCACTGATCCCTGAAGATAGGGGCCAGGTAAAATCTCTATCAAAAGCTTAAATAAAGAAGAGTTAATAGAATGTACTACCAGTCCTACTGCTGCAAATAGTGCTGAAACCATGTAAAGTCACCATTTTCATCTTCCACCACTGATTCTATATACCTATACCTTTTGCTAGACCTTCGGCTAGTCTCTATTTCTTGTCTTCTAAGGTTACTCAGCCCTCTTTCCTGAGGGATCTGAGCACTGGGTTCTCTTGCCCTTATTAGGCTGTAGTTGTCCGCACAGAGTACCAGCAAAAGTCCCCAGTGAATCCCTTGATTTCTAGAGATAGTCTCTACTACTCCCTTTAGGGTAGCAGTAACCTTAGCTCTTATGATAATTAACATACTACAACAGCAGCATGAATAATCCAAAGTGATCCAGGTGCAGCTGTAATTTTAGGTTTAGGGGAAATTTTACTATGTCCCCTAGTGGAAGCACTCCTCCCCACAACGGCGAACCAAGGTCTCTAATCTAAAAGCGTATGAGAAACACAAATTTTGCAAGTGGCTCATTAGGAGTGATAGTGAGAGACATTAATCCTCCTCCCACAACTTGGCTTCCAGACCAGTGCATTCTGGCTATTTGAAACTCAGCATCATATATTGGCTATTGGTTTCTTGCATATAGTGCATTCTGGAAGACAGAAACTAAAACCTGCAGAATGTTATTCTTGAACCTCAGTGCAGCTCTTAATGGGCCACTCTAACATTCTAGTAGACTAATTCCATGTGATGCACCAAATAGTAAAATAAGAATGAGTTATGTGGTCATGCAACAATTGTTACTGCAAAGTTGGCCAGTTGGTCTGAGGTGATGTATACCATAGTCTATCCTAGTATATCAGACATTCCATAAGTACTCTAATGTTTCTATAATAGGCACTTTGAGAAGGGAAACTTATATCTAGAGTAGGTTTCAAATCTAATAAGGATCCATAGCTGCCCCCTACAGGGTGGAAGGGACCCAATGTCTTCAACTCAACAGAAGGTGCAAGCTAATTTTCATTTTGATGTCACAGTTGAATTGTGTTGATGATATGCCTGGTGTTGGGCAGTTTCTATATCAGCTTTATTCAAAAGGGGTTGCTGTTGGAACCATGCATAGACTCCATCCAACATGGATATACCATTTGTAAGCCTATTGTACAAGTAGAGGAGTGACAGAATATAGAATATTACATAAGTCATTCTGTTCACATGTTATTGAAAGCCTCCTTTGCTGTGGGTCCTCTCTGATGTTCGCCAATATGATACACAAATATCCACATAGTTAGTACCCACCAACATAGGTTCATGCATGTGCATCTACCCTAAAGCTTCTTAGATTTGCTTTTCCAGTTTTTTCTAGTCCCCTGACCAGCCAGTCAATATATTGGCAATTTTTTATGAGCCCACATAGATCCTTACTTCAGACCATTTATCTCTCCGAAAAAGGAGACAAATGAGTGTATTTCTAGAAGTTCCCCTCACCACTATCTTTTAATGCTGCTCCTGAGACAAGCTGTAGAGTGGCAGAATAACATTTTCATCTTGCACTGACATAGCTGGACAAGGCATCTGCACAGAGGCCTGAGTTTTTTCTTTTCATTCATCTGGTTTTAGGGAATACCACACAGGGCCACAGTCATGACCATTGGTGCAACATAGGTAAGGAGCATGGGTATCTGGTCCAGGTGTTCATGAAACTGAGTTGTACTCTCTGGACCTGTTAGGGCACGATTCTGAATGTATCATTTCCATAATATCACAGATTGCTGCTGACCAGCATGATGTCATCAATAAAGAGTTCAAGCATGGTGTTCTGCTGAATATAAAGATTTAACATTCCTGTGGCTATATTATGACAGAAATCAGGAGAGTTAACTGAGCCCTGGGCTGAGACAGTGAATGTGTATTGCCGTATTTCACATATAAAAGCAAACTGAATTGTATCCTTATTATTGATGGGGTTTGAAAAGAACACATTTGTCTTATAAATAGCTGCATACCAAGTTTGAGAGGCTGTGTTGACCTCTTCTAGGAAATAGTCATTATCTATCAGAACAGTTATGATTGTGGATATCAGTTAGGTTGATAGTAATCATTAGTCACCCAAAACAATACAGTTGTCCCTTGAACAACACGGGTTTGAACTGCCTGGGTCCACTTATGTGAGGATATTTTTTTCAATAAATACATACTACGGTACTACACGATCTGCAGTTGGTTGAATCCATGGATGCAGTACCGAGGATAAGTAGGGTCAACTGTAAAATTATATGCAGATTTTCAACTGTAAGGGGAGTCAGCTTCCCTAACCTCCACGTAGTTCAAGGGTCAAATGTACTTTGATTTTTGCAGGAGTCAAACATTCTTTAAATTTTTGATGGCGGCATTAATCTCTATAATGGCTTATGGGGTTGATATAGTGCTTCAGGTTTCCCTTTTTGTCAGGATGGGGATAGTTTTAGGGGCTTACACTTGACCCTACCTACCATAGTGGTTATTAGTATATGGATCATGGAATCAATATGAGGAGCCCACCAGCTGCTAAGGAAACTAATTCTAATTACAGTCCCACCAATGTTGGACAACATATTTAAATATTGTTTGAAGGCACTGGAGATTAATCAAAGCAGGCATAAATCTGAAGAATGTGATTCTTGCAAAAAGAGAAGTGTACTAGGTAAATTCCATTTACTTGACTTTCCCTCTGAGGGCGCTCCTTAGTTCACCAGCATGGAGAATAAAGTCCCAACAAAAAAGTAACAGTCTTAGTGGACGGGGAGGTGGAGCTGGAAACTGGGAGTGGCAGGAATCCTAAAGAAGAGGAAATCAATAAGGAAGGGGAATTCAAAATATGCATGAAATTTCCTCTTAAATTGTCAGCTGACTACTAAATTGCACATGTGTAAGTCAAGGCTTCAAGAAACCCAGTGTAAGCAGCAATTGATAGGGTATGAAACTGTGTAGAGATTTAATTAGATGTCTTGGAGCTAAGGAAACAAAGTTTAATTCAAGTCCTGCCAAGTTAGAGGGGCTTGTAAACAATTTAGGTTTTTTGTTAAGGCTCCCCAAAGGATACATCCTAGGAGTAAGGGCAAAACTAAAATCAATCAGGTCTTACAAAGGATAAAAAAAAAACAAACAAAACCACTGTCTCTAATATTAAGTTGATCTGTTGGTACTCTACTTGCAAAAAAAGAAAAAAAAATCATCCTTCAGGGACTCTACAAACTTACATGACTCACATCCAATCAAAACTTCTGAAGCATGATTATTTTTTTAAAAGGATGAGTTTATAATGAGCTAAGAAAAACAACAGATAAAAGTAACTTACACAAGTTGTTCAGATATTAGAATTAAGATGGGATTTTAATTTAAAAAAATTTTATTGAATTATAGTTGATTTCCAATGTTGTGTTAACTTCTGCTGTACAGAAAAGTGATTCAGTTATACATATATATATTCTTTTTCATATTTTTTTCCATTACGGTTTATCACAGGAAATTGAATATAGTTCCCTGTGCTATACAGTAGGACCTTGTTGTTTATCTATCCCATACATAACAGTTTGCTTCTGCCAGTCCCAAAGTCCTAATACCTCCCTCCCCCAGCCCCCTCCCCCTTGGCAACCACAAGTCTGTACTCTATGTCTGTGAGAGACAGGATTTTAAAATAACCATTAAAGTGCTAAAATAGAGGAAAAGGTAGTCAAAATGGAAGGAAATGTGGTATTCCAATACAGAATTCGTACTTACAAAAGAGCTATTTTTTATTTTATAATTTAAAATGCAATATACAAAATTAAAAACACAATGAATGAATATGAAAAGAACCTGGGCTCAGTAGAAGCCAGGATTAGTGAATTGAATGACAGGTCAATAGAATTTCAACAGAAGCACAGAGAGGAAGAAAATGGAAAGAAGGGAACAGTGTACAAAAGACATGCGAGACACAGTCAAATCTTCTAAGGTGTGTGTAATTGGAGTCCCAAAAAGAGAGGAGAGAGGGAATGAGGAAGAAGCAACCTTTGAAAAGATAATGATTGAGAATTCCCCCTGACTGATAAAAGATCTCAACCCACATATTTTGGAAGATCAGTGAAACCTAAACAGGAGAAATACAAAGGAAATCACACATAGACACCTTATAGTCAAATTGCTGAAATCAAAGTTAAAGAAAAATATCTTAAAGCAGCCAGAGAAAATAGGTGCATTACCTTCAAAGAAGCAACAGTAAAACTGATGTCTGATGTTACAACAGAAACTATGAATCCAGAAAACAATAAAATGGCATTTTTTTAAAGCACTGAAAAAAAAAAAAAAGAATTTCAGTCTTGAACTCTATACCTAATGAAAACTTTCATCAACAATGAATGCAAAATGAAGACTTTTTCAGACAAACAAAAGCTGAGAGAATTTATTACCAGAAGAGTCATACTGCATGAATCCTAAAGGACATTTTTTAGGCTGAAGAAAAGTTATTTCAGGTGGAAGCTTTGAACGACATGAAAGAATAAGGGATTATAGAAAGGATAAAGAAGGGGGTAAATATGAAAGAATACTAGCTGTGTAAAACAACCACTATTTTATATAACATGTAGAAGGGAACTTTGTGAGGCAAAAACACACACAGGAGAGATTACATAGGGTTAAACTTTTTAAAGTTTCTTGTATTATTCTAGATGTGAATTTACTAACTTAAGTTAGACAGTAATAAGACAAGTATGCACGACTAGGATATCCACTAAAAAAACAATACCAAGGTGCACTAAACTAATAAGATACTTATTCAATTATAATTTTTTTTCTGGGCATTAGGAGTACATTGCTGAGCAAGCCAAATCCCAGCGCCATTGAAAAGAGAGAGAGAATAATCTTAAAAAATGAATATATAACATGCAGATGATGAGTGATACAGAGAAATAAATTTTTAAAATTCCTACTATTTATTGACCATCTCGTAGATTTGGGCATTGAGCTAAGGGTTCAACATGCATAGCTGTCTTTTTCTCACAGCAATCTGATAAAGGAGATATCTCTCTCTGTATTTTACACATGAATAAAATAAGGTTTACAGAAACTAAGTGATTTACTCAAGGCTACAAAACTAATAAATGGCATATGCAAGTTTATGACTTTTTCAAACATCATAGCAAAAGCATTTTTTCAAGTTATTATCTGTTCTTTTAAAACATTATTTTTAATTTCTACATAATATTTTTTTAATATACAAGGTACAGTCTATGCCAGATACAGCCTAAGTGTCCATCCATCGGCAGATGAATGGATAAAGAAGATGTGGTACATATATACAATGGAATATTACTCAGCCATAAAAAGGAACAAAACTGGTTCATTTGTAGAGATGTGGATGGACCTAGAGTCTGTCATACAGAGTGAAGTAAGCCAGAAAGAGAAAAACAAATATTGTTTATTAACGCATGTATGTGGAATCTAGAAAAAAGGTACAGATGAACCTAGTTCCAGGGCAGGAATAGTGACATAGACGTAGAGAATGGATGTGTGGACACAGGGGAGGAAGGGGAGGGTGGGATGAATTGGGAGATAAGGTTTGACATAAATACACTACCATGTGTAAAATAGATAGTGAGAACCTGCTGTCTAGCACAGGGAGCTTAGCTCGGTGCTCTGTGATGACCTAGATGGGTGGGATGGGGGTGTGGGTGGGAGCTCCAAGAGGGAGGGGATATATGTATGCATATAGCTAATTCACTTTGTTGTACAGCAGAAACTAACACAATATTGTAAAGCAATTATACTCCAATAAAGGTATAAAAAAAACAATATTTTAAAAAGTAATTCCTCTCTGTGGGTTATAGTATGTTGGTTCACAAAATGGCCCCCATACATGGAGGGCAAGGAGAGACTGAAGAAAGAGGCAGACCTCTCCGGATTGCCTGCAGACTTAGCAAGCAAGGGAACTTAGGAGGCTTGTCCTGGGTGGCCACAAGATGAGTGGATCTCTCTACTTGTCCACCATAATCTTAAAGTTTATGTAGAGGCCTTAACTGGGTTCAGTCAGGTGTACCATCTAGGTGGTCTCCTTGACACCTTACTTTCTCAAGGCTACATCCTTGAAGCAGCTGTTAGTATGGGGATAGTGGGCAGGATGTACATTCCAAGGATGGGATAGGGTTGGGGGAGCCTCTGATTGCCAAGTCCAGCTCCTGGATCAACTGACGGTATTGTCCTCTCAGTGACCTCCTCCAACAGGCAGTTCGTAGTGCCATTCCACATGTACCACCCTCCTTTTATTCAGCTCAAGGGACACGTGAATAATTCAGCCTGTGAGTAAAATCATGTGGTTCACTTCTGGTCAGAGGCAACTAAGGTATAAGTTTCTCATCTGATCTTTGCCTGCCACCATGCTACATTTGAGATAGCAGAATCACAAGATGAAGTGAGTCTGGATTTCTGATCAATGGATGAAGTAGGACCCCTTGACCTGCATCTTTATGTGGGGAGAAGAAAACTTCTGTGTACAAAAGCCAATGTGCTATTTACTTTCACAGTTTAGCCTAGAGTTAACTCTAGGCTAAACTGTGAAAGTAAATAGCACATTGGCTTTTGTGGTACTTATCTGGACTGATGTATGGGGTATTTGGCTTGGGTCCATTTCTTTGGACTATTAAATATAATACCACATTGAAAATATTGTGTTTTAAATATTTTCTATATTTGGGATTATTTTCTTGAGGTAGATGATAAGAAGGGGAATGAATGGTTCAAAGTTCTAAGACATTCCAAAGGGTTGTTTCCAACATAATCCCATTGGGATTTTTGAGTGCCTTTTTTTTTTTTTTTTTTTTTTACTAGACTATCAACATCATTAACCATTAACGCCAAAATTATATATTCATACACATGAAACAGGAAAGAACCTCACTGTTATTTTTGATTAATATTTATTTGATTATTGGTGAAGGTGAACTTGTGTTAGTTTCTGGTGTACAGCAAAGTGATTCAGTTTTTTATATATATATATATATATATAAATATATATTTTATATATAAAATATAACTGAAAATATACTTTTTCATATTCTTTTTCATTATAGGTTATTACAGATATTTAATATAGTTCCCTGTGCTATATACAGTAGGACCTCATTGTTTATCTTTTATATATAGTAGTTTGTATCTGCTAATCCCAAACTCCTAATTTACTTCTCCAACCACCCTTTCCCCTTTAGCAACCATAAGTGTAAATAAGTCTATTTGTATCATATTTTAGATTGCACTTATAAGTGATATGATATTTGTCTTTCTCTGACTTCAAGGTGAACTCATTTTCATACATTTATTCTTTAATAACTTTATTGAATTATAACTGACCTAGAATAAACTATATATACTTAACTTACAAAATTTGATAAGTTTGGACATCTGTATGTGCCAGTGCCACCACTGCCACGATCAAGATAATGAACATATTCATCACTTTCAGAACTTTCCTCATGCTCCTTTATAATCCCTCCCTTTGCTCATCCCAGTTTAAAAGATGTTGCTCCACTATCTTTGGCCTGCATTGTTTATGATCAGACATGCTGTCATCCTTATCTTTGTTCTTTATATGTAGTATGTCTTTTTCTCTGGCCATTTTTAAGATTTTCTCTTTATCACTGGTTTTAAGAAATTTGATTATGATATGTCTTGGTGTAGTTTTCTTCATGTTTCTTATGTTTGGGGGTCATCAATCTTCCAGGATCTGTGGATTTATAGTTTTCATGAAATTTGGCAATTTTTGGATATTATTTCTCCAATTACATGTACATTAAGCCAGTTAAAGTCATCTCACATTTTCATAGGCACTCTGTTAATTTTTGTAATCTTGTTTCTAATTCATTTTGGATAGTTCTTATTGCTGCGTCATCAGGTTCACCAATCTTTTCCTTTGTAATGTATAATCTGCTTTAGTCTTATCCAGCTGTTTTTCTCAGTAATTGTAGTTGACACTGCTGGAAGTTAGATTTGGTTCTTTTTTGTATCTTCCATGTCTATTATTAATTTTTTGAACATATATTGCAGTTACAATAACCATTTTCATGTTTTTGTTTGCTAATTCAAATGTCTGTGCCAGATCTGGGCATGGTTTGTTGTGGTTATTTTATATAATTGACATATAGTATTAGTTTCAAGCATGCAACATAATGATCAATACTTGTATGTATTGTGAAATGATCACCAAAATAAGTCTAGTTTACACCAGTCGCCAAAGTTATAGATTTTTTTTCTTGTGATAAGAACTTTTAAGATCTACTCTCTTAGCAACTTTCAAATGTTATTATTAACTATAGTCGCCATGCAGTACAGTATATCCCCATGATTTATTGTATAACTGGAAGTTTTTACCTTTTTATCCCTTTCACCCATTTTGTCCACCCCCTACCCTTTACTCTCTGCCTCTGGCAACCACCAGTGTGTTCTCTGCGTCTATGAGCTTGTTTTTTGTTGTTGTTTTTAGATTCCACAAATAAGTGAGATCATACAGTATTTGTCTTTCTCTGACTTATTTTACTTAGCATAATACCCTCAAGGTCCATCCAAGTTGCTGTAAATGACAAGATTTTCCTTTTTATGGCTAAATAATATTCCATTGTGTATATATACCACATTTTCTCCCTTATCCATCCATTCATTCATTGATGGATACTTAGGTTGTTTCTGTATCTTGACTATTGTAAATAATGCTGCAGTAAACATGGAGTACAGATATCTCTTTGAAATAATGATTTAGTTTACTTTGGATATATATGCAGAAGAGGGATTGATAGATTATATGGTACTTCTATTTTTAATTTCTTGAGGAAACTCCATACTGCTTTCCATAATAGCTGTACCAGTTTACATTCCCAACAGTAGTGCACTAGGGTTGCTTTTTCCTCATTGTCGCCAACAATTGTTATTTGCCTTTTGGGTAATAGCCATTCTAACAGGTGTGAGGTGATATCTCATTGTGGCTTGATTTGCATTTTCCTGATAATTAGTGATGCTGAAGACCTTTTTGTGTACCTGTTGGCCATCTGTATGTCTTCTTTGGAAAAATGTCTATTCAGATATTCTGCCATTTTTGTTTTTTTGCTACTGAGTCATATAAATTCTTCATATATTTTGGATACTGACTCCTTATTGGATATCTGATGTGCAAATATGTTCTCCCATTCAGCAGATTTCCTTTTCATTTTGCTAATGGTTTTCTTTGCTGTGCAGAAGCTTTTTAGTTTGATGTAGTCCCACTATTTTATTTTTGCTTTTGTTGACTTTGCTTTTGGTGTCAAATTCAAAAAGTCACTGATAAGTCCAATGTCAAAGAGCTTACTGCTTATGTTTTCTTCTAGAAGTTTTATGGTTTCAGGTCTGATATGGTTTCAGGTTTCTTTATGATATGGTTTCATATCATAAAGATATGCAAAGCTTTAATCTATATTGAGTTATTTGTATATGGCACAAAACAGAGGCACACTTTAATTCTTTTGCATGTGGCTGTCCAGTTTTCACAATATTATTGAAGACTGTCCTTTCCCCATTGTATAATTTTGGCTCTTTTGTTGTAAATTCATTTATGCATTTATGCGTGGGTTTATTTCAGGGCTTTGTATTTCTGTTCCATTGATCTGTGTATCTGTTTTTATGGCAATACCATACCATTTTGATTACTATAGCTTTGCAATATAATTTGAAATCAGGGAGCATGATGGTTTCAGCTTTATTCTTCTTTCTAACCATTGCTTTGGCTGTTTGGAACCTTTCATGGTTCCATGTAAATTTTTAAATTGTGCTATTTCTGTGAAAAATGCTATTGGAATTTTGATCGAGATGATATTAAATCTATTGTTTTGAATCAATTGATTGTTTTGGGTAGGATGGACCTTTTAACAATATTAATTCTGCCTATTCGTGAGCATGGAATATATCTTTCCATTTTTTTTTTTTTTTTGTCTTCTTCAATTTCCTTCATCAGTGTCTTACAATTTTCAGTGTACAGGTCTTTCACATACTTGGTTAAATTTAATCCTAGGTATTTAATTGTTCTTGATGCAATTGTACATGGAAAGGTTTTCTTAATGTTTTTTCTGATAGTTTATCATTAGAGTATAGAAACATAATTGGTTTTTGTATATCGAGCTTGTATTCTGCAGCTTTACTGAATTTACTAGTCCTACAGAGTTGCTTTTTTTTTTTTTTTTGATGGAGTCTTTAGGGTTTTCTGTATATAATACCATGTCATCTGTAAATAGTGACAGCTTTACTTCTTTCTCCCCAATTTGGATGCATTATTTTTATTTTAGTTGCTTAATAGCTGTGGTTAGGACTTCTAATACTGTGTTGAATAAAAGTGGGGGAATGGGTATCCTTGTCTTGTTCCTGATCTTAGAGGAAAAGATTTCAGCTTTTCACCATATTATATTAGCTGTGGGCTACAAAAACTATGGCCTTTATTATGTTGAAATACATTCCTTCTATACCCACTTTTTTGAGAGTTTTTATCATAAAATGATGTTGCATTCAAATCTAATTTTGAAGTCAAGTATGGGAGAAATAACCATAGGTTGTATCTGAGCACTCATTTCTTCCACTGTGAGATAGAAGTTGGCATTACTTGTTACCTGTCCTCCATGAGCCTCCAATAAAATCAGAGGTCAAAATGCTTAGACTATGTAGTAAGTACACCTTATAAGTTATTTCCAGTATAGAGTCATATGATAATTGGCTCAAGGTCTCTTTGGGTAAGTATTGACAGGACGTTTATTGTATTAACTTTCAGTGACATTTCAGGGTTCCAATCCACATAGGAAGTAGCCTCCCATTCAGTTCTCGGGAACTGTGTCTGGAAACTAGGGAGGAAAATACTTTTAAGATTTCTGACACCAGCCTTCTTACAAGATCTTTCACTTTTCTGTTTTACAAGTCAAGCAGTACTCTTATCAGCTGCCTTACTATCTTATCAAGAAAAAATTATTGCCACAGATCACTAGACAAAAAGGCAGCCTGGTTGCTGCTCTGTCCTTATTTTATATTAAAAAAGAAAAGTCCATCTTGCATCAGATGGTTAAGTTTCACCACCTGGACTCTTCTATTTCCATTGACACTAGGGAGCTCAGTTCCATAGTAGCATCTCCTAATGCCAATCTTGGCCTGCAGAGGACAGTCACCACTAAACCAGGGGTGGGGTTGAGGTGTGCTTCAGCCCATTTGGAGGGTTCCCAGAAATCTACTCAGGCATTTCCACTCTAATCACAAATATTAGGGTCTCATATAAGGTCCCTGACTTTACCCTGGGCTATCTGTCAAGGTTGTTCATGCTATTCTTTGCTGCTCTGCTAACAAACTCTCAGCCTAATTTTTAGCACGGCACTGGCTTCATTGAAGGGATTTTAAAAAATTATGTCAGGAAGATCTTCAAGTTTTTATGCCATGCTCTGCTGGTTGGCAGACCTGAGCCTGTCATCTCTTTCCTCAAATCTTTTCAGAAATGTAACAATAGACAGTCACCTCCCAGTCTTTATAATTAGCATTGCCCCATACCATTCAAGTGCCAGAACTATTGCATAAGTTAATGCTTCCTCTCCTAATTGTATCTCATTTCAAAACATCACAGGTGATATTGGTAAGTGTGATATTGCATCATATATCAGAGGTTATCATCACCCTGTTTACTGTCAGCAATAACTGATATCTGAGCAGTGAGAGATCCAGTTCCAGAATCCCATCCTAAAAATATTTTTTCTGGGACCATTTCTGGAAAAAAACTGTTTAGGCCTTCCCAGTTATAGAGCTTGATAGAAGAGAATTTGTGAAGGCAGTTTACTTGAAAGGTTATTCCATGAAATAAGAGTGATAGAATAGGTAAGAGAAAATAAAGAAGAAAAATTTAAATTAAGGGTGAGATTTAAGTTGTTGCTTAGGGCAACAGGGTCCTTGTGAGAACAGAATGCTTCCCTGTGTTAAATGTCCAACAAGCATGGCACCTTCCACGAGTTGAGAGTTGCTTTTGGGGGGTATTAACACTAATGCACTTTAGAGCTTTGCAAAAATATGTGAACGAAGCCAACACCTCCCTTTTAGGAAGTGCCCTGATATTGAAAAAGAGAGATAAACGGGAGTCTTTCAATCTGTGTGAAACTCTATCACAGTTGGGGCTGAAACCAAAAATGTGCAGAAAACAAACTAATATGCTATGTACAGGATTCAGAATCTGTCTTAACCAAGGTCCTCTTGAAAATATAGCTGGAAATAAAATTTACATATTAACAATACGGTAGGAGGAGGGAGGGGATGGGTAGGGTCATATAATCCTAGTACCTAGGAATAAAGAACTGAACATGACCTCAGTTTTACTAAACACAGTGACTTCTAACTCACATGGGATAACTTGGGGCAGACAGTATAAAACTAGCATCCACTTGTTGAGGAATCTGTTGAGGAGAGGTAGAAGGATTTTTTTCTGGCTCTCCTACCTCTTCTCTCATCAACATTTGTCATTTGCTCACAGAGCTTATCTTTTTTAAAAAAAATTTTTCATCTGTTAACAGTTTTATTGAGATGTAATTCACATACCATACAATTCACCCATTTAAAGTGTACAATTTAATTATTTTTTGGTATGTTACCTTATTGATTTTTAATTGTGGTAAAATGTTTATAACATAATTTTATTTTAATCATTTTGAGTGTACAATTTAGTGGCATTAACTACATTCACAGTATTGTGTGACAATTTCTACTATTTCCAAAACTTCATAACCTTGAACAGAAACTTTGTAACCATTAAGCAATAACTCCCTCATTTATCCCTCTTCCTCCCTCCTTCTAGCCCCTCTAATCTACTTTCTGTCTCTATGAATTTGCCTATTCTAGATTCCTCACATAAGTGGAATCATACAATATCTGTTCTTTTGTGTCTGCTTTATTTGACCTAGCATATGTTTTCAAAGTTCCTCTGTGTTGTAGCAGGTTATCAGTATTTCCTTTTTAAGGCGGAATGATATTATATTGTATAGATATACTACATTTGTTTATCCATGTTCATTCATTCATTGATTGACATTTGTGTTATTTACACCTTTGGATATTGTGAATATGCTCCAGTTAACACTGGCATACAAGTATCTGAATCTCTGCTTTCATATTTTTTGAGTTTGTTCTTATTTTTGAAAGATACAGTATTCTATGTTACTGATTGAAAATTTTCTTTCTATGCTTTAAAGATCTTATTTCATTTTCCTGAAGTCTTCAGAGTTTCTAATGAAAAGTCAGTCAGTTTTTACTGTTATCATGTATGTGATGTGTTGTATTTGTCTGACTACTTTTAAGATTCTTTTTCAAGCTTTATTGAAATTGAGATATAATTGACATATAACATTGTGTAAGTTTAAGATGTGCAACATGATAATTCAATACAAGTGTATATTGTGACATGATTACCACAATGGTTAGTTAGCACGTTCATAACCTCACATAATTACCATTTTTGTTGTTGTTTTGTGATGAGAACATTTAAGGCTGATTCAGCAACTTTAAAGTACAGTTGACCCTTGAGTAACTCAGGTGTTAGGAGGGTAGATCTCCCATGCAGTTGAAAAATCTGTGTATAATTTAACAATTGGCCATCCTTACTCACAGTTCTGCATCCACAGATTCAACCAACTGCAGATCATGTAGGAGTGTAGTACTTATTTGTTGAAAAGAAAACCCATGTACAAGTGGACTCACATAGTTCAAACCCATGTTCAAGGGTCAACTGTATACAATACAGTATTGTTAACTACAGTCACCACAGGGCTTTAATTTCTTGCCTTTCCAGGCGTGTCATCAGGCTTCTCTGGATATGTGTTGTGTAAACCAGATCTCATTTAATGGCATGGTGTTTTTCTGAATCTAGAATTGGGCAGAACTGTAGCCTCTGTGAGTATTGTTCATTCAAGCTTCATTACTAAAGGTGCTTTGGCTTATACCACAATGCACATGATGAAAACCATGCCAGAGTGGACTCTCAATTCAAGGGTCCAAACCAGCTGGAAGTGTTAGGTTACATGACAGTGGTGACTGGGGCTCCTTAATGTCCAGGTAGGGTCTAGGAGTCAAGTCATACCAGGTAAACATAGAGATAGATGCAAATAGAATGCTTCTACTGAGGTCTGTTGCATTGATACAGTCAGTACACACAATGCATATATGTCATTCACAGACCATGAGTTATATTTAATTCACAATCAGATATGTTATATTATTCTTTCAAGGAGCACATGCAAAAGAGTTAAAACAGAGTAAGACTGGTGGTGTTTTATTACTATGTATTGAGCTTTTTTCTGGGTCTTTATGGCTATTCACACAGGAAATATCTAAAATGACACCCTTTATAAGTGGATCTATATCAAGACTATTTGAGACATCCTTGGTCACTCAAGCTATGCTTTCTTCAAACAAAACTTTTGTGAAAAGTTCTTTTTAAAGATATACACTTTCTTTAAAGAAATACACTCTATCTTCTTATTCAGGCCATGTCCTAGTCAAGGTCACAGTCATAAGATATAACTTATTGAAGAGTAGAAGCATTTTCAAGTTGATGATTAGTAGGGTTTTTATTGTCCCCCCCTTGTTTTTCTTTAAAGACTTTTTAGAGCAGTTTTCAGTTTACAACAAAATTGAGAGAAAGGTACAGTGATTTCCCACATACCCCCTGACCCCACACATGAATATATTCCCTTATTATCAAAATAACTCACCAAAATGGTATAACTTTTTCCAAGAGTGAACCTACATTGAGAAGTCAATCTCTCAAAGTTCATAGTTTATCTTAGGGCTCACTCTTGGTGTTTTATATTCTATGGGTTTGGACAAATGTGTTGTGACATATATCTATCATTATAATATCACACAAAGTATTATCATCCCTCTAAAAATCCTGCACACTCTGACAATTTATCTTTCTCACTCTCTGACCCCCAATCACTGATATTTCTATTTTTAATTATACCAGACTCTTGATATCATTCAGGCATAATTGACAATTAAAATGATAAGATTTAAAGTGTACAACATGAGAATATATATACACACACACACACACAGTGAAAGAATTACTCCATCAAGTTAAACACCTCACATACTTACCTACAATATTGTTTGCTTGTTTAGTGAGAATATTTAAGTTCCACTCTATTAGCAAATTTATATTATACAGTACAGTGTTATGAACTGTACTCACCATGTTATACATTAGATCCTCAGACTTACTTATCTTATACCTGAAAGCGTATACCCTTTTACCAACCTCTCCCTGTTTCTCCTATCCCTAAACAACTACTTTTCTGTGGTTTTATGAGTTTGATTTATTTATATATTTATTAGTTATTTTATTTTATTTGTTTTCATTAAATTATAGTTGATGTACATTATATTAGTTTCAAATGTACAACATAGTAATTCAATGTTTATATAGATTTTAAAATATTAACTATATTGCCTGTACTGTACAGTATATCCTGTAGCTTGTTTATTTTACACATAGACATTTTTGTACCTTTTAATCTGCTACCTCTATATTGCCCCCCCCTTCATCCCTACCCCATCCCCCTACTGGTAACCACTAGTTTGTTATGTTTCTGCTTGGTTATATTCATTCTTTTTCTTTTTTAGATTCTACATATAAGTGATAAAATACAGTATTTGTCTTTCTCTGACTTATTTCACTAAGCACAATACCCTACAGGCCCATCCATGTTTTTGCAAAAGGCAAAGTTTTATTCCTTTTTATGGATGACTAATATTCCATTACCCATTATTGTGTGTGTGTGTGAGTTTATATATATATACTCTCTTTATGCATACGTATGTTGATGGACACAGGTTGCTTTCATATCTTGGCTATTATAAATAATGCTACTATGAACATTGGTGTGCATATATCTTTTCAAATTAGTGTTTTTGTTTTCTTTGGATATTTATCCAGGAGCAAAATTGCTGGATCATATGGTAGTTCTATCTTTAGTTTTACGAGGAATCCCTATACTGTTTTCCACAGTGGCTGCACAAATTTACATCCCCACCACCAGTGTACTAGGACTCTGTTTTATCCATATCCTTGCCAACATTTGGTTACTTGCGGTTGTTTTGACAACAGCCATTTTGTTAGGTGAGAGGTCAAATTTCATTGTGGTTTTGATTTGCATCTGCCTGATGATTTGCAATGTTCAGCATTTTCTCATATGCCTGTTGGCCATCTCTATGTCTTCTTTGGAAAACTATCTATTCAGGTTTTCTGCCTGTTTTTAAATTTCGGGTTTTTTTTCTTTGATATTGTTTTGTATGAGCTGTTTATATATGTTGGATACAAATGCCTTATGAGACAAATCACTTCAAATACTTTCTCTCTTCAGGTTTTTTCATTTTATCAATGGTTTCCTTTGCTGTACAAAAGCTTTTACGTTTAAGTAGGTACCATTTGTTTATTTCTGCTTTTGTTTCCTTTGCTTTAGGAGACAGATTAAAAAAATATTGCTAAGACTACTACTAATATATTTAAAACAGATTACCAACAAGGTCCTACTGTATATCACAGGGAGCTCTGCTCAACATTTTGTAATAACCTAAATGGGAAAAGAATTTGAAAAAGAATAGATACATGTATATGTAAAACAAAATATTAATTTTCCAATCCATGAACATGGGATATCTTTCCATTTCTTTGTATCATTTTCAACATCCTTCATCAGCATTTTATAGTTTTCAGCATATAGGACTTTCAGCACAAGTTTATTCCTAGGTATTTTATTCTTTTTGATGTGATTGTAAATGGAATTGTTTTCTTGACTTCTTTTCTGATAATTCATTATTTGTGTATAGAAAAGCAACAGATTTCTGTATATGAATCTTGTGTCCTGCAACTTAATTCATTTATTAGTTCTAACAGCTTTTTTGGTGGAGACTTTAGGATTTTGTATATAAAGTATCATGTCTACCACAAATAGTGACTGATTTACTTCTTCCCTTCAAATACATATCTTTTATTTCTTTTTCTTGACTGATTGCTGGGTCTAGGACTTCCAATTTTATGTTAAATACAAGTGGCAAGAGTGGGCATCCTTGCCTTCCTTATTTTAGAGAAAAAGCTTTTAGCTTTTCATCATTGAATATGATATTGGCTGTGGTTTTGTCAAAAATGGTCTTTATTATGTTGAGATATAGTCCCTCTATATCAACTTTGATGAGAATTTTTTATCATGAATGGTTTTCAAATTTTGTCAAATGACTTTTCTCATTCTATTGAGATTATAATGTGCATTTTATTTGTCACTTTGTTAATGTGGTGTATCAAACTGATTGATTTGTGGATATTGAACCATCCTTGTACCCCTGGAATAAATCCCACATCATCATGGTGTATAATCTTTTTAAAATATTGTCGTATTTGTTTTGCTAATATTTTGTTGAGGATTTTTGCATCTGTATTCATCAGAGATAGTGGCCTGTAATTTTCTTTTCTAGGTAGTGTCTTTGTCTCATTTTGGTATCAGCGTAATTGCAGCCTCATAGAATAAATTTTGGAGTGCTCCCTCCTCTCTTCAATTTTTTGTAACAGTTTGAGAAGAATAGTTATCAGTTCTTCTTTATATGTTTCATAGAAATCCCATGTGAAGCCATCTGTCCTGGACTTTTTTTTGCTGGGAGTTTTTTGATTACTGATTCAATTTCACTACTAAGGATCAGTCTGTTCAGATTATCTATTCCTTCCTGATTCAGTTTTGGAAGTTTGTATGTTTCTAGGAATTTATCTATTTCTTCTAGGTTGTCCATTTTGTTGGCATATAACTATTCAAAGTATTCTCAGGACTTTTTGTATCTCTGTGATGTTAGTTGTAATTTCACCTCTTTCATTTCTTATTTTGTTTATGTGGTTCCTCTCTTTTTTTCTTAATGGGCCTGGCTAAAAGTTTCTCAATCCTGTTTATCTTTTCCAAAAAACAGCTCTTGGTTTTATTGATCTTTTCTATTTTTTTGATTCTATTTTTTCCTCTCTTGTCTTTGTTATTTACGTCCTTATGCTGACTTTGGATTTTTGTTTTTCTTTTCCTTATTCCTATAGATGGGAGTTTAGGTTGTTTATTTGAGATTGTTCTTGTTTCTTGAGGTAACTATAAACTTCCCTCTAAAGCTGCTTTTGCTATGTCAATAGATTTTGGAAAGCTGTGTTTTTCTTTTCATTTGCCTCAAGGTATTGTCTGATTTCCTCTTTGATTTCTTCATTGACCCATTTTTTTTTCCACTTTTCTTTCTGTAGTTGATTTCTAGTTTCATACTGTTGTGGTCAGAAAAATGCTTAATATAATTTCTATCCTATTAAATTTCTTGAGACTTGTTTTGTGGCCTAGCATGTGATCTATTCTGGAGACTGTTCTATTTGCACTTGAAAATAATGTGTACTCTTCTGTTTTTGAATGGCATGTACTGTAGACTAAATCCAGTGGATCTAATGTGTCATTTAAGATCATTGTTTCCTTATTGATTTTTTTCTCTCTGGATGATTTGTCCAATGATGTAAGTGGGATGTTACAGTCCTCTACTATTATTGTATTATTGTCAATTTCTCCCATTAAATCCATTAATATTTACTTTATAAATTTAGGTTCTCCTATATTAGATGCATATATGTTAACAAGGGCAATATCCTCTTCTTGAATTGATCCCTTTATCATTATATAATGCCCTCTTTTGTGTTTTGTTACATACTTTGTTTTAAAATCTACTTTGTCTGATGTGAGTATTGTTACCTTTGTTTTCTTTTTATTTCCATTTGCATGGTATATATTTTTCCATTCCCACACTTTCGGTGTGTGTGTCTCTTTGGCTCTCAAGTGAATCTCTTGTAGGCAGCATACAGATGAGTCTTATTTTTTATCGAATTGGCTACCCTATGTCTTTTGATTGGAGCATTTAGTCCATTGACATTGAAAGTGATTATTGATAGGTGGATACTTATTGCTATTTTGTTACTTGCTTTCTGGTTGTTTTTGTACTTCTTCTCTCTTCTTTTCTTCTTCTTTAGTCTCTTCCCTTGTGATTTGATGATTTTCTTTGGTGGTATTCTTGTGTTCCTTTCTCTCTATTTTTTTGTGTATCTGTTATAGATTTGATTTGTGGTTACCATCTGGTTCATATATGTTGAGCCTATAACAGTACATACTGGTTTTAAACTGGTATTCATTTAAGTGCAAACATTCTAAAATATCTGTATTTTTTACTCCCTTCTCACACACTTTGTGTTTTTGATGATCTATTTTACATCTTCATTTCTATCTCTTTACTGTTTGTAGTTGTTATATCTTACAATTTTTCTCTTTTAATCTTTGTACTAGCTTAAGTGATTCATAGCATTTACTATTTACTATTTTTGCCTTCCCTAGTGAGAGTTTTTCTTTCCTATAAAATTTTTTATTGCTGTAACCTTTTCTTTTCCACTTAAAGACCCTTTAACACTTTCCATAAGGTCAGTTTAGTACTGATGAACTCTTTTACATTTTGCGTGTCTGAGAAGTTTTCTCTCTCCTTCAGTTCTGAATGATAACCTTGCTGTGTAGAGTATCCTAGGTTGTAGGGCTTTTTCCTTTCATCACTTCAAATATATCATGTCACTCCCTTCTGCCCTGCAAAGTTTTTGCATAAAAATCAGCTGATTGCTTTATAGGCATTCCCCTATATGTTACTCTTTGTTTTATTCATGGTGCCTTTAAAATTCTGTCTTTACCTTTAATTTTGCCATTTTAAGTATGAAATGTTTTGGTGTGTGAGTCTGTTTAGGCTCATCTTGTTTGGGACTCTCTGTACTTCCTGTATCAGGATATCTGTTTCCTTCTTCACCTTCAGGTGGTTTTCAGCCACAGTTTCATCAAATACAATAGCTGCCATTTTCTCTCACACTTCTTCCTGGACCCCTTTATTGCTAGTGTTAGTATGCTTGCTGTTGTCTCAAAGCTTCTTTAGACAATCCTCATTTTTAAAAAATTTGTTTTCCTTTTTCTATTCTGATTGGGTGATTTACATTATTCTATCTCCCAGAACGCTATGTGTTCTTCTATATCACTGAGTCTACTATGTATTCCTTCTAATATACTTTTCATTTCAGTTTTTGTATTCTTCAGATCTGTTTTTTTCTTATACTTTCTAATTTCTTGTTAAAAGTCTCACTGTATTCATCTCTTTTCCCTAGTTCAGTTAACCTTCTTAGTACTATTGCCTTGTACTCTTTACCTGGTAAATTATTTGTTTAATTAGGGTTTTTCAATTTTTTTTTCTTATTTTTTTTTTTAAACATATGCCTCTGTCTTCTCATTCTGTTTAACTTTATCTCTCTGAAACTAGGTGAACCAGTTGCCTATCCTGGTCTTGAAGGTGTGTCCTTGTGTGGGAGAATCCTTATGCAGTCTGTGTCTGCCTAATGGCTTTGGCAGGGGAGCTGAATCTAACCTAAGCACGAGTCATATCTTTTCTCTGAGTGTGCTGGCAGCCACCCTGTTAGTGGGAGGTAAGGCTGAAGATGGAGGGGAGGTAGGGCCAGAGCTAGGTGTGAGCTCAAGTTTCTTCCATGCTCAGTGGCTATCACAGCCCTATCAGAGGCAGGATTGGGTCCAGGTTGGCTTCATTCCCTTTAAGTGTGTGCACTCTCCTTAGCAATGTCACCTCTGCCATACTGGAGAGAAGTGCCAGAGCAAGAGGTGCTAGCAAAGTTGCTTGGTGTGAGCTGGGGTAGGCACTGGGGTATGCAGTTGTGAGAAACCAGCCAGAATCCAAGGCAGTTTTCAATCTGCTCCCTCCATGCTGTTCCAGGAGTGAGCAAGCATGTCTGTATGCTCTTCATGAGTGGAGTCCCAGTTTCATACAGCCCTCCAGTGAGTCCCACTGTTTTTCACAACCAGCTAAGGAAACTCATCTTTCTGGTGTGAGACCCCAGGTCTGGGGCACGTAACCTATGGCTTTAACCCCTTACTACCCAGGGAGGATCCAGGAACCCATAATATTCTCCTCCTCTTCTGTGTCCCCTGCTAGGGCTATAGGTCCTGACCCAATTGCTTTTTATTCTTCCTACCCAATTTTTTGTGGGTCTTTCTATATAGCTTTGGTTGTAGAAGAGCCTTTCTGCCAGTCTTCATATTGTTTTCAGTGAGAGTTGCCCCACATGTAGATGTATTTTTGATGTATTCATGGGGGGTGGGGGGAGGTGAGCTCAGCATCTTCCTACTCTGCCATCTTGACCTCCCTCTTGACTTTTTGTTTTTTATATTCCATATATAAATGAAACCATGCAATACCATCTTCCTCTGTCTGATTTATTTTACTTAGCGTGATGCCCCTGAGGTTCACCCACGGTGTTGCAAATGACAAGCTTTCCTTATTTCTTAAAGCTTAATAATACTTTATTGTGTATATGTACCACATTCTCTTCATCCTTTCATTCATCAGTGGATGCTTAGGTTGTCTTCAAACTTTGGCAATTGTGAATAATGCTGCAATAATGCTGCAATAAACATCAGAGTAGAGATATCTCTTTGAAATAATAATTTTGTTTCCTTGGGATATATATATGCAGAAGTAGCATTGCTCGATTTATGGTAGTTGTATTTTAATTCCTTTAGGAACTTCCGTACTATTTTTCCATAGTAATTGTACCAGTTTACATTCTCAACAACAGTAAACAGGATTTCACTTTTCTCTATATCTTCCCTTGTTCTCGCGTCTCTTTTTGACAAGATATCCTTGTCTTTAACTTGACAATTTTATTGTAATGTCTCAGTGTGGGTCTCTTTGATTTTACCTTATTTGGTGCCTTTTGGGATTCCTGCATCTGGATGTCTGTTTCTTTCTCCACTTTAGGGAATTTATCAGCCATTATTTCTTTGAATAAGCTTTCTGCCCCTTTCTCTCTTCTCCTTCTGTGACCCTCTGCAGTGTGAATATTGGTCAGCTTGCTGGTTTTCAACTCCTTTAAGTAAATATCAAAGAACAATTGCTGGATCATATGGTAAGAGTGCATTTTGTTTTGTTAAAACTGCCAAACTGTCTTTCAAAGTGACTATCATTTTGCATTTCCACCACCAATGTATGAGTGTTCCTATTGTTTTGCATTCTTGCCAGTTTTTGGTGGTGTCAGTGTTTCAGATTTTGGCCATTCTAATAGATGTGTAGTGGTATCTCATTTATGTTTTAATTTATATTTTTCTGATGACATATGGTATGGGACATCTTTTTATATGCTTATTTGATGTCTTCTAATCCACTTGATGGCTTGTCTTCTAATCCTCTTGAGTCTTTTACAGAGGAGAAAATTTTAATTTTAATGAAGTCCGTCTTACCAATTATTTCTTTCATGGATTGTGTCTTTGTTGTATCTAAAAAGCATCACAATTTCCAAAGCATCTAGGTTTTCTCCTATGTTATCTTCTAGGAATTTTACAGTTTTTCAATTTACATTTACGTCTATGATTCATTTGTTTTTAAATTACTACTCTTTATTTATTGGCTGTGTTTGGGCCTTCATTGCTGCATGCAGGCTTTCTCTAGCTGCAGCAAGCGGGGCCTACTCTTCATTGCCGTGTGTGGGCTTCTCATTGCGGTGGCTTCTCTTGTTGCAGAGCATGGGCTCTAGGCACATGGGCTCTCAGTAGTTGTGGCATGTGGGCCCTAGAGCAGGCTCAGTAGTTGTGGCACACGGGCTTAGTTGCTCTGCAGCATGTGGGAACTTCCTGGACCAGAGCTCGAACCCGTGACCCCCTACACCACCAGGGAAGTCCCTACGATTCATTTTGAGTTAACTTTTGTGATGGGTGTAAGGTCTGTGTCTAAATTCTTTTTTTTTTGCACGTGGACATCCAGGTTGTTTCAGCATCATTTAAGAGACTGTATTTGCTACATCTTAATACTTTTGCTTCTTTGTCAAAGGTCAGTTAATTATATTTATAAGGGTATATTTCTGGACTCTATATTCTGTTCCATTGATCTATTTGTCTGTTCTTTCACCGATACCATACTGTGCTGATTACTGTAGAAGTCAGGTAGAGTCAGCCCTCCAACTTTGTTCTTTTCCCTTTATTCTTTGTTTTTAATATGTGGCAAGATGTACTGTATTTGAACTGAGAACTTTAGAAAACTTTAATGAAATTACAATTCCAGTATAGTTTACTTAATTTGAAGCATCCAGAAAGTCATGTTGAAATGTTTGTCAAGGTCCATTTAAGTAAAGAAGGGACTTAGTAGTGTACTCATTTGAGGAAACAAATCACACTGAGTGAGTGGGGATTTTTATGCATGTCTAATCCTATTTTGAACTTGACATTAGGTCTGTTTGCTATGCTCCTCTGTGTTATAAAGAAACATGAATCCTGTCTGAAATGAAGATTCCTATTTTCTGATGCAGTGAATATTTAGACCTTAAGCTAGCCTCACAACAATCTTCCTTGTGCTAAAATATTACAACAGTCAAATTTGTCCTGGCATTTAATCAGATTGTGTAATTTCAGGAATATGCATATGATCTTTATGACTGTTCTTTCTTCAAGATCTTCTTTGCTTTTTTCTCTTTTTTAACCACTAGAACAGTGATTCAATTTTTTACCTCAATAAAAAGAAAGCAATTCTAGGCTATAAATGAGAAAACAGACATTCAAACTAGTTGATTATAGATATTACCAACTTCGAGCTTTCCTATAGTTAGCTCTTAAGTTAACTAACAATAGATAGATTGAAGTATGAGTAGAATCATCCAGAAAACTAATACTGCTGCAATTTTGTTATTTGTATTAATTTATACAAAGGACTCAGCACTGTACCTGATGCATGGAAATTAGATATTTTCCTGATTTTATCTCATTTACTCCTCACAATAACACTAATCAGTATTAACATTATCTCAATTTTAAAAATAAAGAACTGAGGCATGGAGTAGAAAGTTGACAAGTCACATAGCTAGTGATCCAGAACTGAGATTCAAACCCAGACTCTCTAAGTAACACGTATACGCAGACTCTTAATCACTATGCTCTAGTGCCCCATGATTATTACTAAAAAGCCAAATGCTTATTTTGTGATGATGGAAAGGAAGAGGATCCTAATTAATATATATTAAGAAGTGTTTACCATATGACAAAATTATAATGATAACTTTAATCTCAGAAGATATAAGTAATATTCAGTATTTTCTCTGTTAATACCATTCTTCTCCTAGTCAAATATCATGTGCATTATTATTCATATTATGTAGTTTTTGTTTTTTTTTTTCAGTTTAAGGCACAGAGATATTTCTGATACAACTTAAAAATTTTTTGACTATAATATCCTAAACTTGTTTATTTTGAAGTGTTTAAAATATATAGAAACATAAACATATTTATAAAAGATAATCAAATAGCCACATGTGTAGATAATCAAATAGCCACATGTGTACTCACTGTACAGATTAAAAAACAGGACACTGTTGAAGCGCTGTGTCCCTTCCCGATCACATCCTTCCTCCCTTCCCCACAGGGATAACCGCTACTTTAAGCATGTATTTATCATTCTCTTCCTTAAAGACATAGTTATAAAATGAGACAGTATCCCCATATAAAAGAATCTTTAGTTTTTATTGTTTTTAAACTTAACATAAATGCTGTTTGACTCTGTGTATTCTTTTATGACTTCATTTTATCAGGCAACATTGTTGATACAATTTATTCTCATTGATGCAGGGTAGCAATAGTTCATTCATTCCCAAAACTGAATCCGAATATATCCCAATTTATTATACATTCCCCTTTCATTGAACATTTGGTTTGTTTCCAAATTTTGCTGTTATAAGCAACGCTGTTACAAACGTTTGTTTATCATGTCCTTTGGTACACTGATTCTAGAGTTTCTCCAAAGGGTAAATGCCTGAAAGTGGAAATAATTGGTAAGATATGTGCATTTTCAACCTTACAAAATAATGCCAAATTATTTTCCAAAGTCTTTGTACCAATTTGCATTTCTCCTTATACTACTTCTCATTGCATCATATCCTTATCAACACTTGGTATTATTTATCTGACATCTTATACATATGATGTAGACATCTATCTATATATATGATAGATGGAGAGGCATATGTCTATCTGCATCATCTATATGTATCTCTAGAGAGAGACTTAGTAATTGACTCAACAGCTATGTAAAATTTGTGATGTATGGAATAGAGAGATTCACTCAGGAAATATTAAAAATTGGGAGGAGAGGTGAAGAGGAATTTAAGGGTTATGTAAAGTTAAGAACCCTGATCACAAATGATCTGGCCATACAGTAATACAGAAAATTCTTCAGTGTCAATAAGTCTCTACAAGTAGGGACTTTCCATTGTAAATTTCTAAATAGTGGAATCAAAACCAAAAAGATATTCATTCAGAAAAACTGAATACTTTTAAGTTTCTAGTTCAGATGCAATAGAGAAAGGCATATATTTATCTAATTAAATTTTTATTATTCTAATTGGTGAAAGGTCTCCTGATAGTTTGCTTCACAATTCTTTTGTACAAATATGAGATCAGATTGTGTATTTTCATTTGTATCAGCTTTTTGCACTTTATTACAAGCCTACATTATTAGATATAATTTTGCTGCCTATAAAATTCTTCAGGGCTTCCCTGGTGGCACAGTGGTTAAGAATATGCCTACCAATGCAGGGGACATGGATTCAAGCCCTGGTCCGGGAAGATCCCACATGCCATGGAGCAACTAAGCCATGCTCCACAACAAAGAGCTACCCCTGCTCACGGCAACTAGGGAAAGCCCGCACTCAGCAACGCAGACCCAATGCAGACAAAAATAAATTTTTAAAAAGTTCTTCATTATGCTTACTTATATTCAATGTTGGTTCCATCTCTTTTTTTCTTGGAGCCTTTCTCCATACAACACTGGTCTCATCATCAGTGCCTTGTATTGTTTGTCCTGCAACAAAGAATATTGCTCTGGGGTACCATTCACGCCTGCCCTCCTCTGACCATTAGTGTTTCCATTAATCTTCCTCCTGATAGTCTGTCGATCAGAATTTACCTTTGCTGGATCCGAGTCTAATTGAGATTACTCACAGGAGGGATTATTGGGTGCTCCTGGCATAAGTTATTTTTCATGTCTGCATTTGTGTCCTGTAACTGAAGAAAATGTCTCAAGTTTAAGAAACCAGGATTTTATGGTACTATGACAGGGTAGAGGTAAAGCCATTTCACTTTCTTCACATAACTGCAAAATAAGGATTAGCATCTTCACCTTACCTTTGGGTCCAGCCCTCCATGTGGGGTTTTATTTTTGAGCAGTAAGTTAAAGTATTAACTGTAGACAAATGTGCATCATGAAAGGACTGATCACTAAGGTAAGGTTTTTATTTTAACACCTGAGTCTAAATAACATTGCCAGAAAGAAGGAGCTGATGAAGTGAGGGGCTTTTAATTCCTTTATTGAGGGGAAATGAACAGCCTATGCTTGATCCCCTTTTGAAGAAGAACAGCCTTAAATTTTATTACTCTGGTTTTGATGAAACAATCACACAATAGGGGGCTGCTCAGTCTTTGCTTAGAGTGAATAGAAAGTACTAACATCTCAAGGTCCCTTATTTGTTCCTTTCTCATTGTTTTTGCTTTCATTAAAAAGAATCCTTATGCAAAAAGAAAACAAGGTATCAAACTGCATACATTAAAAGTTTCTAGATGATCTGATCATTATATAATAAATCCTGGAAACTTTTAAGTAGAAGAGAAAATGCAATTGTAAATATCCTCTTCCAGAAACATCTGAATGAGTGTTAAATTCAATTTGAATCCAGACACAAAGGTCTCTGAGTAACTGTATGATTTTAAAGCTTCATTCTGCTACCATTTCTGGAACCTGTGGTTTTGCTTTATTAATCTCGCTTTCAGGCCCCACAAAGCTCATAAATATTGTTCAGGCCGAACCTACTCATAGATGACCTTCCAATGACTTGGGTTTTATTTGTATGCATCGGCTGCTCTCACAAACGTGATACATACATATATATATATACACAGACTATATATCTCTATTATAGAGCTTTCCTTTTTATAAATCATTTAGTTCCATTCTTCATCCTCTACATCCTATGATAACCTGTACTTAAAACCAAGAGAACAAACTACCTGAAATTATTGTGTGTTAGTGATCTGTTTAGTATTTGCAGGAGACTACTAGGTGAAAGGTGACATATATGAAATTGGCTAATAGCCAATGCCAATTAGTGACTGTCTGGAGGAACTTTGCCCTTAAGAAGGTAACATAGGGACAGCTCCAAGGTGTGTGTGTGTGTTGGGGGGTATTTGAAATGTCATTGCTGTTCTCTCTTTGGAGATGCCACTAAGGTTAGCAACAGTACTGATTGAAATTTTTAACTGTAACATAAAGGATAAAAGAGACCCAAAAGGACCTTTTTCAACTTCTTTGGGGTTCCTTTATCTACTTTTCCTCAAATGAGAGATTAATTTGAGTATATGTGTAATTTGTTGGATACAAAATTTTCTTTCACTGATTCTGGAGTACTCTGCTAGACCTTGGTGCTACCTTATCACACTGACTATAGTCACCAGTAATAATATTAGAACTGTTGCTATCCGATGATATTTACTTGCAAGAACCAGATTATTAAATCCTTAAATCTCTTAGTAATGCCCAATCTCTCCTAAATATAATGACTTTTTAATTGAATAATTTTAGAATCAGATTTAATAAGTATCAGTGCCAAGCACTTGAGCCCATCTAATTATTTTGACATTAGAAACATTTTTTTTAAGATGACCAATAGGCAATCTGAAATTATACCTTTTTTCTCTATGACAATGTTTCTCAAAGTATTCCCCTTGAACCCTGCATCATATCATCTAGAGTGACTGCCAAAAACCCAGATTTCTGGACTGTATCCTAGACCCATTGAACCAGAATCTCAGGGAGGGGGTAGGATGAAGGAATTTGCATTTTAACCTGCATTCTGCTATCATAATTATTTTACTGATTGGCACTGGCAAAGCAGTTATCTGGAACAAATGAAAATTCACACTTTAGCTCCTTTTATTCTGAACATAAGATGATGTTAACTATCAAGTCCTTTTAGGATCCTCCAGTGCTCTCAGTTCTGCCATTCCTTTGCTTGTATAATGTTGACCAGGATAATTCTGGTACATTAGAAGTAAGTTTGGAATTGAACCTCGTCTTGCAAGTCCTGACTCTATCATTTATCAGCTCAGTAAGTGCACAGTTTCCAAATCTCAGCCGCTCATCTGAAAAATGGGGTTAGTAAGAATACCTTTCACTTTTGTTTCATGGCATTACTGATGTTGGGACTTTTTTGAGACCCAAAAAATGGGTCTTGTATGTGCTCTAGTGAGGAAAACATAGATTGAACTTTTATTTTTCCCGAAAATCTTTGGTTTTTCTCTAAGTAGAAGCAAGTAAGAGAAATTCTAAAATTATGAGTACTTTGCAAAGCTGTTAATTAAGGTACTCCCATTTACAATAAAGAATAACTTAAACAGCCAGTCCTATAAAATAGCTCTATTGTGTCTTCTGTTGTTGAAGATGTATATGCAATGATTTGGTTAACACATATAATGGTTAACAGATGATGGGTTAACAGATGGTGAAATTTAAATTTGTAGGGGAACAATGTGTGTAAATCTGTATAGGTACCTGGAGCTACATCTGAACCTTTTAAGGATATAAATATGTAAGCACCATTCTATTTGTGAATATGTCAGGGTGTTGTGATTTCAAGAAATATAGGGTTGAAATATGAAACTTACAAAGTATTTATGAGTTGATTCACTAACAGATAATGCTAATAGATTTTGAGACTACTCTGGATTACTTGCTGTCAGTCTCTTTCTGTGTGGGTATTAGTTCTTGTTGCTCATCCACTGAAGTAGGCTTTGGTGATGCTCAAGGAAAATTATGCAGTTAAAAAATGCTATAACAGCTAACAATGTCTAAAGACAGGAATCTAGGGGTGACTAGTCAAAAAGATATATCTTTTCTCACTTTTTACAATCTTCTTAAATATCTAATAACATGCATAGTTTCTGAAGTTTAGTTTAATTCCAGATAACTAGATCATCTCAACATAGTTCAAAGAGTTTTAAAACATCTATCACATTTGGTTTTGTGTCAGTATTACTCAATTCATAGTACTTTGACTTATAAATAGCTGGACTACTCTAGTCAATGGAACAAATAGGACAATTTGTCACTTACCTCCTGATAGAAGATTCTGAAAGAAAAGTATCTTTCCATCTGGGTCTCACTAAAAGCTGTTCTTGGCTGCTGCATAGATGACCCACAAGAGAATCTGGTATGCTGCAAGTTATTATTAGTAGGTTACTACTAATTTTCTTTAAAAAATTGCACAGCTTCAAGGTTTACTTATAACAACCTTATTCTCACATGCAAGCTTTATGATATGCTTTCTTAAGCAGGATAGGAAAGGATAGATTCTTACCTCATACAAATATTAGCCTTACCTTGTGCATAGTTCTGAATCGAACATGTGAATATTATGTGGTGTGTGTCATAAAATGAAAAAAAAAAGTTGCGATCCTCTTGCCTGTAAATTGTATTTTTGCCTCCTGAGAATGCAGAGGGAAGAGTAGTAGTTTAGTGACAAAAATCTCCGTGTTCTTCCTTTCTTGAGAAACTGTACACGGTACCTTAAACAAACAAGCATCAGGAGGCTTTAATATTTTCTTGGGGCTGTTTGGGTAAACCCTTTGAGTTTGTTATTTGTTTCCTCTGGGATACTTACTGATATACTTGTTCTAAAGTTAAGGTAACTTTTACAGATTTTAGGGGTCAAGTTAATTAAACAACAACAACAAAAAATGGTGATGCACCCAGGGACCAGCAACAAAGGCAAGCCATTACCGCCCTTAGTCCCGATGGAGGGAAAGGAAGGAGCTATACAACTGGAACCTTTAGAATGTGTTGAGCCATGAAAGAGAGATCATCCCATAGGACCTGTAATTACTGAGTGTATCTACCAATCGAGTAGAGGAAATAAACATCCCAATCTTCTGTCTTCCAATTCCTGACAGTTCCTCTCATTGACAAACTCAGCCAAAAGAGAGAAAAGAAGCCCAAATGACACAGTCCATAGAGGTCAGTATCCCAGAGCACAAGCCAGACAAAGAAGGGCAGAGGGTGAGAGGAAAAGGGAGTGTAAACAACAAAAGGATTACCTTGTTAGATGTGAAGCAAAGTAAAATTAAAAAAAAGATTCTTCCTCTTTCCTCCAGGTGACTTTGCCAACTCCCAATTTCTATGTACTGAAGGGAAAGAAGCAAGCAGAAACATCATGCTAGGAAAATCTGGAGCTAACATATTATCTATTTCCAAATAGTAAGTTAGACTTTTACTTTGGATATTTTAACTTTAATCAAAAGAGTCCAGGCTAAGCCAGCTCTATGTTATTTCTGCATTGAAATCCAGATGGGAGTGGTGTTTTTCTTTGATGGCTGGTCGGCCTTTGTTGGGACTATGGAAGATAATATATCATTTGATGATCTCTCTACCTTACTTTATCTGCTTCTGACAAGTGTGATCTTCTATTTCAGTGTGTGTTATTATTTCTGTTCCTAGAAACAAAGGAAGAAAAATTATTAAGCCATTAAAAAACCTTTTGAATATTCATAACAATATGCCTGTGCATGATTATTTAGAACAAGAAGTCAGTATGAGATAAATAAGTTAAAAATGAATCATTTTTCTTCTTCAGTCAGTTTCAGGACAATTACTTACGGTTAATCTTCATTATTGCTAAATTATTTTTGTTCGGAGTCGCTCTCTTCTACTAGCAAAGGTACATAGATTGTGGGGAGCCGTCCACATCAAAATTAGTTGTTGAACAAATAAGATGGTTTACTTGTTATATATTAATCATGGATTAATGTGGGATGGAAATAGAGTTGGCTTAGTAAGTGCTGGAGGTTTTCTTAATCAAAATGTGCTTGAGGAATGCTTTTTAAGTGAGAAATGTTTTTTAAGAGAAGATATATTAATGACAGATTTCCTAAAAACAATGAAAGAATGATATGCCTAAATGTTAAAATTTTAAGGGTTTATAATATTGAAGACTTAGCCAAGAGAAGTTACGCACAAATTTTCCTGACTCCCACTGTAGATATCTGTAATAGATTTTTTAAAAAAGTCTGACCAGTAAAATGTATTACAGAGTGTATAAAGTTTAAATATATATTCCATGCAGATATAATTAGGAATACCCATGTATGGGCAAAGACAGTGAAGTGAAGAAGACTTGGTGATACTAATTCACCAATTAAATCACTGATGTAATAACTATTTTATTTATATATATATATATATATATATGTATATATATATACACACACACACATGCATATATATGGCATTTATAAAGTTTATTTTTTGAAAAATTATTGGTAACGTTTTTTCCCCAAATATTATAGTTAATATGCAAACATTTTATTATTAATATCATTGTATACCTCACTTTTCCCCACTACACTGTATCCCCTTGACTGCAATAATAAATCCCCAGCATATAGGATGAACTCTGGATCATAGGAAGTATTTAAAAATATTATAATGATTATATAAGTGCTTTGAATATAAACATTTCTTAAAGTTGAATGAGTTTATGAATATATATCAAGTTTCAGTTCAAAACAAAGGGAGGCATATATATCACACATGACTTTTTTCTTACACAGAACTTGCTAGTATTGGAGGCACTGATAACTCAAGAACATCCTCTCAAGGTATAGTTTCCCTTTGGAAAAATTAAAACTCGGTAGAATTTATGTTACTGTCAGAAATATATTAGGCTCCAAACAACAACAGCAACAACAATAAAAACTTGGATTGTCACAGTTAAAATAAATAGAATTATTTACTTACCTATGTCAGTCATTAATGTCAAAGCCCAAGCCATCTTCTCTTATTCCACTCTGCTATGCTTGAAGAGATGCTATTTTGCCTCGTAGTCATAAGAGAGCTACACTAGTGAAGACAAGACTGACTTATCTTTAGATTCTGGGTTTTTCATTACAGACACTCTTCATTGTCTACCCAATAACCATCCATGTCTCTCACTTCTTCCTTCCTAACAATCCTGAATTGATTCATAAGACCAGTTCTTAAGCAAAAAGGAGTTACTGAGGATGATTCAGGTAAGGAATCAGTGTGATGTGATAGAATAAACACTGGTTTAGATATCAAGATACCTAGATTTCGGTCCCAACTAGTTCAATAAGTAGCATATTAAAATCAGTCCTCATTATGCCTATTAAGTCATCTATAAAATTTAAAAAGTTAGAAAAGATTATTGGATTTCAAAGTACAGATGGTCCCCAACCTATGATGGTGTAAAAGCACTTCACATCCAGTAGAAACCATACTTCAAAATGTGAATTTATATATTTTCCCAAGCTAGTGATATGTGGTATGATACTCTCTTGTGATGCTGGGCATTGGCAGCAAGCTGCAGCTCCCAGTCAGCCAGGTGATTGTAAAGGAAAACAACTGATACACTTACAGTGGTTACTGTACCCATACAAGGATTCTGTTTTTCACTTTTAGCAATCAATAAGTTTTACATGAGATATTTAACACTTTATTATAAAATAGTCTCTGTGTTAAATGATTTTGCCCAACCGTAGGCTCATGTAAGTGTTCTGAGCATGTTTAAGGTAGGCTAGGCTAAGCTATGCTGTTCAGTAGGTTAGGTTTTTCAAATGCGCTTTTGGCTTACAAAATTTTCAACTTACAGTGGTGTATCAGGACGTTACTCAAGGAAGATCTGTATATTATTCAGATCTGGAGTTTCCCATGGAAATATGAGTAAGGGAAAAACAGAAAAAGAAGGGCTAGGTCCCCATTTATAACAGAGGAAAGTCGAATTTCTTTGGTTTATTCATTGAGATTCCATGAATGTTTCATTTGATAAAGTATCCTATTAAAAATATTTTAAAAACCACTGGGAAAAATGCTCTCGTAGACCTTTTCCATCTATGTTATGTTTAACAGACTATAAATATAATTTAATAATCTTATTCTTTATAAATTAGAAGAGAAACTAAAGTATCTCTCATCAAGTGTAAAGCCTTACCCTATTCTAATTATCCCGGGAGACAATACAACTGTATCACACATCATTTGGATATGATTTTCCACTTTTTTTTTTTTTTTAGAAACTGAGTAGATTCTGAGGAAAAACAATTCAAACTCTTATAATTGTGCTTGAAATATAAATTAATTTCCATACCTAGAGGAAAGTAGGTAGATATCTACACACTTGAGATGTGTGTGTGTATATATATATATATATATATATATATATATATATATATATATATACACGTGATATCTATCTACAGCTGATATATATATCAGGTAGAGATGCACATATATGTACATACATACTTGAGCTAGATGTACTTGGGATAAATGTATATTTATATACTTCATAGGTATACCTGATATACATTTTCATATATACATATATATGAAAGAATAGATAGGATTAGAATCTGTAAAATTAGGGAAAAAACTAATAGAACACGAAGGATAGAAATGGAGAAACTTAAGTTTGGGGCAAATAAAATAACAATCTATGCAAATGGGTAGAAAATTAAGAAGAAATAATTATAGGTGTGTCTTAAGCTTATGAACTGTTAACAGACAAGTTGTTTTTGACATACTCTAAAATTACATTATTTCATAGTATATGCTGTTAGTCACTGGCCTCTTCTAACAAAAATTCCTTGGTGTTACTGTTCCCCCAAAAAACATAGTGGTAAAGAGATCAGACTGACTGAAAGCTACGTTTCCAAAATTTTTGTGAATCGAATATATTTAAATCTCTCATTCTGCACAATTCCCCATGCTAAGCACAGTAAAGCCTACAAAGAAGCATAAAAGTTACAATGCCTACCTTTGTGAGTGCTTAAAACCAAATTAGGAAGTTAAAATGTACTTCCATTTATTTTTCTATATTTTAACATATTGGCACACAACGTGAGACATTAAAAATTCAATGAATGTTAGCAATTATTAAATTCTCACATCTATCATATAACAGCATTATTATCCCTGTTTTGCCGAAGAGACTGGTCAGTATTACCCAACAAATAAGCAGTGTCAGGGTTTAGAGAGTCTCTTTATCTTCACTTATTGAGATGCTCATGCTCAGAACCATTGCACTATAATACATTTTAGATGATGATGATAAAGTTAATCTAAACCTTTTTTTTTTTTTCCTCAAGTCTCTTTTGCCCCAGCAGATGACATCGTCCCCTCCTAACAAAGAAAACTGAGAGCTTGGGTGAAAAACTCTGGGATCTTTTTTTTTTTTCTTCTTCTTCTTCCCGGAGTTAGTGAAGAAGAAGAAGGAAACAGAAATGAGTACAGATGTAAATAAAAGCCTTGCCAAATAATTCTGTCACCACTACTCTTGAGACTTCCTGGAGATCTTTTTATCTCTCTCCCCCTCCTCCCATATACCTTTCACTTCTCCCTCTGTTGTGACTAGTTTACCTCTGCATTAAAATGTGAACACTTACTCTATTTTCCCTAAATAAATGTAACATATCAAAATCACTATAATGTTAAAAGAATACAACCTTTTCTGTTTTTCCGTTCTGGCCACCAATTTTTCGTTCATGACTACATTCAATAAAGAAGCACAAACCTTTTAAATTTTTAAATAATTTTTTCCTCTTAAACCTCAGAGCATGGGCCTACTTCATCAATCTATTAAGAATGGCCTTCTAAGAATACCAAAGACCTGTGAGCTGCCCAATTCAATGAAAAATCAAGAATACTTACTTACCCAAACTAATGATGTTTGACACTGTTGATGATAATTTTTTTCTTGAAATTGTTTTTTCACTTGAAAATGAATATTTTCTCTATCATCTTACTTTCTGGAATACATAGCATTCATCTCTCTACATTCCTCTTTGTTGTAGTCTCAAATGTCAGTGTTCTCCTGCAGTCTATCCCTCCCTTTCTTCTCTTCTTCTGGATGATTCTATGCATACCTCTATAATACAGTCTCTATAACAATGAATTTATATCATCGGTTCTTACCTTTCCCTTGAGCTCCAATCTCCAAATCAGTCCTCCATTCTGATAGTTTTTTTGAACCTGAAAATCAACATATCCCTTACAAATCTCATATTTTTTTCATCCAAATCCTCTTTGGTTTCATCTTTGAACACTACTCATACTTTGCTTTTTTTCCACCTTATGATCTAATCTCTGCCCAAATCTGCAATATTACTAGTCCTTCCTTCTTGTTCCAACTTTTCAGGAAATATCTGTATTTGAATTCTCCTTGAACTTCTCAAACTCTATGTATAGACATAGATATATCTCTGTTACAAAGCTCACTCTTATTCCTACTGCATTTCTATTTCTATACATCCTCCATGAGCTAGGAGTGATATCACCAAGATGATGGCATAAGTCATTCCTGACTTTGCTCTGCTTTACAAGAATAACAACTAACAAACCCTTTTAAACTCACATCCAAAAAATAAAATACTTAGGAATAAACCTGGCCAAGGACATGAAAGACTTATATGCTGAGAAAAATAAAACATTAATTAATGAAACTGAACTTGATTCAATGACATGGAAAGATACTCCATGCTCTTAGATTGGAAGAATGAATATTGTTACTACCCAAAGCAATCTACAGATTTAATGCAATCCCCATCAAATTACCCATGACATTTGCTAAACAAATAATACTAAAATTTATATGGAAACATAAAAGACCCAGAATTGCCAAAGCAATCCTGAGGAAAAAGAACAAAGCAGGAGACATAACCCTCCCAGACTTCAGACAATACTACAAAGCTACAGTAGTCAAAACAGCATGGTATTGGCACAAAAACAGACATACAGATCAATGGAACAGAATAGAGTGCCCAGAAATAAACCCACACACCTACGATCAATTAATCTTTGATGAAGGAGGGAAGAATATAGAATAGAATGGAGAAAAGACAGTCTCTTCAGCAAGTGCTCTTGGGAAAGTTGGACAGCCACATGTAAATCAATGAAGTTAGAACACTCCCTCACACCATAACAAAAACTCAAAACGGCTTAAAGTCTTAAACATGAGACATGACACCATAAAACTCCTAGAAGAGAACATAGATAAAACATTCTCTGATATAAATCATATCAATGTTTTCTTAGGTCACTCTCCCAAGGCAATAGAAATAAAAGCAAAAATAAACAAATGGAACCCTAATCAAACTTACAAGCTTTTGTATAGCAAAGGAAACCATAAACAAAACAAAAAGACAACTTACGGACTGGGAGAAAATATTTTCAAATGATACAATCAACAAGGGCTTAATTTCCAAAGTATATAAATAGCTCATACAATTCAATAACAAAAAATAAACCAATCAAAAAATGGGCAGAAGACCTTAATAGACATTTCTCCAAAGAAGACATACAGATGGCCAACAGGCACATGAAAAGATGCTCAACATCACTAATTATTAGAGAAATGCGAATCAAAACCACAGTGAGGTACCACCTCAGGCCAGTCAGAATGACCATCATTAAAAGGTCTACAAATAACAAATGCTGGAAAGGGTGTGGAGAAGAGGGAACCCTCCTGTACTGTTGGTTGGAATGTAACTTGGTGCAGCCACTATGGAAAACAGTATGGAGATTCCTCAGAAAACTAAAAATAGTGTTGCCATATGAGCCAGCAACCCCACTCCTGGGCATGTATTCAGAAAAAACTGTAATTCAAAAAGATAAATGTACTCCTATGTTCATAGCAGCACTATTCACAATAGCCAAGACATGGAAACAACCTAAATGTCCATCAACAGATGAATGGATAAAGAAGATGTGGTACATATATATAATGGACTATTACTCAACCATAAAAAAGAATGAAATAATGCCATTTTCAGCAACATGGATGGACCTAGAGATTATCATATTAAGTGAAGTAAGTCAGACAGAGAAAGGCAAATACCATGTTATTACTTATATGTGCAATCTAAAATATGACACAAATGAAGCTATCTATGAAACAGAAATAAACTCACAGACATAGAGAACAGACTTGTGGTTTCTGATGGTTTTGGAGTTTGGGGTTAGCAGACGCAGGATATTATATATAGAATGGATAAATAGCAAGGTCCTACTGTATAGCACACGTAACTATATTTAACATCCTGTGATTCATATATATATATGAATCACTTTGTTGTACAGCAGAAATTAACACAACATTGTAAATCAACTATACTTCAATTTAAAAATAAATAAATAAGAAACCGCTAACAACTATTCATGAACAAGACACCACTGAGAGAATCCTCGAATATGGAGGCGAGGCTAAAGAACCCCCCTGCAACACAGAGACCAGGACAGACTCCATCAGAAGGGTAAGAGGAGCTGCTACATGCTGACCATATTGTTCCTCCCCAAGGCTGGCACAACACCATGCTGATAGATCTCCCCTGAGCTTATGATTCCTCCAGTGGGAAAGAGAACCCAGGGTGGACATACAGCACCTCTGCCAATACTGTGTGTCACTTCTTGGGAGCGCCCACTCTGGTCTCACCCCACAGCAATTGCAGGGAAATCTCTGAGGCTTTACTACTAGGAACCTCATTATGACTGAGAAAGGGAGAGGAACCTGCAACAACCTGCACTCAAATCTCAGCAGACAGTTCCTACCTGCAATGAGCAAGTATAAATCCTGGCCAACAGCTTCGCTCATCTGCAGAACAAGGTCAGTTGCATGGTCAGACCAGGGAACTCAGCAGGGTACAAGTCTGCCTACTTGGGGTCCTCAAACAAAGAGATGTGCTGGTCCTGGAGCCTGGTCTGCCCCCAACCAGGCAGGTAAGCTGAGTTATAACCCCAGCCTTTGCTGAGTGAAGCTACCAGCCCTGCTGGGCCAAAAATACCTGGACAAAATACATGGAAAACTGGGTCGTCCCAAAACACTTGAACAGAGAGTCTGGCAGCAGTGATGACAGTCTGTGGAGCAAAGCCAGTGGCTCTGTTTAACCAAGGAACTTAGGGCATGGGTTGGCTTTAGACCACAAATGAAGAACCTTACTGGCCTTGGAGCTAGTTCTCCTACTGGCCCTGGACAAGGAAACTAATTTGTAAACCTGCCCATTGCTGAATACATCTTTTAGCCTGCCCAACCAGGGAACCTAACCAGAGCACATAGGAAGCTGCATAGCCAATCCAACAGCCCTGCTTACAGTGGCACATGATCAGAGAGAATAGCCCATGACTCTCCCTGTCTGCAAAGCAAAATCATTGGCTCTATCTGGCCAAGGAGTGAGGGTTCCTCAAAACAAGCTGTGCAGACCCCAGGGCACTTCCTGCTACCCTGCCAGGGCAGAAAAAGTAATTCATAACCCCACCTACTGCTGAGTTTAGTACATAGTCATTACTGTCTAATAAGCCTGACTAAACAACCCAATCCAGGTGATTGTGGAACCCTCGCTAGAGCAGGAAACCAACCCAGCAGTCTTGTTCAACTGTTTTCAACCAAGGGCCTCCTCCAACTCCTGAGCTTGGGTAGTGGCTTCACCCCAAAATAGACCCTGATAGCAAGCTCTAACTGCCCAAGGCATTACCAGCAGACATGTCTAGAAAACCAAACTGAGCTGACTGGTGAAGAACTGCCTCTGCTGAAGCAAATCTATAAGTCTGGAAGAGGAAGCCACTTACTTAAGTGTGCAGATACCAACATAAGGAATTAAGGGTCTCAAAAAAATCTGGTAAACATGACATCACCAAAACAAAAAAACAAACAAACAAACAAAACCTAATAAAGCTTCAATAACCAACTCTAAAAAGTGGAGATCAATGAACTGTCAGACAAAGAATTCAGAATAATTCTCTTCTTAATGCAGCTCACTGAACTACAGGAACACACAGATGCCTAAATGAAATTATGAAAACAATGCACGGACAAAACAAGAAGTTCAACAAAGAAAAAAATCAAACAACAACAAAAACCACATATAAATCCTAGACCTGAAAAATATGATCACTCAACTTGAGAATTCAATAGAGACCTTCAAAAGCAGAATCAACCATGAAGAAGAAAGAATCAGTGAACCAGAAGGGAGGACATTTGAAAGTATCCAGTCAAAGAAGCAAAAATAAAAGAGTGAAAAAACCTATGGGATATATGGGACACAATCAAATAAAAGATATGGACATGACAAGAATTCCCGGAAAAGAGAAAGAAAAAAGGAAAAATGTATATTTAAGTAATAGTGGCTGAATACTTCCTAAATATGGGAGAAAAAATGCACATCCAAATCCACAAGGCCCAAAGGAACCCCAAGAGGTTGAACCTAAATAGGGCTACACTGAAAGAGCTTGTAATTAAATAGTCAAAAGTACAAGACAAAGAAGGAATTTTGAAAGCAGCAAGAGAAAAGAGAGAAATTGCATAGAAGGGAGCTGCAATGAGACTATCAATAGATTTCTCAACAGAAACATTTCATGCTGGAAAGAATGGGATGATATATTTAAAACACTGAAAGATAAAATTGTCAACCAAGAATTCCATACCCAGCTAAACTGTCCTACAGAAAAGAAGAAGAGATGAACACTGTCCCAAACAAACAAAAGCTGAGGGAGTTGATCACACCACTACAACAGCCTTACAAGAAGTAAAGGGAATTCTCTGATTGGAAATAAAAAGATGCTAATTAACATGATAAAAACACAGAAAGGCAGTGTAAAGCTCACTGATAAGTAAATAAAGATATATAGTCAAAGTTTGATTCTATTATATGGTAATGGTCGTATGTAATTCATTTACAACTCTAGTTTACAAATTAAAGAAACAAATGTAGTAAAATTTACCATAACAATAATAATTTGTTCTTAGTAACATAATATAAATGATATATAAACATCAATAACCTGAAATGTGAGAGCAAGGAGAAGTAAAATTGTAAAGTTTAGGAATGCTGTTGAAGACATTATCAGTTTAAAATGGGGTGTTATAATTTCAAGATATTTTATGTAATCCTCATGGTAACCATAAGGGGAAAACCTGTAGTAACTATACAAAAGAACATAATAAAGTCAAAGCATTCTGGTACCAAAAGGCATTAAAACACAAAAAAAGGTAGTAGTATATGAAACAGTAAACAATGGATCTAAAAAACATCCAGAAAATAAACAAAATGGTAATAGTAAGTTCATAGCTGTCAATAATTAATGTAATTAAATTATCCAATCAAAAGCTATAGACTCTCTGAATAGATTAAAACAAACAAACAAACAAGATCCAAAAATATGTGACCCCCAAAGATTCACTTTAACTTTAAAGACACACATAGAGTGAATGAATGGGAAAAAGGTATTTCAATCAAATGGTATCCAAAAAAGCAGGGATAGCTATATTTAGAGCATACAAATTAGACTTTCAGCTAAAAATAGTAAAAAGAGAAAAAGAAGCTTATTATATATTGAGAAAAGGTGTCGATCCTTCAAGAATATAAAACAGTTGTAAATATTTATGCATCCAATATCAGAACACTCCAATATATACAAAGCAAAAACAGAGGTAAAAGGATAAATACACAAAAATATAATAATAGCTGGAGATTTTAATACCCCACTCCCAGTAATGGGTAGATCACAGAGACAGAAATCAATAAGAAAAAAGCATATTTGTAAAGCACTATGGACAAAATGAATCTAAGACACATATACAGAATATTCTATTCAATGACAGCAGAATACACATTCTTCTCTAGTGCATATGGAACATTTTTTAGGATACACCACATGTTAAGCCACAAAACAAGTCTTAGCAAATTCAAGAAGACTGAAATCTTACCAGGCATCTTCTCTGACCACAATGGTATGAAAGTAGAAATCAACAATGGAAGGAAAATTAGAAAAATTTATGAATACATGGAAATGAAACAATACTTTCCTCAATGACCAACTGATGAGAGAAATTAATGGTGAAATAAAATTGTATCTTGAGACAAATGAAAATAGAAACACAACAAAAGGCAGCAAAAGCATTTTTAAGAGGAATGTTCATAGAAATGCTTACATTACCAAGAAACATCTCAAACAACCTAACTCTATGCCTTAAGAACTAGAGAAAGAACAAACTGAGTGAAAAGTTAGCAAAATAAAAGGAATAATAAATAACAGAGCAGAAATAGAGAATAGAAAAACAATTTTAAAAAGATTAACAAAACTAAGATTTGGTTCTTTGAAAAGATAAACAAAATTCAGAGATTTTTACCTAGACAAATCAAGGAAAAAAGAGAGAGGACCCAAATTAACAAAACTATAAATGAAAAGGAGACATTACATCTGATACCACAGAAATACAAAGGAACTTAAGAGGCTACTATGAATAACTATATTCCAACACACTGGACAACCTAGAAGAAATGGAAAAATTATTGGAAACAAACAATGTAACAAGACTGAATCAGGAAGAAATAAAAAAATCTGAACAGACCAACTATCAAAAAGTTGCCAACAAAGAAAAGCCCATGACCAGGTGGCTTCAAAGGTGAATTATGCCAAATATTTAAAGAAATAATGCCAATCTTCTCAAACTCTTTTAAAAAGCTTGAAGAGGAGGGAACACTTCCAAACTCATTTTACAAGATCAGTATTATCCTGATACCACAGCCAAAAAAGGACACTACCAGAAAAAAAAACAAACAACCCCCCCCAGACTACAGGCCAATATCCCTGATGAATATAGATGCAAAAATCTCAATAAAATACTAGCAAACTGAATTCAGCATCACATAAAAAATATTATTCACCATGACCAAGTGAGATTAACCCCTGGGAATTGAGGGTGGTTCAACATATGCAAATCAATCAATTGATAAATCATATTAATAGCATAAAAGAAAAAAATATGATTATCTCAATACATGCAGAAACATCATTTGAGAAAATTTAACATCCATTCATAATAAAACACTTAACAAATTAGGTATAGAGGGAACATACCTCAACACTATAAAGGCTATATATGACAAGCCCACAGCTAACATCATACTCAATGGTGCCAAGGTATAATGCTTTTCCTCTAAGATCAGGGCCAAGACAAAGGTGCTCACTCTCATCATGCCTATTCAACACAGTACTTGAAGTCTTAGAGCAATTGAGCAAGAAAAAGAAAGAAAACGCATCAAAATTGAAAAAGAAAAGAGAAAATGTCTCTATTTGTAGATTACATGATTTTTATATATAAAAAATCTCAAAGTCTCCCACCAAAAAAAACCTGTTGTATCTAATCAATGAATTCAGTAAAGTTGCAGGATACAAAGTCAACATGCAAAAATTTGTAGTGTTCGTATATACTAACAATAAATTGCCTGAGAAAATAAAGACAATGATTCCATTTACTATAACATATAAAACAATAAAATACTTTGGAATAAATTTAGTTAAGGTGAAAGATCTCTACAGTGAAAAATACAAGACACTGACAAAAGAAATTGAAGAAGGTGTTCTGTGTTCTTGGATTGGAAGAATCAAGATTGTGAAAATGTCCATTCTACCAAAAGCCATATATGGATTCAATGCAATCCCTATCAAGATTTCAATGGCATGTTTATAGAAATAGAAAAAACAATCCTAAAGTTTATATGGAACCACAAAAGACCCTGAACAGCTAAAGAAATTTGAGAAAAAACAACCAAGTGAGAGTTATCATGCTTCCTGATTTCAAGCTTTATTATAAAGCTATACTAATCAAACAGTATGATTCTGGCATAAAAACGGACAAATAGACCAATGGAACACAATCAAGAGCCCAGAAATAAACCCAAGAATATAAGGTCAACTAATATTTGACAAGAGAACAAATAATACTCAATGGAGAAATGACAGTCTCCTCAATAAATGGTGTGGGAAAATGGGGAAATTCTTTCACATGTAAAAGAATATCTTACACTATTTAGAAAAGTTAACTTGAAATGGATTAAAGACTTAAATGTAAGTCTGAAAGCCATAAACTCCTAGGTGAAAACATAGGAAAAATCTCGTTGACATGGGTCTTGGCAAGGATATTTTTGGATATGGCACCTAAAGTTCAAGCAACAAAATAAAATGTAAACAAGTGGCAATACATCAAAACTAAAAAGCTTTTGCATAGCAAAAGAAATGTTGAACAAAATGAAAAACTATGAAATGAGAAAAAAATATTTGCAAACCATATAGCTAACAGGTTAATATCCAAAATATATAAATAACTCTTACAACTCAATATAAGAAAAAAATAAAATAATCCAATGAAAGAGTTGGCAACAAACTTGAATAGAGACCACCCCCAAAAGAGGATATACAAATGGCCAAAAGGTCCATGAAAAGATGCTCAACATCACTATCATTAGGGAAATGCAAGTCAAACCACAATGAGAGATCACCTCACACTTGTTAGAACAGCTTGCATCAAATGACAAGAGATAATAAATGCTGGCAAGGCTGTGGAGAAAACCCCTTTTGTACTGTTAATGTGACTGTAGACTGGCACATCCACTAAGGAAAGCAGTATGGAGGTTCCTCAAAAAATTAAAAATAGAACAACCATATAATCCACTTCTGAAAATATATCCAAAGGACATGAAAACACTATGTTGAAGAGATACCTGCACCCTCATGTTCATAGCAGTGTTATTTACAATAACCAAGACATAGAAACAACCTAAGTGTACAGTGATGGATGAATAGATAAAGAAGATGTTGCATATATATATATATATATATATATATACACAGATATATATATATATGTAATATTCACTTGTGTATATATACACAAGTGAATATTATTCAGCCATAAAAAGGAGGAAATCCTACCATTTGTGAAAACATGGGTGGACCTTGATGGCATTATGCTAAGCAAAATAAGTCTGACAGAGAAAGACAAATACTATATGATCTTAATTTTACGGAGATTTTTTTTCAAAACTCAGAAAAAGAGATTCAATTTGTGGTTACCATTGGTGGGGCGTGGGGAGAGGGGAAAGGTGGTGAAAATGTACAAACTCCCAGTTATAAGATTTAAAAAGTACTAGGGATGTAATGTACAACATGATTGCTATAGTTAACACTGCTACGTGGTATGTATGAAAGTTAAGAGAGTATATCTTAAGAGTCCTCACCACAAAGTAAATTTTTTTCTTTTTTTGTGTGTGTCTGTATGAGATGATGGATGTGAACTACATTAATTGTGGTAACCATTTTATAATATATGTAAGTGAATTCATTATACTGTACAACGTAAACTTATACAGCACTTAATAAAATAAACTTATATAATACTACATGTCAATTATATCCCAATAAAACTAGAAGAAATAAAAAAATAAGTGCCCTACCATATTCATTATCCCTCTAGCTTAAAATCTCTACTGTCTGGCACATATAAATGATCATTTAAAAAAAGGAGTAAACCAATACATTTTAAAACTCCTTTCTGTTCCTTGCATTCCCATTTCCACATTCAATTAATTTTCAAGTGCTTCAAAGTACCTTCACAACATCTTTTGAACCGGGGCTATCTTTCTCCCTATATCCATTGTTAGATCCTCATTGTCTATATTGAAATAGCTTTCTACCTCATTTCATGATCTTCGGTCTGTTTGCCTTTTATATGTCACTGATGAATTAATAAAACTGAAGCATAACACTGGTCATGTCTTTTAAGGGGCTCAAATTTTTCTTTGATCAAAAACATGACAATCCAAAACCTATGGGACACAGCAAAAACAGTTCTAAGAGGGAAGTTTATAGTAATAGAATCTTACCTCAGGAAACAAGAAAAATCTCAAAAAAGCAACCTAAACTTACACCTAAAACAACTAGAGAAAGAAAAAAAAAGAAAATCCAAAGTTAGCAGAAGGAAAGAAATCATTATGATCAGAACAGAAATAAATGAAATAGAGACGAAGAAAACAATAGAAAGATCAACAAAACTAAAAGCTGGCTCTTTGAAAAGATAAACAAAACTGATAAACTTTTAACCAGACTCATCAAGGAAAAAACGGGAGAAGGCTCAAATCAATTAAATTAGAAATGAAAAAGAAGTTAAACTGACACCAGAGAAATACAAAGAATCATAAGAGACTATTATAAGCAACTATATGTCAATAAAATAGACAACCTAGAAGAAATGGACAAATTCTTAGAAAGGGACAATCTCCCAAAACTGATCCAGAAAGAAATAGAAAATATGAAGAGACCAATCACAAGCACTGAAATTGAAACTGTGATTTAAAACTCCCAACAAAAAAAAGTCAAGGACCAGATGGCTTCACAGGCAAATTCTATCAAACATTTAGAGAAGAGTTAACACCTTTCCTTCTGAAACTATTTCAAAAAATTGCAGAGAAGGAACACTCCCAAACTCATTCTATGAGGCCACCATCACCCTGATACCAAAACCAGGCAAAGATCACACAAAAGAAAATTACAGGCCAATATCATTAATGAACATAGACTCAAAAATCCTCAACAAAATACTAGCAAACCAACTCCAACAGTACATTAAAAGGATCATACACCATGAGCAAGTGGGATTTATCCCAAAGATGCAAGGAATTTTCAACATCTACAAATCAATCAGTGTGATATACCACATTAACCAATTGAAGAATAAAAACCATATGATCATCTCAATAGATGTAGAAAATGTTTTGACAAAATTCCACACCCATTGATGATAAAAACTCTCTTAAAGTGGACATAGAAGGAACATACCTCAACATAATAAAGGCCATATATGGCAAACCCACAGCTAATATCATATTCAGTGGTGAAAAGCTGAAAGCATTTCCTCTAAGATCAGGAACAAGACAAGGATGTCCACTCCCACCACTGTTATTCAACATAGTTTTGGAAGTCCTATCCATGACAATAAGAGAAGAAAAAGAAATAAAACGAACCCAAATTGGAAAAGAAGAAGTAAAACTGTCACTGTTTGCAGATGACATGATACTATACATAGAAAATCCTAAAGATGCTCTCAGAAAACTACTAGAGCTCATCAATGAATTCAGTAAAGTTGCAGGATACAAAATTAATACCCAGAAATCTTTTTGCATTTCTATACTCTAACAATGAAAGATCAGAAAGAGAAATTAAGGAAACAATCCCATTTACCATCACATCAAAAAGAATAAAATACCTAGGAATTAACCTACCTAAGGAGGCAAAAGACTGGCACTCTGAAAACTATAAGACATTGATGAAAGAAATCAAAGATGACACAAACGGATGGAAAGATATACTGTTCTTGGATTGGAAGAATCAATATTGTCAAAATGACTGTATTACCCAAGGTAATCTACAGATTCAATGCAATCCCTTTCAAATTACCTGTGACATTTTTTGCAGATCTAGAACAAAAAAATCTTAATTTTGTATGAAAACACGAAAGACCCCAAATAGTCAAAGCAATCTTGAGAAAGAAAAACGGAGCTCAAGGAATCAGTCTTCAAGACTTCAGACTATACTATGAAGTTACAATAATCTAAACAGTACAGTACTGGCACAAAGATAGACTTATAGCTCAATGGAACAGGACAGACAGCCCAGAAATAAACCCATGCACCTATGGGAGGCAAGAATATACAGTGGAGAAAAGACAGTCTCTTCAATAAGTGGTGTTGGGAAAACTGGTCAGCTACATGTAAAAGAATGAAACTAGAATATTCTCTAACACTGTACACAAAAATAAACTCAAAATAGATAAAAGACTTAAATGTAAAACAGGATACTATAACACTCTTACAGGAATACATAGCCAGAACTCTCTGACATATCTTTTTGGATCCACCTCCTAGAGTAATGAAAATAAAAAAAAATAAACAAATGGGATTGAACTAAACTTAAAAGCTTTTGCACAGAAAAGGAAACCATAAACAAAATGAAAAGACAACTCACAGAATGGGAGAAAATATTTGCAAATGATGTGACCTACAAGGGATTAATCTCCAGTATATACCAACAGCTCATGCATCTCTATGTCAAAAAAAAACAAACAATGCAATAAAAAAAATAGGCAGAAGATCTAAATAGACATTTCTCCCAAGAAGACATACAGATGTCCAACAGGCACATGAAAAGGTGCTCAATGTTGCTAATTATTAGAGAAATGCAAATCAAAACTACAATGAGCTATCACCTCACACCAGTCATAATGGCCATCATAAAGTCTACAAACAATAAATGCTGGAGAGGGTGTGGATAAAAAGGAAGCCTCCTACATTGTCAGTGGGAATGTAAGTTGTTGCAGCCACCATGGAGAACAGTATAGATGTTCCTTAAAAAACTAAAAATAGAACTACCATATGACCCAGCCATCCCACTTCTGGACATATATCTTGAGAAAGCCATAATTTGAAGAGATACATGAACTCCAATGTTCATTGCAGCACTACTTACAATTGCTGAGACATGGAATCAATCTAAAAGTCCATTGACAGAGGAATGGATAAAGAAGATATGGTACATATATACAGTGGAATATTATTCAGCCATAAAAAAGAATGAAATAATGCCATTTGCAGCAACATGGATGGCACTAGAGATTATCATACTACGTGAAGTCAGACAGAGAAAGACAAATATCTTATGATATCACTTATATGTGCAATCTAAAAAAATACAAATGAAGTTATTTACAAAACAGAAACAGACTCACAGACTTAGAAAACAAACTTATGGTTACCAAAGCAGAAATGTGGTGGTGGGCAGGATAAATTAGGAGGTTGGGATCAATATATACACTCTACTATATATAGAATAGATATTCAAAAAGAACTTACTGTATAGCACAGGGAATTGTACTCATACTCTGTAATAACCTATATGGGAAAAGGATCTGAAAAAGAATAAATATATGTATATGCATAACTAAATCACTTTGCTGTACACCTGAAACCAAAACAACTTTGTAAATCAACTATACACAACATAACATAAACATTTAAAATAAATAAATAAATGAATGAAATGCTTCATGAACATTTTCCTGATTTATCTAGTCAGAGGCAACTCCTTTCTCCCCCAATATTCAATAGCACATTGAATTTGTGCCAACATAACACGTATTATTGCTTATCCTTTCAATATTGATTTTATCTGTTTATTGAAACATTAGTTATTGAGCACCTGCTGTGTCAGGCAATACTAGGTTTCCAAGTGGCAAAACTGACTCAGAGTATGGCCACTTAAAGTTCATAAGCCAATGGGAGAAAGACATTACAATTGTCAAGAGTCCTGTGAAAAATAAATGCATAATAACTAATGAAAAAACTGATCTCAATTTTGTTTCTTTTTATGGCTGAGTAATATTCCATTGTATATATGTGCCACATCTTCTTTATCCATTCATCCGTCAATGGACATTTAGGGTGCTTCCATGTCCTGGCTATTGTAGATAGTGCTGCAATGAACATTATTGTACATGTCTCTTTTTGAATTACGGTTTTCTCAGGGTATATGTCCAGTAGTGGGATTGCTGGGTCATATAGTAGTTCTATTTTTAGTTGTTTAAGGAACCTCCATATTGTTTTCCATAGTGCCTGTATCAATTTACATTCCCACCAACAGTGCAAGAGGGTTCCATTTTCTCCACACCCTCTCCAGAATTTATTGTTTGTAGATTTTTTTGATGATGGCCGTTCTGGCTGGACCTAGAGTCTGTCATACAGAGTGAAGTCAGAAAGAGAAAAACAAATACCATATGCTAACACGTATATATGGAATCTAAAAAAAAAAAAAAAAAAAAAATTGTTCTGATGAACCTAGGGGCTGGACAGGAATAAAGATGCAGACATAGAGAATGGACTTGATGACACGGGGTGGGGGGGAAGAGGAAGCTGGGATGAAGTGAGAGAGTAGTATTGACATATATATATATATATATATATATATATATATATATATACACACACACACACACACATACATACACACACACACTACCAAATGTAAAATAGATAGCTAATGGGAAGCGGCTGCGTAGCACAGGGAGATCAGCTCGGTGCTTTGTGACCACCTAGAGGGGTGGGATAGGGAGGGTGGGAGGGACGCTCAGGAGGGAGGGGATATGGGGATATATGCATAGATATAGCTGATTCACTTTGTTATATAGCAGAAACTTACACAACATTGTAAAGCAATTATACACCAACAAAGATGTAAAAAAAATAAAATTTACAAAAGTATTGATAATATGAAAAAAAAACTGATCTCAAAGATATCACATTTGTGTTAAGATAAGAAGAATTAATGAATACAGGTATTTTCCTTGATAAACTTGGAATTTATCAGGCAAGGACTTTATATGCTTTGTATTTTTATCTCCTATACCTATCAACTCTGCTTTTCACTTGGTAAATAAGAAATATTTGTTGAAGGAATACATCTAAATATTGCCCCAGTACCTATCCTATCACTCTATTTATTTATTTACTTTTGGATGTGTTGGGTCTTATTTGCAGCACACGGGCTCCAGAGCGTGCGGGCTATCCTATCACTCTAAAGACTATAATTTTGGAGGTGCACTATGAGGGTTGGCCCCAAATGAGTATGCTTGCCAGCGCGTGCAAATAAGAGGCTCTGCCTACTATGACAAGAGCGCCTGTTTCTAATTAACGTTGGCATATTCTTTGTAGTTGGTGGGGTTGATGGTGACCCACCCTGTGTTCTAGCAAATCATGTCTCATTAGCTGACACAACTGAGGTGGGATCCTATAATGTAGATGTCACCTTCAATCATCATCCCAAAGGAATTTTTTCTTCAAGAAGCTAGAGAGGATGGTGTATCAGTGCCTAAGACACAAAATTCAGCATGTTCTTTTCAGTGAAGTGAAATGTCGTCACAAAGCAGTATGTTCCTGCCGCTCCCTAAATGCCACAGTCTTGATTTCACTGATCTCACAGTGGTATTGTTTTCTCTCATATGAGGCACTTGATGCAGATATAATCACTCAAGTTCTTAAATGCCACTACTTGACATCGCTGCTGAGAAATGATTCATTCAAGATATTGCCATCAAAAGCAGAAGACTTAGCCACCCAAGTATCTAAATCCAAAAACAGAAACCAAATAGTTTTTCATTTCAAATGCACGCTTGTATCAATCAGCAGTGGCTGCCTGGAGTACACTTTGGAGAAGGGTTCTGAGTTTATACTAGGCTCAGCCAAAAATTAGGATCTTTAACTCTCTCCCAGCCTTCAAAACCTTATCCCTCCCTTTTTCCGCTTAATTTAAACCATTCTTCTCTTAACCTTCCATTTTTCTCAATATTTCATTCCAATATCTCAATCCTACCTTCAATTAATTCTATACTCAAAACAGACCCTGACTAATGATGACTCCAGCTGTTCTCTTACTTTCAACTCCCTTTTCACCTTATCTTTCTGTCACTCCTGTTCACCCCAAAGCCCCCCAAAAGATACTCACTGACATACATCTGACTTAACTGTAGTCACCTATGCATAGCTTAATTAGGATGAGAGTAGGATTCCAATGACTCCCACAAAAGTTAAAAATGAGGTTTAAATCAGTATGATAAGAAACATGTATAAAGTTTCTATAATAAATAAGGCAACATTCTATACTCTTCCTGAAAGATATATAAATAAAACTGTGTAGGTGTTCAGAAACCACAACTACTTGATGTCCACATCAAGAAAATTTTTCAGGAATTGGTATGTTTTCATGTAAACATTCAGAGAGATGAGGCTGAAGTAGGGTTTCCTGAATTGGAAACTTTTCGAGACCATTTGGATCTATACACCTGAACTATTCTTAATTCAGTTTATGAGGACAAAGGATTAAATAGTTTGTATTTCTAATTAGCTATTGCCTCGGATTTAATGTGTGCTGTGATCTTACATACAGGGGTTGTCAGACTTTTCCACTTAGAGCCGTGTGTGTGTGTGTGTGTGTGTGTGTGTGTGTGTGTGTGTGTGTGTGTGTGTGTGTGTGTGTGAGAGAGAGAGAGAGAGAGAGAGAGAGAGAGAGAGAGAGAAAGAGAGAGAGGGGAAGAGGGACAGAGGGGTGGCGGGGAGAGGGAGAGGTCCTGACCCAAGATAAATTTATTTAATCATGTGCTGTTGGTTGCATCTGTTTGTTTTTTTAAAGAAATTTGTTTTCAATAAGAGAGGGTGCTCTCATAATTTTCCAGTAGTTCCCCTTTAGACATTGGCTAATTATAACAGTCAATTTATTAGAACTTATGTGATATCATACCAATACCCTAGAACTGAATCAAGTTTTTAAAAAATACCATCTTAATGGTCTTGGATGAATCTTCTAGTTTTATCATTCTTCATTTTATCTATTCATAGAATTTAATTTCATAAAATTTTCAGCTTAGAGGTAAATGAACACTTTACCTGTTTGGTAGATTAAAGTTGTATTTTAAAGAGGTACATTCATATGAAAAATCATTTTAACCTAGGATACAGTGATAAAAGAGTTTGTTTGGCTTATTTTTGAAAGAATGAAGACACATTCAGAAGTGAAATTATTTTGATGAGGACCCACGATCAGTAGTTGTTCCATACTGTTATATCTAGATATTAAATCTTACAGATCATGCAAATAACTAAAATAATGAAATGGAGTGGTATCAAAGAACCTACATGGGTTGGCCCAAGGTTGTTCAGACAACTTGAAAATGTGACTCTTTAGTAAGAACAAAATAAAAGACTGAAAATTTTCCAAGCTCTGCTATACAAACAGCTCTATCCATGCCTCCTAATGACATTTTGGTCATAATATTCTCACTTAGGCTGCTAGATTAGAATTGCCATTTCATTGTCAGAACTCCCAAGATTCTGGATTTAGGAGATTGGAATACTTTACTTGCCACTCCTCAAAATGAATTTCACCAGGTTTCAAGCATTATGCTGTTAAAGTATCTACTGGGCATGCTAAATAACAAACTTTACCTATTTCATCATTTCATAAGAGAGTTAAGAAGCACGATAGTATGTAAATACAAAAAGTTTGGATTTTCAGTATAAATGTTAAATAGAAGTACAAACAAGTATTAAGTGCTGCCTGCTAAAAAGTGCCTTAGATGGTTATCAATAATTCCTGCTCAAATTGAGTCTACTTCCATCATTTAAAAAAATAGATATTTCATTTATACAGCACTTTACACATATTGAAAGCTTCCACAACCTCCATTTTCTCAACCTAAAGTTTTTTGTTGTTGTTGTTTATTTATTTATTTATTTATTTATTTATTTATTTAATATCACGAATGGGGAAACTGGAGGAGGTTAATCGGCTTTTCACTGAAATGAAGGGTGAGTCAGTGACAGAGCCAGAAATAGACACCAAGGCTTCATCTCTTCTCATCCTGGTTCACATCATGAGAAAGATCTTTCTGCTTATAAATACATTTAATGATGTGGTTCCTGGAACTGTTAATTAGGGTAGTTTTTAAAACCCACCTGTTTCCAGAGATGGAAATTTCCAAAGTTAAGCATGTTTGGATGAAATGTTTTGGAGCTTTGTGTCAATTTTGTGAGACTTGGGAACTTTGTGATGTACTTAAGGCAACTTAAAAAGAATAGAATAATAAAATTTGTGTATATTTTCCTCCACATGTGCTTACTAAATATGCTCAACCTTGTTGTCCTGTGTGAGTTACAACAGTTGTGTTTATAACTTCTATATCAGGCAAGACCACACTGATTTCATTGGGAACACACATATGAAAGACATACACATGTAAAATGGAGAAAAACTGGTACAAAAGGGAATAGAATCAGGATGTCCTCATCTGTCTTAGTGGCATATTTGACACAGAGTTAAGAGTTTCTATCATTGATGAGTTTATAGAAACAGTGAGCTTATAAACATCAGAGAAGAGTGGCTGCCAATAATAATGATAATAATACCACCTAGCTTTTATTAAAATGCAGGTATGAGGAAATGTTTTTGTTTTTTTCCAGCTCTACTGGGTAGAACACACAGAACTGGTTTAGTTAGAGAAAAGCAACTGGTCATATTTTAAGCCTGTAGCCAGAGCAAAGAAGACCTTTGAAAATTATTGATTAAAGGTGGAAAATATTTAAATTGGAGAAGAAAAGATTCATGATAATATTAATATTTTATGAGATGTTGTTTGGAAAGGGCATTAGGTTCATCCCATACGGCACTAATGGAGAGAATCAAAAAAAGAATGGGTGGAAGTTACAATGGTGCAAAGTTTAACTCCAAATGAAGATGAGATTTCTAACAGAGATGTGCAAAAATAGAATGGGCTCCAGACATTTCTGGGGGTGAACAAGCCTATGCATTAACACTGAGGGGACTCAAGCACTGGATGAGAATTGTTGATTTAATTGGAATTTAAGGTCCTTACAAGCACAGAGAGTCCATTATTCTTACTGACAAGATGTGTAGTGAAGCAGTAATTTCTATCGGGAATTCAGGACAAAGAAATGGAGAAACCACTGTGGAGAGACTGCAAGGACTGGAACTTAAACGGAAGTTAGAGTTTCCATAGATAGAAAGGAACATTGAGTCCATTTTAAAAATCAGCAAGAGATAAATGGGAAAAAAAGTAGCCTGTGCTTATGAGAAATTGTCAAAAGATCTCAGCCTTGATAGAGTTGAATATAGTACATATTCAGATTGTTAATAAGATTTAAATATCAAGAATATTGTTTTAACTTGGTCTAACAAGTAATATGTTATAAAGGAAAAAGAATACAGACTTTGGGACCAGAAAGATTTAGATTCATATGCTAATTTAAAAATCTTCATCTCTAAAATAGTCAAATTCTCAGAAACCTAATTGTTATCAGGGGCTGAGGGGAGCTGTTGTTTAATGAGTATAGAGCTTCAGGTTTGTAAGATGAAAAAGTTCTGTTTCACAACAATGTGAATATACATAACACTATTGAACTGTAGATTTAAAATGGTTAAGATGGTAAATTTTATGATATGTGATTTTTAGCAATAATGAAAGAATACCAAAAAAAAAAAAAATCTCTAAAACCTGTATTTAAGCTCTCTGAAAACTCAGCTTTCTCTTCTGTAACAACTTTGCATGCTTGTTGGGAGTCTTAAGTGAGTTCTACTAAATGAAATGAGAACCTACTGTATAGCACAGGAAACTCTACTCAGTGGTCTGTGGTGACCTAATTGGGAAAGGAATCTAAAAAAGAGTGGATACATGTATATGTATAACTGATTCACTTTTCCATACAGCAGAAACTAACACAACACTGTAAAGAAACTGTACTCCAATAAAAATTAATAAAAAATAGATTCTCAAAAAAACCTTAAAAAATGAAGTCATTACTATATAGTTCATCACATGAATGAAAATGTCAAAAATATTTTCACTGATCTCCATTTTTTTCCCTCTTTCTAACCTGTCATGAATTTTATCCAGGAAAACATAGGGAGTTACTTGAAATTACCATTTTTGTGCATGATGGTAGTAAGCGTTAAAGTCAGTTTCTAAGGTAAAAATTGCATATAGTCAGAAGTTCCCTTGGAGAACATTTTAATTTTGCAATACCTTTTCTCAGGAAGTATACAGTTATTTTCTTACCCAAATTTTAACGCACTGTTGCTACGTTGTTTAAATAGTACTCAAAACAGTTTGGCTTATGTGTAACAACCATGTTGCCTGGAAAATATAAACTTGATTTTCAAATGAAAAATCACATTCAGCTCACACAGTGAGAGAACAAGGCAACCAAGACTGAGGCAACAGTAGACCAACATCTTCAATCACCTGCTTACTCCAAGTCAGTGGCTCTTAAACCCTTTGTGCATCAGTATCATCTGGAGGGCTAGTTAAAAGCCAGATTTCTGGGCCCCACCCCTAGCGTGTCTGATTCCGTGGGTGTAGGGTGGGTCTTGAGAATCGGATTTCTAACACATCCTAGGCGAAGGTGGATGCTAAGTGCATCATTAGCACTTAAATAACCACTACTCCAACTCATACACTTACTGGGTGAAACAGGAGAAAGTCTCTCCAAAATTATTAAAAAAATCTCTCTCCCTCCCTCCCTCTCATAAGCGAAATCACACATGTGAGGTAGCTGGCTTTAGAAGACCTGATTATATACCTAACTCCTAAGCAAGTAAATTTCTAAAACTAGAAGAAGAAAATTAAAAGGAATAAAACATACATAAAATGAGCACATCCTTTATGGATGAAGTTTCTTGGCCACTTGTGAGGAAAACCTACCAATTCCACATTCCAATCTGAGTCAAAGATAAACCGTCTAGTCAAAGTTAGTCTCTTGTTGGTTTGACTCATCATTAAAGTTCAACCAGTGACAGCTCTGGTACTGCTGATTGGGAAGAATACTGATTTGATGACTGGGCTGGAACTGAGGGCTAGAGTCTCTACTTGGACTAAAATTTTGAGGTCATATAATATGCTGAGGATCCTTCTCCAACATTTTATACCCCTTCTAATATTACAATACACATGGATTTAAAAGATACCCGCTTCCTTTAATGACCACACTATTTAGGCAAATAAAATCAAGGCACTGGCCTGCTTCCCTTGCAGAGCTAGGAGATAAAAGAAAAAGCCATGGTTCATCTCTTTAGGCAAGAGATCAAAAATTGAAACCACATGTGAGAAGCCTGATTTATGTGTGCCAACATACATGTCTTTTTCCTGAACACTATATCCATTTTTCTAACTACTTTATTCAATTTGCTTTTGTAAAATCAGTTAAAGCTCTTGTTTTAAATTGCTTTTAGTGTACATGGCCCCAGATTGTTTACTCAGTTCTATTTGAATCAAAACTTTGTTTTTCCTTTCAGATCTCTCATTTCTCTACCCATCATGCACATTCTCACTAAAAGAATCCTCTCCTGGGAGGGTTATTATCATGCCTCTCTTAATGGTACGGTTAAGGTTGTGTCAAAAGGGTACTTGCATGCTAGGATTAACTACTCTTTTGTAAGATTTGCTGAAATCAAAGTAATTATTTCCAGTTACAGTGGTATCATGGTGAATTTACTCTAAGTAGAAACTGAAAATATTTAAACTCACTGGTGGAGTGAACTCAGCCTAGGCAAGTAATGGGGGAAAAAAAGGCTAAATCTTATCTTAAACTTGCAGTTAGTTATACTCCTCCAAAGCATAAGGGCGTGGAAGAGGATTGGCTTCTAGATTTTCAGGAAGATAAATTGTCTTTCTTCCATTTCATGTTGGTGCATTGTACATTAAAAAGTATAATAAATGAATTATTTCAGTACTGGGATGGCATATTAAGGAGAGGGGAAGAGAGAGAGAGGGAGGGTGGGGGGCGCTTGTTCAGGCTTTCAGGAGAGGCTGTGATCCCATGTTTACGTATCCTCAAATTTTTGTTGAGTGCATTAAGGACAACCCTAGCTTGAGCAAAACACAGTGAGAGGAGCCAGGTCTTTACTTCAAGTTTTACCACTATCATTGTTTTCTAAATTACAGTATGAAACATACCTCCTTACAAGAAGGAGACAATAATAGGAGTTTTACTGTACTATTTTTATACCCAAGGAATATAGAACAGTCCTGTCAACATCACAGTCCTAAGAGAGAAACTGACTGAGGTAGTATGTGCTTACTATTATACACACACAGACACACATACATACACACACACATACATCTTAAGTCCTGACTCTACTGCGATGAATGAGATGGAATATAGAATGATTGTTTCTGGGGCTCGCACAGATGGCAGTGATAATAAAACCCGAGCAAGGTGAGACTACATGTTCATTTCTTAATAAACAGAACTTTATCAGGTTGTCAAGAATTCAGTTTTAATAGTTTATGTTCCCACAATGAAAGTTGTCCAACAGAATTAAAGTAACTCAAAAGGTGGTGCTTTGCCTAAACATTTCCATAGAATTTCTGCATTGTAATGTAAATATCTATGTTTTGCAATCTTGAGGTGAAAAAATTTGGGTGCCCCCATTTCTATTTAAACTAGTAATTACATGGAGAATCTTTTAAAACATCACTACATTAATAACTCCTGCATAATTGACAAACTAAAAATAAGGTGAAAGAAATCAAAATAGAATCCTTGCTCTTAGGTGTTTGTTTCATGTATTCAAAATAATTATGTGGGTCTATTACGCCCAGTTCAAATCAAGAAACGCTTCTGGAATGCCAGTGATTGTAAAGATACAGTCTAGGCTGTGTACTGAACAGTAGGAATTAAAGCAATTTCTTGTCTTCATTAAGCACACAGTCCAATAGCAAAATTAGGTACAATTCAGGCTCCTTATGGTGATTAGTATTATGTGAAATCATTAATTTCTGCAAAAGTGTGAGGGAGTTATAGGAAAAGAAAGATTGAGTATGGCCAACAAGCATTTAAGGAAATGTCTCTGAAAGTTTTGGTATTTGAGCTTGACCTTAAACAATGGATAGATCACTGCTTAAGTCTCACAACCTCAACAGAATGCCATATCTCATATCTTGGCATGTCAAAGGCATAGAAGAAGCAGAGTCCAATCTATATGTAGGGAATGGGGATGAGTAGTCCGCTGCAATTGGAAGGTGTGTAGCGAAGTGTAATTTGAAATGTGCTTGAAAAAGGAGTCTGGGTGATTAAAGATGTATTTAATTTCTAAAACCACCTTATGAATCAGCACAGACATCATTATCCCTATTTTATCAATGAGGAAAAGGAATATAAAAAGTTTAGACCTAACTCTATTGTGAGAGTTGATTGAACAATCTATATAAGTCTGTCTTCTCTGGGGCTGAAGTCAGCAAGGCTAGCAGTCAAGAAGGGGAGATGGACATGGAGTGGGAAAGGCCAGGGGACAAATCTGGATCTAGGAGGACTGTGTCTTGTTTCTCACCTCTCCCAATCTCACTGATGGTGATGAGCTCTAGGATAAACTTGCACCTTTCCCACAAAGTTGTGCATACAGCTGTCCCAGGATTCAGAAGAGGTAAGGAAGAAGTCTGGTAGAAACTGGAGGAACTGTGAGCCCATGTACTGCCTCACTCTACAGGTGAGCCAGCAGATCAGTGACAAGTATGAGTTGCAACAGCACTCATGCCTTTACCTATGCCTTGTAAATCTCATGCAAATTTCTCTTGTGGCCAACACTTACTGAGAACCAGATAGAGAAGGTAATTCTGGCAAAGTAATGCTGGTTTAGCTGAATTGACATGTTCAAAGTCACCATAGTTGTAGAGATTCTAGATAATGTTATAGTCCCCTGAAGAGTGATTTTTGTTCGAGCAGGTAATTAATATGACTAGACTTAAACTGCATACTCTGTCTCCTGGGCTTGGGCTGCAGTGGAAATCTTCATTCATTTTCTTCAACTTCCTGGGGTCATGCTGATGCCTGTGTTGTTCAGCAGTAAGATTTAGGAAGATTTCATATGTATTCCTTCAGTGTCTCCCTTCTTTCTGGGATTTCCCCACCTAAATCTTAGTTTGCCATACCAGCACCAAACTCTGTCCTCTGACATCTCAGGCCAATAAATAAGGTGTAGTTTTCTGCTGCCTCAAGCCATATACAATTTGAGAATTTCCTCAAAGGAAAAAAAACAAAAAGCACCAACAGGCTATTCATTGCATATAATTCCTTTCTTCCAGGGGTAGCATTATGGACTGAACATTTATGTTCCCCCAAATTCATAGGTTGAAGACTTAACCCTCAATGTGATGGTAGTTAGAGGTGGGGTCCTTGGGAGTTAATAAGGTTTAGATGACATCATGAGGGTGGGGACCTCATGATGAGATTAGTGTCCCTATAAGAAGAGGATGAGGGAGACCAGAGCTTGAACTTTCTGAGCACACACAAAAAAGAGGCCATGTGAGCGCACACCAAGATAGCAGCCACTTAGAAGCCAAGAAAAGAGACCTTGGAATGAAACCTAATTTGTTGGCACCTTGATCTTAAACTTCCCAGCCTCAAGAAGTGTGAGAAATTTTTATTGTTTTAGCCACTCAGTCAATGGTATTTTGTTATGGAGCCCCAAGCAGACTAAGACAGATGTTGGTACCAAGATGCGGTATGTTTTGTAACAAATACCTGAAAATGTGGAAGCAACTTTGGAACCCAGTAATGGGTAGAGTCTAGAAGAGTCTTGAGGTGAATGCTAGAAATATGGACATTAAAGGCAATTCTGGTGAGATCTCGGAAACGAGGAACATGTTATTGGAAACAGGCAAAAATACAACCCTTATTACAAAGTGGCAAAGAACTTGGCTAACCTATGTTCTAGTGTGTTATGGAAAGTAGAACTTATGAGTGATGAAAATGGGCATTTAGCTGAGGAGGATTTTGAGCAAAGTAGTTGGAGAGGCTTGGTTCCTCCTGACTGCTTATGGTAAAACACAAGAAGAGAGAGATGAATAGAAAAAATTGTTAAGCAAAAAGGAACCATAACTTAAAGATTCAGAAAATTCTCAACCTGTCCATATTGTAAAAAAGTGAGAAAGGATGTTTGGAAAAGAACATCAAAGGTGTGGCTGGAATATCACTCGATAAAGAGATTGTAGGTATAATTCATGAACTTAACAGCCATCACAATAGAAGCAAGGAATAGAGAAGGGATTATATCAGCAGAAACACTGCCAGGTTGTACTAAAGGAGACAAGAGTCACATGGGTAGGTAGAACCCTAGGTATAGCCTAGGTAGAGCTCTAGCAGAGAGCCATAAGGTGGTGCCCCATGGAGCCAAAGGGGTAGGTCTGCCATGCCAAGCCACAGGGGTGACATTGACACCCCAGCAGGCCTGCAGGGCAGAGCAATGAACCAAAGACGATGATTCTTGAGCCTTAAGATCTAATGGAATTTGTCTTGCCATGTTTGGACTTCTTGATATCTGTCACTCTTCTTTCTCATTTTTGGAATGGGGATGTCCATCCTATGCACATCCCACCTTAAATTTCTACTGTTTAAGCCATCTGATCTATGGTATTTTGCAATGGCAGCCTGAGCAGACTAAGACATGTAGTCTCCACTACAGTTTCAGCCTTCAAATAGTGTGCTGTGCATGTTTTTGCTAAAATATATAATTATTCTCTGTGGGAGGATTAGTCTGATTAAGCTATTCCAATATTACCAGAAATCAGACCTATTTCTTGATGGCAATATATTATTAACAAAAGAAATCATGTTTCAGAAGTGTGTTCCATATATAATGCCTTTTTAAATTTCTAAATAAACATTTATATACATATAGAAACAAAGATCTGGAGGGACTTTCAGCAAAATATTGAGTGGTTGTGTTACAGTGGTGAGCTTGTGGGTTTATTTTTTTTTTTCTATTTTCTCATCACATTTTCTATGTTTTCTTACACTGATCATGTAATATTGTATAATTTTAAAACTAAATATAGAATAAGGTGAAATAAAGAAAAGCAAGTTAAGCAAAAATATTATGCTGATGTCAGTTCACATTTGTAATATTTTTGTCTTGATTTGAGACTAACCAAAATCAAGAAATTTGTTTTTATTGCTAATTTATGTGCACCCAGTGACCTCATTCACTATTAAAAGTTAATGTTTGGATCTAAAGTCAGCAAATCTGGCAGTATTCACTGGGAACTAGCAAATGTTAGAATCAGCCTGAATGTTTCATTTTGTAATCATGACACTATGTACTTATATATTAAATAATCCTTTGCAAATCAGTTTACTACAGTGGTGTGCTTTAGTATTTATTATTTTCTTAAAAATTGGAATTCCCATTTTCTACATAAATTGCCAACTGATATTCTCTCTCCCTTTATCCCCTTCCCTTTTTTTCCCTCCCTTCCTCCCTTTTCCCCCCTCGTTTCTTCCCCCCACCCCCCAATTCTTCCTTCTAATATTTACCAATTTTATACTCTGCCAAATACTACACTGGGCTCTGGAGATCCAGAGTTGAATAAACTCTGGTTTCTCAAGAGGACTATTTGGGATGACAGACAAGTGCATGAACTATTACAGTGTGATACCATGAGGGCTGAAAAGGGTATGCACAAGGGGCTGAGCATCTCTAGAAAATCAGGAGAGCAAAGACTCACTGCTTCTGAATGGCTTTTATAAGAAAAGATATAAACAACATATTCAGGTAGTTTATCTCCATTTTCTCCCCTATAGATTCATATTTAAATTATGATTTTTCATTTTATGTTCTCTTTTAGTAGGTAGAGACAAAGGAGAGCTGTTTCATATCAAGTAATAATTTTATAGTAATCATAATTTATATTTCAGAACTATTTTGTTTACTTTTAAAAGTACTAAAAGAACCCTTATAGACACCTAAGGGTTGATCCATGATTAGGACAATAGTGACAGAATCACATTTCTCTTACAGTCTAGATCAACCACATGAAAGTTGAGAAAAATCAGTGCCTTTTAGTCGATAAGAGATTTGTAAGTATCAAAATGACTTTAGTATTAGCATTTGGATCAAGCCTCACTTAAAGAGACATAAAAATATAAAGTTTTTCACAGTAGTTTTAAATGACTTACGATGAAGCTGATGGATCTCCTACATTAGGCAGAGAAAACTAAAATCCCTCAAGGAAACACTTAACATGAATAAAAAAACAGGGAATATTAATACAGTGTGTCTGTGGGACCTACATATATTATTTCCTTCATAGTTCATATAACGTTCACTAAAAACATAGTGCCTTCATGCATATTTGAAGTAAAACTCCCCTCTGACTTCACTGGGTAAAGTATGCAAGATAACAAATGCATTTAGCCTTTAAATGAACTCATCAGAAGAGAAGGGTGCTTTACAACTAGTGATGGGCAGAACTTGGGAATTTGGGGAGGTTGGCACACGTTTGAATATTTTATCTGAGGCTAATGTGAACTATTTGATTCAGCATTATGGGGTTGAAAGTCTCACAGGAACAGGAATTAGCACAATCAGCAACATTGCAGTAATATAGAAGTTAACATTTGTTAGGCAGATGAATTTTTGTGTCAAACGTAAAAATAGGATATTTTTTTCCCCTTTAACCTACTGTAGAGATCCATGAGGAACCAGAAATCTGAAATATTGTGCCTTTTGAAAAGAGAATGTCAAAGATTAATTATTTCTATGAGAACAGCACAGAGCTTTTGCATGATTCACACTGACAGAGAGAATATCCCCTGTAATTTGAAAGGGGGAAAAAAAGATATTTCTTACCTATAGTCAGGATAAAAATCTTGAAAAATAAAGTTATCATCCCATTTTATACATAAATTTTTAAAGATATTTATCTTTTGGAAAAATAGATACAGATATGTCTTTTTATTTCCACATGTGTTCTTTAAATTAATATATGAGAAATTTAACCAATTCAGGTTTTATTCATAAAATATGTAAATTCAATGACTACTAGCTTCTCTTTAACTACCTTCCACACTGCCAACTACCTCAAAATGTAAATCAGATGAAGTCTCACTCTGACAAATTTTTGGAACAATAGAACCAGGTTCCATTCATCTCAGCATCTTGGTGTCCTGTATGTCCACAGTGACTGTGAATCCAAAATGGGGACATGAACAACATAAGAAATAAAATGTTCAGCTCAATTCCAGTCAAGAAAATTTGTTCTCATACTAACTCCTTCCACAGTATTGGTTATTTTCCAGGCATGAGGGAAAGTCTGCCATGATACTACCAAGCTCCTTGTCTTGGTTCATCCCAAAATGTTTTTTGTGACTTTATGATCTGAGCTATAAGGGATTTCTGGGGGTCCTTGAACCAAGCCTGTATTAGCTCATAAGGAAATAAGGCACATTGTGAGCCACTAGAGAAAGGCAGGACATTCCTGACCCCCACAGTATACTGTTGGCTAACTATGTTGTTCATTCAGAAAATGTACTGCACTTTGAAGCTTCACTTAACCCAAGCAGAGAGCAAAGTGGGAGAAGGAATCAAAGTAGGGAGGGCAATGAGTCTTGGCTTGGTACTGCTCAGGAATGATTTTTAGAGGGCTTAGGTGGGGAAACACAAGGAAGAAAAATTAGAGCAGAGAAGGAGGAAACAGGTAGAGTGATTAAGAGCTTAGACTTTGGAAGAATGCTGCCTCAGCTTCATTGCTTGCTTCACCACTCTATCGAATTGGTTTGGGCACATCCCATAATGCTTTTAAGTTCCAGGATTTTATTTTCCATCTATACTCTTCACACATTTACAGTACCTTTTTCATAGCATTATTGTGAGATTTACAATGAAATAACGGTAGTAATAATAAAACTACATTACAGTACTTCATAATTATACACTTAATATGGTTACATAGTCCCTGGCAAATATTATGATCTTCAACATCATTACTTTTATTAGGGTGCTACTCTGATTTTTATATCAGCTCTGCTTTTATCTTTGCAGTACTGGTTAGATGAGTCTCCATAATTCTCCAGACCTTCGTTTCTCAACTCAGAAATGGCAAAGATTGGTCAACTAGTCTCCAGGGACTCATCTAACGTTAACAATCTATGACTTGGTCTACTTTTATAGACTGCACTTCTGAGAGTCACCAACTATATACACATATTCACATGGAATTCCAAATTGGGGGACTTTATGTGGTGAATAGAAATGGAAAAATAATCTAAGAAAATAATTACAGGCAGAACATATGATAGAAAGGCCTCATAAAAATCCCTGCCTATTTCCAAAGTCTGTTTTTACACTAAAGCATTCCCCATGAGACTGCCCAAATGCAATTTAGAGAGACACTGAAATGGATTCAGAAAGTTGAATGTTTTATGAATTTTTGTCTCTGACATATGCCTTTCTGCAAAATCAGAAAATAGATTTGTTCAGTGCATGGAGCGGAGTATTACTGATGTAATTGGGTAAGCCTGGCAAGATATGTTTGATTTTAGTTGATGACACTGAATAAATCTGTCAGGAATAAACTGAGTATTCATGGAAGCTTCAATGTACCTATGAACACGGACCAGCACAGAAATCTGAGCACTTGATCAGATTTTCCTATATAGATTCAAAAGCATTATGAAAATTGACTCAAATGTAGAGGAAAAGGCAACTGTTGAAACCCAGCAGTTTATAAGACAACAGCTTCTCTGCAGATGAAAAAAGAGCCCACTGGAATTGTGTGTGTATAAGCTGGTGTGCAATTCTGTGATACAAAAGTTTACCAGTGAGCCTCATTTCTTTTGGATCTCTTATTAAACCTAGTTTGATCCAGCTTTCTGGTCTTTCTTGCCCAAACTAACATAAATCCTAATGCATTTGATTTGACTACATTTATAGAGGATGGTATGATGGTCAAAATTGCAGCCTCACAGACTCCTAGCAAAGGGGACTGAGGGTGAAATAGGACTTATGATTGGCACACAATACTCATAACACTTAAAATAATATTAGTTGGAAAACATACCTTGTACTATTTCAACTTTTGAGGTTTGTTTTATGATTCCTTATACAGACTATCTTGGTGAATGTTCCAGGTACACTTAAATAAACTATGTATTCTACATTTGTTGGGTATATTATTCTGTAAATGTCAATAATTGGGTCAAATTGGTTGATAATATTGTTCAGACCTCCTCTATTTACTACTGATATTTTTCAAGTTATTTTATTAATTATTGAGGGAGAAGGGTTAAAATCTCTCATTGTGATTTAAAATTTTTTTCTCCATTTAGTTTCTGTCAGTTTTCTCTTAATTACTTTGAGGATCTGTTATTAGATGTAAATACAATTAAGATCTTATATCATTCAGATTTCTCACTCCTTATCATTATGAAATAATACTTATGATTAGTAATATTTTTATCCTGAAGTCTACTTGTCTGATATTGATATACTCATGCCAAATCTGTGTACTTACTGATAGCAGGTACATATGTTTCATTTTTACAACCTGTCTGTATCTTTCTATCTAAAGTGTGTCTCTTATAGACACATCTGTTTTTTGTCTTGCTTTTTTACTTCTACCCAGTTCAATAATCTTCACCTCGAGATTATAATTTTTCTTCCATTAACATTTAATATAATTACTGACATGGTTGGGTTAACGTATACATTTTATTATTTTCTTTTTCTTCTGTGCCATCTCTTATTTGTTTCTCTGTTTCTCATTTTCTGATTTGGAGGGTGATAATCAAAAATTTTAGAATGTTTCATTTTATTTTCTTTATTGGATTTTTAGCTATAACTCCTTTCTTTCTTATTTTTTTGTGATTGCCCCAGGGCTAGCAATATGCAACTTTAACTTATTAAAGTCTACTTAGAGTTAATATTATCCTGCTTTAAACATCACATTTCACAGTTCCTAACCATGCTTTACATGTTTTTCTTCACAAATATAATAATAAAAACAGTTAAAGAATTGAAAAAGCAAGAAAAAATGGTAAAACATATATCTGACTAAGGAGTTATTTCTAGTATATACAAAGAAATCTTAGACTGGACAATAAGACGACGGCCAATGAAAATCTGTGCAAATGATCTGAATAGCTACTTCACCAAATAAGATATATGGGCGCCAAATAAGCACATGAAAAGATATTCAGCATCAGTAGTCATTAGAGAAATATAAACTGCAACCATGAGATACAATTGCAAGTCAATTATACTGTCTAAAATTAAAAAGAGTACAAATACCAAGCATTGGCTAGGATGTGTGCTAATAGAAAATCTCATACACTGCTGGTAGGAATTTAAAATGGAGTAACACTCTGTAACCTCACCCTTGAAAGGCCCCAGTCAACCTAGGTCAGTCCAATATACCTCCCACTCCCAATTAAAAAGTCACTTGCTGAAAAAATTTTTCTCCAATCCACTTAAGTGTTCCCTATTACACAAATTTATCCCTTGTCAAAAAGACCCATTTTTTTCTATTCTCTTAAAATTTTCCCATTTGAACCAAAACCTGAATCATTAGTGATTGAATTTTTTTTTTCTTTCTTTTTAGGATTAGGAGGAGCTCAGTCTTTAAAGCATAATGCCTTATCTCAGTCCCTTTGAAGGAAAGGAAATGGGTCTTGGTTGTGGAGAGGGGAGTACCTGCCACTTCCCTAGCCTTAGGATGAAGTTTTCCTAATACAGACATCATCATCAACAATAAAAGAGTGCCAAAGTACTGCTACATTAACATCAAATTGAATATTTATATTTTTCTACACAAATACATTTCAAATAAATATGAGTTTCCTTCAGCACAATTTAACAAGAAAGGTGAAAACTGTCACCTTTGGAGATCTATTTCACCTTGAACTTAAGCTATCTAGAGTGCTTTAATACAGTCCCACCAAGAATAAAGGAAATATAGTAGGTGCTTCATGTATTTCTTTCAACTAGAAGATCCCTAAGATACAGATTCTAACAAACTGTTCTAAGGATCATCCAGTGCAAAATATTTTTGATGTCACAGTAACTAGGAAGACCTTGATGAGGATAACAATTTCCAATCCAAATTGAAGTTTCCTATAACTCATCCTGGGGCAGAATCTAATCTCAGTACAAGAGTTAACTCAGCACTGTAGGGCAACATGAATAGGGTCCAATCTCCAGGAAGAAAGGAGATAACTGTCAGTGTTATCTCAGTGATGAACACAGCCCTGAACAAGTGCACCCCTATGAAAGACCTTTGGGGGAGTTCTGGTTTAAAAAAAAAAAATTGAAAACATCTCCATGAACAGGTTGAGAATAGATTCAAGTGAAGGATCTGACAAGATATAAACACAAACAAAAATTTAAGAGAAGAAATACTTCATTTTCAAAAATATCAACTGTTGCATAGGTGTCTTAGCCTGGGTTCCTCCAAAGCAGATCCTGAGGCCAAGTTGTGCATGTAAGTATTTTTCCCTCCCTCTTAGAGGAGGGAGGATTGAGAGCAAGGGACAGAAGTTTCACTGGGAAGATGGAAAGTCATGGAGGATGTATATAAAGTTATATACTAAGTTCCTCCATTATATCCTTTGAGACAAAAAAAAATTACTGTTTTCCCCCTCTGGATAATGTGGGAATTTTGATATTTGGCAGGCCCCGTAGGAGAACCTGGGTTTTATTTCCTTCGTGTACAGTACAATTATAGTTCTCTGTCTCAGCCTAAATTGCAACACATTTTCTCTCCTCTAAAAGTTGGGACAAATCTAAAAGTACATTTATGTTAGTTTTGCAATTTTTCAACTGACAGAAGTTTCCCAATAACATTATCTGCATTAAAGTATTTCATTGTAAGCATCCTTCATATTAGTTCATTTGATGCTCTGCAAATGTATCTTTTGTTGTCAGGGAATTTGGGCTTCAGTTTTTATTTAACACAATAAATTATACATACAACATATTTCATATCCTTACAGCCAGAAAGTAAACCTGTCACCATCCAACTGAAAATAGGTCCCTGATTGATATAGTACTTTGCCGAGTAGCCTCTGTGAAGTGACTGACCCTCTTGTGACTCAAAAATTTGTGCATCTCAGCAGTGATTATTCATCTGTCCATGCACCCTTTTATATGACATTGTTTTGTGTTTGATTTAATTCAACAAACCTATACTGAATTTATGCTATGCATCAGGAACTGTGTTTTGCTGGGGAAAAAAGAGATTAAGACACTCTACCTGTCTTTGCAGAGCTCACAATCTAATGAAAGAATCAGAGATATCCAAATTCCTATAATACAAGCAAAGTGATAATAGAGATAAATGATAAATTCCAGCAAAGCTAACTAAAGTAAAAATCAAGCTTGCCTGAAGATGAGAGAGAATGGGGAATTTTATACAGGAAGAAAACAGGAATTAACACTGAACTGGGTATTAAAGATCATGTTGAAGTTTGCCAAGTGGACATGAGACAGAAGGGATTCAGATTTTTTTGAGATAGACCAGTATATACATAAATATACTGGGAAGTCAAATGACCTGCTGTGTTTGGGGAATGGCAAGTGTACCCACTAAGAAAAGATGGAGAAAAAAATGAGTGAGGATGAAAAGAAGGAATAAGCCTAGTTATAAAGGGCACTGATTCCTTGCCAAGAAATTTGGAGTTTTTCATGATCTGCCAGATGTTACCAAAAACACTTTATCTGCTAAGCTGCCAAGATGTCTCTAGAATTAGATGTTTTCCTCCTGTAGCCAGCAAAGCCTTTTTTTAGCCACAGCCCTCGGTCTTCTTAAAATCCAGGAATAAATTACAAAATCTCTAGATTTCACTCTTGGGAAGAAAAGAGAAAATTCACTGGGGTCGGAGTAAACTTTTGAACACTAAACTACCCTGCTGACCAATATCATCTTTGACACTGGGAGAAAAAAATAAATAACTGGCCCTGGCCAGTAGAGCGAAATAGCTGTCTTAGAATAGCAAACACCGCCATTACTTGGTTTGTATACTTATTTGAGTAAAAATAAACAAAAGTGAAAAGATTTTAGCACTCGTAAGTTTATACACTTGGACCTCATTTTAGTGCTTGGAAGAAGAGAGCTTTTAAGCAGCTTTCCCCAGAAGGGGTAGGGGAGAGAGAAAATAAAGACATAAAGTCAGTAAACAAATCCATGAGGCTTTGCCAAATGATCCTGTTTCCCCTTGAATGCTGTATCTGCATGAAATGCACATTGATGACAAATGGAATACCTCCATTTACTGGCAGGGCAATCCAGAGAACTCGCAACTTCTGATGTATAGCTCCAATTTCTATACTCTGAGAAAACCTTCCTTTCCTTATGAAGCTCTTTAGAATTCTCCCTTGGGGTTTCATTGCCTACAACGATGAAAAGACAGGCAAAGAAAGGAAACATCAAATGGAACCCAAATGATGAGAATAAACCTAAAGGGAGTTTCCAAGGGCCATTTGCTGCTGAATGAGTACAGTCACGTGCTATTGTGCATACGTCACGCGATCCAGGTTCAGCCTAGTCCCAGAGATCAATACCCATTACTAATCAAAATGGCCTGAGAATCATAGTGCTACAGTCACATAAGTGAGAGCAAGTGGCTTTTATTGTACTCTCAACATTGACAGCCAAACATGTGCTTCAAGGCTAGAAATTAGTGGAAGGGATAATTATCAACTAGCATTGGAACGGTATTCGTATTCTCCAAACTAATGTTTCCATGTGCAGGAAATTCCCAAGAGCAACACACATGGCTTAGCACCACACTTCTATCTTACTTCTCCACATATAACTACCCACTGTGAGTGGACACTTTTCTCAGTTAGGAAGAGCTAATTTCTTATAAGGCAGTGAGCACTGAAGATTCAGTCTCTTTTCTTCACTCTCCTCCCTTGACCGTTTAAGTTTAATGATTCAGAACCTCTCTACAGAACTCACATCTTTCCTTATGTGGGCTGTACCAAAGCCACACTGCTAGATGGGTGAGGCTAATGATCTAAGTCAGGGGAGGAGAAAACTTTAGAAAGCTTGTTTGTTCTCAGAAATAAGTCACACTCCCCAATCAGCATTATCTGTCATACAGATGATATTTCAATTTTTATTTTCCAGACTCTTCTATGTTCTCATTGAATCCAAGCTAATGCAAAATCCAGAGTTTAGTCATAGAAGATATAGGATCCCAATAAATATCATTGCAATTCAGAAGCAGTACTATCTTTACTTTCTTCTTAGTACTGTGTGTAGGTGTGCATGTGCAAAACTAAATGAAAAGTTGCTAAGTTCATAAAGGCCGTGAAAGTATAGTAGAGTGGAAAAGGTAATAAACTGGGTCATGGATATGCTATTAGTTAGCTGGGGAACTTGTATAAATGACTTAAACTCTATTCTCTAATTTCCTCCTCTCTAGTAATTATTGAATACAATATCTTTATTTTAAGATATTTAGCATTCCGAAATTCCAAAATGCTAGTTCTCTGTTTACTATTTACATGACTCACTTTTGCTTTCCTGGGTTACGGATAGCTGTGACCTGTTGGTGGTAATACACACACACATATAAATGCTTAGTGAATGGAAAGAAAAAAAGTGATTATGTGTATTAGCAATAAATTAAAACCATATTGAACATGCTTATTCATTTATTTGACAAAAGCAGCAAAGCAAGGGAATTCTGCCATCAAAATTTGAATGGTGGTAGACTGATAGAGCAATACTGAAAATAGTAATTTAGAGACTGTGAAAGATTAGATTATTAATGAGCCAATATTTACTCTTTCCTTCAACCATCAAGGGAGGAATGTGTTTCCCCATCTCAAAAATGTTGGACTTGGCCATATAAGTGATTTGGGGTAATGGGATGTAAGTAAAAATACAGTTTAAAGTTCTTATCTGGGGCCTTAAGAGACATCTCATGTCTCTTCTTCCCCTTGCCGTTCTACCATGAGAAGAACATGCCTTGGTTATTGGCCATTCAGTGATGATGAGGACACATGGAGAAGAACTGGACCCAACCCAGAACTAGAAGCCAAGCTAAAAAGAGCCCAGGTTAGATCAGTTGAAACTTATCTGATCCACAGATACCAGACTAAGAAAAAAATCTCTATCATTTTATGTTTCTAATATCTTGTGGTTGTTTTTCATGCAGCATTAAATAGCTAAAGACAAAAATAGTAAAATTCTGAGATATTACTGATAATAATATTCATCTTAGTGAGTTAAGTTTTTGGAGAAGTAATCTAATATTTCTATCCTTGAAATTAAAAAAGTATTTTGATTGAATTATAATCTTATCAGCCGACATTTCTCCGTAAGCTGCATTCTTTTGCAGTTTGGAATGATTCATCATGTCTTTTTCTCCAGAAATAGACTTCTTCAAGGAGTTCCTAAAAGGATATTGTTAAGAAAATATCCTCATGAACTTTATTACCTTCTTACTGGAATTTTCACTTTGAATAGTCCAATTCGTATTTTAGTATTCAATAGCCAAAGTCCACACTCTCCAATGATAGAATGAAGTGCACTAATTAGACCCACTTGACAGTTCCTGAGGCAGGAGAATGAAGGAAGAAAAATCAAATACCCTTAGAGATCATTTTTAAAGAGTAAATACCTGCTTTCCCAAATGGAGACCTTTTGAAATAAGTGGGTACTTATATTTTGGCTGCCATTTTAGGAAGCATCAAGTGACCATTACAACAAATCTGGGAGTCATTCTCCCACTCCATCTCCCTATCCTTTACCTCCTGTAGGGAGTTAAAGATAAGAATGTAAGGGAAACACACCTACTTCAAAGAGACCTGTTTTTCTCACTGTGCTCTAAAAAGTGTAAGGGCTATTTTGTTTTCTCTTTCCATACCGGTTTTCACTCATGTGTATGTATGTATTTGTCAGCTTGTTTCTTTATTTGTATGTTCATGTATTTACTTATTTAGTGAAAATGACTGAGGTGCATTTTATGACTTCTCTATTTTTTTTTTTTCAATTTCTCCTTTGTTCTCCCTTAGTATCTAGTCTCCACTTTTATGGAGAAGTACCTACCAGTAGGGTTTTATTGACAAACAGGAGGGATGTAGTCAGTGTTAGAGAAATTTAATTAAAAATAAAATCTCCTCCCAATTCAGAAAACCACTCTCCTCAAAGAGGCTTCCAAAAGAATTTTTTTATTGAATAAGCATTAAGCCAGATGTGCATCACAGGTAATTCAATAAGGAGACTGCAAAGACAGAGAAAAAAAACTCATTTTTTTATAAAGCCAAGCAAATACAACCCATTGCATACATGCTCTCAAGATAAACAATAACTAGTCCCAAGTAGGAGGACGTGACAGCGCTACTTGTCACACATAGTTTACCCTAGATCCACCTGGTCATTGGAGTGGCCATCTGTGCTAGCTAAATGTCTTTTTCCAAAGGAAAAATAAACTTCTTATAGCTTTATGACAGAAAGTAGTTTGGGAGAAAGACATCAGCCCCACTAAAGGTAGGCTACTACCCTCACATAGAAACTGCAAGGTAAGGGTGTTATCTTCCTTGATGATTACATTTGAAAGATGTGGTTCCCAGGTCCTTAAAGAGACATTTCTGGATCCTAAAGCTGGTAAGAGGATTATTTAGCTTTTTAAAAATTTACAGTACATTTCAACCAGAGGAAGAACTTTCCATTACACGCTTTCTAAAATAAATGTTCTAAGAAAAGAGAGTGGGGTGAAGTCTCTTCTCTTACTTTCAAAAAGAAGGATTAAGCCTTTTGTTTTAAATTTGTAATTGTCCTTACATCAGCCAAGTACATCACACTAGGAATCAGAAAATTAGACATCAGTCCTTGATTTCTCACTCAGTGGCTGTTACTTAGTATTCTATGAACCTCAGTTTCTATTAGGAGTTTAGGCTAACAACCACAAAATATCTAAGACCTTATATATAATGTGCCAACAGCACAAGGACCAACAGCAGTAGAGCTTGTTGGATAAACATAATCTCAGGCTCCCTTCCAATACTAAGTCAATGTACATAATTTAAGAGTACTTCTGATGATTCAGCATGTATTTAAGTCTCAGAAGCATTACTCTAAAGTCATGGTTCTCAAAGTGTGGCCTTAGACTAGGAGCATCAGCATCATCAAGGAACCTATTATAAATGGAAAATTTGAGCCCCACCCAGACCTACTAAATTACAAATCCTGAGTACAGTATCCAATAATTGTATAATTGTGTGTGCGTGTATTTGTATTTGAGTAAGATTTACTGAGATAAAATCTACATATTGTAAAATTCATGCTTTTCAGATTACAAATCAATTAATTCTGACAGTCTTGTAACCATGACCACCATCAAGACATAAAACATTCCTATTACCCCTAAAAGTTTCATCGTTTCCCTTTATACTTAATTCTCTACTTAACCTCTAATCCTAATGATGACTAATCTGTTTTACAACCCTATAGTTTTGCTTTTCCTAATGTCATATATGTAAAATAATACATTGTGTAGACATTTGAGTCCAGCTTCTTTCACTTAGTGTAATGCATTTGAGAATCATTCATGTGTATTGCTTTTTACTATATATTTTTGAATTTTCTAATTATTTTTCTGTTATTGACTTCTAGTTTTATACCATTATAGTCAGAAATATGATTTAATATGATTTCAATCTTCTTGAATTTGTTAAGACTTGTTCTGTGGCCTAACATTTTATCTATTCTGGAGAATGTTCCATGTGTGCTTAAGAAGAATGCTGCTGTAGGATGGAATATTTTGTATATGTCTGTTAGGTCCATTTTGTCTAGCCAATGATGAAAGTGGAGTATTGAAGTCTGTTACTATTGTTGTACTGCTGTCTATTTCTCATTTCAGTTGAAAAGGAGAGACCACTTACAAACTCATTTTATGAGGCCAGCATTATTATGGAAGAAAGCCAGAAAAATATACTACAAGAAAAAAAAATTACAAGCCAATATTCCTGTTAAAAATAGATGCAAACTCTCAGCAAAATACTAGCAAACTGAATTCAACAGTACATTAAAAAGATCATACTCTATGACAAAGTGGGATTTATCCCTGGGATGCAAGGATGGTTTGATTTATGCAAATCAATAAGTGTGATACATCACATTAACAAATGAAGGTTAAAAAATCATATTATCATTTCATATGACTTTGAAAATTTAACATCTTTTCCTGATAAAAACTCTTGCATTAGGCATAGAAGAAATGTACCTCAACGTTATAAAGGCCATATATAAGAAGTCCATAGCTAACATCACATTCAGTGATGAAAACTTATAGCTTTTTTTCTAATATCAGCAACAAGTCAAGGATGCCCATTCTCACCACTTCTCTCCAACATGGTACTAGAAATGCTAGCCAGAGCAATTAGACATATAAAAGGCCTTCAAATCAGAAAGGAAGAAGTAAAATTGTCTCTGTTTGTAGATGAAATGATCTTATATATAGAAAACACTAAAGACGTCACCCAATAGACTAATAACTGAGTTCAGTAAAGTTGCAGGATATGAAATCAACATTCAAAAATCAGTTGTGCTCATACATACACAAAAATGAACTATCTAAAAAAATAAATTATGAAAACAATCCCATTGAACATAACATTAATAAGAATACATAGAAGTAAATATAAGCAAGGAGGTGAAAAATCTTTGCTCTGAAAACTGTAAAACACTGAAGAAAGAAATTGAAGAAGGTACAAATAAATGGAAAGATATCCTGTGTACATGTATTGGAAAAATGAATATTGTTAAAATGTCATAAATGCCCAGGGAATCTACATATTCAATTTCTATCAAACTTCCAATGGCATTTTTCACAGAAATAGAAAAAACAAAAAACAATTCATATGAAACCATAAAAGTCCCCAAACATCCAAAGCAATGCTGAGCAAGAACAAAGCTGGAGGTATCACACTTTCTTATATTAAATTAAAAAGCCATAGTAACCAAAACAGCATGATACTGGCATAAAAACAGACAAATAGACCGATTGAAGAGAATAGAGAGTCCAGAAATAAACCTACACATATATGGGCGACTATTCTTCACCAAGGATATCAAGACTATACCACAAGGAAAGGATTGTCTCATAAATAAATGGTGTTGAGAAAAGCTGATATACAGATGCAAAAAAACAAAAACAAAAAAGAAAAGAAAAAGAAAAAAAGAGAATGAAATTAAACACTTACATTATACCACAGAGAAAAATATCAAATCAAATGGATTAAAACTTAAATGCAAAGCATGAAATTGTAAAACTCCTAGAAGTACACAGGGGAAAACTTCCTTGAAATTAGTCTTGACAATGATTTATTGGATATGACACCAAAAGCAAAGGCAACAAAAGCAAAAGTAAACAAGTGTGATTAAGTCAAACTAAAATGCTTATGCACAGCAAAAGAAACAATCAACAAAGTAAAGAGGTAACCTATAAAATGGGAGAAAATATTTGCAAGCCATATATCTAAAGGGAGGTTAATAACCAAAATATGTAAGGAACTCATACAACACAATAGTAAAAAAGAAATTAATAATAATAAAAATCCGATTTAAAAATGGGCAAAGGAACTGCATAGGCATTTCTCAAAAAAATACTAATGGCCATCCCCCTGCCCTCCAAGGCCACTCGAGGCTGCGTGGGTCCTTGGGGGTACAGAGAGGAGGCCAGGGGGATCAGGAGAGGCAGGCAAGAGGGGCCCTCTGGGAGGAGTGGGAGAGGAGCAGAGGGCGACTGCCCCACCCACTCGGGCACGGGAAGCCTGTTGAGCTCCCAGGCCAATCCCCTGCCCTCCAAGGCCCCTCCAGGCTGTGTGGGTACTTGGGGGCATAGGATGGAGGCCAGGGGGTTCAGGAGAGGCAGGCAGGAGGGACCCTCCCAGACCCCAAACTGAGGAGCAGGAGAGGAGAGGAGGGTGTTTTCCCCACCCACTTGAGCCCAGGAAGGCTGCTGGGCTCCCAGGTGAGGTCCCCTGCCCTCTGAGACGAGGGGTGGGGGGCATGCCTAGACCTCTTCTGTTCCTTGAGCCTAAGCCCCACCCCCCACAGCCCCCAGGGCCTTTTCCAGCCCTGTGAGTACTGAGCATTGGCCCCGTCCACTGCACAAACCTCGCCCTTGCTCAGGCCCCGCTCTCCACAGCCAAGGTCTTCCCCCCCTCTTTTTATTTATTTTCTCTCCTCCACTTTTTTACTATTGTAGTACTGATGTACCTTCCAGTTGCTGATTTATCTACATTTTTATTTTTACATTCTTTCTAACATATCTGTTAGTTTCTTAGTCTAATTTTGCTTTTTACTTTGTTATAGTTCTTTTTTTTTTTTTTTTTTTGCCACCCCATGCAGCTTGCAGGATCTTGATTTGCGAGCCTGGAGTTGGGTGGAAGCTCCAGCGGTGGGAGCTCCAAGCATGAACCACTGGACTAACAGAGAACCTCAGACCCCAGCGAATATTCATCAGAGTGATGTCTCATGGAGGTCCTCACATCAGCACCAAGACCCAGATCTACCAATAGCCTACAAACTCCAGTGTTGGAAGACTCAGGCCAAACAACTAGTAAAACAGGAACACAATCCCACTCATAAAAAAAACAATGAGATAGCAAAAACATATGTCACAGATGAAGGAGCAAGGTAAAAACCTACAAGACCAAATAAGTGAAGAGGAAATAGGCAATCTACCTGAAAAAGAATTCAGAGTAATGATAGTAAAGACGATCCAGAATCTCAGAAATAGAATGGAAACACGGATTGAGAAAATACAAGAAATGTTTAACAAAGATCTAGAAGAACTAAAGAACAAATAGACATGAAAAACATAATAACCGAAATGAAAAAATACACTAGAAGGAATCAATAACAGAATAATGGAGTCACAAGAATGAATAAGTGAGCTGGAAGACAAAATGGTGGAAATAATTGCTGAGGAGCAGAATAAAGAAAAAAGAATGAAAAGAATTGCAGACAATCTCAGAGACCTCTGGGACAACACTAAATGCACCAGCATTCGAATTATAGGGGTTCCAGAAGAAGAAGAGAAAAAGAAAGGGTCTGAGAAAATATTTGAAGAGATTATAGTCGAAAACTTCCCTAACATGGGAAAGGAAATAGTCACCAAGCCCAAGAAGCACAGAGAGTCCCAAAGAGGATAAACCCTAGGAAAAACACACCAAGACACATATTAATCAAACTAACAAAAATTAAATTCAAAGAAAAAATATTAAAAGCAACAGGGGGGAAAAAAAAAAAACATACAGAGGAATCCCCAAAAGGTTATCAGCTGATTTTTCAGTGGAAACTCTACAGGTCAGAAGGGAGTGGCAGGATATACTTAAAGTGATGAAGAGAAAAACGTACAACCAAGATTACTCTACCCAGCAAGGATCTCATTCAGATTTGATGGAGAAGTCAAAAGCTTTTCAGACAAACAAAAGCTAAGAGAATTCAGCACCACCAAACCAGCTTTACAACAATGCTAAAAAAACTTCTCTAAGCAGGAAACACAAGAGAAGAAAAAGACCCACAAAAACAAACGCAAAAAAATTAAGAAAATGGTAATAGGAACATACGTATTGATAATAACCTTGAATGTAAATGGATTAAATGCCCCAACCAAAAGACACAGACTGGCTGAATGGATACAAAAACAAGACCTGTATATATGCTGTCTACAAGAGACCCACTTCAGACCTAGGAACACATACAGACTGAAAGTGAAGGGACGGAAAAAGATATTCCATGCAAGTAGAAATCAAAAGAAAGCTGGAGTAACAATTCTCATATCAGACAAAATAGACTTTAAAATAAAGACTATTACAAGACACAAAGAAGGAGAGTACATAATGATCAAGGGATCAATCCAAGAAGAAGATATAACAATTATAAATGTTTATGCACTCAACATAGGAGCACCTCAATACATAAGACAAATGCTAACAACCATGAAAGGAGAAATCGACAGTAACACAATAATAGTAGGGCACTTTAACACCACACTTACACCAATGGACAGATCATCCAAAATGAAAATATATAAGGAAACACAAGCTTTAAATGACACAATAGACCAGATAGATCTAATTGATATTTATAGAACATTCCACCCAAAAGTGGCAGAATACACTTTCTTCTCAAGTGAACACAGAACATTCTCCAGGATAGATCACATCTTGGGTCACAAATCAAGCCTTGGAAAATTTAGGAAAATTGAAATCATATCAAGCATCATTTCTGACCACAATACTATGAGATTGGAAATCAATTACAGGAAAAAAAAACTGTAAAAAACACAAATACATGGAGGCTAAACAATGTGCTACTAAATAACCAAGAGATCACTGAAGAAATCAAAGAAGAAATAAAAAAAAATCTAGAGAAATATGACAATGAAAACACGATGACCCAAAGCCTATGGGACACAGCAAAAGAAGTTCTAAGAGGGAAGTTTATAGCAATTCAACCTCATCTCAAGAAACAAGAAAAATCTCAAATAAACAATTTAATCCTACACTTAAAACAACTAGAGAAAGAAGAACAAAGAAAACCCAAAGTCAGTAGATGGAAAGAAATCATAAAGATGAGAACAGAAATAAATGAAATAGAAACAAAGAACACAATAGCAAAGATTAATAAAACTAAAGCTGGTTCTTTGAGACGATAAACAAAATTGATAAAACTTTAGCCAGCCTTGTCAAGAAAAAAAGGGAGAAGACTCAAATGAATAAAATTAGAAATGAAAAAGGAGAAATCACAACTGACACTGCAGAAATACAAAGGATTATAAGAGACTACTACAAACAACTATATGCCAATAAAATGGACAACCATGAAGAAATGGACAAATTCATGGAAAGGTACAATCTTCCAAGACTGAAACAGTAAGAATTAGAAAGTATAAACAGACCTACCACAAGTAATGAAATTGAAACTGTAATTAAAAATCTTCCAACAAACAAAAGTCCAGGACCAGATGGCTTCACAGGTGAATGCTATCAAACATTCAGAGAAGAGCTAACACTGATCCTTCTTAAACTCTTCCAGAAATTTGCACGAGAAACACTCCCAAATTCATTCCACGAAGCCACCATCACCCTGATACCAAAACCAGAAAAAGATATCACAAAAAAAGAAACTTATAGACCAATATCTCTGATGAACATAGATGTAAAAATCCTGAACAAAATACTAGCAAACAGCATCCAACAGCACATTAAAAGAATCATACACCATGATTAGGTGGGATTTATCCCAGGGATGCAAGGATTCTTCAATATATGCAAATCAATCAATGTGATACACACATTAACAAATTAAGGGATAAAAACCATATGATCATCTCAATAGATGCAGAAAAAGCTTTTGACAAAATCCAACACCCATTTATGATGAAAACTCTTGAGAAAATGGGCACAGAGGGAACCTACCTCAACATAATAAAGGCCATATATGACAAACCCATAGCAAGCATCATACTCAATGGTGAAAAACTGAAAGCATTTCCACTAGGATCAGGAACAAGACAAGGATGTCCACTCTCGCCACTCATATTCAACATAGTTTTGGAAGTCCTAGCCACAGCAGTCAGAGAAGAAAAAGAAATAAAAGGATTAAAAATTGGAAAAGAAGAAGTAAAATTGTCACTATTTGCCAGTGACATGATACTATACATAGAAAATCCTACAGATGCCACCAGAAAACTACTAGAACTAATCAATGAATTTGGTAAGGTTGCAGGATACAAGATTAAAGCACAGAAATTTCTGTCATTCCTATACACCAACAATGAAAAATCAGAAAGAGAAATTAAGGAAACTCTCCCATTTACCATTGCAACAAAAAGAAAAAAATACCTAGGAATAAACCTGCCTAAAGAGGTGAAAGACTTGTACTGAGAAAACTATAAAACGCTGATGAAAGAATCAAAGATGACATAAAAAGATGGAGAAATATACCATGTTCTTGGATTGGAAGAATCAATATTCTGAAAATGACTATACTGCCCAAAGCAATCTACATATTCAATGCAATCCCTATCAAACTACCAATGGCATTCTTCACAGAATTAGAACAAAAAAATCTTACAATTCGTATGGAAACACAAAAGACCCTGAATAGCCAAAGAAATCTTGAGAAAGAAAAATGGAGTTGGAGGAATCAGGCTCCCCGACTTCAAACTATACCACAAAGCTACAGTAATCAAGACAGTATGGTACTGCTACAAAAACAGAAATATAGATTAATGGTACAGGATAGAATGCCCAGAGATAAACCTATGCACGTATGGGTACCTAATTTATGACAAACATACAATGGAGAAAAGACAGCCTCTTCAATAAGTTGTGCTGGGAAAACTGGACAGCTACATGTAAAAGAATGAAATTAGAACACTACCTAACATCATACACAAAAATAAACTCCAAACGGATTAAAGACTTAAATGTAAGACCAGACACTATAAAACTTTTAGAGGAAAACATAGGAAAAACTCTCTTTGACATAAACCACAGCAAGATCTTTTTTGACCCACCTCCTAGACTAACAGAAATAAAAACCAAAATCAACAAATGGGACAATTAAACTTAAAAGCTTTTGCACAGCAAAGGAAACCATAAACAAGAAAAAAAGACAACCCCCAGAATAGGAGAAAATATTTGCAAATGAAACAACAGACAAAGGATTAATCTCCAAAATATACAAACAGCTCATGGAGCTCAATATCAAAAAAACAAACAATCCATTTAAAAAATGGGTGGAAGACCTAAATAGACATTTCACCAAGGAAGACATACAGATGGCCAAGAGGCACATAAAAAGATGCTCAACATCACTAATTATGAGAGAAATGCAAATCAAAACTACAGTGAGGTATCACCTTACGCTGGTCAGAATGGTCATTATCAAAAAAGCTAGAAACAATAAATGTTGGAAAGGGTGTGGTGAAAAGGGAATCCTCCTACACTGTTGGTGGGAATGTAAATTGATACAACCAATATGGAAAACAGTATGGAGGTTCCTTTAAAAATTAAAAATAAAACTACCATATTACCCATCAATCCCACTACTGGGCATATACCCTGAGAAAACCACAATTCCAAAACAGACATGCACCACAATGTTCACTGCAGCACTATTAACAATAGCCAGGACATGGAACCAACCTAAGTGTCCATTGACAGATGAATGGATAAAGAAGATGTGGCACATATATACAATGGAATATTACTCAGCCATAAAAAGAAATGAAACTGAGTTACTTGTAGTGAGGTGGATGGACCTAGAGTCTGTCATACGGAGTGAAGTGTGTCAGAAAGAGAAAAACAAATACCCAATGTTAATGTGTATATGTGGAATCTAAAAAAAAAAAAAAAAAAGGTACTGATGAACCTAGTTGCAGGGCAGGAATAAAGAGGTAGGCATAGAGAATGGACTTGATCACATGGAATGGGAGGGCGAAGCTGGGGCAAAGTGAGAGTAGCTCTGATATATATACACTTCAGGATGTAAAATGGTTGGCTGGTGGGAAGCAGCAGCATAGCACAGGGAGATCGGCTCAGTGCTTTGCGATGACCAAGAGGGGTAGGATAGGGAGGATGAGAGGGAGGCTCAAGATGGAGGGGATATGGGGACATGTGTATGCATATGGCTGATTCGCTTTGTTGTGAAACAGAAAGTAACACGGTATTGTGAAACAATTATACTCAAATAAAGGTCTATTAAAAAAAATACTAATGGCCAGTAGGTATATAAAAATATGGTCAACATCAGGAATCACTGGGGAAATGTAAATCAAAATCATATTGAGACCACCTCATACCTATTGGGAAAGCTGTTATTTAAAAAATAATAATAGCAAATGTTGGAAAATATGGGGGGAAAATGGGGGAAAATTGAAGGCTGGTATACTTACTGTGAGTGTACATTGGTGTAGCTATTATGAAAAGTAGTATGAAAGTTCTTCAAAAAATTAAAAATAAGGCTACCATATGATCCAGTAATACTACTACTGGATATTTATCTAAGGGAATTGAAATTAGGATCTCAATAAGGTATATGCACTTCTATGTTTATTGCAACATTATTGACAATAGCCAAGATATGGAAACAATTTATGTGTCCATTGATGGACGAATGAATTTAAAACAAAAATGCTATTTATATACAATAAAATATTCAGTTTTAATTTTAAATAAAACTTAAATAAGGAAATCCTGGGGAGAGACCTTTAAGATGGTGGAGGAGTAAGACGTGGAGATCACCTTCTTCCCCACAAATACATCAGAAATAAATCTACATGTGCAACAACTCCTACAGAACACCTACTGAACACTGGCAGAAGACCTCAGACTTCCCAAAAGGCAAGGAACTCCCCACGTACCTGGGCAGGGCAAAAGAAAAAAGAAAAAAACAGAAACAAAAGAATAGAGACAGGAACTGCACCAGTGGGAGGGAGCTGTGAAGGAGGAAAAGTTTCCACACACTAGGAAGCCCCTTCACTGGTGGAGACGGGGGGTGGCGGGGGGGAAGCTTCGGAGCCACAGAGGAGAGCGCAGCCACAGGGGTGTGGAGGGCAAAGCGTAGAGATTCCCGCACAGAGGAGCAGTGCCGACCAACATTCACCAGTCCAAGAGGCTTGTCTGCTCACCTGCTGGGGCGGGTGGGGGCTGGGAGCTGAGGCTCGGGCTTCGCAGGTCAGATCCCAGGGAGAGGACTGGGGTTGGGGGCGTGAACACAGCCTGAAGGGGGCTAGTGCACCACAGCTAGCCGGTAGGGAGTCTGGGAAAAAGTCTGGACCTGCCTAAGAGGCAAGAGACCATTGCTTCAGGGTGCGTGAAAAGAGGGGATTCAGAGCACCGCCTAAACAAGCTCCAGAGACGGGCACGAGCCATGGCTATCAGTGCGGAGACCAGAGACGGGCATGAGACGCTAAGGCTGCTGCTGCAGCCACCAAGAAGCCTGTGTGCAAGCACAGGTCACTATCCACACCTCCCCTCCAGGAGCCTGTGCAGCCCACCACTGCCAGGGTCCCGTGATCCAGGGACAACTTCCCCGGGAGAACACACGGCATACCTCAGGCTATTGCAACGTCATGTTGGCCTCTGCTGCCGCAGGCTCACCCCGCATTCTGTACCCCTCCCTCCCCCCAGCCTCAGTGAGCCAGAGCCCCCTGATTAGCTGCTGTTTTAACGCTGTCCTGTTTGGGCGGGGAACAGACGCCCTGAGGCGACCTACATACAGAGGCAGGGCCAAATCCAAACCTGAACCCCAGGAGCTGTGGAAACAAAGAAGAGAAAGGGAAATTTCTCCCAGAAGGTTCAGGAGCAGCAAATTAAACCTCCACAATCAACTTGATGTACCCAGCATCTCTGGAATACCTGAATAGACAAAGAATCGTCCCAAAATTGAGGCAATGGACATTGTGTGATTATGTCTATATAGCTTTGCTTTTACCATTTGTCCTAGGGTTCTGTCTGCCCGTTTTCTTATTTTTAGTATAGTTTTTTAGCACTTGTTATCATTGATGGATTGGTTTCTTGGTTTGGTTGCTCTCTTCTTTCTTTCTTTTTTAAATTAATTTTCAAATTTTTTATTTTTAATCACTTTTATTTTGAATTTTAATAACTTTATTTTATTTTTTCTTTCTGTCTTTCTTTTTTTCTCCCTTCTGAGCCGTGTGGCTGACAGGGTCTGGTGCTCCAACCAGGTGTCAGGCCTGTGCCTCTGAGGTGGGAGAGCCAAGCTCAGGACATTGGTCCAACGGAGACCTCCTGGTTCCACGTAATATCAAATGGGGAAAGCTCTCCCAGAGATCTCCATCTCAAAGCTAACACCCAGCTCCACTCAATAACCAGCAAGCTACAGTGCTAGACATCCTACGCCAAACAATAGGCAAGACAGGAACACAAACCCACACATTAGCAGAGAGGCTGCCTAAAATCATAATAAGGTCACAGACACCCCAAATCATACCACCGGACATGCGCCTGCCCACCAGAAAGACAAGATCCAGCCTCATCCACCACAACACAGGCACCAGTCCCCTCCACCAGGAAGCCTACACAACCCACTGAACCAACCTTACCCACTGGGGGCAGACACCAAAAACAACGAGAACTACGAACATGCAGCCTGTGAAGAGACCCCAAACACAGTAAGTTAAGCAAAATGAGAAGACAGAAAAAAACACAGCAGATAAAGGAGCAATGTAAAAACCCACCCGACCAAACAAATGAAGAGGAAATAGGCAATCTACTTGAGAAAGAATTGAGAGTAATGATAGTAAAGATGATCCCAAATCCTGGAAATAGAATGGAGAAAATACAAGAAACATTTAAAAAGGACCTAGAAGAACTAAAGAGCAAACAAACAATGATGAATAACACAGTAAATGAAATTAAAAATTCTCTAGAAGGAATCAATAGCAGAATAACTGAGGCAGAAGCACGGATAAGTGACTGGGACGATAAAATAGTGGAAATAATTACTGCAGAGCAGAATAAAGAAAAAGAATGAAAAGAATTGAGGACAGACTGAGACCTCTGGGACAACATTAAACGCACCAACATTCAAATTATAGGGGTCCCTATAATTTGAAGAAGAAGAAGAAGAGAAAAAGAAAGGGACTGAGAAAATGTTTGAAGATATTATAGTTGAAAACATCCCTAATAGCGGAAAGGAAATAGTAAATGAAGTCCAGGAAGTGCAGAGAGTCCCATACAGGATAAATCCAAGGAGAAACATGCCAAGACACATATTAATCAAACGATCAAAAACTAAATACAAAGAAAAAATATTAAAAGCAGGAAGGGAAACACAACAAATAAGATACAAGAGAATCCCCATAAGGTTAACAGCTGATCTTTCAGCAGAAATTGCAAGCCAGAAGGGAGTGGCAGGACATATTTAAAGTGATGAAAGGGAAAAACCTATAACCAAATTACTCTACCCAGCAAGGATCTCATTCAGGTTCAATGGAGAAATCAAAACCTTTACAGACAAGCAAAAGCTAGGAGAATTCAGCACCACAAAACCACCTTTACAACAAAGGCTAAAGGAAATTCTCTAGGCAGGAAACACAAGAGAAGGAAAAGACCTGCAATAACAAACCCCCAAAAATTTAGAAAATGGTAATAGGAACATACATATCAATAATTACCTTAAATAAGATGGATTAAAAACTCCAACCAAAAGACACAGACTGGCTGAATGGATACAAAAACAAGACCTGTATATATGCTGTCTACAAGACACGCACTTCAGACCTAGGGACACATACAGACTGAAAGTGAGGGGATGGAAAACGATATTTCATGCAAATGGAAATCAAAAGAAAGCTGGAGTAGCAATTCTCATATCAGACAAAATAGACTTTAAAATAGACTATTACAAGACAAAAAGAAGGACACTACATAATGATCAAGGGATCAGTCAAAGAAGAAGATATAAAAATTGTAAATATTTATGAATCCAACATAGGAACACCTCAATATATAAGGCAAATGCTAACAGCCATAAAAGGGGAAATCAACAGTAACACAATCATAGTAGGGGACATTAACACTCCACTTTCACCACAGACAGATCATCCAAAATGAAAATAAATAAGGAAACACAAGCTTTAAATGATACATTAAACAAGATGTACTTAATTGATATTTATAGGACATTCCATCCAAAATCAACAGAACACACTCTCTTCTCTAGTGCTCATGGAATATTTTCCAGGTTAGATCATATCTTGGGTCACAAATCAAGCCTTGGTAAATTTAAGAAAATTGATATCATATCAAGTATCTTTTCTAACCACAATGCTATGAGACTAGATATCAATTACAGGAAAAAATGTGTAAAATATACAAACACATGGAGCCTAAACAAAACAATATGAAATAACCAAGAGATCACTGAAGAAATCAAAGAGGAAATAAAAATACCTAGAAACAAACCACAATGAAAAAACAATGACCCAAAACTATGGAATGCAGCAAAAGCAATTCTAAGAGGGAAGTTATAGCAATACAATCCTATCTCATGAAACAAGAAACATCTCAAATAAACAACCTATTAGATGACAGGCAATTAATATTCAAGGAGGAGAAATTACAGCTGCTTGGCTATCCATTCCAATCTGAACCCACAGATCCCTTCCTACTGCAAACATGCTAGGAAAACTCAAATGTCCCCCAGAGAAGACCAGACTAAGCCCCAAGATATTCTTCTCCTCTTGGTGGGATAGGGCAGTTAGTGAGATTTGGAATTTGGAGTACTCAGAGGAAGAAAAGAAAATCATATGATGTAATCATCTTGGTATGTTATGAATGCCTCAGTACATAGAGAAGACAGGCCATTGATGAGATATGATAATATCAAAAGAGATAAGAATGAAAGATGTGTTGAATCCATTTGAGAATCTATCAGCAATGCATATTTGTCATTGATAAATATCTAATAAAGAATGTGTGAAAGTCATCTTGATAATTCACTTCCAATAAAGTTTGGTGGTGATAACATAGTGCCTTATCATGTGATTCTTACTCTTCTCTGAATGTGCAGTTAGGAAGAGCTGACCTAAGACTGTTTGGAGATTTTGACTGTGCAATAGGTAGGTGAATGGGAAATGGCTATTTATTCTAGCAACTTTGCATGGATAGAATCAGGGATTCTGTTCTTACTTTGGTGTTTCATTTTCTTTATAGGGTCTGAAATAGGCCCTATACATTTTCTATCTGCACTGAAAAGGAAATCAGACTAAAAGATAACCAGATCTTGAGTATAACTTTAATATCAATGTACTTTATAGGGCTAGATACATAAACTATGAACATTAAGTTTGAAACTTAGAGCAAAGGCAGTTGAAGGAACTATTTTGAAAGACTATTATCTGATATATTAAAAGAGCTGCTGACTTATTTAGGGAGGAGATTTTTGTTAATGCCATGTTCAAATAATTTAATTTCATTCACCTTTTTTGTTTCAAAATATTTGTTAGAAAAGTTGCTTACTTGGGAGTGTATGGATTTTTGAAATCTATGGTCTTTTAAGTTTTAGAATTTTTAATGTATTGTGCATTTCTGTTTCCAGAATGTTAGAACCCTAAAAGACCTTGGGAATCTGGTCCAATTACATCATTTTCCAATAAGTGGTAAGGAGGTTCCTTACCTCAAGTTATTATGCAGGTAGGGATCAAGAGGATTTCCTCACGTCCATGAATTTTAAAATGTTACTCTAGCAGATACTTTGTCAGGAATAATGCCTACAATCTCCAGAAATAATAATATAAGAGAAAATAAACTAGTAATCCTGCTAGAACGAGAAACATTAGACAAGTCCCAAGAATCAGGGATCAGTGGTGATTTCAAGTGTTTAACATACTGAGAGAATAACTGGTCAGTCAGAATGTACAAGGTACTACCAAGTCTTGTTTCCTATCAGCCTCTATCTAGTATCTGGGATACTGCCTGTTTGGCCTCATCTTCTCTCAGCTATGACCCTAAACTCTTCCCTTGGATCACCATGTTTTTGACTACTTGTCTCTAATTGTCTATGTCCTGGTGTCACTTTCTAAAAAAAAAAACCGGACTCTTCCCAGAGTCCAGTTTGTATAATACTGAATCCAGATCCCTTCAGCTGATAGTCTGATCAAGATCAAAAATTTGAAACAAAGCTATTCAACTCATCCCTAGAATTAACAGGAAGTTAAAGTCTACTAGCCAATTGTCTTCCCAGGCTTACCACACCCTTCCCACTTATATATTGACTGTGAAGAATTCTGTGACATACTTAGGTCCTCTCTGAAACTTGCCTTGAGAGAAGTATTTCTGTTTGGAGACAACAGACAGAGCTAGCGTTTGGAAATCCTGAATGTCCAGAATAATGCTCAAGGCTTGGTCGCTTCTAATTCTAATTAGGCATCCAATCAGATGAACTGTATAACTCCATTCATTATCGAGCCCTTTGAGCCTCAGAAATCCCACAATGATCACTGGCCAACAATAAAGCTTCTCTCTTCTCATCTAATAACTACCAAATATTATGTTTATACTTCCAAATGTAAATGATACTTCAGCTATCCATCAGCTGAAAGCCAAACGTGAAGTTCACCCGAAAGTAAAACAGGCAGTTAGCTAGGCAATTGCTTCATTTTCAAAAGCTCTACATTAAATTCAAATGTTATTCAAGGTTACTGTCATTCAGATTAAATTGACATTTAGAAAGAAAATATGAATTCTTTCCTAACCTTTAGAAATAACATAGGATTTAGACATTTCAATATTGTTTCCATCTCCCTTACCTGTGTTTCTTATCAGTTTATTCAGTGCCCAAACAATTATTTCTTAACCTTTGACAGGATGTGATGAGCTGGTCTAAGAACAGCAACTAGTAGACACACTTCAGTACTGCAATAGAGCTCCTAAGAGCATTTTATCTCATTTTCTCTGTGATTTTATTTATACCAAATTTGAAAATCAATTAAAATGAAAAAAATAATCAAGTACTTTTTATTATTTGTTTTGGAGTGTGAAATCCAACATTCTCTAGGACCAAATGGAAATATTTTCTGTCTGAGTAAAAAAAAAAGAAATAAAGCACAAGTTTTTACCATGTCTGTTATCAAATTACTCTCCCCAGTCTTTAACCAAGGATATAGTCAGAGACAACTACTTCTACTCAAAATGTTAAAATTGGTCAGAATATTTCCTATGCAAAAAGATAAAACCACAAAATTAATAGTGGAGAATATTAGCCAAGCATTTCTTCCAGAATGAGCATGGAATACAGAGGGTCAGGAGTCAGATCTTATGTGAAGTTCATTCATGGATTATTCATGCATAAGAATGGGAACACTGTAATTTGATGGCAAAGGAAATTTAAAGGAGAAAGGAGTGTTTGCTCTTTAAGAGTTAGTGATAAGATAATTGTGCAATGATAGAGCTGAGAAAGACATGACTTTTGGTCATTACATATAATTTAAAAGGACAAAGGCATATGATTTAAGGCATAATTTAAAAGTGGTGGAGTAGATTGATGTGAAAGTTCTCCAGAGGGTATAAATCCATTTATCCATTTACCTATAGACCAATTTCTCTGACCACATGTATAAACAGAAGGTGGTCATTTTGTCACAATATTAAAGTAGAGAGTGCAGGTTCAGGGGGCCAGTGTTATAATCCTTAGTCTGTCAGAGAGTAAGAAAGTGCTCAAAAAACAAAGTAATGAGGGTAAGTCACAGGGACAGAGGAGCCACCTGAAAGAGCTCCCATTTGCTGAAGATGGAACACCTTGAACATCAAAATAGAAAAAGCAGTAATGTATTATAACCACCACAGTATAAAGTAAATATCCATGTGTCCATGTTGATGGAAATAAATAATTGAATACATTTTAAGATGGGAGATGAGACAAATCTACCATATAGAAGTATTATCAATAATTCACATAGATATTCTCCCCTCAAGAAGCACAAATCCTCAGCTTTTCAGTGTGGACTATGCTTAGTGATTTGCTTCCGAAGAGTACGGTGTGAAAGGGAAAGAATGGGAAATAACGTTACAGTGAAGAAACCAGGCAAACACTACCTTAGCCAGATGATCATGAGGAATGAATCATATCAACAGCATATATCCACGATATGTGATTAGAATAGCACTTTACTTTTGTGGATTTTTCTCCAATAACTAAAAACTCCAGTCTACACATGAGAAAAAAAACAGACAACCCCAAATAGAGGGGCACTCTATAAAATATCTGACCATTGCTCTCAGAACTAGCAAGGTTATCAAAACAATGGAAATTCTGAGAACCTATCACAGCCCAAAGGAACCTGAGGAAATAATTAAATATAACACGGTATCCTGGATGGGTTCATGGAACAGAAAATGGACAATGGTGGAACACTAATGAAATTTGAATAAAGCATAGAGTTTAGTTAAAAATAATATATAAATATTGGTTTCTTAGTTGTCGTGAATGTGCCATAGTGATGTAAGATGTTAGTAGAGGAATCTGGGTACTGGGTGTTCAGGAACACTTTGTACTACTTTGCAACTCATCTGTATTTTATACTAAAATTAAAAAATGTATTTACATATTTAAAAATGGCAACATTGGATGTCTTTTAATAAATATATAACATAATTAGAAAAGTTTTAAATGATTCAAACCCACAGTTCTAAAATTATATTTCATTTTCATTTTGTATGTCAATGTATTTTCATTCTAGTAATATTATGACATGTCCTCATACTTCAAGAATCTTCTGTAGGGGGGAGACCTTCAAGATGGTGGAGGAGTGAGACATGGAGATCACCTTCCTCCCCACAAATACATCAGAAATACATCTACATGTGGAACAACTCTGACAGAACACCTATTGAATGCTGGCAGAAGACCTCAGACTTCCCCAAAGGCAAGAAAACCCCCAGGTACCTGGGTAGGGCAAAAGAAGAAAGAAGAAACAGAGACAAAAGAATACAGACAGGATCAGCACCTCTGGGAGGGAGCTGTGAAGGAGGAAAAGTTTCCACACATTAGGGAGCCCCTTCACTCGTGGGGACAGGAGGTGGGCGGGGGGGGGGGGAAGCTTCAGAGCCACAGAGGAGATCACAGCAACAGGGGTGCAGAGGGCAAAGCAGAGAGATTACCACACAGAGGATCGGTGCCGACCAGCGCTCACCAGCCTGAGAGGCTTGTCTGCGCACCAGCCAGGGCAGGTGGGGATGGGGAGCTGAGGCTTGGGCTTTGGAGGTCAGACCACAGGGAACAGACTGGGGTTGGCTGCGTAGATGACAGCCTGAAGGGGTCTAGTGCACCACAGTTAGTCAGGAGGGTGTCAGGGAAAAATCTGGACCTGCCAAAGAGGCAAGAGACCATTGTTTTGGGGTGTGTGAGGAGAGGGAATTCCTGCTCTGTGCAACCACAGAAGGCAGAGCACTGCCTAAGTGAGCTCCAGAGATGGGCATGAGCCATGGCTATCAGCTTGGACCCCAGAGACAGGCAGGAAACACTAACGCTGCCACTGCTGCCACCAAGAATCATGTGTGCAAGCGCAGGTCACTACCCACACCCCCCCAAGGAGCCTGCGCAGCCCGCCACTGCCAGGGTCCCCTGATCTAGGGACAACTTCCCCAGGAGAACACATGGCATGAGTCAGGCCGTTGCAAAGTCATGCAGGCCTCTGCTGCCACAGGCTCGCCCCACATTCCAATTATGACTACTGTATCCCCTCCTTCTCCCCGGCCTGAGTGAGCAAGAGAGCCCTAACCAGCCACTGCTTTAACACCCTCCTGTCTGGGTGGGGGAACAGATGCCTGGGGGCAGCCTACACGCAGAGGCAGGGCCAAAACCAAAGCTGAACTACAGGAGCTGTGAGAAAAAAGAAAAGAAAGGGAAATTTTCTCCGTGCAGCCTCAGGAGCAGTGGATTAAATCCCCACAATCAACTTGATGAACACTGCATCAGTGGAATACCTGAAGAGACAACGAGTGTTCTCGAAATTGAGGCGGTGGACTTTGGGAGCAACTGTAGACTTGGGGTTTGCTTCCTGAGTCTGATTTGTCTCTGGTTTTTATGTTTATCTTATTTAGTTTTTAGTGCTTGTTATCACTGGTGGATTTGTTTATTGGTTTGGCTGCTCTCTTTTTTTAATTTAATTTTTTTTGTTTTTTATTTTCTATATATATATATTGTTTCCTTTTTTCTCTTTTTGTGAGTGTGTATGTGTATGTTTCCTTGCGTGATTTTGCCTGTCTAGGTTTGCTTTTACCATTCGTCCTAGGGTTCTGACTGTTCGTTCTTGTTTATTTGTTTGTTTTCTTTATATGCATGTGTGTGTATGTTTCTTTGTGTGATTCTGTCTGTTTAATTTTGCTTTAACCATTTGGTTTGGGGTTCTATCTGTTCATTTTTTTTCCCCTTTTTTTCTTCCTTTTCTTCTGAGCCATGTGGCTGGCAGGGTCTTGGTGCTCTGGCTGGGTGTCTGGCCTGAGCCTCTGAGGTGGGAGAGCTGAGTCCAGGACACTGGACTACCAGAGACCTCCCAGCCTCACGTAATATCTATCAGCGAGACCTCTCCCAGAGATCTCCATCTCAACACTAAGACCCAGCTCCACTTAACAGCCAGCAAGCTCCAGTGCTGGATGCCGCATGCCAAACAACTAGCAAGCAGGAACACAACCCCACCCATTAGCAGAGAGACTGCCTAAAATCATACTAAGTTCACAGATACCCCAAAAGACACCAACAGATGTGGCCCTGCCCACCAGAAAGAAAAGATCCAGCCCCACCCACCAGAACACAGGCACAAGTCCCCTCCACCAGGAAGCTTATACAAGCTACTGAACCAACCTCACCCACCAGGGGCAGGCACCAAAACAATGGGAACTACAAACCTGCAGCCTGTGAAAAGGAGACCCCAAACACAGTAAGTTAAACAAAATGAGAAGACAGAGAAATATGCAGCAGATGAAGGACCAATATGAAAACTCACCAGACCAAACAAATGAAGAGGAAATAGGCAGCCTACCTGAAAAAGAATTCAGAGTAATGATAGTAAAGATGATCCAAAATCTTGAAAATAGAATGGAGAAAATACAAGAAACATTTAACAAGGACCTAGAAGAACTAAAGAGCAAACAAACAAAGATGAACAACACAATAAATGAAATTAAAAATTCTCTAGAAGGATTCAACAGCAGAATAAGTGAGGCAGAAGAATGGATAAGTGACCTGGAAGATAAAATACTGGAAATAACTGCTGTAGAGCAGAATAAGTTAAAAAGAATGAAAAGAATCGAGGACAATTTCATAGACCTCTGGGACAACATTAAATGCACCAACCTTTAAATACTAAGGGTCGCAGAAGAAGAAGAGAAAAAGAGAAAGGGACTGAGAAAATATCTGAAGAGATTATAGTTGAAAACTTCCCTAATATGGGAAAGGAAATAGTCAATCAAGTCCAGGAAACACAGAGAGTGCCGTACAGAATAATTCCAAGAAGAAACATGTCAAGACACAGATTAATCAAACTATCAAAAATTAAATACAAAGAAAAAATATTAAAAGCAGCAAGGGAGAAGCAACAAATAACATACAAGGGAATCCCCATGAGGTTAACAGCCGGTCTTTCAGCAGAAACTATGCAAGCCAGAAGGGAGTGGCAGGACATATTTAAAGTGATGAAAGGGAAAAACCTATAACCAAGATTACTCTACCCAGCAAGGATCTCATTCAGATTTGACAGAGAAATTAAAACCTTTACAGACAAGCAAAAGTAAAGAGAATTCAGCAACACCAAACCAGCCTTACAGCAAATGCTAAAGGAGCTTCCCTAGGCAGGAAACACAGAGAAGGAAAGGCCTAAAGACCTGTATTCAGAAAATTATAAGACACTGATGAAACAAATTAAAGATGATGACAAACAGATGGAGAGATATACCATGTTCTTGGATTGGAAGAATCAACATTGTGAAGATGACTATACTACCCAAAGCAATCTACAGATTCAATGCAATCCCTATCAAACGACCAATGGCATTTTTCACAGAACTAGAACAAAAAATTTCACAATTTGTATGGAAACACAAAAGACCCCAAATAGCCAAAGCAATCTTGAGAAAGGAAAACGGAGCTGGAGGAACCAGGCTCCTGGACTTCAGACTATACCACAAAGCTACAGTAATCAAGACAATATGGTACTCACACAAAAACAGAAATATAGATCAATGGAACAGGATAGAAAGCCCAGAGATAAACCCATGCACATATGGTCACCTTATCTTTGATAAAGGAGGCAAGAATATATGGATAAAAGACAGCCTCTTCAATAAGTGATGCTGGGAAAACTGGACAGCTATATGTAAAAGAATGAAATTAGAACACTCCCTAACACTATACATAAAAATAAACTCAAAACGGATTAAAGACCTAAATGTAAGGCCAGACACTATCAAACTCTTAGAGGAAAACATAGGCAGAACACTCTATGACACAAATCACAGCAAGATCCTTTTTGACCCACCTCCTAGAGAAATGGAAATAAAAACAAAAATAAACAAATGGGACCTAATGAAACTTAAAAGCTTTTGCACAGAAAAGGAAACCATAAACAAGACAAAAAGACAACCCTCAGACTGGGAGAAAATATTTGCAGATGAAGGAACTGACAAAGGATTAATCTCCAAAATATACAAGCAGGTCATGCAGCTCCATATCAAAAAAACAAACAACCCAATCCAAAAATGGGCAGAAGACCTAAATAGACATTTCTCCAAAGAAGATATACAGATTGCCAACAAACACATGAAAGGATGCTCAACATCACTAATCATTAGAGAAATGTAAATCAAAAGAGGTATCACCACACACTGGTCAGAATGGCCATCAGCAAAAAATCTACAAACAATAAATGCTGGAGAGAGTGTGGAGAAAAGGGAACCCTCTTGCACTGTTGGTGGGAATATAAATTGATACTGCCACTATGGAGAACAGTATGGAGATTCCTTAGAAAACTAAAAATAGAACTACCATATGACCCAGCAATCCCACTACTGGGCATATACCCTGAGAAAACCATAATTCAAAAAGAGACATGTACCACAATGTTTATTGCAGCACTATTTACAATAGCCAGGACATGGAATCAACCTAAGTGTCCATCGACAGGTGAATGGATAAAGAAGACGTGTCACATATATACAATGGAATATTACTCAGCCATAAAAAGAAATGAAATTGAGTTATTTGTAATGAGGTGTGTGGACCTAGAGTCTTTCATACAGAGTGAAGTAAGTCAGAAAGAGAAAAATAAATACCATAGGCTAACACATATATATGGAATCTAAACAAAAATGGTTCTGATGAACCTAGGGCCAGGACAGGAATAAAGACACAGACGTAGAGAATGGACTTGAGGACACAGAGAGGGGGAAGGGTAAGCTGGGATGAAGTGAGAGAGTAGCATGGACATATATACACTACCAAATGTAAAATAGATAGCTAGTGGGAAGCAGCCGAACAGCACAGGGAGATCAGCTCAGTGCTTTGTGACCACCTAGAAGGGTGGGAAAGGAGGGTGGGAAAGGGAGGGTGGTAGGGAGGTGCAAGAGGGAGGAGATATGGGGATGTATGTATACATATAGATGATTTACTTTGTTATACAGCAGAAACTAACACAACACTGTAAAGCAATTATACTCCAATAAAGATGTTAAAAAAATTAAAGTTCTAAAAAAAAAAAAGAATCTTCCATAGTATAATTTTAATGTTTATGAACCTCAGTATATTGAAATGTAGATTACAAAGTTTTCTTTTATAGGTATTACCTCAAAAATAGTTTTCATCTTTAAATTATTTCCCTAGAAGGGAAAATGCTGGATCAATGTGTATAACCATTTTAATAGCTTTTGCTATGCCTCAATACAATTTTGTCTAAACAATCTGTATTAATTTTCAAGATCATCAGTACTGAAAATATGTAGAAATTTCACCAAAAGATTGCCTGTATTGAGTTTTATTTTGTAAGAGAAATATTAATGAGTGAGGATTCAAGATGGTGGTATGGAAAAACCCTAAACTTACCTCCTTTCATGGACACAATGAATCCACAGCTACATATGGAATAATTATCTCTGAAAGGGACCAGAAAACTGGATGAACAGAGCCTCCACAACTATGGGTAAAAGGATAGCACTGAGATGGGTGGGTAGGAGAAGCCAAAATACTGTTTTGCCAAGGGAAAAAAAAATTAAAAATTTTAAAAATAGACACACCCAGCCACAGCAATCCACAATTGAGAGAGATGAAAAAGGTACAGATTTTTTTTTCCATGAGGAGAGAGGTATTCAAGCTCCACATCAGGTACCCCAAGCATGAGATCCTATATAGGACAGAAGAGCCCACAAAACACCTGAATTTGAAAATCAACAAGGAACATGTCCAGGAAAACTATGGAACTCTAGGGAATGCATGATGAGGAAAGAAACAGAGGGAGACAACAAAAACAGCCAGAAAGCAATGAACAAAATGGCAATATGTGCATACCTATAAATAATTACCTTAAATGTAAGTGGATTAAATTTCTTATTCAAAAGGCAGAGTGGCTGAACGGATCAAAAACACAAGACACATTTATATACTGTCTACAGGAGACTCAAGTCAGGAGAAAGGACACACTGAAAGTGAAGTGGTGGAAAAAGGTATTCCACATGAATGGAAATAAAAAGAAAGCAGAAGTAGCTATAATTATATCAGACAAAATAGACTTTAAAACAAAGACTGTAATAAAATATGAAGAAGGACATTAAATAATGGTAAAGGGATATAAGAGCAAGAAGATATAACATTTATAAATGTATATACACTCAACATAGGAGAACTAAGATATATAGAGCAAATATTAATTGAATTAAAGGGAGCAATAGAAAGTAATACAAATAGTAGGGGATTTTAACACCCCACTTACATCAACAGATAATTTATCCAGACAGAAAATCATTAAGGAAACCTGGGACTTCACACTTTAGACCAAATTAACTTGATATATACAGACTATAACTTGATATATTCCCTCCAAAGCCACAGAATACACATTCTTCTCAACTGCACACAGAACATTCCTAAGGATAGATTACATGTTAGGTCACAAAAGACGCCTCAATAAATTCAAGAACATTGAAATCATATAAAGGATCTTCTCTGACCATAATCATATGAAACTAGAAATCAATTAGAAAAAATATGAAAGCATACAAAAAGCATGTAGATTAAACAATATGGTACTGAACAACAATGGGTTATCAAAAAAATCAAAGGATAAATTTTAAAAAAACCCAGAGACAAATTAAAACAAATAAAATGTACTAAAATCTAACAGATGTTGCAAAAGTGGTTCTAAGAAGGAAATTCACAGCAATACAGGCCTACTTCAAGAAACAAGAAAAATCCCAAAGAAACAATCTAAAGGAACTAAAAGGAAAGGAAAAACAGAACACAGCCCAAATTAGCAAAAGAAGGGAAATAAAAAGATCACAGAGGAAATAAATGAAATAGAGAGAAAAAAATAGAAAAGATCAATGAAACTAAGAGCTGGTTCTTTGAAAAGAAAGAATATTGACAAACCTTTAGGTACACTAACCAAGAAGAAAGGAGAGAGGCTGCAAATAAATAAAATCAGAATTGAAAAAGAAGTTACAACTGATACTACAGAAATAAAAGATCATAAGAGACAACTATGAACAATTATACACCAAAAATTGAACAACCTAGAAGAAATGGATAAATTTCTAGAAACATATCTTCCAAAACTGAATCATGAAGAAATACAAAATCTGAATAGATTGACTACTAGTAAGGAGACTGAAACAGAAATAAAAATCGCCCAACAATCAAAATCTAGGACTAGACAGCCTCACTGGTAAATTTAGCAAAAGATTCAAAAAAAATTTAACACCTATTCTTCTCAAATTCTTCAAAAAATAATGAAGAGTGTGGGAAACCTTCCAAACACATTTTATGAAGCCAGCATTACCCTGATACCAAAATCAGACAAGGACACCACACACACATACACACACATACACACACACAAATTACAGGTCAATATCCTTGATAAACATGGATGCAAAATCCTCAACAAAATACTAGCAAACCAAATTCAACAATACATAAATAGGATCATACACCAAGATCAATAAGATTTATTCCAGGGATGCAAGGATATTTCAACATTCACAATTAACAAAATGAAGAATAAAAATCACATGATCATCTCAATAGATGCTGAAAAAGCATGTGACAAAATTCAACATCGATTTATGATAAAAAATTTTCAACAAAGTGGTTATAGAGGGAACATACTTCATCATACTAAAGGCCATAATTGACAAGCTCACAGTTAACATGATACTCAACAATGTAAATCTGAAAGCTTTTCCTCTAAGATCAGGAACAAGATAAGGATGCCCACTCTCACAATTTTTATTCAACATAGTATTGGAAGTCCTAGCCACAGCAATTAGGCAAGAAAAGAAAGACAAGTCAGCCAGAATAAAAAATGTCACTATTTGCAGATACCAAAATACTATATGTAGAAAATCCTAAAAACTCCATCAAAAAACTATTACAGTGAATTCAGTTAAGTTACAGGATACAAAATCAATACACAGAAATCTGGGTTGTTTCTTTACACTAATAATGAACTATAAGAAAGAGAAAATAAGAAAGCAATCCTATTTACAACTTCATAAAAAAGAATAAAATACCTAGGAATAATTTAACCAATGAGGTGAAAAACTGGTAACTTGAAAACTATAAAAAACATTGATGAAAGAAACTGAAGAAGAAACAAATAAATGGAAAGATATGTCATGTTCATGGATTGACAGAATCAATATTGTTAAAATATCTATACTATCGAAAGCAATCTATAGAGTCAATGCAATCCCTATCAAAATTCCAATGCCACATTTCACAGGATTATAACAAATAATTCTAAAGTTTATATGGAACCACAAAAGATTGTAAATAGCAAAAACAATCTTGGGAAAAAAGAACAAAACTGGAGATATCACAATCCCTGATTTCAAACTATACTACAAAGATATAGTAATCAAAATGTTATGGTACTGGCACAAAAATAGACATACAGGTCAATGAACAGAATTTAGAACCCAGAAATAAACCCACATATGTATGGACAATTAATTTATAACAAAGAAGCAAAGAACATATAATGGAGAAAGGACAGTATCTTCAATACACCATACACACAAATGAACTCAAAATGAATTAAAGACTTGAATAAAAGACCTGAAACTATAAAATTCCTAGAAGAATACATAGGTGATAACCTCATGAACATTGGTCTCAGTGATGTTTTTTGTGGATCTGACTCTAAAGGCAAGGAAACAAAAGCAGAAATAAACAAACAGGACAAAGCTTCAAATTTACAAAGCTTCTACACATGAGGGAAACTATCATCAAAATGAAAGGGAAAGCTACTGAATGGGAGAAGATATCTGCAAATTGTATATCCAAAAAGGGGATAATATATATATATACACACATATATATGTAATATAATATCCAAAATATATAAAGAACTCATACAACTCAACAAGAAAAAGAACCTGGCTAAAAATAGGCACAAGAAAAAAAAAATAGGCACAAGATATGAATAGATATTTTTCCAAAGAAGATATATAGATGGCCAAAAGGAACATGAAAAATGTTCAACATTACTAATTATTAGGAAAATACAAATCAAACCACAACAAGATATTGCATCACACGTATTAAAATTGCTGCTATCAAAAGATAAGAAATAACAAATGTTGGAGGGGGTGTGGAGAAAAGGGAACCCTCATACACTGTTGGTAGAACTATAAATTTGAACAGATACTCTGGAAGACAGTATGGAGATTCCTCAAAAAATTAAGAATAGAACTATCACATGACCCAGCTCTACCTCTGGGTATTTATCTGAAGAACACAAAAACACTGATTTGGAAAGATATATGCACCCCCATTCATAATTGGGGTGCATTTGTGACAGAAATACTGTCATTTGTGATGACGTGTACAGACCTTGAAGGTATTATGCTAAGTGAGATAAGTCAGACAGAGTAAGACAGATACCATATGATTTCACTCATATGTGGACTCTAAAAATATAAAACAAACAAAAAACAAAACTAAAACCAAACTCATAGATATAGAGAACAGATTAGTGGTTACCAGAGGGGAAGGGGGTTGGGAGAAGATGAAATGGAGGAAGGGGTCAGCTGTATGATTATGCATGATGACTAGACTTTTGGTGGTGGTCACTTTGTAATGTGTACAAATGTTGCATTATAATGCTGCACACCTGAAATTTATATAATAAAAAGAGGAATTATGAACTAAACTTTTGGTTAAATTCAGTTCTCATATTTGAATAACAAGTAACATATTCCTAGATGCTTTGAAGATTTATATTTAAAATGCATGGAAATTTTAAGATTCTCAGAACTCCTGATTACCAAGTATCATAAATCCCAAGATTAGAAGAACTAAAATCAATCATTAAATATTTCTATTATTCTGAAGTTGTGAATTATAATGGTTGTGTCTTTTAACATTTATTTTATTGTTCTTTAGTCATAGGATGACTTTGAATACTTTAAAATACACTTTAAAACTCAGTAACTATGATTCTTTACCATGATCAAAGGTGTATAAAAATAAAATCCTACAGTATGCATAATTTATTGTTATTTACGTTCTGTCATAGTTGGGTTAAAATAGAGTTCCGGCTTCCCTGGTGGTGCACTGGTTAAGAATCCGCCTGCCAATGCAGGGGACACGGGTTCGAGCCCTGGTCCGGGAAGATCCCACATGCCGCAGAGCAACTAAGCCCGTGAGCCTACAGCTACTGAGCCTGTGCTCTAGAGCCCGTGAGCCACAACTACTGAAGCCCACGCGCCTAGAGCCCGTGCTCCGCAACAAGAGAAGCCACCGCAATGAGAAGCCCACGCACCACAACGAAGAGTAGCCCCCGCTCCCCGCAAAAAGGAAAAAAAAAAAAAGAGTTCCTTGTAACAAAATACAATAACTACAAACTACCTAATCAATGTCTCAAATGATTTCAGATTAGTTAATATAGCTATATTACTATCAAAGATATACTTATCAGGTATTAAAATTTATAAGTAATGTAAAAATCTGAAATAGCATGAATTACTCTTGCTAATTCCATTTTCTTGTATAAATTAAAATGAAATAAATTTGAATTTAAAAAGAAACAATACATATAATTTAATGTATATATAAATTAATAATTATATTAATAAATATAATTAAATTATGACTTGAATATTCACTGTGTGTTGTGGCCTTGGGCAAATAACTTCTCTGCCCCTTGTTTCTCTCATATATAATCTGAAGATAGTTTTTTTTTTTTTTTTAAAGAAATTCACGTTCTTTTATTTATTTATTTATGACTGTGTTGAGTCTTCGTTTCTGTGCGAGGGCTTTCTCTAGCTGCGGCAAGTGGGGACCACTCTTCATCGCGGTGCGCGGGCCTCTCACCATCGCGGCCTCTCTTGTTGCGGAGCACAGGCTCCAGACGCGCAGGCTCAGTAACCGTGGCTCACGGGCCCAGTTGCTCCGCGGCATGTGGGATCTTCCCAGACCAGGGATCGAACCCGTGTGCCCTGCATTGGCAGGCAGATTCTCAACCACTGCGCCACCAGGGAAGCCCTGAAGATAGTTTTAATAATTCTCTAACAGGCTTATTATGAGAATCAAATGAGATAGTATGGACAAGTATTTAGAATGAGGCCTAGTACGTAGTAAATAATAAACAATGGCTATTGTGACTATAATGATATTAGTTAATTTAAATTTTAAATCTCCTCTGTTCTCTTTTTCAATTTAATTCTCATCTTTGTTCCCAGATGCAACCACTATCATAACTTTGTTAAAAATTTTATAGACCATGTTTTAATAACTATACTACATATTTATAACATTGTGAATGTGATACAGTATAACAATCAAGGCATCATTTTATGTGTGCATTTACTGTCTATATTTCCCCTATAATTTGACTGTAATTATTACCCATTAATTTATTTCTATCTTGATTTCTTCCTATCAGGCTTTATTGATGTGTAAAGCCTACATCTTTGTAGGCTGTATACGATCACTATTTTCCATGTTTAATGAAAATATTTTTTCTAAACTCATCTTCCTTGCTTTGCTTTGGCTTGTTGGTTTTTACGTAAAGAGGTTTTTTAATGTTATATATTAGAATCTGTCAATCTTTCTCTTTGAGACTTTTTTGTGTTAAATATTTTTATTTCTTTGTAACTTTGATAAATATCCCATCTTATATTTTATTAATTTTTTAAAATTAATTTTAATCCTCCTGTATATTATATGGGTTTTGGCATAAAACCAAGAGCCAAATGTCATAATTTAATTACCATATTTCTATCTGTTATTAATTTTTTATACTTAGAGTCAACTCAAATTTCAATGGCCTTTCCTGATGTTCATCCACATATTATAAATTTAATAAATGGACAATTTCCTGATGGTTATAATTCTGGAGTAAAATGTGATTTGCATATGTGTTTTATGATTTGTTTATGTTTCACTAGGTCTTAGGAATGAAGATTGAACTTGTAACTTTCAGCCATTTTTTTCTCTATAGTAAAATATTCATGGTGTTAGCTTTTTCACAAGTATGAATATGCCAGAGTGCATGATCCTCATTGGTAGTCTAACTGTTTTCTCATCAAAAGTTGGTTTAGAAAGATAAATATGGGATAAGTAACTTGCAGAATTCTCTTCACCTTTGAAAGGGTAATAAAAACAAAAAATTACCCCAAATAGTTTTGCTCTCTTGGGACCCAATCATTACCGTCACAGAAGGATTTATTTAGTAGCTGTATTATCCAGGATTTTATCCAATTAAGAAACTCTATATAAATGTAAAATTAACCCACACTCTCTTGTTTTCCCCTTCCAGTCTTTAAATGAAGAAAATTATCAAAACCTAGAAATTAGGGAATAGATATTTTTAAAGAAAATGTTACACTACCTACCAATTCTCTGCAGCCTCCTTATTATAAATTAGGTGCTGCTTACAAAAATTCATTTATATATATTGTGGAGTGTAAGGCAAATTTCACACAAAAAGAACAACCCCATGCAATATATTTGACAGAATCTCCAGAGAGAAATGATTAAATAAGTTATAAAACCCTCCATAAAGCGGCTGGGTTGATGATTTAACAGGCATTGGAGTCTGTCCTCATTTTCTTTATAGCTCAAATCATGCCTACTGCTCACATCAGAAATAGCTTAATTATCAGGGCTAATCTTGGGCTTGAATTCTTTAAAAACAAGGAGGGCTAAGAATAAGGTTTGGGTCATTTATTGACACCATTTCAGTCACTTTATTGACATCTCCGGGTTCTGAGCCATGCTCAGAATATATATCATTGTGGGTAACACAATTTCTGCCACAAGCCAGGGGATCCAATTTATGCTGCACTGGTTTTTGGATGGTTGACGCAAACTTTGTATTATAGACAATGTGGTAGCGTAGAGAAGCACTAGATACAATTATTAACTTCCACGTTCTGGGGAAAATGCCACCTGCTCTGTTCATACAGATGAATGAAATATGCCTTGTCATTGAGGAAAGCTGAGTGTAGAAGGAGACATAGAGGAATAAACAAATAGCTAAGAGTATAATTTGTGGTTTAATATACAGATGCACAAATTGATACAAGCCTATAGGAAGACATTTCAACTCTTCATGGGAAAATTCAAGATTTCGTGAATAGCCAATATTGAAAGAGGAGTGGAAATTTCACTGAGGGAGAAAAACAACAATAGGGCTAGTAAGAAGTCGGTGAAAAAAAAGCCTGGAGGCTTGAACGTTTATAAAGTTTGGGGTTCTCAGTTGTAATTCATTGTGATCATTGAAACCAGGAAGGAAAATAGATGAAGCCAGATGTTAGCTTTGGAATGGATTATGAAGAGCTATGCATATATGTAATGATTAGGAGTATGGTAGCAAGTTATTGAAGGCTTTTGTCTCGAAAGAAATTTTTTAATTGGTTTCAGAGACATAATATTAGTGTGAAGAGTGGATTATAGAAGGAAAAAAATGAAACAGGGTAATAAATGAAGGTTGTTTTAGTCATCTAGGCTGGAAAGATGGTGGCCTGAATCCTAGCAGTGAGAATAGAGGACGATATTTTTAAGAAAGTATTCAGGAAATTAATCTGCTGGGCTTATAATGATTTATTGTGAGAAAGATGGAGAGATCTGTTTGGGGCTAGGAATAATGGCATAGGGGAAACCAGAGGAGAAACAGAAGAAAGACAGTTCAGTTGCAGAAGGACTGCATTTGAAATTCTATAGGAATATCTACAGAAAAAAATATATTCTAGGCAGTTAGAAATCTGGATGTGGAACTTCAGAGATGGCTGATTTTAGTGTTATTGATTTTTAGGTACCCAGTGAAGGGAATGGGGTTCCTCAGGGACAGCAGAAAGAGAAAGAACATTATCAGTATGACTTTCTCGTAAAGCCCAGGTTTGAATGCCAGGTTCTGCCATTAATTAGCTCTGTGATCTTGGCCTTATATTTTTCATAGACAGAGTCAAAAACAGTCACATTCCTGATAACTCAGTTACTTAAAACATCCAGTGAAAGGTGAATGTGCTTTGGTAACCCTTAAAACATTTTCTATACTTTTGATCATAACATATTTCCAACAGCACCTATAGATTAAGATGTTCACTGCAGCATTTTAAGGAAAAATTGGAAATGGCCTAAATAACTGTAGCTAGTGATCACTTATATTCAAAAAGAAAAAAAACCTCATCAATTTACATGCAATTATTATTATGCTGCCAGTAATCTGGGTTGCTACAGAGATTGTAAAATCACAGTAATTGTTTACACTGTTCCATCAAGTGAAAAAAGGTACAACACTGTATATATAGCATATTTATTATTATCTAAACATCTATACAGAGAAGATAAAAGCTGGAAAGAAGATTTCTAAAGTCTTAGCAATTGTTTTGAAAGGATGATACCATGGCTGATGTCTTTCCATTTTACTGCTATAACTATTTTGGGGGGAGAACTTAAATGTTTCTTGAGTAGTTAATTCACTTGTGAAGCAAATAAGCAAGTCTACTTTTGTCATGTAAAATCTTTTTTTTACATTTGGTAGCATGTAGAATCTGAACCCTGAAAAGAAATTTAAAATTATCACACATCAATTACAGATAGATAATTTGAAGCCCCAATAAAGGACATTATACGTTTCACAGATTTCATGGCAGAACTGAGCTATAACCTCAGGAGTCTGGACTCTTATTGCAGAACTAAAGCAGGTTAGGTTAAAAACTCCCAAATAAGGCTCCCTGTACTGCAGCCAGTTGTTGAGTAGACAGGACAAAAACAATTGCAGGCTGTGCCACAAGGTATGGATAGGGATTTGATTTCCACATAACAGTTGTGGAGGTGGGCAATAGATCAGAGGGAAGAAAGAAGACACACATATAGAGAGTTTTTTCAAGGTGGTTTCTTCTCTCTGAATCACCTTGCCAAAAGATACACTGTCTTGTGCAGTTCTGGTTCTGAAGGGTCAAATCCAATTAGGAGTTTTCTAGAAAGGACTTGAACAGCTCAAGAAGACAATACTGTGTTGTCAGAAGGCCTAGCTCTTTTACTTAATCTTCTGTGTAGACTTGGACAAATTATTAAAACCATTAATCATTTCATCTTTAAAGTAGAGCAATAATACCTACTTTGTTGAGATTTCAAAGATCATTTCTGTAAAGTGCTGAACAGCAGGGATTACTGTGGTTGTGATGATGGTGATGATGGTGAAGAGGAGGAGGAGGGAGTAATAGTAACAAAAATAGTAAAGATGATGAAGTTGACAACAATAACAAAGGTGATGGGGAAGATGAAGAGGATAACTGCATGACGATGAGAATGCCTGATGACAATGAGGAAAAGGATAAACAGCCTGTTCTCTTAAATTTGTAAAGACGTTCTCAGAGATAACTCTGTGTTTTACTTATGCGTGTCAATGGCTCTCCTGTCTGCCTGATGGTAAACTTCAAGAGTACAAGGTCTTTTCTTCTTAGATATTCATTCTGTGCTTACTGACGAATGAATGGGCTGCAGTAACTCACAACTGCTTGTATGTATTACAGCAGATAAGAAAGCAAGCTGCTTTCTGCAAGAGGCCATTTCACTTTCTCCTGCAGGGGACAGATGGGGAAAACACTGCATTTAATTTAGCTGGCTGCTTCTGATTTCTTTTTCATGGAGTTTTTTTTTTCTTGAGGGAAAAAAATGGTTTTCTTTTATATTTCTTTGACGGATTCATTCTGGTGTTCTCTTTAAGGTTTTGAAACTTGGGTCTTGGTACAGCAGAATTGCCCTCCAGACTTTTTAAGAAGGCTGACTGATAACGTTGGGGAAGAGCTATCATTCTGCATCTTGACAAAAAAAAGGAATGATTTTTAGTAAATGTGATGGGCCGTGGACAAAGGATTAAGTTAAAAGAATGTATTTGAGGTACACTTGGCAACATGCGTGATGTAAGTTATTACAGCCTTGGTGCCAGGAGTGTGCCTGTAGAACTTAAACTAAAGACTAAAGATGTCTGTCCTCATGTTCACAGATCTGTAAGAAAATAAAAGCCATAAAAATTGCATCTATAAGTGGCATGTAATTTATTTTTATGGCTGTAGCTTCAGAGATACTGATATTCAATAAAGTAAGATTTACTGGACGAATTATAATTCTGTTCTTCTGCCTTTATAACATGGATGTGTGAAGAGCAAAGAGGCACATGTTTTGCAGATTTTCTGCGTTAGTACCCAGGAGGGACATGGGTTTTCTGCAGTGTAACAAGTCCATGCCTCAGTACGATGCTTCAGAGCAGTACTTTTACTATAGTAGCTCTTGGTTTATGACTTAAATCACACGTTGAAATAGAAAATTAAATAACAGAACACCAGTTCTCAAATCTTTAAAGATTTATACATGACAACTTTAGAGTAGGTACCCTTCAATATCACGTAGTTATCAAAGAAACAGCATTTTTCTCTAACATGTCTTCAATAGAATGAAAAAGCAACTGCCATTTTACAGGTGAAAAAAAAGCTGAGGTAATGACTGCAGTCTGTTTTCATAATTTATGGGGAATCATAATTAGAAGATCAATTCTCAGTTCCCCTCATCCAGAGTAATTTAAAAACTGGATCCATTATTTTAGAATTCTATGGATTTATTGCCTTTTATTTTAGTCATTCATTCTTTTAAGCAAGTAATTATTGAGATCGTGCTATGTGCAAATTACTTAGCCTTCTAGGGAGTTGGATATTTATGTTCTTACCGATGATCTAATTTACAAAGCTTATTATTGTTTAATATTTAAATGTTATGGTTAAAATAATGTTTGTTGTAAAAAATTCGAGTGGTACATCATTATAAAATTAAAAATAACAGCCCTTCCCCTATCTCTATTCCCATAAGTAATTTTTATTAAAATGTTTATATAACTATTTATCCTAATGGTATCATATGATACATACTATTTTGCCTACTGTTTTTCTTCTCTTAATAGTAAGTGATGGATGTAGATGGAATTCTCTTGCTATTTTTAATAGCTGACTAGTGTTTATTTTTATAATAACTACATGAATTTTACAAGTCCCTTATTGATGGATTTTTTTCTTTTTCACATTTTAATGTCTCTAGATTTAATCTCCTATGTTTAGTTCCTAGTTCAGGACAGCTTTATTTCAAGATCAGATTACCTCATATGTGTATGGACTACAATTTTTCCTGCTGATCTACTGCCCTCTGAAATCTTACCACCATCCTGCCTGCACATAGCTACCAAGGTCATCATATAGAGTCTCAAGCTAATCAATTTCTCCTCACTCACCACTAAGTGAAGTTCACACCCCTAGTGTAAGATTCAGTGCCTTCTAAACTCACACAACTAAATAGAAAAGCAAACAAGCAAACAAATAATCCAATGAAAAAATGGGCAGAGGATCTGAATAGGTATTTTTTCAAAGAAGACATACAAATGACTAACAGGTGCAATTAATCTACGACAAAGGAGGCAAGACTAGAAAATGGAGGAAAGACAGTCTCTTCAATAAACTGTGCTGGGAAAACTGGACAGGTACATGTAAAAAAATGAAATTAGAACATTCTTTAACACCATACACAAAAATAAACTCAAAATGGATTAAAGACCTAAAAGACCAGATACTATAAAACTCTTAGAGGAAAACATAGACAGAACACTCTTTGACATAAATCATAGCAAGATCTTTTTCGATCCGTCTCCCAGAGTAATGGAAATAAAAACAGAAATAAACAAATGGGACCTAATTAAACGGAAAAGTTTTTGCACAGCAAAGGAAACCAGAAACAAAATGAAAAGACAACCCACAGAATGGGAGAAAATATTTGCAAACAAGGCAACCGACAAGGGATTAGTCTCCAAAATTTACAAACAGCTCATGCAGCTCAATATCAAAAAAAAAAAAAAAAAAAAAAAAAAAAATCAAAGAATGGGCAGAAGACCTAAAGAGACATTTCTCCAAAGAAGACATACAAATGGCCAAGAGGCACATGAAACGATGCTCAACATCGCTAATTATTAAAGAAATTCAAATCAAAACTACAATGAGGTATCACCTCACACCAGTCAGAAGGGCCATCATCAAAATTCTACAAACAATAAATGCTGGAGGGGGTGTGGAGAAAAGGGAACCCTCTTGCACTGTTGGTGGGAATGTAAAATTAGTACAGCCACTATGGAGAACATTACGGAGGTTCCTTTAAAAACTAAAAATAGAGCTACCGTATGATCCAGCAATCCCACTCTTGGGCATATATCCTGAGAAAAACATGGTCCGAAAGGATACATGCACCCTAATGTTCAATGCAGCACTGTTTACAATAGTCAAGACATGGAAGCAACCTAAATGTTCATTGACAGATGAATGGATAAAGATGTGGTACATATATACAATAGAATATTACTCAGCCATTAAAATGAATGAAATAATGTCATTTGCAGCAACATGGATGGACCTGGAGATTATCATACTAAGTGAACTAAGTCAGACAAAGACAAATACCATATGCTATTGCTTATATGTGGAATCTAAAAAAAAAAAAAATGATACAAATAAACTTATTTACAAAACAGAAACAGACTCACAGACTTAAGAGAACGAACTTATGGTTACCAGTGGGGAAGGGTTGGGAGAGGGATAGACTGGGAGTTTGGGATTGACATGTATACACTGCTATATTTAAAATAAAATGCCTTTCCATGAAAAAAAAAAAAGTTGCTCAACATCACTAGTTATTAGGGAAATGCAAATAAAAACACAGTGAGATATTACCACATACCTGTCAGAATGGCTGTTTTCAAAATGACAAAAAATAATAAGTGTTGCCAAGTATGTGGAGAAAAGGGAATATTGCTGCACTGCTGATGGGAATGTAAAATGGTACAGCCACTATGGAAAACAGTAAGGAGGTTCCCGAAAAAATTAAATAATAGAGGTACCATATGGTCCAGTAGTTCCACTTGTGGGTATTTATATAAAGGAAATAAAATCACTATCTCAAGAAGATATCTGCACCCCCATGTTTATGGCAGCATTATTTACTACAGCCAAGACAGAAACAAAGTATCCATCAGCAGATGAATGGATAAAGACAATGTGAATATATATAAATATCACTCAGCCAAAAAAAAGAAGGAAATACCGCTATTTGCAACAACATGGATAGGCCTTGAGGACATTATGCTAAGTGAAATAAGTCAGAGAGAGAAAGACGAATACCATAAGATCTCATATGTAGAATCTAAACAAATAAACAAACTTATAGATACAGAGAACAGACTGGCAGTTGCCAGAAACAGGGGGCAGGGAATGGGCAAAATGTGAAAAAGTACTCAAAAGGTACAAACTTCTAGTTATAAGATAAATGAGTCCTTAAAAAAAAGAGTTTGCCTTCTGAAAACTATCAATTTGATGTCGCATCACTCACCCTCAAAAGAACTTTCTACATTTTAGTCAAACTAAATTCTATCTCCACCTTTAAAAACATTTTAATTTTTCTCCCAAAATTCTTCTCTTGAACACTCTCTTCTGTCTCTGAAGTCTTTACTGTCTTTCAAACTACAGTTCAAATTATAGACCCTTCGGAATTCTTTCTTCCTCTACCTCACATTTTGTACCAATATAGCAAGGACTCAGTCTTTATCTTTCCGGCCTATCTGGAAAACTGTTTGGTACCACATAGTCTCTGTCTACTGCCTAGGAACATGAAATTTAGCAGAGGAGGACAGCAATATTGCATATAACTGTAATTCAACACTCAGAATGTCATACGTGTTTCAAGTATCTCCCATCAACTTTTTAGTGCCACCCCCTGCCATATGCTTGTGCACGTATTAAACACTATAGTGATAATAATTAAAATTTACTGAATGCTTATTACATGTACTAGACATCACATCCAATATGTTAAGTAACCATCTTATTTAATCCTCCCAACAAGCACACAGGATAGGTACTATCAGTATTCTTAACTTACGAATGAGAAAACAGCCTGAGAAGGTTCAGCTACAAAGTCATTGAGCTACTACTTAGTAAAACCAGAATTTGAAGCCAGGTTGTCAGAATTTCTAAACTTTATTATATTTCTTTCCTTAAAATCTGTAAATTGAGTCAATAAAATAGTCTTTGGCAGAGTTAAATTGGTAGTTTATGACCTTAGGTTCATGACACAAAATGTATGGAAACTCCTTTAAAGGCAAGCAATTGGAAAATATTATCCTTTACAGACTGATGATTAACCAATAATGACATGCCTTTGCTTAATAGCTAATTAAAAGAATTATATCTTTAAAAGATCAGGTAAATTGCCAACTAATTTGATTAAAAAGCGTTTTCTTCTAGGCCTCAAAGATCTAGATAGCTTGTCATTTTTTTCCTGCTGCCCCATTCATTCTAGATCTAAAAGAGCATTCTTCTTCATTGAAGGATATTGACCACAAATGGGTAATTCATCTTTGCTTGAAGCAAATTATGTTTCATGTCCTTCTGGAAAATGAAATCATTAGGGCAAATTCTGCCTGTATTTACTCTTTCTAAGGAAACCTTACATTTGTCAAAATGAATGACAATTTTCAATGAAATATTTACTTTGATATGGATTATAGTAACTTCCTCATTTGTCTCTCTGCCAGCAGTTTCATCATCTGTATTAGTTGTCTGTGGCTGCTGTAACAAATTACCACAAACTAAGGCTTAAAAAAACCCAAATTTATTTCCTTACATTTCTTTAGGTTAAAGTCCAACATCGGTCTCACTGGGCTAAATTCAAGGTTTCAGGAGGGCTGCTTCCTTTCTGGAGGCTCTAGCAAAGAATCTCTTTCCTTGCCTTTTCAACTGTCTAGAGGGCATGTGCATTCCTTGTCTCATGGCTCTCTGGCTCCTTCTTAAACTCCAGCAACAACAAGTTGAATTCTTTTCACATCACATTACTCTTATATCCTCTTTTTCCCACCTGGATAGTCCAGAATAATTTCCCAATTTCAAGGTCCTTAACGTAACAACATCTGCAAAGTTGCTTTTGCCATGTAAGGTAACAACATAGTCACAGGTTCAGGGGACTAGGATGTGGACATCTTTGGCCATTATTCTGCCTACCATACTACTCCTTATTCCCATTCATTCTCCAAACCATTATCAGAGTAAACTTGCTCAAATGCATATATGAATATTCATGTCCATGTGAAAAATTCTTTAATAGCTCACCTTTGTACACATGACAAACAAGGTACTTCAAAATTTGGCTTTTGTTTACTCGGCCATTCTCACACTTACCTATTTTGCTTCCACTTTTATTCTCTTCTACCACTGAACTTCTTATAAGCTGCTTCCTTTACGAAGCATTCCCTCCTCTTGTGACCACCCCAAAAGTCCCTATTCTTTCTTCAATTCTTAGTCCAAGGCTTACCTTTTCCATAAATCTTTCTCCGACTCTTCCCAGGGAGTTTTTAGGAGCACCAATAAGAGGTTTCTGCTGCTGTTCAGGTGTTAGGGAATGCTGATGGCTGAGTCACAGCTGGTTTGGGCAGGATATATTCAAAGACCTACAGGGAAGACATAATTTCATTCAGTGCCTGATGATTAGCTGTTAAGATAAGAGGGATCTTTATAGACAAATACAGCCACTGATCAGAGGTAGGAAGGTCATCTGGAGTTATCTACTCCTGTTCCTGTCTTGACACTACTGGTTCAGGACCTATTCAAAGAAGTCCATCTTTCATTCACAAGACAACTTACTGCAGCACTGGGGATAGAATTCAGAATTGAGGACTGGGTATGTGTATGTGGTATCAGAACTCTAACCTCCTGTCCTTTGTTCCACTTTTCCTATGGGCCTGGGATCTTTTCTCTTTGGACCCTTGAATACTAAGGGCAGTTGCCTTATTGCCTTCAGTCTGGATGTTTCCCTTTCTTAAACTTCAAAGTGAAGGGGATGGTTAGACTCCATTTTCTGGAAGGTAGAGTCATTTGCCTACATTCCTATGGTCAGTTATTCTCACTGCTTTCCAACAGCCTCATGACATCAAGATTACTACCCATGGCTAGTGCTGGAGGTTATTTTGTGTTTTTCAAATAATCAAGGCAAATTTTTGGAAACAATCTGGCTACAGCAAAAAAACAAAGCAACAACAAAACAGCAGAAATCGCAATCTTTTTAGGGCCTCTCACTATGATACCATAAATTGGTTCATCAACAACTAGCAGACTGTGAGTTCCTTTAGGTAATATAACTTGTTTTCTTTGTTAGAAATCTTTAGATTCTAGCAACGTATCTAAAACAAAGAATGAGATCAGGAAAAAAATGAGGTACAAATATAAATGAATTATTTTGAAACAAGTAATTAAGTAATGGACAGAGACCGCAATTCTCTCCCTAGATGATCTTTAATATTTCTATTTTTAAGGGTCTATCCTATGACAGCCTTTAACTTGTAATACATAGCCACATTGAATGAGAACTATCCTGATTTGCTTAATTCCACTACTTGCAGCAGATTTGTATTATAGCTGACTAAAAATCAAAGTAGTATCTCAGTCCAAGTAGACTGGTAGGGAAATATGGATGTATTATATAAAAAGGTTTATTTAGAAAGAAAAAGGCAAAAAAGAGCCAACATAATCCTAATGAAGAAAAATAAGGTAAAATGATTTGTTCTACTGGATAACAAGACTATTATAAATTTATCAGTATCAAGATAGCCTGTTACCACAGGTATAGCCAGATAGAGCACACGTACATAGAAACTGGACATATTTTAGGATATCACTAAGGATAAGTGAGAAAGGGATTATCTATTCACAAATGATGTTGCAACACTTGGCTATCCTAATGAGAAAAAACACTGGGCCCCTACCTCACAGCATACATAAAATTTATTACCAGGTGAGTCAAATGCTTAAAGATAAAAGGTAAACAATAAAACTTGTCATGTAAAAGATGAGATGTCTCTATGAACCTGGAGTATGGAAGGAATTCTTATCCAAGGCATACACACACACACAATGACTAACCAAAAAAGGAAAGATCAATGAATTATAACATACTAAGAATTTGAGAGAACCCAGGCAACCACAGAGCCCATCCTACAGCCTCACTTAGGGAGAGAACAAAGCCAGCATTCTTCTTAGGGCAACATGGAATATTTCCTATGATAGACCATATATTAGGTCACAAAACATTTCTTAGCAAATTCAAGAGGATTGAAATCATACAAAGTGTCTTCACTGACTACAGTGATATAAAGCTAGAAATCAATATCAGGATGAACACTGGAAACTTTATGAATACTTGGAAATTGAACTCTCCTCATCAACCAATGGATCAGAGAAGAAATTAAAAGGGAAATGAAGTATCTTGAGACAAACAAAAAAGGAAAAGCAACATAGCAAAATTTATGGGAGGTAGCAAAAGTGTAACTAAGAGAGAGGTTCATAGCAATAAACACCGACATCAAGAAACAAGACAGATTTCAAACAACCTAACTCTGACTTAAGGAACTAAAACAAAAACAAAAAAATACTGAGCCCAAAGTAAGGAAGAGGAAGAAAATAATAAAAATTAGCGCACAAAAAAGTGAAATAGAGAACAGGAAAACAATTAAAAAAGATGAACAAAACTAAGAGTATGGTATTCAAAAAGATAAACATAGTTGACAAATGTTTAGCTAGACTAAACAAGGAAAAAAAGAGACAGGACCCAAATCAACAACATTATAATGAAAAAGGAGACATTTCAACTGATACCATAGACATACAAAGGCTAATAAGAAGCTACTATAAACGATACACCAACAAACTGGACAACCTAGAAGAAATGTAAAAATTCTCAGAAATGTTCAACATTTCAAAACTGAATCAGGAAGAGATACAAAATCTGAACTGGCCAATTACTAGCAAGGAGATTGAATCAGTAATCAAAAATCTCCCACCAAAGAAAAGCCCAGGACCAAGTGGCTTCACTTTTTATTTTACAAAATATTTAAAGAATTAATGTCAATCCTTCTCAAACTCTTCCAAAAAATCTGAAGAGAATACTCCCAAACTCATTTTACAAGATCAGCATTACCCTGATACCAAAGCCAGAAAAGGACACTACCAGAAAAGAAAACTACAGGCCAGTATCCCTGATGAAGATAGATGTAAAAATTATCAATAAAATACTATCAAACCAAATTCAGCAGCACATTAAAAAAAATAAACAAGTGGAACTACATCAAACTGAAAAGGTTCTGCACAGCAAAAGAAATAATCAACAAAATGAAAAGGCAAACTACAGAATGGGAAAAAATATTTGCAAATCACATCTCATAAGAAGTTAATATCTAAAATATATAAAGAACTCACACAAATCAATAGCAAAAAAACACAAATAATCCAACTGAAAAATGGGCAAAGGATCTTAATAGACATTTTTCCAGAGAAGATATATGAATAGCCAATAGGTATATGGAAAGTTGCTCAACATTACTAGTCATAGGGTAAATGCAAATCAAAATCACAATGAGATATCACCTCATACACGTTGAAATGGCTAGCATCAAAAAGACAATGGCTGGCGGACGAGACAAGTGTTGGCAAGGATGTGGAGAAAAAGGAACCCCTGTGCACTGTTGGTGGGATTGTCTGCCAGCACAGCCACTATGGACAACAGTATAGAGGTTTCTCAAAAAATTAAAAATAGAACAACCATAGGATCCAGCAATTCCACCTCTGGGAATATATCCAAACTAAATGAAAACACTATGTCAAAGGGATATCTGTACCCTCATGTTCATAGTAATATTATTTACAACAGCCAAGACATGGATACAACCTAAGTGTTCATCAACAGATGGATAAAGAAGTTACATGCATACATACACACACACACACACACACACACACACATACGCACAGTGGAATATTAATCAGTCATTAAGAAAGAGGAAATCCTGCCATTTGTGACAGCACAGATGGACTTTGAGGGCACTATGCTAAGTGAGATAAGTCAGACAGAAAATGACAAATACCGCATCATCTTACTTGTATGTGGAACCTAAAACAAATGAATTAACTTATAAAAAAGAGATCATACCTGTGGTTACCAGAGGCCAGGGGTGGGGGAAGAGGAAATTGAATGAACTTGGTCAAAAGTAAAAACTTTCAATTATAAGGTAAATAAGGACTAGGGACATAATGTACAATTTGATGACTATAGTTAACATTGCTATATGGTATGTATGAAAGTTATTAAGATCATAAATCCTAGGAGTTCTCATTAAAAAGAAAAATTATTTTTTCTTTTTTTGTATTTATATGAGATAAAGGATATTAACTAAACTTACTGTGTTACCATTTCATGGTATATGTAAGTCAGATCATTATGCTGTACACCTTAAACTTATACAGTGAGACTTGTCAATTATATCTCAATAAAACTGGACAAAACATTTCTGTACATCAAAAAAAAAAAAGTGAAAAGAAGCAACAAACTGGGAGTGCAAAGATTTGGAACTCAGAATAAATAAAGAACTCCCATAAATTCATAAGAAAAGGACATCCAATCCAATAGAAAAAGATGGCAAATATCTATCAGTCACTGCTTCAATAATACTGAATAACAAACAGGTGTCAGATCGCAATGGCATACAAGAATAACTTTATTTCTCACTTACAACTCTGGGTCAGCTGGGCCAACTCTGCACTATGTGTTTCATTCTAGGGCTCAAGCTGGTAAATGATAAACAATGGCTACTTGCAGTTTTTATCTCGTGGCATGGCTGAATACTCAAGTGGGTCAGCTCAAACACAAAAGCATATTTCAAGTTGTTAGTCACATTACTTTCATTCATATCCTATTGGTCAAAACAAAAGACCGACCAAGCCCACAGTCAAGAGAGAGAATAAAACACAGCCCATCCACCAAGAGGCTATATACATCTAACAAGGACATCTATAACGTTATTACAGGGGAGTGAAAAACTGAAGCAAAAACCAATCAACTACACACAAGAACCGGAATTTCACAAAATAACAAATCAAATAATGAGGAAATACATGAAAAGTTGCTCAAAACAATTAGCAACATGAAAAAGTGAATTCAAAATCAAAATAAGATAGCAACTTACATCTATCAACTGGGTGAAAAATGAAAAGTTAAACAGCAAGTGCCGGCAGGGATGAAGAACAATGGAAGTTTTTGTACCTTGCTGCTCAGAGTGTAAAGTTTCTCAATCTTGGGAAAATAATTTGGCAATATCTACCAAAAGTTGGGGCTGCACATATTCTACATTCCAACAGTTATACTTCTGGGTGTATATGCTGGAAAAAATGTATCTCTGGAAACATATACTATAAGAAATGTTACAGTACTTGTGTTTATATTATACATACACACAAACACAGCAAAACAAAAATACTGGGAACACACTAGGTGTTCATCATGGAAAAACAGATGAACAGATAAACATACTATGGCAAATTAATATAAAATTCTATTCAGGAAGTGAAAGTGGAGAACTGCTTCTTCACATATCAGCCTGGGTGTAACTCAATATAATGCTGAGTAATAAAGTGATAAAATAACATCTCAAGTTAAAAGCATAGAAAAGTAAAGAATCTATCATTTAGGAATATATAAAGTGAAATATTACACATATACATATTTTATACAGAGAGTAAAATGTAATAAGATGTTTATATCATATTGAACACACATAACTATTCTTAGACTACAGAATAAGAAACACAAAAATCAAGTGGGAGCTGAAACAAAATCAGGGAGAAGCACATGGTGGATGTGTTGCTGATCTTTATTCTAATTAAGTGGGGGGATATATGCTTATCATTATTATTATTAATACAATTAATTGTGTCTTATGTATGTTAGAGATCTTCATTTGTATCTTATAATTTAAAATATGTAAATATATGAGGTGTTAATTGAGGACATGTAATTCATTTATCCCTTTAAAGGATATCTAAAAGTTATTTTCTAAAGAGTTCTTTTGAATTTATTTATATTTGTACAAATTATTCCATGTAATATCAAATAAAAGCTGATTGAAATATAAATATACATCTAGTATATTAATAATCAGGGAGTTAAAAATCCAACTCTTACCAAAAATAATCAAATGCAAATATCAGCTCACTTCATTATGTGTTTCCACTTGAAATGTACAGCACTTCTTAATTTGAGGACTCCTGGTTACTCCTCTGCGCCTCATTGTCATGGTCTCCAATTACCTCTTCCCTTTCTTTTATGGTCTTTGAAATTTTATGTCAAATGTGTCCTTCTATCCTTTCCCAGTGGATCTTTCAGTCCCACAGGTAAGTTGTTCTCACTCTACAAACTACATTTTCAGAGGTCTCAATGCTCCTTAATGGGCTTGCAGGACCAGCCATTTCATAAGAGGGCACCAAACTCATTAGGGAAGGGGAATTGTTCCTACTGTGGTTCTGATGGTCAAAATTTATAGAGTCTACTTTGCAGGTCACAGATCCATCACCTCATGTACGCACTATCCTCTCTCCCAGAGTTTTATTATCCCCCAGGGCATTTTGCTGATAGCTTCAGTCTTCCAAAGAGTACTTGTCACATCAAGTCTGGATGCTAGAGTGCAAGTTCCAAAGCATATATAATGTGAGATTTATCTGGAGTCCCCTTTTTATTCTTATTGTATAATCATCATAAATAAACTTTCATGTGGAAAAGAAAACAATTAATGGTATAGTTTTCAATGCTAAGAAAGAAAGAAAATCAAACAACATACACAGACATGCTTATAGATAAATACCAGACAAACCAGAGACCAAAAGGAACATCCTTTCAGAAAATTTCTTCCAGCACATCTTTATTTATATTGAAAAGTGTTAGCAACACAAAAATGCATTCGCTTTGCTATGCTCAAACTTACTTTGAAGATATACCATTATACAAATGAGCTAGAAGTTCTTGAATATGTAAGACTTCATGAAAACACATTAATGAACATACATGCAAATTTTTTAAATGAGATTCACATTATGAATTTCTACATTGATGCTCTAGGTCGACATTATCATTGAACTAGGAACAGGATCATAAAAATTTGTCTGAAAGACCAGCAGAGGAATGAAGCTAATTATTTACCCTAAATTTTAAAAAAAAGGTGCTTACCTATTACAAATGTCCTTTCTGAGGGATCAATAAGCACATAAGCCTGTTTAATCATGTTTATATTGTTAGTGGTGGACAGATCAATTACAGCCAAAGCACCTATGCCTTTTCTTCTAATCAGTGAAAGTGACTATCTTTTCCTAAGCACGTTCTAGGAAACTCAGAGTTTTTCTCTTTAGATTCAATCAAGCAGTAAAAAGCTCCATGCCCTTCCAGTACAGTCCTATGTGTGTTGGTTTGCTACACTGTATTTTCTGGTTCTATAAACCAGAGTGAAATCAAAGTGCAGCAGAAACACTGAACTCTAGAAAGCACATCATTTGTCAGGGGTCTGGGTTCAAACCCTGTCTCACATTTCAGCCATGAGACCTCAGGCAATTTACCAAACCTATACAGGCTTCTGTTTTCTCATCTTTAAAAGAAGCTGTGTGGATTAAATGATCTCTACGTTCCCTCCAGAACTAAATGCTTAAGATCATCATCTCTGTGTTTCTAAGTAGAGTCCTAGTTCTAACCAATGGAAACCTTTCTGATGTTTACACATCCCATCATACCTATCCATTATATAATTATTTAAAAATTCACTATCTGTGAAATGTGACTTTATTTTTAGAAGGGGCTGAAACCCCTGCCCTGAACGAACATGGCCATCACACAGCTACCTTTAAAACAAGTGTGTGATATAACTTTGGAGATATCTCTACCATCCTTCTGTCTTTTCCTTCCTGGGTATCTGGTAGTTCTATGAATGCTGTTCTATTTGCACAGAATACATGCATGAGCAAGTAGCCAGGTTATCCACAAGACACAGAGTGATACACTCACAAGAGCAAACAAGACACAAGAAGACCTTTGTAACTGCTTGTTCTTTTGAGAAAAACTATTGCATTAGATCATCTCCAAAAGGCCCCCTGCATAATAGATAACTATCCCCACCTAAATAAAAATGGGAAGGAATTCCTACTATTTGACTTACCCCTCTTCTACAACAACTTTGGTTATAACTTTTGGATTTATAGATCTGTTTTCCGTTAGTTAATATTCTCCTTTTCCTACTGTAGAATATGTCCTTTTGATGATGAATGTAAGCTGCTCTTATGTAATCTTAAAGAAGGCAATGCTTTTGTGGAATTCAGTGTATTTGTACTGCAAGGATATCCTTTAAATCCCTCTTATCAAGGAACGTTGGATTTTCCTTCCCAGTCTAAAAATGTAAATGAATGCCTGTTCAAGGCCAGGAAAGGTAGTGGAAGCCTGTTTCTGTTTCTGGCTCCGAGTGTGAGCAAGTCTGGAAACACATTAATCACATAGTAATACAGCATGTTTGGGGGAGACTTAACTCCCCATACTCTTGTAAAGTTACTCTTCCAACTCAGCCTCTGGTGTGTAGAGAAAATCCCTCTGGAAAACAAGAATATTGCTTTTAATTAGACCTTACAAATTGGGAAAGCCAGAAAATCTGTACTAGCAGGCAGGTTTACTATGGGTGATTGTGGACTACATCTGTGCTATGCACTAAATAGTAACTTCCAAAATTAAAAAAAAAAAAGAAAAGAAAACCAAGAAAATCTCACACATTTAAAGACATTTTAGAATCCTGGCCCGACTGGCCCACTGTAGGAACAGAGTTTTTTGAGCCACCCATGACTGTATGACTAGCAGGATCTTTCCTTGTAATAGAATATTTTCTTGTTATAGGTATGAAAAAGGAGACTCCCCTCCCCTTGTTTTTGTCTCTATAAAGGACTTTCAGGAGTCCTCTGAGACCAAGAAGATGGCTGAAGGCCAGGAATAGAATCCCTAGTTGCTCACCCAGAACAGGAGCCTTTATTATCCCCAAGATTACAAACATGTATTCAAACAGCCACTTGCTACTTCTGAGTTTTCCACTCTACAGCTGTCCTTCTGACTCTCACTGGGGTGGGAGAGAAGGAAGGGTCGTGAAGAAGGGACTTCCTATGGTCATCGCATGACACATGAAACAGTGTTCATTTCTTGATCTCTGGGCTGTAACACACTGATGGGGCACACTGGGTCTCCGGATTGATCTCCTGCAGGAGTCAGACTGAGGCCAAAATGAAATCCATGAAGAACAGGGAAAACAACTGTCAGTGTCAGGGAAGGTTCATTCCAGAGTGTTGGACTGAATTCACAAGGGTTTGCTCTGTCCCACTTCAGAGCTTTTGAACCATGCAGTTGTCTAAAACTTATTGCTGACCAATAAACTTTTTTAAAGTACTTACTTTGGCCAGCTGTTGCCTTTTTTCCCATGTGGTTTAACTGAGAATGGCATGAGGATCTTAATGATTTCTTTAGATAAGATTTTTGAGCGATTACTAGATGAAGATGTGGAGAGTAAGTGAAACTCTCTAGGAAGCACATTAAAGCTGATATATGAGCAGGAGGTGAACATCCCACATGGTTTGAGCCACCTCTTCTTTCTTTTTCTTGTTCCCACTTTCATCTCAAAGAGACATTTTTGGTCTCTGTGTGTTCCTGTGTTTCAGTGTGTTGCTATATAAAGTTCCAAGGCTGAACAGTGTGTCTCATGTGCCAGAGAGTAAAATGCAGATGCGAAGCTGTTACTCTGTCCAGACTGGTTTGGCTCATCTCTAAACACCATGAAATTGAACCTCAGTTCCTAAAACAGAGGGAGAACTGACATCCCCACTCCTGAAAGGTAAGAATTTTTAGCAAAACAATACTCTCCCTAGGCTTCTTGGCAACACAGTGGCCTCCCCAGTCAAGAGAGATGAGTGATTCACATAAGTAAATCTGTAGACACCCAGGCAATCACCCTGTTAGGCAACTGATATTTCCCTGTGCCTACCTGCAATTCTCTCTCAGCCATCTACTTTATGTCAAATTGTCTAATTTAATTGCCCAGGTAGGTTTGTTTGTGAGCTGCATTCACTGGGATGGAGGCTGAATGCTGTGGGGAGTCATAGAAAACAACACGGAGAAAGAACGTAGCAGGTCCAGCTTGAGCCACAGCTGGATTCTACTTCCGATGGGCTTGGTAGTGAGTCTAAGGTGGGGTGGTACCTACCCTCCTTCATCATTTAATCCTTATAAATTATGAATTACATTATCAATTCATTTCTTCCTAACACAAATTTATATAAAATACTACTCTTTATAAAATACTGCATTAGGCCCTTCTGGGAATTTAAGGATTTATTTGTTATAGGAAAGGTACATAGATAACTCTTAATATAAAACAGAACTAATGCAGGCTAGAATGGCATAATAGGCTTAATGCCTAGAGAAAGCCTCCTGGAAAAGATAATGTTGATCAGTGTATTAAGAGATGAGTAAACATTTTGAATATAGAGGGCTGTAAGGCATGACACTTCAGGCAGTGCTAGTATGAACACAGACCTAAAGATAGAAAAGCACATACTTTGTTGCTACTATAACAGAGAAAAATAAAACTACTCGCTTTAAAAGACCTCCAAGAAAACAAAGTTCAAGATCCCCACTGTGCTAGATATAGAAGTTTCCCAAAATCAGAATTCCAGTCTGCAGAAGGCCCCAGTGAATGAATTCACATTGATGAAACTGAATATTATTCTGACATGCTCCTTGTTTTTTTTTTTTTAACCCCAAATTGAAGTGCTCTTCTTGACTAGCCAATCAATAATTATCCCTTCTGGTGTGACTTGATTTGGGAAGCATGTTAAGAGAAGGCTTGTCCTGTTCCACAAAGGAGTCAGAGATTGACTACAGATTAGGAGTCAGCAAAACTACTGTTCTAGTCTTAATACTTGCCATTGTATGAAAACTCCACAGTACGTTAGGATGACAATCACAGAATGTAAGAACAGGAAGAAGCTCTTGTTTTTTAAACTTTCATATATGCAGTTATCATTATATAAACTTTGGATTTAGATTAACCAGAATTCAGATTTGCCATTTATCTCACATAACCTTGGGAACATGGCATAGCTTTCTGAACCCCAATCTTGTTATCTGTAAAATGGACATAATAATATATCACTGAAAAGCTTAGTAGCAGAAAAGTTCGGTAAAGTGTTTTGTATAAAGTAGACACGTAATTCATAATAGGCTTGTCCCTTTTCTCTCCATCATTGCATATATAAAGGGTCAGAGACATGATGAGCGAGGTTGAGAAACTCACACCAGCTAACAAAACTAATTAGCAGCAAAAATAGAATGAGAATCAGGTAGTCTTGTCCTGATATGGCATTCTCTCCTTTCCAACATGATGTTTCTTGGACCATATTTTCAGCAAAATTTTCATTTTCAGCATGTCAGAGCCCAAGTGGAATTCATTAAACATGTGTCTATAGAACATTAGGAAAAAGGCAACCTTACCTATGACATTCAAGTGAAGGACACATTTTTTTGAAGCTTTTTATATTTAAAATAAGAGTAAAACCAGGGTGGCCTAATTTTCCTTATCCTACACCTTAACTTTATTCAGTGTTCCTCAGTTAATAATATGGATATGATAAGAACACATCTGTATGTGTGAACTTAGTTTGTTCTGAATCAGATACCGTCCCCCTCATTTGCAAATTCAGACTAGGAAAGCACAGTGGGTGTCTGATATCTGATTTTTTTCACAGATACTGCTTCTGCAGTCTTAATCTCAGGCAGAAAGGAAGGCAAAACAGATCCACATGGAAGAAGGATAACCAGGGTTAACTGCAACTCAGACCATCAATCACTTTTATTGCCCCCAAGGCAGTGTTTTCATTATTTATGCTGCTGGGTGATCTGCTATATTTATGATACAGCAAGTTGTCATGCCTTTAAAAATATGATGGATTCCTAAATTAATCCCGTATTCCTTGTCTTGAACTTGAAGCATGGGCAGTCATAAAGAGCACAGAGGTTTCTGTAATCACAAAGTTGAATGCCCACGGGTCATGATGGAGGACTGACCATTATGTCCAGAATGGGTTTGTGTCAATAATGCTAAAAACTTACAGACTGAGTGCTGAAATTCATTCTATCAATATTTGTCAATGCACTGATATTTCCATGTTCTGTGGGGAATAAAAACATGAATAAGACACGGATTTAACTCCCAGTGGCTTTTGAGTCCACTTACAATTAATATTTGAGAACACAGTTTCTGTCTTAGGAGAAGTAAAAGTAAAGTGCTGGAGATTTTGAAAAGTGAGATGCCACTTGTTGCTGAGATTAGGGGTGATGATAAAGATGGCTATGGCATTTGGGGAGATATGAAGAATGGAAAGGTGTTGAGAAGATGTTTACAAAGTGCCATGAGCAAAGAGATAGAAATTGGAGAGAACAATTGAATAGTGCACAGGAAACTTTTTTTGAAGAAGAAGTAGGAGCCAGATCCTGAGAGGTCAAGAGAGAAGTTCTGACTTAATTCTAGAAGCAATGACAAGCGTATATGATATTTTTACAAGGGAAAACTCCCTGTACCGTAGGAAAACAAATTTACCCATAGAGTTTAGTGTGAATTGGAATGAGCAAAGACATAAATCAGGTTTATTCTTATTGAAAGAGCACAGATAGTAAGAAAAGACACAGTAGAAACAGGGCTGGAAGATACTGTCATGTTAAAAGGAATGATAAAAGGAAGTACAGAGAGAATGAAAACTAAGATTGATGTTGAAATTTGACCCTGTGTCAAGTAGCCAAAGCCCTTACTTTGGCCTACAATGACCTACATGATATGAGCCTCTTTTGCACTGATAAGCCCATGTCCTATGATTTTTCCCGCATGCCGACTCCACACTAGACCCACAGGCTTCCTTGAAGACCCTAGAATGAGGCAAGCATACTCTAGCATTAGGGATTTGCACCAGAGAAGAGAAAGCTCTTCCCCCAAATAGCTGTGTGGCTCATTCCCTCACTTTTTGTGAGTCTTTTTCAAATACCCTTTTCTCGATGAGATTACTCTGACACCTTTACTTAAAATTGCAACCCACCTCACTCCCATCCCATAACTAGTGCTCGCCATCTTCCTACTCTCCTTTTATCTATATCACTTATTTCCTCACATACAAAAATATAATTTACCTACTTATCTGGTATACCATTTCCTATCTTCCTGTATCTGCTTGCATATAAACTCCACAAAGGTAGGAATATGTCCATTTTATTTACTGATGTATGCCAGGTACCTAGAAGAGTACCTGACATATAATATGCAGCTAGTAAATATTTGTTGAATGAATCACCAGTGCAACTTGTTGACTGCTTATCCCTGTTGGTGATTCTTGGATCCCATCATGTTCTGCCAGTCTATGTGTGTATTATGCACAACACACAGGTCTCCACCAGTTTTTTGGATCACTCACAGCAGTTCCATGTTTGATTTTGTTGTATTTACCACTAGGATAAGAATGGCTTGTTCCAATGGATGGAGACTCTAAGAACATTTTAAACAAGAACCTACTTTTCTGTATACTTGGGAATATCCCTTCTTCCTTGATGCTTTGTAGGCTGTTCTAAAGAAATCCTCTGTGTTGCCTCATCATTCGAGTCTTACATTATATTTAGGATACTTTGAAATTTTAATTAGGAAATCACTTTAAATATAGTTGTTGGTAATTAATCGCTGTGATTAGAAACTGTTTTCCATTTTCATCATATGTCCTTTAAATCAAGATGAACATAATGGCAGAAATTTGGCAGAAACAAAGAAAATGATATTTAGTATGATTTTCAGCTACCCCAAGTAATTTTCATCTTTTCTCTAGCATCTTCTCCAGGATGGGAACACCATTTAATTTGTCATCCCAGAACCTGTTCAGTGCCAGCCCACCAATACTCTAGACCAGTCAGAAATATGGTCATTTCTATGTGCGCAGACAGGTGCGTTAAGAGATGAGAAGTTATGAGTAATACCCACTATATTTTTCTATGTGGGCTTCCATTGATATCTTGCCTTGTATTTTCTCTTGGCATGTACTAAGCCATAGGACTATGCTCTTACTTGGGATGTAAACTTCAATATTTATGTAAACCTGTATAACAATATCAGACACCTTTGGTGATTTTAAGCTATTTGATTTGATGTGTTAAACTTCTTTTCATACAGTCTATATGCAAATTCAGTAAGCCAGAAAACTGATGATCAATCAACAGGTAGATCCTGAGTATACACCATGTCACTAACAAAGGGCTAAGAAATGTGGAGATATAAAAATGTCTCTCCGTGAGTACTGCTAGACAAATAAGCAAAATGTGGCAAATAACAAGGGAACAAGGCATAACAAATCATGGCAAATAGCCAAGTTGTGGGTATTTTCCATGAGGTTTAGAAGAAAAAAGATACAAGATATTCTGGAATTTTAAAAGTTCATAATGATTACTTTATTATAAGAGTAATACATGTGAAAAATAAAACATTTAGGAAAACATAGATTTTTAAATGAAGAAAATAAGGTTGCTATTATAACACCTCCCAGAAATCTTCAGTTTCAACGTTTCGGTGAATATCATTTCAGTATATTGTATCTCATTCTCCTTTTGTCTTTCCACATTTATTGAATGCCCTCAGAAGTAAACAACAATAACAGCAATAATGTCCAAGATAGTCTTTAAAAATCTCTGAAGGATGACAAAGGTTTGGCACACTTATTGTGCTGACACTCTTCCAAGATCAATTCATGATCACAAGATGTTTTCTTGGAAGTAGATTTTAGAGATAAAAAATGTTTAATGACTACAGAGTTGATGTCAATTACCTTATCGTCATCAGGAATGAGAATTTTATGAGGAGATTGCCACACTCATGGGAAATATATACAGTTGAGTATATAGGGTATATGTCTGGAAATGTGATCAATAACAGATTGTAGCACTTGGCGAGAGCCAAATGTGCGGTGTAGAACTCTTGGTTCACAGATTGGCAGCATCAAGCATATGGCTGGGAGCTTGTTAGAAATACATGAACTCCGTCCCTGTTTCAAACTCAATGAGTAAAAATCTGGTTTTTTTTCCAAAATTCATAAGTGATTCTTTTGCACATCAATTTTGAAATCACTTGCAAATATATGTTGAGATTGTTCATTGGAGAAAGTACTCAATGAAGCCAGGGAGGTTAGAGACTCTTAGAGGAGCCTCCAGGTATACCAAAGAATTTCAATATGAGTTATAAAGAAAACAACCAATGACATCAAACTACAACAAAATCAAAACAGGATCCTGAGATGTACATGCATACTTTGGAGACAATCAAATAGATGAGCGCCACAAAGGGACCAGTGGTTTAAATATAAATTATGGATGACAGACTTAAAATTGAGGACAGTCTATCCATTAATGCATTTTTACCTGCCATTTCGGGGAAAGGTAGCCCAAAAACTATTTTAAAGATGTACCTGGAAATATCAACGAAAAATCACGGTTTGAGAAATATTAGCTAATGTCAGAGCTGAAAGAGAACATTCTTGTTTCACTTTTAGGAAATTATTTATTCTTTAATTATGTGTCAGCTAAGTACTTTCCACCTAAGAGAGAGTCAGTCAAAATATGCAAACCAGGCTAAACAAACAAGACTACTAGGACAGTTGAGAATATAACACTTATGATTTGTTGGTATGCAGGAAGAAAATATTGAATCTCTAGTTTTTTTAATTTATCCTATTTTAAATTTACAATTGTGTTCCTACTGTTTAATATACATGACATTAGTAAAATTTAACGCCTATATAGTCTTTAATAAACAATGCATTGAGTTTCATATTGAAAAATGTTTTACTGATCCGGATACACTTACCACTAAATTATATATTAACTGATTTTACTATATATATCAGTTTTCCCCAAAAGTTTGCCAGTACTTCACAAATTGATTAAGTTCAGTAAACAAAATGTAATGATTTTTTTTGCATTTATATTTAGGAGAAGGCTATGTCTCCAAGTATGAGCAATTATTTTAAGAGATTTTTAAAATAATCATCATTGACAAATTATGCCAATAAGCTTTGTTCTTACATTATTCAATCTCATATGTAAGATTCAAAAGTTACCATTTTACTAGCTAGAGCAGAGCAGCAACAGAAAAAGTACAAGTGAGTACTTCATAATGGCTTTATGAACATATTGTTATGAACTAGTTGTCTCTACATAAATGTTGATTAGTTGATGGGTTGATTACTTAAGTAATCAGATACCTCCCAGGCACAATGAATAGCAGTACAGTTTATATCAGTGTTTCTCAAAGATACGTTCCCTATTTTGTCTGTGTCAGATTCACCTAGTGTTTTCTGAAACACTAGATGGGCAAAAGACCATACCTATTCATCATAATATGGTGGAATCTAGGAATCTGTATTTAACTAAAATGCCCCCAAGTTATTCAAATGTATATTAAAGTTTGAAAACCAATGAGATTCTAGATCTTTACCTTGATATAAAGGATGATTTCCTTTTAGGACCAAAAGCATACCACAAAATTATTGGAAGCTTTATTTCCAGAATTTCCATACCTTTCAAATGAAACTATTCTGGAAGGCTATAGCACATCACCCTGATTATTGATATCTTGTTTTAGTAGTTATCCAGTTATCAAGATTTATTGTAGCATGGGGTAAATATTGACCTCATCATTGGCCTATCATTTATACATTAACTGTGTTCATCTTCTCTGCCTCAGCAGGAAACATCTGATGCATCTTTGACTGTGGACACACTGATTTGACCATTTACCTGAAATATGCTGGAGGAATTGAAAGGCAACACTATTGATGAGGAGAGGAGTAGGAAAATTGATTCATGTAGCAAGATAAATGCGCAGCATTTAAAAAATCAAATGCACTTGCATTTTGGGAAACAAGCTTAAATCATAACACTCAGATGCCAAAAACACACGTGCAAGAAATATCTGAATGTAGAAAGTCCATCTTTATGATGGCAATATACTGAGCTTTACAATTAAGGGCAATGGATCTTTATGGAATAAGTGAAACAATTTTCAAAGGACATAGTGTCTGCACCCAACATAGGAGCACCTCAATACATAAGGCAAATACTAACAGCCATAAAAGGGGAAATTGACAGTAACACAATCATAGTAGGGGAGTTTAACACCCCACTTTCACCAATGGACAGATCATCCAAAATGAAAATAAATAAGGAAACACAAGCTTTAAATGATACATTAAACAAGATGGACTTAATTAATATTTATAGGACATTCCATCCAAAAACAACAGAACACATATTCTTCTCAAGTGCTCATGGAACATTCTCCAGGGTAGATCATATCTTGGGTCACAAATCAAGCCTTGGTAAATTTAAGAAAACTGAAATTGCATCAAGTATCTTTTCCAACCACAACACTATGAGACTAGATATCAATTACAGGAAAAAATCTGTAAGAAATACAAACACATGGAGGCTAAACAACACACTGCTTAATAACCAAGAGATCACTGAAGAAATCAAAGAGGAAATAAAAAAATGCCTAGAAACAAATGACAATGAAAACACGACGACCCAAAACATATGGGATGCAGCAAAAGCAGTTCTAAGAGGGAAGTTTATATCAATACAATCCTTAAGAAACAAGAAACATCTCAAATAAACAACCTAACCTTACACCTAAAGCAATTTAAGAAAGAAGAACAAAAAAACATCAAAGTTAGCAGAAGGAAAGAAATCATAAAGATCAGATCAGAAGTAAATGAAAAAGAAATGAAGGAAATGATAGCAAAGATCAATAAAACTAAAAGCTGGTTCTTTGAAAAGATAAACAAAATTGATAAAACATTATCCAGACTTATCAAGAAAAAAAGGGAGAAGACTCAAATCAATACAATTAGAAATGAAAAAAGAGAAGTAACAACTGACTCTGCAGAAATACAAAGGATCATGAGAGATTACTATAAGCAACTATATGCCAATAAAATGGACAACCTGGAAGAAATGGACAAATTCTTAGAAATGCACAACCTTCTGAGACTGAACCAGGAAAAATAGAAAATATGAACAGACCAATCACAAGCACTGAAATTGAAACTGTGATTAAAAATCTTCCAACAAACAAAAGCCCAGGACCAGATGGCTTCACAGGCGAATTCTATCAAACATTTAGAGAAGAGCTAACACCTATCCTTCTCAAACTCTTCCAAAATATAGCAGAGGGAGGAAAACTCCCAAACTCATTCTACGAGGCCACCATCACTCTGATACCAAAACCAGACAAAGATATCACAAAGAAAGAAAACTACAGGCCAATATCACTGATGAGCATAGATGCAAAATTGCTCAACAAAATACTAGCAAACAGAATCCAATAGCACATTAAAAGGATCATACAATATGATCAAGTGGGGTTTATCCCAGGAATGCAAGGATTCTTCAATATATGCAAATCAACCAACGTGATACATCATATTAACAAACTGAAGGAGAAAAACCATATGATCATCTCAATAGATGCAGAGAAAGATCTTGACAAAATTCAACACCCATTTATGATAAAAACCCTCCAGAAAGTAGGCATAGAGGGAACTTTCCTCAACATAATAAAGGCCATATATGACAAACCCACAGCCAACATCATCCTCAATGGTGAAAAACTGAAACCATTTCCACTAAGATCAGGAAAAGACAAGGTTGCCCACTCTCACCACTATTATTCAACATAGTTTTGGAAGTTTTAGCCACAGCTATCAGAGAAGAAAAAGAAATAAAAGGAATCCAAATTGGAAAAGAAGAAGTAAAGCTGTCACTGTTTGCAGATGACATGATACTATACGTACAGAATCCTAAAGATGCTACCAGAAAACTACTAGAGCTAATCAATGAATTCAGTAAAGTAGCAGGATACAAAATTAATGCACAGAAATCACTTGCATTCTTATACACTAATGGTGAAAAATCTGAAAGTGAAATTAAGAAAACACTCTCATTTACCATGGCAACAAAAAGAATAAAATACCTAGGAATAAACCTACCTAAGGAGAGAAAAGACCTGTATGCAGAAAATTATAAGACACTGATGAAAGAAATTAAAGATGATATAAATAGATGGAGAGATATACCATGTTCTTGGATTGGAAGAATCAACATTGTGAAAATGACTCTACTACCCAAAGCAATCTACAGATTCAATGCTATCCCTATCAAACTACCAGTGGCATTTTTCACAGAACTAGAACAAAAAATTTCACAATTTGTATGGAAACACAACAGACCCTGAATAGCCAAAGCAATCTTGAGAAAGAAAAACGGAGCTGGGGGAATCAGGCTCCCTGACTTCAGACTATACTACAAATCTACAGTAATCAAGACAGTATGGTAATGTCACAGAAACAGAAATATAGATCAATGGAACAGGATAGAAAGCCCAGAGATAAACCCACACACCTATGGTCACCTTATCTTTGATAAAGGAGGCAAGAATATACAGTGGAAAAAAGACAGCCTCTTCAATAAGTGGTGCTGGGAAAACTGCACAGCTATATGTAAAAGAATGAAATTAGAACACTTCCTAACACCATACACAAAAATAAACTCAAAATGGATTAAAAACCTAAATGTAAGGCCAGACACTATCAAACTCTTAGAGGAAAACATAGGCAGAACACTCTATGACACAAATCACAGCAAGACCCTTTCTGAACCATCTCCTAGAGAAATGGAAATAAAAACAAAAATAAATAAATGGGACCTAATGAAACTTAAAAGCTTTTGCACAGCAAAGGAAACCACAAACAAGACGAGAAGACAACCCTCAGAATAGGAGAAAATATTTGCAAATGAAGCCACTGACAAAGGATTAATCTCCAAAATTTACAAGCAGCTCATGCAGCTCGGTATCAAAAAAGAAACAACCCAGTCCAAAAATGGACAGAAAACCTAAATAGACATTTCTCCAAAGAAGATATACAGATTGCCTACAAACACATGAAGGAATGCTCAACATCATTAATCATTAGAGAAATGCAAATCAAAACTACAATGAGGTATCATCTCACACCGGTCAGCATGGCCATCATCAAAAAATCTGCAAACAATAAATGCTGGAGAGGGTGTGAAGAAAAGGGAACCCTCTTGCACTGTTGGTGGGAATGTAAATTGATACAGCCACTATGGAGAACAGTATGGAGGTACCTTAAAAAACTAAAAATAGAACTATCATACGACCCAGCAATCCCACTACTGGGCATATACCCTGAGAAAACCATAATTCAAAAAGAGTCATGTACCAAAATGTTCATTGCAGCTCTATTTACAATAGCCAGGACATCGAAGCAACCTAAGTGTCCATCAACAGATGAATGGATAAAGAAGATGTGGCACATATATACAATGGAATATTACTCAGCCATAAAAGGGAATGAAATTGAGTTATTTGTAGTGAGGTGGATGGATCTAGAGACTGTCATTCAGAGTGAAATAAGTCAGAAAGAGAAAAACAAATACCATATGCTAACACATATATATGGAATCTTAAAAAAAAATGGCCATGAAGAACCTAGGGGCAAGATGGGAATAAAGACACAGACCTACTAGAGAATGGACTTGAGGATACGGGGAGGGGGAAGGGTAAGCTGGGACAAAGTGAGAGAGTGGCATGGACATATATACACTACCAAACATAAAATAGATAGCTAGTGGGAAGCAACCGCATAGCACAGGGAGATCAGCTCTGTGCTTTGTGACCACCTAGAGGGGTGGGATAGGGAGGGTGGGAGGGAGGGAGATGCAAGAGGGAAGAGATATGGGGACATATGTATATGTATAACTGATTCACTTTGTTATAAAGCAGAAACTAACACACCATTGTAAAGCAATTATACGCCAATAAAGATGTTAAAAAAAAAAGGACATAGTGTCGGTTCATATAAGCAATTACAAGTTTACTGGGAGGCCGTCTTATAGGGAGAAACTGAAAAATAAAGGAAAACAATGCAGATGGTGGCCACTATGGGCTTCTGTCAGAGTCTCCTGGGGAAACAAAGAAAAGGGCTCTTCATTTCAAGTAAATCTGAGCAGAGTAGGAGGAGGCTCAGTGTGAGGATTAATGTATCACAACACCTTGGGAAGTGAAAAGAGGTGGAGACTGGAATTCGGCAATGCAAAGTCCCCAGCTCATGCTTGTATATCCTCAGGTAAGCCACTTTCTTCAAACAAAACGTAACCTTCCATTCTGAAGATACAGAAACACTTTGCAGGGATTTTTTGACTGTGGGTTTGGGTTTGGGGGTATTATTTCGGGGGTACTTTGTTTTGCATTTTCTCCAATAACAATCCACATTAGCCTCTTGTACATTAAACATTAGCAAAGGAGCCTAGGTAGTTTATAAACTTCCTTTTGCAAGAAAGTGTATCCGGAAACCTACGGCATCATTCTCAAAAGCATATTGAACACCCTTCAAGGACAGAGTTTCGCGCTTTGCTTTCTGCAGTAATGTCCCAACTTCCCTTTGTGACAGCGTGATTTGTCCTAATGGTTCTTGAGAGACATTTGGGAAATCTGACTTTCTCTCTGGGTGAAGCTGCCACACAAGGAAGTCACCTGAATGAGACATGACAGAGGGGCCCTGCGCTTGAGAAAAGGCTACAGCTGCCATGTCCCTTGGAAGTTTCCCTAGTGGTATTTGACTAACTTTTTGTGAGTTGCTCCCAAGAGTCAGTGTTTAAGAAGTATGTTCCTGGCTGTCAAGCCCCAATGCTGCCTAAATTACTCTGATAAGGAGGTCTAATAAGACACTTTAGAAAGTCACTTATGCCATAAGGTATTCACATTATCTCAAGACATTTCTATTTGGGTAATAGGAAGTGAAAGTGTGGATTAATGCCTTTCACATGCCATTAAAAAGCTGAGAGGCAGAAGCCTCCTTTCAGCCACCAGGGGCCTCTTCCTCATGTCTGTTCACTGCTGTCTCAGTTAATCACCTTTGGTGCTTTCAAAAGCAAAGGATAAGTTTTGATTTCATAGAAAATGAGTTTAAACCAGAAAGTCCATGTGGCCTCCAAACTTTGGATTACTGCCATGGCACGCTGCACTTCACCTTTGATTTAAAGATAGGGAACATGTGGCTTCCTAAAAATGAAAAACTCTTCTGCATAATTCCCAAAAGGCTAATGCAAGCAACTGGTAAAGGAGAAATAAAAAGACAGACACCAGAAGTCCAAAGAAGAAAAACTTAGTGAAACTGGGTCACCAATCACCTCCCTGTAACCCTGAGGAGTCAGGGTGGCAAATATGTCCACTTCTCTCTTTATCTGACCCATGATCAGATATAAAATTGTTGAGTGTTGCCATAAGTATAAATCCTATAGAATGTGAGCTTGGTGAAATTAAGAGCAATAGGAACAATAATAATATCATAAACTAACATTTAGTGATTAAGAGACAGGCACTGTGTTAAGTGTCTTATATGTATTCTTTCATTAAATCCTACTAAACTTATGAGGTAGGAACTAGTATTATTATTCTATTAGACTTGCTAACTTAAGTCTCCATTACTGGCAAGTGACAGAGGTGGCCTTAGGGAAAAAATAGTCTGATTCTTTAGACCACATCTTTAACTGCACTTGAAAAAATAAAGGTGATCAGCAATTAATTTTCTTCAGTTAATTCTTGCATTGGACAAATGCTTCAACACCTCTAAATAAAGGATTTCTCAAATAACATCAAGAGACCTGAATGTTTTGATAATGAAACTGTTACAGCCCTAACAAGCTCTTTCAGGAAAGCAGGTGGTGCTGACTCAGAAGGACAGCCCACCTCTCAGCAGAGGTCAGCCACCTCCAGATGAAGGTGGAAAGTCCATTCAATGACATGAAATGCTCCTCCAAGGTTATACATCATGTGGGCATGAAATGTAAGGAGGATGCCATTTAGATTAGGACAGGGGGTGGAGCTACACTGCTTTCAAATAGGAGGGTCTTCTTTTCCTTTCAGGGAACATGCAAGTCATAACCTGCCTTTTTCCCTTCTATGAAATAGTGTTTTAGTTGATGGATTCCAGAGGCGAGCCTCACCAAGTGAAAACTCACCCTGCTCCTTCTAGAACCTAAATTAATGCCTACTCTTTCCCCAGAGCTCTCGTTTATGGACTCCAAAGGACTGGAGATTTGAAGACCATCTGCCACAAGAGGAATTTAGCTTCCCCAAGATCCATTTTCTTCCTTTTCCCACCCTGGAGCTCCCCACCTTGTTCCAGCAGCCAGCCATCCCAGCAAAGCAGAATTGTCACTGACAGTGAAAGAGAAAGGCCTCAGAGTTAGGCTGTGAGCAGAAGCATGCCATAAAGTTACCAGCTTAATTAAGCCATTACAGTTTTTAGGGGTTTTTTAATACAGGCAATTTGAATGTATAATTGAGTCTGAGTACAGTCTCATTCTGTTTTCCTTGGTCTGCTCAGAACCAGATTGCGAATGGGAAATAGCTGGGGTAACATCCTGTAGCAACAAGGTCAGTTGCTCATCTTTACTGTGATCTGCACAACGAAGTTGTGAAGTGTTTATTTCTATCGGCTTGGCCCAGGAGTGAAAGGCTTGGACCCTTGAAGTGCCAAGCAGACAGGCCAACCACACAGAGAGTGCTTTGACTGTCAGCCTGTCCCCAGTGTTCTCAGAGACAATATCCCACACATCCTTGTACAGAGAAGCTACAGAATATGGTTAGAGGAAACATTCTCTTTGGAAAAATGATTCTGAACTTCAGCCCTGAATTTAGATAGGGGAAACTAAGAAAGATTACAAACCCATGTTCTTCAACTTTGACCAGTAGAGGAGAAGGCCAATTTGAATCTCCCCTTGGGGGGAAGTGCATATTTAGGGAAAGCACACGAAGCCCACTGCTTATGCTGTGAATATAGCTCAGCACTTCACAGATTAGGCGATTTTACTAGTTGACAGCTGTTTATTCCAACAGCATATATTTTATGTAGCAGTACATTCAATACATTAAGTTGTATTTCAGATTTACTCTAATCCCCACTGCCCCCTTACCATATATATACAAGTGCACACACACACTGAGATGTTAAAAGAAATTTTGCTTTGTTCACTTCAGCAGCACATATACTAAAACTGGAATGATACAGAGAAGATTAGCATGGCCCCGAGCAAGATGCACACACATTCATGAAGTGATCAAATATAAGACCTGAAACCATAAAACTCCTAGAAGAAAACATAAGCATAAGCAACTTGACATCAGTCTTGATGATGATTTTTTGGATTTGATACCAAAAGCTAAGGCAACAAAAGCCAAAATAAACATGTGGGATTATATCAAACTAAAAAGCTTCTGTACAGCAAAGGAAACCATCAACAAAACAAAAAGCAACCTATAGAATGGGAGAAAATATTTGCAAACCATATTTCTGATAAGGAGTTAATATTTGAAATATATAAAGAACTCAAACAACTTAATAGTAAGAACAAACAATCTAATTAAAAAATGAGCAGAATATGTGAATAGACTTTTTTTTTAAAGGACACATACAGATAGCTAACAGGTATATGAAAAGGTACTCAACATCACTAATCATCAGAGAAATGCAAATCAAAACCAAAATGAGGTATCACCTCCCACATGTCAGAATGACTATCATCAAAAAGACAAGAAATAACAAGAGTTGGCAAGGACAGAAAGGGAACTCTGGTACACTGTTGATGGGAATGTAAATTGGTGTAGCAACTATGGAAAACAATATGGAGATTTCTCAAAAAGTTAAAGTAGATCCATATGATACAGAAATTCCACTTCTGAGTATTTATCCAAAGGGCATGAAAATGCCATGTTGAAGAGATATCTGCACCCCATGTTCATTGCAACATTATTTAGAATAGCCAAGGTATGAAAACAAACTGCATCCACCAATGAATGAATGGATAGGCAAATGTGACACGCACGCACACACACACACACAGGAATATTATTCAGCCATAAAAGAAGAAAATCTTGCTATTTACAACAGCATGGATGGACCTTTAGGGCATTATGCTAAGTGAAATAAGTCAGACAGAGAAAGACAAATACCGTATGATGTCACTTATATTTAGGATCCAAAAACAAAACTAAAACAAAAACAACCCGCAAAAAACAAAAAAAAAAATGAACTTATAGACACAGAGAACAGATCAGTGTTGTTGCCGGAGGTTGGGGGAACAAATGTGTAAAGGGGGTCAAAAGGTACAAACGTCCAGTTCTAACATAAATAAGTCATGGGGATGTAATGTACAACATGGTGACTGTAGTTAATAATACTGTATGGCATATTTAAAAGTTACTGAGAAAATAGATCTTAAAAGTTCTCATCAGAAGAAAAATAATATGTAAGTATGTATGGTGACTGACATTAACTAGCCTTGTTGTAGTGATCATTTCTCTCTCTCTCTCTCTCTCTATATATATATATACACACACACACACACACAAGTATTGGATCATTATGTTGTATACCTGAAACTAATATAATGTCATATGTCAATTATACCTCAAAAATTTTTTTAAATAAAAAATATTTTTTGTTGGGTATGTGCTCATGGTAAAAGAGTCCCAAATCCCATACCCACCCTTTCAGCCTCTGGCAATTGTGTCTCCTCTCCTTAAAACTAGTTCAACCTGATAGAGAGGTAGGGGTGGAACTGAGCAAGCAGAGGGGTGGGATGATATGGGTTGGGGGAGGTGGGCTGTAATGGGTCACAAAGGAAAATATGAAGTATCAGTGATCTAAGGATACCTGTGGGTTTCCTCCAGTTCTAGTAATTCTTTACATCGACAGAATACTTGCACAGTGATCAAGCAGTTTGTGTTGTTAGATCGTACTAATAAGACACTGAACTTGGCATGAGATCATATGTCTAATTTATCAGTGAAGAAAATAAATCTCAGAGAAGAAAGTGCATTTTAGGTCAAATTATACAAATAAATTCTCTCTCTCTCCCTCTTTCTCTCTCTCTCTATAGAGAGATTCTCAAAGGATTAGAATCCAAATCCTCTACTTCTAATATAATGCTAAGCTAACTTGGACTTTAATTTCACTTGTGTTTGCGTACAGGATTGAGGTCTGCCTTCCCAAACTGTAGACTCCCAGAAAAAGTTTCTATAAACCCCCCATCATGTGTCCATCTGCTGTGCTTCTTTCCTGTTAAATGTTAGCTCAGTTGAACCCTACTTTATGTAAACGTGGTTGTATGAAAAGTTACATTTGTTAAAATAAAACATACACCGTTAAGGGCATTTCAAACAGATTCTCTGGAGCTTTTCTTTAGAGAATGAGCTCCTCTAATGAGCTTAAACGCTTGGATTAAAAGAAACCTAAAATGGCTGCCCCATTTTCTGAGTAAATATTCTACATTTTAGGAAGATAACTTTGCCAGCGTTGTGCAGCTTCTGCAGCAGAGAAAGAGTGCCATGTGAAGATGTTCATTCTTGTTCAGGAGGTTGAATTGAAAAGAAACTTTCCCTGAGATATATTTGCATACAGTAGGTAACTTCTTGTTTGTCTTCAAGTTAGGCCCAGTGTTTCCACCGCCTTTTTTGTGAGATATTTTCTTTTGTTGTATACCTTACAGTAAGACCTCATAAATCTTTGTTTTGAATCACCCCTGATGAGAGAAACACTAGAAAGCAAAATCTATGTGATAAAATGAAAGGACGAAAATAATAACTAAGTATGGATAGTCAAATCTAAAAAGATAAAGTAACTTCAGTCCCTCCTTTGACAGCCCCAGGTTTTACCAACTCACATTTAGAATTCTCAGATTTTCTCCGTCTTTCTTGGGCCACACGGAAAGAGAATACTGTATATTTCCAAATGCACACAGCCAGCTATCCAAGCACCTGCAAAGTTGAGTGTGGTTCCTTTGAAATGAGCTCACCAACTCCCACAATTCCTGAGACCAAAGGTAACAACTGCTCCTTAGTTTTATAAATTACCCCATGGCTTACAGCCAAATGCTATTGGTTCGATTTCCCAGAGCAGTTCTCAAACTTTAGCAAGCATCAGAATCACCTGGAGGGCTTGTTAAGCCACAGAGTGGTGGATTCCATCCCTAGAGTTTTCTGATTCAGGAGGTCTGGACTAGAGCCCAGTAATTTCATTTCTAACATATTTCCGGGTGATGTTGTTGCTGCTGCTGCTAGTATAGGTATGGTGAGTAGTCTTTGAGGACCTCTGACCTGGAAGGCCCAAGTACCCGTGAGATGAACAGTAGCTGACGTGTGTCAGCAAAGTCCTCCGTACTTCTGGCTTCAGTGAGATCTGAAGGGGGCGTAATGGGAGGCATGGGCTATGAGCAGGAGGTGAGAAGGTCAAATGCATTCGATTTTTATTCCATCCATTCTCTATGGCTGAGAACTACAGGTATTCTTGGTGCCCAGTGGGTTTTCAGGTTATTAAGCTTTTAAAGGATGAAGTCTGCCAGCTTACAGTTTGAAAGCAAGCAGCCAAAAACTTGTGAGAGGAAAAAAGATATGGCCTTAAGGTGCTTGCTCAGAAGCTTTGAATTTATCTGGTATAACCACGTCATAATTTGAGGGGGAATAAATTCTCCTTCTTAAAATAATCAGTTACATTCCCTAACACTTGGGGAGAAGACCCCAGGGAAAGGTAGTTCTCTTTAAACTCTATAGACTTGTGTATTGCTTCCCCTCACAGGTGTAGCCCTTTGATACTGTGTAATTAAGAAGAACAGAATAGTTCAGGAACATCTGCATAAGGAATTAGGATGATTGGAATGGATCACACATCTTTCATGGAGGAACTGATGTTAGCACATGCAATCATAGCTTGATTATCAAGCTATCATAAATAGAAATGGAGCACATATTAAAGAGAGATTTCTGAGCTGAGGGTTGAAGGACAAATAGAATGCAGGTGTTCCATTTATCTGTGGTACTCAAGTAATTTGGAAAGAGATACTTTTCATTGTGCAGTCTTTGTTGTAGTATGGTTTTATTTCCCTGTCCTTGCCCTCCTTTCCTCTTTCAGTTTTACAGATACAACCTGAGTCCCTACTATGTGCAAAGCAGTGTCCCAGATCCTTTGTTTGCTGCAAAATTAAGTAGAACATGTAAGCCTCTACTCTTAAGTAAGAGGCTATGATGCCTATTAGATTACAAAGTGTAGGAGAATGCCATCAGCACATACAGAGGCACAGAAGGTATTATCTGAGGAATGTTGAGAAAGTCATATTATGCTTCCCTCTTACAATAAACCTCCACTAAGAGAATCACTCTGACTCACCAAGAGGTTCAATGAGACTAGAACCATGTGTGATCGTGTCAATGAAATTAATGATGGATATTCCTGTTGACTTCACAATTAGTGGGAGAGCCAGTTAGGCCCGAGATTCAGAAACAGAAGGTTGTATACCCTCCTCCTTAAAGTTAATCCCCATGGCCCTGGACTTTCATTCACACAGGCATCCTAATCCTGTAGCCAACCTCTTCAGACTACAGCCTGTTACACTCTAATCTAGTTTCTTAACCCAGGTACCTGGGCTATATTTATGCACATAACATGTTTCTTCATGCTAGTCTTCCTTCCTGTGGATGCAGAATCTCTTTATTTCTTTTATCCTCCTTTCCAGGATAGCTTCTCTATTTCTTTCTTTGAAAGGCAAGCCACAAGACTTTCTTTTCTCAGAAACAAAACTTCAATTCAATTGCTTGTTCATGAGATCTAAAATGAGTAATCCTAAATACAGATATTAGAGGATGAGTCCCCTTGACAATTTGGAATGATCTGGAGTCCTGAAGAGACAGTGATAGAAGATGCAAGTAATCACTCCAACACATTTTGTAACTGTGTGCTCAAGAGAGGTGGGATTTGAAAGAAAACTTCCAATGGTTAATGGAATTTGAAATAATTTTAAAATACCCTGGGGTGGGGATGTTTACATAGGCAAATAGACTTATTCATAAAGCAGGGTGGTGGTTTCTAGAAGCTGAGAGTATTGTAATATTTACCTGATCTACCCTTCTGGCATGGGCTACTCAAATGTACTCAGCTCAGTGTACACCCAAAACTTCTGTCTCTGCTGCCTGAGGCATTCATTTATATGAGCTATTTGATCAGTTTATTCTATTTCCAGTCCTCAATTAAAAAAAAAAAAAAGATCAGTCTCACTTTCTAACATTCTACATAGGGTTTTAATTTTCTTGCGCTATTTTAGGAATTGGACTAAACTTAAGTCAATGGCAAATCTTTTTTGGGATAATTAAAAAGGTTTCTGCAGGAAAAAGGTTGTGTGGAACCAATCTATTTCTCAATTACATCGTTATTTTTGAGAAAAGAGGGCAAATGAGTTTCATTAGCTGACTCAGTGACCAGCACTGTCAGCTGGCTAGACAATGTCCAGTAATTAAAGTTGTTTCCCAAGTATTTTCTGATAATCAACCACAAAAACATCATCAGTGATTCTCATGCATTCATTTTGTTAGGGAGCAACTGGGGATAGTCCAAAACTTTAGAACTAAACACTGGAAATTATTTCTCTTCACCACCTAATTTATTACAAAATAGTCTTGTGTGAAAAGAGGTGCCATCCGATGTGAATAGTTTTTGCAAGGCATATGCCTGGGGCATAACCCTCAGAAATAGAGTTGTGTAGTTGAGCCAGATTTAGAGAGATAACCTATCAGTGAGGTCCTCCTCCCTGTTCCAGCTGCATTCTGACCACTTCATTTTGAGTTCCATTGAGTACTTCATCAATAGGATCCAAGAGACAACCTCAAATAATCAGAATAAAATTGGCTTGACCACCCCTAGACAACAAGCTTCCATATATGCCAGTGAGGAGCTGAGCTTCAGATCTACAGCCCTCCTTAAAGCTCCAAAATTATAGCCTCACCATGACTATATGCCTTGAAAGCATCAAGATAATTTTATTATTCCCTTTGGCTCTGTTCATGTCAGTTACCAGAAGAAACCCTCGGCTTCCAGGTCATACCCTAGCATAAACCATTATCATTTCACCTGGATGATAGGAATAGCCTCCTAACTCTTCTACCTGGTTTCACTTTATTCATACCAGTGGCTACACACGGCATCCAGAATGATCCTTTTAAAATGAAGTTACCTATGCCTCTGTTCAAAACCATGGTTTTCTCCATAAAACAGAGGTTTATTTTTTTTTCTTTGTTACATTCACTGTTGTCTCTACAATGCCTAAAACAGCATAAAGTGAGCGCTCAAAATATTTATCAGATAGATAGACAGAGAGAGAGATAAATAGGGAATATTTCCTCTTTTCAATGCTCTCTTCTACTGCCTTTGCTCAAGTCCTTATTATTTCATTTGGCTTATTTTTTATTTATCATAATACAGTAGTATATGCATATAGTTCTATAAAAACAGGAAACATAAAGAAAAATAAAGAGGAAAATAAAAGTTATATAATCCACCATCCAAAGTTAACATTTTGGTTTATATTCTTCTAGATATTTTCTATAGTAGTAGTTTCTTCCATTATATTCCAGCCCAGATCCTACTCCTATACCAAACACAGTCTTAATGTTGTCACCAGTTGCATTCGTTTCCTGTGGCTGCCATAACAAATTATCACAAGCTGGTGGCTTAAAACAAGATAAATTTATTCTCTCACAGTTCTGGAGGCCAGAAGTCAGAAGCCCAGGTGCTGTCAGTGTTACGCTCCCTCTGGGACTCTAGGGAAGAAGATTTTCTTTACCTCCTCTAGTTTCTTGTGGTTTCTGGCCTCTTGGCTTATAGCAACACCCTTCTGGGAAGTCTTCATGTTGACTTCTCTTGTATTTGTGTGTTATCCTCTTTCTGTCTCTTATAAAAACCTGTTATTGGATTTATTCCCCCACCCAGATAATCCAGGATAAACGCATCTCAAGACCCTTAACTTAATTATATCTGCAAATACTCTTTTTTCCAAATAAGATCACATTCACAGATTCTAGGGATTTGGTGTGGACATGTCTTTGATGGGGGTTCACCATTCAACCTACTACACCAGTGTTAAATTCCTCAGACAAAATAAATTTGTTTGTGTCACTGCTGTGTGTTAAAAATCCTTCAGTGGTTCCCCATTATCTAAGTATGCCAGACTCCTTTGGATGGCATGAAAAGCATTTATGATCCTTGCCTAATCTTCCAAGAAAACAGACTTCATAATGGCAGACAATCCATCATGGCCACTCCATCCCAATGATGTATAGAGAGAAAAACAGAGGAGGAGGTCTCCTCAGGAAAACTGGACTGTGTCCTAATTAAACAGCTAGAGGTACACAACACTGAGATGTGGTATTTAGTGTAAATGTGACAGTTTGAATTCAGCAGTGGGTCAGAGCATGGTTCATAGAGATTAGTTTACACTTGTATTTTTTCATCACCTGGAAAATGTGACATTAATAAATTATTAATTTGTTTTGATAAAAGGAGTGAATAGATGCAAGTATTAAATTCATGGTTCAAGGACTCAAATTCTCTTTTCCCTCATCCAGTGTTTGCCTCTTTGTTGCCCCTCCTACCTGAAGTTTTTTTCTATGCATTTGCTTTTGAATCTCTCTTTTAGAAGAGTATACTTATTTATGTCGCATTGAATTAATTTCTCCAAAAAAGGAGCCCATCATTCCTGTCTCTCTCTATTGTTCAGATGTTGTATCAGTGCAGGATGATAGGAGCAAGGCAGAAGCTATGCTAAGTGACAAAGTGTGAAGTGTGAAAGTCACATGTATTACTTAGTCATTTTCCTTCTTCTGTCTCTTTATCTTAATGTATTAAAGGTAATAGTCTGAATCAAGCCTCTGCTGTTGTTTACTTTTTTCTGACAGAATTAGCTGGGGCAGTTCAGTCTCTCTGATTTATTGTTGAGTCTCATCCACTTTCCATCACTTTCAGGTGTAATTTTCCTTTCATTTTCTTTAAAAATTTAAAATTGCCCACAATCCTCCTTCATGGTTACTTGGTATGACAAATTTATCAGAAAATGTAGAGAATGGCTTAGAGTAGATCATATCAGACCTGGTGTATTTGTGATACAAGATCATTAAGTTTACAGGGAATTGTTCTGAGATGGTGGGAGATGAAGCCCCAGAAAGAAGCAGAGCAGTGGCTGGGTACCAAGGGCAAGTAGTGGGAGTGGTCCATCCTACTGCAGGCAAAATTGGGAGTGGAGAATGTTGTCTCTGAAGAATTTTAAAACAGTAAGAAAACCAAATAATGTCAGTTCTAAATTTTTTAAATTAAAACTTAATATTTTTAGAGCAGTTTTAGGTTTACAGCTGAATTAAAGGGAAGTAATAGAGATTTCTCATTATACTTCCTGCCCCCCCACACACTCACAGCTTCCCCCATTATCAGCTTCCTCCGTCAGAGAGGTATAACTCTTATAACTGATGAACCTACATTTATATGATACATCCTAGTCATCCAAAGTCCAGAGTTTATATTTCAGTTCACTTTTGGTGTTGTACATTCTATGGGTTTGGACAAGTATATAATGACATGTATCCATCATTATGGTATCATACAGAATATTTCCACTGCCCTAAAAATTGTATGCACTCTGCTTATTCAGTCCTTCACCTGCCCCTTAATACTTGTCAAGCACTGACCTTTTTACTGTCTCCATAGTTTTTAATTTTCTAGCATGTCATATAATTAGAATCATACAGTATGTATCCTTTTCAGGTTGGCTTCTTTCACTAAATAATAGAAATTTAAGTTTCCACCATGTCTTTCCATGACTTGATAGCTCATTTCATTTGAGCACTGAATAATATTCCATTGTCTGTATGTCTCACAATTTGTTTATCCATTTACCCACTGAGAACATATTGGTTGCTTCTAAGTTTGGGCAGTTATGAATAAAGCTGCTGTTAATCTATGTGCAAGTTTTTGTGTGGACATACGTTTTCAACTCCTTTGAGTAAACACTAAGGAATATGATTTCTGGATCATAATGATTGTAAGAATATGTTCAGTTTTGTAAGAAACTGCCAAATTGTCTTCCAAAAGTGCATCGTTTTGCTTTCCCACAGTAATGAAAAAGTTCCTGTTGCTCACATCCTCACACATCCTTACCAACATTTGCTGGTGTCAGTTTCTGGATTTTGGTCATTCTAATAGGTGAGTAGTGGGATCTCTCAGTCTACTTTTTATTATGACTCTTAACCAATAATTCTAAAAAATGTCAGTGATAAAATACTCCCAGAGGAGAAAGGAAAACCAGATTGGAGGGACTCAATGATTCTTCTCCAAGGTATCTCTAAATGGGCTTAGGAGATTAGCAAGCTTCATTTATAGAATGTTTCTGCAGTGATTCAGCCATGTGGCTGACAGGGTCTTGGTGCTCCAGCCAGGTGTCAGGCCTGAGCCTTTGAGGTGGGAGAGCTGAGTTCAGGACATTGGGCCACCAGAGACCTCCCAGCCCCACATAATATCAATTGGCGAGAGCTCTCCCAGATATCTCCATCTCAACGCAAGGACCCAGCTATACTCAATGACCAGCAAGTTCCAGTGCTGGATGCCCGATGCCAAAAAACTAGCAAGACAGTATCACAACCCCACCCAATAGCAGAGAGGCTGCCTAAAATCATAATACGTCCACAGACACCCCAAAACACACCACTGGACACAGTCCTGCCCACCAGAAAGACAAGATCCAGCTTCATCCACCAGAACACAGGAACCAGTCCCCTCCACCAAGAAACCTACACAACCCACTGAACCAACCTTAGCCACTGGGGGCAGAAACCAAAACCAACAGGAACGATGAACCTGCAGCCTGTGAAAAGGAGACCCCAAACACAGTAGGTTAAGCAAAATGAGAAGACAGACAAATATGCAGCAGATGAAGGAGCAAGGTGAAAACCCACCAGCTCAAACAAATGAAGAGGAAACAGGCAGTCTACCTGAAAAAGAATTCAGAATAATGATAGTAAAGATGATCCAAAATCTTGGAAAAAGAATGGAGAAAATAAAAGAAATGCTTAACAAGAACCTAGAAAAAATAAAGAGCAAAAAAACAATGATGAACAACATAATAAATGAAATTAAAATTAAATGAAATGAAATTCATGAAAATGAAATGAATGAAATGAATGAAATAAATGAAATTAAAAATTGTCTACAGGAATCAATAGCAGAATAACTGAGTCAGAGAAACCTCTGACATAAGTGACCTGGAATATAAAATAGTGGAAATAAATATCACAGAAAGAAAAAGAATGAAAGAATTGAGGACAGTCTCAGAGACTTCTGAGACAACATTAAACACACCAGCATTCGAATTATAGTGATCCCAGAAGAAGAAGAGAAAAGAAAGGGACTGAGAAAATATTTGAAGAGCTTATACTTGAAAACTTCCCTATTATGGGAAAGGAAATAGTCAATAAAGTTCAGGAAGAACAGAGAGTCCCAACCAGGATAAATACAAAGAGAAACACTCCAAGACACATATTAAACAAACTATAAAGAATTAAATACAAAGAAAAAATATTAAAAGCAGCAAGGGAAAAGCAACAAATAACACACAAGGGAATCCCCATAAGGTTAACAGCAGATATTTCAGCAGAAACTCTGCAAGCCAGAAGGTGGTGGCAGGACATATTTAAAGTGATGAAAGGGAAAACCCTACAACCAAGATTACTCTACCCAGCAAGGATCTCATTCAGATTCAATGGAGAAATTAAAACCCTTACAGACTAGCAAAAGGTAAGAGAATTCAGCACCATCAACAGCTTTGCAACAAATGCTAAAGGAACTACTTTGGGCAGGAAACACAAGAGAAGGAAAAGACCTATAATAACAAACCCAAAACAATTAAAAAATGGTAACAGGAACATACATATTGCTAATTACCTTAAATGTAAATGGATTAAATGCTCCAACCAAAAGACATAGACTGGCTGAATGAATACAAAAACAAGATCTGTATATATGCTGTCTACAAGAGACCCACCTCAGATCTAGGGATACATACAGACTGAAAGTGAGGGGATGGAAAAAGATATTCCATGCAAATGGAAATCAAAAGAAAGCTGGAGTAGCAATTCTCATAGCAGACAAAATAGACTTTACAATAAAGACTATTACAAGAGACAAAGAAGGACACTACATAATGATCAAGGGATCAATCCAAGAAGAAGATATAACCATTATAAATATTTATGCACCCAACAGAGGAGCACCTCAATACATAAGGCAAATGCTAACAGCCAAAAAAGGGGAAATCAACAGTAGCACAATAATAGTAGGAGACTTTAACACCTCACTTTCGCCAATGGACAGATCAACCAAAATGAAAATAAATAAGGAAACACAAGCTTTAAATGATACATTAAACAAGATGGACTTAATTGATATTTATAGGACATTCCATCCAAAAACAACAGAATACACTTTCTTCTCAAGTGCTCATGGAACATTCTCCAGGACAGATCATATCTTGTTGTGTCACAAAACAAGCCTTGGTAAAGTTAAGAAAATTGAAGTCGTATCAAGTATCTTTTCTGACCACAACGCTCTGAGACTAGATATCAATTACAGGAAAAAATCTGTAAAAACTACAAACACATGGAGGCTAAAAAATACACTACTAAATAACCAAGAGATCACTGAGGAAATCAAAGAGTAAATGAAAAATTGCTTAGAAACAAATGACAATGAAAACACGATGACCCAAAACCTATGGGATGCAGCAAAAGCAGTTCTAAGAGAGAATTTTATAGCAATACAATCCTACCTCAAAAACAAGAAACATTTCAAATAAACAACCTAACCTTACACCTAAAGCAATTTGAGAAAGAAGAACAAAAAAAAAGTTAGCAGAGGGAAAGAAATCATAAAGATCAGATCAGAAATAAATGAAAAAGAAATGAAGGAAATGATAGCAAAGATCAATAAAACTAAAAGCTGGTTCTTTGAGAAGATAAACAAAATTGATAAACCATTAGGCAGACTCATCAAGAAAAAAAGGGAGAAGACTCAAATCAATACAATTAGAAATGAAAAAAGAGAAGTAAAAACTGACACTGCAGAAATACAAAGGATCATGAGAGATTACTACAAGCAACTATAGGGCAATAAAATGGACAACATGGAAGAAATGGACAAATTCTTAGAAAGGCACAACCTTCCAAGACTGAACCAGGAAGAAATAGAAAATATAAACAGACCAATCACAAGCACTGAAATTGAGACTTTGATTAAAAACCTTGCAACAAACAAAAGTCCATGACCAGATGGCTTCACAGGCGGATTCTATCAAGCATTTAAAGATGAGCTAACACCTATCCCTCTCAAACTCTTCCAAAATATAGCAGAGGGAGGAACACTCCCAAACTCATTCTACGAGGCCACTATCATGCTGATACCAAAACCAGACAAAGATGTCACAAATAACGAAAACTACAGACCAATATCACTGATGAACACAGATGCAAAAATCCTCAACAAAATACTAGCAAACAGAATCCAGCAGCACATTAAAAGGATCATACACCATGATCAAGTGGGGTTTATCCCAGCAATGCAAGGATTCTTCAGTATATGTAAATCAATCAATGTGATACACCATATTAACAAACTGAAGGAGAAAAACCATATGACAATCTCAATAGATGCAGAAAAAACTTTTGACAAAATTCAACATCCGTTTATGATAAAAACTTTCCAGAAAGTAGGCATAGAGGGAACCTACTTCAGCATAATAAAGGCCATATATGACAAACCCACAGCCAACATCGTTCTCAATGGTAAAAAACTGAAACTATTTCCACTAACATCAGGAACACGACAAGGTTGTCCACTCTCACCACTATTATTCAACATAGTTTTGGAAGTTTTAGCCACAGCAATCAGAGACGAAAAAGAAATTAAAGGAATCCAAACAGAAAAGAAGTAAAACTGTCACTCTTTGCAGATGACATGATACTATACATAGAGAATCCTAAAGATGCTACCAGAAAACTACTAGAGCTAATCAATGAATTTGGTAGAGTAGCAGGATACAAAATTAATGCACAGAAACCTCTTGCATTCTATACACTAATGATGAAAAATCTGAAAGAGAAACTAAGGAAACACTCCCATTTACCACTGCAACAAAAAGAATAAAATACCTTGGAATAAACCTACCTAAGGAGACGAATTACCTGTATGCAGAAAATTATAAGACTGATGAAAGAAATTAAAGATGACAGAAACAGATGGAGAGATGTACCATGTTCTTGGATTAGAAGACTCAACCTTGTGAAAATGACTATAATACCCAAAGCAATCTACAGATTCAATGCAATCCCTATCAAAATACCAATGGCATTTTTCACAGAACTAGAACAAAAAATTTCACAATTTGTATGGAAACACAAAAGACCCCAAATAGCCAAAGCAATCTTGAGAAAGAAAAATGGAGCTGGAGGAATCAGGCTCCCTGACTTCAGACTATACTACAAAGCTACAGTAATCAAGACAGTATGGTACTGTCACAGAAACAGAAATATAGATCAATGGAACAGGATAGAAAGCCCAGAGATAAACCCACGCACCTATGGTCACCTATCTTTGATAAAGGAGGCAAGAATATACAGTGGAGAAAAGACAACCTCTTCAATAAGTGGTGCTGGGAACACCGCACAGCTACACGTAAAAGAATGAAATTAGAACACTCCCTAACACCATACACAAAAATAAACTCAAAATGGATTAAAGAACTCAATGTAAGGCCAGATACCATCAAATTCTTAGAGGAAAACATAGGCAGAACACTCTATGACATAAATCACAGCAAGAGCCTTTTTGACCCACCTCCTAGAGAAATGGAAATAAAGACAAAAATAAACAAATGGGACCTAATGAAACTTCAAAACTTTTGCACAGCAAAGGAAACCATAAACAAGACGAAAAGACAACCCCAGAATGTGAGAAAATATTTGCAAATGAAGCAACTGACAAAGGATTAATCTCTAAATATGCAAGCAGTTCATGCAGCTCAATATCAAAAAAACAAACAACCCTATCCAAAAATGGGCAGAAGACCTAAATAGACATTTCTCCAAAGAAGATATACAGATTGCCAACAAACACATGAAAGGATGCTCAACATCACTAATCATTAGAGACATGCAAATCAAAACTACACTGAGGTGTCATCTCACACTAGTCAGAATGGCCATCATCAAAAAATCTACAAACAATAAATGCTGGAGGAGGTGTGGAGAAAAGGGAACCTTCTTGCACTGTTGGTGGGAATGTAAATTGATACAGCCATTATGGAGAACAGTATGGAGGTTCTTTATAAAACTAAAAATAGAACTACCATACGACCCAGCAATCCCTCTACTGGGCATATACCCAGAGAAAACCATAATTTAAAAAGAGTCATGTACCACAATGTTCATTGCAGCACTATTTACAATAGCCAGGACATGGAAGCAACCTAAGTGTCCACTGACAGATGAATGGATAAAGAAGATGTGGCACATATATACAATGGAATATTACTCAGCCATGAAAAGAAATGAAATTGAGTTACTTGTAGTGAGGTGGATGGACCTAGAGTCTGTCACACAGAGTGAAGTAAGTCAGAAAGGGAATAACAAATACTGTATGCTAACACATGTATATGGAATCTAAAAAAAAAAAGGTCTGAAGAACCTAGGGGCAGGACAGGAATAAAAATGCAGACATAGAGAACAGACTTGAGGACATGGGGAGGGGGAAGGGTAAGCTGGGATGAAGTGAGAGAGTGGCATTGACATATATAAACTACCAAATGTAAAACAGATAGCTAGTGGGAAGCAGCTGCATAGCACAGGGAGATCAGCTCGGTGCTTTTTGACCAAAGAGGGGTGGGATAGGGAGGGTGGGAGGGAGACGCAAGAGGGAAGGGATATGGGGTTATATGCATACGTACAGCTGATTCACTTTGTTATGCAGCAGAAACTAACACAACAATGTAAAGCAATTATACTCCAATAAAGTTAATAAAATAATAAAATAAAATACTCCCAGAAAAATATTATGTTGGTCTAAGTTCTAAACAATTCCTCCAATTTTTGCTGTATTTTTAAATATATGTAGAAGATCCAAATTATTGTATGTTTATTATATATTCTTTAATAAACATTGTGTTCTGCATGGAAGGTAGTCATACACAGTTGTATGTTCACAGTTGTTTAAGCTTGTTTCAGGCACAGTTCATCTGTAGGTTCTATGGCACCATATACTCCTGCATTTAAAAAGTAGATTCAACGTAATAACCCAGTGATTACAAAGACCAAGATACAGAACATGAATTACTTTAATTATGTTATTCTATTTGACCGCTTAGAATTTTTCATTTGTGTTTAAAATTTTTCTGCTGAAGAAACATTTGAAAGCTCACAGAATCAATTTGAAAAAAATGACGTGAAATTATGGTGATTTCTGGAATTTATTACGTAAAGAAATTTGTATGACTTTGACAAACTTATCCTGGAGTTTAAAACTTTTCTTAATTATTTGTATGTATATTGCTTCATGTGAGAGAAGCTTTGGAAATTAAAATTAATACAATGTGTTCTTTAGCTAGTCTACGGAGCAAGAATATGTCAAAAGGATCAATTTTGATGAGATCATTTACTAATTTGCAGAAGGTAGGTGTAAAAACAGAAACTGTAACATTATTATTTATTACTATATCCAATATGTAGGTATAAATTTTACTCCTTTTTCTAAAAACATAAAGTAGTGTACTTAAAATTAATTATTACTATTTTCCTTTTTTAATATTATACTACTTTTAATTATTTTTGTTTGTTAACTACCATGATTATATATATGAATTTCCATAAAAGAAATATCCAGTTTGCATTTTCCTCTCCCAGCTATTATTATTTCTGGCTAATCTTTTCATTTCATGATTATTACTAAAATTATATCTATTATTGTATGGAAGAGGGAAGTGTTAAAAAAAATTATCTGTCTGGCTTTCAAGTATATTAGATATACCATTTAATCAATGAAGTTAACTTGGTTGGTAAAATGTTGAGCTGAGAAGGTATAGGTTTCAAAGAATGTAAGTGCACAAAGAAGAAGTTATGAGAACATCCCAACCTAAGTTCAGTAAGAAAGAGCCAAAAGTGAGCTATGGTAGGAGATTTCATTTCTTATCTGAAGCCCTACCTTTAAACAAATGATTATCTCCAGGACTCTGTTTCCCTGATGGTATCATCCTATTTCCTTCTGCAATACAAAGCTTTCCGGAATATTGTTTTGATAAGCAACTGACTTTAGATTGCTTATCTACAGATGTGTAGGTCTCTATTTTTTGAGACAATGGGAATCACTTGGTAAATATAAAATATTAATTATGTGAACAGCTATCTAAAATTAATGATGGGTCTTGCTTTCAATCAAGACTAAAGGAATTTTTTTAAAAAGTAAGAAGACACTGGAAGATTTTTAAAACACACATTTTTGATGTGTTTATAAGTAGTTAACAATAAGTAGTTTCTACGTAATGGAGAATTACTCTCTATATGCCAGCAAGCTGGGGCTGGTTCATCTAACACCTCCTTTGAGGACCTGGAGATGCTCTATAAAGGGTCTACGTGATGTGGGTGAGGTGATAAAGACATCATCCCCTACCTCAGAGATTACCTGAGCTACTTTAAAATTAATCTTAATACTTGGCTGGTTTTTAGAAGAGCTAATGAACATAAACCAAACAGCTTGTCAGCATCTGGGAGGAAGCGGCTGAAAGAATTTGCTGAACCCATAAAACAAGTAAATCTTTGCTTAAGCCTTGCACATGCCATTAATTAAACATTTTTATTGTGTGGCTCATTTAAAGAAAGGAAAAGAAAAAGAAACATCTTTCATTATGTGAACAGGTCTATAAATAATGAATGGATTATCCAATTTCAGCTCAATGTCAACAAATCTTAGCGGGGTCCGGCAGAAACACAGTGCCCTTTTCACTGCCTGTCATGAAAAGAAAAAGGTTTTAACACTTTCCTAAAGGAGGAGACAAACAAGAGAGGGAGTATAGGTGCTAGAAAGAATTGGTTAAAAAGCAAACCACTGAAACAAATTTCTACATCTGAAAAATGCACCAGTTCCCTTTTTCCTAGGTTCCAAGTACAGAGCTTGACTGTGAACTTTTATCAAGATGAGTTGAGAGTCTGTTTTAAGCACTATAAAATATCTGAGATAAGTTCCCTGAGGACAAATATTAGGTTAGGTAGTCCTCGATTATATGCTCTATTACTTATTACCATTACCACTACCACTGCTTGCCCAAGTTGATTGCCTTGCCCTTGGTAAATGCTTCCTAATAATTCTAATAACCAATAAATATTTATATTCACCTTGTACCATGCATTGTGCTGAGCACTTTAAATACTGTGTCTTATTTAGTTCTTGCCACAAGGCTATGAGTTAGGCAGGATTATTATGTTCCTTTAAGAATTCATGAGAAGCAGTTGCTTTATAAGCTTGTGCCAGTTAGGATAATTCCTACGTCTAAGATCTGACTTGGGATTCACAAACAAGCCTACCTGACAACAGAACTATCTTTATTCTGCTTCCATTCGTTATACAATCATCAATAAGTATTTTCCCACTGCTCCTCTCAATGTCCACTGGGGTTGCCCAGAACTCCCCACCCTAATCTCTTGTTTGAGTCAGTTCATCTATTTTCCCTCAACCTTCTTACTCCTCCTAGAACCCAGACAGCCATCCTTATCTTTAACCTATGGCTTGGGAATTGTCCATAAGATGGTGGTGCTAGACTGTCATATATGTCTATACACTTCTGTAAATGCCTCCCAACTAATATAGCAAGATGGTAGAAAGAAGTTTCTTAAAGGAAACTTCTGGAGTTGGTCCTCACTAATGTCACTTCTATTCATTTAGGGATTCTCTTAGGTAACAAGTTGAATTATGTAAGACAACTTAATGAGGATTACTTAATGCAACAGGGAATGCCCAGTCTCTCTTTAAGCCTACACCTTTATAACTCAGGTACCTCATGGTTAGTATTATTATTAAAATACAAGCATATTTTGTTGGAACCTAACATTTTCTTGAATGCTTACTATACACTAGTTGGCACTTTACATGAATAAAATTACCTAATCTTTTAAAAAACCTGGTGAGGTTGGTCCTGCTTTCTTAAATGTATAGCTAAGGAAATAAGACACAAAGACAAGGCCAGTCTGTAGTGAATACCTTCAGGAATAAGATAGTTTTTCCCCCAGCTTTTGAGAGCATTTGTGACTGACTGCTCACAGCTGAGTTTCTGAGTATTATCCTCAGCAGAGAAACCACCAAGCCCAAAGTCATGTCCTCTCCTTGGGGGCAGCCTATTACCAATGCCTTGTTGGTGACAGCCTATGAAAGTCTGGTCCCCTTACCCTAAGAGATGCATTTGTGTAGATCTGTCCCAGCTCCAGAGCTCCCAGTGGGATTGACTGAGGCCTCTGGTACAAATGCATACAGTCCAAATCGTCCTTCTCCTCAGTCCTAGAGCCTTCACACCCTATGGGCACTCCCTAATAAACTTCTTGCACCCAAGTCTTTGTCTCAAAGTCTATTTCTGAGATATTGATCTAAGACAACTGGTAAATCCTGCAGGTCCAATGGCATTAGAAATATCTATGGTGGGAATATATGTCATATGAAATTTTTTGAAGGCTCCAATTTTTTGAAGGCTCCTATAAGGAGAATCACAATATAAGGTTGTGGAGCACTGGTAGTGTTCTGGAGCAAGGGCATGTCATGCACAGTAGAAAATTACACATTTGAAAAATATCTCCTGCTGTGTGACTAGGACTTAATAGCTACAGAGATCCTGCCAAGTAGGGCTTCAAGTAAACATGTGTCCCTAATTATCCATCATGATCTGAGTTCTATCAAAACCACCAAGTCATAACATAGAAGTAATACATCTGGGAGAGGGCACAAGTAAGCTGAGTATGCAGGCCATTGAGACACCATATCAACCACCACTGTTAAATGGATTTCTCTCCTTTAGCTCACCCCTATGGCTTCAGGGAGGAAGTCACTTATACCTCTTGACAGAGAAGCAACAAAGCCAAGTTGCAGCCACACCCAGCAGTGATGTTAAAAGGTAACAGTGAAGTGAAATACTCCCAGTGGGCAAAGCTTTGTCCAGTGTGCCCTTTCCTCTTTGTATGGAGAGAGGAGTGGCCTGGCAGAGGAATAAATACAGACTCATGGACAGTGACAAATAGCTTGGCTAGTTGCTTAGGACTTTGAAGAAGAAGGACTGAAAGTTTGGTGACAATGAATTCAAGTAAGAGGACTGTGGATGGACCTATGAGAGCAGACATAAAGTGTAAAATTCCTGCTATCACATGTTAATATCAACACTCACCAGAGGGCATCTATTGCAAAAGAGACAACAAACAACCAAGTAGACAGAATAACTTGGCCAGTTAATAGCAATGTATCTGTAATTGGGCACTCCTGTGCTAGCACAATGGACTTGCAAACAAGGTAGACATAGTAGTAGAAATGGAGAATAGGCATGGGCCCAATAGCATAAGCTGACTCAGCCACTATGAATGCCAAAAGTCTACACCTCCAACAACAGAGAGCAAGATCGACCAGCCACTTGATGACAAGTTGATTACTATTGGACATTTTTCACCCTAGAAAGCACAAAGATTCATCCTGACTAGAATAAACATATAAGCTGGTTATGGATTTGCCTTTCCTGCTCTTAGGGGCTCAACCAGCATCATGATCTCTGGGATACAAAGCATTTTCTTTGCTGGTACAGGACCCCGCATAAGATCACGTCAGGGCAACAATCCCACTTAATAGCAAAGAAGATGTGGCAGTTGCACATGATAGTGGGATCCCTTGGCCCTACTACATACCATACTACCCACAAGCATCTGCAATGCTCCTTAAAGGTGTTCACGTGGAGATAAAGCACCACTATCAAAGACGCAGAATACACACAAAATCAACAACCATTTTATAGTTCTTTTCCCCAGTAGGTAAACATCTCAGTCTAGGAGCCTAGAAGTGACATTGTAGTGGTGCTGCTCACCATCATTCTAGGTGACACTTCTGGGGAATATATGCTTCTCAGTCTCACAACTCTGGGCTTTGCAGGTTTGGAGATCCTAGTTCCCAGAGGGAAATGCTTTCACCATGGGACAAAGAAAAAGGTTTTAATAAACTTCAAGTCATGGTTGTTACATGTTATTTTGGTCTCCTCATGCCAAGAGATCCACAGGAAAGGGGATGGGGCGGGGTACCTGATTCTGGTCATTGACATGAGGTAGCATAGCTGTTACACACAATGGTCAGGGAAGAATATGTCTGCCACCATATCATTCACTAGAGTGTCACTTGCTAATTTTGATAATAAATATATATAAGAGCAGTGGCCATGGCTTAAGGAAAGCAGGGTGACTAAGGGCTCAGACCCCTCCGATCTGATGAAGGTATTAATTATGTCACCAAATGAGTTCCTGATACCAACAGAAGTGCTCACTGAGGGTGCAAAGAATTCAGAATAGATAGTAGGGGAGAGACATGATGAATTTCAGTTGTGGCTTCAAGTTCAGCTGCAGAAGAAGGTGCTATACTTTATCCCACTATACTTTCTACGTTTCCCTAGTAAAATAACAGAATCCTATAGGTGCTATTCCCACAATTTATATGGAACAATAGGATCTGAGTGGCACAAGTCATGGACGATAGAGGACACTGTGTCCATCACCAAGATTTCCCCTTTGGGATTAGGTACTCTTTCCCCAGCTGTAGGAAGTGTTGACAACTGACAGCTGTCAGCTGAGACCTTCTTGGGAATTTTCCTCAGCAGGGAAAGAAGAGAACACCTTCCCCAAGGTATGCTCCTCTCCAAGAACTGCTGTGTCAAATGACTGATCAGTACAGGGACATAAAGTCTTGCACCCTTGCTTCATGGAGTGATTTCAATAGACCATTCTGACTCCAGAGCAACCTGTGGGATTGTTTGCTGTGCCAGCATCGTATCTATTCAACTCCTTCTGCCTTACCCCACTCCTTCACTCTCCTACAGATTTTGTTTCAACAGCACAATCATCTCCCTGTATCAGAGTCTGATTCCCAGGCAATTTATCTAAAGCAGTGGCAGAGGCACAGTTGTAGCCCAGGCAATCTAAATCCAGACCTGTGCTGATTGCCTCCTGAGAAGCTGGCTAAATCTCTGATCTCTTCCCATTTCCCATTCAAGTTTGAGCCCCTAGGCCTTTCTGTGACATTCCTTTGATGTAGTGGTACACTAGATGCAGTTATTCCCTGGTATTGCCCACAGTTTACACTGATTTCCAAAACCTACACTGAAAAACATTTAACTAGGGACAAGGAGGGATGTTTTAACTCCCAGCTGAGGAGCCCTTCTGTGTATCATGACCCCTCCCTCTAGCTGGCTGATCTGCAGCCAGGATCTGTGACCACTCTAGAGATTGAGCAAACAATTACAGACAACTTTATGTAGCTATGTTATCACCATTAGACAATGTCTCAAGTGGTACTTCTATATGCCCATGATCAGTAATGTGACATTTGCACATGAAGGGTGCATGCTTAAAAAGGACACTAGGTATGTCAACACACTTGAAAGTTAATGTTCTTCTTCATACATAGGCAGATTAGGGGCTCAGGCCCACATCACTTATTTCTCGGTGGTTTGAAAATGGCATAATGGAAAAACCAAAACAGAGTTTGAAGTCAAAAGGACTGAGTCCAGCTCTACCCTCTTGCTGTGTGGCCTTGAGCAAGTGGCTTAATCTCACTGTGCTTCCCTTTCACTTCTACGATAATGATGGGGAACAAGGAGCACTTCCTGGATTTTCAGGTCACTTGCACCTACTCCAGGTCACATGCTTTCTTCCCCACCTCTTTGAAGAAAACCATGAAGGCCCCTCCCAGACAGGGTGAGGCATTTTCTCATATCTGCTCTAAAGGAAGTAAAAATGAATGTTCCCATCTAGGATGGGTACAGATTTCTCCAGAGCCAAAGGCTTTCCTAGGTATGTATGTCCTGCTTTATCACATTGAGTCAGTGGGTGATCTAGGAATAGAGAATAGCAGGAGCCTTGTACTAGGCACTTAGGTGCGTGGAGGATAAACTGGAAGAGACAGCCTTGAAATATCAGCACAAGGTTTCACTTACTATGTTAAAAAAGGTAGCAGGTATGTGTGGTGTGTGTGTGTGTGTGTGTGGTGGAAGAGGTCAGAGGACAATGCTAGAATTACCCATTGCCATTCTTCTGAAAATACACTAATACTTAACTCCAAAACACCTATTTAATGTTCCTATAGGGATTTCTCCCTGGTACACATTTATATATCCTCAGGCTCTATTTCTCTAGGCTTTTTCAAAGTGCTTAAGAAAACAAAACTGATTGAATCAGTTATCAAAAACCTCCCAACAGTGAAAAGCCCAGGACCAGATGGCTTCACTGGTGAACTCTACCAAACATTTAAAAACGAATTAATGTCAGTCTTTCTCAAACTCTTCCAAATAATTGAAGAGGATGGAACACATCAAAACTCAATTTTTGAGGCCAGCAATACCTTGATATGAAAGCCAGACAAAGGCATCACAAGAAAACAAAACTGCAGACCAATGTCCCTGATGAATATAGATGCAAAAATCCTCAACAAAATACTAGCAAACCAAATCCAACAGCACATGAAAAGGATCATATACTATGATCAAGGGGGATTTATCCATGGGATGCAAAGATGATTCAACATATGAAAATCAATTATTGGGATACACCATATTAACAGAGTAAAGAATTAAAAGTCACATTACTGTCTCAACAGATGCAGAAAAATTTTGACAATATTCATTGTCATGATAACACCTGTCAATAAACTAGGAATACAAGTATATTACCTTAATATAATAAAGGCTGAATATGAAAAGCCCACAGTTGACATCATTTGTAACTAATATCAACTTTGAAAATATACAAGTGCTTCCTTTAAGATTAGGAACAAGGTAAGGATGTCCATTCTTGCCACTTTTATTCAACATAGCACTGGAAGTCTTAGACAGAGAAATTAGGCAAGAAAAACAAATAAAAGACATCCAAATTAGAAAGTAAGTAGCAAAATGTTCCCTGTTTATAGACAATAAAATCATATATAGAGAAAACACTAAAAATTCCAACAAAAAGCAGTTAGAACTAATCAACAAGTTTAGTAAAGTTTCAGAATACAGAATCAACATACAAACTTCTGGTGTGTTTCTATACACTAACAAAAAGCAATCTGAAAAAAAATTAGAAAAGCAATCCCTTTTACAATAGCATCAAAACTACTTAGGAATAGGTCTTCCCTGGTGGTGCAGTGGTTAAGAATCCACCTGCCATTGCAGGGGACATGATTCAAGCCCTGGTCTGGGAAGATCCCATATGCCGCGGAGCAACTAAGCCTGTGCACCACAACTACTGAGCCTGTGCTCTAGAGCCCGTGAGCCACAACTACTGAGCCTGTGTGCCACAACTACTGAAGTCCATGCACCTAAAGCCCGTGCTCCTCAACAAGAGAAGCCACCGCAATGAGAAGCCCGCACACCACAACAAAGAGTAGCCCCCTCTTGCCGCAACTAGAGAAAGCCCGTGCGCAGCAACGAAGACCCAATGCAGCCAAAAAAAAATAAAATGACTTAGGAATAAACTTAACCAAAGAAGTGAAAGATCTGTACACTGAAAGCTATAAAACGTGGGTGAAAAAAATTAAATAAGATGTAAATAAATGAAAACACATCTTGAATTTATGAACTGGAATACTTAATATTGTTAGAATATCCATACTACCCAAAGTGATCTACAGATTCAATGAAATGCCTATCAAAATCTCAGTGGCATTTTTCTTGGAAATAGAAAAAAAAAATTTTACATCACATGGAATCACAAAAGATCAGAAATACCCAAATCAATCCTGAAAAGGAAGAAAAAACTCCTGGAGGCATCACACTTCCTGATTTCAAATTGTATTACAAAGCTACAGTAATCAAAAGAGTATGGTACTGGCCTGAAAACAGATATATAGACCAATGGAACAAAATAGAGAGTGAAGAAATAAATCCATGCATATATAGGCAACTTATCTTCAACAAGGGTGCCAAGAATACACAATGGGGAAAGAATAGTCTCTTTAACAAATGGTGTTGAGAAAACTGAATATCTACAGGCAAAACAATGAAATTGGACCCTTATATACAAAAACCAATTCAAAATAGATTAAAGAATTAAATGTAAAACCTGAAATCATAAAGCTCCTAGAAGAAAAAAAAGGGGAAAGAAAGCTTCACGATATTGATCATAACAATGACTCCATGAATACTGCAACAAAAGCAAAGACAAAAAATATTTAAAAATAAACAAGTGGGACTACTTAAACCTGAAAAGCTTTTGCAAAGGAAACAATCAAAAGCGTGAAAAGGCAACCTATAGAGCCAGAAAACCATATATCTGATAAGGAGTTAGTCTTCAAAATATGTAGGGAACTCCTACAACTTAATAGTAAAATCATCATCGTCATCACCATCATCATCATCTAATTAAAAAATGGGCTAATCATCAGGGAACTGAAAATCAAAATCACAGTGAGATAACATCTCAGACAAAAGAGAGCAAATGTCAGCCAGGATGTAGAAAAATTGGAACCCTTGCACACTATTGTTAGGAATGCAGATGGGGCAGATGCTATCTAAAACAGTATAGAATTTCCTCAAAAAAAAAATATATAGAACTATCGTATGATCCAGCAATCTCAGTTCTGGATATTTATCCAGAAAAATGAAAATCAGGATCTTGAATACATATTAGACTTCCTGTGTTCATTGCTGCACTATGCACAACATCGTAGTTCTGGAAACAAACTAAATTTCCAGAGACATGAGTGAATAAGGAAAATGTGGTATATACATAAAATGGAATATTATTCAGCCTTAAAATTGAAGGAGATTCTGTAATACGCGACAACATGGATGCACCTTGAGGACAATATACTGAAATAAGCCAGTCACAGAAAGACAAATACTGCATGATTCCACTTATACGACATATCTAAAATAGTTAAATCCATAGACTCAAAGAGTAAAATGTTAGTTGCCAGAGGCTGAGGAAAGGGGAAAAGTGAAATTACTAATAAATAAGCATAAAGTTTCAGTAAAACAATGATGAATAAGTTCTAGAGTTCTGCCATACAACATTGTTATTAACTATAGTCAACAAGAATGTGTTTTACAGTTAAAATTTGTTTAGAAGGTAAATCTCAAGTCAGTGTTCTTACCTCAATAAAATAAAAGTTAAAAACAAAAACAAAGAGCAAACAAAAACTCTGGTCTTCTTTAGGATTCAGGCTGTATTATGGTTATTTTAATATATCTTGGAACATTAGAGTTCTCTTTCTCTATCTCTTTCTCCCTCTCTCTCTCTCTGTCTCTCAGCCATAAATTTATATCTAGTGTTAATATTTTAGAACATAAAATGTTTGCTTTTTTCCTCTTCTCTTTCTTTTGTCCACCATTCCCCTATTCCTACTCACCTCTATTCCCTGAGGAAAAAAATCACTGTTGAGAGATGCTCTAGAACATGGGGTGCTTATTCTTGATTATTCTAACCTCTTCAATCATGGGTTCTTGAAATTCTGGGACCACAGTTTCCTGACACAGTTTACCACTAAAGCAACGATCTGTTCAGTTATTAAATACCAGAATACAGGGATTTAGAGGGGCAAGTTATCTCATCAAAAACTAAAGCTGTCTGGTTAACACATGATTAAGAGGAGTATTTGTTCATTATAGATTCAATCTCATGCTCCTTCCTACCTGCTCCTACCACCTGCTCAAAAACAGCCCTCCTTCTTTCTCCTGTTTTTCCCTTGTTCTCCTAATACTAGTTTTAATATGTGCTCAAATTAACAAGGACTCAAATGTTAATAATTCCATAAATCAAAAATATATTTAACTTACTTATTCTGCTTAAAGGCATAATACAATTACCAATTTACTAGAACTAATGGGTGATTCTTCCCCCAAGGAAGAGACTAGTAATGAAAATGCCTCGATAGAAGAGTTTCTTTGCAAGATACAAACGAACAAGTGTCTTTTTACAGCCACATGTGCAGAATTTTATTCCTCCAAACACACTGAATAATACCATGCAAACTTCGCATGGTGACAAAGTCTAAATGCCAGTTAGTAAGGGGCAGGCCTGGAGTTTAGAGCAAGCCCTTTTTGACCCCAAAGCCCATGGTCTCTTTCAGAGTATGAATCTGCCCAATATCTTCTAAACTCAACTAAATTTGGTTCATAGATGCTTTTGCTCACTGTTAAGTTCCATCACCTAACTCAGTGCCTGGCACTTAAGAGACTTTCAATATTAATAAAAAGCTATGCAAGGAATGAATGCTTCTGTGCACCTGCATCTCCCCCTGAGGGGGGCACAGTGTCTTTCCATCATGACTGACCTTCCATGATCGGCAGTAGATTGTGTTTTTGTATTTGGTAAACACACGACCAGAGAAACACTGCTTTAGACCTGGATTCAACTTTCAATGTTATCTAATCTTATCTCTTATATTTCAGTTTAGGAAACTAGACCACACAGAGAGAAAGTGACTTATCTCAAGGCTCATAACTAATTAATAACCAGAACAAAGTTTGATTCCAGGTTGTTTGACTTCGTTTAGAAAAGGTTTCCTGTGGCTTTGAAGATGACAAAATGATGGGCAATATTTCAACCAAACCATAGTAGCTGAGGTGACCACTCAAAATATTGAACCAATAACAAATTATTGTAGTTATACTTACTTTGAATACATTTGTTTTTTTAACTTGTAAACTAGAGTTGTAAATGAATTATGTAAAACTATTACAATATTAGAGAATCTGACTTTGACTATATATTTAACATTACCAGTGAGTTTTACAAATACATTCATATGTTTTTATGATGTTAATTAGCATCCTTTGCTTTCCACTTAAAGAATGTTCACGTAAAGCATTTCTTGTAAGGCAGGTCTAGTGGTGATGGAACAATCTAAGTGTCCATTGGCAGACAGATGGATAAAGAAAATGTGGTATGTATATAACAATAGAATATTATTCAGACATAAAAAAGGAAACTCTGCCACTTGCAACAACATGGATTAACCTTGAGGGCATTATGCTAAGTGAAATAAGTCAGACAGAGAAAGACAAATACTGTAAGATCTCATTTATATGTGGAATCTAAAAAAAAAAAACAACTCACAGAAAGAACAGATTGGTGGTTACCAGAGCAGAGGTGGGGAATGAGGGAAGGTACGGCAATAGGTAAAGGTGGTCAAAAGGCATAAACTTCTAGAATAAATTCTGGGAATTTAATGTACAGCATGGTGACTATAGTTAATAATACTGTATTACATATTTGAAAGTTGCTAAAAGAGTAGATCTTAAAATTCTCATCACAAGAAAAAACATCACTATTGAGGTAACGGATGTTAACTAAACTTATTGTGATAATTGTTTCACAATATATACATATAACAAATCATTATATTATACACCTTAAATATATACAACATTATATATGTAAATTATATCTCAATAAAACTGGAAAAAATAAATAAAAGGAGTTAAAAATTAGAAAAGTAGAAAAACATATTCTCCAATCCTATGGCCAAGGCACCAACCGGTCAGAATAAATGCTGGCCTGCGTGTGATTCTGTGATGTTCCTCAAAACAGGAAGGAACACCAGCCTCACGTCATGTGTGTCTATAATCTGTTCACTTCACGTCCTCCTGGACATTTTTTGCTCAGGCTGGTTAGTTCATCTGTAAGTTTTCCAGGATTGATTATCCTCAACTCAATCCTCTTCTCTCCTCTCATTTAATCCAGAGAAAATGCTCTAACTATATGTATGGGAAGAAGAAAGGCAGTTTCACGTGGCTTATGAAATGCTGGGCCTGAGGTTGAATCTTGGGGGACCTGCTGCATAAAGAGGTGCCAGTGTTTGCCTGAACCAGGCTGAGAGTGATAGTTAAGCTCCTGGAGGACCACGGAAAGTCTAGCAGGCAACCTGAGGTCCACTGGTAGACTCCATCTGTTGCTAAGTACCTCAGCACTTATGCATCCTAGGAAATGAGCACGTATTGGCTCAAAATGTGGAGATGCAGAAAATGGATTTAAATACCTTCCCTTCCAGGAATGCACCTTCTCCTAGGCCAGCAGGTTGTCTGTCCTCATTAGAGACTGCAAGGATTTTTAATGTCATGTGACATTAATGTATATTGTTCTCCAAACATACCATATGCAAAATAGCAATAATTCTCCATGAGAAATAAAAGAGCAAAGCTAGAGAGTTAAACAGATTGCTAATGAAATCAAGTTAAACTGATCCGTTTCTGCCTCATTCATTCTGGCTCACTTCTCACAGTTAGAGTCACAGGTGAGTCAAAGAAACGGAAGCCATTCTCCTGACCCTGACCAAGGGTGGGCTTCAAGAATGAGTCTGGCCGTGGGCATGAACAGACCTCGCTGCAGGAGCAGTGCACAGATGGCTACACACCTAAAACATTAAACGTTTCAAACACCCTACAGGGAAGTTGCTCCAAGGCCTTTACATCATTAAAGCAGGAAATCTCATCAATCAGGAAAATTAAATAGAACAGCAAATGTTGATTCCTTACCTTGTGGAATAATTCTTTTTTTCAATCCAGACAAAGCTGATTATAGGTTGTAAACTAGGTGGTCTGTAATACGTTATGGCAAAAGAGAGCAGAAGAAAGCTGAGGTGAGGAAAAAGAAGTGTTTTCCCTAACTGGCTGTAGAGAAATGTTCAAAATATTTTGAACACCTGATTGCAGATTATTTTAACACAAATGTGTTAACTTCTGATATGGTTGTCAGGACTGTTTAGGGCCCAGTATGGGGACTTCTCTCACCAAAGTTAGGAGCCAGTTTTCAGAGAAAACCCCTTTAAGTCTTCACTGAATAAATGCCTCATTCCTGATGGGTTCTGTTTTTGTTTTTACTTAAACACTTATTATATGGGAATACATTCCCAGTCCCAAAGGACTATGACCTCTTTGAGAACCAAGTCCGTGTTTTGTTTTTGATAAAAACTGTTTGAGTAGAATGAAAATAAATTGTCTCTCAGAAGAAATGCAACCCTAAACCAAGATGCTGATTAGCTGGAATATCAGAAACACAGAATTTTGGCTTTGGAAGGACTATGAGAAATCATTTGGCCACCTCTTCTTCATAGTAGGGTTTCTCCTTACAGAGACTTCCTGGACACCTGTACCCTTCCCTCTCTTTGGTGGTTTCTGTGCCCAGAATGCAAATGACCCCCTATTGATGCCATTTTTTAAATTGGGGTAAGATACTCATAACAAAAAATTTACCATTTTAACAATTTTAGACTGTACAATTCAGTGCTATTAAGTACATTCACAATGCTGTGCAATCATTACCACTGCCTGGTTCCAGAACTTTTTCATTATCTCATTTGTTTTTAAAGCGAGATTCTTTGTGACTTACTCTCTCTCCCTCTGTTTAGCTGACAGTCACCAAGTATCAGACGATCACTGAAACAGAGAGAGGCAGAGCATGCAACCAGCAAGTGTTTACTAAACACCTATTCTGGATTGTTCTCCCATGATATCAAATGGTGTTGGGAATCAGGATCCTGAATTCCAGTTCCAGTTTATTTCATAACTACCTGTCCTTAACCTCCCTTTACTTGATGGATACAGTGACTCATGGGTAGATAAAGTTAACAGTAATGACTCTTTGGGCCTCTTAGGTCCACTGCAAATCTGATTATCTGTGTCAACTCTCTTTGAGAAGCATAAGATATTAGATAAATTCAAGAGGAAAAGGGTGAAAACTGTTTTGAAAAGTCGAAAATCTCATTCTGTGGTCCTCTAGAGAGAGCCATATCCAGGAGGCGATTAACAGACATGTATAATATTGACGAGCTAATGAATTATCACTAATGACAAGTCATATCATTAAATGGCTTGTTAGCACCATACTAGAACTGGTTTTAGATTGGTGTCCAAAAGGTATATCCAAACCTCTCTAATTTCTGTTCTTTTGTTATTTGATTTAATCTTCCTTTTACCCCTGCAAACATGGCTCACATTTTCAACTACAAAGTTAGGGTCTCATAAGTCTTAACTAAACATCTATCTCTATGAATCAGTGAATGAATGAGTGAGTGAGTAAATGAATAGCTTATTTGCGAGCTGAATGAGTTTGCTACTGAATCAATGAACTATTCAGGGTGAACCAAATTTTTCAATAATTTCTATGGAGAGGAGGCATTGGTCCATAAAACTGGAAGACAAGAGGAAACATCATTTCTCTTTTCATTCCACGGTTGGAAATGGAAAACACTAGTTCTTTGTGAAGCTACTCTGTGTGATGCTGAACCACCCCAAGGATTACTTTATCTCCAATCTGCCCGTTTGAGGCAGAAAGGAAAGTTACTTTTATAGAGAACTTCTTGCGCCCTCTGCTGGCCCTATGGAGTACAACACACATCCTGGAAACCTCCGTGTTACTCTTAATGGTATTAACATGGAAATCAAGTGGGGCCTTTGGGATACAGAATTCGTTTGCCTGAGATTAAGTGAAGAGTCTCTTACCAGCTACAACAAAATAATAGTAGAAAACAACACTTAACATGAAAATAATAAGTTAATATTGGTAAAAACTGTGTTCCAAGCACGATTTTAAAGCACTTTACATGCATTTTCCCATTGAGGAGATTTCTCTGTGGCTGGTAATAGACTATAATCTGGTGTAGGAGCTGGGGTAGGAAAGAAGCCATTGTTCGGTTTCATAACAATAAAAAAAAAAATAGAATGTTTTGTTTGGCATCAGTTTTAGACCATCACCTTCAAAAGAGAGATGTTATTTTATTCTTAAAGTGAAGATTCAGAAATAAATACTTCCTAAAAACCAAGTAGGACACATTCGGCTTAAAAGCCGTGGTACAAGTTTAAGTAGTGAACTTATTCGGTTGAGGTTTTTATTTGTTTTACACAGTCAAGGGCAATCCTCTAGATCACCCTTTCAGTTTTAAAAGCCCAAGCTGATGTTAAAATTGGTGCTTCAGTCAAATTTCAGCCAAGTTCTCAAAGCTCACATTGGAGAAGCTCCTAGATGGACCTAAGTAAAGGGAAACATTCTGCTGTTTGTGCTTTGTTTTTCATCAACTTTGGGGTTTTTTGCTCCAAAATACAAAATGCTTTGGCAGGAGCTAGTGGAATCATGTTAATATATTTATGATGCAGAAAAGTTTTATTTTATAAATATTTTGAGAGAAGAATCTGTAGTTAAGAAGACTGTATGTTGTATGAAAAGATAACAGATTTGGGAACCAAGCAGATGTGGTTTTGAAATTTGAAACAGGAGGATAATTATAACATATAGTGCTGTTGAAAGAAATGAAGATAAGTTGCCAACCTGGCATATAGTAGGTGTATCAGTAAGGGTCCAATCGTATGGGTAAATAGATAGATGATAGATAGATAGATAGATAGATAGATAGATAGATAGATAGATAGATAGATGCTTGGACAAGGATTTGTCATTAGGCAACGGTGGGGGCTGGTTAAACAGCTCTCTGCAAGGCTGCTGTCCCCATGACTGGTGCTGGAGTTTGAAGCCCATACAGCAGGCAGGCACGCAGGCAGGCAGGCAGGCAGGCAGGAAGAGTAGATAGATGTAAAGCTTTGGAGAATAAGAATAAGCTACTACCCACAAGCAAAAGCTGGAACTAGGAGCACAAGCTAAACCCTGTGTTAGTACCTGTTGGCTCTGGCCTTGGTGGCATGCATGTCCTGCAGAAGCCAGGGCCTCTTGTCATGGAGCTGAACATGCACATCTGGCCCAGGAGTTCAATGAGGAGGAAGGCTGAGGAAAAGTGAGACTTCAGCCTGTCTCTGCCTCAGGCCAATGAGATAAGCAAGCAGATAAACACCAATGTGAATGACCATCAGATAGTTGCTACTGCATGTCTTCCCTCCAAATCTCACAAGAGAATCTCTCTTTTGGTCCACCCAAACCAGAAATATACAAAAAAGGGAATTCTGCAGATGTACTTTAGTCTAGCTAAGTTGACACGTTACAAAACCACCACAGTAGAAACCCATTAACGGAAAGCTATCGGCATCTGCGTTATTCACGATGCACCCTCCCTTTTTAAAAAATTAATTATAGGTAGCTATTTAGTTATGGAGATTCTTTAGTTGTCTAGTAACGGGGGAGATAAGACACATTCATGACAAACAATGAAATACATCTTAGCCTAAGGTAAGTGGCAAATGCAGGTGGAAATTAGTCTTGAATTCTAATGCTCATTAACTGACAGTACTAGACAGTAGTTCTGGGTTGAGAAAGCTTCCGAACCATACTCATTTGCCAAACTGTTACTGAGTGCCTCCTATATGTGAGGCACTATTCTAAATGCTATGGACGTAACCGTGAACAAAAAAGTCAAAAAGTCCTGCCTTCATTCTAGTGAGAGGGTCATTAAGCCAATGAATAAGCACAACACATAATGTAACAAATATATTTGAGTTTAGCAGTAAGAATGTAGCAATGTCTGGAGTTGGGTGGTATCTCATGGGTATATTGTTCTCTCTGGTGTAGAAGGTCAAGGTCAAGGTATTGATGCTACTTGAAATGTTCAGGAAAGGCTTGAGATGGGCAAAGTTTGACCATCAAAATCCAATCCGTCTTTCAAGTCTCACTTCAAAGTTCTAAGTTTCTTTTCTACTTCAAGTCTCTGCTCTGAGAAATAAATATGGTATTCTTGTGTTGCAGTACGCTGATCAGAATGGTTGAAGCAGAGGGTCCATGTAGGACAGGCACAGGAGATGTGACTGAAAAGGAAGATCAGGGTCAGGTTGAAGAGGACATGAAGGTAAGGCCTGTTATGTAATATTTACTTTTCTAAGGTGTGGTGTGCAGTATAGAAATTTTCCAGAGGATCAGGAAGCCAGCAGTGATAGGAACCATGCTGGAGTCTAATCCCCCTTCCCTATATGCAGCTGATTGTGAAGATGAAAATCAATAGGCAATAAAGGTGGTCCTTGTTAAAGCTAAACTGGAGCGATTGATTTTCCCCTGGATCATTTAGATTCCTGAAATCTGTGAGCCTCATTATGGAAAGAAAAATATTTACTCTACACTTAAAATTTTACAATGGTTAAAAATCCAAATATTACTGGGGAGAAATGCAAGAAAACCAGGTCTTTATGTGGCAATTGAAGGTAATAATGTGGCCCATAAAGAGGGGTTAACGTGCCCTGGCTGCTCTGAGAACAAATTTCATCATTAAAATCAACACTCAAATGCTGGTAAACCTGGAAGGGGAGGGGTTCTGACTTAAGATGAATTAATTCAATGTTCTTAAAAGAAAGTCCAGTGGGTTCCTCTTCACCACCAGAAAGCTCTACTCTGAGAAATAAAAGTGTTTTTTTTTTTTTTGCCACAGGTCAGTAAGTACATTAGACTATCTGATGGAGAGGGTTTATATGGGGCAGAGGTAGGAGGTTGGATAGGTTCTCGAAGTCACCATAGAAGGTGTGGATATTATCTGGGCAGTGTAATATATGATGCAAAGAACACCTACAAATACAATGCCACTAATAGCAAAAAAGAAAAAGTAAGGCTTAGAATCAATGATCTGCAGGAAAGGCGCTCATTGGTTGGAGTGGGGTAACTTTAGAGAAGGGGAAACAGCTAAGTTAGACTAGCCCAGGAGGGAAGGGAAAACTAAACATCTCAAGTACTATAGAAATTTAAAGTCCCAAAGTCCTTTAAGATTGAAATTCCAATTTTTGAAAATCAAAGGACCAATGCAAATGTTTTATCAGACAATTTTTACATATTAGATCATATATTTTCAGTTATTATATAATAATCTAATTAATGATTCTACTTAATATTCTCTTGTCAATCTTTCCCTTTCTGGTCTAGACCTGCTACCTGGCTGCAGGGCATTCAGTTTTCAGCTCTTAGAGCTGTGAATGGTGTCAACAAGAACTTGGTCTCCTCTCATCCAAACAAACCCACATCTTTGGAGCCTCTGATTCCTGCAGTGTAGGATCATTCATGTCATAGTTACCTGATTCAATTTATACTGATGCATTCTAGAATGTATCTGTAATAATATTTATTAAGACTTTCAGAGAGGATAAATCACAGTCTCTGACACAGATGTGTATGTAACTTCAGTCCTGGACAGGATATCTCAATACATTTTCTCATCAATTTGTGGAAGGGAAAGTAGAATTAAATAAAACACACGGTACCCAGTGGGAGTCTCCTGACTGATTATTGAGACTACCTGGTGCTTTTGTTTCCTCAGCATCTATTTCCTGTTCTGATATCAGCACCGCAGTTTTCCTTTAGAGAACTCACTCTGCACTTGAAGCCATTCCTTGGCTTCAGGAATGGATAAAGGTATAGGTTTCGCCAATTGAAGTATCACATCCCCCTGGCCACAGTGATTGTTTTAAGACAGGCATGTGGCTCAAAGCCACTTCTGTGATGTTTTCGCAGAGTTCCAAACTGAGGGGCTCTCTTTCCACTGGATTGCTTAAAAGGTTAGATATAACCTTGGAGCTATTTTGGCCACCTTGCTTGTCTGAAAATAAAGCCAGCACACAGAAAAAAAAGAAAAAAATAGTGAAGAAATAGAAAAAAGTCCACTCTGGGATGATATTGAGTTAGAATTCAAATGAAATGTGTGAACCAACGAATTTCATTTTTATTTAAGATAGCCTGGATTATTTTAGCTATAAATATCAGATACCTAATTCAACTAATATACATGTAAAGAAAATCTAAGTATAAAGAAAAAAATGCTTTGCAACTGGATTAGAATCTTATGAAAAAACAAAGCTCACCTGACATTATCCAATCTCACTTATAAATGAAGATTTGAGCCAAACACAGTTTGCTTAATTGATTTATCGAAAGCCTCTTAAAATCTAATATCATGGTCAAAAAATTAAACTCACTTATCTGGCAGACAGCTTTTCAAAATCTTCAAATAATAGTAATAATAATAATATTATTATTTCTTATTATTCTGACTATATTATTATAATATTATGTATTATAATATATATAATGTTATATATTACACAATTATTCTATATTCTATATTAATACATAATATAAAATAATTATATAAATATAATTATACATAATGTATAATAATATATAAATAAATTACTATTATTATTATTATTTTTTATTTTGGGTGGATTCCAGCATAGATTCAACCCAAATTATTGGTCATTAACATTGGTTGTGATGGATTAACCAAGATGGCGGAGTAGAAGGACGTGCTCTCACTCCCTCTTGGGAGAGCACCAGAATCAAAACTGGCTGCTGGACAATCATTGACAGGAAGAACCTGGACTTCACCAAGGAGGATACCCCACATCCAAGGACAGAGGAGAAGCCACAGTGAGACGGTAGGAGGGGCGCAATCAGAGTAAAATCAAATCCCATAACTGCTGGGTGGGTGACTCACAGACTGGCGAACACTTATACCACAGAAGTCCACCCACTGGAGTGAAGGTTCTGAGCCCCACGTCAGGCTTCCCAACCTGGGGGTCCGGCTACGGGAGAAGGAACTCCTAGAGAATCAGACTTTGAAGCCTAGTGGGAATTGATTGCAGGACTGTGACAGGACTGGGGGAAACAGAGACCCCACTCTTGGAGGGCACACACAAAGTAATGTGTGCATCGGGACCCAGGGGATGGAGCAGTGACCCTGGGGGAGACTGAACCAGACCTACCTGCTGGTGTTGGGGGGTCTCCTGCAGAGGCGAGTGGTGGCTCTGTTTCACCGGGGGGATAAGGACACTGGCAGCCGAGGTTCTGGGAAGTTCTCCTTGCCGTGAGCCCTCCCAGAGTCTGCCATTAACCCCACCAAAGAGCACGGGTAGGCTCCAGTGTTGGGTTGCCTCAGGCAAAACAACCAACAGGGAGGGAACCCAGCCCCACCCATCAACAGTCAAGTGGATTAAGGTTTTACTAAGCTCTGACCGCCACAGCAACAGGGAGGGAACCCAGCCCCACCCATCAACAGTCAAGTGGATTAAGGTTTTACTGAGCTCTGACCGCCACAGCAACAGTCAGCTCTACCCACCACCAGAGCCTACCATCAAGCCTCTTAGATAGCCTCAACCACCAGAGGGCAGAGAGCAGAAGCAAGAAAAACTACAATCCTGCAGCCTGCGGACCAAAAACCACAGTTACAGAAAGATAGAGAAGATGAAAAGGCAGAGGGCTATATACCAGATGAAGGAACAAGAAAAAACCCCAGAAAAACAACTAAATGAAGTGGAGATAGGCAACCTTCCAGAGAAAGAATTTAGAATAATGATAGTGAAGATGATCCAGGACCTCGGAATAAGAATGGAGGCAAAGATTGAGAAGATGCAAGAAATGATTAACAAAGACCTAGAAGAATTAAAGAACAAACAAACAGAGATGACCAATACAATAACTGAAATGAAAACTACACTAGAAGGAATCAATAGCAGAATAACTGAGGCAGAAGAACAGATAAGTGACCTGGAAGACAGAATGGTGGAATTCACTGCTGCGGAACAGACTAAAGAAAAAAGAATGAAAAGAAATGAAGACAGCCTAAGAGACCTCTGGGACAACATTAAACGCAACAACATTCGCATTATAGGGGTCCCAGAAGGAGAAGAGAGAGAGAAAGGACCAGAGAAAATATTTGAAGAGATTATAGTCGAAAACTTCCCTAACATGGGAAAGGAGATAGCCACCCAAGTCCAGGAAGCGCAGAGAGTCCCATACAGAATAAACCCAAGGAGAAACACGCCGAGACACATAGTAATCAAAGTGGCAAAAATTAAAGACAAAGAAAAATTATTGAAAGCAGCAAGGGAAAAACGAAAAATAACATACAAGGGAACTCCCATAAGGTTAACAGCTGATTTCTCAGCAGAAACTCTGCAAGCCAGAAGGGAGTGGCATGATATACTTAAAGTGATGAAAGGGAAGAACCTACAACCAAGATTACTCTACCCAGCAAGGATCTCATTTAGATTTGATGGAGAAATCAAAAGCTTTACAGACAAGCAAAAGCTAAGAGAATTCAGCACCACCAAACCAGCTCTACAACAAATGCTAAAGGAACTTCTCTAAGTGGGAAACACAAGAGAAGAAAAGGACCTACAAAAACAAACCCAAAACAATTAAGAAAATGGTCATAGGAACATACATATCGATAATTACCTTAAACGTGAATGGATTAAACGCCCCAACCAAAAGACATAGACTGAATGGATACAAAAACAGGACCCATATATATGCTGTCTACAAGAGACCCACTTTAGACCTAGGGACACATACAGACTGAAAGTTAGGGGATGGAAAAAGATATTCCATGCAAATGGAAATCAAAAGAAAGCTGGAGTAGCTATACTCATATCAGATAAAATAGACTTTAAAATAAAGAATGTTACAAGAGACAAGGAAGGACACTACATAATGATCCAGGGATCAATCCAAGAAGAAGATATAACAATTATAAATATATATGCACCCAACATAGGAGCACCTCAATACATAAGGCAACTGCTAACAGCTATAAAAGAGGAAATTGACAGTAACACAATAATAGTGGGGGACTTTAACACTTCACTTACACCAATGGACAGATCATCCAAAATGAAAATAAATAAGGAAACAGAAGCTTTAAATGACACAATAGACCAGATAGATTTAATTGATATATATAGGACATTCCATCCAAAAACAGCAGATTACACGTTCTTCTCAAGTGCGCACGGTACATTCTCCAGGATAGATCACATCTTGGGTCACAAATCAAGCCTCAGTAAATTTAAGAAAATTGAAATCATACCAAGCATCTTTTCTGACCACAACGCTATGAGATTAGAAATGAATTACAGGGAAAAAAACGTAAAAAAGACAAACACATGGAGGCTAAACAATACGTTACTAAATAACCAAAAGATCACTGAAGAAATCAAAGAGGAAATAAAAAAATACCTAGAGACAAATGACAATGAAAACACGACGACCCAAAACCTATGGGATGCAGCAAAAGCGGTTCTAAGAGGGAAGTTTATAGCTATACAAGCCTACCTAAAGAAACAAGAAAAATCTCAAGTAAACAATCTAACCTTACACCTAAAGAAATTAGAGAAAGAAGAACAAACAAAACCCAAAGTTAGCAGAAGGAAAGAAATCATAAAGATCAGAGCAGAAATAAATGAGATAGAAACAAAGAAAACAATAGCAAAGATCAATAAAACTAAAAGTTGGTTCTTTGAGAAGATAAACAAAATTGATAAGCCATTAGCCAGACTCATCAAGAAAAAGGGGGAGAGGACTCAAATCAATAAAATCAGAAATGAAAAAGGAGAAGTTACAACAGACACTGCAGAAATACAAAACATCCTAAGAGACTACTATAAGCAACTTTATGTCAATAAAATGGACAACCTGGAAGAAATGGACAAATTCTTAGAAAGGTATAACCTTCCAAGACTGAATCAGGAAGAAACAGAAAATATGAACAGACCAATCACAAGTAATGAAATTGAAACTGTGATTAAAAATCTTCCAACAAACAAAAGTCCAGGACCAGATGGCTTCACAGGTGAATTCTATCAAACATTTAGAGAAGAGCTAACACCCATCCTTCTCAAACTCTTCCAAAAGATTGCAGAGGAAGGAACACTCCCAAACTCATTCTATGAGGCCACCATCACCCTGATACCAAAACCAGACAAAGACACTACAAAAAAAGAAAATTACAGACCAATATCACTGATGAATATAGATGCAAAAATCCTCAACAAAATACTAGCAAACAGAATCCAACAACACATTAAAAGGATCATACACCACGATCAAGTGGGATTTATCCCAGGGATGCAAGGATTCTTCAATATACACAAATCAATCAATGTGATACACCATATTAACAAATTGAAGAAGAAAAACCATATGATCATCTCAATAGATGCAGAAAAAGCTTTTGACAAAATTCAACACCCATTTATGATAAAAACTCTCCAGAAAGTGGGCATAGAGGGAACCTACCTCAACATAATAAAGGCCATATATGACAAACCCACAGCAAACATCATTCTCAATGGTGAAAAACTGAAAGCATTTCCTCTAAGATCAGGAACGAGACAAGGATGTCCACTCTCACCACTATTATTCAACATAATTCTGGAAGTCCTAGCCACGGCAATCAGAGAAGAAAAAGAAATAAAAGGAATACAAATTGGAAAAGAGGAAGTAAAACTGTCACTGTTTGCGGATGACATGATACTATACATAGAGAATCCTAAAACTGCCACCAGAAAACTGCTAGAGCTAATTAATGAATATGGTAAAGTTGCAGGGTACAAAATTAATGCACAGAAAACTCTTGCATTCCTATACACTAATGATGAAAAATCTGAAAGAGAAATTATGGAAACACTCCCATTTACCACTGCAACAAAAAGAATAAAATACCTAGGAATAAACCTACCTAGGGAGACAAAAGACCTGTATGCACAAAACTATAAGACACTGATGAAAGAAATTAAAGATGATACCAACAGATGGAGAGATACACCATGTTCTTGGATTGGAAGAATCAACATTGTGAAAATGAGTATACTACCCAAAGCAATCTACAGATTCAATGCAATCCCTATCAAATTACCAATGGCATTTTTTACGGAGCTAGAACAAATCATCTTAAAATTTGTATGGAGACACAAAAGACCCCGAATAGCCAAAGCAGTCTTGAGGCAAAAAAATGGAGCTGGAGGAATCAGACTCCCTGACTTCAGGCTATACTACAAAGCTACAGTAATCAAGACAATATGGTACTGGCACAAAAACAGAAACATAGATCAATGGAAGAAGATAGAAAGCCCAGAGATTAACCCACGCACCTATGGTCAACTAATCTATGACAAAGGAGGCAAAGATATACAATGGAGAAAAGACAGTCTCTTCAATAAGTGGTGCTGGGAAAACTGGACAGCTACATGTAAAAGAATGAAATTAGAATACTCCCTAACACCATACACAAAAATAAACTCAAAATGGATTAGAGACCTAAATATAAGACTGGACACTATAAAACTCTTAGAGGAAAACATAGGAAGAACACTCTTTGACATAAATCACAGCAAGATCTTTTTTGATCCACCTCCTAGAGTAATGGAAATAAAAACAAAAATAAACAAGTGGGACCTAATGAAACTTCAAAGCTTTTGCACAGCAAAGGAAACCATAAACAAGACGAAAAGACAACCCTCAAAATGGGAGAAAATATTTGCAAATGAATCAACGGACAAAGGATTAATCTCCAAAATATATAAACAGCTCATTCAGCTCAATATCAAAGAAACAAACACCCCAATCCAAAAATAGGCAGAAGACCTAAATAGACATTTCTCCAAAGAAGACATACAGACGGCCACGAAGCACATGAAAAGCTGCTCAACATCACTAATTATTAGAGAAATGCAAATCAAAACTACAATGAGGTATCACCTCACTCCTGTTAGAATGGGCATCATCAGAAAATCTACAAACAACAAATGCTGGAGAGGGTGTGGAGAAAAGGGAACCCTCTTGCACTGTTGGTGGGAATGTAAATTGATACAGCCACTATGGAGAACAATATGGAGGGTCCTTAAAAAACTAAAAATAGAATTACCATATGACCCAGCAATCCCACTACTGGGCATATACCCAGAGAAAACCGTAATTCAAAAAGACACATGCACCCGAATGTTCATTGCAGCACTATTTACAATAGCCAGGTCATGGAAGCAACCTAAATGCCCATCAACAGACGAATGGATAAAGAAGTTGTGGTACATATATACAATGGAATATTACTCAGCCATAAAAAGGAACGAAATTGAGTCATTTGTTGAGACGTGGATGGATCTAGAGACTGTCATACAGAGTGAAGTAAGTCAGAAAGAGAAAAACAAATATCATATATTAATGCATGTATGTGGAACCTAGAAGAATGGTACACATGAGCCAGTTTGCAGGGCAGAAGTTGAGACACAGATGTAGAGAATGGACATATGGACACCAAGGGGGGAAAACTGCGGTGAGGTGGGGATGGTGGTGTGCTGAATTGGGCGGTTGGGATTGACATGTATACACTGATGTGTATAAAATTGATGCCTAATAAGAACCTACAGTATAAAAAAACAAACAAAACAACTAATACTAAACTTTCATTGGGTTATTTGTATGGAAATATGTTAATATAAATGTTTCAGACATTACATGAAATTCCTAAAAATCTTATATTTGTATTTGTATGGAAATATGTATGGAAATATGTTAATATAAAGGTTTCAGACATTACATGAAATTTCTAAAAATCTTATATTTGTATTTGTATGGAAATATGTATGGAAATATGTTAATATAAATGTTTCAGACATTACATGAAATTTCTAAAAATCTTATATGTTCTGGTATAATGATATAAGTAATAATCCTAGTTATTACTTTAAAATGTATATCTCAGAAATAACTAATTTTCTTGTCAACTGCATTATTATGAACTTTCATCAAATCTTTTACCATGGTCATTTTTAAGTCTTTTGTCATTTACAGACAGTTCTGGGTGTACTCTGATGATTTTGCAAATATGTTCCCATAAAAGGGTTTCATCTTCAAGAAATTCATGGAAAAGACTCTGACAAGTACAGGTTTCTGGTAACTGACTGTACTGCTGAACTGAATGAATAAGCATTTTCAGAACTCTGATGAAAAACTGATGAACTCATAAAAGTGCTAACAAAAGATCAAGATGAAAAAAAACAATTAATTACATGGGACTGAGTGAACTGATGAGGATGAGTATAATTTTTGTGACTTTCTGTCTGAATTAAAAAAAAAAAAAAATCCCACAAGGACTCAGAGGCAAAGAATATACAAATCAATTTTCACTGCAAAGTAAAGGAGCTGTTACAGTGGAGGATTACTGGACTGAATGTCAATATTATGACATAGTATGAGTGTGTTTCATGTTTGGTAATTGCAATCATTTTTGCTTTTGTTGTGGTCATCCATGTACAATGCTTGGTGTCAGTCTATTTATCTCTTGTAAAAATAAAATACAGTGTGTGTGTGTGAAAAAAAAAAAAAACAAAAAAAACATTGGTTGTAACTGTAAAGCTCAGTAAGATTATGTACTATTTCTAAACATGTGAAAAGTTTCTCAACATAAAAATGTGCTTTTCATATTTCCTTCAGAGCTTCCTTAAAAATGGAAGGAATTTTATAGCTCTTTTCACAGAAGAATAATACAATCTATGTGCAGTAATTCAAATAATAATGATTAAATTAAGTTACTCCTCATATCAACATCCCACTTATAACCAATGAGCTGCCTAAGACTGTCTTGAAATGCCTTTAATTCCAAAGTACAGTATGAGTGAATTATCACACTTCATAGCCAAAGATAATTACATTCATTTAAAAAATGAAAGATACTGTCAAATTGAAGGTTTAAAAAATCTAAAGTGTTAAATCTATTTCTTTATGATATATGGGGTATTCAAAATCTAGATAGTAATATGCAATTAAAAATGTTGAAAGGGGATGATCAATTTAATCTTTCTATACAATTTAGGAATCAAATGTAATAATAAGTATTATTGGAATTCACTGACATTATTGATATAATAACTATGTACACTATGAATTTAGAATATACTGTCCCACCCTGAAGTTGTGAATGCTTTTCACTGCTTTTATCTTTTCTTCAGGTGTTTTAAAACCGCAGAAAATCGGGGTACAGTATATGTCTAAAACTGTTTCTCCCATCTTACAGATTAAAAACACAAATTCCACAAATAAAATTTAAATGCAAACAGAAAACAGGGAAATAGCTGGAAAAAAGGTCAAATATCATTGACAGACAAATAATGATAATTTTATGATGCATTAATAAGAAAACCCCAAAGATTCCCATTTTAAAAAGGGACAGAGGAATAAATAGGAAATACAAATTAATAGCAAAAAAATCTGCAAAGTAAAATAACAATGATACATCACATTTTTTTCTATTATGTGAGTCAAGAGAGTAAAAGAGAAAAAAGCATTAGTGTAGTAGGAATTCAAGTAAGATTACTGGTGGGATAAGTTTACCAATTTGCCTCTGTCTTATAAAGTTTCTCACAATTTCTGCTCTGCTGATGGCATTCTGAGCCCCTCCCACCCATGGTGTTATGGCTGAATTATTTTTAGATACCTCTTTTTTTTTTTATCTATTTTAAGTGGCTTGTGTTGGGTAAATGAAACCATATATACTAAATCTGCCAACCTCCACCTTAATGAATATATTTATATTTATAAATAATGTGAAGTAGTGAAATAATATGGTATAATATGCAATTTATTTTATGCCATATTACACATTTTATTTTAAATACATAAATGTGTATTTTAAATATATGCTAAATTTATACTATATTATACTATTATAAATAAAATAATGATTATATTTTCTATACATGAAATACCATTATAATTAGCAGTGAAAATTTTTTTTCCAAATGCAATTTTGTACAGATCAGTGAGGCATAAAATAGGTGTTCTGTTTACAGTGGGAAATGGAGCCCAGAGCCTTACCATCTTGGCTTCCTTCTCACCTCCTCTCACAGTGTGCACATCTCTCTTGGTGGCTGCTTTCCACAATTAAGAGAATAAATAAAATGTGTAGGTATAAAGGGCATTAAGCGATGATAGTCATGGCGTGGAAAGCTGAATTTATGTCATTCCCAATGTTGCCAGTGCATATAAAATCAATGCTAAATAATGCATACTTGACTGATGGACACTCACAAGAGTCTTTATAAAAATATTAGTGGAAGCATCAGTGTTTAGCTTCCTCTTGACTCTGTTAAAGATGGTCGTTCCAGATGCTCTTTATAGGAGGGGTCAAGTTCAGTAATCTGATCCCAAGTTAGCCCTGGGGGTACTTGTTGTAAGATCCGTTTCTGTAGCAATCACACTGTTTCTTAAGTCCTCTTCCTCATGCCCGTTTTCTGTGCCCCAGCAGTGATTCTAACTTGGATGATATGGGATTCCATTCAAGAATGTTTTTAATCCATGGGCATATCGACTAAAGTGACCTAAAGTTCTTCAAACCCCAGCTATTCTTAAAACATGCATCTTGGATTGTCTGCCAACTTGGAAATCATCATGCCCTTTGCTATTATTTTTTAAATTTATGATTAGAAGACCCTATCCAATATGTCCAAATGACCCAATTCTTATAAAATGCAACTATTCAGAAGAGAAAAATGTTGAAGTTAGGACACCTTAAAATAATGGCCCAATAATAATTAATTTTCTTGGTATTTAAGAAAACAAATCCTGATGAACTCTTTAGTATTAATATGAATGCCACTCACTAGCACTTGTATAGAAATTTGACTTGAATTCAACCATAATTAACTAGGCCATTAATTTAAAGTGCAAGAGCAGAAAATAATAAAACAGCAGTTCATGTATAAAAGGCATCTCAGTTCTTCATGAAGACAAAAGACTGTCTCATACAATTGCTATTTAATTTGTCTCAGTCACAAACGAAGACAAAATCAGCCTAGATGAATTTGGAATATAACTTTCAGACCACGTGGCTCTGCCTTTAGCAAGGAACGGTGGACACAGGCATTTTACTTGCTACATTCAAGAAACAGGAGATACCATGAAATTCACTAATTACATTTCTTTTTGTAAGTTGATCTAAAATAGGTGTGGCTCCCCAGGGGCTCAGTAGGTAAAGAGAGAAGGTATAGAAGAAAGACATTTACTTATTTAGCAATAAGGCAAAGGATAGCACATCTCAGGCCCTGTGGCTGCCCTATTTGCCACCTGTGGTGGTGTTCATACTTTCTCAAGGTTTTAACAAACCAGCTACAAGTTCAAAGAACTGGGAAATTTGCTAAGGTGCCTGCAATTTGCTAGTCTGTCCCTCTGCCTTTCAGCAGGCCTAAACATACTAGTTTCCTAATAAAATAAACTTCAAAATTGTAAAAATATATATTAAATGGGATTTAAAGACTTTGAATTACCGATATCAGAACACTGTTTTCTTCCTCTTTTCCTGAAAATGTCTCCACTACGTCAATAGTGAAGCTGGAGATGCGGTGACCCCTGTTCCCCATCACTCTCCACGCTCTGCACACCCATTGCCAATATTAGATTAGCCATCTGGCTTCTTTTCTGCAAATTCAGCTCATTTTACTAATCTCCTCTGAATCCTTTCCAAACCTTTTGTGCTCCTCCATATTTCTGGGACACCGATATGGAATTAATTATGAAGTGCAGGAATATTTTGCAAGCCTAAAATAAAAATTGCTTTATAGTTGTATAGAGCTATGTAATTGTGCTTTATAAGGTTTTTGCTAGCTTTTCCTCTTACACAGGATTTTATTTTTCTGCTCTGCCTTAAAGAATCATCTAGTCTATGGTTAAATCAATACTTCCTGATATGAATATAGCATTTTCAGGTATGTGTGTGTGTGTGTGTGTGTGTGTGTATATACACACACACACACACACACAACAGAAATTGAGACAATGGAGAAGAATATGGAAAAATGCAGTTAGAGTCAATTTTTTTAAAAGCCTAGGGCACCAACTCTAGAGGTCACACATCTGCAGTGACAAAGATGTTTTCATTTCAAAACAGAGAGGTCAAAATAGGCGACAACAGAAAGACAGGCATAGAAGCCAAACAAATAGGAGAGAAAGAAATGAGAGAGAGAGACAGAGAGTGATTCAAAAAGGCAAATGAAACAAAGCCTCTGTCACCCAGGAATCACATTTAGGAGCTCCGATTTATCTTTATGTATGTGGAATTTTTTACCGATGAGGTTTCTCAAATAATATGTCTCTAGACAAGCTAGTCTGAGATGACTTTAATATTACGGAGGACAAATCTATCAGTTTAAATACACTGTAGGGAGAAGAGCAGCATTTAATAACTATTATTTGATGGTAATTTTATGTAGTAGAGAAGAAATACTCCTGCCTTTTCTAAGTGTGAATAAACATGGTTTTAGAAGCTTCTTGAAATTATGTGACATACATATATTTGTAGCTCCTTAACAGGATTTTATAGTTCAAGGCAAAGTGGACATTATGACTTTTTGAAAAGCTCTTCTTTTAAAAATGGTGTACCAGGACAATAAGAATCCCACAGAACAGGATAGAGAGTTTAGAACCTGCAAACATGGGGGATCCATCTTTAGTGTATTCAAAGAACCAAAAGCCTTTAGATTTCTAGATTAGTTGTGAGACTGCAGAGGCAGTCCCCAGATTTTCAGTGATCCTGAATTCCAACCTATGGCCTTGCCAGCAGACTTTCCCAACAAAGGACTACATCATAGAGTGCAATATAGAACTGGCTGATCTTCAAAGGCTGCATATGTCCTGATACATCTCTGAAGAATTGGATATACCCATAAACCTCTTTCCTCCAGGAGATGACATTATTTGAACTCCTACTATGCACTGTGTTTTACATAAGGAACCTCTGTAATCCTCATGTCAACACTACATAGTAAAGCACAGGAAATGGAGCCTTGGAGACATTAAATAGCCTGTCCAGGTCACACACCAACCCAGGTGTTTAACAACCACCATCTGCTCAGGTAGACATTTGATGAAAGATACCTTGATGAAGAATATCCTACCCAAAGCATAATTTCATTACTCCCAGGATGTAGGGGATTCCAGAAGCAGATGTTTAGAGGTTGCAGTTTCTAGCTTTGGCATCATTCATTCATTCATGTAGTTACCAAATATTACTGAGTGCTGTCTACACATCAAGCACTGTGCTAATATTGATTAAAGTCTTGGGGAAGGAGACAACAGAAAGACAGGCATAGAGGCCAAAAAAATAGGAGAGAAAGAAATGAGAGAGAGAGAGAGAGAGAGAGAGATTTAAAAAGGTAAATGAAAGAAAGCCTACTGTCACCCAGGAAGGACATTTAGGAGCTTCTAGATATGTCTTTCTAGCAGGTCAGTGCAGAGGTAGGCAGTTCCTAGGTAGTAGTAGTTGAGGGCCCAGAAGAATTTCAGGGCAGTGTGATATGAACAGTTCATTCATAGGTAGTATGTTTATAAGACAAGAATGTCCACTGCAGACCTAGGAGAGTGAGTCCCTCATTTTGAGGACTACAAAATTTTTATATGTGTATATGTATATATATACATACACACATACCTACAGAAAAAGATGTTACCACTACAAAAGAGTATAAAGAAAAGAAGTGCAAACAGCTCATTTCTTGAGCTTCTCCAAGCAGCAGCTATGGCAAGGACTTGAGTGTAACTGACTTATGTGGAAGGTGATTGCTGGAAGCCCTCTTAGGGGAGTGTGGAATTGAGACAGGAAACGCATCCAGTAAGAGTCTTAATGAGAATGCTACTGCTGAGAGCAGCTAGACCTTGATTTGCTGGAGATCTGAGAGTAAGGACCGTGCCTCAGAGTTGTAACCACTCTACCCCAAGGAGAGTAAGCTGGAGTGTTTATTCTCTAAATATGACTTATCACTGGTGGAGCGCTACCCTCCAAGCTTTCACTTTACCTTAATTCCAGATGGCTCCACATGTGGGGTTAGAGAAAAATGGAAGGCAGAGTTTCAGGCATTTTCAACCAGAACACTGTGAAGCTTGTACAGGAAAACAAAAGCTAAGAAGTACTGGAAGAGCATTGACAGCATCTGCTAAGATCCTCATATCACCATCCATGGGAGACCACCCTCAACATTCCAGTAAACTGTCATTCCAGTCATCTATCAATAAATGCATTTAGCCATGCTTTCCTGTGATATGCTCGTATTAGTTCACTCAAAAATATGTTTTAGACATCCAAATATCAGACATTTTGTATTGCATATTTGTGAGATTATACCTATTTTTCATATATTCACTGATTATTATATTTTTAAAATTTCCTTTTAGGTGTTTTGCCATGGAGTCTATTAATGTGTTCATGGTTTTATTTCTAATTGACAAATAAGACCTCTTTGTGTTTTAGTGATATTAACCTTTTGTCTGCTACAAGTATTGTGGGTGTTTTTTCTAATAAATTATCCATCTTCCAATTTTGTTTCTGTACATGAGATAAAAAATAATTATTTTATGTGCTATATTAAGGAAGACTATATCCATGTCAAAATTATGAACATTCTTAGCCATATTTTCTCCTGGTATATTTTCCCTGTTTCCCAAGGCAATTATTCCAGAAATATTAATAAATATGTCAAGAAAACATATTTAAGGATCAAATAATTTAAAAACCATCAGATTCAATAATGAGCAAGCTTTCTTACTTTAGAGCTACTCAGAGTTTTAATATGTTTACAGGAATTGCAACTCCAAGGGAAATAAAGTATTCCATATTTCCAAAATGTATTTGACCTTGAATCATTTAAAATTTTTTTCAAGGTGTATTTATTAAAATCATCCAAAAGAGTGTTTTGGAGAATACTAGTTCAGAAGACTTTTACAAAAAAAGCAAAATCATAAAAGAAGTAGAAATGATGTACTAGAAAAGATGTACATATTTATCTTTCTGGTATTTGGCCCAATAAATTTAGTAGTTATATGGTCATACTCATTAGTATAAATCATTTCCACCTCACCATAACTCTAGTACAAACACCTGCTTACCTTATTTAAAATTTAGGTACAAATGAAACATTTAAGAATCCTTATAATTCTGAGTATGTCTAATTTTCATTTTTTTAAAAAATTTTGCATTTTTGGTCTCTCTCAGTCGTATTTCTAACCTATGCACACCCTTGGGTTTATCTCAAGTTATTACCCTTGAGTGCTTTGGAATGGCCTACAATCTAAGAATCCAACAGAGTCATTTATAAATTTCTTAATAGTACCCTCTTTGCCAAGTATTATTACTTACATTTAGGGTTATTTCATGGAGGAAAAAATAAATGTGATTGATGTGAATGTTGCACTATGGACAAATAAACAAAAACATGAAATAATATCCAGGAAGCCTCAGGAGAATACCTTTTGAGCTGTTGGATTTTAATAGCTGGAAGCAAACTTGAAACTTGACTAGCCTTCACCTTCTTCTTGGGTAGGACACGCTGGGAAGTGGGTTGCCCTGCCTGCTTGGGCGAGATAGAAAGTTCCAAGAAGTCCTCATAAAGAGAGGTTTCTCTCTTAGTTCTTTGGAAGGAAGCTTTGGCAAGAAGCATCTTGCTAAAATGTTGTAGAATTAAGACTAAAATAGTATGTAAACATTTTAAGACAATTATTACAAAGTAAAATAATTTGCAAGTGATATCTAAAATTCTACCCACAGGTTAGATTCCAAAAAATACCAAACTTTTCATGGCGCAGGATTAGAGGCAGAAAAATCATGAACTCACTGCTCATTTCTTTTATTCAAATCAGCCTGCTAGAGAAATTTTGATATCTTCCATCTCATATGTAAATCAAAATGTGTCTTTGTGCTTCTCTTTTAGCAGATTAAATTAACCTAACTACAGAGTTTTATATAACTTTTCCAGGAAGATCCTTGGATGAAAGAAGCAGAGAACTAACTTTGGGTTCTTAGATTCTCTCTCTCTCTCTGTCATATATATTATGCATAAACTATATTAAGAAGACATCGTAATAGAAACTATGCAAATAAATAAGGAAAGTTCTATGGGAACCACAAGTAAATCATATTTAAGAGTGAAAATGTCTTCTACGGGCCTTCCTGTCTTTTGAGAATGACAAGTGATTCTAGGAAGATGAAAGTTTATGAAAAATCTTGGTCGGCTATACTCAACGCAAATGTCATGCATCATAAATAGATTCAACTTCTCTGAAGCCCTTTCATTACTAGGAATAAAGTTTCTTTTCTGAGACTATGCCTTAAGGGGAAAATATTTATATCTGTGTGTATTTGTGTATGCATATGTGTATTTCCCAGGTGTAAAATTAGTAAAGAAAAACAAATGCCCTTTTAAAGGAAGGGGTGAATGTGGTTTAACATAATCACTTAATTAGAGTGTTTGGTATGTGTGTTTCAGACATGCTTTTGTGTCTTCCTGTGATGGGATAATTCTCACTTAGCACAGATACAGTCATCTTCCAAGGGCATTCGTGCATTGTTTGCTATTTCTAGAGCATTCTGACTCCTCTCCAGGCATGCTGGGGGTAGTGGCATCTTTCAGGACCTGGGCTGATTTGTCCCATATCCGCTGATGTGAGCTTTTCTGTTTAATAGGGTGCTGTCAACAGGAAGGCAGAAGGAGTTAGTGTGGTTTGCCTTGAGAATCAGATCTAATAATTGAGTATATGACAATTCCCCTCCTTATGACTGTGTAGATTTATTTTTATAAAAAGCAAAAGATGCTAATAATAATCCTCTTTCTGATTCAGGTTAGAAACTTAGGGGAAAAGAAATAATAGCTAACATTGTTGAATTCTCCTCCCATTTGCCAGACATTGTGTTGATATCTCATTTGCCAGATGTTTTCTTCAGATATTCTCCTTTAACTGCCATCTCAATTGCATAAGGTCAAAGTCCTACTAAGTTACCCGTATGTTACAGTGGGAAAACTGAGGTCCAAAGAAATAATTTGCTCAAGTTCACCCAGCTAGTAAGTGGTGCAACTAAAATTGAAACCCAGATTTATCTCTGATTCTATGCCCAAATTCTTAACTGTGATTCTACATTGCCTTTTAAATATAGTGGAAATCCGAGAGAAGAAATAAGAACATTCTAATTTTTATAGCTGTTTATTAATAGCTCTTTAATTGTTTAATCTCATATTAAGTCATTTATTCAATAAGCTTCCAACCAGTTCTTACTTTATATCTAAGAAGAGTTTGACTAGAATATAAGCTCCATGAAGCTAGGAGGGTCAAAGAAAAAATTCACTGTTGAATTCCCAGAACAGAAGAGTGTCTGGCATGTAGTAGGTCCTCAGTAAACATTTGTTGAAGGAATGAATCAAAAATCCAGGCAAGGGATAATGGACTTTTCACATTATGGAATACTGGTGGAATTAAGCAATTGATAGTAATTCCCTAAGGTTTCTTTACATGGAATGTAAATCGTGGAGGAGTGGAAGATGATATGGAACAGGAGGTCAGAAAAAGATTCTGAAATGTCTCTTTCTTGAGCTCAGTGATTCCTTACTAGGCATGTAGAGAAAGTAACATTTTTCAGAGATTGAGTTAATTTGCTCTTGTCTTCCGCTTTCATTTATGGCTCTTGAAAAACAGGACCCTTTCAGTCTTCCCTGCTGCCCTCAGACATGAAGTAAAATAATTCTCCCTGATTTTTCAGAACTGCTTCCAGGAATGTTTGGATGTGCTAATACTATGTGCAGTGTTACTTCCCGTGGGTATTTCAGAGAAGACAGAATGTTAAGTCCCACAGTGAATTGTAAGACTTTATTTTATTTAATTTTTGTATTGAAGTATAGTTGATTTACAATGTTGTATTAGTTTCAGATGTACAGCAAAGTGATTCAGTTATACAGATATATACATATATATGTGTGTGTGTGTATATATATATATATATTTCTTTTCTTTTTCAGATTCTTTTCCTTTTTAGGTTATTACAAAATATTGAGTATAGTTCTCTGTGCTATACAGTAGATCCTTGTTGGTTATGTATTTTATATATAGTAGTGTGCACAACTAATTATAAGATTTTAGATGTCAGAAATCTCATAGGAAAGGTATTCAGAGTGGGGAAAATAAGACTGGAATTTTGGGATGAGATGTTTTCTCTGATGCCTGAATTGATTCCATCTAGGGAGGTATTAATTTCTCTACTAAGTCAGCCTACAACAATATGGCATAGCTCCATCTATGTTTCCCCAATTTTTCTGCCATTAGGGTTTATTCATTCATCTATGCATTTGTTCAATCATCATATATGCCAGGCACTGATATACAAAACAAATAATACAATCCTGCAAAAGCATGAAACAACCATTTTCTTATACTATATACAAAAATAAACTCAAAATGTGTTATAGACTTAAATGTAAGACCTGAAACCATAAAACTCTTCAAAAAAAACAGGCAGTACACACTCTGACACTGCTCTTAGCAATATAGTTTGGATCTGTCTCCTCAGAAATGAACAATAAAAGCAAAAAACAAAACAAAACAAAATCAAACAAGCAAACAAAAACAAATGAAACTACATCAAACTAAAAAGCTTTTGCACAGTGAAGGAAACCATCAACAAAACAGAAGGGCAACCTACCGAATAGGAGAAGGTATTTGCAAATGATATATCTGATAAGGAGTTAACACCCAAATTATGTAAATAAATCATTACAACTCAACATCATAAAAACAATCAGATTAAAAAACTAGCAGATGACCTGAATAGGCTTTTCTCCAAAGAGTACATACAGACGGCCAACAGACACATGAAAAGATGCTCAACATCACTAATCGTCAGGGAAATGCAAATCAAAACCACAGTGAGACACCACCTCACACCTGAGGTATCATCAAAAAGACAACCAGTAACAAGTGTTGGTGGGGATGCTGAGGAAAGGAAACTCTCATGCACTGTTGGTAGAACTATAAATTGGAACAGAGACTATGGAAAACAGTGTGGAAGTTTCTCAAAAAATTAAAAACAGAACTACCATACAATCCAGCAATTCCACTTGAGTATTTTCCCACAGAAAACAAAAGCACTAATTTGAAAAGATGTACACACCCCTATGTTCGCTGCAGCATTTTTTACAATAACCAAGATATGGAAACAACATAAGTGTCCACTGATAAATGAATGTATAAAGAAAATGTGGTATATACATACAGTGGAATGTTAGCCATAAAAAAGAATGAAATATTGCCATTTGTGACAATACAGATGGACCTAGAGGGTAATATGCTAAGTGAAATATATCAGACAGAGAAAGTCAAATACCATATGATTTCACTTATTTGTGGAATCTAAAAAAACAAAACAAATGAACAAGCAAAGCAAAACAGAAGCAGGCTCTTAGATACAGAGAACAAACTGGTGGTTGCCGGAGGGGAGGGGAGGGGAGGGGAGGGGAGTGGGGAGTTTGGAGAAATAGGTGAAGGGGATTAAGAGACACAAACTTTCAGTTATAAAATAAGTGTCATGGGGATGTAATATACAGCATAAGGAATATAGTCAATAATATTGCAATAAGTTTCTATGGTGACAGATGGTTACTAGACTTACCTTGGTGATCATTTCATAATATTTAATGTTGGGTCATTATGTTGAACATCTGAAACTAATGTAATATTGTACATTAATTACACTTCAATTAAACACACACACACACAAACAATATAATCCTTGAGCAATACAGATACAATCCTTACCTCAAGCCAACCTACAGTCAGTGGGGAAGGCAAACAAACAAAACAGAATAAGGCTAAAGTGTGATAGGGATGAAAATAGGTGCACAGTGGGCTGGGGGAGGGTCACGTCTGAGACAAACCCAGTGGGATCTCAGAGTATCAGGACAAGTCTCCCGTAAACTGTGATTTTTAAAATGAGATCTGAAGGATAAGTGGGTAATCACCGGGCCAAGCATACAAGGAAGGTTGTGTCAGGCACTGAATCCTTCACGAGCTGGACCTTTTTTTCTTCCTCAGACAAAGCTCAGTTTGGCTGAGGTGTTAGGAATAAGGTGGCAAGTGATAAAAGGGGAAACCAGTAAAAAAAGATTCGGAAGCCCCTGATATAAAGTGATCAAACATTTGGACCTTAACCTCAGCCCTTGTGAATCCTCCTTCTGATGGGTTTTTAACCCTAGATTGACATGATCAGCTGAGTATCCTGGAAATACTATTCTGCCTGCAGTAGGCAGACAGGATTGGAGAGGGGCAATGCTGGATTAAAGGGGCCCAGTGAGGGAGCTGTTGTTCTGAGTAATTCCTAAGAGATGACTGTGGTCTGTGAGGGATGGCCCAGGTTCCCAGAATAATTGACCTAGAGTACAAACTTTTTAACAGGACAAAGGTATCTTAAAGATTCAACCGACCCTAATTCTATGCTTGTTCTGCAGTTGGTACCATTAAACAGCTTGTCATAAATTCAGTTTGACCCTACTTACCTTAGAACTCTTTTTAGCCACTTTTCATGGATGTAGGTGACGTTCTTTACCAGATGATGCTCCTTTTTCATGGGAGAAGTGTCTTCTTTTAAGGGTCAGCTCTGTAGAAAACCTGGGGAATGTAACATCCGATAGGTATATTAATGAAGTCCCTTTCCGCATCTAGCAGCTTTAGCAAGAGCAGAGAGTTCCCTTCTGGAGCTCAGGACTCTCTTCCCCAGAGTGAGAATGGAATAGCAAATTATAAAAAATCATTCTGTTTTCATAATAAGGAAGGCTGTAGAGCTATAATGCCGTGCATCTTCTTCTCTGATATGTACAGCGTGAGGCAAGCAGGGTTCTTAGCATTTCTTGAGTGAAAGACATAATTTATCATTCTGGGCCCTGGTCGTTATTTTTCTTTCCAGGAGGAGGAGGTCATTTGGTAAATGGAACCCAGCTGCACTAAAAGGGGTAAAGGCCTCCAAAAAAGAAAGCAATTCATTCTCTTCTTAATCCCTTATTATTGCTGCTTTTAACTGCTTCCTCCTGCACTACTGCTATTATATGGTTCGGTGTTCAGTTCATGTGGCTGTGTATTGCTTTATAATATTAAGAGCACCTTGTGTGTCTGTGTGGTAGGGAGGTTGGGGGAGGTACAAGTGACATGGGCATGTGAGTAAACGGATGAATAAAGGTGAAAGGCACGTCTTGAAGCCGGTTAAACAACACAACCAAGGAAGAAGTGTCTTGGTTTAACTACCGAGATGTTTCTCTGGATTTCTTCCCTTATGAGCTTTCAAAATCAATAGAGGCTCTGGCTATGAGCTAACCTGCAAAAGGAGATCTGGTCTCATGCGAATAGAAAAGTACAAAGCTGCTTCCAAGAAACGAAAAATACCCATGAAAGAAATGTTTAATGTAGAGCCGGCCGCAGTGGTTAGGGGTGGGCCGCATCAAAGAGATTTTGAAAGCCCAGAGAGTTACTTAACAACAGCTCCAATGCCTCACAAATTGACTAGCTATCTTAAATTAACCTAGAGAAAGAGAAATGCTGGCAAGGCTGAAAATGTTGATTAAAAAATTGTTTCTAAAGGATAAAAATGGCAGAGTGGATTCCAGACCTGCCTGGTTATTTTGTGACACACACTTCAGGGACCAATTTGAATAAGTCAGTCACATTGATATGGTTATATTTGCATGTGGCGGCGGTTGCTGCTTAAATAGCTGCGTGTTTATTGACGTGAGGATGCACTTTAAGGTACATGCCGTGAAACTTGCCACCTGCGGTCTGCTCCTGGGACTCCCAGCAGCTCTCTGATTGATGGGCATACTCTGCGCTGTGCTTGAAAGATAGCAAAATGGTGTGGAGAGAGTGAAGGAGAGGAAGCAGCTTGAACCACTTCCAAGTTTGCGCTGAAATTGGCCCTTGTGACATTTTTAATTCACATCTGGAGGAAAATAAATGTGGCCACAATTATTAATACATTCTGGAAGAAATAAGTCAAGAGCTACTTAGGCTGCACAGGTGTCTGTTATCAAAATCTCAGCAGAGCAGTGTCAATACGGTGTATGTTATTTTAGACTCTCCAGGTGGGCTGTGGCTAAGAGAGAAGAGCATTAAGGGGATGCTTAAATACAAAATGTTAATTTTGCAGGAAAGGAAATTGGTGAACGAGATTAGAGGAATCCACTGGTATGTGAGCTGAGAGATCTCGAAGGATAGAACAGGAAAACGAAAAGCAAATCACTCTTACTGAGAAGAAACCCACTAAAGAGATTTTCTGTGGCAGAGGAAAATGTCTTCCTGGTGATTGTTTCTGGAGAATCTGCAGTTGTCATTCCCTTCCCAACAGACCTTTATTCTCGACTAAATCCTTAATGAAATGATTTCCCTTTTAGTCGTAAGCTATTCACTGAGAATCTGGCAGCATGAATAGATTTTTTCCTATTTGATATTATTTAGGTAACCCTCTGTTTCTGAGGCTACCTATCTAGAATGCAAAAGTTTGTCAATCAGTTTTATGGGGCTTTGATTTGGATATGATACTGGTGTTATAAAACTGGGAGCGTCTCTGGAGACTCAGCCATAACCAGCATAAGAGAGCCATCAGTTACTGGGTGGAAGATCGCTCACCTGGGAGAATAATGTAGTCTGTGACGCTAAAGACAGTAAGTGACTTGCCAAAAAGCATACTGCTAAGCAGTGGCACGTTTAAAGGCAGCTTCTGTATTTTTTCATCACACTCACATGTAAACCTTGACATTTTATGTATTATGTTCTACGTCCTGGAACCTGCATTTGGGAGGCAACAGGGATTCTGGTTTGCCCAAGCAGGTAAAATGATAATCCCGACACATAAAAAGAAGTTGCAGTCTGTGGTGAAGTAGGACCTGTACTGTGTTTTGAGTGTGTATATGGTTGGCAAGTATTGCAGAAGTATAGGTGGTGGAGGGTTTGCTTAGTATTGGGTAAATGTTATTAAATGTAGCTAGACGGTTTACCTTTATTGTTTAGCTTTCTCTATGGCAACCAAGATCTCATTTGAAATTAGGACTTTGTTTTTAGTTATTGCAGCTGTTGTTTCTGGAAGTGATTAATGGATCTGAGTTAATCTGCTCGTTCTAGAAAGGAAGCGTTTCAGTCTCTTGGAGAACTACATGATGATACCTTTTTCTAGCTAAGTAAGAAAGGGAATAAAATTATAGCAAAATAGATGCCGTTCAACCAGAGCAATGACCTTGCAGGAAATAAATATCCACTGTCTCTACCGATTTCTCATGTGAGTCAGGTCTTATTCAAAAAGAAGTCCAGATCATTGTAGGATTCTGCAGACAAATTTGGTACTTAATTTCTTTCTTGTCAGACAAGAACAAGCACACCAGGCAAGGGAGATTTACAGACCTCAGAAACAGGAAAGGGCAAGGGTCTGGACCTTGTGGTAGAGTCACCACTGTCACCCAGAATCTAACATGCTGGATATCACCCAGGGAGAGCATACCCCAGTTGAAAATAAAGTACCGTATCTAAGATTGTTAACGAGTTCTGTCCTCAGACAGGCCCTGGCTTATCACTGTTGCCTGGTAAATAAGAATCTTCTTTTTCCTTTGGGGATTTAAAAAACGCAATTCTATTGCTGCAATTTCTGTGGCTGCCTAACAAAGCAACATAACAGTAGACACTACGTGCAAAATATGTAAAGGTTTCCCCGAAGGGTAGAATGGGTGCGATAGTGGCTTATAATGAGGAAATCCAGGGAGAATTTTCCAACAAGCAATATCATAAAGAAGAAGAAGTTTTCCCAGCCATGAGACCTAATTAATGGAGTCAGGTTTATAGAGGAGACACAGCTTAACAGGTTTTCAGTAACCCCAATAAATTAATAAATTAAATTACATTATTTAATTGCATTTAAATTAAAGGGCAGGGTTAGGAGAATATTACACTTCATGATTATTTTAATAATAGCTTTACTGAGATATAACACACATGCCATAAAATGTATCCCTTTAAAGTATACAATTCAGTGCTTTTTAGTATATTCACAGTGTGCAGCCATTAACACTATTTGATCCTGGCTACTTGTTTTTAACTTTTTAAAAGTGCAGACAATTTTTCTAACACAAAAATTTCAGGTATCTTTTGGGTATGTTTGTACCATTTCTTATGGGGACTCCGAAAGTTTGGCCAATGACATTCTTATATCAAGTTTAGAGGAAATCCCCTGAACAAAAATGTGCATCACTGGACAGTTGCACTGACATTTTCCCAGATATCTTAGGCACTTGAAACTGTATTAGGAAAGGTAATGCATCATGCCATGAGTATGGAAAGAGAACTCCTTTTCAGGGCTCTAGAGACCTGAGTTCTACACAAGCATACCACTTAGAGGCTTGCCCAAGCCATTTAATCTCTCTGGACTACGTTTTTTCTTATGTATGCAAAAGAAAAATCAAATATTTGCTGAGAATTCACTATGAAAACAGGGTGCTGTGACAGCAATGGGGAAGAGTGGGTTACTTTAGCTTATCTGAACAAAGAGAGAGTGACATTTGAGCTGAAACCTGCATGTCGCAAAAGAGGCAGGCAAGTAAAAAGCTGGGAGTAGAGCCTTGCATGCAGAGGATAAAGCAACTCTTAAGACCCTAAGACCAACTGGACTTACTGAAGGACAGAAAGAAGCCCAGAGAGGCTAGAGCACAGTGAGCAGTGGGGTTTTGAGTGGAGACTTGAGAAGTCTAGTCAGGGCTAGATCATGTAGGGCCTTCTAAGAAAGCTGCAATAGGCTTCAAGTCTATCCTAAGTTCAATGGATAGGCATTAACCAGTTCTAAGCAAGAAAGTTTCATGTTTATGTTTTTAGTAGGTTATTGCTATGTGAAGAGGGATTTTAGGGAGGCCATAAAGAAAGCAGGAATATAGGAATATAGGAAGCCACTGTGTGGTCCAGGCAAACTGTGTTGCTGGCTTGGACTAGGCAGGTAGCAGTGAAGATGAGGAAAAAACAATACCTATTACATCTGACACTATGTGCTTCCTATAGTTTTAATGAGATTCAAAGGAGCAAAAGGAAACATTTATTAAGTGTTAACATATAGCAGGCTCTCTGGGCAAGATTTTTAAAATACGTTTCATTAAATCTTCCCAACAAACCTATGAAATTGGTAGCCAATGAATGTGAATAAAGTTTGAAAGTTAAAACGTATTATACAAACATGAAGGGACGGTATTATTATTATTATTGTTATTGCTATCATTTATATGTTTGGGTCCAGTCATGACTGCTATGGTAATCCTGAGAATGACTTATATACCACATACCCTCTTCAAAGAGTAAATGGGCTGCCCTCTTATATTTACCATGAATCTTCTTTAAGCTGTCTTTGAAGAGGGCTTTGTAGTTAATCAGCTGTCAAGTTTAAAATGCTAACTCTTGTATGTGCAGCATGTCATGTTTTTAAGAATCAAAGAGCACTATCCTTTTCTTTGTACAAATGCAAAAACTACAACAAAATGGAAACAAAGACCTATTGAATAAATTTGGATCCCACTGCGTTTAGAAAGCATCCATGTGTTCAGTAGAATGACAAATTGCCTTCCGTTCGCCAAGCAAGGCATTCTGCTCTCAAGGAGTTCAGATTCTAGTGGGGTGAGAGGCCAGTTAGGTGAATAATTAAAATAACAATAGTAAGAATAATGATAATTAACATCTACTGGGAACTTTCACATCCCAGGCATTATTCCAGGTATTTTATATTTAATATACTATGCAATCCTCACAAAACTCTACGAGGTTGGTGTTATGGATAGCCCCATTTCACAGGTAACAATTTTCAGATGACACAGGTGATAAGTAAGTGATTTGAGAGAAATAGAGTGGTAGGGCACTTAGATCATTTTTCTTGATATAGATGTGTCCCTCCACAAGAAGCAGCGAGGTGAGGAAAGGGGAAAATAGAGAAAGGAGCAGACAGGCACAAGAGAGCCGTGGCATATACCACCCTGAAGGTGACAGTCGGGATTTGGGCTTTTCACTGAGTGAGAAGGGTAGCACATAGAGGGCGATCATTTGTACCATATCATGATGTCCTGAGAAGTATCATGCCTATATCAGACACAGACTCACTTTTACCAACAAAACAGCTTTAGCCCAGTTACAGAAAATAATAATGTACATGGCCTTTCACTTTATGAAGCTGATCGTTCTATGAATGACAAGGAATATTAAATGGAAAAGAAAAGAAGCATGTAGAATAATTGATTTTGGATCCACTTTAAGACTTCAATAGAAGGGGTGATGTGCTTTCTTTGTTAATTCCATTTTAAGGGAGGCATAGAGCTACATTTCTAAATGTGGTCAAATAAATAACATTAAGGATATATCTTGAATGATTGAAAACTCAAAGCAAGTTGGCATTAAGTCTTAAATTCTCATGGCTTTTTATTAAAAAAAAATACGGAAGAAGTGAGTTGACATTATGTTCCAGCAAAATGAAATATGGCATTTTAATGAGAAATGTCATTTTCTTGGGTTATAGAAAGACAACAAAAATGATAAAGCCAGTCAACATCACTAGGGTTCTCTCTTTTTTTTTTTTTTCCCTCTCTCCCATATATCCAGTATTTTATTTTGATATACTTGTCAAGCCCTTTGGTTTCCTTTGGGAAGAAAGAGCTATATGGCTAGGAAATATTACTCAGCATTTATTTATGGCTGTCATTGTTTTTAATAATGAACAGACACAGAATGATTTTTTTTTCTGTTCTTCATCAAAGTCTGGAACAATAAACTTGACTTTTATTTTTTCTTTTTGGATACTAGATGCCCTTTACAAATATTAGCTGGTCAAACCTTATTGTCTTCTAGAGTGAGTAGTTTATAAATTGGCACATAAATTGAGAAACTAAGAATGGTAACCAGTCACCCAGGCAGGAGAAAGGAGAAGAAATAGGCAGCTCATGTGTTTTTCCTAAGTTTTGCTTCAGTGTGGAACATACTTTATAAGTGGTGTGATCATTTCAGAGAGGGTAGATGCATTTAATAGACAATAATTGATTTGGGGAAACATGGGGGAGTTTACTTGCTTCCGGGAAGACCAGAGATGAGATCACTATTGCCTGCTAGATAGTTCTAGAAGAGCTTTAAAAGGAGGCAGATATGTTAATAAGGAAGCAAAACATCCTTCTTATAACAGATCAAACGGAATCTTATATTACTAACTTCCTTTTGAGTCATCTGGCCCATTAGAGTCCTATGGTAATTTATACAGTCTAATCCGCCACCTGGGAAATTTTATCTTCACCTGTGCAGCCAGTAAGGTAGACAGGGACATAATATAGTCTCACAGGGGTTTACTTTTGTCTAAGACTTATGGAGCTCACAAGAAATTTCTTCTCCCTGCCCAGCATCTCTCCATTTCTTCTGATTTCAGCCCCTTACCAAAAGTAACACCAATAAAACCTACCTCATATAAAGGCTATAGGTGGCTGATGAGGAAAGATGAACGAAATATTATCAGGACCGTATATTTTATATATGATACCAAAATCCACTTTTAATTCTAGGAAATCCATATAAATTTCTGAGCTCTTAGGTTCTTCATGTTCTACCCATAAAAAACTGAAGATCTGAGTTGAGAAATCAAATATTCAGAATGTCATAGATAATATACATCTACCAGAAGAATGATGAACTATTCTAAGACAACAGAAGGGGAGCCTGTCACCCTGGGCTATGTCTGATAGATAATGAGACACGGGCTGGAGAACTCTGAAATTACTTCCTGTAAATGACAGAGAGTTGATATATGGTTTGGAACAACTATAATTCCAGACTTTCGTTGCTTAAGAGGGAACCTCTAATTACATTATAAGAATTCTTACAGATTGTTTCAATTATCTGTACACAGTTTGCCCATCTCTACCTGCAAATAAATGCCTGGTCCTTGTGCTAATATTTACTCTTTTGAGAGTCTAACATTTCACTGATAGAACAATCATTGACTCTAACTCTCCCCTTTTAGAGAAGAAATCTAGAGTGGTCACATCTCATAAGTGTTTAAGAAATGACCTAATCAGGTGAAATAAATGTCCATGATATAGTGCAAAATTATTCATTCATACATACATACATATTTTAGTCTACATACATTTTTTTCTTGGCAAACACCTACCATATGCCAAATATTGTAAGTCTTTTGCCTATTATCCATCTGATTTATTACCATCCTACTCATTTTATAGAACTCAGTTCAAGCATTCCCTCCTCCAATCATCCTTCCTGACTTTTAGTCTGACTTAGCAATCTCTTTGCTATACTCTCATAGAATGAATGCATATCTTTATCAGCATACTCATCACACTGGGACGCAACAGTTGATCTACTTGTTTATTTTTCCTCCAGCTGGCCTCTACTCTCCATGAAGGAATGAACCATGCTTTTATTTACTATAAATTCCTCTTATATGGTACATAATTGAATGTAAACTTAGACCCCAAAGCATTGGCAAGACAAAGAACACTTTTATGCACGGAAGTGACATGAACAGATTTCTGTTTTCTAGTGTGCACAAATGCTGTGGTGAGAACTATGGCTTTTAAATGGTGATGACTGGAAGGAAAGACAGTTGGGAGTGATTTAGGAAACAGGATGGAGTTTGAACTAAGGCAAGGCTATTGTTATTGAGGAGATGAGGAGAGGACAAAAAAGGATTTTAAGGTTAAATAAAACATTTAGAGATTTGTAGGCTGAATCTACTTTTCCCCTCACTTTTCATATTTAATTAAAGATATTTCTTTGGGTTTCTGGTGTGCACTTTTTAAAAGATGATGGTAACTTTCTCTGAAACAGGAAAGAGAACAGGAATATGCAAAGTAAGGTACATTCAGTTCTGAATATGTTAAACATGAACTCTATTTGTATGCCCCTCAAGAATCTCAAAATGAAAAGGAACATGTTATCCAGGAAGACTACATCACATGGGAAATAGGGATGCTTAGAATGGAACACTAGGGACAAGAATTCTAAGAGATGAACAAGGGGGAAAAATATATAATGAATTATTCAATTAGAGGTAACACAAAGAGTAGAGCAAGAGGCGTTGTTGGCTAAGGTTAGATTATAACTTTATGTCTTTCTTTACCTGCATTGATCTCTTCCCGGGGTCTCACCCATCAGGAAATTATCTCTTTCATTCTTAATCTACAACACAGATCTTCTCAGTAACATGTGAAGAAAGAACTGTCATTCTCCAAGGAGCCTACAGCAAAAACCAAAGACTGGGCGAGACTCTTTTCCTTCCTGTTCTCAGCATGGTGCTCTCAAAATAAAATAATTCTTGCTTTCATTTTCCATCTAAAAAACTCAATTCATTGTAAATTGAAACAAATAAAACTCTACATAATACAAATCGCATTCCAAGTGTTCAGTGATTTGTCGGCTAATGATATGGGAAAATTGTTTGATCAGCTTTGACGGAAATGTTCATCACCATTTTAGCAGCTTTGTCATTCACATTTGGAAGCATCCCTTATGTTTAAGTGAGGAGAAAAGGCAAGGATGAGCTCTTAAAAAAAAGGTATGGAGATAGAATCATTCTGGGCTTTGCATAAACTCTCAAATAGACAAAACAACTGAATAATTCTGACCTAAAAATGGCAAGGTCAAGTTGTTATCTCATGCCCTGTAAACATGTGGATGGTGATTTTATTTTCCCTAAGGGAATAAACAGAAAATAATCAAGTCACACTGGTAATAAAGTTTGGTCCAGGTGAAGTTGCTACTTCAGAATTCTTGCCTCCGTCTTGGCAACTGAGAAGTTGGCCTGAAGTCTGTGACATGTGTCCTCAGTGTGAAACTTCAGCAACAAAGTGACTTGTACACTCATCTTAGGCAAGTCACTTGTGTGCTGGAAGGGCAGTGAGATTTTGCCTGAAAAATCCATAGAAGCTTCTGAAGATTCACACAGAACTATGGAAACGCTTAGAAGTGACTGCTAGATTCTCTGACCAATGGTGGTATGCTATATCAATATGAGACAGGGCTTTCTCTCCTTACAAAATTGCAGGAGTTTAGGCAAAGATGACGGCAGCTGCAGGTGGTCCTTAGGAGACAGAATGCCTACTGAGCATTGTAGGAAAAGTCTCCATTAAGTCTGTGCATCCAGGACAAATCAGGTCTTCACACTGAGTATACAGTACAGTCACTTTGTTCTCATCAGTCACACCTGGTGCTATTTACCCAGCATGGTTAAAGAGCACAGTTTGCCAACTAGAGTTCTGCAGAGGGTGTACTGGGAGTCCAAAGAAATTATTGTTTTGTTGCCTTCATATAATAGGAAGCCAGAGACACTGAGTTTAGGCAGAAATACTGTATTACACCACTTTGTTGCAATAGAGAAGGCACTGATGTCCATACCTCATGCTCTTATGGTAACTACCCAAGCTCTTTTCAATTACCAAGAGCTAAGGATAAAGAAAGTAATTCAGGCTCTGTCTCCTTGATGGCAAGCATCTGCTTAGTTTAGCCCCAAAGCTTAGTGAATGAAGGGTGAAAGGTCAAACAAATCCATGTTCTGGATTATGTATGTTTAGAGCAGTCAAGGAAGCATTAGAAATAAATTTTTGCTTAAAATGAAGAAAATAAGTCTCTGGAGAAGGGAAATGGTATATTTAGAGTCACTGTGTGAGGAAAATAATATATGTTACTTTCTGTCAGAAGCTTTAAGAATCATGTGTAAGTTGAACTAAAACAAATAATTCTAAAATTGATATGGAACCATAAGAGACCCAGAATTGCCAAAGCAAACCTGAGGGAAAAGAACAAAGCAGGAGTCATAACCCTCCCAGACTTCAGGCAATACTACAAAGCTACAGTAATCAAAACGGAGTGGTATTGGCACAAAAACAGACATATGGATCAATGGAACAGAATAGAGAGCCTAGAAATAAACCCACACACCTACAGTCAAAAAATCTTCCCCAAAGAAGCAAAAATATACAATGAGAAAAAAACAGTCTCTTCAGCAAGGGGTGTTGGGAAAGTTGGACAGTCACATGTAAATCAATGAAGTTAGAACACACCCTCACACCATACACAAAAATAAACCCAAAATGGCTTAAAGACTTAAACATAAGACATGACACCATAAAACTCCTAGAAGAGAGTATAGGCAAAACATTCTCTGACATAAACCATACCAATGTTTTCTTAGGTCAGTCTCCCAAAGTAATAGAAATTAAAGCAACAAATAAACAGATGGGACCTAATCGAATGTACAGGCTTTGGTACAGCAAAGGAAACCATAAACAAAATGAAAAAATCAACCTACGGAATGGGAGAAAAGATTTGCAAATGATGCGACTGACAAGTGATTAATCTCCAAAATATACAAACAGCTCATACAACTCAACAACAAAAAAACAAGCAACCCAATTGAAAAATGGGAAGAAGAACTAAATAGGCATTTCTCCAAGGAAGACATACAGATGGCCAAAAAGCACACAAATAGATGCCCAATATCACTAATTATTAGAGAAATGCAAATCAAAAGTACAATAAGGTACCACCTCACACCTGTCAGAATGGCCATCATTAAAAAGTCAACTAATAACAAATGCTGGAAAGGGTGTGGAAAAAAGGGAACCCTCCTACACTGTTGGCGGGAATGTAAGTTGGTGCAGTCACTATGGAAAAACAGTATGGAAGTTCCTCAAAAAACTAAAAATACAGTTGCCATATGATCCAGCAATCCAACTCTTGGGCATATATCTGAACAAAACTATAATTTAAAAAGATACATTCACACTTATGTTCATAGCAGCACTTTTCACAATAGCCAAGACATGGAAACAACCTAAGTGTCCATCAACAGATGAATGGATAAAGAAGATGTGGTACATATATACAATGGAATACTACTCAGCCATAAAAAAAGAATGAAATAATGCCATTTGCAGCAACATGGATGGAACTAGAGACTATCACACTAAGTGAAGTAAATCAGAAACAGAAAGACAAATACCATATGATATTACTTATATGTGGAAACTAAAATGTGATACAAATGAACTTATCTACAAAATGGAGACAGACTCACAGACACAGAGAAGAGACCTGTGGTTGCCAAGTGGGGAGGGTGGGGGAGGGATGGAGTTGGAGGTTGGGGTTAGCAGATGTAAGCTATTATATATGGAATGGATAAACAACAAGGTCCTACTATATAGCACAGGGAACCATACTCAATCCTATGATAAACCATAATGGAAGAGAATATAAAAAAAGAATGTATATATATGTATAACTGAATCACTTTGCTGTACAGCAGAAATTAACAAATCATTGTAAATCAACTATACTTCAATTAAAAAAAGAATCATGTGTAAGTTACCTTATCCATTTTCCTATCAGGGAAAATATGGAAGCAGGGAGATGGAGCTCCCTCCAGCCTAGGACCCTGAGTCAGGACAACATAGAACAAAGCTTCCTAGATGCCCCAGGATGGACAGGTGGTGTGAACATATAGTAAGCCTTTCACTAATTTAAGCCACTTAGACTCAGGGATTATTTATTTTAATTTCAGTGTTGTTTTTATTGCAGCACAGTCAAGCCTACATTGATTGATATATCCATCTAGTAAGTGGAGTTTCTAGAGGCAGAATCCACGTTTACTTATGTGTAGCCTCGTTCTTGGCCTATAATATTAACACAAAGCTACACGCAAAAGTGCATACCAATATGTGTACCCAACCACATGTGGTTAAGGAAATACGGCAGTAATTACATGCGATAGATGAGTGAGACTTATGGCTGCTTAGTCAGTTGACCTTTAGAAATGCATGACCTTGCTAACCTTGGTAGTCACATCTACAGTTTAGATGTCATGGAGAAGTGTAACCTGGTCCAAAATTATAATCACAGATGAGATGATTCCATTGCTCCTTAGCCTTGCATTTATCTCTCTAAAATGCAACCCTGATCTCCCTCCCCATGTAAATCCATGTATCTGCTGAGATCATCTATGTGTATCTGTTAGGATTGAGTTCAACTGTAAATAAGAACTACCACCAAACTAACAGTGGCTGCAACAAGTAAAAGTTGTGGGGTTTTTTTCCATGTATCAAGTATTTAGAGGTAGGCAGCCACTCAAGGATGTTTTTGACACCTAGATCCTTTCTTGTCTTTGGTCCTTATCATGGTCTCCTTCATTCTTATGCTGGATGCACTGTGGCTGCAAAATGAATGCTGTAGCTCTAGTCATCACAGCCACACTTAGAGTAAAAAAAAGGGAGGGAGAAAGGACAGCAGTGCTTGCAGATTTCACTTCAGTCTCACTGGCCAGGACTGTGACTTATGCCCCCTCCTCAGGGCAAGAGACGCTGAGAAACTGCAAACAAGAATTTTCATGGGCTTCCCTGGTGGTGCAGTGGTTGAGAATCTGCCTGCCAATGCAGGGGACACGGGTTCGAGCCCTGGTCTGGGAAGATCCCACATGCCGCGGAGCAACCGAGCCCGTGCGCCACAACTACTGAGCCTGCGCGTCTGGAGCCTGTGCTCCGCAACAGGAGAGGCCGCGATAGTGAGAGGCCCGCGCACCGCGATGAAGAGTGGCCCCCGCTTGCCAGAACTAGAGAAAGCCCTCACACAGAAACGAAGACCCAACACAGCCAAAAATAAATAATAAATAAATTAAAAAGAAAAAAAAAGAATTTTCATGATTGGCTTAGACTAATCCATCACTTGAAAGCGAGCATATTCTCTCCCAGAACAAAATCAGGGCTCCTGCTACCAAGGAAGAAAAGAATGCGCTTATACTTATTACATTTATTCCAGGTCATGAGATGGAAGATGATGTCACCTCAGCACACCTGATAAATGGTCTATTGCCCAACTCACCCCGATTGTCGTTATCAGAGCACGGAAAGAGAAGGCTCTTTAGGACAATGAAAATTGTTCATTGGGCCCTCTCCTAGAGGTTCATTCATTCTAGCTACTTTTTTAAATGAATTAAGGCTCTTGAGTCATGTCAGAACAAAGATTGAGAGTGCTTAACTGCCTAGCCTTGTTAGAAAACTACAGGAATATGCTCAATGAGAGATGTGGCTTGTTAATTCCAGTTCTTGCTAACTCCACAGGGATGGTAGCAAGTACCGGGCCTTGGATTCAATGAGACATGGTTTGACTCAAGCATCCACTATTTGGCAGCTGCTTGATCACGTGTATGGATCGTTTTACCTCTGTGATTCCCACCTTTTTTTTTTTTAACTTTTATTTTATATTGGAGTATAGCCAATTAACAATGTTGTGATAGCTTCAGGTGTACAGCAAAGCAACTCAGCCATACATAAACATGTATCCATTCTCCCCCAAACTCCCCTCCCATCCAGGCTGCCACATAACATTGAGCAGAGTTCCCTGTGCTATACAGTAGGTCCTTTTTGATTATCCATTTTGAATATAGCAGTGTGTATGTGATTCTCACCTTTATGTGTGATAATAAACTTTAGGATTATCAAGCAAATTAAGTTGTAATAGGTAATTTATATGTCTTAATATTACTCATAGGTTCTTCACAAAATAAAAGCACTGGGGGCAACTTAGAAAGAGGTTTAGTAGAAGTCAAGCAATGAGAAGGTTGCATTTGGAGTAGTCAAACATCGACCCCCATGCTCTACAGGGAATTCAATTTTTCCTCACTACTTCAATGGCTCTTCATAATAAAAACCCTTCTTCGGATTAAACAAAAATCTGAAAATCTCTTTCTTTCAATTTCTCTGAGACTTAGCTATTGGTTTCTGATTCTTTGAATTATTCCCTATGCCATAGTGTTGTATAATTTATACAGAACACTCTCTCCTGTCTTGTATTATTTAATTCTCCAAAGTGTTTGGAAAAAGGATTTTGTATGAACGCAGTGACACAAAATAAAGCAGCATTGTACCAGTGTATTGCATCTTTAATAAAGTTGCTCTCAAACAGCATTTCAATAAATGAAATGTACCCGGGAATGAAAAGTTTTCATATATCAAAGGTATGCTATGACCTGCTCTGGGACATAAAGCCTAATGCCATAATACAGCCCAGAGGTTTGTGTCTGATTTGATTTGGCTTTCTTTCTTTTCTTCTAAAGGAATAATACCTACTTTCCAAAATAATAATCATAAAAGAAAAAAACCCATGTCATCCAATGACAGAAAAAAAGCACCATTAAAATTGAAGGCATTCAGTGAATGTTAGATCCTAAGCTTTGAGGGAAAACTACACACACACACACACACACACACACACACACACAACAAAGAAGGGAAAGGGGGCTTTGTCAATTTTAATAATTTATAACACATCTCCAGGAATGTTCCAAGCCTCCTTCTGTATGAAGCTGTCAAACATGAAACAAAGAACAAGGAGAGAATCCCTGAAGCACTTAGTTTAGCATGAGTGAGATTTATGATTAGGGATACCTGTGTGTAGACAGAGTGGCTTCAAGTGCCCCAGAGCGAAGGCAAATGGAAGCGCCCTTATTGGTGATGGGAAATGGGAAAAAAAACGAAAAACACCTGACAAATGTGACATCACCTTCCTGATCATGTGACACCATTGCTACAAATAAGACTGCCTCCTCATGATTCCAGGGTGAGCTGTTTATTATAATGGGAAAGAATTGTCATTCAAAGCCACACGGAATGCAGTATTTGCCTTAAAGAGAAGAGAATTCCTTTTTCCCCAAGTAAGCATCTCCATGGCAAAAACTGAAGAGTACTGAGCAGACAGCTTTGCTCCCATACAGTGCCCGAAGGGGATCCAAAGTGTACAGTGCGATGTGGACCCATTTCAGGCCCTTTCTTCTGGAGTATGGAGACATATTAATCTCCAAGTCCAAGAGTCTTCTGCTGAAAGGTAAGTATATCATGGAAGAATAACACCTAAGAGATTATCAACTAGCTCACAGGACAAAGGTCCTATGATGGCCAGAGACAGATGATGCAAGAGGTAATAGAAATCAGAAAGGTACACAAGAAATTTTATCCATTTAATATATTTGATGAGGACTAGTCTTATTTAAAAGTGGGAAGACAGAAACTACTTTTCCATTACCTTTTTGTTTTCTGTTCTTTCCTTTCCTCTAGCTCCTGCCTTTGTAAATACAATGACTTTAGTCTTGCCAAGTAAACCTGGAAGTTTGAGAAAAAAGGTGACTGCTTCCCTACCACTTAAAACTGGGAGAGAAATGTCACATTTAAATAAGAAAGCACAAATAATCTTTGCAATGCTTGTTATGTGTTGGACATTCTCCTAGGCACCATAACATATGCTATTCCCTATAATTCTAAGGGTATCTTATAAAATATTATTATTATAATTTTAAAAAATAGTAAAGAAGACTTTGTGAAAGAAAGTAATTTGCTCATGATGTCATAACTAAGAGCTAGCCAGCAGGATTTGAAACCAAATATCCCTATAAATACTATATAAATACTATTTTTAAGACTGGAGAAAAGCATTGATAAAATCACTAGGGTACTGATAAATATTCTTTCTTATGTCAAAATGAATAGAATTTTTACAAGCCTATTTCCTTCTCCCCATCCTTCTTTATTTTTTCTTTTTTTTTTAACATCTTTATTGAAGTATAATTGCTTTACAATGGTGTGTTAGTTTCTGCTTTAAAACAAAGTGAATCAGTTATACATATACATATGTTCCCATATCTCTTCCCTCTTGCATCTCCCTCCCTCCCACCCTCCCTATCCCACCCCTCTAGGTGGTCACAAAGCACCGAGCTGATCTCCCTGTGCTATGCGGCTGCTTCCCACTAGCTATCTATTTTACATTTGGTAGTGTATATATCCAACAAATGTTTTATGAGTATTCACAAAGGCTGTGACTAGAGCAGTGAACAAAACAAGCACCATTCCTGGGGTGCTTGTATTCTAGGGGGTGGGGCAAAAACCAAAGAAATGAACATATTTTGGGTAGCAATGAGCACAACAGAGAAATATAAGACCACAGATGGGGATAGAGAATGAAGAGCTAAGGCCATGTTTGAGGTAGTTTTGGTGGTATACTTTAGGAGGTTGTTCTCATAGCATAATATTCAAGCAGAGATTTGAATGAATGAGTGAGCAAAGGAAACAAGGGCAAGGATCCTGCAGGCCATGGTAGCCCTTCAGCTCTTATTCTGAATAAGAGGCAAAGGCATTGGAGGATTCTTAAGTGGAGTAGTGACATGATCTAATGCAAGAGGTGAAAGGAGCTGGCTAGAAGTACTCAAAGTCTGGATGTATTTTAATTATAGCCGACAGGATACAACAAAGAATTAGATGTGAGGTATGTGCAAAAGAGGTATCAAGAAAAAATGATGGATTTGGGCATGAGTCACTGTAAGCAAATTACACACCAAGAGTTTGAGTGAAGATAGGAATATCCTGAGATCTTAAACCTGGCTAGAGTTTCAGTCTACAACATCATCTTACCCAGCTTGCGGACTTTGTAATCCTCTTCCCTTTGGTTTAGACCTCTTGTATTGGGATACTGGAGGCATCTTTTTGTCATCCAATTTGATACTGCATTATCCATGTGTTATTTATACAAATTTGTTTCAGGGCAAGTTTGATTTTGTTTCTTTCCTCCTCGTTTGCTTGAAATCTTAACAAATTGTTTAAGTCTGAGTCTCTGTAATAAACCCTTTAGAAATGGAAATGACAAGTTTCATGGCACAAGGCATACCAGAGATTTGAGTTTCTTTCACTACCAGGGAAATGATCATCATGAGGAGGAAATCTGGCAGTGATACTGTCATTGTTTAATTCTAGCCAAAAATTCTAATATACACACAAAACAACAAAGCCAAGAAATGTGTGTTTTGTTCTCAACTTATGCTATTAATGAAGAAAATCTCTTGCTGCAGAGTCGAACTTTTCCAGAAATTGTCAGACAAGGAAGAACAGATTTCAAAACTTCAGAATTCTTGTGACTCCGAAATTTTCAGTTGAAAATTTCCTATGAAAGGGGAGGCAATGACTTCTTTGCCCCTATAAGCTAGATACTCTTCTCCAATTATTGTCATGTTGTCTTGAAGTAGCGTATGCTAGGGCAGAGTTGAATGCTCAGTTACCAACCTGGGAGTACAGACTCCCAGATATAGATCATAGAATTTTCCCACTTATTTCCAGATACTGGTGGAGTAGTCAGTGGTCTATGATGTGTGCCTTCAGAGATCTACACAAAACTGGTTGTGATAAAAGATATCCTTTTACCTCAAAACTTTATCATTTGGGGTTTAATCTCCTGGAGCTTTCCCGCAAATCACATCCATCCTCCTTATCTTTTTTCTTTAATTTTTTTCTACATGCTTAAAGTTAAACTGTCTGGATCAAATCTTAAGCCCAAATTTCATTAGCTGTCTGACTGCAGGCAAGTTACTTAATCTCAGTGAACTTCAATCCTCACCTAAAATGGAAAACTCAGGTGGGGGAGCAGGGCATACAGACAGCACACATGAACATTTCTACACCAGTTGAGAAGTTCTGGACAGATATAAAGTGAAGTAGTAAGAACCAGAGAAATTAGAAGACATGGAAACACTTCCCAGCTCAAGTACGTTGGGGAGTAGGGAGATGCATAGAGGAAATTTCTATAAGACCTGGGCATTGAGGCAGGGCACTGGAGAGAATATTTGCCAGATTTGATCTCAAGAACTTATCAGACTTTTATTCTAGAACTAGCATGACACGTAAGTGTTATCTCATTTGCAAATTCCAAATGGTTGTTAATGGCTGCCCAGAGCAATATGTTGAAAAATATTCTAATGTGTAGCCTGGACTAATCAGGACCAAGATCTATTATGAATGTCTTGGATCATATTGATGCCATGGGAGCAGAATGGGAAAACGGAGGCACTGAAGCACATTATTTGCTAGTTTTCCCTTGCATTAGGAAACTGTCTTAAGGATTTTATTATGCATTGACTACACGTAGGCCTTGGTGGCTTTATGCCAAATGTGTTTTACTAGGACTCCCCTGAAGTTCTTTTCTTTGTACGAGTCCTTGAGATTTTTTGTGTTCAAAATATTTGTCCTAATGTCTATATGGTTGTTCTCCAGACTGTAAAATTAAGAAGCATGCATTGTTGACATAAACGGCCCTACCTCCATAGCAAGGAATACCGTTAATGCTTTAAGGTAAAATCCTTGACTTCTTAAAATTAGATTTCAATTGAAAAACTAATCTTTGTTCAGTTTTGGCTATTTAAAAATTATTATTAATATTTTGGTGAATATAATTTTTATCTTCTTTCCCATTGTGTATGTGTGTAGTATATACATATATATATATATACATGTATTTGTAGGTACATATGTATATTTGGGGTGTATAGATTTTTAGGCAAATACAGAATTATGTTGTTGTACATACTCTTTTATGACGGCTTTTTAAAAACTTAATATAACTATATCAGTTTCTTGTTTCTGATGTACACAAATTACCATAGACTTGGCAGCTTAAAACAACTAACTTTATTATCTTATAGTTATGGAAGTCTGAAGTTGGAAATGGGTCTTACAGTGTTAAAATCAAGCCGAGCTACATTTCTTCTGGAGACTCTAAGGGAGGATCTTTTTTTCTTGCTTTTTCCAGCTTCTAGAGGCTGCCTGTATTGCTTGGCTGTGTTTCCTTACTCCAACTGCAAAGCCAGAAGCAGCACTGCTCTGTCTCTCTCTCTTATACACACATACACACATATCTCTGTTCCCATCAGCACATTTCCTCTGACTCTGACACTCCTGCCTCCCCCTTATAAGAACACTTATAATTTCATTCATTTCACCTGCAAAATTCAGGCTTATTTTCCCATATTAAGACCTTTAACTAAATCATATCTGAAAAATTCCTTCTTTCTATGTAATACAACATATTCACAAGTCTAGGGATTAGGACATTGACATCTTTGGAGGGGTAGGCGTTACCCTGTCTACCACACATTGCACCTCTGGGTATTATATGGCAGCTTGAACACACACATTTATCTCTACTACTATGTTAATGGGAGAGTAGAAAGGAACAAATCAATTTTAATAAATGCTGTCTATTAAATCCTAAATAGATAATGGAATGAGAGAGTAGACAATAGCAACTGAGCAATTTAAACAGTTTGGAGTAGATGGGAAGCAGATGGAAGAGTGCAAAATGATTTAACAGAAAGTAGAAAGTTGAAATATGAGTCAGCAGAGGAATAATGCTAACAAACATGAAGCGTAATCACATACAGTATTCTGGAAAGGTCTTAGAGATGGTAGCATTTTGAAATTAGTAAGGCATGTCTGAGAAGTGTGCTAAAAAAAAAAGAATTTCTGAAAGATTGTAAAATCACCAGAGAGCTATCAAATTACCAGAGATATCCTGCTTCACTTCAGTCAGGCAAATAGACCTCCTCTCTACATACCAGAGAGGAAAGGTTTATTCCCTGGAGAGTAATAGGTAGAGCATCCTTGGAGTCAGATGAAGGCCATTCATTGGAGGAAAGGATGCCGTGGTTCACTGACATTCAGGAATTGACTAACAATCCATATAACGACCAGTGCAACTTCCATCTCCCTGCTTTTGTTCAACTCACAGAACACTGGCTTTGAGGTATATATCTCTAGGCAGAAGATTGCACAATTCTTCTCTGGAGAAATTGATTAGTCCAAAAGAAAACATCCCACACACTGACATTCAGAATTCTCCAATGAAATGACCACCTGGTCACCCAACAGTCAGAACCACCATCAACAAACACAAAGCTTCCAATCAGCTTTTTAGAAAGCTACTATAAACTATGAATTTATAGCCAGATCATACCCAATGTCTGTGTAAAGCTTTTGACAAGAAAGAGAGAAACCAACCAATAAAATAGAAATAAGTTGGTGAAAATAGTGTCAGTGAAAAGAATGGAAGATAACCTCAAAAACAAGATAATTAGTACAAGCAAAAAGAACAAAATGTTATGTAGAAAGGACAAATAGGGAAAAATAATACCATAAATATTAAAAATAAAAGAGCAGAAATTTAAAAGCAAACAGAAGAGTTGGAAGATGACATTGAGTAACTATTATTAAGCATGGAACAATGGGCAGTATATTAGTTTCCTAGGACAGTTAAGACAAATTACCACAAAGTTTGTGGCTTAAAATAACAAAAATATTCACAATATTGATTCTTCCAATCCAAGAACATGGTATATCTCTCCATCGGTTTGTGTCGTCTTTGATTTCTTTCATCAGTATCTTATAGTTTTCTGTGTACCAGTCTTTTGCCTCCTTAGATAGGTTTATTCCTAGGTATTTCATTCTTTTTGTTACAGTGGTAAATGGGATTGTTTCCTTAATTTCTCTTTCTGATCTTTCGTTGTTAGTGTATAGGAATGCAAGAGATTTCTGTGTATGAATTTTGTATCCTGCAACTTTACTAAATTCATTGATTAGCTCTAGTAGTTTTCTGTTGGCCTCTTAAAAAAAATATATTCCCTTACAGTTCTGGAGGCTAGAAATCTGAAATCAATGTGTCAGCAGAGTCACATTCCCACTGAAGTCTCTGAGGACAAATCCTTCAATGCCTTTTCCAGCTTCTGGTGGCTACAGGCATTCCTTGACTTGTGACTACACTCTAATTTCTGCTTCCATTTTCACATGACCTCCTCTTCTCCCAGCATATCTCCTTTGTGTGTCTCTTGTAAGGACACTTGTCATTTAATTTAGGGTCTACCTGGCTAATCCAGGATGATCATGATTTGAAATATTTAACTTAATTACTTCTGTAAAGAACCTTTTTTCAAATGAGTTCATATTCATAGGTTCTGGGAGTTACCATATGGACATAACTTTTGGGAGGCCACCATTCAACCCATCACAGGGAGAAGGAGAGTACAGGAGAAAAAATACAGGAAAATTAGAAAATCAATTGAAGAGGCTTAGTGTCTAACAGAAATTCCCGGAAAGGAGAAATAGAAGTTTAAAACTTGTCAAATATATGAAAATTCTCAGAACTGATGGGTATGAGTTTTCAAAATGAAAAGTGTTACTTTCCATTTTAGTTCCAACATATACAGTCTGGAATTCATCATTCCTATCTTTATATCAAGGAAAAAGCTGAACAAACTGAAAATCAATGACTTTCTTAGACCCATCAGAAAACTGACTTTACAGGATTAACTGCTACCCTCATATCTGTAGAGACAGACAAATTAGAAAGTCACATAGGAGGTCTGTTTACTTAGAGAAGCTATTGGAGGCATAAACTGGTAAGCACACTTGTATAGCAATTTTAGTAAATTGCTGGAGTCTGAGTGTAGACTAGCCTGAGAAACAGAAACTTCGGGGTCTCAATCTTACATGGAACCCCCATATTTTCATGGTCTTTATCTCTAAGAACCTCACCACTTCTTGTGACTGGTGAAGATCTGTTAAGCTTACAGTCTTGGTAGAGAGAAGGGAAGAATAATCCTCGTGAAATATGTCCATGGTTTTCTCTATAACAAAAGCCAACTTTCCTAGGGGAGAGGGGGTACCAGAGCTTATCCCAGAGCTGTGGAAGAAGAGGATTCCTCTCATTCCATCTCTCTCTACCTTCCTGTTTTAACTAAAGGGAAGTAGGGAAGCAATCTAAAAAGAAAGACTCAAGAAGGTCACAGGCCATTCAAAGACTGATATTTAAGTATAAGACTATAAAACACTTCCCTTCTCCTGCACCTTACCACTGTGCCAACAGGACTCTGATAATATATAATGGATTACAGCTGAAAGAGCTACAAAACATAGACTCTCTCTTAGAAGGAATAATTAGAGATGTCCAACTTCACATGGAACATTTATCTAGATGAACTGTATTCCAGGCCATAAAACATATCTTAACAAATTTAAAATAAAAGGAATAATATGAAGTACATTTTCAGATTAAGATGGAAATAAACTAGAAATCATAACAGAAAGATAGCTGGAAAACACTCAAATATTTAGATATACAACTATACACTTCTAAATAATGTATGAGTTGAAGTGTCAAGAGAAAGTTAAAAATATTTTAAAATAAATTAAAATAAAAACACAACTCATCAAAGTTTGAGGGACACAGAGAAGGCAACACTTAGAGGGAAATGCATAGCATTAAATTCATAATTTAAAAAGAAGAAATATCTAAAATCACCTAAGCTTCCACTTTAGGAAGCTAGAGAAAGAAGAGAAGTTTAGGCTTACAGAAAGCAGGAGAAAAAACTAATAAAAATTGGAGCAGAAATCAATGATGCTGAAAACAGTAAAACAGTTGAGAAAATCAACTGAACCAAAAGCTAGTTCTCTGATTGATGTTAATAAAATTAGTAAACCTCCAGCTAGACTGAACAAAACTGAAAGAAAAAAGACACAAATTATCAGCTTCAGAAAGGAACTAAGAGTCATCACTACTAATTCTATGGATATTAAAATGATAATAAAGAAATACTGCAAACAACACTATACCAAATTTTTTTTATTATTTAGACAATATGAACCAATTCTTTGAAAGACACAAACTACCAAAATTCACAAAAGGAGAAATAGAGAGACTGAGTAACTCTTTTTGTACTAAAGAAATCAAATCAATAATGAATAACCTTCCAAAAAAGAAAACACAGGTCAAATATTTAAGGGATGTTTGGTTAATTCTACAAATATTTAAGGATGGTCCATAATCTCTGGCTGAAAACAGAAGGCGGAGATTCATTCTATGAGGTTAACCTTACTCTAGGACCAAAACCAGACAAAAACATTGTAAAAAGGGAAACAACAGATCAGCATCTTTGATGAACATAGATAAAGATATTCTTAACAACATATTAGCAAAGTGAATTCAACGGTGAAAGCAAAACAATCATATACCACAACCAAGTGAAATTTATTCCAGGTTCACAAGGATTGTTCAATATTAGAAAATTAATCAATGCAATTCTCTACATGAAAAGACTAAAGAACACAAATTACATGATCATATCAATTGATGTAGAAAAAGCATTGGAAAAAATCCAAAAAATACTCATTCATAATTACATTATCAGGGCTTCCCTGGTGGCGCAGTGGTTAAGAATCCGCCTGTCAATGCAGAGGACATGGGTTCGAGCCCTTGTCCAGGAAGATCCCACATGCCATGGAGCAACTAAGCCCATGTGCCACAACTACTGAGCCCACGTGCCACAATTACTGAAGCCTGTGTGTCTATAGCCCGTGCTCCGCAACAAGAGAAGCCACCGCAATGAGAAGCCCGGCACTGCAACAAAGAGTAGCCCCCGCTCACCGCAATTAGAGAAAGCCCGCTCACAGCAATGAAGACCCAGTGCAGCCAAAATAATAACAATAATAATAATTACATTATCAGCAAACTAGGGAGAGGGACTCCTACTTAAATAAGAACATCTGCATAAAAGGTACATTATACTTAATGGTAAGACTCTGGGCACCGTCTGTCTAAGACTGGGATCAAGGAGAGTGTATCCTTTCTCATCCCTTCTATTCAATATCATATGAGAAATCCTAGATAGTGAAATAAGACAAGGAAATAAAATAAAAGATAACCATATTGGAAAGCAAGAAATAAAAATGTTTCTCTTGTCAGATGGAAAAAAGACCCAAAGAATTGACAAAAATCTCCAGCAACTAATAAGTACAACAAGATCACAGAATATAAGGCTAATATACAAAAGTAAATTGCTTTACAAAAATACTAGTAATGTAAAATTGGAATTTTAAATTTAAAAAGCAATACCATGTATGATAGCACCAAAACCCATGAAATATTTAGGTATATTAAATGTGTTTTATATAGGTTGTACCTATATATAAATTTGTAATCTAACAAAGCTTATATGCAGAAAACTACAAAACCCTAATGAACAAAATTAAAGATCTAAATAAATCAAGAGCTAGTCTATGTTAATGGAATATACAGTAAGACTCAATATTTTAAGATTTCACTTTTTCCTAACTTGATCTACGGATTAAACACAATCCTAATCAAAATCCCAGCAGGCTATTTCATAGATATCGATAAACTGATTCTAAAGTTCATGTGGCGAGGCAAAAGATCTAGAATAGCAACACAATACTGAAGAAAAATAAAGCTGGAGGACTCACATATGTGATTTCAATATTTATTACAATATAGAAATCAAAACAGTGTGGTGTTGGCAAAGAATAGATACATATATCAATGTAACAATGTAAAAAGTCCAGAAATAGACCAATACAAATATAGTCAACAGTTCTTTTGAGAAAGAAGTCAATTCAATGGACAAAATAGTCTTTTCAGCAAATGGTGCTTTGGAACTATATATATATATATATATATATATATATATATATATATATATATATATATATATGCCTAGATCTTATGCAAAAGTTAACTTAAAATGTAACATAAACTTAAATATAAATATAAAACGGGAGAAAATCACCATCACCTGGGCTAGGTGACGAGATTTTAAATATAATATCGAGAGCACAATCCATGAAAAAAAACTTGATGAACTAGACTTTAGTAAATTAAAAAAACTTCTGCTCTGTAAAAGACTCAGTTAAGAGAATGAAAAGGCAAGCCACAGACTGGTAGAAATATTTGCAAAATACGTATCTAAGGATTTATATCAAAAATATACAAAAAGTATTTAAAACTGAACAATAATAAAATACATAAGCCATTTGAAAAACGAGCATAAGATCTGAACAGACACCTCACCAAAGATTTACATAGGCCAAATAATCATACGAGAAAATGCTCAACATCACTTGTCAGTAGGAAACTGCAAATTAAGATAACAATAAGATACTACTAAACATATATTTAGAATGTCTAAAACACAAAACATTAACAGCCAAATGCTGGTGAGATGTGCAACAACAGGAACTCTTACTCCTTTCTGGTAAAAATGCAGATGATATAGCCACTTAGGAAGACAGTTTGTCAGTTTCTTACAAAATTAAACATCGCCTTAACATATGATCCACAGTCATGTGTCTAGGTTGACCTAGACTTGAAAACTTATGTCCAAATAAAAACCTTCTCGTGAATGTTTATTGAAGCTTTATTCATAATGTCCCCAAACAGGAAGCAACCAAGATATCCTTAAGAGGTAAATGGATACACAAAATGTGGCATATACTTATATAAGAATATTGTTCAGTAATTTTTAAAAAATGAGCTGTCAGCCATGAAGACACACGGAAGAGTCTTAAATGTATATCGCTAAGTTAAGGAATTTAATTGGCAAAGGCTACACATTGTATGATTCCAATTATATGACATTCTGAAAAAGCCAAAACTACAAACGGGGGGTGGGGGGGTTGAATAATTGAAGCACAAGGGAATTTTTTTTTTTTTTTTTTTTTTTTTTTTTTTTTTTAACATCTTTATTGAAGTATAATTGCCTTACAATGGTGTGTTAGCTTCTGCTTTATAACAAAGTGAATCAGTTATACATATACAATATGTTCCCATTTCTCTTCCCTCTTGCATCTCCCTCCCTCCCACCCTCCCCATCCCATCCCTCTAGATGGTCACAAAGCACCGAGCTGATCTCCCTGTGCTATGTGGCTGCTTCCCACTAGTTATCTATTTTACATTTGGTGGTGTATATATGTCCATGACACTCTCTTACCCTGTCACATCTCACCCCACCCCCTCCCCATATCCTCAAGTCCATTCTCTAGTAGGTCTGTGTCTTTATTCCCGTCTTGCCACTAGGTTCTTCATGGCCTTTTTTTTTTTTTTTTCCCCTTAGATTCCGTATATATGTGTTAGCATACTGTATTTGTTTTTCTCTTTCTGACTTACTTCACTCTGTATGACAGACTCTAACTCCATCCACCTCATTACAAATACCTCCATTTCATTTCTTTTTATGGCTGAGTAATATTCCATTGTATATATGTGCCACATCTTCTTTATCCATTCATCTGTCGATGGACATTTAGATTGCTTCCATGTCCTGGCTATTGTAAATAGAGCTGCAATGAACATTTTGGTACATGACTCTTTTTGACCTATGGTTTTCTCAGGGTATATGCCCAGTAGTGGGATTGCTGGGTCGTATGGTAGTTCTATTTGTAGTTTTTTAAGGAACCTCCATACTGTTCTCCATAGTGGCTGTATCAATTTACATTCCCACCAACAGTGCAAGAGTGTTCCCTTTCCTCCACACCCTCTCCAGCATTTATTGTTTCTAGATTTTTTGATGATGGCCATTCTGACCGGTGTGAGATGATATCTCATTGTAGTTTTGATTTGCATTTCTCTAATGATTAATGATGTTGAGCATTCTTTCATGTGTCTGTAGGCCATCTGTATATCTTCTTTGGAGAAATGTCTATTTAGGTCTTCGGCCCATTTTTGGATTGGGTTGTTCGTTTTTTTGTTATTGAGCTGCATGAGCTGCTTGTAAATCTTGGAGATTAATCCTTTGTCAGTTGCTTCATTTGCAAATATTTTCTCCCATTCTGATGGTTGTCTTTTGGTCTTGTTTATGGTTTCCTTTGCTGTGCAAAAGCTTTTAAGTTTCATTAGGTCCCATTTGTTTATTTGTGTTCTTATTTCCATTTCTCTGGGAGCTGGGTCAAAAAGAATCTTGCTGTGATGTATGTCATAGAGTGTTCTGCCTATGTTTTCCTCTAAGAGTTTGATAGTGTCTGCCCTTACACTTAGGTCTTTAATCCATTTTGAGTTTATTTTTGAAGCACAAGGGAATTTTTAAGGTAATGGAACTAAATGTATGAAACCATAATTCTGGATCCATGGCGTTATGCCTTTTGCAAACCCCATTTAAATGTACAACACAAAGAGTAAACCTTAATGTATAATTTTTTTTAAATGGCCGTATGGGAATCCCAGGATTAAAGACAGAATCTGATAAAAGAATCAATTATGTACAACAAATATATTGAACCACTTCACTGAAGTGGTTAAAGGTATAAGAAACTGACCTAAGTAACTAGAAATGACTGGATTCCAAAAGGCTAAAGGTAAAAGGAACTGCATATAATAACTGTATACTATATGATAAAGTTCTTTCCCCACAGAGATACAGGTTAACACTTCTAAAATCACTATACATGGATACTGGAATTGAACGCTTAAGTAAATAAACGGTGGATGTTAGGAGCCAGGATTCTCACTGTTGAAGTTGGAGGTTATAGTTAAGCAAGACGAGGAGGCTAAATTATCATGGTGGTAATGTCTTAGAGTTGGAGACATCATTATGAACTCATGCTTAGCTTAAGATAAATATAGATCGTGATATGTGTGTGTGCACACACATGTTGGTATGCATGCATATATCTCCTGGCTCTGTCAACTGAGAGCACCTAAACGCAATTTCATCCCAGTTGGCAAAAGCACACCTAGTACCCAGATCTGGGTTTCTAATACCATTCTCTGGATGACTGTAGGACTTGGGGCAGAAATATATAAGATGAGCCTGGAGCTTCATGTAGTGCCAGAAGGTAAGGAAGTGCTCAAACACACACACATACAATGATGGGTGTATGCCAAAGGGATACAGGAGCCGACTGAAGGAGCTCCCAATAGCCAAACATTTTAAGGGATAATAACCTAAAGTATAAAATGAATATCCATAAATTCATATGTATGTATATAGGATTAAATAAATAAATGTGGGAGAATAGACAAATCTTTCATGCAGGAGAATTCCAAATAATTTATATAGATACTCACTCTTCAAGAGGTGGAGCAAAACTCTCCAGTCCTCAGGCATGGGCTGAGCATTGCAGCTTTATTACAAAGAGTACAGTACGGAAAGGAAGAAAATAAAGAGTAAACCTACAGTGGAGGAACATGTCCAACACTGCACCTAGCTAGGTGATCAAAGTTAATATCAACAATGATGAGTCATGCTCACAGTACGAACCCTTGATATGATATGATGAAATAGCACTTTACCACTGTAGTTGTCTTCTAAAAAGCATAATACCTCATTTTAACCATAAGAAAAACTTCAGGCAAACCCCAAATGAAGGCCATTCTGCAAAATGTCTCAAGGTCACAAACTGAAAACTCTCAAGGTCATAAACAACAAGGAAAGTCTAAGAAACTGACAGAGTTGAGAGAATTCTATGGAGTTCTGATGACTCAATGACATGTGGTATTCTGGATGGGATCCTAGAACAGAAGAGAACTCTACTGAAAAACTCAGGTAATCTGAATAAAGTATGGACATTAGTTAATGTATCAATATTGGTTCATTAATTGTGACGAAAGTACCATACTAATATATGATGTAAATAGTAGGGAATACTGGCTGTAGAAGATAGAAGAACTTTCTGTACTATGTTCACAATAATTTTTAAAAATCTAAAACTGGCATAAAATAAAAATTTTGTTTAAAAAAAAAGGTACAACAAAGTAAATGCTTGACACAGTGAACGAAAAAATACCCAGAGTAAAGCATATCATCACAGAGTTTATAATACTGGGGAACATCACTGGACTTTTCAAAAACAATACTGAAAGTTTGATGAAAATGGAACAATATCTTTCAAATTCCATTATGTCTTCTCTATTGAGATACTGTTAAAAAAAAAATAGTAGGCTGAATTCAGGAGAATATCCTGATTCATGTAGATCTCATAAATTACAAGAGAACTGATAATCTAATCCATCTTTATTTGACACCTGAACAAGCATTTCCAAAAGCATGATTTGCAAAGCACATGACATCATGTCAGTAAATATTTTGCAAAGAGAGATTCCATGGTCACATTAATTTGGAAAATAGTGAGTGAAACCAAGGTAAGCTTTTACTATGCCTCCCTGCTTTGTGAAGGTCCAAAGGGAACACCAGTCCCAGATATATATGTTGAGGAAGCCAGTTTTTACAGAGCATCTCCAGGCCATATCCCAGCACTTTAGGAAATGCTGCCCTAACATTCAAAGTAGTGGACACCAGTTAGCAGATATATATATTATATATATATTTTAACATTATTTCTAGAGTAACTGAAATTCTCAATAATTCAAGAAAGGCCAGTATTTCTAAGTATTATTTAGGCAGTAAATAGGAGCAAAACATTCCAATATTAGAAGTGAGGATTAAGTTCATAAAGAGAAGGGAAGTATAGGGGAAAGACTGGAGGGAGGGAAAAGCGAACCATTAATGGGGACACATCAGAACAAACTCTTTTCCCTGACCCTTCTATCTGCCTCATTAAGGTGTTTTACTCTTTTCTAGAGCACATATTATGTGCCATGAACTGCAGTTGAATAGATGAAATGTGACCTGAGTTCCAGTGGACGTTTGCTGAGGATTTTTATTTCCTTTCATATTTTAGTAATCTTTGTAAAGAAGTCATTATTTTGCTGTCAAAATGTTGCCACTTAATTTTGATCAACCATTTCTGCACAAGAAAACAGAGATGAAGCAAAACCTTGATTAGGTTTAGGGCCTCCTTGGTCTCTGTTTTCAAATGTGAAATGACATGCTGCGTATTTTACTCCTGGTTAGTCAGATTGATACAGTTGAAAATTCTGGACCTAATTCGAGTTTCATTTACATTTTCTTTTTGGCTTTAAATGCCTGGAAGGGAAATAGCATTGATGCAATCATTATATGCTTTGCCCTTTGTGAGAAGTTCTCATCTACATCATTCATTTAATCTGCACCAAAAACCCAGAAGGCCATCGTAAAGGAACTTTAATTTGGTCACTCAGTAATGGTCTTTATTTGCTTATTGCCCTTTTCTACTTCCTGCAGGTAAAAGACTGGACAGCCTCTCTACATAAATTTGCTTTGCGATTTCATCCTTTTGGTTTGAGTGTGTTCTAAAAATCAGGGCAAAGTATCTGTAGACTGCCAATCCAAAATCCTGACCTTAAGCTCTCAGTCCTAGACTGCATATAAAATGTCTCCTAATATCTGCTTAGATCTTACAGCTCTTGAGAAAAGAAAATCCTCTCTTTTCATATCCAACAACCCGTATTCCTGAGAAATTCTTATTTTATCCAATCCAGGGATTCTCAACCAGAGGTCTCTGTTGGAATCATCTGTGAGGTTTTTTTTTTTAATTGACAAGAGATTTTGATGCAGGGCATCCAGGATGAGGACCTTACATTTATGCTTCTAAGATATTCCATCTGTGCTTCTGGGGATCACTACCTAGTAGAGAGCACTAATTAAACCAGTCTCACTATTCACAGAACCTAGGTCCACATTTTAGCAGAATTCTACCACATGGCACAGGAAAAGTCTGGCTGACAAGCAGGATAATGCGAATAGCATTACCGTCTGTGGCAAAGGGAACAGAGAAACAGAAGAAGCCCATGAAACCCTGGAAGCAGTCTGAGTTTCAAGCAATGACATGTTGTTAAACATTCAATATACCTAAAACTGAGTAGGTTTCCCAATGTGAACTGATGCCGGCTTCTGGGAGCATTTTGCCCAAGCCCATCTTACACTGCTACTTGAAACCTGCAGTGAAATTGGATGGAAGGCTTTGTTTCACTCTGTTCCAGTATTCCCTGACATGCACATGAATCCCCATGTAGGATAAATTAGCCGGAGAGAATAGGAGCTGAGTAGGCAGGACTGACAGGCAGTCTTTTTGAATCATGTACCAGATCCATATTTACACTTCCCATTTGTCCCTTCTCTCAAAGAAATGGACTCATGTGTGAAATGGGAGAAATGTGGGCCTATCACTAAACTGTACCTTAGAAAGGATGACAAGAGAAGCGACTGATGGATGGGTAGCACAGAAACCTACACAGGCTCCATTACCAAACCAATGAGCATCATTTTATGCAACGAGTCTCTCTAATAATTTGTGTTGATGATGATCTGGTGGCAAATTAGAATCAATTGGTGAAAATTTCCTTTCTTATTGTGCTGATGAGGCTTCCGACTCTGTGCTCTGATTTATCTTCTTAGAAGTTACCTTTTTGCTACCCAGATTCGGAACATGGGGTCTTCCTTTCTCACATGATATCTCTACAGTACTTTGCCATTCAATATGTGATCCCTGGATCAGCAACATTAATATCACGAGGGAGGTTGTCATAACTGTAGAGTCTCAGACTCCACTCTAGACCTGTGGAATCAGGATCTGTACTTTACCAAGATCAGTGTGCTCATTTTTACAGCTGGTGAAACACTGTAGGCCTAAGTGAGAGTGTTAGCTAAATAGAGCAGGGGTTTCAGATTGTAACACTAAGTTGAATTACCCTGGGACCATATTTTTTCTTGTTTTGAAAATATGGTACTTGAGTGGTCAGTTTTTCCAGGAATGGTTAGCACCTAGATTGTGCTTTTCAGACTCTAGCCCTGAATTTTCCCAGCTTCAGATGCATATCTAACTGTTCTCTCGCCTTGACTCATGCTATTTCTTCAATGTCCCTACATTATCTTCTTGCCCAGATGCGGTAAATGCCCCTTTCTGTGCTCCTCCAGAATCCCTGGAATGGTTTTAGATAAAACTATTCGTAGCACTTACCTCATTGCAATGAAGTTACCTGTTTATCAATATCTCCTAGCAGACCATAAATTCCTCCATGATATGATTTCTACCTATATCATCTCTGTGTAGGACACTAACAGTGACATAGTATGCTAGACACTGGATACAAAGTGTACTCTTAATAAATGCTGGTTTAAGTGAACCCATAACTTCACCAACAGAAAAGGGTGGAGGAGAAACAGACTAGATGAGTGGGTAACACAATGAGCTAGGGGGCTGCCAAAGGAAAATGCTATATTGGTCAGCCATATGAAGAACTAATATCTAGGGAAAGGAAAATGCTCATGTAGGCCTACACTCCTCTCATCTTGTTTATTTTGTCCAAGTTGGGTTCTAATCTCTAAGAGCATTTGTACATTATTATCATGGCCTCAAATTTGGGTCCAATCCCAGACCACACAATCAAAACATCTTGGAGATGGGGGGCCAAAGCCTTGGTATTGTTTTTAAAACTCCTCAGGAAATATTTGTTATCCATGTTCTAAGAGGATTGTCTAAAACCAGTATGGAGGCAGAAGAGAAACCAAGATGCTGAAAGTTTTGAGAATCAAGAAATTGGATTCTCAGCTGGATTATTCTGCCCATGTTCATCCTGGAAAAGAAGTGATTTAGCAAAAGCATCAGGGTTGGCTTTCAATTTCTGTAGAGCTGCCATGTGGAAAAGGATAGTCTTAATGATTCCAGAAGGTACAATAAAGATCAATAAAAAGAAATTGGAGAGGTCAGTTTCAATTCAATATATATCAGGTATAACATTTTTCAAGACATATACTCAGATGTGCAAAAGAAAATAAAGTAACTATCATTACCTTCTTATTTTTCTGAAATTCAGCTTAACCTCTCTATTGAACCCCCATTTTAGTTGATTTCATAATCTGTAATCTTAGTCATTTCTGGGTAAACCCAGGTGCTTCAGTATTTTCTCCGTTCTTTCGGGTTTAAAGTTCAGTGAAGTCAGAATTCTTCCCATCTCCCTTCTCTGCCTTAGGTTCAAGCTAGATTTTGCATGGTTTATGTAAAATCCCTTCAGTAAATACATCCCTTCTGTGTCCTTTCCACTGTTTGAAGCAAGTATCTACTGAGATTTAACTTGTCTTCACTGGGCTTTGGTCAATGAATGGGTGTGTCCGACAAAGTGTCCACATCTTTATCTGGTACTCAGTGTTATGATCCAGACAGCTTCTCAGCTATGTTATACCCACTTTTGATATATCAGCTTTCTCTCAGCTAAGCTTTGAACCCTTCTTAGAGGCACAGGAAAATCTGGCTGTCTCTGGAATGATTACATTGCTGTGGGAGTTTCAGGGTTGACTTTTCTGCCTCTGGCATCACATTCAATTAATTCTACTGATTCCTTCCAGAGTTTCAGATAGATGGAAACTCATAGAACTTTTATTTCTCAAATGCATTTGAGGATTCATCTTTCCCAAAACACATCCAAGTGTAAAAATCATTAGGTAATAACTTCAAAAGTATCATTCAGTCATGTAAAGGAAGACTTTTTGTCAAGTGTTATCTATCCAAAGATAAAATGTACCAGATCAACCACTTTCAAGGAAATGATCAAGGTTATGGTATAAGGTTGGATTGCATCACTGGTTACTAAATGTAATCATGCAGTAGAACCTCCTAAAGAGTTTTTAAAGCTCAAATTGCAAGAACTGCTCCATTTTTGCTTATTGTAAAATTCGAGGGAGGAAACATTTATTTTTCCGTATAGCCTCACTCACTAAAATTACTCTTATAGCTTTGTGCAGACAGCCTTCATCCAGAGAATATTCTCTCCCTGGTGAATAGTCTGTGGCAGACTCTGTTCTAAGGAAAAAACAAAGAGGACAAAGTGATCATTACAGAGTCTCCATGACTGGCTCCCGGTATCACCCTCCTGGGTTTCCAGGGTGTATACTGCTCTCCTTGGCCACGAAGGAGGTTCATGAGCAAGATCATGGTTACAGCCCATAAAGAAGGAGCAATTGCACCATCAGTGGGGTTTCACTGAAGTACTCTTGCTGAGCTCTGCTTCTAGAGAATAACCATCCAGAAAACAGCTTTGCTTCCCTTTAGTTGGAAGGCAACTCTCCTCAAGGGAGAAAAAGAAAAGGATGTGCCAAGGTCAAAGTTGCTTCACTTCTCTCAGCGAGACTGGATGTTCATATAAGGTTATACTTGAGGTGTCTGCCCATGGTTGACATACTTAGATCAACCTGATGTGTATGTGCCCCTTGTGTGTATACATTCCCTGCCTCCCTCAAACCAGAGAAGGATTTTTTCATTCAGTTGTTTTTATAGCTGTTCAGGTTATTTTAGAAAGATTAAAATAGATGTATTTTTATAGCTTAAGTGGAGCAGTAAGCTAGATCATTCATACGTAATCAGCTTTCTTTTTTCTTTTACTTCTAAACAATAGACGTTATTAAATACTTCACTCAAGCCGGGCTTGGTGCACTGTCCTGCATGTCTTACCCAGGCCCATCCTACACCTTTGCACTTGCTTTTGCTACCAATTTACCATGTTATATTGTTTTAGGGTAGGAGACTCTGGAGTCTATTTTTAAGCCTGGGGAAGGGAATAAGTTGCAGGGGAAAGATTAAAGATGTGAAATGGGTAGAAGATGATGTGGAGGAAGATGGCTAAAGACAGGCTCTAGGGTATCTTAGATAGCAGTACATCACATTCCTAAAGATGCTGCTGGTCTGGGCAGAGAGCACAACATACAAACGAGCAAATTAGTGGGTTGGCCAAAAAGTTCATTCGGGTTTTTTGTACCATCTTATGGAAAAACCTGAACAAACTTTTTGGCCAACCCAATAAAATGTTGATCACCTGTGGCTCTCTTCCCACAGTTTGGTTTTAATTCCTGAATTACAGAAACCTAGAGTTCTCCATGATGGTTTCACTTCCCTGTAACCATTCCCTCCAGTGGGGACACTGGTGTTCTTTCATACCCTTTGAGCTGTACTGAGCCCCACTCAGCCCAGATCGATGACAGAACATGGTTCATGCTTATAGGGATGTACATCTTTGTAAGTAGGAAGTTGGGGATAGTACAGAGTCTGTTCAGAAAATAAAAACTATCCTTCTTTAACTTCTGACATCCTTGTGGAGGTAAGTAAGATAGAGAAAAGTTCTGCCATTATTTCTGCTAAATTACCACCTTTCCAGTAAAAATGATCTGAAACAAAAGAAGAAGCATGGATAAGAAGAGGCAGATAATAGAAAAATCAATAGGAATCATCTTCCAGTTTGAAGCACCTAACTTCACTTTAGCCACTACAGGCCCAGAGCAAGAATTAACTCACTGTTCCTGACAAATAAGGAACTCTTAAAAAATAAATAACATTAAAAAATAATAATAAATAAATAAATAAATAAATAACAGAAAAGGGAAAAGGAAATAAAAGCAGATGAATCTTTAAACTTTATGAACAATAAAGAAGAAACTCAACATAAGTTTCTAAATAGTTTTATGTTTCCTTATTTTCTTTGACCTTCTCATAACCAAGCCATGACACAATGCTGGATTATGGAAGCCATTCTTTATATGTCCAGAGAATAAAATGATTTGTAATAGGACAGAAATTTTTTAGTAACTTGGACCAGGTCACACAAGTAAGTGATTAGGTGGGTATGTCAAGATTCAACTCACATCTCAGCTGTAATCCCTCATGTGTAAAATAGGGTAGAGGTACTCTCTTCACAGGATCATTGTAAGAATTAACTGTTATTATATAAGGAAATTGTGAACAATAGAACTTACTATATAATAAGCCTTCAAAAGCTAATACCATTATCATTGTTATTATTGTGATTAACTGGCAGTTCAAGAGACGTGTTATCTCACCAAACAGGTATCAACTCTCTTTTTTTTGGCAAGAACTCAGAAACAAGGGTGAGGTGCCTATCAAGAACAAAGATAGTAAGAATAACAACACTAATAATAACAATAATAACAACAACAACAACGATATCAGACAGGGTAAACTAGTTTAGGCTACAGTAACAAAGCTCAAATCTCAGTGGGTTAAAATGACAAAGGTCTATGTCTTGAGAGTCAGCTGGAAGCACTGCTCCACATCGTTCTCTTGCCTAATTCTACGTTAATGGAAAATCTCCATCTTTCAATGATGCACTGGTCATTGTGGTAGAGGAAGGAAGAGAACAGAATTCAGCACACCCTGACCCTTAAAGCTTCCACCTAGAAATGAAAGGACACTTCTGTTTACATTTCACTTACCAAAACAAGTCATCTGGGTAAGATATTGTAATGACATGTGTGCCTGGACTAAGAGAGAACCAGGGTATTTGTGACAGCCCTAAAGCAAGTCATCATACTGACCACATAGCAGGACCATCATAAAGGCCCACATGGAACTGTGACATGTGATTTTATACATTACGTTATCATTGTGACAATTCTTAATGAGGCCTGTTTCCATCCCCAGTCTAGAGATGAGGGCACTGAAGTGCAGGGCAGTTAGAAGACTAACCCAAGTACACAGAGCTAGTAGGTGACAGAGACAAGATTAGAATTCAGATCTCGTGCTACACAGCCTTCCTCATCTTCTCGTAGACTTGTAGACATTTGATCCTGATGCCTTCCTTCTTTGGGTGGTACCATGAAGGAGCAAAGACATTGTGAACATAGTGCCATAGCTTTTGAGCCAAAACATAACAAAAATGTTCTGCAGTAACATAGACAATTGCCCTGAATTATGATTTTTCATCACCCTCATCAACATCATAACCATCATTCTTATATTAAGAAAAGTGTCAGGTTCTGTAACAGGACAGAATGACCAATTTGGAAATCATAGGCATTCAACTAATGGGAGCTACCAGGATAAGCTAGAAAAGGTACTAACATTGTAATGACTTTGCTCAGTCTTCCCAGCAACCCTGTGAAAAGGGGTTATTATCTCCATTTTCAGATAAGAAAACTGTGGCTACGAGAGATTATGTACTTTTCCCAGTGGACCACAGCAAGGATACAGAAGTAGGCTCAGTGCTGGCTCTGCCACTTCTTGATCCTATAGCTTATGCTTTTTACCACCACAAGTTACTGCTTCCTTGGAGACTGAATACAGTGGAACTGTGGTTTTGAGACTTTTACCTTGGACACTCAACCTTAGTCTCTCTGTGTACATTTCTTGTCTCCATTACATGCTATCCTATAGCCTTGCCTCTTTGGGCTGCCAAAGTAGGCCTTATGAAAGTTCTCCAGTTTTAGACACTCACAACTCACCAAGCATTTAAAAGTAGTGTCATCACCTGTTTTAGGAGTGCATAGAGCACTTCAACAATACATGTGTCTGACATCAGTGCCTGCCACACAATAAGGGTTCAATGTATCTTTAACAGATGACACTGTAGGAAGCATACATGAACACTAAGCATGTTTGATTCTTTAAAAAAATATGCTGACCACCTACTAGGAGCCTTTGCACTGATAATATACAAACAAATAAATTTAGGTCCTAACCCAGGAAGAGTTCTCAATCTAGGGAAGGAAATTAGAAGATAATTCTATGCTTATTGTATCACACCATACATTTTATCTCCAAAAATGTCTAGAAATGACTAGAACCATAATTTATGTAAGAAAAGTGTCTGGCTTGACTGTGTTTTGGCATATGTGAACCTGTTATTCTCATAGCAGCTTTGACGGAAATGCATGGAAAAATTAGTTTCTATCTATGCCTCTGACCCGCCTTGAGGGCCTTCTCTTTACCTACATGTTTTAAGAAGCAAAACTAGATAGAATTGGGAGTTGCCTCTACATGGGCCGACTTTCAGTATTAAAGGGTGCTTCTCGTTTGATAATTGCTTCCAATAAAATAGAAATTGAAGTATTCTCCTATAGCATTTGGGAATGGTGATTTTGTTCTAGTGCTTTTGTTGATTTGACTGTGTCTTTTTCAAGAATGCTATTGCCTTTAAATGTTTTAACTAAGTAAAATAAGTTAAAACAACAGTGATGATTAGCTGTTTGATGGGATTGGGAAAAAAAGCTCAGGCAGGTCAGGGCATTAAAAATGAATGGGCATTTTCAGAGTGTTCAAAGAGCAGGGATGTTCTACAGAGTAACATCACGTTTTCTCTATTATCTATTTGGGAGTCATATGTGAAGTTGACAGAGACTGATTACATATCCGTTATGCCCTTACCTGTATTAATCTGTTTCACTTTAGAGTAGCCTAAGAACCACTTATACACAGCACCTGGCAGAGAACAGCCCTCGTAGAGAGCGCTCAATATATTTAAACATTTGATGCTAGCTGTCTGGTAAAGTGAGTTGAAAAACAGCCTAAAGTTTGGGGTGGATGAGGAGTATAGAGGAGTGGTTAAGACGAGTGGTTCTAGCAACGCAATTCCTGTTTCTAAGTATGACTGCTATTTACTAACTCTGACCTGTTTCCCTATCTGTGCAATGAAAATACAAGTATAGTTGACTCTCGTATTTTCATACAAATACCACTCGAGTCCACTTAGATGGATTTTTTCAATAAACACATATATCTACTGTAAATGTATTTTCTCTTCCTTATGATTTTCCTAATAACATTTTATTTTCTCTAGCTTACTTGTAGGAATACAGTATATGCCTATAGCATACAAAATATATGCTAGTTGACTATTTATGTTACTGTTAAAGCTTCTGGTCAACAGTAGACTGTTGACCAGCTTTGGGGGAGTCAAAAGTTCTATGTGGATTTTCAACTGCATGGGGCATCAGCTCCGTAACCCACACATTGTTCAAGAGTCAATTGTAATACTAACCTTACGGAGTTGTAATGAGACTTAAATAACATAGTACAAGCAAAATGCTTATAAGAAACAGTGCCTGCATATATGGAATCTAAAAAATCGGTACTGATGAACCTAGCGGCAGGGCAGGAATAAAGACACAGACGTAGAGGACAGACTTGAGGACACGGGGGGACGAAGTGAGAGAGTAGCATTGACATATATACACTACCAAATGTAAAATGGATGGATAGTGGCAAGCTGCTGCATAGCACAGGGAGATCAGCTCAGTGCTTTGTGACCACCTACAGGGGTGGGATAGGGAGGGTGGGAGGGAGGCACAAGAGGGAGGGGATATGGGGATGTATGTATATGTATAGCTGATTCACTTTGTTATACAGCAGAAACTAACACAACATTATAAAGCAATTATACTCCAATAAAGATAAAAAAAAAAAAAAAGAGAAACAGCACCTGAAAAAGAGAAATTACCCGATCGATGTTATTTATCACTATAGTTCAGAGACCTCATGGATATTTTTCTTGGTGTCTAAGTGACAGCCTGTTTTTTCTGATTTTTTAACAGGCAGTCATGAGAGGACAGATTCTTTCTACATAGGATATTTGAAAAACAGAAAAATCACAAGGACCGCTCACAAGAGGTGGTACTAGGGCTCAGATAGATCACAAGACCAAGTCTAATGCCCAACTCCCTCTCCTTCTGTTGTTTGTCTCTAATAAGGATATAAAGGCCTCTCCACTTCTCCTGTGAGCACATTGGGTTTCTGCAACTATATGTGGATGAGATTAGGTAGCAAGTGAACTGTGAGGAAACTAAAGATGAAAGCAAAGGAATCTTACTTGCATTGCTTTACTTTCTGCTGCCATTGGCCTCAAACTGCAACATAAGGGACACATTCGGTGTATCTCCAATTGAAGCGTGTGGGGTATGTAACTGGTGTAATGGTCCCCGCTTGGGTTTGTAATAGTCACTGCTTGGGTTTGTAATAGTTTCTATGAGCTTGAGTCTTGACTTCACCACTTGTGAATTTTGTCAATTTGGACAATTTGTTGGTCTCTGTAAACACCAGTGGTAGAATCTGCTGGTCTGAAACAGGGACGTTGATGATACCCGTTTATTGGGTTGGCGTAAGGATTAAATGGGGTGATGCATGCAGTGTGCTCAGCAGAGTATGTGCTTATGCATAAATGCTCAATAAACTTTGGCTATTAACTTTCAGTCTGTGAAGAGCAAACTAAATAGCATTTGTCTTTTAGCTATTTTTTAATGAATTTTTAGTGGAGTATGGTTGCTTTACAATGTTGTGTTAGCCTCTACCAAACAACATGAATCAGCCACGCACATACACATATCCCCTCCCGTTTGGACTTCCCTCCCATTTAGGTCACCACAGTGCATTAGGTAGAGTTCCCTGTGCTATACAGTATGTTCCCATCAGTTGTCTATTTTATACATAGTATCAATAATATATACTTGTCAATCCCAGTCTTCCAATTCCTCCCACCCCACCTCTTTCCCCCTTGGTATCCATACATTTGTTCTCTACATCTGTGTCTCTGTTTCTGCTTTGCAAATAAGATCATCTATACCAACTAAATAGCATTTGTAAAGCAGCATTGACAATTAAAAATAAAACATATAAATCCCTATGTTTTACTGGTAGTTAAGATTGGACAATAGAGCTATAAAAGAAAATTTAAGTATCTACTAATTTCTCTCAAAATTAAATTCTTAGAACAGTTTTTTAAACTGAGAATTCAAATTAATTTTCTTCCACTAAACTGTTTCCTGATCAATACATTTTAGTAACTACATAAAGCTATGGAAAATTCTTCAGTCATTGTTAATTTGAACAGTGCTACCCAAATTTGGACTATCATGCAAATTATATAGGGGCTTTTAGATACAGATTTCTGTAATCTATTTTAAGAAATTATAAAATCTGAATCAGTAAGTTCCAGAAACCTGTTCTGAAAAACTTCTATAATTGATTCCAATAATTTGTCAGATGTTGAGCCCCTAAATTAGGTCATGTAGTTCAGGTCTGAAGTCTATGTATTTTCTTCATTTTACGTTCATTTCATCAAATATAGTTAATTATTTGTGTAAAATATCTGTTACCTATAATATTTCCTTTCTCTTTAGCTTGCATTCTAGTCTAAATCATAATTCATGGCACCTAAGTTGTCACTGCTGGAGCTTCACAGCTGTCACTCTACCTCTGGTATCTTTGTATCCAAAGGTATCATTCCTTAAGGGGTCAGCAATCTCAACACCATTTCCTTTGCAATTAGCTAAACAGTATCTTGTAGCCGAGATGATCAGGCAAGAAGAGAGCATGGGCTAACTATTGGAAATGTGACAGTGAAATGATGTTTATATCTAGTAAATGCTCTAAAACAAGTAAGATAATACAATATGACAGGCAGTTACAAATAAACAAATACCAGTGGCTTTCCTATAAACCATAAATAATCCCATAAAATATATAAGAGAACAATGTATTATTCACTGAAACTATTAATCCTCAGTGCTAGAGTAGAGCTGGGTTCTAAATGGAGGTTGGAAGAACAGCACTCAGCTCTACTCTCCAGAGGCAGATCAGCTAATATGCAGAGCTAACAAAGCCTCTCTTGAATGAATCCAAGTAGCTCCTGTCCTTCACTTATGAACTCAGTCTAAGAGGTCATATGGAAAAGAGGATTCACACTCTACCATTCTTCTTAACCTCTCTGTTAGTAAAGACACATTTTGGTAAGAGTAACCTAGCATGCAGATACCATGTGGCTTCAATTTACATCATAAATTAACTTTTTTGATATGGAGATGTGGATCCAAGGAGATAAAAAGAATTTTTAACCCAAAATCTAGCATTTTATCTCTGTTAGGAAAAAATATTCATTTACATATTTTTGTTTTCTTTACATTGTTTTTGAATAGAAAGATACAATCTTTCTTAAAAGACCAATATCTCCATTTCTTGAGAACTAGAAATATGTGTAATGTATACAACATGTATAATGTTGTATACATTATACAACATCTGTGTATAAATGTTATACATAGAAATATGTATAACATTTAACTGCAAAGTGTATATGTACATGTTTTCTATCACTGAGGTTTCAAAAATCCAAAGACGAGTCGTTCAGCTCAGGCATCTAGATAGAATACATCTACGTGGGGCTATTTGCAGCTGCTAAATTTGGTGTCATGCCCAAGTTGCCTTTCCTTTATTTCACTACTGGATAAAAGAGGGAATTAATGATCCTCTGCCTCACTGGATAATACAGTAATTCATTTTGAGGGTTGTTTTGTTACTGCTTTGAAAATTGTAAAATGGTGTGTAGTGAAATTAAGGGGGATGAATGTCGCTGTAAGTATTAAAGAAATTTAAGGTGAAGAATGGGAATACAATAGTCTGAGGATTCAAGGAAGCTTACATGGAGAAGTGGGAGCTTGAACTGGACCTTGGTAGTTGGAGATCCTTTGAATTCACAAGGATTTCCATTTAGGAAGATCAGTGTTGTATGGCATTGGATATAAGCACTGAACATGGTTCAAGTTAAATGGTTCATATATTTTAAAAAATGGTTTTGTATTTGATTGTTAGTTGCTTACTTTTTCTGTTTACATTTTAATTGAGGTATATCATAACACGCACAAATCTTGAGTGTAGAGCTTGGTGATATATATATATATATATATATATATATATATATATATATATATATGTGTGTGTGTATATATATTTGTGTGTGTGTGTGTGTGTGTGTATATATATATACACACACACACACACACACACAAATACCTGTATAATTGTCAAATAGATGGAAGATATAGAAACCTCCAGCACTCTATTTTGCTCCCTTGTATATCTTTCCAGGCAATATCCAGCCACCAACCAAATATTGTGAATTCTGTTACACAGAATAATTTTACCTGTTCTTCATCTTTGTAGACAAGAGATCATGTAATGCATACTCTTTTGTGTCTAGTTTACTTCATCCATACAATGCCTATGAGATATGTCCTTGTCATTGCACATAGCTCTAGATTGTTCAATTTAATTACTTTATAGTATTCCATTGTATGAATAAAACAAAATTTATTTATTCATTTTCTGGATGATAGACATTTAGACCACTTTTTTTTTCAGTTTGGTTTATTGGGAAAATTCTTGTAATTGTCCTTCAATGGACTTATGCTGTTATTTCTTTGGGGAATTATAGGTGGATTTTCTGGGTCATAAGGTAAGCATATGTTTCACTGTTATTGAAATTGTCAGTTTTCCAAAAGAGTTATAAAAATTAATTTTCCCAACAGCAATGTATGAGATAAGATCTCCAGTGCCCCTTAACCTTCATCAACAGTATTGTCAGTCTTTTGAATTTTAACAAATTTAGAATTATCATCTCTTCCTGGTGGATTTACCCTTCTGTCCTTATGAAATGGCCATCCATAATTCTAGAAGTATGTACTACGTTAATGTTTATAGATTAATGAATTGGATTATAAATTAATGATTAATTAATGAGTTGACTAATATGTTTCCTATTAGTATAACTGCCCAAGTTTTCTTTTGGTTAATGTTTACATAGTCATATCTTTTTCAATCCCCTGTTCTGTGTCCTTTATTTAAAATGTTTCTCCTTCTCTTCAGTTAGTGGTGCTGAGAAAACTGGACAGCTACATATAAAAGAATGATATTTGAACACTCCCTAACACCATACACAAAAATAAACTCAAAATGGATTAAAGACCTAAATGTAAGGCTGGATACTATAAAACTCTTAGAGAAAAACATAGGCAGAACACTCTCTGACATAAATTGCAGCAATATCTTTTTTTGACCCACCTACTAGAATAGTGAAAATAAAAACAAAAATAAACAAATGGGACCTCATTAACCTTGCAAGCTTTTGCACAGCAAGGGAAACCATAAACAAAATGAAAAGACAACCCACAGAATGGGAGAAAATATTTGCAAATGATGGGACCTACAAGGGATTAATCTCCAATATATACCAACAGCACATGCAGCTCTATGTCAAAAAAACAAACAATGCAATAAAAAAATGGGCAGAAGATCTAAATAGACATTTCTCCAAAGAAGACATACAGATGGCCAACAGGCACCTGAAAAGGTGCCTAACATTGCTAATTATTTGAGAAATGCAAATCAAAACTACAATGAGCTGTCACCAATCACAATGGCCATGATCAAAAAAAAAAAATCTACAAACAGTAAATGCTGGAGAGGGTATGGAGAAAAGGGAACCCTCTTGCACTGTTGGTGGGAATGTAAATTCATACAACCATTATGGAGAACAGTATAGAGGTTCCTTAAAAAACTAAAAATAGAACTACCATATGATCCAGCAATCCCACTCCTGGGCATATATCTGGAGAAAACCATAATTTGAAAAGATACGTGCACCCCAGTGTTCATTGCAGCACTATTTACAATAGCCAAGACATGGAAGCAGTATAAATGTCCATTGACAGATGAATGGATAAAGAAGATGTGGTACATATGTACAATGGAATATTACTCAGCCATAAAATGAACAAAATAATGACATGTGCAGCAACATGGATGGACCTAGAGATTATCATACTAAGTGAAGTCAGTCAGACAGAGAAAGACAAATATCATATGATATCTCTTATATGTGGAATATAAAAAAATATTACAAATGAACTTATTTACAAAACAGAAATAGAGTCACAGATATAGAAAATAAACTTATGGTTACCAAAGGCAAAAGTGCGGGGTGGGGGATAAATTAGGAGATTGGGATTAACATATACACACTACTATATATAAAATAGATAACTAATAAGGACCTACTGTATAGCACAGAGAATTCTACTCAATATTCTGTAATAACCGATATGGGAAAAGAATCTAAAAAAGAATGGACATATGTATATGTATAACTGATTCACTCTGCTGTACACCTGAAACTAACAAAACATTGTAAATCAACTATACTCCAACAAAAAATGTAAAAAAAAGGTTTCTCTTGTAAGCATCATTATTTTTATCTTGCATGAAAGTCTATGTTCTTTAACTGAATTAGTTTTTCTGTATTTAATGTAACTGCTAGTTTGTTTGAGTTTAAATTTACCATAATATTATTTATGTCTAATTTTCCCATTTGATCTTTGTTCTCTATTTTACTTTGCTTTGTCTTTTATCTTGCCTTCACTTGCATTAATTGAGTATTATTATAATTATCATGATCATCATCATGATCATTATTATTATCACATTCCCTTCTCTATAACTTGAGTGATATACTTTTCTATCAATAATTTAGGTTTATCATAAACATTACAATATGTGTCATACAAAAATTAGCATTCTGATTCTAATGTAAATTTTGAATCCTCTGGACAATGAAAGAAACTCATAAAATTTAATTCCATTTACCCCCTTCATACTTATGTGCTAATATTATCCTGTATTTTAAGTTTAAATTTAATTCACACAGGACATTTTCTTTATTGTGTATACAACTAATATCATTTAAATTTACCCCATGTATGTTTCTATTGCTTTTCATTACCTCCTGCATTTTCATGCTTCCAACTAGTACCATTTCTGCATGAAGAATTTGGGTTAGTATTTAAATGAGGGTAGAACTGTTGGCATAAAATTTCTCCATTTTTATTTGACTCAGAACATTTATTTTCCTTAATTTTTAAAGGGTGTTTCTACTGGGTGAGAAATTTTAGGCTGGTAACTATTTTCTTCCAGATCATTCAAGATGACACTTTATTCCTTCTTATAGGCATTGTCTCATTTACAAGTCAGTTGTCTTTTTGTTACTCTTTTTAAAGTAATAGTTTCCCTTAGACTTATATGAATATATTGTTTGTGCATTTGGTTTATAACAGTTTTTTTCATTTATTTATTTTTTATCATGTGCCTATGTATATATTTCTTTGATTACTCAGCTTGGGCCCATAGTCTATCATCAATTATGAAAATTTCTTGGCCAACATATTTTCAAATATTGCTTCTTCCCCATTCTTTCTGTCCTCTCCATCAAGACTCCAAAATGCATTTGTTCAATCTTTCCACCATGGCCCATGGGTCTTTATTCTCTTTTTTATATTTTCAACCCATTTTGTATCTCCGTGCTTCAATCTGGATATTCTGTTCTGGCTTCTTTTCCAATTCATTAATCTTCTCTTCTGCTATATCTAATATGCTCTAATTAAATTCATTAACTAATTTTTAACTTACGGTATTTTTTTTTTTTTTTAGTTTAAGAATTTCCATTTGATTGTTTTCAGAGATCCTAGTTCTTTAGTAAAAGTTTTTATCTTATTATCTCTCTTCTTAAAAATTTAATTTTCAAATATTTTAAAATCTATATCTGAAAACTCAAAATCCAGGTCTGTTTCCATTATAGGGATGGTTTGGGTTTTTTATTTTGTTTTGTTTTCCTCTCTCTTTACTGGATTTTGATCTTGGTCCTGTCTCCAGGCATATTTGATGTTCTAGTTTTAAACTGAATTCTGTCCATATGGACAAGAACTTTCAAAGGCTCTGGGGTATCCAGAGAGGATTATGTGTTGCTCTGGAAGAGACTTAATGTAAGAGGAGATTGCCTTAATCCATTTGGCTTTTGAAATTATTCAGGCTTGGGTTTCATTCGTGGTGAAGGCTGGTCTATACGGAATTCTATTATTGTTTGGGGTTAGCATTTTCACTCTCTCAACTGAAAACCTGGGTTTTACCAGCGGTCCAACTCCTTGTTGTTCTCTGCTCCAATTTTTGTCCTCTCTGCACTATGATACTATAAAAATGCAGCTTAGTTTTTTAGTTTCTTAACTTCCACATTCTGCTGGCTTCTACCCCTTTTGCCTCATAAAGATTAGTGATCAGAAAATGCCCTGAGGAGAAAAGTGATGCCAAAGATCAAGCTTCTTTATCCAAGTTTCCTTTTCTCCAATATTTTGGCTCCAGTAACACCAATTTCTAACTTTTATATCCCCACTCTGTGAGACTACTGAAAGCTCAGATCATCCAGTTTTGATTATCCTCTCAGCCCAGTGATGCTTAAGAATGGTAAATGCCTTAAGAAGAAAAGTGATGAAGCACGTCTGGCTTACCTCATTGTGCTGCCAATCTCTTGGGGCTCATGACGCATCAAATCCTGCCCCTCTCAGTTGCTTTCTGATGCCTTCCAACAGCCATATTTTATTTCATTCAGCTTTAGTAGTTGCTCCCTGTAGAAAAATTTGATAAAAGCTACTCTGCCTTAGCTGAAAGTGAAAGTCACTTGTAGGCTTTTTAATTTTGTCAAGCAATCAGGTGTCAAGGTGGCCAACTAGGACAATGGGCCAAAGTGAATGTAACAATCAAACTTTTATTCACTTATTATAACAGTGAAAGCAAGAGGCAAAATTAAGCTCTGGCTCCCCAATGTTCCATTTGTCCTCACAGAACAGTACCAGCAAAGGGTCAGGTGGATGCAGCACAGACAGAGGAGACTGTCTGCAGAGAAGCCTGCAACAAAGGAGCATTTATGGACTCATAGTCAGAAGAGAGGGAGGTGGGGAAGGGCTAGAAATGGAAAGTTCTAAGCCCAAGTGGAGAAAAATATCTCAGCTGAGGCTCCTAATAAAGTGATCTTGGTGGAGGTCCCTGAGAAGTACCTCACCTGAGGCCCCCAGTAAGAGGCCTCTGAATGGAGGGCTGAGTTCTTAAAAGCAACTCCCTCCAGAAAACTTCCATGCACTGGCTGTACACCAAGTTTGGTGCGGGGAGGGCAACTTCTCCCATGAATCTTGCCAGGCAAATCCTTGTAATTGCCTATGATCCAGTCTGAAAGATCACACATAGGCCTAGGGCTGAATTCCTCCATAAAGATAGTGTTCCATCTGTACACACTCCTCAATTTCCTCCATGTTTACTTCCCATTATTTTTGTTGTTATTGTTGTTAAGTAGCTCAGTATAGCCTACTTGACTAAGTACATACCGTTTCCTCATGAGTCATTAGTCCTCTCTCCCTATGCAGACAATTCCATGCATTGATAATCCAGGCTCTATTTGTAGAATCTGTTAGCTTCATCCAACATCAATTTTTTATGGACATTAAAATTCAGTTTTTATATATGTTTTAAATAGTATATATATATACACATATATATATATAACAAGTTTATATATTAACAAGTTTGATAGATTATTCTCTGAGAGAAATTCTATAGAGAGATAACTTTAGTCTATTTAGTGGAATGTTAGAGAAATAAAGTTTATAAACTTCTAAGTCTATAGGAGTTTATCATCATCTTGATCTTTCTCTTTACTGCTTCCTCTTAAAGGAGAAAGTCCTGGAATCAGATGACCCTGAATGACACTGTTTGAGGTTTCTCTGTTCAAACGATGAGTATTTCCTCTTAACTTCTGTTCACCTCTTAGGGGATTTAGCCAGCCCAGGAATCCAACACAGTGCATGTCCTCTATAGTGTGATGCAACTTCCGGTGGTGGTGTGGCATGGCTCATTTTCCGGTCATTAAACAAGAGAAAAATAATTTAAATTTTATAGAAGAAGTACTATGCAGCAGAAATACAGTACGTCATTGTATGCAGTGAAGGCAATCACATCGGCGACTCTGTGCACGAGAAGGTTTCCCCCAAATCTGCTTTCATTTCTGTTAGTGCAGCATCATCATCATCATTACTTCTGTACCAGTTTTTTTAATATGTATACAATTTGAGGAAATAATGAGATTTGGAGATTTATTGATCATGTAACCTACAGCTAAAGCTCCATGACCTAGTAACTCTCAATTTCTTCCTACATTTTAACATTTCAACAAAATAAAAATGGCACTCACTTGACCCCCAACTTCTACCACAGCACACAGACCCATTGTCTGGCTTAATCGTGAGCTGGAGTTGTTCTACAACATTAATCAAAAAGGAGCAGGTATTGATACTATGAATAAAATAGATAACTAATGAGAACCTACTGTATAGCTCAGGGTACTCTACTCAATGCTCTGTGGTGACCTAAATGGGAAGGAAATCCAAGAAAGGGGATATATGTATACGTATGTTTGATTCACTTGGCTGTACAGTAGAAATTAACACAACATTGTAAAGCAACCATACTCCAATAAAAATTAATTTTAAAAAAAGGAGCAGGAAGGATATAGTCAGCTATGGTGAGGTCTTCAGGCTGCAGGTCAGTGTTGGCTGCTGTCATTGCAGCCTTGATGGTAGCTACAAACATACTTGGACAATATCACGAATGTGGAAGACAAGGTTAAATGTTCAGATCTGTACCTTTATTTTAGTCCCAACCCTTCCCCTGTATTTGATCACTGGTTCTGAGAACCAAGGTCTCGTTCAATGATCTTAGAGCCCCCAGAAACTAAGGAAGAGGGCAGAGTAAATATACTAAGATAAACACTCTACATAAAATTCAAGGTGTGTGCGCATGTAGAGTGTCAGGAAAATGTTAGCAAAAGTATCTTGAACTTCTCCTATAAGCCTAAAATGAGGCTGACTTCTGTGTGACATATTTCTTATCAAGCTTCAAACCTAAAGTTCAACTTAGTAGAAGGCAAGATGCTTCTTGGTCTTTCAAAACTAGTGAGAGGCCAGTTTTTCACTAGCCTGAGGTCAGAGGTATTTCCACCATATCAGTTTTGAGGCTCCTGAGGTCAGAGATATTTCTGCCATATCAGTTGTGTCTTTGCTCTTATATGCCACAGTGCCTTTCCAGGAATGATCACATAAAAGGAATTTAATATTTATTTTTGAGGGGAGGATTCACAATTATGCCTCAACCTTAAGTCCTACTTATAGGAATACAGATGTCATGGGATCGGAAGTTCTGAGGCCACCTTTCCTGCAGATCCAATCCCAAGGACTCCTCTTCCATTTTTCTTGGACACTGAATGACTTTAAGATGTCTTGTCATTTCATCACCATGCAATAGTTGGTTAGACCCATATTTTGCATCGTTTTTGTGAGTGTGTACAGCTCAGCTGTAAATCTCAGACCATTCTGTATGCAGCCTGTTCAGCGGGCTAGTTAATTGCAGCACAAGAGGGTAAGCATTTGCAAATAAAGTATCTGTCCTCTCAAAATCAATGCCCAGAGCTTACAAATCTTAGAGTATGTAAACACAAGCAGTGCTATGTAAAGCAAACATGGGCTCTAATGACAGCAGAGAGCTATTTTTGTGGAACTTTTTAGCAAGAATTACTGAAATAAAAATAATTCAGTGTGTTTTGGGGGGGAAGGTTGTTTTTTTTTTTTTCTGCTAAGCATGCATTCCTTTGAAATAAAATCCATATTACTACAAAAAAGTAGACAAGTTTACAGCCAGCTAAATTTTCAAAAAGGAAACAAATTCCTCCAACACATACACAGATCAAGAAACAAAAATTATCAGCCCTCTAGAAGATCCCCCTCATATCCCCTTCTATTTATTTATTACTACTCCCTCCAGATAATCAGAATCCTTAACTTCTAACACCATAGATTAGCTTTGCCTATTTTTGAACTTCTATATAAATGGAATCACGTAGCATGCCCTGTTTTGCTTCAGACTTACTTTGTTCAACATTGTGAAATTCATGTATCAATACATTTTTGCTTTACTATTAGTTTATTTATGCTCAATTCAGTCTAGTTTTTATTATATGAACATACCACAATTTATCCATTCTATTTTTTGACATTTGTATTGTCTTCAGTTTGGGGGCTGTACAGGTCAATTAATCTTCGACAAAGGAGGCAAGAATATATTGATACAGTGGGAAAATGACAGTCTCTTCAGCAAGTGGTACTGGGAAAGTTGGACAGCCACATGTAAATGAAGTTAGAACACACCCTCTCACCATACACAAAAAATAAACTCAAAATGGCTTAAAGACTTAAACATAAGACATGACACCATAAAACTCCTAAAAGAGATCATAGGAAGACATTCTCTGACATAAATTGTACCAACGTTTTCTTAGATCAGTCTCCCAAGGCAACAGAAATAAAAACAAAAATAAACAAATGGGACATAAACTCACAAGCTTTTGCACAGCAGAAGAAAAGCAACCTACAGAATGGGAAAAAATATTTGCAAATGATGTGACTGACAAGCGATTAGTCTCCAAAATATACAAACAGCTCATACAACTAAATATCAAAAAAACAAATAACCCAATCAAAAAATGGGCAGAAGACCTAAATAGACACTTCTCCAAAGAAATACAGATGGTCAATAGGCACAGGAAAAGATGCTCAACATCCCTAATTATCAGAGAAATGCAAATAAAAACTACAATGAGGTCTCATCTCACACCAGTCAGAATAGCCATCATTAAAAATTCTGCAAATAACAAATGCTGGAGAGAGTGTGGAGAAAAGGGAAAGCTCCTATACTGTTGGTGGGAATGTAAGTTGATAAAGCCACTATGGAAAACAGTATGGAGGTTCCTTGGAAAATTAAAAATAGAATTGCCATATGCTCCAACAATCACATTCCTGGGCATATATCCAGACAAAACTCTAATCCCAAAAGATACATGCACCCCTATGTTCATAGCCACAGTTTTCACAACAGCCAAGACATGGAAACAACCTAAACGTCCATCCACAGATGAATGGACAAAGAAGATGTGGTACATATATGCAATGGAATACTCCCCAGCTATAAAAAAGAAAGAAAGAATGTCATTTGCAGCAACAGGGATGCAACTAGAGATTATCATACTAAGTCAAGTAAGTCAGAAAAAGAAAGTCAAATACCATATTATATCACTTATATGTGGAATGTAAAATATGATACAGATGAACATATTTATGAAGCAGAAACAGACTCACAGTCATAGAGGACAGACTTGTGGTTGCCAAGTGGGAGGATGTGGGAGAGGGATGGAGTTGGAGGTTGGGGTTAGCAGATGTAAGCTATTATATATGGAATGGATAAATGACAAGGTCCTACTGTATAGCACAGGGAACTATATTCAGTATCCTATGATAAACCATAATAGAAAAGAATATAAAAAAAGAATGTATGTATATATATATATGTATATATATATATATATATATATACACACACACACACACACACATATATATGAATCACTTTGCTGTACAGCAGAAATGAACACATTGTAAATCAACTATTCTTCAATCAAAAAGTAAATTAAAAAAAAATGATGTTGTTATGAACAATCTTGCTTTTTTTTTTTTTGGTAAATATGTATATTCTTATTTGTTGGGTGTATATTTAGGAATGGAATTTTTGGGTGAAAGCTTATGCCTGTGATCAACTTTTCTAGATCTTGACAAGTAATTTTCAAAAGTCATCGTACAGATTTATTCTCCCTCAAAAGAGTATGATACTCCCAGTTGCTTTGTGTCTTCACTAATGCTTGGTATTGCCTGCTTGCGTTTTATTGGTTCAGACAGGTATGCAGTTCTAGTGCAATGTGGTTCTAATATGCATTTACCTGATCAATGGTGAATTTGAGAAAATTTTCAATGTATTTTGGTCATTTGAATATCTTTTTTTTGTGAAACGTCTGTCTATTTGAGCTGTTTGCTCATTTTTATTGATCTCTTTCCCCCTATCTTATTGATTTGTGCAGTGCTTTTTATAGTTTGGCAAATTTTTGCTGCATCAATCCCATTCTATGACTTACCATGGTATACTTTGATTAACAAAATTTCTTATTTAAACTAATGCCATTTTTCATTCTATTACCTCGTGGTTAATGCATGAAATCTCTGCTTATCCGCAATGGCATGAAAATATTTTGGTCTTTTGTAAAGCTTTTATTGATTTACCTTTGATATGTAGATCTACAATCTACCTAGAATCAATTTTTTATAAAGGGTTGGAGGGAGTCAGGATTCATGTTTTACCCTATATAGATATTTGATTGAGCCAGCACTATTTATTGAAAAGACCATCCCTTTCCCCACAACCCAGCAGTATCACTTTGTCATAAACTAGGTGGGTCTGTTTGAGAATTGTCTATTCTGTTACACTGGTTTAGTTCTTCATCCTCAGACCAATAACGCACTGTCTTAATTATTATAGCTTCATAATAAGCCTGGATATTTGGTGGTATAACACTCAGGCTTTACTATTTTTCTTGAAGATTGTCTTGGCTATTCTTGGGCCTTGTGCTTCCATATAAATATTAGAATCAGTTTGTCAATTTCCAACAAAAATAACAACAAAAAAACACTTAAGATATTTATTTGATTGGAATTCTTTTAAATCTATAGATCAATTTAGTAAGAACTGATATTTATATGATATTAAATTTTTAATCCATAACATGATATATCCCTCCCTTTATTTAGGTCTCGCTAATTTCTAAGAGCAATATTATTTTGGTGCAGAGGTCTTGCACATCTTTAATTAGATTTATCTCTGGTATTTGATGGTTTTAAAACTACCGTGATGGGTTCAGTTTTAATCAAAGAAATAATGAACTAGAAGCCATATCTTATGAAGAGAACATTGGCAAACAAAATCAAACAGAAATCCACCTATTCACTAACATTCTGAATATCCAATATGGAAAGTTGAATATGGTACCTCAAAAAACTAAAAATAGAGTTACAATGTGATCTAGCAATCCCACTCCTGGACATATATCAGGAAAAGACAAAAATTCTAATTCAAAAATATACATACATCCCAATGTTCATAGCAGCAATATTTATAATTGCTAGGATGTGGAAGGAAACTAAATGCCTATCAACAGAGGAATGGATAAAGAAGGTGTGGTGTGTATGTATATTATATATATACACACAAACACACACATATGCATGCACTGGAATATTACTCAGCCATAAAAAAGAATGAAATAATGCAATTTGTAGCAATATGGATGGGCCTAGAGATTATCATACTAAGATGACAGAGAAAGACAAATATCAAATGATATCACTTATATGTGGAAACTTAAAAAAATGATACAAACAAACTTATTTACAAAACAGAAACAGACTCACAGAAATAGAAAACAAACATGGTTACCAAAGGGGAAAGGGGGGGAGGGATAAATTAGGAGTTTGGGATTAACAGCTACACACCGCTATATATATAAAATAGATAAACAACAAGGACCTACTGTATAGCACATAGAACTATATTTAATATCTTGTAATAACCTATAATGGAAAAGAATCTGAAGTTATATACATATATACATATATATGTATATATATAAAACTGAATCACTTTGCTATACACCTGAAACTAACATAACATTGTAAATCAACTATATTTCAATTGAAAAAAAAAAAGTTGAACATAGAAGTAGTACTGAGATCCTGAAATTAGGCTGCCAGAATTTAAATCTTAACTCTGCCATTAATAAATGTGTAACACTGGCTATTTTATTAATATGTTTACACATCTGTTTTCTCATCTGTGAAATGGGGGTTATAATAATATATACTTCATTCTGCCTTGAGAAGCTTATAAATAGTGCATGTAAAACACCTAACACAGATCCTGGCATATAAGTGCTGAATAGATGCTGCTGCTGCTGCTGCTGATGGTAGCAGTGGTGATGATAATGATCGTGATGTTAATCATGATCGTGATCATATACTTGTGAGTCTTGAGAGGCTTTTTTCCCCTCCAAAGGTCAGTAGTCTTGTTCACAACTCATCACACATGTTCAAAGTCACTGGTGTTATCTGCACCTGCTATATTCATACCTGAAGTATGAATACCTAGGACGTGAAGATGAAAACAAGTCCCCCTAAAACCAAGTTCTTCTGTTGAGTTTATGATTAACCTCTCTATCCCAAACTTTACTGCCTTTCTTTTCCTGAATCTGTTCCCCTCAAGATTGAGGAATATCAATGAAAGTTGGGGTGGGGGGTGATTGAAACCGTATACCAGCCCCTCTGCCTTGTCCTTTGAAGTAAAAGGCTTTTGCTTTAGTCTCCCAAGCCTCCCTTGAGTCTCAAAAGGCTGGCTCAAGAGTTAATGACTAGGAAATGTGAAGACGTAGAAACAAAGAATAGCTGTTGGGCTGGGAAACTGGTAACAACTTAGACTATAAATCCACTACATAGCAGAATCACCGAACTCCCAGTTCCCTGAAAGACACAGATAAAGGCCTGACACACATTCCTAAGTGGATGCAGACCCCCACCAGATGAAAACACTGACCACAAGCACATAGACACTAGACCGGTTGAAACCAGAGGTTGATGATGCTTGAAACTTCACTTTGATGTGAACCAATCCAAGAACTGTGCACGAGCTGATCACACACCATGCAGCTCCTCCCTCACACTGCCTTTAAAACCCCTTCCCTGAAAGACAACAGGGAATTCAGGTTTTGAGAATGAGCTACCCATTCTCCTATTGCTTGGTGCCCTGCAATAAATGCTGTACTTTCCTTCACCACAACCCAGTATCAGTAGACTGGCTTTACTGCACGTGGGCAAGCAGACCCAAGTTTGGTTCAGTAACAAAGATATGCATGTGAATTTTCTCTGGCACCTCTCACTTGGGAGACTGGCAATTCACCAAACCCCTCCTTGACAGCCATGTTAATTATATCACTGTATTGATGCATTTCAACCAAATGACATAATTTACAAAGAATATCTTTATATAGTTACTCCAAAAAGTGCCAGGACTGATTCAGATTAGAAATCCTGTTCCTTCACCTCTTAGGTGTCTTAACTTAAATCTCTTCACTTTCCATTCCCTTGAAGTGAATTGAAATCATCTTGGAAAGTTGGAATGTTTTGGAATTATCTTGGAAGGGGTAAGTAAATAGGTATTTCCACGTTATTTTCTTTTTTTTTGTTTGTGTTCTTTTTTTTTTTTTTTTTCCTTTTTGCACAAAGGTATTTCCCTGGATGGATAATCTCTTGTAGATTACCAATTTTTTAAAAAAGAAGTTTGATGGAGATTGAAAGTCTGACTATACTTGCACTCCTGGAATATCCTCTTAAGTACTTCTTCGGTTTCAACCCAGCTTTCATGTGCAATTCAATACATAATAAATACAGAACAAAGCAGAAGCCCTTGTACCTCTGTGCTTTTGGCCCTTCTGCTCTCCTCCTCACAAACTTGACTGTCCCCACCCCCACGCACTCCGTCTGGCAAAGAACTACATGGGAACCACAAGCCCTGCCTCGTCTTTAAAGTTCTTCCCGAACAGATGTGATTTTTTCTCTCCTAAAATTTTCTGCTATACGATTATGCTTATATAAGCTTTTTCTATGTTGTTATAAAATAATAATATTAATAATAGCAATAACATTAAGTAAAAAAATGTTGATTCTTTACCACATGGCAAGCACTATCTTAAGTACTTTACAGGTAATATCTCATTCAGTCCTTGCCAAAAGATCACAAGACAGACACCGCTGTGGTCCTTTTACCTATGATTAAATAGAGGCACAAAACCATGGGTAGTGTTTAGTGGAAACAAGTATCATTTTCAGGCTGTAGCTTAAAGAAAGTGTGCTGCTCTCAAATTCTGTCTTTCCACTTCTTCGTTGGTGTGTCAAGGGGAGTAGGGGGAAACAAGAGGGAAAGTCCCTTCAAAAATAAAGTTATTCTTGAACAGATTGGTAAGTGTGTGTCTCTGGGAGCATGTCTGCCTGACATGCACAGGCCCAGCCTATACAGCTTCTTTATTGCATTTGTTCCTTTCCCTCTTAGGTGTCTTAACTTAAATCTCTTCACTTTCCATTCCCACAGACTCTAAATGCAGAAGAGTCAGTCTGTGTATCTTTTCAATGACTGTACTATTTGCAAAATGTGGTACACATCTTTTGGGATTTCTGTCTGGCCAAAGCTCCCTAATTTGAGAAGTTCCTTTCCAAATAAGTAGCCTCTTTGCCATGATTGCACTCTCTGCATGGCCTTTGTCCTGGCCACGGACAAACAAATCAGGAACAGGAACTGACCCAATACAGGCCAATGTGATTTATCCAAAGTATTTAGAAGCAGGATTCAGAGGTCTGGTCAATTTGGGCAGTCTCTACAATTAGAAGCATTATGAAATCAGAATGAGAGTGACCATATTTGGAGTATTCATGCCAAGCAGAGAAAGCCAGTCTAGAGAAAGGGAATATGAAGCTATCACACTGAAACAAATCAGAGATGAGAGGCCACGTCACTTTAAAAGAAAATGAAAAAAGTTAACACTTGCTCTTAACATTTAATTTGTTGACTCAGCTCCTCATGACTTAATGTTTACTGATTCACCCTGGATTATTTGAGCTATTCCCCAGATCCTTTCAATATATTCCCTCCCCTACTATTTTTTTTTTTTAACATCTTTATTGGAGCATAATTGCTTTACAGTGGTGTGTTAGTTTCTGCTTTATAACAAAGTGAATCAGCTATACATATACATATATCCCCATATCTCCTCCCCCTTGCGTCTCCCTCCCACCCTCCCTATCCCACCCCTCTAGGTGGTCACAAAGCACTGAGCTGATCTCCCTGTGCTATGTGGCTGCTTCCCACTAGCTATCTATTTTACATTTGGTAGTGTATATATGTCCATGCCACTCTCTCACTTTGTCCCAGCTTACCCTTCCCCCTCCCCGTGTCCTCAAGTCCATTCTTTACGTCCATATCTTTATTCCTGTCCTGCCCCTAGGTTCTTCAGAACTTTTTTTTTTTTTTTTTTAGATTCCAGATATATGTGTTAGCATACGGTATTTGTTTTTCTCTTTCTGACTTACTTCACTCTGTATGACAGACTCTAGGTCTATCCATCTCACTACAAATAACTCAATTTTGTTTCTTTTTATGGCTGAGTAATATTCCATTGTATATATGTGCCATGTCTTCTTTATCCATTCATCTGTTGATGGACATTTAGGTTGCTTCCATGTCCTGGTTACTGTAAATAGAGCTGCAATGAACATTGTGGTACATGACTCTTTTTGAATTATGGTTTTCTCAGGGTATATGCCCAGTAGTGGGATTGCTGGTTCATATGATAGTTCTATTTGTAGTTTTTTAAGGAACCTCCATACTGTTCTCCATAGTGGCTGTATCAATTTACATTCCCACCAACAGTGCAAGAGGGTTCCCTTTTCTCCACACCCTCTCCAGCATTTACTGTTTGTAGATTTTTTTTTTCTTTTGTAGATTTTTTGATGATGGTCATTCTGACCGGTGTGAGGTGGTATCTCACTGTAGTTTTGATTTGCATTTATCTAATGACTAGTGATGTTGAGCAACCTTTCATGTGTTTGTTGGCAATCTGTATATCTTCTTTGGACAAATGTCTATTTAGGTCTTCTGCCCATTTTGGTATTGGGTTGTTTGCTTTTTTGATATTGAGCTGCATGAGCTGCTTGTAAATTTTGGAGATTAATCCTTTGTCAGTTGCTTCATTTGCAAATATTTTCTCCCATTCTGAGGGTTGTCTTTTCATCTTGTTTATGGTTTCCCTTGCTGTGCAAAAGGTTTTAAGTTTCATTAGGTCTCATTTGTTTATTTTTGTTTTCATTTCCATTTCTCTAGGAGGTGGGTCAAAAAGGATCTTGCTGTAATTTATGTCATAGAGTGTTCTGCCTATGTTTTCCTCTAAGAGTTTTACAGTGTCTGGCTTTACATGTAGGTCTTTAATCCATTTTGAGTTTATTTTTGTGTATGGTATTAGGAAGTGTTCTAATTTTATTCTTTTACATGTAACTGTGCAGTTTTCCCAGCACCACTTATTGAAGAGGCTGTCTTTTCTCCACTGTATATGCTTGCCTCCTTTATCAAAGATAAGGTGACCATATGTGCATGGGTTCATCTCTGGGCTTTCTATCCTGTTCCATTGATCTATATTTCTGTTTTGGTGCCCACATTTTTTTGGTATCGTCAAATCTATGCTTTGCTGTTACTCGCAGCCGAAGAGTCTTAAGAAACGCATCACAAGACCGTCGTTGAGATATCAGATTATTGCCCCTCCCTCACCTCAGAGACCTCCCCAGACTCTTCTTTGGCAAAGCCATGGACGAGAGGAGACGGGATTCCACTTGGAATTGTGGCATTTTACTCTTTCTCCTTTCTCACTTCTTTCACTTTCAGTTCGTTCCTCTGAAATGTACTCAATGTGCTCAGGCTTCAAATGTAAACGTTAAAACTCTTGGGAAATGTACATTTGAAAACAGGCATCTTTAGAAGATGCTGATTAATACAAAGAAATAAATCACTACTAATATAATCAATATAACAATGCTTTCTCATATTTATATAGAATGTTTATAAGCATATCCATCATCTTAAGTGATTCACAGAGCAATCCTGACATGGCTATATTTCTCACCTTTTTTTTTTTCTTTGCTTCCAGTGTTGGCTGTATGGTTCAGAACACAGAGTTGTCTATGCTCTTCCCCACCTCCCAAGGAGACCAGAGTGTGGACAACCCCAGGTATTATCCCTATTTAACATAAGACCATCAATGCACAGAGAAATTGACTTGTCCCCAGCTATATACCTAGAAAACTGGCTCAGACAGAATCGCTAACTCAGGCACTTGCCACGTGGTTGTTTCTCTAATACAAGGGAAAGGATCTTAGCACACTTGGTACATTGTCTACTGTGCATCCTGTATGTTTACAAACTTTAGACCTTGAACAAGTATTTGCTAGCACGTGATACACACTGCAACCAGACCTGGGCATGTTGTCTTTGACAGGTTTCATGCAAATACACAAACTTTTTGGCCACAGGTGCCACTGGAGGGGATGTAGATGTCCCAAACCTACAAAATATCTCTTCAGCTGCCTTCCTGACACTTATGCTCCCTATCACTAATGGACTTCGGAATTTGTCACACTGTTAAACTGCTTCCTTTGCGACGCAGGTATTTTGTTTATGGAGGGGTGGGGACGTAGAACAGGAATCAGTACAAAAAGTAGTGGGCTGAAATCTTGTGCATTATTACCACTTCTGCTATTTCGTAGCTGTGTGGTTTGGGACAAGTTGCTTTTGAGGAGAAGTTTCAGACTTCATCACCCACAGGTGTGGTGGATCCTGATGGGCCACTATACCTGGCCCAGGGATCCAGTTCTATCCATTCTTCAAGGTCAGTGCCTCCATGACACTCTTGCTTTCTCCGGCTACTGTAGTGATCTCTCCCTATTCCGAATTTCTGAAATTTCTGAAAAAGTAATTGTTCAGGACTCAATTCCATATCAACTTCCCCCAAATGGGTACTTGTCTAATAGTATTTAGGAGAATGTTGGTTGATATTGAAAAACAGTGTGTGTGTGTGTGTGTGTGTGTGTGTGTGTGTGTGTGTTGCAAATGTATGTTTTCCTCTCATGCAAGTAAGACAGAGTTGAACAAATTGCATTTATTTACTGCAGGACTTCTCAAAGGCTTTGCTATGTTAATACACAGTGTGAATTTCCAAAAGGAGGCTATAATATCAGGGGTTTACTGAACACTGGAACTGGGAGAAGGCAGGAAGAGCATCTCTGTTATGACTTCTTAGAACCTTATTCCTTAAAACACTGGGAAATGCTGTTTAAGCCACTTTTTTTTCTTCAAATTACCTTTTTATTCTGTATTTAGTCATATCATCTGAAAAATTTAGGAAAATAATTGATGTTACCCAAACGCTTAGTAGTCTTTGATGTGTGAGATTTCTAGAAAAGATCTCAAAGAATCACAGAATTGAAGGACTTAACATGGATCTTAGAGAATCACTTCCTTAATGTTTGCATATGATGGATTGTAGAATGACATAGCAAGTCTAGAAATGGTAAGCAACTTAGCCAAAATTCTTCAGGTAGCTCGTCACTGAACCAGGTGAGAAGCCAGCTCACCGCCGGCAGCTCATCCATCCTTCTGGAGCCTCTCAGAACAGGTCACACCGCACTGTCTGGAAAGGAAGTGACTTCTGGGGCCAGGAGCCTTTAAAAACCTCCAGAGCATATGCCACATGGTCAGAGGTACTGAGCCAGAAATGAATCGGGTCATCCTCTTTCCTCCCTCTTCCAGGAATAAGAGAAAGTCTTACTGCTTTTACTCGTGGATGTCAACAAGTTAAAATTATGACTGACAAATGAAATTTGATTTGTACTTCCGGACTGTAAAGTGCAGGGACAAAACAGTTACTGCTATGTAGGTATCAGCATCATTCAAACGAAATACAGAAAGGAAGATCTCTGGACTGATAAATATCTCGAAAGTCAATAATGAACTGCAATAAAATAAATTTCAATGTGTGTAAAAAAGTTTAAAAAAAAAGCCGGGGGGAGGGAGGAGGACTACTCAGATTCACAATTCTCAAAATAAAAATAAACAACAGGGTCCACAGAGAATTTCAGGAAGAGAGGCTGAAATAAATTAAGACTTTGTGGAGTAAAAAGAGAGTAACCATGAAGTTTCTCAATGCAAACAAGAAAACAGATGGTGTATATTTACACAGATATATAGTGCATTGATTGATGACTAAATGGCAGTATTGTGTGAAATAAACATGTTTCAATACACTACCTTATTAATTCTCACAATATCACTGTGCCGTAGATCACAGTGTGATCCCCAGATGACACACTCAGCATCTCTAGACAGAATGTTAGAAATGCACATTTTTGGCCCCCTACCCTGGTATTTCTGAATCAGAAACCCAGCAATTGCCTGGTGCACTGACCCAAGCTCTCCAGGGGATTCCCATGCATGCTGAAGTGTGAGTATCACTGCCTTGCATCCATCCTAAAGACAGGAAATCTAAGGTGGAGGAAAGTTATATAACGTGCCCCAAAGTTGCCCACTTTGCATGTGGTGCCTAGAACATTTTGACTCAGGTCTTGCTTCCACTAAAACCCATGCTCTGAATCAATGTAATCTGTAAATTATACAACCATTACACACTCTTATCTTTCTCTGATACAGTGCAGTGTTCTTTCATACTTCTGGCTTTTGTGGATATTTGGTTCAAATAGAGTATTAGGATGGCAACTGAATTATCCCAGCAGGAAGGGAAGGGAAGGGAACAAGGGAAAGAAGGTAATAAAGACTTCCTATGGGCCACAGAAAGAGACAGCTGCAGAATCCATTCACCTCCATGTAAACACCTCCTCAAGAGGGAGGCGATTAGCAAGGCAGTTGGGGTGAAAACCCTGAAAAATGCCCAGTCTTTCCCTGCCAGGTTTATGAACCGCTTTGGCAGGCTAACAGCAGTACATTATATGTAACTGCCAGTTTACTCTACCTTGTCTGCCTTTTATTTTCACAAGGAATCCTTGTTAGTTAGTGAAATTAGCAAAGGAATCCATTACAGGCTGGCTTCAAAGACTGCACAGTATTTACTCCTGTAATAAAAAGTCTAATTTTGTAATAACATGGCAATCTTTGGGAAGCGCTGGCTGATGGAATCCAAGTCTGGTAAAATTAGCCTCTTTTGGTGCTGCTTATTATTATGGTGCTTGTGAGAAGGGAGCGGAGGGGGAGCTTGCGTGCCAAGTAAGCACTTTTACAAAACAAAAAAATTCTCTTTCACAGAAGCCTAAAAATGGGAAAAATGGGGAAACAGCCATGAGGCTAAGCTCACAGAAACAGCAAGAGGGTGGGCTTGTAATTAACGTGGGCTGAGACTCACTGCATTCACAGGCAGCGATGTGTCCTTAGCAAAGGCACCGAGCAGTTTGCCACCTGGCCCTATACCTCTCTTCCTGAGCCATAGGCAGGTGCCTGGTGCCATTAACAGGCCTGTCATCTCTCAGCATCCTTTGTGATTGGGGCAACAACCAACACTCACTTAGCGATTCACAGAGTATCAGAGCTTAAAGGGACTTCAGGATTTATCTCCTACAATCCCCTCATTTTACAGGTAACTGACAGGTTATCAAAGACGCAGCACCGTCACTTTAAATCATGCCCCTTGGGTGTCTTTTCCCTTCCTTTCCCCATAGTTGCATCAATGAACGCTGTTTTACACATCAGCATTTCTTCATAGCATGGTATTAACAACAGTTACCTAGACCACATTAAAGTTGTACCTTAGACTCAGAATTCCCCATTTCATCAGCCTAAATCCCACTGGTATTGACTGATTAGGAGAGCAGTTGCTTCTTTCTTGATCTGAAAAATGTTTTAAAATTCAAATTCCTAGTCTGACAAAAAAACAGCTGTATATCTCTTTCTTAAATTCTCCAGCTCTAGACTGAGGACGACTTATTTTTCTCCTCCTACCCACTCCTCCAGAGGCATTTACTACAAACTTGCTTGCCTTTGTTTCTTAAAAATGGCTTTGGTGCTGGAAGAATTTAATACGTGTGCTGCAAAGCCTTCATTCTGATTACGAGAACAGGAGACTGATCTATTGTGACTGCATCAAAAACTAACACTCCAATTAACCCTGAGATTCCAGAAGCTCTGAGAGGCAGCTTCATTTGATAAATTCCCACTAAAATACAAACTCCTTTTATTAACAATGGGTGTGGGCATTCTAAATATCAACCAGAAATGACTAACTGCTGCCCCAACTAGAAAGAGCGAACATTATAAAACACCTAAAATATTAATTAAAGCATAAATAGCAATAAAAAATCAGGTTATCTCTTCTATCCTTTCTCACACATCCTTAATGTAGCATACAGCCTTAAAAAGTAATAGTTATTAACATTTCATAGACCCTTATTTGGTCAAAATATACAGTAGATTCTTATGATTTTAGCATGACTAAAATATTAGTCCACCATGTAAAATTTATATTGAAATTAGTAAGCCCAAATTATCTTAGATTTTAGCCATCAACATCAAGATAAAAGACTGACTCTTAATTTATGTTTATAATGAGGAATAAATGATGTGCTTTTTTCCCTGCTTACTGAGAGAGGTAGTATCTCAATTTTGCCTGTGAAAGCTTCTGTCCAGGTTATAGCAATTAGTAGCCATTACTTGTCATTAGAAGTCATTGTGTTTGGTTTCATAAGTAATTGTTCATAGCATTTAAGTTGAGTCAATAGTTTAATTCATTAACACCTCTGATAAAGCACAGCTCAGTTTAAAAAAAGTTTAGTTAACCTGATTTGTGGATTTGCTTGTTCTCATTCTCATGCTGTTGCTTTCATCCTCTGCAGCCTATGCTCTTAATTCTTTCCATCACTTTGACCTTCCCTACTGCCTTCTGTGGAACACCATGACCTTCAATAAGAGTTTGGAGATAAAAGGGATATATTGATTTCCTAAATTCTATTCAGATCCCTTGCATATTGTCAGGTCTGTGGACTCTGTGTAAGTGCTTATAATAGCACAGTCATATGAAGAAAGGGACCTAAGTGTTGTATCTCAGAACAAGCTCTCAGCCATCTCTCGGAAGCAACAGTTCAGCATCTAAGGCCATTTAATGGGAAAGACATACAAAGGAACATGATGTATTAGTTTCTTGATGACTAGTGTCCTTTTAACCCCTCCAACTCTACCTCACTGCATGCACACATTACTACACATACATACTCCCACACACAGAGTAAAATAACTTAGAGAGATAAAAATGGTAACTTTTGTTATTCACACTGTTGAAATTATAGTTATTTATATTTCATATAGATTCCAGACATTCTATAAGAGATCATGACCCAAGAAGGATCTAAAACCTCTATTTAGAGAGATGCTGTAAACATTACAGAACAGCTTCTTCATTTCTCTAATTTGGAAGGATTAAAGCAACTGTTGGTCAGAAAGATGAATGTAAGCCTTGATGCAAACAACTGATTCTGAAAAGAAGGACTCCTTCTACTACATGAACCTTCCTGGACAAGATTAAGAAATCCACGATTTCTTTAAGGCTGGAAGAAATGCAACTGTGAATAAATAATCATGCTGGTAATCCTTTTTGAGACTCTGCTCTAATATAACCACAACAGAAAGCTATTTAAGAGAGCATAAAGTTTTAAAGTCATCGTGCTGTTCTATTTCCCACATTCTTGTTCTGCAACAGCAGTGTTCTTTAACTGTTCATCCTGCCACCCACACAGCAACTTATTCATGTGTAAAGGTTAAAGTTGAATAATTATGGTAGAAACACATAAAAGCTACACAGCCTGGTGTGTTCAGCACATAGTATTGGAGGGAGAAAGGGACAATTTATATATATGGAGCAAGAGAGATAGAGATAGTGACAGAGACAAACAGAGACTCTGCATTGGATAGAATTGATTCCTGTAAAAAATAGAAGTTTATGGCTATGCATTTGATAATGGCCATGAAACAACTAGGCAAATCTGTACCTAGTACAGGAAGGGAGCTTTGCTTCACAGCCATCCAAATACCATGCCTTTAAGGTCAACTTGTGATAACATCTACGATACTTTTAACTCACACACATGTGTATGTTAATTGTAGGAAATAAAGACTGATGCCAGTGATCTCGCTTAGAATTTCCTTCTAGGAAAGGCACTCATTTAAGCACACAACAGGCACAAAGTAAATGATGGTTGAATAAAATAAATTTTATCTGGGGAATAATTATGTTCAAGATGTATAGTTGCATTGGTTTAAACTAAAAATATACATTTGGGGAGAGTTCCTTAGAACTTATTAAATCTTGTAAAAGAGGCACTGCCAATGAATTACAAATTGGTCCTGAAAGATGTAACTTCCCAGAAAGGGAACATAGATTGGTCGGTGATTGAAAACCATTTGTAGAGTAGAAATTTCAATGGCTAGGATCACATTCTTACAAATAAATAGGAAATCAGTGCCTTGAGTATAACCTATGCCTTATAGCTGAAAGAAGACCTTGATGAGATGCTAGGCATTTATATTATGCATCCTTACATAAGATTCTGTTTGCTTTTTAAAGTCTTTAATGGCACAACCTCAGATAATTTCTATAACCATGATTCCAGCAGCATCAATGTATTTCATGGACTAACTGACAGTTCTCTTTAGAGAAACTGGATGGTAATTCTCAACGCTTTGGCATGACGTTTATTGATTTCTTGTAACTGGTCTAAGTCGAGAGAGAAAGGAAGAGTAAGAACCTATAACCTGAAGATATGTGTCAGGATTATAAGAGACCTTACAAATTATTTAATATAAAATGCCTATATTATGTCTGGCACCAAATAAACCCTCAATTAGTGCCTAATTTTGAAAGTGAGGAAATCGATGCTCACAAGAGAATCAAGTCCAGGCCTAACCCCACTTCTTCTGGCTAATCATTCAAAACATATTTGCCATGTTAATTTCTGAACTGGAAAATTACAGTCAGAGTCAATAGTGCCCACAAGGTCTGGAGGCAAAATTCTCACGATTCTTGGTCACTGGGCATGTTTGTCCGCATCTCTGCTTATTCTTGCCAAACTTCTATTCCCTTTTCTACCTAACTTAAGCCAATGAAATTTACATCTGTGGGAGTTATCTCCTTGTAGAAGTTTTGTGCCACCTCTAAAACTAGAAATATAGGGCTACCTATAGACAGAGACATCCTGGGCTTAGGAATACTTTTAGAATATTTGCTCATTTATAAAGCATTCACAAAGGCTTGAATGTATGGACTTAAATGAGGAAAGGATAATGTTGATGAAGACACTGATAATGGCTGTAAGAGCTCACGTATGTTCCAGCCACTGTGCCAAGCACATAGTCATCACACCAGCTCTATTATCACTCGCCATTTACAATGGAAAACAAGATGTAGAAGGGTTAAGTAAGTGCATGTTAGAATCCAGATCTAAATCCACATATGACTGATTTAAATGCCCCACACCATTATAAAATATTGCTACCCCAATGGAGAAATCAGAGACAGTCCTTAGCCTCAAGTCCAGCTGGCTCAATGGAAATTCCTCAGAAATCCTCTTCCTGATGATCTTTCTCCCAAAGAATCAGAGACGTTCTTATTTATCAATCAGTTTTCTTGAAAGCCAGACAGTGGTGGTATGATATTGGTCTTATTTATTAGGCGAGGAAATAGGAAGAGAAAAGCATGATTAGGGTCACTGATGAGGTATATATTGAATTAGCCAAATCTCCATTCAGTTTTCTAATTATTCTCACAAATAATTCTATATACCACATTTAATATACGTAATATGCATATGTAAACACTCTCTACTGCTTAATATTTATTTGAGCTCTAAATTCTTCTAGTCTCAAAATTATCACTATATTACTGTGCACTTGCCTTTCTTAAGCATGCTTACAAGTAACATGTGACTGCAGAGAAAATAAAAGTTAAGCAAAATGTTAGTATGAAACCATGAGAATGGAAACGAAATGCTCAATTTTTTTATGAGAGTTGAGGTATGACAAGACTCTGGATTTTGCAACCTGATCGAGTTATATTGAAAATCCAATAAATTCCTGAAGATGTAGAATTCTTCATCTTGTTTCAGATGAATCTTCCCAGATTTTACTTTGTCAAATTATTTCTTTTGCACTATTGTTTAAATGTAAGGCCATTCATTATGTACCTTGTAGCTCTGCTAAAGGACTGGAGTTCGGTGGAAGGAAGGAACACTGGGTCACCATGCTTCATTAGTAACATATGTACAGACTTTCAGCAGAGCAAAATCCTCTCATCAAAAACTTCTGACGGAAGGAGAGAAGATGGCGGAAGATAAGACGCGGAGATCACCTTCCTTCCCACAGATACAGTAGAAATACATCTACACGTGGAACTGCTCCTACAGAACACCCACTGAACGCTGGCAGAAAACATCCGACCTCCAAAAAGGCAAGAAACTCCCCCCGTACTTGGGTAGGGCAAAAGAAAAAAGAAATAACAGAGACAAAAGAATAGGGACGGCACCTGCACCAGTGGGAGGGAGCTGTGAAGGAGGAAAGATTTCCACGCACTAGGAAGACCCTTTGGGGGCAGAGACTGCGGGTGTCAGAGGGGGGAAGCTTCGGAGCCACGGAGGAGAGCGCAGCCACAGGGGTGCGGAGGGCAAAGCGGAGAGGTTCCCGCACGGAGGATCAGTGCCGACCAGCACTCACCAGCCCGAGAGGCTTGTCTGCTCACCCGCCGGGGCGGGCAGGGCTGGGAGCCGAGGCTCGGGCTTCGGTGCTAGCCGGGAGGGAGTCCGGGAAAAAGCCTGCAGCTGCCGAAGAGGCAAGAGACTTTTTCCTGCCTCTTTGTTTCCTGGTGCGCGAGGAGAGGGGATTCAGAGCGCCGCCTAAACGAACTCCAGAGACTGGTGCGAGCCGCGGCGATCAGCGCGGACCCCAGAGACGGGTGTGAGACGCTGGGGCTGCTGCTGCCGCCTCCAAAAAGCCTGTGTGTGAGCACAGGTCACTCTCCACACCGCCCCTCCCGGGAGCCTGTGCAGCCCGCCACTGCCAGGGTCCCGTGATCCGGGGACAACTTCCCCGGGAGAACGCACGGCGCGCCTCAGGCTGGTGCAACGTCACACCGGCCTCGGCTGCTGCAGGCTCGCCCCGCCTCCTCTGTACACGTCCCTCCCCGCGGCCTGGGTGAGCCAGAGCCCCCGAAGCAGCTGCTCCTTTAACCCCGTCCTGTCAGTGCGGGGAATAGACGCCCTCAGGCGACCTACACGCAGAGGCAGGTCCAAATCCAAAGCTGAACCCCAGGAGCTGTGCGAACAGGGAAGAGAAGGGGAAATCTCTCCCAGCAGCCTCAGAAGCAGCGGATTAAAACTCCACAAACAACTTGATGTGCCTGCATCTGTTGAATACCTGAATAGACAACGAATCATCCCAAATTCAGGAGGGGGACTTTGGGAGCAGGATATATTAATCTTTCCCCTTTTCCTTTTTTTTGTGAGTGTATATGTATATGCTTCTGGGTGAGATTTTGTCTGTATAGCTTTGCTTTACAATAGCTTTATTTTACTTCACTATATTATAGCCTCTTTCTTTCTTTCTATTTTTTTCTCCCTTTTACTCTGAGCGGTGTGGATGAAAGGCTCTTGGTGCTCCAGCCAGGCATCAGGGCCGTGCCTCTGAGGTGGGAGAGCCAACTTCAGGACACTGGTCCACAAGAGACCTCCCAGCTCCACGTAATACCAAATGGCAAAAATCTCTCAGAGATCTCCATCTCAACATCAAGACCCAGCTTCACTCAACGACCAGCAAGCTACAGTGCTGGACACCCTATGCCAAACAACTAGCAAGACAGGAACACAGCCCCATCCATTAGCAGAGACGCTGCCTAAAATCATAATAAGGCCACAGACACCCCAAAATACACCACCAGACGTGGACGTGCCCACCAGAAAGACAAGATCCAGCCTCATCCACCAGAACTCAGGCACTAGTTCCCTCCACCAGGAAGCCTACACAACCCACTGAACCAACCTTAGCCACTGGGGACAGATACCAAAAACAACGGGAACTACGAACCTGCAGCCTGTGAAAAGGAGACCCCAAACACAGTAAGATAAGCAAAATGAGACGACAGAAAAACACACAGCAGATGAAGGAGAAGGGTCAAAACACACCAGACTTAACAAATGAAGAGGAAATAGGCAGTCTACCTGAAAAAGAATTCAGAATAATGATAGTAAGGATGATCCAAAATCTTGGAAACAGAATAGACAAAAGGCAAGAAACACTTAACAAGGACGTAGAGGAACTAAAGAGGAACCAAGCAATGATGAAAACCACAATAAATGAAATTAAAAATACTCTAGATGGGATCAATAGCAGAATAACTGAGGCAGAAGAAAGGATAAGTGACCTGGAAGATAAAATGGTGGAAATAACTACTGCAGAGCAGGATAAAGAAAAAAGAATGAAAAGAACTGAGGACAGTCTCAGAGACCTCTGGGACAATATTAAACGCACCAACATTCGAATTATAGGGGTCCCAGAAGAAGAAGAGAAAAAGAAAGGGACTGAGAAAATATTTGAAGAGATTATAGTTGAAAACTTCCCTAATATGGGAAAGGAAATAGTTAATCAAGTCCTGGAAGCACAGAGAGTCCCATACAGGATAAATCCAAGGAGAAACACACCAAGACATATATTAATCAAACTGTCAAAAATTAAATATAAAGAAAACATATTAAAAGCAGCAAGGGGAAAACAACAAATAACACACAAGGGAATCCCCATAAGGTTAAAATCTGATCTTTCAGCAGAAACTCTGCAAGCCAGAAGGGACTGGCAGGATATACTTAAAGTGATGAAGGAGAAAAACCTACAACCAAGATTACTCTACCCAGCAAGGATCTCATTCAGATGTGATGGAGAAATTAAAACCTTTACAGACAAGCAAAAGCTGAGAGAGTTCAGCACCACCAAACCAGCTTTACAACAAATGCTAAAGGAACTTCTCTAGGCAAGAAACACAAGAGAAGGAAAACACCTACAATAACAAACCCAAAACATTTAAGAAAATGGGAATAGGAACATACATATCGATAATTACCTTGAATGTAAATGGATTAAATGCTCCCACCAAAAGACACAGACTGGCTGAATGGATACAAAAACAAGACCCATATATATGCTGTCTACAAGAGACCTACTTCAGACCTAGAGACACATACAGACTGAAAGTGAGGGGATGGAAAAAGATATTCCATGCAAATGGAAATCAAAAGAAAGCTGGAGTAGCAATTCTCATAGCAGACAAAATAGACTTTAAAATAAAGACTATTACAAGAGACAAAGAAGGACACTATATAATGATCAAGGGATCGATACAAGAGGAAGGTATAACAATTTAAATATTTATGCACCCAACATAGGAGCACCTCAATACATAAGGCAAATACTAACAGCCATAAAAGGGGAAATCGACAGCAACACAATCATAGTAGGGGACTTTAACATCCCACTTTCGTCAATGGACAGATCATCCAAAATGAAAATAAATAAGGAAACACAAGCTTTAAATGATACATTAAACAAGATGGACTTAATTGATATTTATAGGACATTCCACCCAAAAAAAACAGAATACACATTTTTCTCAAGTGCTCATGGAACATTCTCCAGGATAGATCATATCTTGGGTCACAAATCAAGCCTTGGTAAATTTAAGAAAATTGAAATCGTATCAAGTATCTTTTCCGACCACAACGCTATGAGACTAGATATCAATTACAGGAAAAGATCTGTAAAAAATACAAACACATGGAGGCTACACAATACACTACTTAATAACGAAGTGATCACTGAAGAAATCAAAGGGGAAATCAAAAAATACCTAGAAACAAATGACAATGGAGATACGACGACCAAAAACCTATCGGACGCAGCAAAAGCAGTGCTAAGAGGGAAGTTTATAGCAATACAAGCCTACCTCAAGAAACAGGAAACATCTTGAATAAACAACCTAACCTTGCACCTAAAGCAATTAGAGAAAGAAGAACAAAAAAACCCCAAAGCCAGCAGAAGGAAAGAAATCATAAAGATCAGATCAGAAATAAATGAAAAAGAAATGAAGGAAACAATAGCAAAAATCAATGAAACTAAAAGGTGGTTCTTTGAGAAGATAAACAAAATTGATAAACCATTAGCCAGACTCATCAAGAGAAAAAGGGAGAAGACTCAAATCAATAGAATTAGAAATGAAAAAGGAGAAGTAACCACTGACACTGCAGAAATACAAAAGATCATGAGAGATTACTACAAGCAACTCTAGGCCAATAAAATGGACAACCTGGAAGAAATGGACAGATTCTTAGAAATGCACAAACTGCCGAGAATGAACCAGGAAGAAATAGAAAATATGAACAGACCAATCACAAGCACTGAAATTGAAACTGTGATTAAAAACCTTCCAACAAACAAAAGCCCAGGACCAGATGGCTTCACAGGCGAATTCTATCAAACATTTAGAGAAGAGCTAACACCTATCCTTCTCAAACTCTTCCAAAATATAGCAGAGGGAGGAACACTCCCAAACTCATTCTACGAGGCCACCATCACTCTGATACCAAAACCAGACAAAGATATCACAAAGAAAGAAAACTACAGGCCAATATCACTGATGAGCATAGATGCAAAATTGCTCAACAAAATACTAGCAAACAGAATCCAATAGCACATTAAAAGGATCATACAATATGATCAAGTGGGGTTTATCCCAGGAATGCAAGGATTCTTCAATATATGCAAATCAACCAACGTGATACATCATATTAACAAACTGAAGGAGAAAAACCATATGATCATCTCAATAGATGCAGAGAAAGATCTTGACAAAATTCAACACCCATTTATGATAAAAACCCTCCAGAAAGTAGGCATAGAGGGAACTTTCCTCAACATAATAAAGGCCATATATGACAAACCCACAGCCAACATTGTCCTCAATGGTGAAAAACTGAAACCATTTCCACTAAGATCAGGAACAAGACAAGGTTGCCCACTCTCACCATTATTATTCAACATAGTTTTGGAAGTGTTAGCCACAGCAATCAGAGAAGACAAAGAAATAAAAGGAATCCAAATCGGAAAAGAAGAAGTAAAGCTGTCATTATTTGCAGATGACATGATACTATACATAGAGAATCCTAAAGATGCTACCAGAAAACTCCTAGAGCTAATCAATGAATTTGGTAAAGTAGCAGGATACAAAATTAATGCACAGAAATCTCTTGCATTTCTATACACTAATGACAAAAAATCTGAAAGTGAAATTAAGAACACTCCCATTTACCATTGCAACAAAAAGAATAAAATATCTAGGAATAAACCTACCTAAGGAGACAAAAGACCTGTATGCAGAAAATTATAAGACACTGATGAAAGAAATTAAAGATGATACAAATAGATGGAGGGATATACCATGTTCCTGAATTGGAAGAATCAACATTGTGAAAATGACTCTACTACCCAAAGCAATCTACAGATTCAATGCAATCCCTATCAAACTACCAGTGGCATTTTTCACAGAACTAGAACAAAAAATTTCACAATTTGTATGGATACACAAAAGACCCCGAATAGCCAAAGCAATCTTGAGAACGAAAAATGGAGCTGGGAGAATCAGGCTCCCTGACTTCAGACTATATTACAAAGCTTCAGTAATCAAGACAGTTTGGTACTGGCACAAAAACAGAAATATAGATCAATGGAACAGGATAGAAAGCCCAGAGATAAACCCACACACATATGGTCACCTTATCTTTGATAAAGGAGGCAAGCATATACAGTGGAGAAAAGACAGCCTCTTCAATAAGTGGTGCTGGGAAAATTGGACAGGTACATGTAAAAGTATGAAATTAGAACACTCCCTACACCATGCACAAAAATAAACTCAAAATGGATTAAAGACCTAAGTGTAAGGGCAGACACTATCAAACTCTTAGAGGAAAACATAGGCAGAACACTCTATGACATACATCACAGCAAGATTCTTTTTGACCCAGCTCCCAGAGAAATGGAAATAAGAACACAAATAAACAAATGGGACCTAATGAAACTTAAAAGCTTTTGCACAGCAAAGGAAACCATAAACAAGACCAAAAGACAACCATCAGAATGGGAGAAAATATTTGCAAATGAAGCAACTGACAAAGGATTAATCTCCAAGATTTACAAGCAGCTCATGCAGCTCAATAACAAAAAAACGAACAACCCAATCCAAAAATGGGCAGAAGACCTAAATAGACATTTCTCCAAAGAAGATATACAGATGGCCTCAGACACATGAAAGAATGCTCAACATCATTAATCATTAGAGAAATGCAAATGAAAACTACAATGAGATATCATCTCACACCAGTCAGAATGGCCATCATCAAAAAATCTAGAAACAATAAATGCTGGAGAGGGTGTGGAGGAAAGGGAACACTCTTGCACTGTTGGTGGGAATGTAAATTGATACAGCCACTATGGAGAACAGTATGGAGGTTCCTTAAAAAACTACAAATAGGGCTTCCCTGGTGGCGCAGTGGTTGAGAATCCGCCTGCCAATGCAGGGGACACGGGTTCGAGCCCTGGTCTGGGAAGATCCCACATGCCGCAGAGCGGCTGGGCCTGTGAGCCACAAGTGCTGAGCCTGCGCGTCTGGAGCCTGTGCTCCGCAACAAGAGAGGCCGCGATAGCGAGAGGCCCGCGCACCGCGATGAAGAGTGGCCCCCCACTTGCCACAACTGGAGAAAGCCCTTGCACAGAAACGAAGACCCAACACAGCCATAAATAAAATAAATTAAAAAAAAAAAAAAAAAAACTACAAATAGAACTACCATACGACCCAGCAATCCCACTACTGGGCATATACCCTGAGAAAACCATAGGTCAAAAAGAGTCATGTACCAAAATGTTCATTGCAGCTCTATTTACAATAGCCAGGACATGGAAGCAACCTAAATGTCCATCGACAGATGAATGGATAAAGAAGATGTGGCACATATATACAATGGAATATTACTCAGCCATAAAAAGAAATGAAATGGAGGTATTTGTAATGAGGTGGATGGAGTTAGAGTCTGTCATACAGAGTGAAGTAAGTCAGAAAGAGAAAAACAAATACAGTATGCTAACACATATATATGGAATCTAAGGGAAAAAAAAAAAAAAAAAGGCCATGAAGAACCTAGTGGCAAGACGGGAATAAAGACACAGACCTACTAGAGAATGGACTTGAGGATATGGGGAGGGGGTGGGGTGAGATGTGACAGGGTAAGAGAGTGTCATGGACATATATACACTACCAAATGTAAAATAGATAACTAGTGGGAAGCAGCCGCATAGCACAGGGAGATCAGCTCGGTGCTTTGTGACCACCTAGAGGGGTGGGATGGGGAGGGTGGGAGGGAGGGAGATGCAAGAGGGAAGAGAAATGGGAACATATTGTATATGTATAACTGATTCACTTTGTTATAAAGCAGAAGCTAACACACCATTGTAAGGCAATTATACTTCAATAAAGATGTTTAAAAAAAAAAATTCTGACGTTCAGTGGAACTAAAAAATGGCATTTCTTTTTTAATATTAACTTTTTTCAAATATGAACTTTGAATGAAGATGTTTGCTTTTTATTTTATTATTTTAATATTGTACTTAGCATTGTCACAGAAATAATGCATAGTAATACATTCAAACAATGCAGGAGACTGGGAATAACTAAAATTAAAAATAAAAAAAATACCAACATCATACCTATTTGATACTGATTTTGTGTAATTTACTCTTCTAAGCACTTTACATGAATTACCTCATTTAATCTCCACAACTACCCATGGAGACAGTATTTTTAGAATCCTCAGTTTAGAGATTATCAAACCAAGAGTTAGCAAGACTTAAGTGATTCATCCAGGATCATGCAACTATTAAATTGAAATTAAGCTGTAACTTCATGTTTGTATACTTCCAAAATGAATGCTATTAACCACTATTTTATTTTGTGTAACTATTTCATGGAAGAGTGTAAACTTTAGCACAAAGAGATTCATCAGATTTCCATGGAAGAAAGAAATACAGACCAATCTAGTCTCCAAAGAAATTAATCCCAGTGGAACAACTCAAACATAAGAAATTCCAATCCCAATATAGTATTCAGAAGAAATTTATATGCAGAAATAGAGGCCCTGTATGTAATAGCCAATTTGGTCTTAAATACTCTCTCACCACTGTCTTAGACTCATAGTTAACATATACTAAATACACCAGATATTCTCAAAAACATGTAATGGGTGGATTGGAGAAGCTATGATTTCTTCTCCCCTTGAAGTATATGATCCTTTGGACAGAGCTACCACTAATTTTATTCCTGCTCTTCTTTTGCTGAATTTCAAGATTGTGTTTGATTTTGTAACTTGCTTCCAGAGTAACTGGAAATGGAAATTGAGACAAAAATTATGTTTTCAACCTGCTTTTTTCCTTTCCTTTACTTCCTTCTCAGACAAAATCTTACCTCCAATTCTTTCTAGATCTCCAGGAATTTCATATCTAAAAGCAGTAAATGAGAAAAGAGTGGAATTGAGAGAAACAGAGATGAAGTAAATGCAGAGATAAAGCATAGTACCTTTGCTTTCATCATAGCCACGGCCTCTTTAAGGCAAAAATAATAACTTAACAGATCTTACTCACTCCTCTACTTCTACAATAGGTTGCTTAGCAACCACAGGACATTGGTGAGAGGGAGATGTTAGAGCAGGTTGCAGAAAGAAGGAGCTATCATTAACTCTGCAGATGTTAAATATGGATTGATTCATCCCGTCTTCCTTTCCTTTGTGTTACCCATCAGTCATTTCAGACTCAGGACTCAGGGTTCACTAGTCTATCCTTTACCCTTCAAGTCAATGATCTGACCCAACTAAGAAAAAGGGATCTCTCACAGAGCTGAGGGAGTGTTATGGTTTAAAATAACAATGACCTGTTTGGATATAATGCCTCTGATACTTCTTATATTTTTCAGTGGAGAAAAAACTAACTGAAAAAAAATATTTTCAACAATTTCATTGGCTAATTTTCACATTGCATTCAGATTTTGGACCTATTCTCTTGCTCATAAGATTGGCTTGACCTCATTAGAAACTGATTCTATGAGTTTTTGAGTCCATGAGATAATAACATTGGGCCATTTCTATGAGATGCTGTTTCTCTTGAGAATATGCTGCCACAGAGTGGTTATTATTGTTTTATATATTTAATTCTATATGTACATGAATGATTCTCATTAACCTTTATTTGACTGCTATCTCTTGATTATTTTTAAAAGTTTTACTTTCTAGTCCTGGAAATAGATATTCAGCTTTTTAAAACAATTCAAAGGTTATAAAGTCTGGGGGATCAAATTTACTTCATAAACTAAATAGTAACCAAGAGTGCACAGATTTTATTGTGTGTTTACTACGTGCCAGGCCCAAAGCTAATGGTATTCATACAGTATTCCATTTAAGGTTCATAGCAACCCTATAAACTAAGTACTATTATTATTAGCCATTTTAAGGAAAAGGAAACAAAGGTTTATGATCTTCTTCAAGATCATAACATTTTTAGTAATCAAAGCAAGGTTCGAGCCTAAAGTTCTTCACCCCAAGAAGCCAAGCAGGGAACCCCAGTGCCATTGTATCTTTCTAAATGTTGAATGTTCCACAAATACTTCAAAGATAATAACAAAAAAGAAGGAAGGAGAAAAGGAAGGAAAAAAGGAAGGAAGGGAGGGAGGGAGGGAGGGAGGAAGAAAGGAAAAATATTATTATTTGGTATTAGGGGCTTAAAAATTAAGAAAACAGTAAAAACATGCCCTCACTTTCCAATAAGTACCACAGAAAAGCATCAGCTCACTCCCATGTGATGAAATCCAAGATCCATAAATATTAAAACAAAGCATAAGATATCTGTAGTATAATGAAAGCACTCATGTTTATTAGTCAGATCTGAATTCAAATCCAGTCTCTACCTATCTCTAGCTCTGCAGCTGGGCTAAGTATTTTAACCTCTCTATACTACATTTCAGTCATAATCTGCACAACAAAGATTACAATACTAGGCTTGTATGAGAAATTGAGATTATAAAGTAAAATCGTGTTACTTACTTTCTATACATTCAAGGGGTTCAACTAATACTAGTTAGTATTATTTTTAGAAAATGAAATAATTGTGAATGATTAAGGATCTATGAAAATACAAATAGTAAATTAACTCTGTGGATAATATGAGAAATCCCCAAAATCTATCCATGACTGATTTCCATGGGTCCCTAATCATCTACAGTTATTTCATTTTCTAAAAATGATATAACTTATTTTTCAAATCCAAAAGAAATTTATGTATAAACACAGTTGCTAACCTTTCTTAATGACACACTTTCTGTATGCAACACATTGTGTTAGACTCTATTTTCAATTCAGGTGCAAATAAAACACAGTCCCTTTAATCAAGGATTATAAAACGATAGAGAAGGTACATGCACAAGTAAATATGACAAGGCAAATAAACAGAACTGCTTAACAGAGCTTGGAGAGGAAGGGTTCACTTCTGGCTGGTATGTCAGAAAAAAGTTCCTGAAGGAAATAAAATATGAACAAGGCATCCTCAGTGGGGTTTGTACATTATTTTATTTTTTTTGGTAGTGGTGGTGTTTTTTGTTTGTTTGTTTGTTCATTTTTTAATTCTTCCATAAATCAACCACTTATCGCTCCTCTTCTAACAGAATCTTATGATCTTATTTTCATTTGGGGACTTCCTCTCTCCCAGTGTCAGGCCCTGTAGTCTGGTGGTTCTGATTCCATCTGATGATGTGTGAGGGCCTAGAAAGATGTGGCCAATCAACAGAGTCCATGCTCCTGGCCACGGTGCTAGGGTTAGAGATAGACACATAATCTACATCAGTCAGGCCAACGAGGTCAGTTCTGGTTTTGATTCAGCAGGATAGCTGCCTCCCTCTTCTTTAAGACTAGTATCTTCCTATGGCTTGGCTGTGTTTCTACATTGAAGCTCTATTGTCACTATCATTAATGACATCACTTAGGTGCTGAGCCTAGCCATGCTTGAAGCTAAGCCTATACCCTGGACTTACCTGTGTTCTTTAATTATGTAAGCCTATATGTATTTTTCCTCACCGGTTTTTGCTGATTTATTCTTCTTGTGGGAAGTGACAGAGAATCCCGCTTATATTCATCACTGATATAGCTTTGAAGAACAAGTAAAATTTCAGCACATGGAAAGAGCTGGAGAGACAGACATAGCAAGAGTGGGAAAACCACAGTCAAGAGCATAGGCTGGGGAAAGCGTTCAGGGAGCAGCAAGCTCAGTGTCACCATCCTGCTGTTCTCCTATTAGCGGCTGGAATGTTGACCTTCCTTCAGAACAAAAGCTTTGTGTTGGTTTCCTCACCCACCGATGATTCCTACTGCCTGAGCTACTCCTACCTATTGAGCTATGTCCCCTTCCACTGGTGAGCGAGATTGTGTTCACGGGTGTCACTGAGCTAAATGTCTTCCCCTGTCTTGTAGTTTAGTGTCAGAGATTTTTCCTACCATCGCTGGAACTCTGGCACCAGGCTTTTCATGTGGTTTCTAGCCTTTCTTCTGTAGCCACCTATACTCCAAAGAAAACAAATACATTTAGTGTCGTTTCATAAAGAGGTAGCTGTAGTCCTCTCAGATGACCTGGTAATGTTAAACTGGATGTGTTGAACCATCTGCAGGATCTACCATCTACCTGCTAAACCCAAAAAGGATGCTGGAGAAGCTTGCTTGGCAGTGTTCATCTCTGACCAAACAACTCTCATAGAAAAGGGGGGAATGACAAGTACAACTCTATGAGGAAGATACTAGATTTGCCTCCATGATAAATATATGAAAACTGAAGCACATATATTTTAACGGATTTGCCCATGGTCATGCAGCTAGTACATGGCAGAACCAAGTGTGAACCCAAGTAAGCTGGTCCCAGATTCTGTAATTTTCACTGGAAGGCTATATTCTCTCTCATACTACTAAGTTGTTTGGAATGGATAATGCTATAAGACAGTAATTCCATCAATAGCACTTAATCAGGTATCATCTTTATTGTTCTCTGTGCCATCTTTTACCAGCCCAACTAAGATAATATGCTTTGAACAATATCTAGGTCTTCTGTAACCCCATAGTGCTACACCCATAAGGTATATACAGTATTTGTTGATGGACTGTTTAAAATTCAGCTACTCTGGAGGAACTAAATCTCAACAGCTACTTAGAATACATCTTTATTGACTCCTGGTTGAGAACAGAATCCTTAAAAATCAAAACTCAGAATAAGCACGTACTTTTGATAGAGGAAGAAGGAATATATGAATACAGAAAGGAAGAGAGTACCTATGTTAAACTTGGTTTCCTTAACTATTTTGGTCTTGGAGTTTCTGTATCTTTTTTTGCTTTCTTTGTCGGTTTGTTTGTTTGCTGTTCTGAGTAAACACAAAATGGGAAATTTCCCATTTTTGCATTAGCGCCTTCTCACATTTCTGGAAGCTGGAGTCTGCCTCCATCCCTGGATTTTCTTCACTAACTGCATTAACCTGTGACAAGGCCAGACATTAATGGTATATATATTTTTCAACATCTACTTTGACAAAGAGTGATTTTTCATAGAAAATGTTTTCAATAACAAATATCCAATAATCATTATGGTTCTTCCTTGCTGAAATAATCTAAAATGGGGACAGAAATTGAATTAGTTTTTTATAATAATGACATTCATATTGTGTTCTTTGGCTTTTCCTATGCAGCACAAGGTTATTTTGTTTAAAAGCATTCACAGTGGTATTTATTGGACAATTTGGAGGTCTATTAGAGCTAAATTTAGCCTTTTCTCCTTTTTAAGTAGAATGGATAAAAATGTTTCTTCTTAGGAGCTACTTAAAGCATTCCACTAGATTAACTCGCCCTCCTTCTTCTGAGAGTAAATCTGTATTCTGTTTAGGAGGTCATGAGTCAGAGACCTGGAGATCTAAACTAATCCTGACATGAAAATTTCAGCTATGACCCCAGAAATACCCCTCAAAATGTCTTGCCTTGATAGTTGAAAAAGATAGCCAGGATAAGAACTGAATTCATCAGCAAGGACTTCTGCAGTTGCTCTTAGCTTCCTTATGATTTGCAGAAGCAATGTTTTGTTTTGTTTTATTTCTTCTCAGCTTTCTTTTCTCTATTTTTTAAAAACTTATTCGCAATCCTAGTCCTTGGCACTTTTCTTCCTTTCTTTCTATCCTCTTTCCCCTCACTTTCCACCATCTTAATTAAATAGAATGAGCTTTATAAAAGTAGCTTGTTTTAGTATCCCCTGACTTAAATAAAGCTAGGAAATAACAGAATGCACAAATTGCTGTCCTGAGAATGCTAAGTATCAGAAAAAAATTTAGCTTAAAATAATCAGTGAGACTGGTAAATGCTAAATAGTATAGGAAGACTGTATGTGTGGGTGTATGTTATATATATATATATGCATATGTATGCATATATACATGCATATACATATACACACATATATCCATATATTATATATATATAACTTACATATATGTTACATATATGTATATAATTTTGCCTTGCCTTTGTGGACGAATAAAACCTAGTCATGCAGTACAATTTCCATCAGCAAGTTGTTTTCATTAAACACCTGGAGCCTCCTCTAAGTGATACCGCCACAAATGCTCAACTGAGACAGTTTAGTGAGAAAATCAGTCAAAGCAGCTATTTGGCACCATGGGCTGATTAACTTAAGTGCTTCCATTGTACTTGTGGTTGTTTGAGTATCATATAGACTTGGTCCCATAACAACAACCTAAGAGTATAGCCTTTCTGATATTTACAAGTAGCTACATTAGTGTTAACCCCATGAAAATTCTGTATATTATCACAATAGTTTAAAGTTGTTTTCCAGTGAAACCTTTATTGCATATCATTTAAAGACTTAACTCAAGATGAAATGCACAAAGATTAAGTTATATCTTAAAAATATTCAATACATGACTCTCTCGGTATATACCTATGAGGATTTTTGTGTTCCTGTTCTCAGCTCTATCAGGTATGAGCTCCATTTACCTGACAACATATTGAAATTGTAATCTACATGCCCTGACTCATATTTTTCCACCTCTAATTTATTCCCTAGCCAACTGAAATCTAGTTTCTTCTTTCATCATTCCTCCAAGACTGCTCTCTCAAAGGTTAGAAATAACCTTTGAATTGTCAGATGCAATGACTTTTTCGCAGCCTTTATCTGGTCTCAAGTCTACATAACTTGACTATTTTGAGCACCTTCTGTTTGAAACTTTGTACTTTGGCATTTATGGAGTCACCCTTTTAGTTCTTTGGCCACTCTTTCTCAGTATGGTTCAGTAGTTCCTTTACCTTAACCTGTTCCTTAAGAGTAGGTATCAAAAGAAAGTCCTGTTCTATTACCCTCTTCTCTCCTCATACAACAAAATTTTTGTTCATGGTTAATGTTAGCCATTTCTAGATGTGGAATCTCTGACTATGTGGGTAGCCTGATAAATATAAACCTCAAGCCTAGACCTCTCCCTGAACTACAGCTGAAGTTTTAAATTGCCTACTAGGCATTGCCACCTGGATATCCTATGGATACTCAAAAAGCTCCCACAATAAGTTATTTATTGTTTTCTCAAGATAAGATGTCCCATTTGTAAAGGATAGATATCAATATACTTATATTAGTTATACTCTTAAGAGTTAACCCATACTAAGTGTTCTCAGAACTTTATGTATAATGATATTTAATCCTTGCAGCTACCCTTCAAGGTAAGCACTACCATTATAATTATTTAAAATGAGACACAGAAAAGTTAAATAATTTTCTTAAGTCATCCAGCTAGATATTAGCAGAACTTGACTTTGAACTCAATCTGGTTGAATGTGTGTTCTTAAAATCTATACTATTCTGCAGAAAGATAGGGAGGGCAGAAAGAAGGAGAAAGAAAGAGCCCTCCTTCAGCAAAAAGTTGACAGAAGTATACTATTTATTGTACTCTTTGCCTTTACGCAGCCAAATTCAAGCTTTCTTAAAACCTATGTTGATATATGCACCGAGTGATTTAGTATTGAGTGATAAGTGTCACAAACTTGGTTTTTTTGTACTATTGCCCTGGTAGGGAGGTCAACTTACATGTGTGTATTAGCTTTCCTCATTATTTTTAAGGTTGTTCATACATAGTCATAGAACTTCAGCGCTAAAAGAGATCTTAGGAATCATCTAGAAAAATCCCTTTATTTTATAAAGAGACATAGAGCATTCAAGTAACTGTCCACAGCCACAGACCAAGTTAGTGGTTGAACCAAGAGTAGAACCCAGATCTTAGAATATCTAGTCCCTTGTTTATAGAGTTACATCATATATGTATGTTTTTATAACAAATGCAGTACTTGAGAATAATAGTGTTTTTAATGTTTAAGAGTAGTAATTCACAATTTGAACCTCATGCTACTTTGCAGAGTGTCATCCTTTCTTAACACTTACTGGGCATCTCCTAGGTGCATAGACTTGTTCTTTCATATCCCCGCATAGCTCTTAGCAGGCTACTTGTTTGTGAAGAGCCTGTAGAGAATTTGGGGAGCTCAGCATGGATTCTTCTAAAAGCCTAGGCTGAACTGCCCTTGGCTGAGCCTGGGAGAGGGGACCTAATTGGAGAGAACAGAGTTAAGTATTAAGAGAGACAGTGTGTGTAGTGTGTCTGAAAATGAGGATGAAAGGAGACAGAGCTTAAGTTGGCAGCTCTAGCACTTCTTGTCTGAATCAACCCCAGGTGGTACAGGTACAAAAATGAGCACTGTCATGCCTGAGGAAAGAGAACCAGGCATCAGTAGCTTCTAGCTAAGACACCCATTCTTCAGAGCCTATTTTAGGAATAACCAATATCCTGCACCTCCCATGCTAGATAATGACCCTCTTTCCAAGAGTTTATGCCCTTGAGCTCTACAGATAATAAATCAGGCAACCACCATATCACTTCACTTTTCTTTTAAACTCTACATTGCTTTATTGTGGACTGAGTTTGCAATGTACAGAGCCCCTTTATGAATTTCCTTTCATATAATTCCTACAAGAGCCAAAGACCTGCAGTGTAGAGCAGGAGCTATTACTCCACTTAAAGACAAGGAAATTGGCCAAGCCCTACGCTAATGGTCAAAAGACCAGTGCTGGTCTGGCTCTCCAAGTAATTAACTTTAGCAAATCACTTCATCTCTTCAGGATCATTTTTTCCTTTTCTGCATGCCTTTTTATCCTAACATTTTAATCTAGGATTTCCAAGCTGATGGTATAGTTGTGACATTATTACCCATTATCTCTGTTCTTATTGAGGTGGGGAGGAAATAAAGGCATATGTCTAGCAATGCTTGAATTCTTAGTCTTTGAATTCTGCACACATTGTACTTATAGCCTTAAAAACATTCTTTGCTTCTCATTTCTGGTTTTGGTTCTCAATGAAAAGAGAACACTATTGTGATAGATTATGGGTAAATTTACCCAGTTCTGTTCCTTCTCTTGTCCATATGAAAACCTTATATTTACAAGTTAATTGTAACATAAATGTTTTTCCATATCTTCTTTTCATTTGCCATCTCAAGACCATGATTGTTAGTGCCATCTCTTCTGACTACATAATTTTACAACTAATTAATGCATTATAAGCTAATTGACTATTCCTCGTTGTTGGACATTAAGATTATTTTCAAGCTTTTCTCAGCTGTTATTCTAAGCAATTCTGAAATACCTATTTTCACATCTATAGCATATATGTACCATTTTTGATATGTATTTTCTTTAAGTAAATTCCTCAAAGTGGCATTAATGGGTCAAAGGCTCTGACCATTGATACTGCTTTTTAAATATATTATCAAGTTCTTTTCTAAAAGCAATATAATAATTCCAAAATTTAACTTCTTGCTAAAGAACCACTCTTGACCATCTGCAAAATTAAAAATCACCTATAGTTGTTGAGAACCTTCAGAAACAGGAAGCACTATTTTCTTGTCAAGTCCTAGGGAAGTAGAAGAAGAAGCTCTATTTATGTCATTTAGTGGTTCTAAACAGAAACTTATTCTCTATGTTTAATAGTGAAGTGTGATTAATTGATACATCATGATAGAAAATCAGAAGTGGGTGACTTGCTTTTCTTGGGTTCCCACAAAAGCAGGCCCTGAGATAAAGACTTAGGTACAATTTATCTGACAACCAATGCCAGGAGGCAGAAGTGAGGGAATGGTGAAAGTGAGACAGGGAATGCAGGGAGCCAGTAAAAGGTATGTTAATAAGTAAGTGATGCGTAGGGAATTAGGGTTAAATCACCTTTGGGAACCTTCAGGCATCTTGTAACATGTACTACCCAACTGTCTCATAGAAGTTGGGGAAGCTGGAATATTTGTCTTCCAAATTCAATCAGGTTGCCCTGGGTATGTCAAATTCCAGTATTTTCAGGGTGTCCTGCTTTCCTGGAACTGAAGAAATCTACCAGGCAGAGAAACAAAGATACAGGCTCTTGTGGTGAGATGCTATCAGGGTATTCAGGATGTGTCCACCAAAGCTATTGGTGAGCTTAGAGGTGGATGAGTAGATGTAGAACAGGTCATCATCAACAGCAACTGCTACACCTGGGAAAAATGACCTCTTGCTAACAGTGTTTAATCCAAAGGAAGAATGGGTCTAAGAACCTAGTTTCTTCCTCCAGGAGTTTACCAAGCCTAAAGCATGCTCTGGACACCAAAACTGTGGTTGAAAATATAAGAGATTTTATATTATAGAGTTGATATAAATGTAAATACATCAATTGAGCCAAAGACTTGGGAATAGCATATTCTGGTTAATAGAATTTTCAAGTTAAAAAATAAATTAAAAATTCTGATTTTAACACTTGACAAAAACAGTCTTCCAGAGTTAGAGTTGCTTTAATTGTTTTAATAAGAATAGTCCAATAAATATGAATAAATAGTTGTTTGATGTTTAGACTATTGTAAGGCATTAAAGTAATCTTTCTGTGACTCAATTATCTTAACCATGGTCTAAGGATAGAAAAATAAATGGGACTCTGAGTTGAATGTGAATACGTGAATTAAGTCTAAGATATACCCTCAGTTTTTAACATCTCTTTATCAAATCTTCATTTATTGACTTTTGTTTACTTTTTTAATAAGCAAAATGTACAGACATAAGTGAGTATAAATGAGAAGTCATACTTTTCATATTCTACTTCTTTGAGGTTTTATTCTGCTGAGATAATAATAAATGGAAATACTTAGAACTTGAACTATTCTCTGAGCAGGAATCCAAAGATGAATTAGAAGTTAGTAGAAATAATTTGAAAGAAAGGATGGTTTTTTTTGGCTCAAAGAAATTAAACTAAAAATATTCAGTATATTCCAAAAAAAGATAACTCCTCCTAACAGAAAGGAGACTGGTCAGGAAACAGTTATAGAAAATTCATAATGAGAAGAGAAAAGTTGGCTGTACCTCTCCCAGCTCCACTAGGGCAGAGGAAATTTAGGTCAGTGCCATGTGAGTATTATATTGCTACTTGAAAGGCTATCCCTGCTGTGGAGATGGACATATCAGGCTATTTTTGTCTCACACCATTAAGCCTAAAATCATTGGACTCATTCTCCTTTCTCTAATTCCATACTAATCAAGCAACCTTCTTTCTGATTATAATTTGGTTTCCCACATTGGCCTGCTTACAGTATGAGAATGTGCTGGCCATGCTGATGCAAGTATTCCAGTCCACAGGGGGACTACAGATCTCCTAGATCTCCTTGCAAATTAATGAATTAGCATTCTTATCTAACATCATTTTCATGAGATATGGAGCTCCTCTTGTGATGAAGTAATCTGGTTTGTAAGTCAGAAGACTGAGGTCCACAGATATTTTACCTTCACGGGATGACCTTTCTTTGGGGCACCTCAGGGCATAGCATTGAACCTCACTCCCTAAATTCCAACAACCCTCTTTGCTAAAGCTTCCCATTCAAAACATCTATTTGCTGTTGGTCTTGACCATCAGCCTAAAATCTCTCACAGGTAAGTTGAGTGCTCAAAAACTTCTACTACAAAAGTCCAAATGACCTCTATCTTTCATTATTACCTATCTCAATACTTCACTGATGAGAGGGGAAAAAAAGGAGGGATAATGTGCTTATCCTTTCTGGACACCATTTCTTACATTAGTCAGCAACCTCACACAAAACTTCAGTTCCAAACCTAAAAAAAAAGGGAAGGTCAGATAGGGAGGGGACATGAGAGAGACCACGTGGTAGCTTAGGGGAATGTTTGAGATCAGAGACTCTGGAATATCACTGCCTGTAGTTGAATTCTGGCTTCACTATATGTGATTTCTACCAAGATACATGAGCTTTTCTATGCTTTAGTTGCCACATCTGTAAAATGGGGGCATAGATAGCACCTATCTCATAGGGTTATGATAATTAAGTTTATATTAAATAACCACATAGTTTTTGCACATTAAAAATTAAAAAACCTATTGTATTTACCAAAAGTGTTAGACGAGTGGCCTAAAACTCCAGACACAAGTACTTGACCTACACGTTTTATAGACCTTGGGGGCAAATCTGCAACACTCTATTCTGGGCAGATGCTGTAATGCAGTAGTAACTTTGAGCCTCCGTTAAACCCACATTAGAAGGCTCCTTGATTATTCTCTGGGATTTCAGCTGGAGCAAGGGCAGTGTGTGTAGACAGAAGATTTATGGCTGTGAAGTATTGTTGGAATATACTCCCAGATCCACAAAGGGGCACTTTCTAACTTTGTCTTGATCCACAAACTCGAATCTACTCTTCCAGGTCTAGTGGGAAGAACTAGAAGGGCAAGTCACCGTGAGACTTGCTGATCTTTAAAGTTCCTTCCAGTTCTCAGATCCGGACTCTGAACCACGCCTATGAACATCTGGGCAATTAACCTTCTTCCTCCCTGGCCACTGGTCTCAGAGCCCACTGAAGCCTTGTGCCAATCAACAGATTCATCCTGAATCTGAGAATGAGAAATCGGATGGCCTGCTGTCTCTTGGGGTTATGATGTTTGTTCCCGCAACTTTGCAACAAAAGCCTAAGGTTTTAGACTAGTGCTCTTTAAACATTTTATTATCTTGTGGGCAGGAAAAGCTTGAAGTAACTTTTATATTACTCTATAGAATTTTACTGCCACTTTACTAATAGACTATATTAGAAGGGGTGAGTTTAAACAACAATAATTTTCTTAGCATTCTCTGGACTTGTCTGAACACAACTTGCCAGCAACCATTATTCTATTGGTCTAAAATGAAATAGATAGCCTACTTGGGCATTTTTCAGGTGATAGAGGATAAAATAACTAAAATAGAAATGTTCTTTCTTTCCACATTACTATGTCTTGCATATGGTCTGTCAACAAAACTGCTCCAGGTCTAGTTTTAGGTATTAAAACTTGAAGGATGTCAGTTGTACTGGATGTTTGCCAGATTCAATATGATGCAAAGTACTGTAAAATTTGTAGTGACAGCTCTTGGTACAATGTGCCAACTTTCTCAACTGAGGGAAACAATTAAATTTCAGTCGTATGTGGATAACTGTCTTCGTGTTAACATAATTCAGACGTGTGCACCCACCTTTACAAATCGTAATATTACTTTCGTGCAGTAAAAGTGAATGTCTTCAGGATTTCTTAACCTACAGGCAGGCTTGGAAGCCCTGCTTTAAAACTATATGCAGCAAATGCCAAAAATATTTTAATAAAGGTATTAATTCTTACTGCTCAGATTACATAAAAGCAATATGCTTGCATTCTAATGTGCCTTGGTTTTATACTTGATGGACCTAAGTCATTCTATAAAATTCACAGGAAATAAACATTTTTGGAAGAGTACTAGATTGGGAGTAAGAAGGTGTTAGCTCTTCATTCAGAGCATCTGTGATTCTAACATCTTCTAAACCCCGGCTGAGCTCTTCTCAATTTCTAGGTCCACCAGGATGTCTTTCTTGCATAAATGGAAATGATCTCACAGATAAAATCTATCAGCAGTTCAATACTTTATAAGAAACAGTTTTTGTTTTTGTTTTTTTGTTTTTTAAATCAGTGGCCTCTGCAAATAGCACCGGAAGGCACCTGTAGTCCCCACATTTCTCTCTAAAGAAGCGATGAAAATTCTACCATTAAGATGGGTTCATTTGGTTAAGCATTGTTGTTCCCCATGAAAAGTACATATCACTCACAAATGACCAAACACTACTGCTAACATCCTGGTGAGTTTATTGGTCTACTCAGCTAACATTCATTGTTTATTACATACCAAGTATTGAACTGGTAGAAAGACGACAGTCTTAGCCGCTATGGACATGCCTTTCCCTGAAACATCCGGCTCATTGTACAGTTGCAGGAGCAGGGTCCAGATACAAAGCTTATATGCAGAAACTTACCCTGGTATAGTGACAGAGCAGGCCTTATTTAAACCCAATTCATCAACTATTTTAACAACCATCAATTCCCTGAACTTACCTTCTCATCCCCCTTGTTCATTTGTAAATAATTTGCATGCTGCTTCAGTTCTATGTTTGGGGAGTAAACTGAAATCTATTTACCAAAATGATGAATAACCATTCCCACTCGGTGATATATATAAAAAATTTATTTTTTGCAAATAACTTGTTTGCTTGAAAAATCAGGTATATTAAAAAGGGTGAGAAGTTTTGCTTTTTGTTATCCATGTTCAATAAATCTTTGAAGTAGAAGGGCCCTTAAGGACCTTCAAGTTCACCTCCTCATTCTAGGGGGTGCTGGAAAGCCTAGAAACTGACACCCCAGGAACTCCTATATCCTCTAACAGAAGTTCCTCTGAAATGTGAAAATATTGTCTCCTAAGATTGTCCAATCCCTAATTTTAGACAGGAAAAATATTTAAAAGCATAGATGTCAACAGAATGGAATGGACTTTGTCCCTGAGTCTAGTTCATTAGGAAAGAGTCATAGTTAGAACTCCATAAATTCAATGTTAAAAATTACAAACGTATATAATGCTAGTTATTTGTTTTGTTTTTTACGTCTGTGTTCCACTTTGGGGACTGACTGAGATAGCTGCTTACTTTCTCCATGGATGTGGAAACCAGTAACTAAAATTCTTATATTCTTTGAGGGTTTTTTTCCTACCTTAATGTCACAGACAGTTTAGCTTTCATACTAAGAAAGAAAACAGTGTTCTTGAGATCTGGGTCCTAGCTGTACTATCAATGATGTACCCTTGCTGCCTCAGTTTCCTCCTTGGTATAGAGAGTGAAAGACAATGGCCTCTAAGAGCCCGCCCACCTCAGACAACCCAGAGTTGTGATACTGACACCAAGACACTTCCTTGGTTGTCGGACACTGTACTGGACTCCATCTCAGGGCTTATATTTATTTCTCTCAGTATCCAAACACGAGTAATGCTTTTTGAGTTGCTTGATACGGTCAATTCTCTGGGTATAAAAACAAGTTCAAATCCTTGTTTCCCTGCCTCAAGGCATACTGTTGCCAATATACTTTTTAAATAAAATTTGAATTTTTTTGAAAGTGTGGAGAATTATTAACATTCAGTTTAAAATATTTGATCTTTTGGAGCAAAGTATACTCTTAAAGCCTTCGCAAACTACTGAATGTGGTTCCTGAGTACATTTCCAGACTCACCTCTTGTCAATTTTCCCCTTTCTTTTCACATTCCAGGCATTTTTAAATGTTCCCAGTTGCCATTTCAGCTCTAACATGTGCTTTCTCTCTCGTTCCAAGAACGCGCTTGTCCCTGTGCTTGGCCTAGCTGACCCCTATGGAGCCTCGACATTTCAATTTAGATGTTGCTTCTGGAACGCATTTCCTGAATACTTCATGCCCCAGAGACAGGTCCAGGTGTCTGTCTTATGTACACCTGTAGCTCCTTCTATTCCTTTCTCATAGCTCTTACTCTTTAATGCAAGTGTCACCTGCATTTATTTACTTCCGTTATATTTTCTGATGCAACCTTTAGTTCTTAGTGTTGGGGCCTCGCATAGGCCATCCCCAAATGCGCCTCAATGGCATGTTAAATATTTTGATTTAAAATAATCAAAATTTGATTTAAAATTACTTAAGAAATGGCCAACGTAAAAGGGACATTCTGACCCTCCTTTCTGTCTCCCTGATAGCAGGAAATGCATCTCTCATGTGAAAGGTGCACTCCCTGCATCTGGAGGTGGAAGGGAACCGTTATTGCCAGAGATAGGGAATTCAGTCCTGGCAGACTGTATAAACACACTTTGTTACTTCTTTAATTTACTTCCCTGAGCCCGAACTCTTTACATTCTTCACTAATTGATCACCCCAAACCTAAGTTTCTTTGTCCTGTCAATTTCTCACAAATGTTTCTTTGTCTAAAAAAATATAAAAGCTGCCTGCTTTGGCCACTTCTTATGTCTCATTTCAATGAGACCTCTGTGTGCACAAATTAGTTCTTCTTTCTTGTTAATCTGTCTTATATTTTATTATTAGTCCAGTCACAAGAACTCAAGGTGGGTAGAGGGGGAAATTTTCCCTATCCAGACATTAGTATAGTGCAGGATGTAGAACAGGTGTTCAGTAAATATTTGTGGCATAAATGAAGGAAGGATGGAAGGAACAGAGGTAGAAAAACACTTATAAGTCAACAGGCCAAGGGATATCTCTCTATATAGTCTGACTAGCCAAGGTGTTTCACAGCCTTCCCTAGGCTGAACTTCCTCCACTGGATCAATTGTGGTTTAGCTGACAAAGGCAAGGGCACCATCTCCAGAATGGTCTAGATCACCATCCTGGGCACCCCTTCCTAAAAACCTCTATTAAATGCTGCTTGTATTGTGCCATTCTCCTGCTCCAACACTTTCATTGTCTCTCTGTTCCCAACCATTTATAATGTATTTTTCCCTCTGGTTGGCATAAAATATGCTTCTTGATCACAGCCCATGTAGCCCATTGAACAATTCTCTTTACTTCTTCAGTTGGTACCATATACGTCAAATATTAGGACATTTGACTGTCACATCCTCATGTTAGCGGTTATTCCCATTCCTGTATCTTCAGACATGTTTATTTGTTCCATATAGGATTCTCATTCACCTTCACCAACCCCAACCCTATTCACCCTTCAAGGAGGATTGTGAACCTTTCTTAGATTGTTTTAATTGAGCAGCTTATTAGACTCACCAGTTAGCATTAAAAGAACCTCTATATCTTGGGTCTCAAACAGGTGTTGCCTTTGTCCAAATTCAGCCCACGGAACTTTTTTGTTTGACCCACATGATGCTTTTCAAAAAGTTAATTACCAACAGTAAAAAAGCAAGAGAGTTTGCACAAAAAGAAGGATTTGGGGGGAATCTCTTGAAAAACATCAGAGCATCTGGTAACAGTGGGTGGGACCAAACTCCCACAGAGAAATAATAATTTGATGCTGAGATAACCTTTCGCCTTTAGGTGATCCGTGACCTCTTCAGTTACCACCATCCTCAACTGGCCCTTATTACGCATGTGTGTTAGTTGCCTAGCCCCTGAATGAGTTAGAGACCCCTAGATAGGATAGTTTGGGAGTGATGTAAGAGAATTACCGACTGATTGAAGGGAAATGCTCTCTAAAGAACTCCCCCACCATAAGTTTATCTTTCCACCGATTTTTTTTCTTTTAACATTATTCAGGGGATACTAGTACTAAAAGAATTCATTGTCTCTTTCTTTACAGAACATTCACACATCCTTGGTGACCACTGAGAGAACAAGGAGGTATAGTCAGAGTGAGATTTCAAAAGGCTTCAAGCTACTGCTTAATAACATATGCTCCCTTAAAAATAAAGAAATTTGTAAAAATGCCAACTGTTGCAATTTCAATTTTCTGTTATAAATCATATTCTCTCTTGGTTTTCTTTTTTTGACAGCTGAAAGCTGACACACATAATTATTTCTTATAGATATTGAATTAAAAAAGCCCAGCAGATATTGTTGAGGCTGTTTGGTGGAAGGGGGGTGGTGAAGAAAGAAGACAGATAAGCAATGAAGGCTTTCCTGCATAATAGCAATATTGTCGTTCTCATTGTATGACAACTATTAGTTATTAGCTTGTTACTTTTTTAGCATAGTACAGTTCTGATCTCTATGTGCACAATTTAGAGAGTACCTAGAATTTTTTCCATAATATTATTGCTGCAAATTTTACTTGTGAACACCTCCTAGTGTATTCAGCAGACAGTGAACAGGGGGCTTGGTCAAGAGACAGAGAAGGGAACAAAGAAGCCACAAAAACCTTAGAATTGGAAGATTTAATCTATTCTTGGGGCACCCAGGATCAGGGAAATACATGGAAAATGAGAGGTGGAAGATTTACATATAATATATTGAAGCATTTTCAGACTACATTAAGTCTCTGAAAATAGTTTAGGTTTTCCCAGGAGTTAGAGTTCTCTATCACAGAGATGTTTGAGATGGTGTTGGATAGCTATTAGTAGGTAACTGGGTGTTGAAGCATTAATACAGTTTAGGCTATAACTACTCACATCACTTTTAGACCACGCATAAGTGTGTAAGGCAATTTTTTGCCTCAAACTCTGAAAAGAAATCCATTCCTACTTATCAGTATTTTAGTAGTGGTTTACAAAAGGCAAAAGGTGTTGGGGTTATGGATTACCTTTCATTTCTTCTTCAGACTTTTTGAATTATTTAAATAAGCTTACATAATTTCTTAAACAGAAAAAAAAATACAAATTTTAAAGAGAAACCCTTACTATTCCTTTGGGGTTACCTAAGGAAGCTAACACTGCTACTTGAAATTAGAACATCACCAATAAAACTTTGAATCGCTTGGAATATCTAAATGTTGCCTAAGAATAGATGAAGTACCTCACACAGCTTCAAAACCTAATTTAAATACCCCCGCTGTGTCCTGGTTATCTCAAAAGAACAGTGTCTCTCCTTCCAGAATTCCTTCTAGCATATTCTATAGCTACCCCCTGTTTAACTACTTATGACCTGGAATTAATTGTCATCCTCTTCCGTGTGTTTATTCTGCCTACTCAACTAGACTGCAAACTTCGAAAAAGTAAGGTGTCCCATGACAGCAATTGGCAGAGCACTTAATGGACTTGTAGGTATAGGATTTAAATGCCTCTAGTGCATACACTGTCATTTTCTAAACAAAGATAACCATGTCTTTGTCAGGTTCATTTTGGTTCATCTTTATAATATTATATATCCCATTCAATTGTGAGTAGTATCTAAATGATAGATACATTAAAAGGTATTTGCATGGAGATTTATGCAGATATATTTACATAGTGTTTTTCAAACAAGGGCTATTAGTGGTAACTCATCTTTCCATAGTGTGTGTGTGTGTGTGTGTGTGTGTGTGTGTGTGTGTGTGTGTGTGTGTGCAGGGAAATAATGGTACAACAACCCCACACAACAATCAGAGAGTCATTTGCATTAGCTTTTAAAATGAAGTATATTACTTTCTAGTTTTCTCTCACCTCTCTCAATCTGAACGACTCATTTTTGTTTATAGGAATGTTCTTCCTGTATAATAATGATAACGTTCTTGCCTTTCTTATTACCATTTTCACTTTCCCTGAGCACAAACAAACAAATGGGAGAAAGGGACAGAAGACGTATTTTAAGTGTATATTGGAGATACGGGTTATTGCCATTCCGGTGAAGTGTACATATATGTACATCCCACTGTACCACTGTAGAGAAGACGCAATACAAATTTTAAAAATGTTTTATAAATTTATGCTTGGAGGCACATTTATAGTAAAAAGGCACTCATAAATGATACTAATTCTAGTAAAACATCTTTCTCAAAAACGTATATTTTAAATGAAGGAGTTTTATATCAGACCAGGGCTAATGCCAATATTGACCATTTTCAGTGTGCTTCCATTTTCATAATAATACCCATCTTTGGAGAAAATATTTTAAGCTAATCAACTTCATTCAAAATTTTTATGGAGAAATCCTATAGCAGATGCTATTGCCAAGTCTCTACATTTACTGCAATGGTACCGAGACAATGACTGACCAGCGTAGGGTACAGAAGTCTAGTATTCTTGACTCAAAGCTGGACAAATTCCATGGTGCAGTTTATACTTCAGAGCTTCCCAAGGGATCAGCCTGAGGCTAGATCTCATCTGAATCCATGTATTTGCTGCTCTTTCTCCTTCCCTAATCTGCTTCCCTCCCTCACAGATTTCTCCATGGAACACTCCTTTGACAAATTGCTTGCACACAAATCCCTGTTTCAGGCTCTTCTAAGAAATAAAACCTAAAACAGATACCCTTAAAATTAGACTGAAAGAACTAAATTAAGTGCCTTGACAATAAATCTTTCATAGTAATACCCATAGTAGATAAGAATGTTTAGGATAGTCATAATGGAGAGGTAATTGGGGTCTTCACTTTAAACCAGTGCTTCTCGACCAGAAGGAATTTGCCCAACAAGCGACATTTGGCAATGTCTGGAGAGATTTTTGGTTGTAACCAATGGGGTAGAGGAAAGGATGCTACCAGCATACACTGCATAGAAGTGAGAGATACTGCAAAGTATTCTATAATGCACAAGACATGCCCTCACAACAAAGAATTATCAGGTCCAAAATGCCAACAGTGCTACTATTGAAAAACCCTACTATAGATCCAACATACTTGTTAATTGTGTGTATGTGTGTGTGTGAAAGTGAATATGCCTATATAGCCTTCAAGTCACACTATATTGGCCCTACTTCAAATCTGAAAGGAGTGTATCAACTTTTGTTTTCCTGCCTTTCCTGGAGTTTTACTAAAGCCCTATAACTTAGGAGTTAAAAAAAAAAAATCTACTTAGACATAGGTTGGAATACATTCAGAAGATAGAGGGAGGAGCCCCTGATGAACCATGTCAAACTTTTCTTTTTGTGCAGATATTTTTCTTCACTGAGGTAATTGCCCCTGTCACCTTGCTCCGCACCTCCCAGGCCTAGCAACAGTCTTACGTGAGAAAGGGACTAACCTGTATCTTGCTTGCTTTGAATCATGTACCTACAAGACAATTATGTGTGGTGGACTTTTTTTTGCCTTGTGTTTTGTTTTTATTGGCCTGGCACAATGGTGTTAGAATATTTTGTTCGAAATGCATTTATATACCTGTGTGAATACATATGTGTATATATTTAAGAATATACCTACTCATGCATGTGTATTTGTCATTTTCTATAAGAATTATGCTTATTAATATTCTCAAGGAATTTGAATACTTCTTCTCTTTTTGGCAAGAGGAAATTGAATTACATTTGAAATTCCATCTCGTGGCTCTGGAATTGATACAAGTTTTGTGTACACACTTTGTAAGGCAGGGCATATGGACCGCATGCCCAAAATGCAACAGTGGATGTGATTTCTGCCACCATAATTCTTTTTTATGACAGTGCCCAGTCTCATTGTGTTTGAATATATCACTCAGCTCATCTTATCTATAGGGGTGGTTTGAAAGGGCTGACTCCCTTTTGTGTTAGGTCTGAATCCGTCTGGCACTCCAGTGTGATGTATGTCCTTAGATTATCTGGATGTCAACTGATGGAGGTGATGCTGTTAGACCAGCAGCTAAAGGCTTCCTCATGGCTCTTTGTGGGGTCACAAAGAATCCAGGAAAGTCTTGGCTTGTGGGAAGTGGGGCACTGCAGGGGTAGCTAAGGCAAACTTGATGTGTGAAAATCCAAGTTCACACAAATGTTGAAAAATGGACAGATTATAGAAAATAATTCTTCATTTTGTGGATTTCATGATAGAGTTCCTTTAAATTGAATTACCCAAGTACATTTACAATGTAACTTAATTTTCCAAAAAAAAAAAAAATCATACAGAACATTCCAGGAAATGGTTCTTTGCAGCACTAAAATTATAAATCATAGACACGGTTAGGAGAGAGCTTATTGATCACATAGCTTAAAAACTAGCATTTTAGCTCTGAGGAGTACTTCAAGAAGTGCAGTTCCTAATAGTCCAGTTTCTTTTGACCTCATGGAAACTTTGACTTGATAGTTTCTGTTTTATAAGGGAAGTTCTCACACCTAGAGAGGCTTAGCCTGGGCTAAGGCTGACTTTTCTGCACAGACTTTCTCTTCCTTTGGAGAATTTACACAGCCATTGTTGACTCTGGAAATCACAACTCCCTAAGGACTCTTTCACAAGTGCTGAATCTGTTATTATCCTCAATGCCAAAATTATCAGTCTTTCTGGGGAGATAATCAATCAACCTGATGGTTCAATAAGTGCTTGTTAAATTGTGTTGAACCAGGTTTGTTCACCCATCCATCCATCTGTGCTAGACTCTGGGGATATCATAGTGAAAACATATAGAGGTTTAAGTAGACCAGATACTCTCTTGATAGGTTTTTGTGGCACAGTGCTAATGCAAAGGCTGGGAACGACCTTAGTATTCCAAAACACTTTCCTCATCTGCTCTCTGAAGCTTGAAACTCTTTAAATAGTAATGGGCATCCTTGGGAGGCAATGAGTTCTCTGGAAAACCAAGTTGTTTAAGCATTTACCTCAAATAGAGAGTGAGGATTGATTCAAGTATCTGGTTAACATGCAGGTTACATACCCATTGTCCTGAGCCTCAGTGGTGCTTGCCTGCCATGCATCTGTTCCTCCCTCTTTCTGGCAACACACAAGGTCTGCTTGGTTATGCGGGTTGGCCAGAACCTAGTCTAAGCCAGATGGAATACCTCTACCCCTTGACCGTATTTATTGACCCAAGGATAGGCTCATAATTCACGTTGTGCCAGCCAAGGCATTCCCAAGGACTTTAAAATTGGGATCTGGGATTTTATCTGAGTCTGGAGCTGCAGTGGCCCTGCTCTTTGCCAAAAGAAGGAAGTGGAACTGCAAGTTAGCCTCTGAGAGGTAGAAAGAGACTTCTTGCATGAGAATGTCTATATCTAGAAGTGATTAAAGGCCATCAAGTGATTCAAAATACAGGTTTAGAGCCAGACTACCTGGGTTCAAATCCACAGCTCTTTACTAATTGTGAGACTTTGAGAAAGTTACATTTCTTCTCTTTTTAGCTCAGTGTGACCTTACGTAAAATGAGGGTAACAGTATCTCTAACATCTACCTTTTAGGGCTATGGCAGATTAAAGATGGCTTCAAATTCTTTGATATTCTTCTCATCGAGATGTAGGGTCTATGTCCCCTCCTCCTGAATCTGGGAAGACTCTGTGACTGCTTTAGAATACAGCAAAAGAAACTGTGCCAGTGTCCTGGCCCAGATCTTAAAAACTTTGCAGCTTCCACTTGCTTTCTTTGAGAACACTCTCTTTCATATCCCAGAGCCACCTTGTAAGAAATCCAACACTGTACAGGAGAGATCATCTGGAGATGTTCTGAAACTACACAGAAAGTGTAAAAGGTCCAGATAAGCCCAGCCTTCCAGCCATTCTCAACAAGGTGCTGTGGATGTGCATGAAACGATCTTGGGTGCTTTTGACCTGCCCAGCTTTAGTAGCAAACCACCAACTGACTTCAGCCAATGTTGTACGAAGTAAGGTGCAAAGCCACACGCTGCCTAAATTCCTGACATATAAAAACTTGAGATAACAGTGAAATGCTTGTTGCTTTTATCCAACAGGATGACCAAATGAGCCAAACAAGTTGACCCAAACAAGTTGTTTTAAGATTAAATGAGTTAAAATACAGTTGCATGAATAATATCTGCCAATAGTAATATTTGATAAATTAATTATTATCAATTCCCTAGTTCTGGTTTCTCCAAAATTTGATTGTTCTGTTACTTACTCAGTACTGAGCTGTTCTAATAAATCCCCTAATTTCTCTGTAATCTACTTAGAGTTAGGGTATTGTCCCCTCTTCAAGTGGGCTCATGCTAATACAGTGTTTAAGATCCATAAGATTCTAATTCTATGTGGATGGGCCATCACATAAGTCACACACAGATAAATAATTTTCCTTTTCATCTTTCTTCTCTCTTTTAAAATCTCTAATTTTACTCTCTGCCACAAATCTGTCACTTCATAATGAAACGAAACATAAAAACAAACTCTTTATCCCTAGAACTTACAAAATCACAAGTTCTGCCCCATTTTTTTTCATTAGTATATAATTATTGGGGAATGCAACTGTCTGTGTTAACAAGCATGTCAATAAAGAATCCATCTTTCACATTTCTCTGTACCAAAACAATGAAAGAGAGAGCAATGAGAGAGAGAGAGGGAAATTAGCTCAAGGGAGAACCAATAGTGACTGATGGTGGTAAACTGATGGAACCAAATAGTTGTCCTCAAGGCTATGAGGAAACCGAGTGGAATGGGTGTGTACATATCTGTATTATTAGCAAATCCCAGATCCTATATCCAAGTCTCAGTCTAATTTGAAAAGAATAGCAGGGAGGGAGGAAATTTTATCCTTATATTTAGAGGACTGAGATGCCATCTGTTTCCAGAGGGTTTTTGTAAAACGTTTTCCTAAAAATGCATCAACATGTTTGCTTTCATTTGTTGTCATTTCTAAGTGACTCTGAGAGAGTGGGGTGAGGGAAGGATGTGCAGGGTAACTGGATTTATTGATAAGGGACAAAATTGAGGGTGATTCAGGTTGGAAGGCCAGCAGAAGATACATACATACCATCTTTCTGTGTTCACAGCCATTCAAGCCCACAGAAAGTGGGTATTCTTCATGATGGACACAAAAGCCCCTGGTTCTCTGCTGGGTGGGACTTCAAGCAGATATTCATACATCTTGCAGAGAAGGTAACTCTATCATCCTCCCAATTCACCCTATTACCTGCTCACTGGATCGTGAAGGCTCTTTTGTGAGAGTAAGTCATTTTTAGAGGAAGAAGGGGATGTGTATTAGACATGAATAGTCTAGATAGCATCATATTCTCATTTTTCTTTTCTAACATAGCCTTCCAGGTAGCCTTTGTGCTAGAGGAAGATGATCTCATTCAGAGCCCCAAAGGTAGGGCTGAATGGCAGAGGGAAGGTTATACTCTAAAAACAGTGTTTCATCTAGAATTGGGCATTTAACTTGGTCAAAGAGGGCTGAAGGGAAGATCATTTACTCCATAGTTATGGAAAAAAAATGCTTTTCATTTCTAATTTTTGGCTGTTTGATGTGAAAGAAGAAACCAGTAGGCCAAGTTATTAAAGGAAGTCATCGTTTGGTAAGTGCAATCAGCCTGAGCATTAAGCCGATGCTGTAATTGGCAGAACAGGGAAACCGACCCCTAATAATGCTACTAAGCCATGGAACTGACATAGCTGAATCCTGCTCTGATACAGGACTTATTATATTTAAAAATTCATTTCCATAACCTTTAAGGCAGTTCGAGAAGGTGTTTCACATACTTGTAGCCAAAATCTTCCTAAATTGAGAAAGAAATCACATTTGAATACTAAGAAATCATTCCTTATTTCCTACAATTAAATTTTACTATGGGTAAGAGAAAGTAAAAGAACATATAAGGACCCAGAATGACAAAAGAAAGGACAGGTACAGGAGAATTGAAAGGTCACAGAAAGTGGAGACCAGCAGAGCTCAAAGAAAAGCTTATTGAATTCACAATTTCCCCATGAGCTGTTTTAAGCAGAGCTAACTCTAGACCAGAGGGTTGTCCCCTTTATTTAAAACTTTTTAAAAATCCCTGCCATGTACTCAGAGTAGTTAAAATCATAGAGACAGAAAGTAAAATAATTGTCAGAGGTTGAGGGGAAAGGGGGAGATGGGGAGTTATTGTTTAATGGGTATAGAGTTACAGTTTTACAAAATGAAAAGTGAACTGGAGATCGATGGTTGTGATGGTAGCACAACATAATGAATGTATTTAATACTACTGAACTGTACACTTAAAAATGGTTTGATGATAAGTGCTATGAGTATTTTACCACAATAAAAAAAATTAGAAGAAAAAAATTCCTACCGTGGAGTAAGCCAATAGAAATACAAAAATTAAGGTACACACTTAGCCATCTAGAAATTTTCAATATTAAAAAGTCACAATAATATTTAAAATTCTAATAGTTTGTTCTACCCACATTATTTCATTTAAGCCTTAGAATAACCCTGTGGGCATGTATATATATCCCTATTTTATAGGAAGGAATCAGAGATTCAGTCTCCCATAGTCATATGATAAGCAAGTTGTGAAGCTAGGGTTTCAACCCCAGTCTGCCTGATTCTCATCAATCCAGCCTTGTTTCTTACACTGTACTATCCTCCTTGGAGAATATGAGATTAAGATTCACTGTCCCCAACCACCTTGGGTATTGTAATCCATTTTTGTAGAGAAAGTATTAGATAATACAGTGATAATAGGACCCTCCCAAAGCCCCACACTCTGAATGACATCATGAGAGGGAGTGATACTTTAACAGGACAAAGTTGTTCATTTGTCAGATGGTGGGAAATGATTTAACATATGATCTGCAGTCACAGAACTGCAAGAGAGAAAATGGCTTAAATTGAGACTGAAACCATTAGCTCCAGATTCTAATGACTTAGCACTAGAACACAAATAGCACACTCTACTGCCTGCAAAAGGACCAGAACAAATCACTCGCTTCATGACAGTGCCCCATCTTTTCTCAGAGCAGCGGCGGAAGACACAATTTTTAATCCCACTGCCTGAGAGTTGATAGTGCACTAACTATCAATGAATAAGCTCTGATGGTTGTACATAAGACTACCCAGAAGCTGTAATAATTGCAACACAATTAGCTAAACAACTGTGGAAGTACAAGAAAATGAGTTGGATAGTAAGGGACAGAGTAGGCAAAGGTACTGTGGATCATCAACAGTGGATCATTTGTGATTATTTTTCTTACATGGCTCCATTCACCTGTCATGCCCCAACTAAGACCCTTCAATGGTTCATCATTGTTCTAAACGACTTAACATGCCATATATAGACCCTTACTATCTGGCTCATGTCAAAGTTTCTGTCTATTCTTATCGTCTCCTTCTAGCATTGCATTTAGTTCTTTAAATTTATCATATTTCTTATAACTCTAAGCTTTCACTATTTCTGTTTTTATCTGGCTGGTTCTCTTTCCATCTCTTGGAATATTAATGTCTAATATGCCTTTAATTCTTATTCAGTCAGATCATGAATAAGATCAAAACCCACTTCTGGATTTTCCTGTTGTCGACATTATTGAAGCCCTTTTAATAGTCTATTCATATTTAGTTTTCTTGAATTACTCACCAGCATGGCCAATTCCTGAAGTTAGGACTATGTGTCACTCACTTTTGTATTTCCACTACCTGATTCATCATAGTCACTAAATAATTATTTGTTGGATGAATGATGAATGACTTTACACAGTCCTCTAAATGTACTCACCTTCTCATGAATAGCTTGGCTGTCACGAAAGAGAATTTTCTACGTTGGTAATAGATTAGAGCTCTTATAATTCAAGGAATATTCTTACATTAGAAATCTATGATTTAATGTGTTGTTAGTGAAAAATTAAATTGCATCCATCTTATTATTAGAGATGGCAGATGAATACATATATTTCTATTTAATCCACGCCCTAGGCCTCACAAAGATGACAGATGTTTTAAGGCACAAAACTGTGTGAAATTAAAGAATGGTCAATGAGATAATAACAAGATTTTGGAAGCTGGAAGCAAATGGAAAGATATGCCAAGGATATGACTGAGCATATCTGAAAAATCTTAATTCTGTGCTTGAAGTGGGAAAGCCAAGAAGAAGCCTTATGTATGAATCCCTAAAAGGCTTAGGAAGTGGGGGAAACAGGTACCTTGGAAGTGGGGATTAACATGGGACTAATTAGAGTGTCTGAAGATCTCTTAAGAGAGTAAGATCCACAGATTGTCTACCCCACTGGGTACAGTCACATGGCTGGCTCTCCTCATCCTGAGCTGATGACTAGGAGTTTATTCTCTAGACAGAGTAAAATGGAATATGTCTAGATTCGGGATTCCAGAAACATTTGAGGGGAGAAATTCATTTCTGGGAAAAAAAAAAAAAATAGAATTAAGTAAAAGTTTCACAGTGAATGTTAAATCCCCTCATTTCATTCTTCTTCTGTGTGGCTCCTAGAAAGTTTATACCAGTTTATATCCTTCAAATAGGAATACTGAAGCAGTTTTCCTCTTGGATATCTGACTAACTGGAACTAGAAGACCTAAAGATACTGACCTAAAGATACTGACTGAATTCCCCAAAGAAAGCACCCATTCAGATACTGTTAAAGTTAGAACCATAGTGAACAATTCTAATCAAATGCATAGGGTTTGTAGTGAATTCTTTATTCTTCTCTTTAATATGAGCAAAATTAAGGATTACTAGACATTTAAAGCAAGCACTGAATGTGGGAAATAGAGATGGAAAGCAAATAAACAAACAGCTCTCCTCAACTTTAGTTTCTTTAGTTTTATGTAAACTGAATAGTTTCTATCATTAATATTCTCAAAAAGATAAGTAGATATACTGCATCTGTGAAACAAAAACAGAAAGCTACATAAAAGAACAGGCATAGACTATACATAAGCTATGATAATAGAAAATAAATTTAAAATAATAGAACATTTAAAATAAAGTTATAGAAATCACCTAGATAGCAAAGCAGAAGAAAAGTGATGAAGGATGGAAGACAAATGATACAGGAAGTATAATGTCTGAATAATAAATGATCTAGAAAAAAAGGATAAGAGAAAATGGGGGGAGGATATCAAAGATATAATTCAATTTTTTTTTCCAGAACTGAGAGACATGATTGTCCATAAGATAGAAACTGAAGAGCATTACTAAAAATTTGAAGACACAAGTGATAAGAAGAAAGTTCTGGAAGCTTCCAGATAAGGAGAAAAGAAGATTCATATAAAGAACAACAAATAATTCAATATAAATTAGTATAAATAATTCAATTACAAACAATTACAATAATTCTTTCTTCTACAAATAATCATTTACAAATAATTCGAGAATAACAATAATTCTCTCTCACTAATGGCCTAGGATTTCTCCAATAATAGCAACTCCAGAAGCTAGAACACAGTAGAGAAATATCTTCAAAATTCTGAGGATTTTTGTTTTTCAAAATAGAATGGTACACTCAGATTGTCAAGATATTTTCAGCCATGACACACACACACAAAATTTACCTGCCATGTACTCTATGCCAGGAAGCTATTGGAAAATGTGTTGTATCAATATGAGAGAAATAACAAGAAAGAAAACAAAATGCAATATGGGAAATAGGGAGTTAGTGACGAGACAGGTAAAAAATGTCCTTGTGATGATGCTGAAAAGAGTTGCACAATGACATTTACTCAGAGGGTTTAAAAGCTACTTTCCAGATTGGTTGCAGTTGGATGGGAAATACTTCTTTACGAAAATGAAATTGATAAAAAGTTTAATTTCTTTGCAGGTAGTGAGAGAAGACTTACACACCTGGTGAAGAATTTGGGATTGAATTAATGGTTAGTACTTAGAAAACTAAGCAAGTGAAAAAGGGAGAGAAGGATGAAGAGGATGAGCAGGAAGGGGGAGTAAATTATTAATTCCAGATAAAAGAATCTCTTATAAAAGAAAGAAAAACTGATCATGTAAAATACATGTCTCAGCTGTGAACAGTGTTAACATGATAAGAATAATTTAAATAATAAATACTGACCTATTTTTCTGTTACAACTATGTCATAGGAATGAGGGGCAGGGCTAAGAGGATGGTGGTGAAAAAGAGATACATTTTATCTTCCATAGTGAGAAGTCAATAAACCATTTAAACTAAAAAGAACTAGCAATATAAGCTTGCTATTTAGAGATTTTGATGTAAACACCAAAATAAGCAATTTAAAAAGTTGAAAATGTTTGCCTCTGGGAAGCAGATAATGGAGGTGGCAAAAGAGCACTAAGGCAGTAAAACTGTGCATTATTATTCAGATGACACTACCTGCTGTTAACAAACTCGAGAATATATAATGGCCTCCAACACAATACAAGTTTATTCTCACTCATTTAACAGTCCAAGGTGAGTGTTTCTGTGTGGTGGATATGACTCTCTTCCATGAGCTCAATCAAGAAGAAGCTCCACCTTCTTCAGCTTGACGTCTAAGCCAAGTTGATCACTATGCAAGGCTGTCAAGGAGCATGGGGCATCACTCAGGGGAGTTCTGAAGGAACAGCCCAAGACAGAGAGCCACACCACTTCTGTCCCAACTGAACTGATAGAACTCAGTTATGTGACCACTCATAACTGCCACAGGGGCTGGGAAATGGAGCCTAGCTGTGTATCAAGAAAAAATAGGAGGACACAGATTTTGGTGAACAGTTACCATTCCTGCCATAATTTGTAAAACTATTTGATTGTTGAAATTAAGTACATGTATAGCCCATTGTTTCAATTGTGGTTTTGTTGTAAAGTGAAAAAGTAGACAGAACAGAGGGAGTTGTTAAAATTTAACAATGGTTAAACTATGATATATTTGTCTGGCTTCTTTAACTGTAAAATTTAATTATAAAATTTTATTGATGGTACAAAATACTCCTTGTCTGGAGTTATCTTATTCCATGCTTCCTTTAGGGGAAGGTCCAAAACCCTTCCTATGAAAACAAACTGGCAGAGAAGGTGGCATTGTCCCTATCTTACAGACGAAGCAACTGGATTCTTGAGAAACTAAGTGACGGGCACAAAGTTAGTCATTCACTCATCCATTTCTCTGATATTTTTTAAAGCATCTACCATGGGCCAGTCATTGTCTGTATGTCAGTAAACAAGCCAGACAAGCTTTCTGCTTAGATAGAACTTTAATCCTAGGGAGGCTTTCCTGTGGCAAAGTGAAGACTCTACCTCAGGTCATCTGCCTGGAAGTTTAGAAGTTCTTAAGTGATCAGCTCATGCTGGGTCCCTCCAGCTATTACACTTTACAAATATCCTGTCTCATCAACTGCACTGAAATAAACTCTCCGCGGCTATACAATCAGAGTGCTTCTCCTATTATGGAGTCAACAAAAGATGCAAATTCTCTTTGGGAAAATCTCTGTGAGTCAAAATCACACCCTTTTTCTCTCTTAACAGCTTTTGACAGAGGCTTCAGACCAGTATGGAAAGAAAGACATGGACATTCCCCTTCTAGCTTTCCACTGTTTTCACCCAGCTATGAGAGAAGAACTTGTGACAGACCCACCTTCTGGTTGCCTCTAAGACTTCCTAGGAATGCTCTCCTATTTAGACAGACATGGGATAGTCCAGTCTCCTGAAATGCGATGTCTGTAAGATATTTATCCAGCTGCCTGAAAATCACCAATCATCTCTGCTTCTTTCATTTGGGAAAATACCACCCACTGACATGCCCTATTTGCACTTGAAAGATGTGTGCCTTGTCGGTGCTAAGTTTAGTGGATATCTGTAGAATAGCTGTAAACTTGCACTGAACATGAGATCAGGTACAGGAAATATGGAGATTCTAGAAGAGTTGTCCTCAAAGGATAACCACAGAATTCATTGTCCAAATTGGGAAATTTGGCAAGGAGAGGTGATGCTGTTAACATCGGTGATGCTGAGACCACCAGCATAAATAGCGCTCTGGACAAAAAGGAAATAAGAGCATTCAAGATTGACTTCACTTTCTTTGTACCTTTATGGATAAATGGATAAACAAAATGTGGTACATACGTCAATGGAATATTGTTCAATCTTAAAAAGGAAGGAAATTTTAACACATGCTACAACATGGATGAACCTTGAGAACAGGATGTTAAGTGAAATAAACCAGTCACAAAAGGACAAATACTGTATGACTCCACTCATGAGATATTCAGAGTAGTCAAAGTCATAGAAACAGAAAGTAGAATGGTGGTTGCCAGGGGCTGAGGGGAAGAGGTAATGTGGGGTTATTGTTTAATGAGTACAGAGTTTCACTTTGGAAAGATGAAAACATTCTAGAGATGGATAGTGGTGATGATTGCATAACAATGTGAATGTATTTAATGCCACTGAGCTACACATTTAAAGACAGTTAAAATGGTGTATTTTAAGTTATATATATTTTACCACAGGAAGAAATGATTGACATCACTTTCCTTATTTGGAAAATGATAAAGCATGGACCTAAGTATCCCCAGGAACCTGTGTCCTAGGCATAACTCATTTTGATCCCAATTAAGAGTCACTGAAGTTAGGATGTAGTTGAATGACCCACTGCTCCCCTCTGTGTTTTAACCATTTGGGAAAAGATATGAAGAGCCCAACAGAGATTTATTCCTAGCAAAGCTGGTCAAATAACTCAGGGCAACTTTCCACCTCCTTCCTCAACTTAGATTGAGCGTAGCCCAAAATTCAGTGAACAGTGGCAAGTAAAGAATCCAGAACTAAGAGAGCAGTGATATGCTTGCTTCCCAAAAGCAAAGTCTGCTTGATTTGCTTATCACATGAAGCAAGGCAAACCCTCTCTTCCTGACAGTAGGAGGCTCAAGAAGCCAAGAGGAAAAAAGATCAAGGAGATCAAGAGAACAGTTGGCCCACATTGCCTGGGTTTCAGATAGTGGCCCGGTCTGCCTCCTATTAATGTCTCACAGATGCCAGGTTCTCTCCAGGCTCAACAATCACACCAGAGGTCCCCACCCTCCACACCCACTGAAGAGGAAAAAATGGGATGAAAGACAGAACTGAAAATAAAGATTCCCCTCCTACAAAAACCACTTCTAACCTTTGCTTTTCCTGCGACCTGTTAGTTGCACAACAAACATTTTTCTTCCGGTTAACATTTGATATTGAGAAATATTGAATTTTCTTCCTCACCTCGTGGCTTCTCATTCTCTGTGTGTGCCAGACATTACCTCCAATTACTCCCAAGTCTGTCCACATAAGTGAGAACCACTTGGAATTCACTTTATAAAGGCAGGGATGCTTATGGCCCTTGGAACCAAGTTGAGGAGTTCAGACAGAGTCTCAACCTTGAGGGCCACTTTCTGTTGTTTTACTCTGCACTGTTGAATGATTGATTCATATATCTAGGACCTACCCCACCTCTGAGCCCAAACTTTAGAGGAAGTTCCTGAAGGCCACACATAATACTGGTTGACTGCTGAATCTTCCTTGCCTTAAGGATCCATGTCATCACACCCTAGGGATTCCATAAATGCCTATGTTCCTGGAGCCTTTATTGAGACCCTGTATGTGCCTAGGGCATGGCCAGATCCCTGTCCCAAAGGAACATATTTTTTAATAACAATCTATAGATTTTGGTGCTGCTGGTAGGGATGCTTCCTCACAGGCCCCGTGGGGCCTCAGGGAGGAAAGATTTTTCAAGAAGATTAGGAGATGAATTTGTTCTGAAAGACAGAACATAGTTAGCCTTGACTGCAAATTGGGCATTTTATTGCATTTGTCTGATGGATAATCACAGATAAAGACTTTGATCTTTATCCTCATGGCAGCAATAAGAACAAAACAGGAGTTCTGCATACTGTCTTTTCTTTTCTCTGCCATTCCAGGAAAACAGAGCTCATTAAAATGCTCAGAAGAATCTCTTCGTGTTGTATACTTAAGCATTAAATCAAGTGTCATTGTGCATTACCGCTCTGCCATTGTCCCCCACAGATGCCCTGATAAGAAGGAGATAGGGGAAGGAGTAGGACACACTTCTCCCTTGGCACAAGGACTAATGAAAGGGGAAGAGGAAGAATGTTGAAGAGGAGGGGAGTGGAAGAATAGAGGATGAATGCTGAGTATCAGGGAAAAGATGAAGGGGGAGCATTACAGTGGTGGTGCAGCATGGCCGCCCAAATGAATCCACGTGTTCAGATCAGGCTTTATTCCTCAGACACAGGACTCTGCGGACGTGTGTTCTGCAGTGCCAACACCAGGAAGGCTCTTCCTACCTTTGTGACGGAACTAAGTGAACCATTCAATAATCAAATTTGAAAACTGAATCTAAACAGGCAATACAACAAAAACAAAATATCAGCATGTAGGGAAGCAGCGGTAGAGTTCAGAGAGTGTGACGGCATGCCATGATGCACTAAACTAACCCCACCTCTTCTCTAATTATGGTGAGTATCAATAATGTTCATTAAGGGCAGAAAGGTAACTTTCATTATAAAATGGAGACTATGTGTTAACTTTTATTGATCCTCACAAAGCAATCAGCCAAAACCAAGTCCTTCAAGGTTTGAGATAAAGCCCTGTATGCTGGAGCAGATGTGCGTGGTGGAGCATATGTATACTGGTGTGGCAGCACACAGGGCCCATCCTGGGTGGGGGGGCAGTAGGGTGCAGGGGTGCAAGTGTCTAATCCGGTATTGACAAAGAAACTTAAATTTAGTCACGCACCATTATACCCAAAGAACCTTACATATGGAATCATCTTGTTTTAATGTTAATTTATGGAATATTTAATATGTTTAACACTTTTAGTACCTTAATTCTGTGTCTTTATTTCCTCATGTTTTAATAAAAACTTAACATTGCAACGAGCCCAAACCTGACTCGATTTTTGAAATGCCCTGTGTGTGTGTTGAACAGAGAAGGAAGGTCTTAAAGTGAAAGGAATCCTAGGTTGAAAATTAAATTGCATAGAATGTTAAGAATTGCTAGTTTCATTCACCAGGACGTTGTTTATTTTTGAATGGCAGCACAAGCCCCATAGCAATTAACTCTGTACCTAGCCACTGGAACCACAGATTCACCAGATGCAATTTGTAACCGGAGTTGAAACTTTTGGAAAGAAAACAAACCTCTAAGGTTGTCTCAGAAGCAGGTTAACTCCTCTAAGATGATTTTCAATGACACATGTAAAAGAAGGACCCCTGGTGGTAATAGGCCAAAACTACAGCATTTAATTAAGACTCCGCTCTGAATTAGTGGGGGCAGAAATGTATTCAGAAATGTGAAGCTTCCAGGCAAAGGGCACACACAGCTGCCCTGCTTTATCTCCTACAACTCAGCAATCACACCAGAGTAACTCAAAAATTCCCGCATCTCATAGAATTAGAATTAGACCGGGGCTTGCAGGAAACTATCTTCTAACTGTTCTCTCATACAGCAACACAGTGGACAGTATTATTTCTAGTTATCCATCCAACTTCTACCTAAAAATGCCCAGTTACTAGACACACTGTAGTGAACATTTATCTTTGTTGTTTTTCTTCTTGCATAATAATAAAGAACACTTCTTCTTTGGGTAGGGATTTTCCCATGTGCCTAATTTGGGGAAAGGGGGTAGGAGGCATAGAACATTACTTCTCAATATAGAAATGGAAATCTGAAAGATCTTTCCTCTCTCAGTTCCTTTACAGCTAGGATCTAAGCATATGAACTAAGAGTGGATGGTTGTATATTTCTGCTCAGTAACATGAATCTAGAATGAGGGAGGCGGTGACTTATAGTGGCCAGGGGATCATGCCCAAAAGTAATGTCGTGAGGCAGAGGTGATGTCTAGCAGATGTGGTTGTGTGCAGTGCATCTAGCATACTGTGGACCATGTCCTGACCAGATGACTTTATCCCATGCTTCAGTCCTCCCTTAATTCCACCCCTTTCCAATCCTGTTCCTCCAAACTTTCAACATCCTATGACATCCCAGTAATCTCTTCCTCTACACAATCAAAATTGGCTTCCCTTACCTGCAACCCAGAATCTTAATGGACCCCTATCTATTATATTCTGTCACTGGTATACACTTCCTTCTTATATATTCTCATCAGACCTGGTGTTACCTTATTCTGCAATTCGATATTCCTTCAGTATAAGCTGAAATTCTTCTTAAAATGTTCACATTACTTCTTCAAACCCTTAGTGTCTCTATATTAACACTTCTAAGAGGGTTAAAAACCCATCTATAGAAATTGAATAACTAGAAGACAATTGCCTAGGTAATTTAAATAATTGGGGGGGGGGTGACGTTGTTGAGGCACAGGCAATAGAAATGGATGATGCTGAGGACCGTGTTAAAAATAATAAGCCGAGAGCGCTGTCAGTGGAGTGTATTCCCTTTATGGACTTCTCACTTTAACCGTGAGCGCCTTGGGATTTAAAGTCATGAAAAGACGAAAAAGTTAGTCTTTCTCCTAGTACGTCATGAAAATTTGTCGATCTTATGGCGCTTCCTAGCACCATGGGAGGAGGCAATGTGGTGGCCTTAGTCAAACTCAAAAGGTAGGAACTGTCTTATTATTCCCCTCCATGAAGGGACCTTCTTTAACATTCCAGTTATCTAACCAGCCACCTTCACCAACATCCTACTGACCCTTATCACCACAGCATCCCATATCTCACAGGGAAGGGCATTAGGAAAGGGAAATTTTGTCTAGTTTTCTCCCATTATATGCCTCCAATATTCCTAACTTTCTTGAATGCACCAGAACTTTTAAACTGTTCGGATTCTTCTGGACACTCATATTAGCTTGGAGAAAGTTGCCTTCCCTGAATCAACAGTAGTTCTAAGTATTTCCACGTGAAAATAAGACTGGACCAGTGTTATATAAGCCTTCCATAGAAAACAGAATAGAAATAATGCATAGAATGATAACTATATTTCAAGTAAAAAAAAAAAAAAGATCCAAAAATCATCCTGGAAATGCAGGTGGTTAGAGGATGTGCCGTACCCCAAGAGAGATTTCAAGCCAGGAGAAAAGCAGGTTCTAACCAGCTAACAATCCCTAGTCCTACAAGATGAATACTCAGCACGGCTCATTTCAATACCATTTGTCTCTCTTTCTTTTACCTCATTAAAATAGTCCATATTTCGATTCAGAGTGATACATATTTAGTTCTCATTATACAAAGAGAACTTTCATTCTGAAAATCAACAATATCCAGATTTGTCAGAGAAAAACTGTTTTGTGCACTGAGTACATAGTACCCCAAGAAAATGAACTTGATCATAAGTTTGATGATGTTTTACGGCAATAACAGGTTAAACAGAAAGCAAACATAAGCTTAAGTTATTTGCATACATCTTCGGATTACCAGTACTTTCATGTATTCCCTTTTCCAACTCTATAAACAGGAAATGAACAGCCTCCAATCATCTCCCTTTGAACAGGCAGTGTATTACCTGCTTTAAAATGCAATGTTTATTGGTGATAACCACGGATCTGCTATAAATCTACAACTCATTTAAGCAAAGCTTTTAGAAGCAGTCAATTGTCTTACTGAACAAATATGACCAAATTCTTTTGTAGCCAGGCCTTACCCCTACACATGCATCAGAAACACAAAATACTGTGCTGCACTGAAACTTTACAAGAAATTAGAATCAGATTGAGTTGCTTGGAAGAAAAGTTACCAAAAATCTCAAGTGGCCTAATAAGGATAAAAACATACTAGAAATATTAATAGCAAGATATTTGCAAGGAATCAAAGTATCAATCTACAGAAAACAAAAGGGAGACAGAGTAAACATAAATGGTCCCTTAGCTGCCAGCTTGTATCCTCCACTGCAGTGCTTCCAACACACACATAGATACATATTGAATAATCATGACCCAACATATACATACACACACACACCCCCCTTAACCCTACTTCAGGTAATGCATTGATATTTCTACATTCTTTTCTGACTTTTGTTATTTTTGAGGAATAATTTATACACAGCAAAAAGCATAGATTTCCAGTGTACAGTTGGATCAGTCATAGGTAGTCATCACCCAAATCAAGATATAGAACATTTCCAACACTGGCCTTGTGCACCTTTTCGGTCAGCCTTCTCTCCCACCAAGGAAACTACTATTCTGATTTCTTTCACAATAGTCATGCCTGTTCATGAACTCTATATAAATGGAAGCATATGTATGTACTCATTTGTGTTACCCAATGCATTCCACTAGATTCATTTTACAGCTCACTAATGGCTTGCAACCTACAGTTTGGAAAAAAAAAAAATGCTGTAATGCATGCTATAAACTAGTGTGCATTCATTTGGCTTAGGACTTTTATTTGTTTGTCTTAAAAGCAAATTTTCAGGCCTCTCCCACAGAGATTCAGATTAAAATGTAGATTATTGGGTCCTACTCCAGACCAACTAAAACATGCATCTTCATGTGGTTCTGATGCAGGTTGTTCAAGGCCTACATTCTAATATTGTTTACAGCCAGGTTTCTCAACCACTCTAAACAACGCTTTCACAATGTCACCACCTCTATCCCAGCTAAGAAAATACAATGGCTCCTCATTTACTGCCTACTGAATCAAGCATAAGTACCTTCACCTGACACATAAAGCCCTCCATCAAAGGGTTTTGCTTTCCTGGTTGATACACCTTCCTATTACTCAGCAACAAGAACCTCCATGACTATCAGTCTCCTTAGTGACAAGCACTGCTCATCCATCCCCACACTGCAGAATTTAACGCTAATTTTCCCTGCATTCCAGAACCTATCAGTGATCTTCAAATTGAATAACAACTTCAGATTAGTATTCCTCAGAAACTGTTTTGGTGGTAGGTGGGTCTGTGAGTAATAGCCATGTTGGTAAGGCATCAGAGCTTCCTTCAGGCAGATTGATGGACTGTTAATTCTCCTGAACAAAATTGTGCTCTGTGCTATTTCTCTGTTACAGAGAGCATCCTTTGGCTCTACCACCTTGTTAGAACGTTGGTTCTCTGGGGTCTCTTGGGTATATTCGGAAAGAGATGGGTCTCCTTTCTCCTTATGCTTTCTTACTCTGCAAACAGGAGAACAGCCCCTTGAGGTATGACTGAACAAAAAGCTGCAGAAATGTATCAGTAAAGGCAGGAAAGAAGGGGATAAACTAAAGAAAAGAGCCTGGGGAAGCTGAAGGCAAACTTCAGTTTATAGCCCTTATGCTCTAGTCCCTCCTCTCAGACCCATAGGAAGCACTGTATAGATGAATGTTGATAACAGAGTTCAAAGGACTCTCTCAATTATATTCATTCATTCAACATGTATTTTTAAGTTTCTACGGTGTCTCCGGAACTTCTATAGGTACTGAGAACACAGCCACTAGTAAGACAAAGTCCCTATCCTCAAGGAACTTGGCATTCTAAGGGGATTATACAGACAGTAAACCTATATCTATATCTATAGATATAGCTATAGATATATAGCCTATATATATATATATATATATATATATATATATAAAGCAACCGATAGTTAAGCAGAGTAAGATGTGGGGGGAAAGTATGCACTATTAACAAATTGTAATAAAGGAAGTTCTCAATAAAGGTAATATTTTAACAGATTTAAAAGGGGTACTAGAGTGAGCTACCCAGCTATCTAGAGAAGAGAAGTTCAGGCAGATAAAAGGAGGAATTGCAAAGGCCCTGAGGTGGAAGCCTTCTTAGTGTGTCTGATGAACACCAAGGAAGCTGTTGTGGGTGAGATCAGAAAAAATACCCAGGTATTAGAACACAAAGGGCCTTGTGGGCCATTGTAAGAACTTCTGCATTTACTCTGAGCCAATTAAGAATGAAATGGAGGGTTTGAACTGAGGCACACATGATCTATTTTGTATTTTCATTGATCTGCTCTTGCTACTACGTTGAGAGTAGACTAAAGGGGAATAAAGGAGTAATCAAGAGAGGCTGTTATAATAAACCAAGTAAACAATGATGGTAACTTGCACCAGGGTGGTAGGATTAAAGGGGCTAAAGACGAATAGAATTATGAATACATTCTGAACGTGGCAATGACAAGATTTGTTAAATTGTGAGATGTAAGAAAAAGAGGATAGTCTAGGATAACTCGAAGGTGCTTGGCCTGAGTGACATGAGAGGTGGGTTGCTGTTTACTAACACTGCTGGGGCAGCAGACTGCAGGAGAGTCTGGGAAGTCTTTGTGAACAGGCTAAGTGTGAGATGCCTTTAAACATCTAAGTGGCGATACCCAGAAGGCAGTGTGTACAAAAATGTGGAGTTCATGAGATATGTTCAGATTAAAGATATGTCTTGGATTTGTAAATTTATAGATGGTGTATATAGTCACGACATGGGATAGTTATACAAAGAGAAGGAATGATGTCTAAGGAATGAGCTCTGGAGTATCCCCAATATATGGCTGTCAAAAAGATGCAGAGGAACCATTACAGGAGATGGAAAAGAAATGTCCAAGTATAGACAAGGAGAAACAGTAGGAACTGGTGTCCCAGATGCCAAGTGAAAAGAGCATTTTAACAAGGAGCATGTTATCAACAACATTCAATGCTCCTATAGAGCAATAAGATGAGGGCTGAGAATTCATAATTAAATTTAGGAGAATAGAATTCATTATATTTTAACAAGGGTGAGTTCCGTGAGTACATAAATACTCATAGAAATGGGTTGAACAGAGAATTGGAGGAGATAACTTGAAGACAAAAAGTATAAATAACTCTCTCAAGGAGAATTGACATAAAGGAGTAGAGAAATAGTGGAGTGGTTGAACTAGCTGAACAAGTAAGTGGGAACAAGATACACACACATGGCTCTCATCTTTAAAAATAGATATATAGTATGCTTGTGAGTTCAGGAAATAATCCAGTTGAGAGAGAAAAAACTAAAAATGCAGGAGATAAAGAGAGGAGAAGAAGAAGAAAGAATTCCTGACATGGTGTACTTAAGAGGCGACAGGAAATGGGATCTGAATGCCAGGGCAGGCGCTGGCCTTTGGAGCACAGAGAACTCACAGAACCAGGAAGGAAAAGTGAGCACACGGACACTGACAGTGCACATATGGTGGGAAGACCTACAGCAGTTTTCTCCTACTGCTTCTATTTTCTCCATGAAAAAGAAATTGAGGTCATCAAACGAGACTGAGGGTGAGGAAGGAGGCATTGGAGGGGCAAAAGGAGAAGATGTAAGTCCTCTAAGAGAATGGCAGTGTCAAAGGACAAGGGAAATGCAGTAGGATTTCTAGGCAGCACTGAGGGCCCACATGAGTAGAGTCACGTGTATTAAATGTAAGTGATCGGCACCATCAGGCAACCCCGTGTGAGTTCATCTTCATTCTCTCCGTCTTGCAGGTGAAATAGGCCCAAGGAGGCAGTCCGAGTTGCCAGAGAGCATATAATCAGCATCAGAGATATTCCACGTCCTAGTTCACTGCCCTCTGCCCATGTGCCATTTTGTTTAGTCTTCAGTTTCATATGGTTCTGTTTCTCTAAGTAGATTTAAAACTCTTCCAGGATAGTAGTGTGTCTCCTAGGCCATTCGAGGCTTTTTACAAGACCCCACACTATAAATGACGTAACATTTTTGATTCCATCACTTATGTCTTTAACAAGTTTTTATTTTCTGACTATACATATTGTAGCAGATGGAAAACCTTACTAGAGCTTATTCCCTCGGAGAATGCTATCAAGTGACTACTCCCTAATTATGGAGAAAATCAATCTAGGAAAAGGACGATCAATATAACGAAAGGACAACATGAGTAATCACTCCTCCCCCATCGCTAAGAATTTCTCGAGAGGTAGGAGATTCTAGGTGAGAGTTCCCTTTGCTTTAGACAGGAATAGCAATGGAATTTTCGTGTATTAAACTTACAAAATATTAGAGCTGGACTTTAAAACTCCCTCATGTGGAAATAGGTCCAAAAGGTTGGAGAGATGTTGTTAGTTGTCACAGATAGTAAATAGCATTGGAACCCATGTCTGTTATTCTAAGTCTATTCTTCTTCTACCATGTTGAAGAGATGTACCAAAAACTAAAGATGTTCACCCTCTGTCCCTTTAGGTAGTCGGACTGCTTAGTTCTCTCTTTCTCAGCCCTGGGCTTGAAGGCGTAGATTAAGATAACACATTTCTGAACTCTCACAAGAGGAAACATTTAACTTTGGCACACCGAACTTTGGCACACTGAATCTCAACAACTGAACTCTAAAGAAGCTGTTCCCAATGGATGGTCTTTCAGCTCCTCCAGATTGCAGATGTGTTAGACTCTCATAATATTAATATTAATAGTGTTCTAGCGTTTTTCCATTGTGAATAAATCATTTATTCATGGGAATGAATAAAAGCCAGACAAAAACCTCACTGGTGTCTCCAAAGAAAATCATAATGGATCCGTCTATTCAATCTGACTGTGTTTATTTTGAGGTTGATCAAAATATATTTTAAAAGCACCTAATTCAAGTCACTGGACTAAAAATGGGAATGTACAAGAATGAATTTCCTTATACTCCAGTGGCTAAAAGCAATGGGTTTTGGAGTAAATAGAGTTGGGGTTGAGTCTCTGCCATTATTCACTCATTCCATGAGTAACTGTCCTGGAAGAACAATGTAGTTTACTTCTCTGAGCTAAGCTTCATAATCTGTGAAATTAATGTAATAATATTGGGCTTCTGGTTTCTGGTCTGGCATGTAAAGAGCTTAGAAGTCTTCATTCATCCAAACAACAAGTAACAAGTTAAAAAAATTGAAAAACAAACAACTCTCCTTAGTTTTGTCAGAGAAAGGAGGTCACAGGGCAAATCATTGCCCCCCAAGATTAGAGACACAGATGGGCAGATATAGAGATTCACAATTTACCAGAGCAGAAACCTCCTTGGAAACCAGTATGAGAGTAGGAAAACCTGAATTCTCATTAACAAATTGCTGAAGGCTCAATGTTGACAAACCTGAGAGAGAAAAATTCCAGGGGACCCAGTCACAAGTGGGCTTACACTTTTGGGAATTTTACATCCAGAAGGTTTACCAGCTCCTCACAGTAAATTACAGAGAAACATCACCTCATGTTTCCAGAAGGGGGAGGGGAAAAGGAACAATTTTGAAATACACCACAACATTCTGTTCTTAAAAAGGTCTGCCCTCAGAAGAAACGGTTTTACCAGAGCCTAACCTGCAAGAGTTATTTTAGAGCCTAAACTACCTGAGAGAAGGGAAATACCCAACTCCAGTTCACTCTAGCCTTCCATGGGAAAGGAAACAAAATTCCAGCCCCCTTCAGCCATCCCGTTCCATCTAAGTGTTGGTGCAGGTACTGAGAAGCACAGATGGAGTTCAAAGTCCATGGGTGCCAAAAACTGGTACCAAATCATAGGACTATAGTAGAAGACGTCCTCTCCCCCTATACCTTATCATTACATTACCAAAGCCTATGTACCGCAGTTCCTTTTACCCAGTACATCACACTCACCTTTCAACAAAAAATACGAGGCATGCTAAAAGACAAAAACCAGAGTTTGCAGAGACTGAACAAGCATTAGAACCAGAGTCAAATAGCAGGAATATTTGAATAATCAGACCAGGAATTTTTTTTTTAAACTATGATTAGTACACTAAGGGATTTAAAGGAGTAAGTGGACAGCATGAAAGCACAAACAGATAACGTAAGCAGAGAGAAAGAAACTCTAAGAAAGAATCAAAAACAAATGCTGGAGATCAAAAATGCTAATAGAAGTGAATAATGCCTTTGATGGGCTCATTAGTAGCTGGACGTGGCTTTTCTCAATACAGAAAATAAATAAAACTAGAAACTGTTTTTTTTTAAAGAACTGTAAAATCAATAAGCCTCTAGCCAGGCAAAGACAAAAGAGATGACACAAATTACTAATATCAGAAATGAAAGAAGGGATTACTACAAACCCCATGGATATTAAAAGGAAAATAAAGGAATATTATGAAAAACTCTGTGCCTAAAATATTGATAACCTAGATGAAATGGACCAATGCTTTGAGAGACATATTTCTCAACACACACAAGAAATAGCCAATTTGAATAGGCCTATAGCTATTAAAGAATCAATAATTAATAACCTTCTAAAACAGAAAGCACCAGGCCTACATGGGTTCACTGGTGAATTCTATGAAGCATTTAAGGAAGAAATTATGCCAAATCTCTACAATTCCTTCCCAAAGATAAAATCAGAGGGAATACTTAACTCATTTTATGAAGCTAACGTCACCCTCATATCAAAAATGAACAGAGACATTTACAAGAAAAGAAAAGTACAGATCAATATCTCACACAAACATTGATGCAAAAATTCTCATTAAAATATTATCAAATTGAATCCAACAATGTATACAAAGAATCATGTACTACAACCAAGTGGAATTTATTCCAGATATGCAGGGCTGGTTCAACATTCAAAAATGAATTAATGTAATCCATTAATTAATCCTATCCTAAAGAAGAAAAATGACATTGTCATTTAAATAGATGTAGAAAGAGCATTTGACAAAATCCAATACCCATTTATGATAAAAATGGTCAGCAAGTTAGGAATAGAGGGGAACTTCCTCCACTTGATAAGGAATATCTACAAAAAACCTACAGCTAACATCATACCTAATTGTAAGAAACTAGAAGCTCTCTTGCTAAGATCAGGAATAAAGCAAGGCTGTCCCCTCTCACCACTGCTTTTCAACATTGTACAGAAAGTCCTAACTAATACAATAAGACAGGAAGAAGAAATTAAAAGTATACCAATTGGGAAGGAAGAAATAAAACTGGCTTTGTTTGTAGAGATGATATAATCATCTATGCAGAAAATCTGAAAGAATTGACCAAAAAAACTATTGGAACTAGTAAGTGAGCATAACGAGTTTGCAAAATACAATGTTAATATACAAAAGTCAATTACTTTCCTATTTACCAGCAATGAACAAGTGAAGTTTGAAACTGAAAGCAAAATTCCATTTACATTAGCATCCCCCAAAATGGAATACTCTGGTATTAATCTAACAAAATATGCACAAGATCTATATGAGGAAAACTACAAAACTTTGACAAAAGATACCAAAGAAAAATTAAATAAATGGAGAGATATTGCATGTTCATTGATAGGAAAACTCAATATTGTCAAGATGTCAGTTCTTCACAATTTGACCTACACATTCAATGCAATTCCATTCAAAATCCAAGTAAGTTATTTCATGGATATTGACAAATTGATTCTAAAGTGTATTTGCAGAAGAGAAAGACCCAGAATAACCAACTCACTACTGAGTGAGAACAAAGCTGGAGGACTGATACTATTCAACTTCAAGGCATGCTATAAAGCTACAATAATCAAGACAGTGTGTTATTGGTGAAAGAATAGACAGTTAGATCAATGGAACAGATAGAGAGCCCAGAAATAGACCAATGTAATCATTTGATCTTTGACAAAGGAACAAAGGCAATACAGTGGAGCAAATATAGTCTTCAACAAATGGTACTGAAACAACTGGACTGTTATGTACTGATTTGATATGATTTCAAATCTACTTGCTTATGACAAAGACAAAAAAATGTTCTTGTTAGAAGTGAAGTTGTTTTGATCAAGAATAAAGTAAGCTCTGTCAGGATGTCATCATCTCATCTCTTGCTGTTGATAAGTACTTTGCAGTTCAGCTACTAACGTACCCCACTAGGGATGTATAAATAAGAATACATGGAGAAGAAACTATGGCAAGGAGACATTTAGAATGTAAATACTGAGAGTTTGTGAAGAGTATCTGAGAGTTTTGGTCTGGGCAAAAGCTCCCCTTTGCTGATTTGGCTCTTCTAAGATCCTGAGGCACTTGCTCCTGCCTGGTCAGGCTACTATTGGTTGGCAATAGTGTTAAATCATGCAGCGGTCTAAGAAGAGAAGGGCCGTATGTTTCTGCCCTGGTGAGGCATTCCTCATAGGCAGTGACACAAGCCATGCAACAGTACCTGGAGTGATAACGCTCAGAGCAGCCAAGCCTGCCTGTCAATACCAGCAACTTGGTTCCCTAGCAACTTTTTCTAGCAAAAAGGAAATTTCCTTTTGCTCTAGTGGCGGAAAGTCAGCTCTGGGTTGGTTAAGCCAGCTCACTTGAGAAACCAACCTTGTATAAAAGGTACACCAACTTAATTTGGACTTTGTTTCTGTCATCTCCCCTTGCCTAGAACAACAGTGTAATTAATATATCATTTGTTTGGAGCATGTTATTTCTTTATTGGCTTATTAAGAGACATTACCCTGCATGCTATCAGGTTGTTAAATTCCCGCAGTGAACCTCTGTTAAATAAAATATTGGTAAAGACAACCTCAGTCTCTAAGGATAATTTGTCACTCCTGAAACAAAACACTGGACATCCACATGTAAAATACAAATTTAGACACAGACCTTACATCCTTTACAAAATGTACTCAAAATCACTCATAGACCTAAATCTAAAATGAAAAACTATAAAACTCCTAGAAAATAATACAGGAGAAAACCACAATGACCTTGGGTATGGTGACAACTTTTTTAGATACAACACCAAGGCAAGATCCATGAAAGAAGTAATTGATAAGCTGCATTTCATTAAAATTAAAAACTTCTGCTCTGTAAAAGACAGTGTCAAGAGAATGAGAAGATAAGCCACAGATTGGGACAAAATATTTGCAAAAGACACGTCTAATAAAGGACTGTTATCCAAAATATAGAAAGAACTCTTAAAACTCAACAATAAGAAAACAAACAACCAGATTAAAAAATAGGCCCAAGGCCTTAACAGACACTTCAACAAAGAAGATATAAAGATGATAAGTAAACATATTAAAAGATGTTCAACATCATATATAATTAGAGGATTGAAAATTAAAGCAATGAGTTAACACTACACACCTATTAGAATAGCCAAAGACTTAAACACTGACAATACTAAATGCTGGTGGTGACGTGGAGCAAGAGGAACTCTCATCCATTGCTGGTAGGAATACAAAACGGTACAACCACTTTGGAAGACAGTCTAAGAGTTTCTAACAAAACTAAACATATTACTGTCATACAATCCAGCAATCACACTTCTTGGTATTTACCTAAATGATTTGAAAACTTACATCCACACAAAAACCTGCACAAGTATGTTTCTAGTATCTTTATTCATAATTGGCAAAATTTGGAAGCAATCAAGATATCCTTCAGTACATAAGTGGATAAATAAACTATGGTACACTAAGACAGTGGAACGTTTTTCAGTGCTAAAAAGAAATGAGTTATCAAGCCATGAAAAGACATGGAGCAACCTTACATGAATATTACAAAGTGAAAGAACCCACCCAGTCTAAAAATGCTACATACAATATGGTTCAAACTAGAAGACATTCTGAAAAGCACAAAATTATGACAATAGTAAAAAGATTAGTGTTTGGCAGTCATTAGGAGAGAGAGATGAAAAGACAGTGCACAGAGGATTTTTAGCACTGTGAAACTCTTCTGTACAATAGCACAATGGGGGGCTTCCCTGGTGGCACAGTGGTTAAGAATCCACCTGCCAATGCAGGGGACACGGGTTCGATCCCTGGTCCGGGAAGATCCCACATGCCACGGAGCAACTAAGCCCGTGTGCCACAACTACTGAGCCTGCGCTCTAGAACCCGAGAGCCATAACTACTGAGCCAGTGAGCCACAACTACTGAACCCCGTGCACCTAGAGCCCGTGCTCTGCAACAAGAGAAGCCACCGCAATAAGAAGCCTGTGCATCACAATGAAGAGTAGCCCCCGCTCGCCGCAACTAGAGAAAGCCTGCATGCAGCAACGAAGACCCAACGCAACCAAAAAATAAATAAATAAGTAAATTAAATTTAAAAAAATAGTACAATGGTAGATACGTATCATTACACTTTTGTCAAAATCCATAGAATGCACCATATCAAGACTGAACCAGCATGTAAAGTATGAACTTTGGATGATAACTGGTTCTAGAATTCCTGCTCTATAATCTCCACTATGCTAGAAGACCTCATTTCCAATTATTTAATCTCTAACACCTCAACTAGACCACATATTCCGTGGGGGCAGCAGCCCTGTCTCGCTCACAGCTGAACACCCATCTCCTTGCATAGTACGGCCAAAATAAAGTTTGTTAAATAAGCATATGGAAAATATCAGGCACATGAAATAAGTAAGGGCACTATCAGATGGAATATATATATATATATATATATATATATATATATATATATATATATATATATGTTTTTAGCTCTTAGTTTTTTCTTTATTTATATTTTTACCTCTTTATTGGCATATAATCGCTTTACATTGTTCTGTTAGTTTCTGCTGTATAACAAAGTGAATCAGCTATATGTATACATATAACCCCATATCCCCTCCCTCTTGCATCTCCCTCCCACCCTCCCAATCCCACCCCTCTAGGTGGTCACAAAGCACGGAGCTGATCTCCCTGTGCTATGTGGCTGCTTCCCACTAGCTATCTGTTTTACATTTGGTAATGTATATATGTCCATGCCACTCTCTCACTTCATCCCAGCTTACCCTTCCCCCTCCCCGTGTCCTCAAGTCCATTCTCTACGTCTGCGTCTTTATTCCTGTCCTGCCCCTAGGTTCTTCAGGCTGAGGAAGAGGAGTGGTTTACCATGGCATTTCAGTCAATCTGTCATGACACATTCTCAGGGCTGTCATGGTGGTAATCATGGGGCTGGTTACCAGGCTGTGGCCCTGGAAAGGCAAGAGGCTGCCACTCTTAGGGAGGTGTCTTCATCCTTCCTGACAAGTAGTGAGGCATCTGAGGTGAACTCTGAGGCTGATGCGGTTCTGGAGAAGCAATGTGAATTCTTGGAGGCCACATAGTTGGAGGGAAGGTACACAGGCTAGAGCAAAAGTAGAAGCCACTGAAGAAGGGACACCAGTCAGGGGAAGAGCTCAGGCCTCTTAGAGGCAGGATGCCTAGGGTGGTGTTCTATTAATTCAGCCAAGTCACTGTATGTTCCTAGGCTCCTTTCCCTATCTAATAAATGAGAGGATTCATTAAGCAACACTGCTGAAATTGACAAAGGAAGATGCACTACATGACAGTGAAATAAGGAGTCCAATTTTTTTAATGTATACAGACTCACAAGAACTTAAAAAACAACAAAATGTCTGTTGTTCCTTTCAAAATAGTCCTCTTATGAAGGCATGTTACTTATTCTAAAGATGCTGTTATTTCTCAAGTCCTGTCCAGACATCTTCTTGGAGAACTGCCAGAAAAACAAACACAGCTTATTAAATTTTTTTTTTTTTCTTAATGATTTACAACAGAGGTTCTTAACCAGGGCCACTTTTGTTCCAGCCCTCACCCTTCACCCCCCAGAACCTGGGGACCAGTGGTTGTCCCAACTGGGAGTGGGGACAGGAGAGATGCTATTGACACCTGTGAGTAGAGATCAGAGATTCTACTAAACATCCTACAATGCACAGGACAACTCCCTACAATAAAGAACTAACCAATCCAAAATATCACTAGTGCCAAGGTTAAACTTTGATTTATACTGATTTTCTTCAGTGGAAAATTTGGCTGATTTTAGAGAACTATCTAAAGGTCATTGAAGCTAAGTCTGATGATTTAGGTGGTTCATCAAGCTGGAAAATACCATTCCTGGACTGAAACAATGGGTGATCATAGAGTAACGAGACTGATTGTCTTACACAACAATTTCCAACATGGCACCCAAAACAAAGGTTTCAATCAATACTGAAATTCATTTATTAAATCCTCCATTCATTAAATACTTAATTAAGCATTTAATATGTGCTAGGAGCGAAGTAGCAAAACAAAATTCCTATGTTGAAGGAACTCATTCTGGAAGCATATAGGGCAATATACTAGGGCTGTCTGGAAGAGCACACCTCTTTAACCCTTTCACTATCCTGTCTCTTGTGAAGGTTACATGAATTAATGGACATAAAATATTTACAACAGTTACATGGCACATAGTAAGCATTCAATATATACTAAATATTAGTATTAATATTAAAAATGCAATAACTATAGATGGTTTTCTAAATAGATTCTTTTGAGGAATAAATATTCTCTAGAATTATACCCTTGGGCATCCTTACAACTACTCATATTACCAATTGTGCATTTCCTATGTTAGGGAAATATAATTGTATCCTCATTGATAATGGTTATGTCAGAAAAAAAAAATCAAGCATTTTGTAGATATTTTTCTAGCATTTCTCATCTGGAGGCAGTATGCAGATTAGGGTCCTAAATATAAAATAATATAGTTAACACTCTCTGCCCTCATCTGGGCAGAGACTTTTAATAATCTTGGGGAGATAAACCTTAAGACAATGAGCAAAGCCAGGGAAGATAAACCAGGGAAAATGAACAAAGCCAATAAATAGCAAAGAGGTTCAAAAGAGGGGCGGATTCTTGTAGGGTAAGAGGAATACCTCCAAAGAAACAGTAGTGAGAGAAATCAGAGTGCAAGGGAGAGAGACACTTTGACCCTCCATTTTTCTCATCCATAAAGGTCTCAGAAAAACACAAAAGTATTAAACCAAATGACTGCAAAGAAGGTGACAGGAAATTGTGCAGTAAGAAAATGCTGAAATGGAATGTCAGAAAGGGAAAGAAAAGGAAGTGCCTGAGCAGGTTTAAGGTTAAGAACGTTAGCCTCACTGCTGATTCTTAGATTATCTTAGACTGAGTAGACAGAATCATGGAGGCACCCAAGTGGCTCCATGGAGAAACCCAGGGTTTGATGCATCGTGGACCTCAACATCTTCATCAGACATGTGGCTTCTTTGCAGAAGCACCTTGTTGATCCTTTGAGACTGGGCATAAACTGAATAATCACAAGCACCTCCTAGAATATCTCTTCAGTATTAAGCAAAAGAAGGGCTAGGAAGGGTGGTATGTAAATCAATCTCTGCATACCAAACTCCACTTGAAATGCACAAAGGGGTTCATTATTTGAAAGAATTTTGTGATAAATCCTTATGAAAAGCAAGTAAGGGATTTTTGGTATTGTCTCAGCTTAACCATCTTCTGACTGTGGGACTTGGAGCAAGTCATTTCAACCCACTGAAACACATAAGGACTCTGCATTCTGGATGAGACTCTTTTTCGACCTTTCCCAAAAGGCTGTAGGAAACCTTAGATGAGTTAAAGTATGTTATAGCACCTTGTAAACTGTAAAGTGATTAGCCACTTCAGTTTCTAAAAGACATTTAATTTGCATCTAACACATTGTCTTAGAATGGGACTGCTTTCTATTTAGTTGAATCACTGTTTTCTAGGTTAAGAACAGTTTGAATTTTGACATAATCATATGATTTAACCTAATTATTTCAGCCTTCTCTGAACTTGAAATGGTATCACTGAAGTAAAACTTGGAGCAAAAAATTCAAGACCTAAACACTTCGAGCCGGTTTCCTCAACTTGAAAACACAGGGGAAATGATGCCAGAGCAACTGACTCTATAGAATTTTGATACAATGGAATGGGCTAATGGATGGGACGATATTTTTAAGTAAATACTACTATGCTATTGATAGATATGGAAGCAATATTAATTTTTTTCTTCCTCTAGCTCTGAATTTAAACTGAACTTGGAGTTTACATGGGGGAGGCACACTTTGGCAAGAATTAATCTGGCTTAGATAGAACCTCTTCCCATCCCCGACCACACATGCAGGAGGATCCAGGGTGTGTTTCAGGGATTCAGTCACTCCATTCCCAAAAGGACTTTGTAGTAAATCTTTATGAAAAGCAAATAAAAAGTTGGAGGCTGTCCCAGCTTAACCGTTTCCAGAGTATGTGAAAACAGAGACAAAAATCTTCCAGTTACCTACCATGGACTGTGCAATAATAAAATTCTAGTGATGACAGGACCCTTATCTAAATAAAGCCTGTATGTTTATGCTTTGAGGTTTCCAGAAAGTAAGGAACACAAATAGTGATTATTCTTAATAGTGTTCTAGTAAACCCGTTCCAGACTGTTTGGTCCCTAGCAGGAATTGCCTGATGAAAAGGATGAACTTAGGATGGCTCTAACAGCCCAGCAAACTAATTGCTTTATAAGTGCTTTAACACAGTTTCAGGAGGCAATGGAAACAGATGAGCCATCAAAGGGAAAAGCAGGACTTTCTTTGTCCCTCTCTTTCTCACTGTTAAGCTCTCTGCCCATAGGCTGCCTGGAGGCTCAGTGTCGTAATGAAATTACACTTCCATCTAAGGAGGAGAAGTAGTCAATTACCAGAAACAAAATAAGTAACAAAATCCACCCAAACTTTGCTACATTTTTTGTCTTAGTATCTCCAAGATAACAAGTGTGCCCCAAACAGCATGTCTGGTTCTTCTAATAGATTCTTCTTGACAATGATGAATTTCAATATTAATCTTTTGTCTCAAGTATCTGTGTGTCTGTGTATGAATCTGTTTGATGGAAACAAAAGTCTTTCATCTAAAACTGCCAAATACCATGAGCTGAAATGAAGGAAAAGACCCCAATTCAAGCCAAAGCCCAAATTTTTCATGGAGAGAGGGAACAATAATTAACCACCTCAAAGTATTATGAAGAGGATAATCACAACAATCCGAACAATTAAAGAGCCCTTGATATTCTGCAGAGACTTCAAAATCCATTCCTTTTCTCTTTCACTCAATCAACCAACGAATTGCCTCTTTTGTTCCAGACACGGTCTTAAGTTCTGGGGTGCAGTGGTGGTAAACACTTTGAACTAGGTAACTGTTCTCTGGAAGCTTAAATTCTAGATAGAAGAGGTTAGGGAGTTGGAGGCAATACATGAATGAACACATAAGAAAATATCAGAATGACAACTGCAGTGATGAAACTAAACAGGCTAGTATGAGTTGATCCTTTATCACAAGCCTGTGAAACAGCTTGAATCACTGGGATTCCTCCTAGTACAAGGTTCACAACATATCCTGACTTAGGCAAGATCAACTGGCCAGGAATCTCTGAATCAGGGATTGGCTCCTACTCCAAACCTCTGCTCTCTAGATCATGCTGCCTTTTAGAGGTATCTTAATTTTTACACATGCACATGAGAGGACATGTGCACACTCTGAGATACACAGCCTTATGGGGTCAGCATGACATTACCAGTGAAACTCAGGGCTGCAATTTATGAAGAAAGGATTGAAGACTCTAGCATTAGATGGAGCCATGTTTGAATTCTGGCTTCTCCACTTCCTGTCTGCATGAACTTGGACCTCTCTAAACCTCAGTTTCCCTACCTGTTAATAATAAGCCATAGATCATAAGTTTTTGAAGGGGGTTGAAAAAAAGATTTTATTCTTGTTGTTAAATACTACCTAGAACAAGATTGCAGTATTGGTTGAATAAGTGAAATCCTGTAGGGTAGAAAGCAGAAGGTTGTAATCCGCAAAGCATATTTTCTATTACCCATGATCTGAAAGTCAATGAAATTTTCCTAAGAAACAAGGCAGGTATTAAAAGTCCAGTGTTACACCCTGATATGTTGGAATGTTAGTTGATAACTTCATTTGTGGGAAATTTGTAAACTCCCTCCTTCTTTTAACAACCTTAGGGTCAAATTATGACATAAAAATAATTCTGTCTTTAAGAATTGAAGATTATTATAACTGTCATCTGAAGCTACAATTGAAAAAAAAAAAAGCCAAATGAAGACTGACACAATATCTATCAGTCATACAAAATATTTGTGAATAATAACAATCTCGTTTGGGGGAAGTTTTATAGACCCTAAATCAGATTAAAGGTGAGGTTACCTACATCTAAAGAATAATTAACTAAATTCATCAAGCTTCCAACACAGTAGGCAGCATGCTCCAAAGGAAATATGAAGAAATGAAATTCACCTCTACTGCACAAATGTCTACACATTGAGTATTTTTTTCAACTTTCATGTGTCCATAATCTGCTGAGTTTCTCAAAATAGTTTATACATGGCTTAATGTTTTTAATGTTCTTTGTGGTGGACCAGTAATTTATTTTAATTTATATATTTTAGATTCATTAATTAAAGGATGCTAGTTATAGGACTCGATTTACAAGGTTGTTTTAAAGTTTTAAAAAGATAATTTAATTCACTTAGCATAGGACCTGGAATACAATATGCACTCAATAAATCTTAGATGTAATTATCATTATCATGCCTCCCCAGAAGTTTAGTTCATAAAATCATAAAATAAAACTGAAGTTAAAAGTTGCATGAGACTCGAATCAAGATGGCAGAGTAGGAGGATACAGAACCCACCTCCCCCCCATAAACACCTCAAAAATATATCTAACACATGGAAAAATTCTCACTGAAAACTGCAGACTAGCAAAAAGACTCCCATATAACCACAGCTATAAGAAAGATACATGCAGAATTGGGTAGGAGGGGAATAGAAGGAATCAGGTCAGGACCTGTGTCTCTGGGCACAGGAAAAGAGGAAAAGAAAGATTACGGGGGTGGAGACCCTCTCTGGAGAGTGAGTGGTTTGAGTCACTTATTGGGTGCCCCAGCCCTGGGGTCCGACAGTGGGAAGATGAGCCCCCTTGGCTGCCTGAAGGGCTGGTGAGACTATAGGAGGGCTGTGGGAAGCTGGACGCTGCTCCTGAGGAGTGCATGAATGCTCGCCAGCTTCCAAAGCAGGGCAGAAAGGTTCGATTGAAATCACTATGTGACTGGCTGACTGGTTTCCCGCAACTGCCCCGAGGGACACCCCAGACTGAGCTGAGTGAATGCTCCGGCACTGCTGGCCTCACGTCACAGCTCCATACTGGAATGTGAGTGGCCACAACTGAGGAAGAGTCTAGGCTGTGAGATGATGTGGCAGCTAAAACCCTAAGTGGCAACTGAAGAGAGAGGTCTGAGCCATCACTGGCAATTGCACAGGTGGCCCATCAGAGGCAGTCTGGATCTCTAATGGTGGCCAGGCCTGACCCTCACCAAATACCCACATCTGGGGCTGAGGGTGCTGGTGCTGGGAGGGAGAAGAGCACACACTCTTAAAGGGAACTGGGCCAGCTGGGACCCAACCTTCAGGGCTTCTGTTCCAGCCACATGGGACCTGACCCAACCCCAAGGGCAATGACGGCCACTGAATAGAGAGGAAGCCCCACCTCACACCTGGCTCTGGCCCTAGCACCTCCTTCTCCAGACCTACCTCCTACCAAGGTGATAGCTGCCAGCACATCCTAAGGAAAAATGTGAATTGTGTTCCTTTCAAATCAAGCTCTCCCAACAAAGCCACTGGGCATAGACAGAGTGTATAGGGATGCTCCCATATAAGGACACCCTTCCAAGACCACCATAAGTAACTATTTCACCTAATTTCATAGAGCTAGAGAAAGATAAGCAAAATGAAAAGACAGAGGAATTTGTCTCAGTTGAAAGAGTAAGAGAAAAACCCTGAAAAAAAACCAACTAATGAAGGAGAAATAAAGAACATCTCAGACAAGCAAAAACTAAAAATTCATCAACACTAAACCCTAAAAGAAATGCCAAAGTATATTCTCTAAGTGGAAAGTAAAAGGCTATAACAAGAAGTAAGTATCTATAGGAAGGGAACAATTCCACAAGTAAAGACAAAAATATTGTAAAGGCTGAGGATCAATCACTTAAATAAGCTTGCACAAAGATTAAAAGACAAAATAAAATTGTAAAATCAAGTATAAATGCAATAATCAGTAAAAGGATAAACATGAAGAGTTAAATTGACATCAGAAACACATAGTATGGGGGAAGGAATTAAAAAATGTAGATGTTTTAGAATATGTTTGAACTTAAAGGACTACCAGTTTAAAACAAGTAGATACAGTTATAGGTCAACATTTATGAATGCCATGGTAACCGCAAATCAAAAACCTACAATAAATGCACAAAATAAGGGAGAAAGGGACACAAGTAAACCACTAAAGAAAGTCATCAAACTACAAGGGAAGAAACTAAAAAGAAAAGAACAGGAAGACCTACAAAAACAACTGGAAAACAAGTAATTAAATGGCAAAAAGTACATAACTGTCAATAATTAGTTTAAATGTCAATGGAATAAATGTTCCAATCACTAGAAGTCAAATTGAATTTGTAATATAAAAATAAACTCTCAGCATACAAAAGCCCAGGAATGGATAGCTTCACAAGTGAATTCTACCAAGCATTTAGAGAAGAGTTAACATCTATCCTTCTCAAACTTTCCAAAACGTTTAGAAAAAGGAACACTTCCAGTATCATTCTATGAGGCCACCATCACCATGATAACAAAAATCAGACAAAGATAGCACAAAAAAAGAAAATTACAGGGCAATATCACTGATGAACATAGATGCAAAAATCCTCAACAAAATACTAGCAAACCAACTCCAACAATACAGTAAGAGGATCATACACCATGATCAAGTGGGATTTATCCCAGGGACGAAAAAGTTTTTCAATATCCATAAATCAAACAACGTGATACACCACATTAACAAATCAAAGAATAAAAACCATACAATCATCTCAATAGATGCAGAAAAAACTTTTGATAAGATTCAATACCAATTTATAATTTAAAACTCTCCAAAAACTGGGCATAGATGGAACATACCTCAACATAATAAAGGCCATATGTGACAAACACACAGCTAACATCATACTCAATGGTGAAAAGCTGAAAGCATTCCCTCTAAGATCAGGAACAGGACAAGGATGCCCACTATTGCTACTTTTATTCAGCATAGTTTTGGAAGTCTTAGCCACAGCCGTCAGAGAAGAAAAACAAGTAAAAGGAATCCAAATTGAAAAGGAAGAAATAAAACTTTCACTGTTTGCAGATGACATGACACTATACATAGAAAATCACAAAGATGCCGCCAGAAAACTACTAGATCTCATCAATGATTTCCGTAAAGTTGCAGGATACAAAATAAATATGCAGAAATCTGTTGCATTTCTATATACTAACAAACTATCAGAAAGAGAAATGTAAGGAAACAATCCCATTTACCACTGCATCAAAAAGAATAAAATACCTAGGAATAAACCTACTTCAGGAGGCAAAAGACCTGTACTCCAAATACTATAAGACACTGATGAAAGAAGCTGAAGATGACACAAACAGATGGAAAGATACACAGAGTTCTTGGATTGAAAGAATCAATATTGTTAAAATGACCATATTACCCAAGGCAATCTACAGATTCAGTACAATCTCTATCACATTACCAATGGAATTTTTCACAGAACTAGAACAAAAATTTTTTAAAAATTTGTATAGAAACACAAAAGACCCAGAATAGCCAAAACAATCTTGAGAAAGAAGAACAGAGCTGGAGGAATCAAACTCCCTGACTTCAGACTATACTACAAAGTGACAGTAATCAAAAGAGCATGGTACTGGCACAAAAACAGACACACAGATCAATGGAACAGGAGAGAGTGCCCAAAAATAAACCCATTCACTTACAGTCAATTAATTTACAACAAAGGAGGCGAGAATATACAATGGATAAAGACAGTCTCTTCAATAAGTGGTGCTGGGGAAACTGGACAGCTACATGTAAAAAAATGAGATTAGCGCCTCATTGTTTCTGTATTTCCTCATACCATAGACAAAAATAAACTCAAAATGGATTAAAGACCAAAATGTAAGGCCAGACACTGTAAAACTCTTAGAGGAAAACATAGGCAGAACACTCTTTGACATAAATCACGGCAAGATCTTTTTTGATCTACCTCCTAGAGTAATGAAAATAAAAACAAAAATAAATAAATGGGATCTAATTAAACTTAAAGGCTTTTGCACAGCAAAGGAAACCATAAACAAAACAAAAAGACAACCCTCAAAATGGGAGAAAATATTTGCAAATGAAGCAATTGACAAGGGATTAATCTCCAAAATATACAAACAGCTCATGCAGCTCAATATTTTAAAAAAAACAAACAACCCAATCAAAAAATGGGTGGAAGGGACTTTTCTGGTGGTCCAGTGGAAAAGAATCTGCCTTCCAATGTAGGCGACGTGGGTTTGATCCCTGGTTGGGGAACTAAGATCCCACATGCCACGGGGCAACTGAGCCTGCATGCCACAACTACTGAGTTCGTGCACCTCAACTAGAAAGCCCACGTGCCGTAAACTACAGAGCCCACATGCTCTGGAGTCTGCACGCCACAACTACAGAGCCCACACCCTCTGGAGCCCGTGTGCCACCACTAGAGAGAAGCCCGTGCGTCACAGCTAGAGAGAAGCCCACACATCGCAACGAAGGATACCGCATGCCTCAATGAAGATCTCGCATGCTGCAAGTAAGACCCGACATAGCCAAAAAACATAAATAAAATAAATAAATAAAAGGGTGGAATATATAAATAGACATCTGTCCAAAGAAGACATACGGAGGGCCAAAAAGCACATGAAAAGATGCTCAACATCACTAATTTTTAGAGAAATGCAAATCAAAACTACAATGAGGTATCACCTCACACCAGTCAGAATGGCCATCATCAAAAAATCTACAAACAATAAATACTGGAGGGGGTGTGGAGAAAAGGGAACCCCCCTACACTGTTGGTGGGAATGTAAGTTGGTACAGCCACTATGGAGAACAGTATGGAGGTTCCTTATAAAACTAAAAATAGAACTAGCATATAACCCAGCAAACCCACTCCTGGGCATATATCTGGAGAAAACCATAATTCAAAAAGATACATGCACCCCAATGTTCACTGCAGCACTATTTACTATAGCCAAGCCGTGGAAGCAACATAAATGTCCATAAACAGAGGAATGGATTGAGAAGATGAGGTACATATATACAATGGAATATTACTCAGCCATAAAAAAGGAACAAAATAATGCCATTTGCAGCAATATGGATGAACCTAGAGATTTTCATACTGAGTGAAGTCAGACACAGAAAGACAAATATCATATGATATTGCTTATATGTGGAATCTAATAAAAGGGTACAAATGAACTTATTTACAAAACCGAAATAGAGCTACAGATGTAGAAGACAAACTTATGGTTACCAGGGGTTAAGGTGGGGAAGGGATAAATTGGGAGATTGGGATTGACATATACACACTACTATATAAAAAATAGATAACTAATAAGAACCTACTGTATAGCACAGGGAACTCTACTCAGTACTCTGTAATGGCCTATATGGGAAAAGAATCTAAAAAAAGAGTGGACATATGTGTATGTATAACTGATTCACTTTGCTGTATACCTGAAACTAATGCAACATTGTAAATCAACTGTACTCCAATAAAAATTTAAAAATAACGTGGTGTTGGGGAAACTGGACAGCTACATGTAAAACAATGAGATTAGAGCCTCATTATTTCTCACACCATAGAAAAAATAAACTCAAAGTGGATTCAAGACATAAATGTAAGAACAGAAATCACAGGCAGGGTACTCTTTGACATAAATCACAGCAATATTATTTTTGGATCTGTCTCCTAAAGCAAAGGGATTAAAAAGCAAAAATAAACAAATGGGACCTAATTAAACTTAAGAACATTTGCACTGCAAAGGAAACCATCAACAAACCAAAAAGACAACCTACTGAATGGGAGAAAATATTTGCAAATGATATGACCAATAGCGGTTAATATCCAAAATTTATCAACAGCTCATACAACTCAATATCAAAAAAACAAACAACCCAATCCTAAAATGGGCAGATCTGAATAGACGTTTTTTTCCAAAGAAGATACACAGATGGTCAACTGGCCCATGAAAAATACTCAACATTGCTAACTTTCAGAGAAATGAAAATCAAAACCACAATGTGATGTTACCTCTCACATGTCAAATAGTTATCATCAAAATGTCTACAAATAACAAGTGTTGGAGAGGATGTCGAGAACAGGGAACCCTAGTACACTGTTGGTGCAACTGTAAATTGGTGCAGCTCTATTAAAAACAGTACGGTGGTTCCTCAGAAAAATAAAATTGGAACTACCATATGACCCAGCAATTCCACCGCTGGGTATATATACAAAGAAAGCAAAAATATTAATTTGTAGGAACCATTGCACCCTAATGTTCATAGCAGCATTATTTACAATAGCCAAGATATGGAAGAAACCTAAGTTCCCATCAACAGATGAATGGATAAAGAAGATGTGGTATATGTGATGGAATATTACTCAGCTGTAGAAATGAATAAAATTCTGTTATATGAAACAACATGGATGGACCTAGAAAGTATTATGCTTAGTGAAAGAAGTCAGACCAAGAAAGACAAATACTCTATGTTATCACTTAAATGTGTAATCTGAAAAATAAAATAAACAAATTATATATATATATATAACAAAACAGAAACACACTCACAGACACAGAGAATACACTAGTGGTTACCAGTGGGAGAAAGGGGGTGGGGCAAAATAGGGGTATGGGATTAAGAGATACAAACTACTATGTATAAAATAAGTAACAAAGATACATTGTACAGCACAGGGAAATATAGCCCATTATTTTGCAATAACCTTAAATGGAGTATAACTTATAAAAATATTGAATCACTGTGCTGTATACCTGAAACTAATAAAATATTGTAAATAAACTATACCTTAATTTTTAAAACAGAACAATGGGACTTCCCTGGTGGCGCAGTGGTTAAGAATCCTCCTGCCAATGCAGGGAACATGGGATCGAGCCCTGGTTTGGGAGGATCCCACATGCCGCGGAGCAACTAAGCCCGTGCGCCACAACTACTGAGCCTGCACTCTAGAGCCCGTGAGCCACAACTACTGAGCCCACGTGCCACAACTATTGAAGCCTGCGCGCCTAGAGCCCGTGCTCCGCAACAAGAGAAGCCACCGCAATGAGAAGCCCGTGCACCGCAACGAAGAGTAGCCCCCGCTCACCGCAACTAGAGAAAGCCTGCGCTCAGCAACGAAGACCCAACACAGCCAACAATAAATAAATAAATAAGAAAGAAAGAACAAAATAAGAGGATAATATAGATAAAAATAAAATTATCAAAAGAAATGTAACATGGTACACTAAAAATTACAACACATTCCTGAGAGAAATTAAAAATGTAAATAAATAGAGATAATCTAATTAAAATAACGAAAGTTGCATGCAAAGTAATTCAGTTATACATATACATGTATCTATCCTTTTTCAAATTCTTTTCCCAATTAGGTTATTAGAGAATATTGTAACTTTGCTGTACCCCTGAACCTAACACAACATTGTTAATCAACTATGCTCCAATATAAAATAAAAATTTAAAAATATAAATAAATAAAAGTTGCATGAAAGCAGAAATTAATTTGCTCATAGATTTTAGAACCTTCTTTGCCCAATGGCTGTGAAGTACTGAGAGGGAATCTGTTTCTATTTACAGTATTTTTTGGTATAACATTTACTTAAAAAACAAATCACTTTCCCAACTTCACTGACAAACACTGAATAAATATTTAAGAAATATTCATTTGGCAAGGGGCTCATTTATCAGCTTGTCTGGGGCTGTGTATTTTTGGCCAGCTTTGTTTATACAGGATGTATTGCTGCAACATTCAACATTTTGTCCATTTTAAGTGATGCTGTCTTTCCCAGTCCCCCTATTCCTAAATACATGGTATTGCTTCCAATTGTGTGTCTGGTGATTATCAGGATGCCTGCTACAGCAATTCTTTCTGTATCTGTCTGGATTCCTGAGCTCAAGGAGCATTCACTAGAGAAATGGAGACAAACCTCATGCATGTCTGCAACCTCCATAGGATGCAACACTCACTGTTCTTTCCACATTGGAGGGCTAAATGAATGTGTGACGCATGCATAGTTTTCTCTCCAGGGAGTGAACAGAGTGATGAGAAATTATGTGGAAGCTTAAAGTGCTTTTTAGATACTTTTACCATGCCCTTTTGTTGATTCAAAGGCATATGAATTATTTTTTCTTCATTGAGTCCACAGAGTCTGGAGACATTTCCTGTATTTCACAGTAATATTTCTAACCTATGAATACAAATGTAGGTTTCTGGATGGTGACACAGTAGCTGAATTGTGCAAAAACTTGAATTCAACAAGGCTTTTTTCCCTGAACTGTATTGAACAGGGACCTTGAATAGATTTCCCCTTTTCTGTGAGCATTAAGCCAAGAGAACATCTTCCATTAGTTTATTCTGCTGATTGCTTGTGTGTATTGCTAAGAAGCAGGCTGAGATGTTGGCTGAGTGTTTCTTTTAGCTGTTTCTTTTGTTCTGTTTTGCCTTTCTGTTTATTCTATTTAGCAATGTGATTCCTACTAACGATATTACTGGATGCAAATCAGCTTTGATCGAAAACTCCTGCTGACACACGTTTGCCTAAATACACTCATTTGCTGTAAATTCCTTCCTCAGATGGGAGAGAAGGGAGGAATGTATTCTTGGTTAATCCCAACCCTAGTATCTTCCTGCTTTAACAACAAGTTAATGACTGCTGTGGGAGCAGAACTGGGGTGAGGGGGAGTTCTATTTTCAGCAACTTCAAAATGCACAGCATAATGACCTGCTTTACCATGTCCCTAGGCCTTGAATCTGCCCACCTCCCCGAGCACGCAGGGCCATAACACGCACCACGTTCCTCAAAAACCGCAAACAGAACGCAGGCTGGTTTTAGCATCCTATTAGCAGTTGTTAAGGCAAAGCCAGCTTTTCTTCTCAGCCTACACACTCTGTACCTCTAGAATCATTTTTAATCAATTACATTTCACCTTAAACTTTGAAATGTTGCCACTAAACCACCCTCTGGAGTCAGAATCTGAGGGGTTTACATCATGAATGTTAGCCAGAAATCGATGTCCTGTCCAGATACTATCAACCCTATTAATACCTGCTAGCATCGTATAAATCTTAGTTAATGAGTTGTCTAATCCGTATACTTTTGCCACATATTCTACTCTAAATTGGTGCCCGGGCAGCATTTTCTCTTGTCATCAGAGGGATGTCAGCGATATAAAACTTCCTAATCCAGTAGGATACCCCACACACACATCCTCATTATACACAGAGCTTGGCCACCACCAACTAAAACAGTTTGGATTAATAGTTTTTCGTTAAGAGTCAGTAAACAAGCTACTAGGTCCACGCGAGTTTCTTATGGCAAAAGCTCAATGTTGCCATCCATCATTGCCACCAGAGAACCAGAAACTCCATTTGTTTCCTCTGCTGCTGACAAACGTAATTTATAGGCTTTAAACACCTAATTATTTTCTGTGATGCAGGATTAAATCTGAACACTTCTTGCTGGAGAGGTGAAAGGGATAGTTTGTATCTTGGAAATCTGGAGCCTCCAAATTCTATGTTTCAGATTCTCAGGTGGGAGGAAATAATGGTGATGAAATTGCGAGTTCAGGACAATATGAAAGGAGGGCAAAAAATAATATTACTATACAACCAGTACCTCCCACCACCCACCCCACGCCCCGGGGGGAAGCATTTACTGCCGGTTCTCATTCCAGATCCCCTCATACCTTTCCTGGGCATCCATCCTCTGGCTTCTGTGTTGCTTTGAGTCCTGTTTCTAGTTCCTTTTCGGAGGAGGGCTGCTTTACCTGCCAGCACAGAGAGCTAGAAGTGCCTGGAAGTTTGTTTTCTTATTCCCTCCCCCAAGCATTTCCTAGCCAGTGACTAATCAGTACAAGGGAATGAAAACCCATCTCTCTTGCCTTGATGAACTCAGGATAAACTCAGGTGTAATTCACACTCCAGAGTTCCTCCACAAGATCCAGCTGAGGCTGCTGCCTTGCCTGAAGTCACTTCCTTGCTTGGCTTCTTCCCTTTCCTTGTCTTTGTTTCTCCACTCATTTACTGGTTTTCCCAGGGAGCACTTCTTTAAAGAATAGCTTGACCATCAATCATAGTCTCAGAATCTGCTTCTGGGACACCTGCACTAAAACATCTACCCATCAACCCCATTATGGGGAAAGTACCAGTGGGACATTGAAAAGGAATGTTGGAAACAACTATTACTGTCCAAGAAGACAATCAGCAATGATAATAAACACAATCTGCGCTTATCCTATTTAAAATCACAAATAGGCCAATTCTCTCCCAGAAAAAGTCTACTTGGTATGTGAAAGCTTCCTGGAGAACCACAGGTTCTTCCTGGAGAACCACAGGTGGTATCATGGTATCAAGTGGGTCTACATCACTTCATACCTGGGTTGTTGCCTAAGTGGGCTAGCTATCTCAACGTTGCTCCAACAGTAATAGTCACCACCTGATTCCCTATAGCATCAAGTGCAAGCATGACTTCCTGGCCTTGAAGATTTCCTGATCTTTCCTTACATCCCACCTATATAATTTTGATTTCTACATGCTTCAGTGTGCATCCTCTGTGCCCCAATCTGTTTTGACTCCTTATCGTCCCCTGAATGTTTCAGTCTCACTACAGTCTCAGTACCTCTGTGCACATTCTTTGCCTACCTAGAATGCACTCCCTCCTACCAGCCATTAATCTATCATAACTTAATTTTGATCCTCAACTCTTACCTTGACTTCTTCTTCTAGCATATATACATCTCCTCCTTTCTTACTGGCAAAGCCTCCTTTGCCAATCTCTTGTCTCCAAGGTTGTAAGCTCTGTGAAAGTATGAGAAACTCATCTCATCTTTTTGTCTTGCATAAGGTGACTGGCATAGGATGTTGAGTACATTTCTCCACTAGCATAGGGATAACACTAGATAGTCATAAGTACTTAAAAGTACATTTATATCTATAATAGTTATTTATAAACATATATTAAATGCTATAAATACTTACATTTATATTTGTATAAAATGATTATGGACATAGGATGGAACAAAAGATTAGGCTTTTTTTCAGAATTGAAATCTAAAGATCATGAGAATTAAGTGACTTTGCCAAGGCACACAGCTAGTAGGAGATAAACTAGGGCTAGGTGGACCTAGGGTCTGAATCCGAATCCACTGAATTTTTTACTACTCCACTTTGTCCTGAACCTGATGCCTAAATTCTCTCCTCTCTCATTCATAACTTTAGGATAAGCACTGTTCTCTGTTGATTCTCTATAATGTGCACATGCCCCTGGTTTGGGTAACACACTGAGCTACCTACATTTAAGATGTTTAGCTTGTGTGTCTGTCATTCTTCTATAATATGAGGGGCACAGATTCATATGGGAGCCCTTAAATACTAATTCAAGGAAATAAGGGAAATGGGAGCAGGGAGGAGACAATACAGTGATGTCAGATTACAAAGCCCTGAGTTTTGGTATTTTCTGAAATTGAGCTAATCTGGAATCACAAGAAAACTGCAGTAAGTGTTTCCCAATTAACTAACATCAGGAATCCATGTAACATGTTGGGGAGAAAAGATTCACATTATAAAATTACTTACCAATAAACATGACAGACAGGCACAGTAGTTTTATAATGTAAGGTTTTCCTCCCCAAAATATAGCATGGGTTTCTGGTTCTACTTAATTGGGAACCACTTTACTTCAGTTTTCTTTTGATTCCACATTAGTTCAATTTTAGAAAACCAAGTTAGAAATGATGGTAATTTAAGATGTCAGGCCACTGGGGAATTTAGTAGAGATCAAGAAATGGACTCAAACAATATCAAATACTTCTTTTATTTTCCCCACCCCTTAAACTGCAGGCAATGAAAGTCTAGCTAAACCCCTTTGCTGATCACTTGAACTTAAACTGTAAAGGTATAGGCGAAACTTGCCATAAGCCTTAACAAAGAGGTTATATTTATCTACAAACAAATTGAGAGCAAGGAAATTCATAAAATTCATCATTCAAATACATTTTTCACTGTGTTCTTATTGATAATACCTATTTCCAAGTTTTAAGGGTGCATTGCTATACCATGAAATGTTTTGATCCTGTTTGGGTTGGATAACTTCACCATGTCTTCAATTTTCTTGTTTGGAAAGTGGAGAAAATCATATCTGATTATTTCCTTCTCTTGATTTTACTGAGAGAGGCCAGTCTTTTAAAAGATTCATTTTAAGCAATAAAATATTGTTATAACTTAAAGATAATAAAAAACATCAAGGAATTGTGGTATGCTCTGATAGTTTTGGATGACAGCTACTATTTAAATACTAATTTCCTCTCCTAGATTTTCTGTATCTTTATATTGTTGTGGTGAAATATATTTCTCATGTAGGAGATTGAAGTATACGCTTGCTTTTTATATGTGAGGAGAAGCAATTAAGGATTTTATATTATTGTACAAAGGCTGTATTTTGTCATTCTGAAAATACACACAGATGTGTTGTGAACTCATCACATCATTTTAAATGATGGCAACTATCTGTAACTTGTTTTGGGGAATCTGAACAATGTTTTAAAATGTGTAATGTGCTCTTTGGTGAAATGAATTGATGACTGCAGTTACTCTAGTGCTATGGTTATGATCACAGGGTAAGCTACTAATTAACACATTGCACCAGTTATGGAGGTCTAAAGATGTTCAAAATATATCAATCCCAGCTTTAAAATTCAGAGTCAATATTTCTTGAGCATCTGCTATATGCCAGTTTTTAGGATTCATCTCATTTGATCTCTGCAACAACTCTATGAAGTAACTGTGGTGACTATCTCTATTTTGCATAAGAGGAAATGAGGCCCAAAAAAGTAAAGTTATTACTTGTCTAAAATGGCATTGCTTGCAAGGGACTGAGTGAGAATTCAAATTAGACAGTATGACACTACAGAGCTCTCATTCCTAACCATTGTACGACATAGCCTTTCATGAGCAGCCATATTTTACCATCTGACAGAGTATAGGGGTCAGATGTTTTACATGTGGGATTATGTTATACAAAACATTTATCCAGGCACTCTTATGTCTTCTTTAGGAGAGAGCAAGCTCAAAACAGCAGGATTGGACAGAAAGGATCTGTTACCTAGAATGTTAGGAAGTGGGTATGACATATGGAGAAGGGAAGGATAAACAGTATACAAGTATCTCATGGCCAGTTCCTTACCTGGAATAAGGGAAGTCAGTTTGATGTGTACATGAGACAAACTTTCCAGAAAATAATGATCCAAAAAGCAGAAGATTTGCTGACAATTGGGTGAGTTCCTTACTCTTGCCTTAATAAGTTCAATAATGATATCTGAGGACTTTTCAAACGCTTAAGCATTCTCTTCTGGTCATGTCCTTTTCATTATCATTAAATGTAGGTATAGCAGAGATAGCTGTTTTTGAACTGGGCCCTGAAAGTTATTAATAAAGTCCACCAAAAAGGGTTACTTGTTTGTTTTATCATTTACTCTTTATTTAGAGAAGGAAAACTTTTGTCTAAGGTGAGTGTTTCGGGACTTCCCTGGTGGCATAGTGTTTAAGAATCCATCTGCCAATGCAGGGGACAAGGACTCGAGCCCTGGTCCAGGAAGATGCCACGGAGCAGCTAAGCCCGTACACCACAACGACTGAGCCCACACGCCTAGAGCCCATGCTCTGCAACAAGAGAAGCCACCACAATGAGAAGCCCGCGCACCACAACCAAGAGTAGCTCCCGCTGCTGCAACTAGAGAAAGCCCGCACGCAGCAACGAAGACCCAACATAGCCAAAAATAAATAAATACATAAATAAAGTTAAAAGTGAGTGTTTCAGTTAGATGAGGTCTGGATTTAAGTTGCATTTTATTTGGAATCACCTGAATAGTGTATGCATACTGCTACTTTGAAACATAGAAGAGGTACTTTGATAATTTAAGAACAAACATGCCTTGAGGTAAGGCGGGGAGAGAGCTAGATGACTTCTGGATGTTTAGAGATTGATGTGATTTTGTTTCACATCTCAGTTCAGGGTGGCAGTGTAGACCCAGAGGGCTGCACAAAGGAAAGACCACTTTATTGAACATTATTTTTGGCAGGCTGAATAATGCTCCCCACCAAATATGTCCACATCCTAATCCTTGGAACCTGTGAACATTACCCGACTGGGTAAAAGGAACTTTGCTGATGTGATTGAGTTAAGGATCTTGCGATGGGGAGATCCTCCTTGATTATCCAGGTGAGTCCAGAGTAATCATCCCAGAACAGAAGGAGTCAGATTCAGAGGAGAAGGGTATGTAATGATGGAAGCAGAGATTAAAGTGATACATTTTGAGATGGAAGTAGGGGCCACAAGCCAAGGAATACTCTTAGCTGGTCACTAGATGCTAAAGAAGGCAAGAAAATGGATTCTCCCTTCAAACTCTCTAGAAGGAGCCAGTCCTGCTGACACCTTGATTTTAGCCCAGTGAAACTGATTTTGGATTTCTGACCTCCAGAACCATAAGGGTATAAATTTGTGTCATTTTTAATCCACTAAGTTTTGGTAATTTGTTACAGCAGCAATAGAAAATACATACAATGTTCAAGGGGCTGTCCAGTCCTTACTCTTTACCAGTTGCTTTGCCCCTCTGACCACCTTTTTACCAGCTCCTTAAATTCAGGCCTATTAAATCAGCCTCCCCTACTTCTGGCTCACAGTGATCTCCCCCAAGCTAAAACTTCCCAATTTCCTAGACCCTTGTTTCTCAAAACTTGCCCTTGGGTCAGCATCGCCTAAGAACTTGTTAGGAAAGCACATGCTCAGGTCCTAACTCAGACCCACTGAATCAAGTACTCTGGGGGTGGGGCCCAGCGTTAACTGTTTCAACAACCTGCGCAGGTGATTCTGATGCACGCCAAAGCATGAACACAACCATACTGTGACCGCTTCTCGAATTCCATCCACCTTCCCCTCAGTCTCGACCTTTCCCTCCCTTTTTCCACAGCGCTATCACCTTATCTTCATTCTCTCTCCATCTTCTTCATCCATCCCTCATTCTTTCTCTGTTACTTTGACTCAGCTGATTTGAGATTTCGTTAAATGAATCAGAAGTCAAATTGCTTTTTTATAACTGGACAGGACCACAGCCAGTCTTCTCTGCAGGATGCTTGGTGTGGAAAAGAAAGGCAGGCAGATGCCCACAATTTCTAGACTAAGTAATACTTCACTCTGGATGGTGGAGTTACCAACCCTCTCCCTCACCATGGCCTTATATAAGGTCTGGATTACGTGCTGTCTCAGACCTTGTCACCCACACTTGACTCTTTTCCAGAAAGATCACATGTTTTTCTTTGGCAAGGAACACTAAAGATTTCTGTCAAGGGGCCAGATTCCCATGTGCGTGAACACATGGGTAGTGAGACGAGGATACACATAACTAGCTCAGCTGTTTTGAGAACAGTTCAGTCAGTTACCCTGAGCATTGCCCAAGGCCCACTTCTGCTCTGTATGTTCTCCGACTTGAAGTTTAGCATCTCACCAGGTGACTGTGAGTTCCCCCCTGCTTCTCTTCACCTTTCAATCTGACTTCATCTTCTCCCTATCTTCCAATATTTACTCAAAATAAATGATCTGCTGCTGGCTGCCTTTCTTGATTTGCAGCATTATTATAGTGTCATTATTTTTACATGTATTTTCTGTTACCTTAATGTCTTCCCTCTCTCTTCAGCATCAAACACTATTTACTAGACCTTTATTTTGAGAGCCTTGTGTTTCCAAAACCTATAAGAAAGGTAGCCCGATACACTATCCTTTGGTGATGAATCCTTTCTGGCTTCAACTCTCCTCTGTCTGTTGAGAAACCCTAAATGTATAAATAGATCTGTAGTGCTGCCAACTCTTCCCTGAAATTCACATCTTTTCAACCAGTTTCTGCTAAGCAGCCCTGAATGTACCCAGGACTTTTACATGTATCTTCCCTTCTTCACATAATCTCCAGTTCCTGACCAAAAGGATGAGTGGGGAAGAAAAGGTCATTAATGAAACTTGGAAGTTGTCTTATTTCTCACTCACTCTCTTCTCTCTGAATCATCTCTCAATCACCAAAACATAGGTCTTTTTGTCCTTCTCTATGTCTCTACCTCCATATTATTCCCTTAGCTTTGACCCCATCACCTCTTGCCTGAAATACTATGCACTTGACACTAAGACATCCTATCTGTAGATTCCAGCATCATCGTCTTAAAGTGAAACTGATCATTCTCCAATTTACATCTTTAAGTTTTCTCATCACTTGCTGGCTTTTGGTGAACACTGTTCTACTATATTTTTTTATAATCTAATCCCAACTTGGATGGTCTGAAATGTAACCTCTATATCCAGCAAACTAGACTGTTTTATTAGAATTCATGATTGTTCTCTCCCACTTCCATACCTTTGTTCTTCCCGATGTGAGAATTTCCTATATATTCCTCCTCTGCATCACCTAGAATAATCCACACTCTTCTTTCAAAGCCCCTTAAAACTCCTTATCTTTCATTTTGTAATTTTTAATCTTACCAGGTTGAAGCCATTTGTCCTTCCTTTAATTTCCAGTGCTCTCTATACATCTACAGTTCTGATCCTATTCTGCCTTGTATTATATGTATCTTAGGAAATAAGTTTCTTTAGGAAAGGGACCATGTCCTACCATCCTTTTACATCCCAGTACATTGCAAATTTGTAAGACTTCAATAAATTTGGACTGAATTAATTAGAAACAACAGCGACTTTTAGGGTGTCTGCAAGGGTACAGTTTAGAATAGTAGTTAATATGTACTTCCTTTTCAAAGGTCATGAACGTGTGGGAGTAACACATTACTTAATACAAGCAGCAACAAGAAAATCAGAATGACACATTAAAAATAGATTCCCAGAAGTAACTTAACTTATGTAGAGAAGAGAGTGAAATGTTATTCCAAAAGTGAGCTTGTCTTTTTCCTCCACAAAGTGTTCTCTGTACATATTCTAGATTAACTGTTAGATCAGCGTTCAAATTTATAGGTTCAAGTTTCAGATAATTTAACCAGACCTGCAACATATCAAAGTTCCTGAAAGTACAACTATTAAAATATAGTTGTGCTGACTTAGATTATTGTATTCTCTGTAGATGTGTCATTTATATTAATATAAATAAAGCAGATTATCATCATAATTCCTGGTAGGTGCTTAAGGATTTGAAAGCTCTAATTTAATCTCTTCCCCCCAAATTTTCATCACCATCAACAACATTTACACATTTATATAATAGCCATAGAGCTTATTGTTTTACAGGTATTAGTTTACTTAATTCTTAAAACAGTCCAACTTGGTAGATGAGGAAACTAACAGAAAGTTGAATATCACCCAAGGTAGCAAAGCTAATAAATTATAAAGGCAGGATTCAAAGAGATGTTTTTCTGTTTGCAGAGTCCATAATCTATAAAACCATGCCTAATCTACTAGAATTCCCTTCCTTCTTTGATGGCCCCTTATAATTTGGGGACTGTTCAGATAGGTGGCACGTAAGCCTGTACATGTACAAGAAAGTTTAAAGCACAGTTAAAACTTTTATTGATTGATATGAAGAATCAATCAATCAAATAGACATGAATCTTCATGTTCCACCCATGTAATATGGAAATATAAACAGATTATCTTTCTCTTCACTCATCGTTAGAACAGTTGTAAATACCTATTGCAGGGAACCATATATGGTACAATTCTCTCCATTAGGTTTTGCGTTTGCTTCTGTTCTTCAAAAGGAGACCCAGGGGGCTCTCAAAATGTCTACACCTGCAGCTTGAAGAAAGTGCCTCAGCCTGGATGAGTTCCTCTGAGAGATTATGCTCACCCATCTGTTTTCATAAAAGTATAATGCCAGGCAGCAAACTCACAGATTGTTTTGTTTTAATTTTTATTTAATCTGTTGTCAGAAATGAGACTTCTGTAATCTGGTGGCACGTGCGTAGTAACAAACACACAATGTGTTCTACCCACACTTCCCGACAGAACCATTCATGACTGCACTGACTCTCAGAGCAATAATTAGGACCCTTGCTAGGATGCAGTCACTGATTCCTGGAGCTTCACATCTATTCTACAAGGAAGCCAGAGGGGAAATATTCTCTTCTTAAAGAGTGCAGTTCTCATTACTCAACCCAGGCCAATCACCAGCATTTCTGCCTGCTCCTGCTTTCTAAAATCTAGAGCCTGGGAGGATATGCCTTCCTAGCACCACCTCACTGACCCCCAGCGAACAACAGGAAACACATGTCTTTTAATCCTTGCAGTTAAAACCCTCTTGGTGAGTCTCAAGTTTTTGTCCAGTGCCGACAGCCTCTGGCATTATTTTAATAATCCTCATTGAGTAGAAAAGGAGACATTTTTACTCAATTCTCATTTTATGGTCTTCTACTTTTCAGGAAAGTTCCCTTAACACCCAAATCTCATGCTGTTTTCCTTCCAGTCAGCCACAACACATGGTGCTGTGGGTAATCTATCTTCTTTGTTATTTTTTTTTTTTATCTGTGGATCAAGAAGAGTAGGGTAGCTATAACTTCCAGGCCCCTCCAAATAAGAGAGGGTCCTTGACCCTTAGTGAATAGTTAAATAATCATCTTTATATCTGAAAGAATTGTGTCTCCTTCCAAGCAACTCCCCTTAAGGAAAAGTGGAGGACGAAGTTGATGAGAACTTTGTATATGGTTGGGATGAAGCTATCACTTGAAAGCAAGGAGCCCTTGCGATTTTAATATTTAGTAACTATCCATTATCATTACTATTCATTTTAAGCTGGACCTAGGGATGGTATTGGCTCAAATATGAGACCAGGATTAACATATAGAGTTGACATGGTCCCAGTTGTAAAGGTTAGAGAAATATGTTTCAACTCTGGGGAGATTTAAAATACAGTGCCAATACAACCACTATGGAAAACAGTATGGAGGTTCCTTAAAAAACTAAAAATAGAACTACCAGATGAACCAGCAGTCCCACTCCTGGGCATATACCTGGAGAAAACTATAATTTGAAAATATACCTGCACCCCAGTGTTCATTGCAGCGCTATTTACAATAGCCAAGACATGGAAGAAACCTAAATGTCCATCGACAGACGAATGGATAAAGAAGATGGGTTACATATATACATTGGAATATTATTTAGCTGTAAAAAAAACCACAAAATAATGCCATTTGCAGCAACGTGGATGGACCTAGAGATTATCATACTGAGTGAAGGAAGTCAGACAAAGACAAATATCATATGATATCACTCATATGTGGAATCTAATTTTTAAAATGATATAAATTAACTTATTCACAAAACAGAAACAGACTCACAGATTTTGAAAGCAAACATATGGTTATCAAAGGAGAAATATGGGGGGGAGGGATAAATTAGGAGTTTGGGATTAACATATACACACTACTATATATAAAATACATAATCAGTAAGGACCTACTGTACAGCACAGGAAACTCTACTCGATATTCTGTAATAACCTATATGGGAAAAGAATCTGAAAAATAATGAATATATGTATAACTGAATCACTTTGCTGTACACCTGAAACTAACACAACATTGTAAATCAACTCTACTCCAATAATTTTTTTTTAAAGACAAACAAAACAAAACAAAAAAACAGTGCCAAGACTAGGACACCCCCAGGACCAATACACCTAAATAGGAGGGTAGAGAAAGTCAAAGAAACAAAGCAACTCATTGTTCTAATATGCAGTTCTTTAGTGCACATCAGGATGACCTGATGAGTTTGGTAAGACACAGATTGCTGAGTCCAACCCATAGAGTTTCTGATTCAGCAGGTGTGGGGTGGAACCCAATAATTTTTGCTAACAAGTTCCAAGGTGATGCCTTTGCTCCTTGCCAGGGCCCACACTGTTCCAGGGATCCTCAAGTCTAGTTGCACATTGGAATCATCTGGGAAACATTTGAACAACACAGATAATTGGGTCTCATCCCATATCAATTAAACCACAATCCCCATGGCTGGTCCTGGGCATTCAGTGTTTATAAAAGTTCCTTGGGTGATTCTAAAGTGCACCAAAGTTTGAGAAGCACTACCATAAAGTCATATAACTTCAACTTACTGCTGCACTTGTTCTCACCTTGTTCCTTACATTTCCAGGAATAGACCGTGACACTTTCCTTAACTTTGGATCTTAGCTTGCCCAGGACCTGCTCTAATCAATTTCTCAACTCCTTAGATCTAGGCAAGAAATTCAGTGGAATATAAAACTTCACTTGATGTCATGACATGGTTTTCTTATGGTGTTTTGTGCAATGGCAGTGTAAAAAGACGGAAATCCCTCATAGGAAAGATCTATTCCTACATCTTTCTCTTCCTCTTCTCTACTATTGCCATTGGAGAGATTAACTTTATTTGAGCTCAGTGCTGGATCTGACAGAGGTCAGGCAAGGACACTGAGCTTACTGCTGTGTGATATACAGAGGATGACACCCACCCCCCAACAGAATACATTCATACCCTGTCAGCAGCAAAGGGCATCAGCTAATTGCTCTATACTGAAAAGGCAGCTCGTGTCAGGATTTCAGATGAATTAATTAATTTCAGATGAATTAATTTCATTATTTCTGCTGAAAATAATGGCTTGTTGTGGCACTGGGACTCAGCTGGAGAGAGCATGCCACAACAGTGTAATTAACCATGCCCCAGCACTCACTGTGGTGCTTTCCCCTCTGTAGCTACTCACTGCTTCTCATCTCCCCACGCAGTGGGTCTGGGATGGAAATAGACAGCACTGGTGGTAGCTTGGGCAATGCTCCTTATATACTTTCAAATGAGATGAGAAATGCCCTGATCTTGGGCATGTGGATGGTCAACTAAATAAGCAAAATAAATCATGTAGTTCAAAGGATTTGAGAGATGCTGTTTTCTACAGGAGCTTAGAAGTCAGAGGTTTGAGGACTGCAGAGCTTCTGAGGAAAGCTGATTTTGGACACTAACTAACTCCCTGGCTGATTAGGAAAGATTTATCTAGGTTGAACTACACATGCCCTGAATTCATCTGGGGCACCTACAGGACATGATTTTTCTGGCTCTGGATCTGTTAGCCTCTGATGTCTTGACACAGTTTTCTTATTTATTTTACAAAGGAGCTGGAGAGTAGAAGGTGAAGCAAGCCTCACTGAAATGGTTTTCTCTTATTTTTCCCAGCCTATTTGGAATTTTGTCTAAACCAGGGTTTTGCAACCTCATAACTCTTGATATTTGGGGGCTGTATAATTCTTTAATTTGGGGAGTTGCCTCATGCATTGTAGGACACTTAGAAATATCCCTGTTTTCTACTCATTAGATGCCAGTGACACACAATCCCTGCCCTCCTTCCAGTTTTGACAGCCAAAAATATTCCTGGGATGGGAGGGGGTAGACAGTGGGAAATTGCCACTGTTGTGAATCACTGGTCTAAGACACATCACCTAGGCCACACTCAAGGTTCAGAAATGTACCTGGCAGGGCATCTGGTATGTTAAGTATTCATGTTCTGTTGCTTCTTTATATTTCTACATATAAACTTCTCTAAACTTCTATATTTCATGGTTATCCTATTAAATGTATGTGCCTTATTTTATTAACTGTTCACATCTTACAGACTCACACACAGATAATGGCTCTCAAACTTCATAATGTTTTCAAATGGTCCATTCTGTGTTTTAGTCAATTCACAGAGGTTTATATACCATAAGAGCGCAACTTTCTTCTAACTTCAAAAAAAGTAGCTTTTTGGCTTCATTATTACCATTTGCTACTTCTCCAAGTGAGAGAGAGAGACCAGGTAATTGTGTTGAGGAGTAAGGTTTTTTATTTGTGCTTTTGTATTTTCAAATAAAGACCTAGGATTTAGTGTGAAAGAATTATTTTCATTGGATATTTCTTGCTTAGATACAACATTTTTTCTTGCACAGCTCTTTCACTTTCTAGCTCTTTATCTTACCTTATATTGTTTGGAAGAGAGTTGAATAACGACAGGATTAGAGTGGGACTTATCAAAGAGCTGGCCTTAATTTTGAAGAGACTGGGACTGATGGGCCAACTGCCAGCCTCAAGTCTGACTTACACGCCCCAGCTACCTGGGACCAACGTGTTGATCAAGCTGTACAGACAGGCCAAAGCAGATTTTTCTCTCTTATTTCTTTTTGATCAAAGTTGGCTGTTCCAGAGTGTCATTTATGATTTGTCTTGTGACACCTTTCCTTAATCTCTCATCCTGAGTGGGAAATATCAGTCAACAAGACACTAAAAATTACATAACTTTAAAAATTAATTTCAAACTTTAAAATCATCTGTTGAACTTTAATTTTAAAAGCTGCAGTTTTCTAAAAAGAGCCATGGCTGGGTAAAATCTTTTCTTTTCAAAGAGTTTTTTTTTTTTAATAACCCAAGTGAAAATATTGCCAGCAGTCTCTGAGTTCTTCAGCAAATATAATTTCATTTCTTGGCATTAGCTAAAAACTAGAAGTGAAGAAAATACGTATTTACCTTCTTCCTTTGGTATAATAGACCAGGAGTGTTTTCACTTGGAGAAATGTCAAACTGTTTTAATCCCTCATTGCATATTTTCATTTACAAACCTTTTACTTATTTGCTTGTTTTTCTTTCCTTTCTTTAGCTAGACTACCATAAGCTTTGAGTTTTGTGTTTACCTACTTAGCCCCAAATCATTTTCTTTGTTTTCTTTTTTCTCCTTAAGAACTTCACTGGTGCTTTTCACCATTTTTAGTTGAGAAAATGAACAAAGCTTTGGTAGACTGTGTCAGCCCCATGTCAAGCTTTAATTTATGGAGTGACTTTGAGACTTGAAACAAGGTAATTGGCAGAGTAGTGAACGCTGTGGGTAATGTTTTACATGAATAAAAAAGGGACAGTTTGTTAACAAATATTTATTTAACAACAGCTGTGTTCAGAACCCTGTGTTCAGAAGCTCAATGGACAGAGAAGCAGTGCGAAAAAAATAGAAGTGCTGAGAGGCTTACTCCACAGGTGGGGGAATGGAGGCAAGAAAGCATGAAAAAATAATTTATAAAGTCCCATAACCAAAGTCAAAGTTACATAAGACAAGCTAAAACAAAATAAACAAAATAAAATGGCAGGGTGAGTACCAGCTTTATTCTCATACACCCGTCTTCAGAACATGGCTTCATTATCTAATGGCCACATGAACTTGGAAAATTTACTTGTACTCTGAAAACATCATTTTCCCATAAGTAAAATGGGCTTAATTGTTTATGTAGCAGGGTCAGGGATAATATCTGTAAAGCACCTTGCATGGTATCTGGCACATACATACGAGCTGAGAACATGGTAACCAGGGTGGAGGTGGCCACAGCAGTTGTAATTACTGTCACTACTATTGAAGCCGATATTCCGAGCACCATGATTATTTTCATTACTACAGTTACGATTTTAATTGACTTATCTCTTCATTCATTGCCCATCCATCTGAAAGGAACTATAAAACTTCATTTTTGGCTAAGGGATATGCAAGTGCACATATGAGTTTTCAATTTCACTGAAGAACCAATCTGAAGATTTAATTTTACAGGGCTACATTTCAGAATTCTAGAAATCCTACTTAAGTAAGTAGTCTAGCTTTCTAAGTAAAGAGGAAAAGAAGAAAGCTGGCACAGAAAACCAAAGTGAGCTTGTTGCAGATGCAGTGCTAGGGTATCAGTGACAGCACCCCATCTGGAGAATCATTCAGTCAATTGTTACAGAAGTCCCCGGTACTGCTGCTACCACCTTGCTGTTGGGCGAGGTGGAGAATCATGAGGAGAATGTCTCCAGGGTAAAGGCTGGATATACAGACTCAATGAAGAGTGGAACTCAGTCAAATAGGAATAGCCAATGTGGAAAGTTCCTGAGTGGGGCAAAGCCTGAAGTGAGGGCTATCAGCTTGGCAGAACCAGAAATGAGAATTTATCGGTTAATCAGGGAATATGACACACTGTTTAAACAGAATCCTTACTTTTCCAGTATCTAAAATAATTTTATCCATTTTTATGGATAATCCAATTCCAGTGTCATGGCACCTAAAAAAGCAGGTGAGTCTACACAGCTTTGTCCCAATCCATTGGTACTGGATGTGTTTTGGAATTTAGAATTTGTAGGGTGTTTGAATGGTGATTTAGTACTTTTTGTGTAGCTTATTCAACATCCCCAATGAGTTCTGTGGTAGGGGTGGAGTGGGGGAGGGATAATGAGCAAAAAGAGTTTCACATAAACAAGGTCAGATTTTACAAACAAACAAATTTCCTGAAAAATTACCAAGGGGAGAAAGGGAAGGGAGGGAGGGAATGAGAATTCAGTTTTCAGATTTTGGGGGATTTCAAATTAAAAGTTGTGACCTGTGGAATATTGTGTGGAACAATGAGAAACATTAAATATTTAGAGAAATTTTATCCTAACTATGGAAAAAACTGGTGTGCCCAGTGATGAAATATACATCTCCAATAACCAGAAAACTTAGAGCAAATAAATAGAATGCTTCTCATCTTAGAAACTGGAGAATTTACTCCTTCAGGGTTGTTGTTGTTGTTTTTTTCTGGATTATACATCAACCATCCTTATTCTATCAATGTGTTATTTTTTTAGATTTAAGTTATGGAAACTTCAGTTTTAATTTATTTTTCAGAGAACTTACAGTTTCTTAAAAACAAGAGTCACCATTATTGAACCCTTAGACTGTACCATGCCCTGTGTTAAGAACTTTATAGAAACTATCTTAAGTACCTCATAACCATCTTGTAAGGCAGGAATTGCAGTTTTGCCCATTCACTAATAAAATGGAGATTGGGAAAGGCTACAGTACCAAGATCATATAGCTGACGACAGGTACAGAATTTTAAAATAAATATCCATCAACAACATATTTAACTGCTACTCTAGTGCCATTGTGACTAATCTCTAATCTTTCTTAAATGAATAAGAAAAAATTATTCTATGTGAATTTCTTCTAAGGAAGGCCAGGTTCAGCCTCTTCTCTATGTTGATTTTGTCTTGTTTTGCATTTATGACACGGCTTTTTCTAAACCCCATTCTCAAATCCTGAAGTTGCCTTTATCTCACAAGAATCAGAGGAACCTAAAGGTTCTAGAACACTGCCTCCTGTTATCCTAAAGAACCTAGTCATTGTATGACTCTCAAGCAGAAAGAGTTGGACAGAACATCTTAGGTGTTTTTGATGGGCCCAGCCTACTTGAATGCCTGATTTTGCGATTGCAGCAACCAACACCAGATTACTCAAACAATGTTGTACCCTTGAGCCATAGTGGAAAGGGTATTGTATTACGCCCTTTCCATCTTGGAGAGTTGAACAGTTTGTCTTCACCAGAACAGACATAATTTTAAACTAGTTATCCCTTTTGTGCCTGCCATTCTTCTGTCAACATCATTTTCCATGAAATCTCGTAACTTACCATAATAATATCTGATACTCCATAGGCTCTGACCAAAGAAATCACAGTGAAAGACACAAGACATTGGGTACTATTTCTCTCAAAGGCAGAATACAAGCATAGAAGAGAATGCAGTTCTCATTATTCTAGATAAAGATGTACTTACAATGCTAGAAAAAAATATTTGTTTTCTTTTTACTGGACTTTGTTGGCTTAAAAATATCCATACTCAAGAAAGAATTCTTCTACCATAAGAAAAAAAAAAAAAAAAGATTCCACTGAAATGAAGCTGAGACTGCCCCCTGGCCAGGTTCTCTCAACCAGGGAAAACCCGACAAAAATGATGGGAGAATGTACAGTACTACACAGGGTGGTTGGTTCCCTTCATCAAGGGATTTAGGCTTGCTTTTACACAGTGGGAGCAAGAAAGAGTATGATGGATCTTAGAAGAACCCTGTAGACATTAATACTGGTTTATTCAGGGATAAATTTTAATGGTAGACTACACTAGCCAGTATCCCTGGCCTTCTAGCACTCTGATGGTCGAGCTTAGCAATTGCCGTTTTGCTTCAAACTTCCATCATTGCTTCCTGTTATTTGCAAATAAGAACCTTGACAGTATCCTTCCAGGTTTTTATATAAAAAAAAAAGGTGATGTAATAAATAGGATAACTGAGGGTAGTTTAAAGAAATACTGTTGGCAAAGGTATGAGCAGTATTAAGAGAAAACTACAAAGGACGGTGAAGTACTCTGCTGCTAGCAGGGAGTTTATACTCTTACTCTTCTGAGGAAGACAAAATAGGAAAAATCACCAGAACTCTGAAAGAGAGCTATAGCTATAGGAGATGGCTACATCAAGGAGCCTGGTCTTTGATGGAGGAATACAGACATGGTAACTCATAGCCCACTCTCTTACTGGTACCTTCCACTGGTTGAACTCAACTGAAAGCTGGAAGGCAAGTGAGCCTGTTGATGCCATCTGTAAAGATCAACATCTCAGGGCAGAAAGAAGGGTGAAAAATGGTGGAGGATGGGTATGGAGGAAAATAGCATATCCATCACATTGACTGACAGAGAGTGGCAAAATTACTGCTTCAGTTTTAGCTTAATTTTAAAGGTTAATATAGTTTTCTTGATACATTTACAAGCAGAATCCTCTGGCAGCATAGACCTTATCAGTTGATTATGCAATGGGCTTTTTTTTTTTTTTAATCATGTGTAGTTTATACCAGAGAATTCAGAAAGATTAGTGAGGTTATTACTTTATCCTTAATTTTGAAAAATATTTTTGCTGAATATAGAATTCTGGATTGACTGTTTCTATAGCAAGTTAAAGATGTCATTCTCTTCTCTTCTGGTCTGCATGGTTTCTAAGAAGTCAACTGTCATTCATATTGCTGTTCTCCTGAATGTAATATATCTTTTTGTCTCCATGGTTGCTTTTTCTCTCCATGGTTGCTTTTAATATTTTCTGCTCTTTGGTTTCTAGTATATATAAAAATATATATTGAAATATATATATGTATTATATATTTCAATTTTAAAGTTATTTTTGGAAGAAACACATATCCAGACCAAATTCGCTTTTCATGACAGAAGTGGAATATGTAATTTATTTTTTAAGAATAAAATTTTTGCCAAGAGTTTTAGTAGTTACTCCAATATTGCTTTTGAATAAATCATCCTCTTGAATCTAGAGTTCTAACAGATAAATAAAAAACATTTATTTGACTCCCTTTCTAATCTCTAAATTTTGTCATTGGTACATAGTTGACTATACTCTTTTAATTACTGTCACTGTATAATGTGTTTTAATATTTGGTGCTGGATATCATTATTCTACTTTTACTAATTTATATACATATATTGTATATTTCTGCACAAATTTATTTCTAGATAGTATACTTTTTGTTATTATAAATTATGTATCTGTTATATTATGTAATAAGGTTCATTTGTGATCAGAAAACTGTGGAATGTTTAGATTAATTTTGGGTGAAACTAACTACATTATCATTCTGTTTTTAATATTTTTAATTGCCTCACTTGGTTTCCCATGTGTATAATTATATCATCTGAAAGAGATGACAGTTTTTAATCTTTTTTCTAGTTTTAATACCTCCCATTCTTTATAAGAATGCAACCTATGGAAAGGGAGAAAATATTTGCAAACCATATATCTGATAAAGGGTTAGTATCTAAAATATATAAGGAATTCCTACAACTCAAGAGTAAAAAACAAATAACCCAATTTTAAAAATGGGCAAAGTAACTGAATAGACATTTCTCTAAAGAAGATATACAAATGACCAACAGATATAGAAAAAGGTGCTCAACGTCTCTAATCATCAGGGAAATACAAATCAAAACCACAAGATATCACCTCATACATTTTAGGTTGGTTCCTATCAAAATAACAGAAGATAACAAATGTTGGTGAGGATTTGGAGAAAAGGGAAACTTTGTACATCATTGCTAAGAATGCATATTGGTGCACCCACTATGGAAAACAGTATGGATGTCCCTCAAAAAGATAAAAAAATAGAACTACCATATGATCTAGCAATCTTGCTTCTCAGCATATATCCAAAAGAATTGGAATCAGGATCTCAAAAAGACTATATGCACCCCCATGTTCACTGTAACATTATTCACAATTGCCAAGACATGGAAGCAACTTACATGTCCATGGCTATTAATGGATAAACAAACTATTGTATATATGTGCAATGGAATATTATTCACCCTTAAAAAAGAAGGAAATCCTGCTGTTTGCAACAACATGGATGAATCTAGAAAACATTATGTTAATAAAATAGATAGAAGGACAAATACTATATAATACCACTTTTACTAAGAATCCAAAATATTCAAACTCATAGAAGCAGAGAATGGAATGGTGGTTGCCCAGGCCTGGCTGGAGTGAAGGGGGCAAAGGGGAGGTATTAGTCAACGAGTACAAAGTTTTGGTTATACAAGATGAATAAGTCCTAGACTTACTGTACAGTATACTGCCTACAATTAACAATGGTGTATTGTGTAGTAGAGTTAAAATTTTTCTAAGACATTAGATTTTATGTTAAATGTCCTTAACAAAATAATAATAATAATAACAATAAATACAAGGACAAGAGGAAACTTTTGGAGGTGATGGATAAGTTCATGGCATAGATTGTGGGGAAGGTTTCACAGGTGCATACTTATCTTCAAGTTTATCAAGTTGTATATATTAAATGTATATAGCTTTTCCTATGTCAAAAAAATTAAAAAAACTATACATAGTTATTTAAATGTTGTCTGTCAGTGTGTTCTGAATTATTTTGATAACTTTGTATTTATTAATTCTATTCTATTCATACAGAAAGTTGACCTTTGTTTCTATGTTTTATGTAATATCTTTGTTGAGTTTTATTATCTTTATTATACTGGGCTTCAGCAAAGAAATTAGGAAGTTCTTCCTTTTCTATGCTCTGGAACAGGGAATCAGGGAGATGTAACTAAAACCATGGCATATCATTTCACACATATCACAGAGAAACAATAATTAGAATCTGTCAATTCTGAGGTTTGGGAAAGATGTGGAGCCTTGCACTCTGCTAATAGGAACATAAGTTTGTAACACCGATTTGGAGAGCAATTTAGTAAGTTCTAGTAAATATTAAGATGTACATACACTACAAGCAATCAATTAAAGTCTTGGGAATATACCTTAGAGAAATTTTTACATTTGTTTGTAAAAAGACGTGTAAAGGCATGTTTTCAGCACTATTGTTATAAAGAAAAATACTGAATTAACTTAAATGTCTATCAATAAAAAAGTGGATAAATCAATACTGCCATAGTTACACTTGAAATAATTAAGTTAAAGCTATGAGTATCAACATAGCTCAATATGTTGATATATTTAGTTCCACAAATATAGCACGGAACTAAAAAAAAAAAAGTTACAAAAAGATATGCACAGGGGAGGAGAAGAAGATCGCAGAAGAGTAAGACACGGAGATCAACTTCCTTCCCACAGATACAGTAGAAATACATCTACACGTGGAACTGCTCCTACAGAACACCCACTGAACGCTGGCAGAAGACCTCAGACCTCCCCAAAGGCAAGAAACTCCCCACGTACTTGGGTAGGGCAAAAGAAAAAAGAAATAACAGAGACAAAAGAATAGGGACGGGACCTGCACCAGTGGGAGGGAGCCGTGAAGGAGGAAAGGTTTCCACACACTAGGAGCTCCTTCGCGGGCAGAGACTGCGGGTGGCGGAGGGGGGAAGCTTCGGAGCCACGGAGGAGAGCGCAGCCACAGGGGTGTGGAGGGCAAAGCGGAGAGATTCCCGCACGGAGGATCGGTGCCGAGCAGCATTCACCAGCCCGAGAGGCTTGTCTGCTCACCCGCCGGGGCGGGTGGGGCTGGGAGCTGAGGCTCGGGCTTCGGTCGGATCGCAGGGAGAGGACTGGGGTTGGAGGCGTAAACACAGCCTGAAGGGATTAGTGCACCACAGCTAGCCGGGAGGGAGTCCGGGAAAAAGTCTGCAGCTGCCGAAGAGGCAAGAGACTTTTTCTTCCCTCTTTGTTTCCTGGTGCGCAAGGAGAGGGGATTCAGAGCGCCACCTAAACGAGCTCCAGAGACGGGCGCGAGCCGCGGCTATCAGCGCGGGCCCCAGAGACGGACGTGAGGCGCTAAGGCTGCTGCTGCCGCCACCAAAAAGCCTGTGTGCGAGCACAGGTCACTCTCCACACCGCCCCTCCCGGGAACCGGTGCAGCCCGCCATGGCCAGGGTCCCGTGATCCGGGGACAACTTCCCCGGGAGAATGCATGGCACGCCTCAGGCTGCTGCAACGTCACACCGGCCTCTGACACCGCAGGCTCGCCCCGCATCCATATCCTTCCCTCTCTCCCAGCCCGAGTGAGCCAGAGCCCCCGAAGCAGCTGCTCCTTTAACCCCGTTCTGTCTGGGCGGGGAACAGACGCCCTCAGGTGACCTACATGCAGAGGCGGGTCCAAATCCAAAGCTGAATCCCGGGAGCTGTGCGAACAAAGAAGAGAAAGGGAAATCTCTCCCAGCAGCCCAGAAGCAGCGGATTAAAACTCCACAAACAACTTGATGTGCCTGCATCTGTTGAATACCTGAATAGAAAACGAATCATCCCAAATTCAGGAGGTGGACTTTGGGAGCAGGATATATTAATTTTTCCCCTTTTCCTTTTTTTGTGAGTGTATATGTATATGCTTCTGGGTGAGAATCTGTCTGTATAGCTTTGCTTTATAATAGATTTGTTTTACTTCACTATACTTTATCCTCTTTCTTTCTATTTTTTCTCCCTTTTACTCTGAGCCGTGTGGATGAAAGGCTCTTGGTGCTCCGCCAGGCATCAGGGCTGTGCCTCTGAGGTGGAAGAGCCAACTTCAGGACACTGGTCCAAAAGAGACCTCCCAGCTCCACGTAATACCAAACGGCAAAAATCTCTCAGAGATCTCCATCTCAACATCAAGACCCAGCTTCACTCAACGACCAGCAAGCTACAGTGCTGGACACCCTATGCCAAACAACTAGCAAGACAGGAACACAGCCCCATCCATTAGCAGAGAGGCTGCCTAAATTCACAGTAAGGCCACAGACACCCCAAAACACACCACCAGATGTGGACGTGCCCACCAGAAAGACAAGATCCAGCCTCATCCACCAGAACACAGGCACTAGTTCCCTCCACCAGGAAGCCTACACAACCCACTGAACCAACCTGACCCACTGGGGACAGATACCAAAAACAACGGGAACTACGAACCTGCAGCCTGTGAAAAGGAGACCGCAAACACAGTAAGATAAGCAAAATGAGATGACAGAAAAACACACAGCAGATGAAGGAGAAGGGTCAAAACACACCAGACCTAACAAATGAAGAGAAAATAGGTAGTCTACCTGAAAAAGAATTCAGAATAATGATAGTAAGGATGATCCAAAATCTTGGACATAGAATAGACAAAATGCAAGAAACATTTAACAAGGACGTAGAAGAACTAAAGAGGAACCAAGCAACGATGAAAAACACAATAAATGAAATTAAAAATACTCTAGATGGGATCAATAGCAGAATAACTGAGGCAGAAGAACGGATAAGTGACCTGGAAGATAAAATGGTGGAAATAACTACTGCAGAGCAGGATAAAGAAAAAAGAATGAAAAGAACTAAGGACAGTCTCAGAGACCTCTGGGACAACATTAAATGCACCAACATTCGAATTATAGGGGTCCCAGAAGAAGAAGAGAAAAAGAAAGGGACTGAGAAAATATTTGAAGAGATTATAGTTGAAAACTTCCCTAATATGGGAAAGGAAATAGTTAATCAAGTCCTGGAAGCACAGAGAGTCCCATACAGGATAAATCCAAGGAGAAACACACCAAGACACATATTAATCAAACTGTCAAAAATTAAATATAAAGAAAACATATTAAAAGCAGCAAGGGAAAAACAACAAATAACACACAAGGGAATCCCCATAAGGTTAACAGCTGATCTTTCAGCAGAAACTCTGCAAGCCAGAAGGGAGTGGCATGATATACTTAAAGTGATGAAGGAGAAAAACCTACAACCAAGATTAATCTACCCAGCAAGGATCTCATTCAGATTTGATGGAGAAATTAAAACCTTTACAGACAAGCAAAAGCTGAGAGAGTTCAGCACCACCAAACCAGCTTTACAACAAATGCTAAAGGAACTTCTCTAGGCAAGAAACACAAGAGAAGGAAAACACCTACAATAACAAACCCAAAACATTTAAGAAAATGGGAATAGGAACATACATATTGATAATTACCTTAAATGTAAATGGATTAAATGCTCCCACCAAAAGACACAGACTGGCTGAATGGATACAAAAACAAGACCCATATATATGCTGTCTACAAGAGACCCACTTCAGACCTAGAGACACATACAGACTGAAAGTGAGGGGATGGAAAAAGATATTCCATGCAAATGGAAATCAAAAGAAAGCTGGAGTAGCAATTCTCATATCAGACAAAATAGACTTTAAAATAAAGACTATTACAAGAGACAAAGAAGGACATTATATAATGATCAAGGGATCGATCCAAGAGAAAGGTATAACAATTGTAAATATTTATGCACCCAACATAGGAGCACCTCAATACATAAGGCAAATACTAACAGCCATAAAAGGGGAAATCGACAGCAACACAATCATAGTAGGGGACTTTAACACCCCACTTTCACCAATGGACAGATCACCCAAAATGAAAATAAATAAGGAAACACAAGCTTTAAATGATACATTAAACAAGATGGACTTAATTGATATTTATAGGACATTCCACCCAAAAACAACAGAATACACATTTTTCTCAAGTGCTCAGGGAACATTCTCCAGGATAGATCATATCTTGGGTCACAAATCAAGCCTTGGTAAATTTAAGAAAATTGAAATCATATCAAGTATCTTTTCCAACCACAATGCTATGAGACTAGATATCAATTACTGGAAAAGATCTGTAAAAAATACAAACACATGGAGGCTACACAATACACTACTTAATAACGAAATGATCACTGAAGAAATCAAAGGGGAAATAAAAAAATACCTAGAAACAAATGACAATGGAGATACGACGACCCAAAACCTATGGGACGCAGCAAAAGCAGTGCTAAGAGGGAAGTTTATAGCAATACAAGCCTACCTCAAGAAACAGGAAACATCTCGAATAAACAACCTAACCTTGCACCTGAAGCAATTAGAGAAAGAAGAACAAAAAAACCCCAAAGCTAGCAGAAGGAAAGAAATCATAAAGATCAGATCAGAAATAAATGAAAAAGAAATGAAGGAAACAATAGCAAAAATCAATGAAACTAAAAGCTGGTTCTTTGAGAAGATAAACAAAATTGATAAACCATTAGCCAGACTCATCAAGAGAAAAAGGGAGAAGACTCAAATCAATAGAATTAGAAATGAAAAAGGAGAAGTAACCACTGACACTGCAGAAATACAAACGATCATGAGAGATTACTACAAGCAACTCTAGGCCAATAAAATGGACAACCTGGAAGAAATGGACAGATTCTTAGAAATGCACAACCTGCCAAGACTGAACCAGGAAGAAATAGAAAATATGAACAGACCAATCACAAGCACTGAAATTGAAACTGTGATTAAAAACCTTCCAACAAACAAAAGCCCAGGACCAGATGGCTTCACAGGCGAATTCTATCAAACATTTAGAGAAGAGCTAACACCTATCCTTCTCAAACTCTTCCAAAATATTGCAGAGGGAGGAACACTCCCAAACTCATTCTACGAGGCCACCATCACCCTGATACCAAAACCAGACAACGATGTCACAAAGAAAGAAAACTACAGGCCAATATCACTGATGAACATAGATGCAAAAATCCTCAACAAAATACTAGCAAACAGAATCCAACAGCACATTAAAAGGATCATACACTATGATCAAGTGGGGTTTATCCCAGGAATGCAAGGATTCTTCAATATATGCAAATCTATCAACGTGATACACCATATTAACAAATTGAAGGAGAAAAACCATATGATCATCTCAATAGATGCAGAGAAAGCTTTTGACAAAATTCAACACCCATTTATGATAAAAGCCCTGCAGAAAGTAGGCATAGAGGAAACTTTCCTCAACATAATAAAGGCCATATATGACAAACCCATAGCCAACATTGTCCTCAATGGTGAAAAACTGAAACCATTTCCACTAAGATCAGGAACAAGACAAGGTTGCCCACTCTCACCACTATTATTCAACATAGTTTTGGAAGTGTTAGCCACAGCAATCAGAGAAGAAAAAGAACTAAAAGGAATCCAAATTGGAAAAGAAGAAATAAAGCTGTCACTGTTTGCAGATGACATAATACTATACATAGAGAATCCTAAAGATGCTACCAGAAAACTACTAGAGCTAAACAATGAATTTGGTAAAGTAGCAGGATACAAAATTAATGCATGGAAATCTCTTGCATTTCTATACACTAATGATGAAAAATCTGAAAGTGAAATTAAGAAAACACTCCCGTTTACCACTGCAACAAAAAGAATAAAATATCTAGGAATAAACCTACCTAAGGAGACAAAAGACCTGTATGCAGAAAATTATAAGACACTGATGAAAGAAATTAAAGATGATACAAATAGATGGAGCGATATACCGTGTTCTTGGATTGGAAGACTCAACATTGTGAAAATGACTCTATTACCCAAAGCAATCTACAGATTCAATGCAATCCCTATCAAACTACCACTGGCATTTTTCACAGAACTAGAACAAAAAATTTCACAATTTGTATGGAGACACAAAAGACCCCGAATAGCCAAAGCAATCTTGAGAACGAAAAATGGAGCAGGAGGAGTCAGGGTCCCTGACTTCAGACTATATTACAAAGCTACAGTAATCAAGACAGCTTGGTACTGGCACAAAAACAGAAATATAGATCGATGGAACAGGATAGAAAGCCCAGAGATAAACCCACACACATATGGTCACCTTATCTTTGATAAAGGAGGCAAGCATATACAGTGGAGAAAAGACAGCCTCTTCAATAAGTGGTGCTGGGAAAATTGGACAGATATATGTAAACGTATGAAATTAGAACACTCCCTGACACCATACACAAAAATAAACTCAAAATGGATTAAAGACCTAAGTGTAAGGCCAGACACTATCAATCTCTTAGAGGAAAACATAGGCAGAACACTCTATGACATACATCACAGCAAGATTCTTTTTGACCCAGCTCCCAGAGAAATGGAAATAAGAACACAAATAAACAAATGGGACCTAATGAAACTTAAAAGCTTTTGCACAGCAAAGGAAACCATAAACAAGACCAAAAGACAACCCTCAGAATGGGAGAAAATATTTGCAAATGAAGCAACTGACAAAGGATTAATCTCCAAGATCTACAAGCAGCTCATGCAGCTCAATAACAAAAAAACGAACAACCCAATCCAAAAATGGGCAGAAGACCTAAATAGACATTTCTCCAAAGAAGATATACAGATTGCCAACAGACACATGAAAGAATGCTCAACATCACTAATCATTAGAGAAATGCAAATCAAAACTACAATGAGATATCATCTCACACCGGTCAGAATGGCCATCATCAAAAAATCTAGAAACAATAAATGCTGGAGAGGGTGTGGAGGAAAGGGAACACTCTTGCACTGTTGGTGGGAATGTAAATTGATACAGCCACTATGGAGAACAGTATGGAGGTTCCTTAAAAAACTACAAATAGAACTACCATATGACCCAGCAATCCCACTACTGGGCATATACCCTGAGAAAACCATAGTTCAAAAAGAGTCATATACCAAAATGTTCATTGCAGCTCTATTTACAATAGGCAGGACATGGAAGCAACCTAAGTGTCCATCATCGGATGAATGGATAAAGAAGATGTGGCACATATATACAATGGAATATTACTCAGCCATAAAAAGAAATGAAATGGAGGTATTTGTAATGAGGTGGATGGAGTTAGAGTCTGTCATACAGAGTGAAGTAAGTCAGAAAGAGAAAAACAAATACAGTATGCTAACACATACATACGGAATCTAAGGAAAAAAAAAAAAAGGCCATGAAGAACCTAGTGGCAAGACGGGAATAAAGACACAGACCTACTAGAGAATGGAGTTGAGGATATGGGGAGGGGGAGGGGTGAGATGTGACAGGGTGAGAGAGTGTCATGGACATATATACGCTACCAAATGTAAAATAGATAGCTAGTGGGAAGCAGCCGCATAGCACAGGGAGATCAGGTTGGTGCTTTGTGACCACCTAGAGGGGTGGGATGGGGAGGGCGGGAGGGAGGGAGATGCAAGAGGGAAGAGATATGCGACTTTATCTTTTAAAAGAATACTGAAATATTCCTTATCATCTATGTTTCAATGAGTTTAAATAACACTTATTTATCTATTCCTAAAGTTTCAGTAATATATACCTATAAAAACATTGACGCTTGTACTCTTTTTTTTTTTTTTTAAACATCTTTATTGAAGTATAATTGCCTTACAATGGTGTGTTAGCTTCTGCTTTATAACAAAGTGAATCAGTTATACACATACAATATGTTCCCATATCTCTTCCCTCTTGCATCTCCCTCCCTCCCCCCCTCCCCATCCCACCCCTCTAGGTGGTCACAAAGCACCGAGCTGATCTCCATGTGCTATGCGGCTGCTTCCCACTAGCTATCTATTTTACATTTGGTAGCGTATATATGTCCATGACACTCTCTTACCCTGTCACATCTCACCCCACCCCCTCCCCATATCCTCAAGTCCATTCTCTAGTAGGTCTGTGTCTTTATTCCCGTCTTGCCACTAGGTTCTTCATGGCCTTTTTTTTTTTTTTTTCCTTAGATTCTGTATGTATGTGTTAGCATACTATATTTGTTTTTCTCTTTCTGACTTACTTCACTCTGTATGACAGACTCTAACTCCATCCACCTCATTACAAATACCTCCATTTCATTTCTTTTTATGGCTGAGTAATATTCCATTGTATATATGTGCCACATCTTCTTTATCCATTCATCCGATGATGGACACTTAGGTTGCTTCCATGTCCTGCCTATTGTAAATAGAGCTGCAATGAACATTTTGGTACATGACTCTTTTTGACCTATGGTTTTCTCAGGGTATATGCCCAGTAGTGGGATTGCTGGGTCGTATGGTAGTTCTATTTGTAGTTTTTTAAGGAACCTCCATACTGTTCTCCATAGTGGCTGTATCAATTTACATTCCCACCAACAGTGCAAGAGTGTTCCCTTTCCTCCACACCCTCTCCAGCATTTATTGTTTCTAGATTTTTTGATGATGGCCATTCTGACCGGTGTGAGATGATATCTCATTGTAGTTTTGATTTGCATTTCTCTAATGATTAGTGATGTTGAGCATTCTTTCATGTGTCTGTTGGCAATCTGTATATCTTCTTTGGAGAAATGTCTATTTAGGTCTTCTGCCCATTTTTGGATTGGGTTGTTCGTTTTTTTGTTATTGAGCTGCATGAGCTGCTTGTAGATCTTGGAGATTAATCCTTTGTCAGTTGCTTCATTTGCAAATATTTTCTCCCATTCTGAGGGTTGTCTTTTGGTCTTGTTTATGGTTTCCTTTGCTGTGCAAAAGCTTTTAAGTTTCATTAGGTCCCATTTGTTTATTTGTGTTCTTATTTCCATTTCTCTGGGAGCTGGGTCAAAAAGAATCTTGCTGTGATGTATGTCATAGAGTGTTCTGCCTATGTTTTCCTCTAAGAGATTGATAGTGTCTGGCCTTACACTTAGGTCTTTAATCCATTTTGAGTTTATTTTTGTGTATGGTGTCAGGGAGTGTTCTAATTTCATACGTTTACATATATCTGTCCAATTTTCCCAGCACCACTTATTGAAGAGGCTGTCTTTTCTCCACTGTATATGCTTGCCTCCTTTATCAAAGATAAGGTGACCATATGTGTGTGGGTTTATCTCTGGGCTTTCTATCCTGTTCCATTGATTGTACTCTTTTAAGAAGAGCACTTGAATAAATTTTCACTATTGCTCTCTGACTTTTCATTTTATTCTCTTCTTTGAGTAGATTTAGTAATTTATATTTGCGAAGAAATACATTTATTTTATATGGTATCACATCTATTTGTACAGACTTGAGCTGAGATGTTTTAGCTTACTAATATCCCTTGTATCAATAGTTATATCCCCATTCCCATTTCTTATTTATGTGTGTGCTTTTTCCCTCTTTATCTTTAATTCAATGTATAATCTATTTTTATTCTGCTTAAATTTTTCAAATAAGTGAATACATTTATTATTTTTACTGTTTTTCTCTTTACTAACTCATTTTTGTTACATCTTTATTAAAGTATTTCTTCAACTTTCTATAGGATTTTATTGTTGGTCACTTTCTAACTTACTGATATTGATGCTTAATTTGTTTTTACTTTCTATTATTTAAATAAAATTTTTATATTTTTTCATTGCTTTAGCTATATCTCATATGCTGGAATATAAACCTTTTTAAATTTTACTTTCTATAAATTCTGTGGTTTCAGTTTTTATTCTCTCCTTGTTCTTTTTGTTTTATAGTTTTATTAATTTATTCATACACTGGCTTATTAATTTTGACTAAAGAATATCATCTGCACCATTTCCACCTTTTGGAATACATTCAGATATTCATTATTATTTATTATAAGATCAATGTTATTAGTATCCCAGGGCACTCAAAATGTAGTGTATTCTCTCTTTTCATAAAATATATCAGACTAAACTAGTTAGATTATTTTAGGCCATACTAATTTTTACTCTTTTAATGTATATGGCCTCTCATGGACATAGCTATAATTTGACATTATCTTGCGTTGACTCTGCCCTCTAAGTAGTGCTTATTGCTAAAGGTCTTTTTTTTTTAAGCATAATAAATATAAGAGGAAATATTGTGTTTTTCTTTTTAGAGCAGCTGAGATCTGTCAGTAAAAATACCATTTGTTTGTCACCTATGGAGAATTATGTTATATCTAAAGAAAAAAAAGACCAGTGGATTCAGTCATTTCTAGTATTTACTCTGGTGAGAGTGAGCAGAGTTGTTAAAAATAATAATAAGTAGCAGACACAGTTATACACATATATACAGTTATCATATCCCCTGGATCCGCTCCCATTTGTATAAAGCACACTGTACAGGCTAGTCATTATTTACAAGACTGGTTTATGTACTGTCAGAAGTCAGAAGAAGTAAGCTTTGAAAAGTTCCTTTGGTATCATGTATACAAAAAGAATGAGATGCAGATGTTTAGACTCACTGTATATTTCCTCTTCAAGATGTGCTCATCTGACCTGTGAAGGAGTTCAGATGTGACTGCATGTTTCAAGTATGCCTCGAGTGCCAACATACTTTAGAATAGAAGTGGGGAGAACAGGAAATTCAGTGTTAATGTGGTTAGGGAAGAAAGACCTTGAACTCAGAGTTAGTAGAGGGTAGGTATCTATTTCATCATCATCAGTATCTGAGTGACTTTGCAAAAACTACACACTCTATAACTCTTAGTTTTTCCATCTATATAGTAGATGTGATTGTCATTTCCCTACATACTCTGATGAATTGGTTCACAAACAGAATAAGATGAATTTTGGCAACTCTGAAGCCAAGAAGCCTCTCAATTCAAAATGCTGGTATTGATATTTCCTACTAACCTCCTCCCTCAGAACAGACAAACGTGTCCTCCTCCCCACCCTGCCCTCAATTGCTTTGTATGTTAGCGTTTCTAGCAAAATCGTCTTGTGTTTATTGTTTCCACTTGTTTAGAGAATGTCTTTTAGCATTTTGGTTAACAGATCAAAATCAGGGAATTTATATTCCAAGTGTATCTTCGTAGAACTACAAATGCATGTTAAGATAGCTAAAGTCTTCTACTCAGCCATACCAGCGCCTGACCTCCCATGGTTGGTTTAAAGTTTAAGACATTTAAGAGTCAAAACCAAGGCAAGCTGCCTGTCTGTGCATGTATTTCAATTCATTTCAACATAATTTACTACTCATATGAGAACTGTTTTTTAAAAATCATTATGTTGGGTCCTGGGGATATACAAAGTAGAGTAAGACTACACCCTCCAAGAGTTTCCAGTCTATTGCAGTTAATCTTGTTATTTTTCTTCTCAGAGAGATGCCCTATAACATGAAGTAGTCCTCACATGGGAATCAAGAAGAAAATGGAAGTTTCCAGAGTAATAATCATTGTACCCAGCATCATTAGCCATATTTTAAAATAAATAAAACCTTCTGAGACTTGGTGAGCCCACATGATAGGAGAATCCCAAGTACTTGCCTTAAAGAGATAGAAAGGTATCAGCTTCTAACAAACCTTTTTCAAGGCAATGAATGGGATATAGGAAACATGTAGGCAACGAAAACTGGCATTAGCTGTGGAGGGAAGTCCCACTGGGAATGACACACTTGCTATTATGCATTCATCTTTTAACTTAGTAACTTAAAATATGGGGAAAAGAAAGCATTTTATTTCCTTTCCTATGTTTGTGATTCTTTGCTCTGTAAAATGCAAGAAAACCATATCCAGTGACTGAGGTTCTAGTTTACAGTGACCACCTATGTATCATACTGTTGTAATATATTAATTTTAGTATAAAAATTTCCTGCTGAGGATGTGTGGTTAGAATTGTGTCTGTCCAAGATTTACATTGGACCTTCATGTCACAAACAAAACAAAAAATGGAATCTTGTATGCCAACAGCCCAGACGTCCCCCTTTTCAAGTTGTATCTTCTTATATATTCTACAGCTGTAAGTCAAAAATGGCAGTCTTAATTCCCTTTCCTTGGGATACCCAAGAAGCTATAGGGCCATTCTGAATGTTCCCACCAGAATGTTTATTGGCACGAGAGTTTATAAATATCAAGATATTTTCAGCTACCATATGTGAGAGTGGATGATCTGGAAATATTTAGGTGGCCTAATGCATCATTACAACATCATTCTCAATATCTGTCAATTATGATTTGGCGAAATAAATCCCTTCCAATTCCAAGCAGCCTCAGAAAAGCTATTTAATGTGAACAATTACTTAGGGGCTCCAGAATATCTAAGCAGCTGCACTGTCCTCACATGCCTCAGCTGTTTACCAGTATCTGTGATGTGGGTGCTTCAGCTAGAATCTTAATACTTAGTCTCATTAAATCTGCTTTTTGTGTTGGGGTCACTGTGTTCCTAAGACTGTTTTTTTTTGTTTGTTTGTTTTTTTAACATGTGTTCACACGCACCCAAACCTGAGTGTTTAATGGAACACAGGTGACTCTGTTAACTATCTTACTCATTGAATGGAATACTCCATAAACAACCAACAGGAAAACAAATCATTTTTACATTCTGATGCTTTTTTTCCCCTAACCTCTCTCTCTCTCTCATTTCTGCTTATAGTTGCTGTTGAATGTTACCCTGTCAATTCTTCAAGTATCTGACTACAAAATATGCTTGGTAAATAATGTAGAGAGATTAACTAAATGGCACATAATTACCACAAATTTAGAGTCCCGTAAAAGAATATATTTTATCCGTGATTAGAAGGCTTACAGACTTTCCAAATCCATTTTAATATATTTGACAGTAAGCCATGGGAAATTTTAAACAGCAGACAATGCTTATTCAGAATTCATAATAACTCAGCTTTAGATTACCATATTATTAAAGACTTCAGCACATGAAGCAACTAATTTGTTTCCTTTTCCTAAATACATTCTCCATCCCAGCTCATTGTCACTACCCCCCACCACCAACAACTATAAAATTTTCTATGTTGAAAGCTGCATGAAATTGAAATTTAAGTTGATTTTTAAACTTTGCCACTCAAACAAGATTCAGTTCTGGCACAGACTCAAACAGGTCAATTAAGTAAAGCAATGAAGCAGTACAGAAAACTAAATTTTTTCCTTCATTTTTTTTTTTTCCTTTAGTTAATTGGTGCCAGAGAAGGCTGGTTGCACTATCTCTGGTAAGGGAAAATGAACATATAGTAATTGTCTGAACAGCTTTAAGATGTCAGTAAAAAAAAACTTCATCTCTTCATAACAGGGCTGGGATCCACAAAATTGGCACGGCAACTGGAGAGCCCCATTAGGAACGTGCGCTAATTTTTTTTTAGTTGGTCATCAAAGGACCCAGAACTGATGAATACATCACATCTCTAATCATTCTTTTTGTCCAAAAATGTGTGCTTGCGTTGAAGAAGCCAACACCGTCTCTAACCCACCATGACTATCTGCTGAGAGCTTCCTTGGGTCATGGAACTGTGTTCATCCCCACATAGGGAAGGCCAGACATGCTGCAGAGTTGACACTCTATGAGCAGCTCTCAATAAGTAGGAGCTGGTGTATCAGGCTCCTTGCTAATTGGGTGAAGACTCTGGGTGTGTTTTATACCATCCCCCTGAGAGCCCCAGCAACGGGAGCTGTAACTTGCTCTTTAATGCATCCTGTCATTGGCTTCCTTCCCTTTCCTGACTCATTCCCCACTTCTCCTACCTAGGCTCCTTGAATCACTTACCAAATAAACTATTTGTAATCAACTACTTGTCTCAGGCCTCCCTTCTTATGGAACCCAAATCAAAAACAGAAGACTACTATATCTAAGGTGGATAAGAATACGGATTCTAGAGTCAACGTACTTGGGTTCAAGTTTTTGTCTCCATTAGAGTAGCTGTGTGATTTGGGGTAATATGTTTAATCTTTCCCTTTTTTAAATTAAGTTGTGGTTACCACATAGAATAATGCATGTAAAGCACACTTAGAATAGTATCTGACACATAGCAAATACCAAATAATTTTAGGTTCATATCTACTACTATTATTACTGTCATTGTTATGGCCAAACATTAGGCTAAAATTTTTTAAAATTGATAACTTAGTTAAATAAAAAATATAAAAATCCTGGTTTCCATCCTCAAGTTGCTCACAATTTAGAGAAAAGGTAGACACACAAACAAAAGAATAAAATCAATTATGACTTTATAGTAGTTGTATAAAAATTATAGTTTCCTTTTGCGAATATATGGATGAATTTCTACTGGACATACACATGTGCCAATCTCAAGGGATAGTTGAGTATAAATGCAATTTGTGTTGTTACTCAAGTAATATACTATAGAATCCTTACAAAACTAACATGTAAAGAATCCCTGCTTTAAATTAAATATAGTAAATATGGTGTCCTGATTAATTGACTTGCATATTTAGTGTGTCAGATTCCCTTAAAATAGGGCTAACCTGTGTTAAAATACTTGTAAACCCCTGCTTGAGCCTCTAATCATGCCATGGCCCCCCATTAATCCTGTAAGTGAATATGCTCCAAGCAGCAAATGATATGAGTGCTGTCTATTGGATTAATTGCTGAATTAATCCAATCATTCCATTCTATTAATCCAATCATTCTATCCTATCAGAACATTTTTATCATTTACTTCTGGAAATGCATACTTAAAGGCAGTTCTCAAAGGAGCCTTTCATGTTGTCTCAAAGGATAGCATTGTTACAGAATGACAGGGAAGAAATGGAGAGTGGAGCAAGATGGCCAATACCAACCCAGATAATGCAGTGTAGCAGACCACCCCCCTATTCTCTCATTTAGATAGAAACATACCTAATGGAAAAATCTTAATGAGGAGACTTTTTTACTCACTGGGACAGAACCCAATTGGCTTCCCACTGAACCTGTGCTTGGTTCTGGGATTGAGTCTAATGTCAGATGCCGTGTGGTATATTCAGTATATTGGGAGAAAAGTTTAACTGTTCACTGGCTCACATCCAGAAGAGTCTGACAATAGCAGCATCAGCTCTAATTAGAAGGGAAACTTTTGATCCTCCTCCATTCTATCCTCTTCACTTGTCCAGTCACCTCAAATAATGATAACATTAATAATAATTTTTAAAAGAAAAAGATACAGAAAACAAAGGTCTTATGACATTGTTTCTCAACACCTTGGAGCTGAGTTCCTGCAAGGCATCAGGCACCAAAAAGGACAGAATACTTGCCCTTTAAGAGATGACTTTTTTTTTTCTAAGCGTGTTTAGAAACACTTGACTGTAGCTGGCGTGAGCTCACAGGTGTGACTGGCTCTATAGATGATCAGTTCTTTTAGTCCCTTTGAAAACATATGCATTTGAAGCTTTTCTTCCCTTTGAACTTGGAGCGCTGATGAAAGAAATTTTGTTGTTGGTAACATGGAGACCTGCCGTGCTATAACTTGAAAGCTCACCTGCACTTTAAAGTTGAAACCTCAGCCCAGCCCTTGGGAAAGAAAAAATAAATTAAAAAGAACAGTTCTGTTCTGCTTTGAGAAAAATCTCGTTTCAAGAGTGAATAATTAGAGAAAACCACAGTTCTGCCTTGTTGTTTTTTTCCATTTCTGTGTTCTCCTTGGCAAGACCTTGACATTATTGGAAACCATGGTCTATTCTTTCCTTCCAAGATTATGCAGTTCAGACTGTGGACACTCCCTGATGGCTGTGGCACATAAGCCTCTGCGTTTGGCATCTGTGCCATGTGGCTTTAGAAACTCTTGCTCAGGCAGTTCATTCTCAACGGGTGATATTCCCAGTATGCATCACAAGGTGACTTCATTAGGACTTAAGACAACTTACAAAATAATTTTCTGTCAAATTATGACAGTATTTATTTCCTGAGTTTCTCATTTTGAAAAAGAATTAACTCATCTTGGAACCAGCCCAGATAGAACTACGTGGTATTCACTGACCACACACTCTCTTCGTTTCTACTGTTCCCTCCATTAGAGTACTCATCTCAAATAGACTTATCCTTTTTCAATAATTTTATTGTCCTATCCTTCAATGTCCAAATCAGATGAGCTTTTCCATAAAGTCATGTTGATTTCCTCAGCTAATCTTTCCCTCCTCACTGAATCTTATAGCATATTCCTTCTTCTCTCTTTTATGCTGAACCCTATTCACCTTGCCTATTTATAGAAGCTTTATTTTTTTTCCTGGAAATCTCTCTGTGACAGCGTCTCCTGAGCTACTTATATTGGAATCTGGTAACCAATAAATATTGTTGCATTCATTGATTAGAGTAATTACTACATGGGAAAGTTATTTTCCTCTTGTCATATTTGTCAAGATTGGTTATGCAAAAGCTCAAGGAAAAGCAGATTATCAGGCATCATCAAGATCCATGAGATATTCATGATTCGTCATTCTAGAGCTTTTTTTGTTTGTTGGTTGGTTTGTTGGTTTTGTTCTTAATTGTTTGTCTGCTTTCTTTTTGGGTGATTTAGAAGAGAACACTGTAATGTGTTTTTGGTGTCCAGCATCACATCCTCTTGGCCTATCTCTGATTTGAGTCATAGGGTTATGAACAACTCTGTTCAGGCTGGTAGTGCCACCCCTCAAGAAGCCATTGTGAATCTCTGGACGTTTCTGCCTCGTGGCTCTGGGATCCAGCTCATACCAAGTGAAGGTAGAACCCATAATTGCAGGACTATTAAAACCCTTGGGGGCATCTCTCAAATAATGGGGCACAAGAGCCAATAGATAAATTCCTGAGCCTCTCATTCTTTGTCAGGTAATTTTGGGAGGAACCTTTCAGAGGTGCCTCTGGAATTGAGCCTCTATTTCCTACAGAAGCAAACTTGATAATGAAAAGCTTACAGGTTTCTCTCACTTCATTATCTCACTCTTCTCTACTCCCTCATTCCTACTTTGAAAGATAATTATCCATATGAAATACTTGTACCCAATGCCTATCACAAGGAGAAACCAAACTAGGACTATAGAAATGAACCCAGGAAATGGAACCTTAGAATGGGATTCTGATATTGGACCACTCTGGTGCCAGTACAGACTCCATTGTTGATAGTGCAGTCACGATAACATCCGATGCGTTGAAATATCACAATTATTAAGATTTGAACTTGTGGTAGATTGGGATATAATACAGATGTAAGGGCAAACATTGGTTTATGTAATAGCTCTAGCACTTGGACAGTTTGGGTGCAATAGCGATTTTAAGAACAGTGGAGTTGGTTGGCTTTTGCTAACTGCTTTTGGCACCTTAAAGAAAGAGAATGGCAGGATTCCATCAGACAACTATAGCCTCAGGCACGCTGTGAAAGCAAGAAGGCTTTCTGGCAACATTTACAAAGATTTCCATTTTCTGCAACTAGAGGGCAGTTTATTTTTAAAATCATGACAAGTGATAAATGTAAGCCTGGCCTAAGTCCTTCCAACAGTGTCTCCAATGGGCATGTGGATTCAAGTGGACGTTTCCCTGGTTCATTATACTCGTCATCAACTTAATATGGGGTAAAAGGTGGATTTAAGTAAGGGATCCATAGACTTCACTTCCCAACGGAGCCAGGGACCTGGAAATATGCAACTCTAGGGAAGAGGCATATAGATAGGTCCAAAGATGTAGCACAAAGTAGGCAGATTTTTGTGTCTTATTTTAATGGCCAACAGAGAACTTCAACTGTGAATGAGGCACTAAAGAATCTGGTAGATAGAATGGCTCATCCAGTGGATGTCAGCCTGTTTCTGTCCTCAGCCATTCCAAGGCTTGTACAATGGGGCTATGAAAGGAGCAGCCATGGTGGCAGGGATGGAGGCTCTACATGGGCTCTCTCTCATCAAAGCTGATGTAGCCACGGCTATCGATAAATGTCCAAGCAGTCAACATCAGTGACAGAAACTGAATGCTCAGAATGGAAATATCCCTCAATAAGACCAGACAGCCAGTAAGTAGGAAATTAAAGCCAACACGGTCTGACAAGTGAAGGAAAATCAAAGGATTATCCCTTGGGATGAAGGATCGGATCACCACAACGAGTAAACAAACTAGGAGCTAAATTTCTCTTTGAAGGTGAGGAAAATCTTAGGATGGGTGGTGAGGGAGGTATAGAAGGAATATCAATTTTACTCTCAGAACCAATTGCAGGAGGAAAGTTTGTAGTACATTTCATTAAATTCCTTGCATTCCTTTTTTTGGTACTACTCTCAGAGGTCCTTGCCAAGTTCAGCTCTTATAGCCAACTGCAACAACTCAATAGTGTACCTTCATAACATGCCTTTACTGAATTTTCTACCTTCCCTGTCTCACTCCTCTCACTCTCACTGCTGCTTCTTGGAACGATTTCCCAAAGACACCACCCCAAATCAAGTCTTTATCTCAAGCTCTGCTCTTGGCAGAATCCAAACCAAGACAAACATCTTTACATTTGATAAACACATACATTGTGAAATACAATACACATTATAGGATTTCAAAATAAAACAGTATTTCTGGACAATATATTGTGTGATGGCAGGTTGCTTCTGACAAGTCAGCCTCAACATTTCCCTCAGCTTGACCGAACTTTAGACAGGTTTCTCCTGCCTCTAGGCCCCGGACCTCCCTTTTTTTTAGAGCACTTACTTTAGAAAACTTGTAATTACAAATTCTTGATCTGCTCCTCTGAGATGTAAATCTTCTTCCAGTCTCTTGTCAGTTTTATAACCCAGGAATGTCTTTCTCAAGGACCTGGGAGCTTTCTATCTGAAATATAATCATCAAAGAAAATAGCATCCCTATCTCCAAATAGCATCCCCTAGGGTAGGGGTCTAACTGCTAGGGGTTTTGTTGTAAAACTACCTGCTGTCATGAAGATAGGAGAAAGTTTACTTTTCCTTTGGGCAAGGCCAATTAGCAAACACAGATGGCCTTAAAGTTTCCCCACTCCAGCTCTTAAAAACTCTCCAGCCTCTTGTTTCAGCAACATTGAGTTCAGACTGCAGGCTGGTCTCTCTCTATATTATAGCGTTTAAAAATCTTCCATGCCAGTTTAACTTTGTCCAGTATGATTTTTGCTTTGAGCTCCAAGAAAATCCTAGGACATAAATGTCCTCCCTTCTGTCATTAAGCTGTTTGGGGAAACTATAACACTCAAAGTAGCAAACAGATTTCCCTTGTGGGCAGGTACTGTCACATATTTATTTCTCCTATAAGATCCAGGACAAAATTAGTGGCACAGTATGTATTCACAATGTATTTACTAAATAGCAGTACATTAGGTCTGGCTACCACCATCTCTCCTGGATACCTGCCTGGACATCTCAGCTCTTCTAAGCCTCAGCTTTACCAGAACTAGTCACACACCTGGTACAATAGTTTGATGCTACCCTACCCCTTGCTCTTAAGGTAAAGCTCAAATTTAACATGATTTGCATGATTTTGCATGATCTACCCCCATCTCGCCTTCCTAGCTTCTTCAGTAATCATTTTCTTCTAAAATATATGCTTCACTCAAGAAGAGAGTTGCACAAATGCACTGTCTTAGCACAGATTGCTCTTCCCAAGTTGAATATATTTCCTTTCCAATCTTCATTAGTTCTTCTCTTTCAGGTCTCAATAAAGACATTACTTCCTTTGAGCAGTTTTTGAACCCCAAGTCTGAGTTAATTGCCTGCTATGTATCATTGTACTTCCCTGCATACCTCTTTGTCTTCCCATCACCTTCACCCTTTCCTTCAGACTGTGAGGATCACAGAGCCCAGCCTACAGTAGGCACAAAATAAATATGTGCCAAATGAATGATTAAAACCTTTGTCTTTTTATCATGGTCATATGTTACCTTGAGCTGATTAATATTTTATCCAAAGGACAAGGCTTCAAAAATAATAGAGGGGAGAAAAAGAAGCTTTACTTTAGAAAATACAGCTCCATTCTGAAAGAAACTTAATGAGAATTTAAGGATGTTTTCTTTTTATTTTATTGCTATGCCTTTCTAAAACTTACCACAACTATAGGCATCTACTTTCTGGTCTCTGATGTATGTTCTTTCTCCTAATATAGGAACAAATGTTTCCCAAAGGATGAAAGTGAGGACCAGGACTCTCCTGTCCAACCTATTATATCCTTGGAAGCTATTAGTCCCACCTGCAAATAAAAATACCAAATGCCTTTGGTACAGGGAAAAATCTTCAGAGCACAGAAACTGAGCCTATCAGAGAATTGGCTCTCACAGAATGACAGCCAAGGCTCTGAAAATCATAACACAAATCAGTTATGGTCAAGACTCAAAAATGATGGCACATTTATAACCCTAATATCTTCATGGTTCAACAACACCATGGGGTTTGCATTATCATTCCCATTATACAGATGAGTAAACAAGGCTCAGAAAAGCAGTGAGACATGACTCTAGGTCAACTAGTTGCTCTGGTAATGATCCCACATCTCTGTGGCCTTTGCCTACTGGTACCTTATCCTGAAATCTAGAGTTACAACTCACCTTGGCCCTCTTCCTCAATTTATAATCTACATGCCATGATCAGTTCACAAGCAAGCTACCAGTCCCAGACCTTAGGTTACCTGTGATCAGCATTTAATTTATACCCCCTAATTGCCCAGTTTGAGAGGTTAAAAACTCTCCTAACAGGTAGAGAGTTTTTACCATCTGCCACAAGAAGCAAACACAAGGCCCCTCTGAAAAGCTGAAAGCAGCCACAAATAGTGTCCTTCTACTTGGTGTCAAATCACATATCCATACATAATTGCCATGAGTGTTGAGATCTTTCAAATGGCTAGAACCAAACTGCTGTCCATGAACTTGTTACTCACAATGTCAATGGGTACTAAATAGAGAGAAAAGAAAAACCAGATGTGTGAGAGTTAAGCTACTCCACAGATACGAGGCTCATTTTCTGATGTCATTATTTTGCATTTTATTTGATGACAAATGCTCATCTTGGTGTGAGGTGGAGGTTGAGGAACTGTTGTATGACTGTGAGTTAAAAAGGCATTGTTTTTCCACAAATAAGTATATATACATACACACATATACAGTCCCACAAATACCTGTTATACACAAATTCCCTCACATATTAATATTATTATTATTTATCACTTACTGGGTTTCCAGTGTGTGTCGGGTACTCAGATAAATATTTTGTGTGTTATCCAATCAAAGCCCTTACAACCCTAGTAGGTGTTAGCAAACCCCTCACTTTATAGAAGAGGAAACTGAGGCTCAAGATGTTTAGAAGTCTAGACCACATCAACATAACTAGTAAATACTAGAGAAGGGTTTAGAAATTGGACTCTCTTCAACACTCATGCTATGATATTACCCAGGATCTGCTATAAAACAGAAGAAACAAATCCCGGCTATGATATTACTGATTACAAATGAATGTTTTTCCAACCAAATATGATTTCATTTTATAGGTCATAATGATTTTCCCTCCAATAAATAAATTTATTTTGGTGAAAATTTAGGGACTGTAGTTTTAGAGGCAGGGACCCTGTCTAAATCCTTTTAGTAGAACACTAGGCATATTGATGCCTCATATTGATGGTGGAGGTCTAAAGCTCAAGTTGTGATGACTGGAAGCATCAATCACTAGAGCTGGATCTGCAGTCGGAACTGTTTTCTAGATCTCAGTTCAGTGCTGATATGCGCAACAACAAAACTGCATCTTTCTGTCAGAGAAATTTTCTGCAAACCTCAGCTGAATGTGTGAAGTACTGGGTTAGGGGCTTTGGAGAATATACATAAGATTCAAATAAAGACCTTTTGGGAGCTCAGTGAAAAATGAAATGTCTACCTACATAACTGTTGCACAATATTCAAAGTAAAAATGCTAAAAAAATAGAAGTTTAGATAAAAAATAGTGAACAGTTAGAGCAAAGTAGTGTTACCTTTGAAGTCATGTTTGTAGTGGATGAAGCACTGGTTTTAGATCCACACAGATCTAGGAAGCCAACCCAGATCCTCAATCTAAATTTTATACAAAGTGAAATAAATTACTTAATTTCATTGTGCTACATTTCCTTACCTATAAATTGGAAATATCTATTAAAATCACATATATATATACATATATATTCATATAGTATATAAGAATACTACACAATATCTATATTATATAGTATATATATTTAAAACTAGCATAGTGCATGGCATACTGTAAGAACTCTGTAAACAATGCTTTCTTTCTAATAACTGAATAAGGGGAGATAGCAGGTTAAGGATTCTGGAAAGATCAGGAGAATCTGTCAAAGCTGATATGTTGGTTCCATGGGAAGAGAGAGGGGCCATGGATCTAGGCAGAGTGAGAATCATAAGCAATACTAAAAGGTAAGAAAATGTGAGTTACATGGGTGGGACGTGTCTCTGTTACATTTGATTGGCACAAAGGGAAATCAATTTGGGAAGACAGTTTAGGACCAGATAAGGGAGGACCTGATAATAGCCTAAGGGAGTTTAGAAAACACTTGTGTGCATAACCTGAGATGTAATTGATGGAGGGGTCATGTCATGGCATCATGTTCACGTATTTTCTTTAGGAAAACAAGTAGGAAAGCAATGTCGAGGGCTAATTAGAAGTCCTCAAAGAAGAGAAATAAATTGTAGGCCAGGAGATCAAAAAATCAGCCAGAGCAATATTCCAGGCAAACTACTGAATGACTACATTTGGGCAATGACTGTGTAGATGAAGTAATTAGGCCAGTATGAGACAGTGGTTGAGATCATTACAGAGGTAGGATCAAAGATTATACTAGCATTTCAACACTAAAATATTAGGAACATAGTGGTATTAATATAAATAACTGTGTTGGAATATACTGTACGGCTGAGAGAAATGATCAGTTTCTGAGTTTGAACTTTCAAGTTCCAGAGAAATTTATAAACATAAATAAAAGGAAGGCAGGAAGAAATACAATTCTTGGCCTGGAAGAGAGGCTGAAGTTCTATAAACATTTGATTCCTATTTACAGAGAGGTCATAATGGAAGTTGTGGGGATTAAGTGAGGAGATAATAGAAATAGATGTGTTTAAGGTCAGGTTTATAGAGCTTTACATATAAAGTACAGAAGAAGAGATTTGAAAATGAGAGTAATTTTAGAAGTAGGATGAAAAACAGAAGACAGAATATCATGGAAGCCAATGTAAGGTAGTTTCAAGAGAAATTTTCAAAATTGGATAGGAAACAAAAATGATGAAGATAAACCAAACAGTCATTGCATTTGCTTGGAGGCAACTTCACAGAAAGAGAATTTTATTAACTAATGATATGGATACCAAATTATAGAATTTAAGAATAAGTGGGTAGAGGTAATAAAAGTAATTAGAATGGAACAGTAGTTTCCAACAAGAGGCATTTTTGCTCCCAGGGGACATTTGGCAATATCTGGTGGCATATTTGGTTGTCACAATGGGGCGCGGCCAAGGATGCTGCCAGTCATCTTACAGAGCATAGGAGAACCCTACACAACAAAGAATTATGTGGCCCACATGTCCATGGTGCTGAGTGTAAGAACCCTTGGTATAGAATGAAAGGAGAGACTTGTTGGGGGTTTGAGAAAACAACAAGATCAAAGGTTGGGGACTGTCTGCATTTTCTTCTATTGAATTTAATGACGTCACACTAGTCTCTTCCCTCAGGCCATTCCAACTCTGTCTTTTGGGCTGGGTCATCCTCATCTGTTCAATCTCTAAATATGTTTGTCCTATATCACTTCTTTGTCAATACACTCCCTGTTCCTCTTTGGCTGATCTCATTCAGCCAAGTACCATTTGTATAACAATGAAGCTCAAATTTATAATTTCTATTTCTGACCCCTTCACTGAGCTCCAAACACCAACTTACTGATTACCTGACACCTCCTGTTAGATATTTAGTAAGCATCTCAGAATTAGAGTCTCCATAGCAAAACATATATTTCATCACTCTCAAATGTGTTTGTCCTTCAGTCTTTCACATCTCAGTAAAATACATCAATATAGAGGGATACAAGCTAAAATCCTGGAAACTATTCTTTCCTTCTATCTTTCATTTCCTCTATGGAATGCATTAGCAATTCTCATCAGTCCTACACCCAGCACACATCTTGAACCTCTCTACCTTTATTTCTAATATACCAGATCATACCACAATTATTTGTTTCATAGACTATTTCCATGATCTCATGGAAATTGGTTCTCTTTCCCCATTTTGCCTGATAACAACCCATTCATCTTCATAAATTAAGAATAATATCTGAGCAAGTTGCAGATGGATAGCATACAGTTGATATCATTTCTATAGAGATTTTAAACAGCAAAACTATAGTACATATTGTTAATGGATGCATATAAATGTGGTAAAAACATTTCTTGGGAAAAATAAATACAAAATTAAAGACAGTGTTGGCTTCTATGAGGAGCAAAGGAGGGAAATGGCATTGGGAGAGATACACAGAAGGCTTCAACTATATCTGAAATACTCTTTTTCCTTAATGTTTTGCCGTATTTTATTAAATCTTTGAAAAAAAGTTCTGAAGCAATCTGTATGGTGGAAACATAGGTGTAATGTTATTCTCTGTACTTCCCTATAGTTTGAAGCATTTCGTAATAATACAAGAGAAAGAAATATCTCCAGTGGAAAAAAAAAGAATATTTGAAATTAAAATTCAATAATTTTGTTATCTTGACAAAACCCTTCATTGCCTTCTCATGGCTTTGCAATCAAATCCAAATTCCTTACTACAGACTTCCAAGGTCTCCAGACCCTTTCCCTCCTTTTCCGTCCCTTTTCCTCTCCCATCTCTTTTCCTACCTCATTCCTATGTCTTGACTCATGCTTAGGACTTTAATTTTGTTCACCAGAACATGCTAAGCTTAAGACCTTTGCACTCACTGATTTAACTCTCTAATCAGTTCCAGGATGGTTGAGTGGCTGGGTCTTTAACATCTTAGCTCAAGTGTCAACTCTTCAGATAGTGTTTTTCCTGATAACCATATATGAAGGAACACTATACACACACACACACACACACACACACACTCTCTCTCTCTCTCTCACTCTCTCTCTTATGATAGAACTTATATTCTTTATAATATTTATTATTATCCAGAATCACCTTATTCAGCTATATTTTTAAAATAAAATATATCTCTTTTCAATTGAAATTTAATCTCTAAAAAAACTGGGACTTTGCCTCTCTTAACCCTTGTGGTATCCCAAAGACCTAGGACAGAGTCTGACACATTTGTATTGAGGACTCTGTCATGATTTGTATATGTAATTTTTAAAATTGCCAAAAATAGGAAGATAAATTCTTTCTTTTAATTGAAGGGGAGGCTGGCAGGATATATTTTTAGCAGAAGTGAAGCAAAAAATATGCAGATTATTTGAAGTCTATCTTCGGGCTGTGTCCTATTCATCTGGGTCCCTTCTATCTACTATGATGTCTCACTTATAATGGGTACTTACTAAATATATCCTTAAGGAACTGGGAAGTCAGTGGTGAGTTCTTTTGCAGAGGTCAGTGTTGAAGCAGCAGAGCTAAGGCCTCAAGAATAAGTGTCGTGGATGATTTGAGAGACCTCCTGCAGTTGAGGTTGGATATCATGGATTGGCAATAAAGTCCCAGCACCAGGAGCACTTAATGTGCAAAGATCATCAGTCCAAGGAGACTTTGCTATCTCCAAACAAAACCAGCATACTTTACATAGGGGAGTTCTTAATAAGGAGCCACAGCTTAAGAAAATGAAAAATTAACAAATTCACTTACACCATTAGCAGTCTATTGTTCCCTGAGCGCCACTTAAAAAGCCTTCACATTAAACAGAGCCATCTTTCTCTCTGGAGTCAGTCTCAGCCTGGCGATCATTTTCTAGCTGTAAGACTGGAGGCCCCTGTGAGGTGTCTATTTGGATCAGCATCAAGCATGGCTCTCACATATGTCCACACAAGAGTTGTCAGTAATTGGCAAGTGAGGAGGAAGCACTGGTCCTAAAGAGTGAGTAACCCATTTGTCACAGATGTACCTGCCAGAAAAAATTGACACCTGGCTGCAAAAACTGGAAAGAAGAAAGCATCTTTTGCCCCTTTCAGCATTTTCAGAAAGAGGAGAATTATTATCAGTTGACAAAGTTACCCCAGTATTATCAATTCTTTGGAAATCAAAGAACATTCAACTGAGCAGGCTCTTGAAACTTTATCTTTGTTATCTTTCTGCATTCCCTACCCAGGGACTTTAACACACACACTTGTATACATACACACAGAAGCTGAGTGACCTCTATGTGTCTGACTTTGTCCTCCATGATTTGGGTAATACAGAAGAAATAAAAGATACTTTCTGCTCTCTATTCTCTAGTTATGATCCCACTCTCTCTCTCTCTCTCTCTCTCCCTCCCTCCTCTCTCTCTCTCTCTCTCTCTCTCTCTCTCTCTCTCTCTATATATATATATATATATATATATATATATATATATCAAGGAAAGTATTGGAAATATAGCAAGGCACAGCACTCTGGAAATCCAGGGTGGGGAATTTGTAAGAAAGTTAGCTATAATGTGGGGCAAAATGGTGCAGAACTGACAGCCTTTGGGACTGATCCATAACTAGAGGTTAAAGCCACATAGTGATGTGCAAATCCAGCGTAGTCCTCAGACAGGTATCCAGGCCCAGAGAAGTGTGATGCAGAGAATGTGGTGGAGTGAGAAGGTATATGATGAAGATTATAGAAGTATCAGACACAGGTTACTCCTGACTCTGTCAGAAGGCACCCTAAGGAAGAATACAGCAGGTCCCAGAACTGGACATTACAGCCTGTAGGGAAAAGGCAGGCCAAACATGGTTGAGTCAGCCCATACCACCTCTCCACATGTCTTCTCCTTCATGGAAAATATGTCTGGGATGAGGAAAGGAAAAGTAAAGGAAGAGCTCTGCCATAATGGGAACAGGATACTATCCACAGAGCCATGACAAGATGGCATCCTAGATGGACCTGACTAGTCCACACCCTGTTCTGTAGGAAAGTGGACACTCCTAGAATGGTGGGATGTTATGTAACTAGCTGTGAGAGACACAGGCAAAGAAATTAATTTAGACAACAAGTAAGAGAACGAAGACCCCTATGTCAGTCCTGAGCACTGAGACTGTCTTCTAATCAGTGCTTTGCTGGCTATTAGAAAGAGCTGCCCCCACTTCTCTGGAAGAATTATTCTTGATTATATCCCTTAACAAATGTTCCTAACCTAGGATAAATAACACTTCCAAAACAGTAGCTGATGTAGAGTCATTTATTCAATAGATTTGTATTTAACATGCACATTGTGCCATGAGTTGGGGATGCAGCAGGGAACTGAAGGATAATGAGCTTCCCACATGGGATTTTAGTGAGAAAGTATAGCAAGTGAACTGGTAGTTACAATGTGAAATGATACTCAGGTGTAGATAGAAAGGATCTCACACCCAGACACCAGGGGAGGCTTTCTAGAGAAAGTGTTGTCTGTACTGATTTCTGAAAGTTGAATCGGAGTTAGCTGGATGTAGAGAAAATGGGAGAAACAGTGTTCTGTGCAGAAGAAAGAGAATGTACAAAGCCTTAGAGACAAAATAGAGGCATGGAATACTTGAGAGATGAAAAGAAGTTTAGTATGACTGGGTTATAGCATGCAAGGAGGTTATAGGAGAGGAGAACGGAGAGCGATGAGACGGGAGAGGTAAGAGGATATAGATCATGCAGAGCCCTGGAAGCCTCTTCAAGGAGGTTGATCACAAGGTCCTTTTCCTCCTCAGAGTTCCTTCAATATTTGCTAAAGGTGCCAAGGTACTGTCACTTGATTCACTCGCCAATATTGTTATCTTTATGTGTGTGTGTGTATGTGTGTGTGTTACAGGTCCCCAGCTAGTATGTAAGTACCTAGAGGGAAACAATCAGTATTTATACTTCTTTGGATGTGCTCAAGAGTACATAGCCCAAGTAGGACTTTTATCAATATTTCTAATTGATTGGTTAACCCAATGAATGTTTCATGACATTGAACTCATGACTATGAGCCAGATGGAGCAAGTCTCCAAGCAGATTAGACCAGCAAAGCTTGCAGGGGTGGGGGGGCAGGGAGTGTTCACAAGAAAAGACAAAATGATAAACAAGAGCAACCTAAGTGTCCATCATCAGATGAATGGATAAAGAAGATGTGGCACATATATAAAATGGAATATTACTCAGCCATAAAAAGAAATGAAATGGAGGTATTTGTAGTGAAGTAGATGGAGTTAGAGTCTGTCATACAGAGTGAAGTAAGTCAGAAAGACAAAAACAAATACAGTATGCTAACACATATATATGGAATCTAAGGAAACAAAAAAAAAGGTCATGAAGAACCTAGTGGCAAGACGGGAATAAAGACACAGACCTACTAGAGAATGGACTTGAGGATATGGGGAGGGGGAGGGGTGAGATGTGACAGGGTGAGAGAGTGGCATGGACATATATACACTACCAAATGTAAAATAGATAGCTAGTGGGAAGCAGCCACATAGCACAGGAAGATCAGCTCGGTGCTTTGTGACCACCTAGAGGGGTGGGATAGGGAGGGTGGGAGGGAGGGAGATGCAAGAGGGAAGAGATATGGGAACATATGTATATGTATAACTGATTCACTTTATTATAAAGCAGAAACTAATACACTATTGTAAAGCAATTTTACTCCAATAAAGATGTTTAAAAAAATTAAAAAAATTTAAAAAAAAAAGAGCAGTTAAGGTTTAAGGTGGCCAGAGAATATGACAGCATGTATAATTAAATGTGAACAAACATAGTCACTAATATTTTTAGCCCTTACTATATGGTACTAAGCAGTCTAAGTTCTTTACATGTATTAATTTACTTCTCAAAATAACTCAGTGGTTTTTAGCTCCCATTTTCCAGATAAGGAAACCGAGGCAGAGATGAGGTAAATACCTCACCCACAGTTGCATATAATAAGTGCCAAAGCTGGGACCCGAAAGCAGGCATTCTAGCTCTTCCGCCCATACTTCATCTCTGGGCAACACTAGATCCCAGTACATACACACACACACACACCCCACATCATTTGTGCTTAAAAACATTAATCATGTCTATCTCTTGGAAATAAAATTTTACAAGTTATTTTTTCTTTTTAGTTATCTGTACCTGCTACTTTTTAAAAATTGTCTGCGCGTCACAGATAGAGTAGTGAACAATATGAAGGCTATAGCGCTCCAGAACATTGAATCAAAAAGGTACCTTAGAAATCTTAAAATCTAAGACTAAAGATGAAACAACTAAGACCAAATGAGGTGAGATGACCCAGTTAATTTATCCATCCAGTGCCTTCTCTCTGCCAGACTGTTCAGGCACTGAGGAAGTATGGTAAACAAGAACAATCCAAACAACAAAACCCACATCCCTCCTCTCCTGGGGCTCTCATCCTAATGGGGGAGACTGACAGTAACAACTAAAATAGAACATAGTGGCAGGTAGAGATGAATCACTGAAAGTAAAGCATGATAGGGGATGAAGGGTGTCAAGGGATGGCCTCTTTAGGCAGGGTGGTGAGAGAGGTCTCTCTGAGGAGGCTGTCACCCAAGACAAGCCTTCCGAGGAGCCCAGGAAAGGACAACCCAGGTGGAGTCACCAATATGGGGAGCTTCCTGGCTGAGACATGCCCATGGGTAAGCAAGGGGCCAGTGTGGCTGGAGCCCAGTGAGCAAGGGAAAGAGTGCTAGACAATGCAGTGATAGTTATCCAGGACCATGCCTTGTAGAACATGGTAAGAGCTTTGGAAAGTGTTCTAAGTGGGTTGGGAAGCCATCAGACAGTTTGAAACAGGAGAGATCTGGTTTGACTTTTATTTTAAAAAGAGTGTGTGTAAAGATGACGGTAAAATGGACAATGGTAGAATAATGGTAGAAATGGTGAGACATGGTTAGATTTGCTGAAAGAATGGATGAAAAGTATTAAAGGAAAAGAAGTAAAGAGTAACACTGAGGTTTTGAATATTTGAGACAGAATAGAAAATCTATTCTAGAGACCGCAACTCTCTGCCTAGGGCCTTTTCTATTACTCCACAACGGTAGATAGAGGCCATAAAGGGATTCTTATTATTTAATCTAAGAGGAAAAGAGCGAAGTGAAATTTTATGGTTAATAATTACTCTTTTGTTTTAAATTAAAAAGCAAGAAAAAAAGCATTAGAGGGACTTCCGATTTTCCTTCTTTTTCTCCTCTCTTAAAATTCAGGGTAAAGGTAATTATAACCAAAAAGCTTTAGAGAGGCAATAACAATTTCATATATAAACTGAGCCATTGAAATGTATGATTTTGGCTAAGTGGTGGCAGCCATTTTAAATCCCTTCATTCCTGGGGTAAGAATGATAATATTTTGCTTGTTGAAACTCATGGCTTGGTAAACTCAGGTTTTAGGGGAAGCATAATGCATCAGCTGCAGCCTGGGTGTGAAAAGAAGCATCAGGCAGTGGCTGTGCTCAGATTCCTGAAAGAGCTTTTGGACAGCGTGTTCACCTTGTCTTCATCTCACACTGTCTTTCTTCCCTGTCCTCTGAGATTCTGCAAGCACAGAAACCGATCTTACCTGGGCTTCTCAGAACAGATTTGAGGAGGAATTGTTGTTTACAGTGAGACCCTGCTCCAGGGCCCAGGGTTGGAACAAAGCCCCCAGTTTCCCTCCCTGACCCAGAGGTTCCACTTCTGTTCACCTAGCATGGGACTCCTATCGGAAACACATCACTAAGCCGAATGCAGGCAATCTAAGCCCACAATCATTTCATGAGTTAAAATGTAAGTCTATTACCTGCAATAACATTTTGTACCTTCATTTCTTATGGGTTCAAGAGTAATGATGATTTTTCTCCCAGTTCTTTCTAATGTCACTTTTATTGGTGCCATTACTGAGGTAATAGCTGGTGGAAAAGAAAGGAAACATTTTATTTCTCATCTTTCACTCACTCTTCTTGATAGTGAACATGGGGCTCAATTAAAAGAACATCGTTGTAGAGGATGTGTTGTAGAGGACAATGGGGTCTTTAAGACCCCCCTCAAGTGAACAAGCAAGTCTGAGCCTTGACTTTGTCCTTCATCAGAAAAGTCTCTTTTGCATTTTTCCATGTCACACTTCTGGTTACCCCTGAAACTGGGCCAATTTTCTAAGAGGAATAGAGTGCAATTTCTAAATATCAATCAACAAGTCACTGTTTTTATCATGTTCTGTTTAATCCAGTGAGTTCTAACCTTTGAGGCAGGGCGGGGGTGAGGGAGAGAGAAGAGAAGTACACTGTCAAAGATTAGATTATTGGTGATAGGTTTTGAGAGATTATTTAAAAATAAAGCAAAGTTGTAATTATCACAAGTCACTATTCTATCCACAGGAAACCCTTCACACCATCCTATGACTGTCAAGTCTGACTTTATAGTTCCTCAGGCAAACTTCACACACTAGTGGGGTTGAAATGATCAACTCTTTATTCTTCAGAAAGGCTGCACTAGGCTAGCTGTTCTGAAGAAATGTGAGTGCCAATGGACTTGGGGCCAGGAAGCAACACGGAGGGACCTAGAGATGATCATACTAAATGAAATAAGGCAGACAGAGAAAGACAAATACCATATGATATCACTTATATGTGGAATCCAAAAAATAGTACAAGTGAACTTACTTATAAAAGAGAAACAGACTCACAAACATAGGAAACAAACTTACGGTTACCAAAGGGGAAGAGTGGAAGGAGAGATAAATTGGAAGTATGGGATTAACAGATGCACACTCCCATATATAAAATAGATAAACAACAAGGATTTACTCTATAGCACAGGGAACTATATTTGATATCTTATAATAAACTACAATGGAAAAGAATAGGAAAAAAGAATATAGATATATGCATATATATGTATAACCGAATCACTTTTCTGTATACCTGAAACTAACAAAATATTGTAACTCAACTATACATCAATAAGAAAAAAGGAAGAAGATGTTGGGATAATTTGGAAGTACCTGTCTCTGCTCAAAAGGGTGGGCAAGATTAGAGAGCTGCAGTGGGAGCTTACAGACCTCCAGAGAATTCATATGACTTTTAAGCAGAAACAGAATGGCTAGAAGTTAATATTTCCTAGAAGTGGTTGAGTTGATGTGTAGTTCTCGAAGAAAGCACAAAGAAAGTCCATGAGCTGAAAAATGAGATGACTTTGATTAACTCTTGGTTCTACTACTTACTAGCATTGTTACCTTGGGTAAGTTACCTGACCTCTCTGAGTTTCGGAATCCTAATCAGTAAAACAAGTACTTAAATCATAGGGTTGTTGTGAAGCTTAAAATAAAGTGTTAGTGCAAGATTACTTAACACCAAGTCTAGCACATAGTAAGCATTTAATAAATATTAGATCTTATCATCATCAATACCAATAGTAGATTCATAGCAACTTTACTTTGGGGCTATTCATGAAGGAGGGAGATTAAAAAGGATAGCTCTACCTAAAGTGGAGATAAAAAGCATAGAAAGAGATAAACTAGTGCATTTAAATAACAGGAAAGGGTGCCCATAAATATTATCAAAAATGTGGCAGTGACCCAAACCTATTGAAATATTCTTTTACTCATCCAGTTCTCAGGGACCTTAGAGGTCACATAGTGAAATAATGTTTTCAGATGGCATTTCTGTCCCTCTGATTCTGCTTCCATCATTAAGGAGGAGAGCATCAAAATGTTCCAAGCAACCTCATCTCCCAGCATTTCTAAGTCCACAGATCAACATTATTAGAGTCATGGTCCTATTGACATTTTATGCCGTCAAATACACACTAGAAAGGTGTCCAGGGACTCCCTGCTTTTCTTTCATCACAAAGGGGGAAGCTCAGATTTAAGGAAAGGGCTTAGTGTAAGAGAAAGACCATCAGTTTTGGAAGCGGCGAAAAAGGATTCCCCCTGATGCCCTATCACTTACTAATGATGCATCCTTGAGAAAATGGCATTGCTTTCTAAGTCTCCGTGTTCTCATTCGTAAAATAGAAGATGGTAAAATAGAGAAAAATAAAGATGAGCTACCATTAGTAGGTGGAAATTAACCACAAATGCATTTTTCTGGCAGTCTGGAAGGGCATGCAGGTAGTATGGGGAGCACAGTTCTATATACAAAGGAGCTGGAATGGTTTCCCATCATCGCTGCTGCGAACAAATACCATAAACTGAGAGGCTTAAAACAACACTAATGTTTTCTCTTACAGTTATGGAGGCCAGAAGTCTGAAATCGAGTTCACTAGGATAAAGTCAAGGCGTTGGCATGCGTGTTCCTTCTGGAAGCTCTGGGGGAGGATCTGGTTCCTTGCCTTTTCCACCTTCAGGAGGCCACCTGTATCTCTTGGCCATGATCCTTTCTTTGTAGCACTCCAGTCTCTTGCTTCCATCTCCTGCTTCCTCTTATGAGGACAGCTGCAATTACATTTAGGGCCCATCCAGGTAATCCAGAATAATCTCCCCATCTCAAGATCCTTAATTTAATCTCATGTCCCTTTTGTTGTATAAAGTAACATTCACAGGTTCCAGGGATTAGGATATGGACGTTTGGGGAGAAGCATTAGTCAGCTTCCCACAGGAGCCATTTCCCTGTTGCTTCATCATTCTAGTCAAAGGAACACAATGCGCAAACATGAAGCCCAGCGACCTGGGATGTAGGAATGAGAAGACACATCAGTTGCGGGATGAGGAGAGAGATAGAAGAGATAGAAGGCCAATGTGTAGCTTAACTTTAATAGAGACTTGGAGAGGCCCACGATGTGGAAGATGGATAAGTCATAAAGTGGAAAATGAACTTGAGCCTCACAAAACACACTAGCAGCCGCTCAAAGTGAGCACTTTATCTCCCAAATTGCTTCCGCTTTGAGTGGTCTAATCCATGTCACTGACAGGCAGCTGTGCCCCAAGTAAGGTCATCATGAGTGCAACATCCCAGCGCTGTCCTGAAGACAAAAGTGGATATAAATATCATAACTAACCAATAGTTGGTATTGAACCTTCCAATAGAAGACAACACCATGAAGATTAAGATTCTTTATAGAGAGATGGTTAAAAAATGAAAACAAAAAAAAAGTCCTAGACGACCATGTAGGTAAAAACTACCCTGTCGGATGCACTAGGCTAAGAGCTTGAATTTCTAACTATTTTTTTTATAGGTGCTGATAATTCTATCGCTAGTCATCAGTGTCAGATACAGAGAGGCAGTTTCCTTGAAAAGCAGTGAGGCGACTTACTTTGTCAGAATAGATCATTCCTAGAATTCAGTTTCTTTGCTGTGTGCTCTTCTATTCTGATTGTATTTCAATGTTTGGGTTTTTTTTTTTTTTTTTTTTTTTTTTTGCTGTTTTGGCCCATATCCTTATTTCTAATTTATTTATTTTTTTATTGAAGTATAGTTGATTTACAATATTGTGTTCAGTTTCAGGTGTACAGGAAAGTAATTGAGATATATATACATGTATATATATTCTTTTTCAGATTCTTTTCCATTATAGGTTGTTACAAGATACTGAATATAGTTTCCTGTGCTATAGAGTAGTTTCTTGTTGTTTATTTTATATATAGTAGTATGTATCTGTTAATCCCACACTCCTAATTTATCCTCCCCCACCCCCCTTTCCCCTTTGGTAACCGTAAGTTTGTTTTCTAAGTCTGTGAGTCTGTTTCTGTTTTGTAAATAAGTTCAGTTGTATCATTTTTTTTAGATTCCACATATAAGTGATATCACATGATAGCTGTCTTTCTCTGTCTGACTTACTTCACTTAGTATGATAATCTCTTGGTCCATCCATTTTATATCAACTTTAATAAGTGATTGATTTACTTATCCAATGAGCTATATGACTTTGGAAAATCTTTAAACTTCCCTGAGTGCCAGTTACTCTTTTCAAAAAACAATGGACCACACAGAATAATCTCTTTAGGAAGGGCTCCCAATTATTTTTCACCTCCCAGCTTACAATGAAGAAAGTATTTTAATGGCATATTAGGGCAAACGATGAGGCAGTCCATTGCCAGTGGCTCCTGGTCCAGGGGTTTCTACTCTCACAAGCCTTGCATGTTCAGCCCGAAGCCTGAAGGATGGATACACCTGCACCCCCACAACCCACTGTGGTTCAGCGGTGTGACTGGGCCCACAAGAGGGTAGCACTGACTTGAAGAATTAAAAGTCTGTGGGAGCACAGCTCTGAAATCTCCCGAACAGATGATCTTTCACAGCTTTGAACCACACTGTCACCCAAGCCATCAGTTATATGTATAAAAAGAAAGAGATGGGGCACATCAGGGCTTTTTTTTTTTTTCCAGTCTTTGCTCTTTCCACTTTCTTGCCTCATGCCAACAGACCTATTCTATAATTCTTTTGCTTAATACTTAAGTTGTCTGGTCTTTCAAGCTTCTTCGTTTCTCTTTTTGTTTAAATACCTGAATTTTTGGGACACATGTCTATTGAAAAAATGCAAGCTATTTAGAAAAGTAAAAGGAGAAACTAAAACTCCTCCCAAATTTCACTACCTGGAGATGAACACTTTTGATATTTTAGTGAAATCTTTCCAGGTTATTCTCTATGCCAACAGCATACCTGTGTCCTATTTTATATACACAAGGTTATCTCTACCTGTCTTTGTCACTCAATGATTGTCTGTAGATGTGTATCTATGTTCCCTTTTAATGACTGATGGTATTAGTTTGTTATATTACTTTCATGATATTATTGTTGCTGTACATTTATATAATTTCCAGTTTTTCCTAATTTAAGACAATATTTCAGACAAGCATTTTGTGCATTTTTCTTTCACCCTTTTGCAGTCAGTGAAATTACAGATAGAAGAGGCATGGATCATTTATGTTTTGATAGATGGTGATTGAGCCTGCTACTAAGGATGCATGAACATGTCTTCTTGATATTTCCTATATTTTTCTGGCATCATCCTGCTCCCTGACACTCACAGCTGTCAAGAACTAACCAGTCCTCAAGATTCAGCTGTAGTGACACTCCTTCTGGGAAGCCCCTCTCACCTCATTCAGAAATGCACCTGTTCTCTTCTCATGTTCTGTGGCAGACCCTTCTGCATAGCCTTCTTGTAGCTCTTAACACACACACAGAACATATTCTGCATGTCCATCTTTTCCAGGGCTGCTGGTTCCTAAAGCACAGAGATCACAGGAGGCCATACACAGCATCCTGAACTTTGGTTTCTGACTTTCTGGGTTCAAATGCCAGCCCTGTCACTTACTACCTGTGTAGTGTAAGAAAGCTCTTTACTTTCATTAACTTTCATTTTCCCACCTGTAGAACGGAGATAGATATAATACCTACTTCATAGGGCAGGTGTGAGAACTTAATGAGATGATATGTTGTATTAGTCAGGGCTCTCCAGAGAAAGAGAACCAATAGGATGCCTATGGATCTCTATGTATGTCTATATCTGTATCTATATTTATGTCTAGATCTATCAATCACCTATCTATCTATCTACCTATCTATCTATCTATCTATCATCTATCATCTATCTATCTATCTATCTGCCGTCTATCTTCTATCTAGAGATTTATCATGAGGAATTGGCTCACGCAGTTTTAGAGGCTGAGAAGTCCTACAGTCTGCTGTCTGTAAGCTGAAAGCCCAGGAAAACCAGTCCAAGTATAAAGGTCCAAGAACCAGGGTAGCCAATGGTGTAAATGCCGGTCTCAGGTCAGAAGATGAGATGAGATGTCCCAGCTCAAGAAGTGGGCAAAGAAAACAAGGAGAAATTCTTCCTTCCTCTTTGTGTTCCATCCATGCCTTCAAGGGACTGGATGGTGCCCACGCACATTGGGAGAGGGGTCTACTTTGCTGAGTCCACCAGTTCAAATGCTAATTTCACCCAGAAACACCCTCAAGGACACACCCAGAAATAATGTTTAAACTGGGCTCCCACGGCCAGTCAAGTTGACACATAAAATTAACCACCTCATGTGCGTCAAGTGTAAAGTAGTTAGACCCAGTGACAAAAAGAAGTAAACATCACTGAGTACTCATTTTGTGGCAGGCACTGTGCTCACTGTATTTTTGATAAATGACATTCATAACAATAAACTTCTGGGTTATTTTAATGGCACCTTGTTCCTTAACTTCCAAAGTTAACACTTTATAATCCATTGCTGCTTAATTGATCTTTCTGCGGCGTATTTTTGTTCATATTGCCCTTCAGAAGGAGTCAGCCCCATCCAGCTGAATGCTCCCTCTGTTTCTATGTGTTGCTGCACTTATTGGCTCCAATCCCTTTGCCCGAAAGCCTTTTTCTGTTTCTGTACCACTGGTCATCTCTGCATGTCTAAATTGTATCCATCTTTTGAGACATTCTTCCACTGATATTTTCTTGACATGCACCCAAATTTCTGTTTCCCTATTAAAATGTAAAGTACTTAACACTTTCTGCCTTGTATTTTGAGTTTTTACATGCAGGCCACATCCTCCCCACTAGATGCCCATGAGACCAGAGACTGTAAACCACATTTACTCACATTTTATCTTCCTACATGATTAGCAAAGTTACTAGAATATGTCAAGTATTTATAAAAGAATGCAAGCTACTTTATATATGCAGTGTCTACCATAATAACAAATGTAGAAGATGCTGCTAAAGACTTTCAATAAATATCTTCCATATTCTATATCTTCTATATTCTCTCAGTAGCCCTCTGACACAGTCGCTATCATCATCCCCACATTGTCTTTCTTCTAGATTAGAAAACTCTAGCACAGAAAGGTTATGTTGCTTGCCCAAAGTCACACAGCTATCACTGGCAGAGGCAATATTTAAACCAAGTCAGTCTGACTCCAGAGACTATGTTTTAGACATCGTATTATTGTGCAGGATAGCAGACACAGAATGGTGCTGATCAGAGATGATATGTCTTTGGGGACAGTGCATCACGGCCAGGCAACATATACACATAAGGAAACGAAAATTAGTTCTCTTTCAGAGAGCTTACTCCAGGGGAACTTGACCTCAACTTAAAGGGCAAACAAGCCAAATAGTCTGCTCCCAACAACGATGGTGTCATTCTTGGTACCCTAACACTTATCTCCTTGGCGTCCCTAGTTCACGCCACAGAGGAGACAGTGTGCCCCATTAATAATCCCTAAATGCAGATCATTTAAAGAAGTTAGTTCAAATCACAGCTGTTACATTTTGGAAAGCACAAAGGAGTCACTGTTTTCAATTCTATAGAGAAATAAGAAGTAACAATATTTATCTCTACTGTTCTCTTTATCGACTAATGACTAGAATGATAGAATGATTCCTGTGGGTGCCCAAAAGGCCATTTCCACCTCCAAAATGGTCCTGGGACCAGCTGCTGTCATCCTGCACACAGCTTAAATCCACAGTCATAACCCATGTATTATGTTAGAAGATGGCAATATGTAATTATGCTGTTAGCTTTAGGAAACATGATATTATTAGCCTTAATTTGGTGTGATTTGTTCCCAAATCCAAGAATTATTGATGTGATTTACAATGACTCATTGGAAGACTCCCCCAGGACTCCTTCCCTGTGACAGGAAAGACAGTAGCAGATGTGCTAGAAATTACCTTAGCCAAATTCAGAAATTACCCTATCAATTACTACTTATTCAGTGCCTATGGTCTGACTATACCTGAGCTGCACACTGTATTAATAAACAGTGTCTTTGAGGACTAGCACTTCAGCTTTGCCCCAGGTGCTTTGCGCTATGAAATAAAGAAGGAATTTGCTGTTTGTGGAGTTCTAGGAGCCATGCTAGGCACTTCACATGCACGGTTTTATTCCTTTCTCACGATAGTCATATTGGTTGGTATGTTTTTAATCTCTATTTTGCTAATGAGGGATCGAGGATTCGTACCCTTCAAGGTTTGGTGAAGGAAACTGAAGACCCTCCAGCTAGTCCAAGTAAAAATATTTGTATATAGGAGTTACAGGCTTGTACTACCACTGGCACATCTTTCTGGAAAAAGGAATGAAAAGCAGGGAAGCCACTAGCAAAGTCCCCAAATCAGAAAACCTGTGCATAGAATCTCACCATCTGTGGTGCCAAAGCAAGATGTTCACTCTCAAGGTGCTAAAAACATCAGCAATCACAGGGAGAAGCCTGCTGAAGCTATCCACTGTCTCATACCTTCCTGGGGGCTCCTCCCAGCACCCTACAAGGCTGCTACAACCTTCACGTCTGCCCATGTTTCTGCCTGTGACTGCCACCAGAGAATAAGAACACTGAATGAGAATACTGAATGTCCAAACCTTACAAATGTAGTAAAATTGAACTTGGAATCATATAGGGGAAAGGCTTCTAGCTCATGTTGTTCCAGACTTTCACCTGCTATGCAGAGGACAATGTAGAAGGAGCTGGTAATGATGTCAAGCTGACCACAGAAATTCAGAAATATGCTTTTAAGTGTGAAAAACGTGCTTAAGGGCATATAACTCATTATTAGCTGACGTGTCAGGAATTGAACCCATGATGGTCTCATTATAATGTGTGTTCTACTGAATTACCTAACTACACAGGAATATTAGTCTAGGTAGCTACAGAAAGGTTCAAGGAGGAGATACAATTAGTCAGTGAGGTTTTCTGATGGGTAGATGGGAGCACTGTGAATATTCCAGAAATGGCCTGAGTAATAAGAGATGAGTGCCGGTGAGCAGCAAATTATCTGAAGGACTATAAATCTAAACATGTTTTTGGGCATTTCTTGTCCCTGTCTCCAGTTCCCAGCCCACCCCAGATAGTGAATGAATAATTGCTGAAATAATGATAATGACCTGTAACCAGCCATGTTTCAAGACATCTGAATCCCTTCAGGTAGGGACAGTGTACTGGAAGGAGGACATGTCATCCTTCTGCCTTCTGTTATTCCTGGCTAATAAAACAAGGTGAGCTGGGGGAAAAGTCTGGGACCAGCAAGAGTTCATGAGTTGGGCGGAGGAAGATGCTGAGTTCGAGTCTCCCCACAACTAGGGTGTCTGCCAGCCACTGGTGGGGGACCCTGATGCCCAAGGTGATGGGAGGAACCCCCAAGTGAACTGGTAGGACGTGGAGGGAGGAGAAGTGGAGGCCAGGCAGGATCAGCACCCCTGAAGCCGGGGAAATCAGGAGAGGCAGGTGGGAGGGGCCCTCTGGGACCAGAGGAGCAGGAGAGGACAGGAGGGTGTTTGCCTCGCCCACTTGAGCCCAGGAAGCCTGCTGGGATCCCAGGTGAGGTCCTCTGCCCTCTGAGACCAGGGGTAGGGGGCACACCTGGGCCCCTTCTGTTCCATTGAGCCTAAGCCCCACCCACCAGCCATTTTCCAGCCCTGTGGGTCCTAAGCATAGGTCCCGTCTGCCACCCGAAACTTGCCCTTGCTTAGGCCCCGCCCTCCACAGCCAAAGCCTTTCCCTGCCCCTTTTATTTTTTTTTCTTTTCTCTCCTCCTCTTTTTTACTATTATGGTACTGTTGTATCTTCTGGTTGTTGATTCATCTATATTTTTATTTTTATATTCTTTCTAACATATCTGTTAGTTTTCTAGTCTAATTTTATTTTTTACTTTGTTACTGTTCTCTTTTTGTTTGTTTTTTTTTTTGCCACCCCACGCAGTTTGTGGGATCTTGGTTCATGAGCTGGGGGTCAGGCTGAAGCTCCTGCAGTGGGAGCTCCAAGTCCGAACCACTGGACTAACAGAGAACCTCAGACCCCAGGGAATATTAATCAAAGTGAGGTCTCATGGAGGTCCTCATCTCAACACCAAAACCCAGCTTTACCCAAGAGTCTACAAACTCCAGTGTTAGAAGCCTCAGGCCAAACAACCAGTAAGACAGCAACACAATCCCACTTATAAAAAAAAAAAAAAAAATGAGATGGCAAAAGAATATGTCCCAGATTAAGGAGCAAGGTTAAAATCTACAAGACCAAAAAAATGAAGAGGAAATATGCAATCTACCTGAAAAAGAATTCAGAGTAATGATAATAAAGATGATCCAGAATCTCGGAAATAGAATGGAGGCACGGACTGAGAAAATAAAAGAAATGTTTAACAAAGATCTAGAAGAACTAAAGAACAAACAAACAGAGATGAACAATATAATAAATGAAATGAAAAATACACTAGAAGGAATCAATAACAGAATAACTGATGCAGAAAAACAAATAAGTGAGCTGGAAGACAAAATGGTGGAAATAACTGCCGAGGAGCAGAATAAAGAAAAAAGAATGAAAAGAATTGAAGACAATCTCAGAGACCTCTGGCACACTAAACACACCAGCATTCAAATTACAGGGGTCCCAGAAGAAGAGAAAAAGAAAGGATCTGAGAAAATATTTGAAGAGATTACAGTTGAAAACTTTCCTAACATGGGAAAGGAAATAGTCACCAAGTCCTGGAAGCACAGAGAATCCCATACAGGATAAACCCTAGGAAAAACACACCAAGACACATATTAATCAAACTAACAAAAATTAAATTCAAAGAAAAAATATTAAAAGCAGCAAGAGAAAAACAAAAAATAACATACAAAGGAATCCCCATAAGGTTATCAGCTGATTTTTCAGCAGAAACTCTGCAGGCCAGAAGGGAGTGACAGGATATACTTAAAGTGATAAAAGAGAAAAACCTACAACCAAAATTACTCTACCCAGCAAGGATCTCATTCAGATTCGACAGAAAAATCAAAACCTTTTCAGACAAGCAAAAGCTAAGAGAGTTCAGCACCACCAAACCAGCTTTAGAAAAAGTGCTAAAGAAACTTCTCTAGGCGGGAAACACAAGAGAAGAAAAAGACCCACAAAAACAAATGCAAAAAAATTAAGAAAAAGGTAATAGGAACATACATATCGATAATAACCTTGAATGTAAATGGATTAAATGCCCCAACCAAAAGACACAGACTAGCTGAATGGACACAAAAACAAGACCCATATATATGCTGTTTACAAGAGACCAACTTCAGACCTAGGGACACATACAGACTGAAAGTGAGGGGATGGAAAAAGATATTCTATGCAAATGGAAATCAAAAGAAAGCTGGGATAGCAATACTCATATCAGATAAAATAGATTTTAAAATAAAGACTGATACAAGACATAAGGAGGGACACTACATAATGATCAAGGGATCAACCCAAGAAGAAGATATAACAATTGTAAACATTTATGCACCCAACATAGGAGCACCTCAATACATAAGGCAAATGCTAACAACCATGAAAGGAGAGATCGACAGTAACATAATAATAGTAGGGGACTTTAATACCCCACTTATACCAATGGACATATCATCCAAACAGAAAATAAATAAGGAAACACAAGCTTTAAATGACACAGTAGACCAGATAGATTTAATTGACATTTATAGAACTTTCCACCCCAAAGGGAAGAGTACACTTTCTTCTCAAGTGAACACAGAACATTCTCCAGGATAGATCACATCTTGGGTCACAAATCAAGCCTTAGAAAATTTAAGAAAACTGAAATAGTATCAAGCATCTTTTCTGACCACAATGTTATGAGATTGGAAATCAATTACAGGAAAAAAACTGTAAAAAACACAAATACATGGAGGTTACACAGTGTGCTACTAAATAACCAAGAGATCACTGAAGAAATCAAAGAAGAAATTAAAAAATACCTACAAACAAATGACAATGAAAACACAATGACCTAAAACCTATGGGACACAGCAAAAGCAGTTCTAAGAGGGAAGTTTATAGCACTTCAATCTCACCTCAAGAAGCAAGAAAAATCTCAAATAAACAATCTAACCCTACACTTAAAACAACTAGAGAAAGAAGAACAAAGAAAACCCAAAGTCAGTAGAAGGAAGGAAATCATAAAGATCAGAGCAGAAACAAATGAAATAGAAATGAAGAAAACAATAGCAAAGATCAATAAAACTAAAAGCTGGTTCTTTGAAAAGATAAAAAAAATTGATAAACCCTTAGCCAGGCTCATCAAGAAAAAAAGGGAGAGGACTCAAATGAGTAAAATTAGAAATTAAAAAGGAGAAATCACTACAGAAATACAAAGGATTATAAGAGACTACTACAAACAACTATATGCCAATAAAATGGAAAACCATGAAGAAATGGACAAATTCTTGGAAAGGTACAACTTTCTAAGACTGAGCCAGGAAGAATTAGAAGATATAAACAGACCTATCACAAGTAATGAAATTGAAACCGTAATTAAAAATCTTCCACCAAACAAAAGTCCAGGACCAGATGGATTCACAGGCAAATTCTATCAAACATTTAAAGAGCTAACACTGATCCTTCTCAAACTCTTCCCAAAAATTGCAGAGGGAGAAACACTCCCAAATTCATTCTACGAAGCCACTATCACCCTGATACCAAAACCAGACAAAGATGTCACAGAAAAAGAAAACTACAGGCTATTATCACTGATGAACATAGATGCAAAATTCCTCAAGAAAATACTAGCAAACAGAATCCAACAGCACATTAAAAGGATCACACACCATGATCAAGTGGGGTTTTTCCCAGGAATGGAAGGATTCTTCAATACATGCAAATCAATCAATGTGATTCAGCACATTAACAAATTAAGAACAAAAACCATATGATCATCTCAATAGATGCAGAAAAAGCTTTTGACAAATTTCAACACCCATTTATGATAAAAACTCTCCAGAAAATGGGCATAGAGGGAATCTACCTCAACATAATAAAGGCCATATATGACAAACTGACAGCAAACATCAATCTCAATGGTGAAAAACTGAAAGCATTTCCACTAAGAACAGGAGCAAGCAAACAATGTCCACTCTCACCACTCTTATTCAACATAGTTTTGGAAGTCCTAGCATGGCACTCAGAGAAGAAAAAGGAATACAAATTGGAAAAGAAGTAAAACTGTCACTGTTTGCAGATGACATGATACTATACGTAGAGAATCCTAAAGATGCCATCAGAAAACTACTAGAGCTAATCAATGAATTTGGTAAAGTAGCAGGATACAAAACTAATGCACAGAAATCTCTTGCATTCCTATACACCAACAACGAAAAATCGGAAAGAGAAATTAAGGAAACAATCCCATTTACCATTGCAACACAAAGAATAAAATAACTAGGAAAAAACCTGCCTAAAGAGGCGAAAGACTTGTACTCAGAAAACTATAAAACACTGATGAAAGAAATCAAAGATGACATAAACGGATGAAGAAATATACCATGTTCTTGGATTGGAAGAATCAATATTGTGAAAATGACTATACTACCCAAAGTAATCTACAGATTCAATGCAATCCCTGTCAAACTACCAATGGCATTTTCCACAGAATTAGAACAAAAAAGTTTACAATTCATATGGAAACACAAAAGACCCCGAATAGCCAAAGAAATCTTGAGAAAGAAAAATAGAGTTGGAGGAATCAGGCTCCCCAACTTCAAACTATACCACAAAGCTACAGTAATCAAGACAGTATGGTACTAGCACAAAAACAGAAATATAGACCAATGGTACAGGATAGAATGCCCAGAGATAAACCCACACACGTATGGTCACCTAATTTATGAAAAAGGAGGCAAGAACATACAATGGAGAAAAGACAGCCTCTTCAATAAGTGGTGCTGGGAAAACTGGACAGCTACATGTAAAAGAATGAAATTAGAACAATCCCTAACACCATACACAAAAATAAACTCAAAATGGATTAAAGAACTAAATGTAAGACCAGACACTATAAAACTCTTAGAGGAAAACATAGGAAAACCACTGACATAAACCAAAGCGAGATCTTTTTTGACCCACCTCCTAGAGTAATGTAAATAAAAAGAAAAATAAACAAATGAGACCTAATGAAATTTAAAAGCTTTTGCACAGCAAAGGAAACCATAAACAAGACAAAAAGACAACCCTTAGAATGGGAGAAAATATTTACAAATGAAACAACAGAGAAAGGATTAATCTCCAAAATATACAAACAGCTCATGGAGCTCAATATCAAAAAACAAACAATCCAATTAAGAAATGGGCGGAAGACCTAAATAGACATTTCACCAAGGAAGACATACAGATGGCCAAGAGGAACATGAAAAGATGCTCAACATCACTAATTATTAGAGAAATGCAAATTAAACTACAATGAGGTATCACCTCATGCCAGTCTGAACGGCCATTATCAAAATGTCTAGAAACTATAAATGCTGGAAAGGGTGTGGTGAAAAGGGAGCCCTCTTGCACTGTTGATGGGAATATACACTGATACAACCACTATGGAAAGCAGTATGGAGGTTCCTTAAAGAACTAAAAATAGAACTACCATACGACCCAGCAATCCCACTACTGGACACATGCTCTGAGAAAACAATAACTCAAAAAGAGTCATGTACCACAATGTTCATTGCAGCGCTATTGCCAGTAGCCAGGACATGGAACCAACCTAAATGTCCATCGACAGATGAATGGATAAAGAAGATGTGGCACATATATAAAATTGAATATAACTCAGTCATAAAAAGAAACGAAACAGTTATTTGTAGTGAGGTGGATGGACCTAGAGTCTGTCATACAGAGTGAAGTAAGTCAGAAAGAGAAAAACAAATACTGTGTGCTAATGCATATATATGGAATCTAAAAAGAAAAAAAGTTGGTATTGATGAACCTAGTTGCAGGGCAGAAATAAAGATGTAGACATAGAGAACGGACTTGAGCACATGGGGTGGGAGGGGGAAACTGTGGTGAAGTGAGAGTAGCATCAACATATATACACTACTGAATGTAAAATAGCTAGTGGGAAGCAGCAGCATAGCACAGGGAGATCAGCTCGGTGCTTTGTGATGACCTAGAGGGGTGGGATAGGGAGGGTGGGAGGGAGACGCAAGAGGGAGGGGATATGGGGACATATGTATGCATGTGGCTGATTCACTATGGTGTACTACAGAAACTAACACAGTATTGTGAAGCAATTGTACTCCAACAAAGATCTATTTAAAAAAAAAAAAGAGTTAATGAGTTGCTTCTAGTCTCAAAAATCACTAGTTTAGATGAGGCTGGGGTATTTTACCTTTTTTTTTTTAACACATTTTCTCCTTTTTATCCTATGTCTACACAGATATGACAGGTAGGAGAGGGAAGGAACAAGATGGTAAGTAAACCAGATATTTAGATGTAAATATGAAACCCACAGTTGTTCTGCATTCAAGAGGCACAGGATTTGACAATCATTACCCTGGAAACATCTTTAGCTCACTGCAGATTTCCTCTCTTCTCTGCCCATTTTCAGCGACAGAGCCATCATGAAGAAGGATGTTCAAAGACATCGCATCTCTAACCCTTGCCAAAGGCACACATCATCTTTGGAAGGAAGACTTTTATTTTCCCTGTCACCTTTAATGCTAGATATACCAGCTGAAAGCTGAATTCCAAGTATAAGGTCACTGCAGGGAAGCTTCCTAAAGACACAGAGCTTGAAAAGAAATCTTTTTTGGAATGTCACTCCTCTTGCAGCTCACACTTTCCTGATGCAGCCCAGATGCACTAATTGGCCTTGTTGTTGACGACAGAAAAAAAAAAGAGAGAGAAAAGAAACAACAACAAAAATATTATTTGCCAACATCCCATTCATGCCCATAATGAGCCCAGGTCTCAGTTCAGAGTAATTAATTGTGATGCACCCAGGAAATGCCCAAGCACAGTTTCCTTGTTCACATGTTGTATGAATGTTCTTTCCCTGGAAAAGAACCGTGTGCATTTTCTCCCATTTGGGTTTTGAAAGAGCCAGTTGGAGATCTAAATTATGAGAATCAGATGGTAAAAGTTAACATTCTTCTCCATGCTTTTAGAATCTGGCGGTTTTATTCTTTTATAACCAACATTTAACAGCACTAAATAATGCCCTCCTTCCTCCAGTACATGTTACAAGGCCAAGTGTCTCTTACTGACCACACCTATCTAACAGATGGGTCTTATACTTCATGAGAAGAATTTTAAGAATAGCAAATTAGTTGCCTGCAATGTAAGATTTCACCAAAATTCAGATGATTTCGCAACAGGAGCCCTCTATTCCAGCACAGATACTGGCTAGAGTTAATTAGTTTCACTTCCAGTGAAGCAGACCCTTCAGTGCAATATATTCTTAGCCCTGTTCATTACACACATGTGTGTTCTACCCAGAGGGTGGTCCACAGACCAGCAGATCCCCATTACTTGTTAGAAATGCAAATCCACTGGCCTCACCCAAACTGTCCAATCAGAATCTCTGGAAGGGAGGCCCAGCAATCTGAGTTTTAACCAGGTTCCCAGGTGATTCCAACACATATTAGAGTTTTAAAAAATCCTGCACTATATTCATTCATTTGCCTGCCCAACCTTGGCTGGCATTTAGGTTTGTACCACTAACCCAGCCCAACCAATACTGGTATTTCCCTGGGTTTCAAACAGCTTAGGAATCTGGTGAGAAAAGCAAAAATAAAAACATAAATCTTTATTCCCAGTATGTTAATCATAATAGACAAAATTTTATTATTCGCCAGCCTGGGTTATATTGTGAGCACCCAGTTGTTTTGTGACCTGCCAGAAAATGTTGACTTCATAATAGTGGGTGAGTAAAAGCCATTGACGCACTTGGTTATTAGTCAGTGAAGGATCCCTGATTTGTTTTGCTTCAGAGGATCACTGAAAACAGTCACATTTATTTCTTTGTTCACTGGAGCTCAGTTAATTTTGCGGCTGCAATTGCATCTTCTCCTCAAAGGGGAGCAAACTGGTCTCAACGTAAACGCAAAGTCAGAGCAAAGGAGAGAGGTCTCCAGGCTCCCGCAGCCCTGTCTGATCACAGGAGATCCTCCAGCTGGAGTCACTTGCCCACATAAGAGTGTAAAGTGAGACCTCCCCCTGTAGTCACCGAAGCTTAGCATCCTTCAATCACCATTCAAAGCTAGGTCCTTCTCTGCCTAAAGAGAACAGCGTTAAATGAGAGCCCCACAGAGTAATTCCTAGGCTGATAATAGCTCTGTTAGATGCTATGTAAAGCAACTTGGTGAAACTCTTCATTACCATTTGAAAACATCAGAGGCTTTAGAACCGCTTCAGGTCTTTAAAAAGCCCATCTTCCACTCCTGCTAGGAGGAAGAGATTCAGTCAGCCAGAGTCACGCCTCAGTTCAGAGATTCAGAATCACGATGCCATATAATGGCATCTCACATCTCTCTTTAGATCACCCAAAGCTGAATACTCTCATTGTTCGTGCTCAATTTATTTGTGCTCCTTGGCTGCTTTCACATGGGCAGCGTGTACAGTCTGAAGGGAGAGCAGAGTGTAAAAAGCATTCCAATTAGCAACTGGTAGTTATAGTAATTGAGGAATCAGCCTTGAGGTGAAGGTATTGATTCATTTTGATGATATTATATATGTTGTGAAATTCTCTAATAGTTAAACCGTCACTGAGATCTACGGAGGTAATAATACGTGTTTAATAATGTTTCACACAACACCACAGATTTGAAAATGCATTTCAAAATGTGTGCTTTTTGGCTGCACCATGAATTAGCATGCAGGGCTTCTGTGGACGCTGCTATCAGCTCAGAATTTCAGCATGGGGCTAGGGAAATTTTCCTATCAATACCTTCAGAATGAATAAACCTGTATGCTCCTCTCCTTTCATCAAAACAGGGCTTAAGATACAGTCACCCTTCTCAGCACCCAGGCCAGAACTGCCATGGTCATCTCTGAGCTTAACAGAAAAACAAACAAACAAACAAAACCCATGGGTTTTCTCTAGATACTTAGAGTTAGTTATAAATTGGCTTCAGCTGTTACAGACAAGGTTCGGCCTATAGCAGCTACTGGTGTTTGTTCCTGAATAAGTGAGGATACTAACCTCTTGGGACCACTGGGGAGGGATTCACAAAGGACTCAGAAAAAAGAAAAAGCAACTGTAAATATATTCCTGAAATATCTCCCAGAACAGAAGAGTCCATCTCAGAGAGGACTCAGGGGCTTAGGACAGCACAGAATTGGGTCTGATCTGTGTTGGGTTAAGTTGAAAAGGTTGACCTTGGCATCTGAAGCCTAGGTCTCCACCTCTGACTTTGTCTCCTGCCTGGTGGCAGAGACCGTGCTCCATCCCTCTCCTAGGGACAAACCGGGCCTGCCTGCCTGCCTTCAGAGTTTGCTCACAGACTTAACCCCTTCCTGGAGTACAATCCCATCACTCTATGGATGAGACTTTCCTTTCTTTTCAAGCCTGGCTCTGTCCCATCTCCTTCTCCAGGAATCTTTCCTGCAGCCCCAGGCCTCCCTCCCTTCTTCCCTCCTTGTCTCGTCACTTGTGATGTTGAACACCTGGGCACGTGGCCGGTCCCACACACCAGTCACCTCGCCGCCCTTTGCAGAGCACACATGCAGTGAGTGCCTGCTCTTGAGGGAGTGTAATTTTGCTTTTGTTTCTGTCCTTGCTTTTTCCTGTTGTTGGGGAAAGACCTCTGCACATCATTCAGAGGCTTTGATCCTTCACTCTCACCATTTTGAAGGCGGCAACATTTCATCTGACCAATAGTCCTGAAAACCAGGAAGAGGGAGGGGAGGAGAAGGTAGGGGCATGTGTAAGCGGTCGTCCCGGACCTCAGCAGTATATCAGGGGGAGCGCTCAGCTGCCTGAGCCAGTGCAAACTTAACAAATCAGGGAGTGTTTGGGGAACTCCACCAAACGCTTCTGCTTCTGAATATGGCCTAAGCCTATCCAAGAGGGCAAGGCAGCTTATTCACAAAAGCAAGCTTAAAACCTCCATGTTTTGGATAAGATCTAGCACCGATAATTCATTATTTCAACAAACACTTCTTGAACATCTATTCTATGCCAGCGCGCTTCCAAATGCAGGAGTTAGAGCAGTTCACAAGGCAAGCACTGCGCCTGCCCTCGTTTACCATGCATACCTGTAGCAAGAACACTCCATGTGAATGGGGGAGGGAGGAGTTCAGTTTTATCTGTGCCTCTGGGATTCAGGTTTTGCAGGAGGCATAGGGGTTTGCCAGGAGAAAACAGGATGTACAAAAGCATGACATTTTGAAACCATGTGACTTACTTAGGGAAATGCAAATTGAGGTTCAAAGACAAGAGCAGAGCTGAAGTGGCCAAGATTCCTTTCATGGAGGGCCTCGAATGCCTACAAAGCCAGAGCACTACAGAATCATAGTTTGGTATGAATTTACTGTAGCTTTTTCTTCAGCTCTAGATTAAAGCTCAAAATGAACTGAAAAAATATCTAGTCGTCTGTGTCCACTCTGGCTTCAGAAGCAGCAGATAGTAAAGGACAAACATTATGAGAGTGGGAAGGACCAGAACTTCTCTTTCCTCAGGATTACACCCACCCCCATGACTACCTTGGGGTCCTGCACACAGTGATAAAGCTGTTGCCAGATTTCCTGAAAACAGGCACTGCGGATACATAGCAAGAAAGGAAAACGAATTACCAAAATCATCAACAGATCACACCCATCTTACTGTGAAGCCTTCCAGCTGGAGAAGCTGCTCCCACATTTCCTCTGATTACCACCGGTACATCTTTATGTACTGGATAAAATACATTGTTTATCTCATCCCATTCCTGTGATATTTATCTCATCACATTAAAATATGCACGGTTCCAATAGCTTTGTTTATGATAGGGTGCAGGGTAAATATTTTATTTTGCAACGAGTGCTTGGGTTTTATTTGCCAGCATTAAAACCAGGAGACAGCGACTGGAGATAGGCATCTAGCTATTTACCAGTACAAGGAGATTATACACAGATGCTAATGAAAACGCTGAGGGTAGTTTTCCAGGCTGTTGAATGTAATTTCTCACATCTCCAAATGGCTATAATAGGGAAACACCCTGAAAAGAATTCTCTAATGGCTACGCATATGCAGCAGGCGATCATTGGAAAGTTAATGGGCCATGAAAAGCAGATCTTTCTTCATTCATTCATTCATTCAGTTGCTATGGTGTACTGTGTCGTACTGAACATCGTACTCTCTGTGCCTCTCTCTTTTTGCCCATTTTGTCTCCTTGCCCAAACCCCCCACCTCTACCAAGTTAGCTTCTCTTCAAAGACCAAGGCTAAAGCTCTTATTTTACTTCCTCTTAGAATCCCGCCAAACCTCTAAGACTGAGGTATCTCTACCTCTCTGTGTTCATAAAGCATCACAGGTGCACCTCTGGTATAATAATTAATACATTTTAAATGAATGCTGTGTTTACCTCCTTGCATAGTTCACTGGACTACGATTGTTTAAAAGCAGAGAGCATACTTTGTTTTTCATTGTATTCACTTCACACCACCTTTCAAATGTGCCCTGAATATGGCAAAGATCTTACCATCTGTTAATCAATCTTTTCATTCTTCCTGGTATCTAATACATGTCTGGTAATGAACAAATGAATCAGCAAGGCAGGAGACCTTGGTTGACTCTAGGAAAATCACCTTACTTTTTTCTGCATTTTCAATGAGGGAATTCAGTAAGCAGTGCTTTTCGACCTAGAAGTCGTTCATGTATTCATTAATTCATTTCATGAGAATTTAATGTGTCATTAATAATGAGCAGGACATGGTGAAGATGCAAGCACCTACTCTCAAACTTCACAGAATCTCAGGGGGAAAACTGGGAGAAGCCAGGGCTAAGTACCATAAAAGAATATTGCCCAGATGGTCATGAGAAAATTCAGAGAAAATGCAAAGTCAAGACAGTATAGCTTTGCTTCTACCATCTCTAGGACTAACCAGTGACTCCAGGAAATGGTTGGCTAAGAAATCTTGCAGACACAGGACTCAGAAATGTGCTGCTATTGATCTTTCTTAATTCCCAATACCAAAATCTGGCACCAAGATAATATTTTGTATGGAGTCAGCCTAGTCCAGTGAAATCTCAGTCATTCAGCCCATACTGAGGCTAAGGCTCCAGCCAGAGATCTGGTCCTAACTGTAGCTGGACCTAGATCTCTGAGACTCATGCCTTTGTGTGTATATTGTGTAAATCTGGGGGCACTTCTTCCAGGATAAACAACATTGCTTTCACCCAGCATACATTGGATGGGTTCAGTCTCCTTGAACAAAGTTCCTCTGTCTGAAAATGCAAATCTCTTGCCATGAAGATCTCTGCCCTAATCTCCATGAAGAGCCTTACGTACGATGCCAGATGTACTTTGTTCCTAGATACTGTTCATTACATACACCACATAGTCCCTTGGCACAAAAACTATGGCTGTTAACTACAAAGGAAAACAGAATCCAGTAACTGATGACGCAACTCTAAGAAAATTAATCATCTCCCTTTCTGATTTCCACTTAGAGCAAAGTACGCAGCAATTTACTGTCTATACTCTGCCCCAACTTTCAAGTAGCAACGTACCCCAGCATCTCCGTACCGAACGAGCAATTAGTTAAGCTGCAGACTGCAAGCTGAGCAAATCCTGCCATGATAAAAGAACTGGTTTCACATTAGCTTTTCCTCTGTGTGTCAAGAATAGAAAATACAAGATCAAGGGACTGAAGTATCTACAATACAAATTGCTGATGATTTCCTGATGTGCCTCCCTCCCCCCATGCAAGAAGGAGAACAGTAAGGAAGCTAAAGATAGTGCCTTCTCACAGAGTCTCACCATCTACATGTTTATGTGAGAAAAATAAGATAACATGATTCTGAAAAGGGACTGATCAGATGCCTAGACTTGGGTGACTAGGCTGGGATTCTTGAAGAAGGAGAAGGAAGAGGAGTGGGGGGAGGGGAAGAAGGAGGAGGAAAACGAAGGGGGGAGAAGGAGGAGGGGGAGGGAGAGAAGGAGAAGGAGAAGAAGAACCATACCGGCTCAAAAACATACTTCATCAGAAATGATTGTGTGCTCTATGACAGAAATATCGTCCCAGACTTAAACGTGTAACCATTGCTGTCACTTTGTTTTGCTTTTGTACTAACTGAGCCAGAAGTGCTGAGACCATTCTTTGGAACAGTCTGAGCAAGTAGAAAAGCAATGTCCATCCTTTCACTTTCCTCACAGTCCCCTCCGTTGGAAAAGTTCTTATCTTCAATACCAAGCAGAGCCCCCAGGCCTTGCTTCCTACCACCTGGAAACTCAGACATGCTTTTGGCATGATGTTATACATCAGCAGAGCTCAGGACAGAGCTCTACTCTGTCCTCACTGCTTACCGTCTTTTAGGATCCTCAGCTTTCTATTGTTGTCTTTGTACTTTTCTTATTTTATCCCCTATTCCTCCATCTATCATTCACTGCTTAACTATTATTTTTGCTCCTAGCACATAAATTTATCAGTAACTCTCTAAATGATATTTTAGGTTATAGTTTAATAATAATCTTCTAAGGGTCTTCTCCCTCTGGTGTTAGTATTTAAAGTCATGCCTAATATCTCAGATGTTAATCACTTTGATTTTCTTGCAATAGTTAATACAAGACACTTTGCAAATGGTTGGTACATGCAGGTGCGAGAATGAATTAATGGTTGTAGGCACAGCTTTATTTTGGCTGCAGCGTAGAGATTAGATTCACTCAATTCATTTCTGGAAAAAAATGCTTGTCATACATGATAAAGGACTAATATATCAGGGACCAGATATAACATTTTATGTATATGTGTGTGTATGTATATATATATATACACACACACATACACATACATATTATATATACACAGATTTTATATATATATATATATATATATATACACACACATTATATATATAATGCATACATATACTTTATTTAATTAAGTCCTTACTAATTTTACAGATGAAATATTCTTTTGGACAAATTATTTAACTTATCTCTGAACTTTCAAGCAAATGACTGATCCAGGATTCAGATTTAGTTGTCTGCATTATTGACAGATATCTATATAATACGAATTCGGTGGGAAAAAGGGAAAGGTAAGAAGAGGGGGTCAGAAACAATGCATGCCCCATCTACATACATTCCTCACAAACTCTCTAAGATGACTTAAAATTCCAGGATAAAAGTTCCAATCTTTTTCTGTAAAATGTTGTTTCCATCAAAATACAAATATAAGTAAGAGTAGAAGGATTAATTATCAGCTCTCAGTCATTGTCACATTCATAATAATTACCTTTGGCTCTCCTCCTGAAAGTTGACTTTGATAAGCAAAAGAAGCGTTGTGCCAGAGGAAACTAGTACCCAGTATAAAGAGCCTCAGGCTGAGAGGGAGGTGGGGAGCTCTTTTGCTGCTTTGGTCCTGACACTGTATAATGTTTGCTTTCATACTAGTCCCCAGGGAAGTGTCGATAATTTAAGAAAATCTAATTCTAAAAAGAATTAGAAAAGGATAAAGATTGAAACACCTCTACCCTGACTCAGTGTGTATTTTAACACTAATCTCTAACCCCTAAAGAGATGTTTATGCCATCTGTTTAATGCTGCTTACGTGGCCTGCTTCACAATGGTTTATTCTTGGTCCCTTTGTATACAATTATTTCTTAAGGGTTATTATCAGGGGTGTCTTTTGCCTTCCTATATGGCTCCTGGTTTATAACAAACAATTCAAAAGCAAACAGATTCATGCTATGGAGTTTAAAGGAACACCCATCCTAGAACAAACAAGGTACCAACCAAAAATCATAGAGAAGGTCCACACGTTTTAAATAGCTGTGTCTTAGAAACAAAAAGAAAGAAAAGAGGGGAAGAAAGGGGAATGGGGGTGCAGGAGGGAGGGAGGCCGAGAGGGAAGGAAATAAAAAGGACAAGTTTGAATTTTTCCTGCCTACTTCCAGAGACTTCAAACTATTTTACCTACGTAGCCCATGGAGCTGGGCTGAAAGCTTCTTCAAGTTCCATATTCTTATTGGGAGCTTCTATATTCCTGTGTACTGTCATCAACTTAATGACATAACATAAATTTACTCCCTCAGCAATTGGGTTCTGTCTCCTTAAGACCTCCATCACCCAAAACTGATTTCCAACATGGCTAGTGAGTGCAAAAGAACAATAATCAGAGAAGAGTTAAGCATAACAAATGACCAATAAATATCAACGATGATGATGACAATGATTGATAATGATGATCAAAACCATTTTTGCTAACAAGTATTTGAAAGACATAATAGATATCACGTGACATAATTTCCATATGCATGTGTATCTTTTGCCTAATTAAAGTCAATGCACAATTTTGTTTGTGTAGCACACACAGTCTATGCTTTTGATATTTTCAGTTTAATACTACCCAAGAGACTTAAAGTTGATAATTTCTTTTAATTTCCTTTTTTGTCATTTCTACCCTTCTACCACCAATAGAGAAGTAAATACTGCCTCTAAAGAGTCAGTATTCCCAAAATCTCATAACTCAGCCAAGCCTCCTTCCACTGAAAACCAAAGGCCTCCGAGTATGACAGTGCTCTCATGCTCAGGAAGCTCATGTTTATCTATAAGGACTTTTTTTTCCATAAATTTATTTATTTATTTATTTATTTATTTATTTTTGGCTGCATTGGGTCTTTGTTGCTGTGCGCGGGCTTTCTCTAGTTGTGGCGAGCAGGGGGTACGCTTCCTTACTGTGCATGGACTTCTCATTGCGGTGTCTTCTCTTGTTGCAGAGCACGGGCTCTAGGCACGCGGGCTTCAGTAGTTGTGGCACACGGGCTCAGTAGTTGTGGCTCGTGGGCTCTTGAGTGCAGGCTCAGTAGTTGTGGCCTACAGGCTTAGTTGCTCCGTGGCATGTGGGATCTTCCCGGACCAGGGCTCACACCTGTGTCCCCTGCATTGGCAGGTGGGTTCTTAACCACTGCACCTATCTATAAGGACTTTGATCGAATTTTTTTTCTCCTTCCTAGGAGAATTGGCAGAAACTATATTGCTATGGCAGATCAAAGATTCAGAGAACAATCTCATTACCAAGACTTTGCTTAAGTCAGACTGTGTTCACTTAAGTGTCTGGGAGTAGTTTGGGGGAACTTGGTGTCCTCTATTTAAAGAAAAGGGGAATATTTTGGCCCATGAAGTTGTTTAAAAAAACAAATTAAAAAAGCCATCTGCCCTATGTGTTCTGTTGTGTTGTTGTTTGTTTATTGCTTTTTAAAAAAAGCATATGCAAAAATCAATTAAAGAAATATATCAAACAAAATAACTCTCAGCTTTCTCTGTATCTGCAGATCCTAGTACCGTGTACACAATAGGCATCCAATACCTGATGTTCAGTAATCAATGAGCTTCTGACTCTAAAGAATCTCATTTACTAATGATATCAGATGTTCAAGAGAAAAAAAGGGAAACAAAAGTATCTTTATAATGAGTACTGTTAAAAGATGAACTGAGGCATATAAAAATTTTTAAGAGTTTATTTCAGCAAAAATCGAAGGGAACTAGGCAGTGCCAAACTGGAAATGATTAGGAGCCCTCCACCCACCAGAGCTCCAGGAGAGATTTTTGTAGAGAAAAAGCAGAAGCAAAATGAGGAAGTTATTCATTGGCTATAGCTTAAAGCTTAGTTGGTTGTTTGTGATCTGCTGTCCTTAGGTTTCGATTTTGTAACCTTGAGGCATTTTCAGGGTTAGAATTTGGTTTGCTTACGTAGGTGCCACAGCTTTAGAACTGCTACAGTCTGATGGCCTCCTTGTTTAGTTAATTTAATGGCATGGACTTTGGACTTATGACCAAATGGAGTAAAGGTGGATTTTAGTTTGAAACAGAATCCATGTAGGATGTTCCATGTCAGAACAGGGATGGGATTTTGAGTTAATTAGACCATGAACAAGAGACTCTGAAAAGGATGACAAAGACTTTCTGTTTAAGGTATGCATAATAAATCTGGAAAAATCCACCCAGTAGAGGGAGCTGTAGGGCTAAGAGTTCTACCTGCCATGATATGCAAATGAGGCAAATTTTAAGATTCCATTTATCCTTAGGAGATATTTGCTATGGTAAGAGATAATTCAAATACATCTATATATCTAATATATCTACATCTATTTATGTACTCATCTACCTATCCATACTTTTATAGACATCATCATAATATAGAAATTAGATTCTGAGTCAGGGCTTGGGTGTGGAGAGTAAGTAAAGGCAAGGTTGCGTTTAATTCTAGCAAATGATACAGGGGAAAAGTGAAGGGACTGGAAAGAACTATTTGAAGTACTTTTCCAGAAGCTTGAAAAAGTTTGAAGTTTTACAGCAAGCTCATGAATCATTAGAGTGAGTCAATTTTCTTGTTCCTTGTGAGATTGTTAGCAAGCTCATACTGTACTTAAAAAGTGTTGCCTTATGGTGCAGTGTGGTCCCAAGGGTGGGATGGAGTGGCATGGGGCTTAATCTGCATATCCATTTTTAAAAACCTGGCACTGGAAAGTGCTGCTCAGGTTGTTTTGCAGATGACCCAAGGGACCTCTGGGAAAAATGTTAGAGTTGGTGCCAAAATACCTAGGACGTAGACTCCAAAGTACAAGGGAAGACTCCAAATAAATAAGGGGACAAAAGGAACTTATCCAGAAGAGTGATTGGCAAGATACTTGAAGTTAGCTCAGAAAGCTGATTTTTAGTGGGACAGATTATTTTGGTTATAACAGTTCTCTGTCCTCTGACCCCCCAAATAATAGCGTGGTTAATCCCAGTTCACTAAGGATATAGAAAAATGCAACATTAAGACTAACTCATAGGAAAGTCATTAATAGTTACACCAATGATGAGGAAATGCTCCTTTCTTCTCCTAGCTGCATGGAGAACTCCACGCATGACTAGGATTTGGAGACTGGAGATGTGACACAGCTAATGTTAGAGGTCCTTAAGTTGCATTACTGGGTAAGGCCAGGAGGTGTCACAATGGGAGACCAACCCAGCAGCTCTAACTGGACCATTTTAATGGCTCCCAAAGAGCCTGTATAAGGGCCCCACAATCTTGTACTGCAGGAGAGAATTTTAAGTTCTGATAATTCCGGTGGTGGTAGCTCAGATTCCAATCACTCTCAATAATATTCATGCTTTTTTACAAAAAATCTCCCTGGGCTACATCTAACTAAAATAAAACACCCCAAAATGATAAATTGGTCTGTTGCAGATTCCTGGGTTACCTTTGCCAGTGAAGACATATTACCAGTTTACTTTGTAAACCTGCCACAGGGGAAGTGGCCATTTCAAAATATTTTCAGTGGATTGGTCTTAATAGAAGAGGAAAAATGTGAGATTTGCAATGACCTTTTCATTTGCTTTTAAGAGATTTCCTGAATTGACCAACTAACGAAATAGCAGAAACTTGCTGTATTACTCAATGTGACTGCCTTCACTGAGTATGATAGCCACCTTCTTGCTCCCTGCCCCCAGTGTAATAACAGATTTCATTACACTCATAAATGGCCAATATTTGGCAATATAAATCTTTTTTAACTTAAACCTTCAATCCCTTACATATGTGGGGCATAATAAGTTCATGCAATGGATGAAATAATTTTAGAGCGAATACAGACTTTAGAAAATATACGGTTAATGGAACCATTTTATAGGTTGAAAATAGGGTCAGGGACGTTAGTCAGCTTTCCTAAAGCGCTCTGGCAGAGCCAGGAGCACATTTTAATTTCTGGACTCCAAGTTTTCTATTTTTTAAGGTTAATGTAAGTTTTATCTTAATTTAAAAATAACGAGAATAGTACTATTAGTAATGTTTCCAATTTTTTGGTTACTACATTTTTAAGTGCTTTCAGACATTAAAGTCTTTAAAGAAAATTGGCTAAGGTTAAAACATATTCAGAATATCACTGGGCTTCTGAGAAGGTACTTAAGAGTTTGGGTGAGGATTGCTTGAATTTATGAAGATCAGCAAAAGGAAGGAAAGTAATCCAATAATTTGGATTATTCAAACAAAAGTTCATTGTTCACTTCAGAAGGCTTTGTTTGAAAGGAAGAATAGTTGTATACTTCCTAATATTATTAATAGAAATATAGATCGGAAAAGAAGGAAAGAAGGAAGGAACGAAGGAAGGAAAGGAGGGAGGGCGGGAGGGAGGGAAAGGAAAAGGGAAAGGAAAAGAAAAGGAAAGAAAAGAAACAAGCTTTTGGGCTCTTACAAGATTTACCATTATTTTTCCACAGACCAGAGTATGATAGTGAGGGTCACTCCATCAGATCATTGAATAGAAACCCAGTATGGAAATAAATTAGACAAACACAGCACACAACGCAGTAAACACACGGCTTTCTCTACACTAGCTTCATGATTGAGTGGGGCTAGAGGAGTAGTCAGCCTATTCAAATTGAAAATAGCCACCTTTGACCCAGAGGAAGAAAATGAAGTCCTTTATAAGGTAAGGCAGCAAAAAACAAAAAATATTTTGCTGTATCTCCACAGCACTCAGCCAATGAGCCCAGTGCCATAAGAACAGTGAGATGGGAGAGAGGGATGGAGATGTCAGAGAACATTATGGGAAGAGTCTCTTCTGTGCAATTGTGGTCAGGAATAGAAACCTCTTTGCTTCTCTGAATTTTTTCTTTCTTTCTTTTATTTTTCTTTTTCCACCCCCAATTCATTTAATGCCAAATTAAAGATAAACCAATTAGTTATGTAGATATAATCCCTGAATAGCTGTAACCCCAAACAGGGCACAGCATAACTGTTATAGTACATTTCATTTGTTCATTTACTAATTGGTGTACAATGCAATGAAGATCCACTAGGTATAAGGTTATGGTTCTTGATGGGGCTATAGATATGATGACTATTTTTGTTCTCTTGTAGTGAGAAGTTTAACTAGGAAATAATTCTAATAAATATTTGTTTGTGGTGTGAGAGACTAGTTTAAGAAAGATCACCTGGGTGAGTTCTAAATTGCAATAAATGTCATTTTTGAACTTATAAAAAGCTGGAAAATAAGGGAGAGTAATCGGCAAACTAAAAATGTTGAAGGCTTTCTAAAAGGTAGACAGGTACAAATTGGATGAAGGAAGAAGACCACAGAACAGACAAAATACATAGAAAAAGGATGGTTACAAAAGGGAGGCATAATTTCAGAGGTTGTTCAGGTTCAGATTTGATTAAGTTAGAGAAAATGAGAGGGCTCTGGGGATATCAGCAAGGTGCTTCACTGAGAAACTTTTCTTAGAGCAGCAGGATGGTTAGAATCTTCTCTATTTTACGCTTTTTCTTTCTTTTTTTAAAAATTAATTAATTAATTTTATTTTTGGCTGCATTGGGTCTTTGTTGCTGCACACGGGCTTTCTTTCATTGTGGCGAGTGGGGCCTTCTCATTGCGGTGGCTTCTCCTGTTGCGGAGCACCGGCTCTAGGCACGTGGGCTTCAGTAGTTGTGGCACACGGGATCAGTAGCTGTGGCTCACGGGCTCTAGAGCACAGGCTCAGTAGTTGTGGCCCACGCGGCATGTGGGATCTTCCTGGACCAGGGCTCGAACCCGGGTCCCCTGCCTTGGCAGGCAGATTCTTAACCACTGCACCACCAGGGAAGCCCTATTTTATGCCTTTTCTGCCCAGCAATTATAACATTGGCAATGAAAAGTAGGGCAATGTCTCAGGTGACTGGCTACCCCAGGAGGAATAGAGAGATTCTTTGCCACAAATACAAAGAATTAAGCATAACCCCTTTAGAAGCATATCCTGCCAAACTCCAAAAGATTCCAGAAACAGGCTTCTTGCAGTCAGAACTGACATTCACATAAAGGAGAGCTGGGATTACAAATGGCAATTATAACCAAACATACGAAGAGAACCAATAACTCAAAGGAATGGCAATTCATGCAACAAGTGGAAGAACTAACACCCAAAGATTGGTGCAAAATACCAATACACAGAGACATAATAATGATATTCCAAAAGACCAAAAAATGAGAGAAGTCTAAATGTTTCCAAAGAAGAAAAATTAATAATCAAACAAAAAACCTTTTACTTACAAAAACAATACAAATCAAAATAGCAACATCACTAATATCATGCGATACCAGGTGAATTCTATAACCACTTTAAATTTTAACCACTAGGTTTAGCATGTAAGAGAATAAAGGCATTGGGGGAATGAAAAGCCTCAGAAGGAATGTTACCCATCAGTCCAATTGGAACAAATATGTATATATTCCAGGAGATACTGCAACAAAATTAAATATGAATCTAAAAATGAAAAAAGACCCATGTAGTATTGTAATCATTGATATTTCTGTATTATTGTATCTTATGATACTCAGAATGGTGGTGAGCAAGTAAAACTTCTAATTAATTCAAGAAAGATTTTGTTGTATTGTATAATATAAAAATATTTTAACATCTATCAGTAAAATCTTTTATGTTATCAATGTATTGGAAAAGACATCAGGGGGGAGTGCTAAGATTCTTTACCATTTTGCAGGAAAGGTAAAAATATTGATTCCAAATAGATGTTGACAGAAAATACAAAGTGATTATGGATTAAAAACACTGAGTGACCACTAGACCAGTGATTCTCAAAATGGTGTGCCCTAGCAAACTACATCATTATCATCTGGAAATTTATTAATAATGAAAATTGTTGGGCCCTACCTCAGAACTAATGAATCAGAAACTCTGAAAGCAGGGCCCAGCAGCCACTGCTTTAACAAGCCCTCCAGATAATTCTGATGAACTCTAAAATTTGAGAATCTCCACACTTGAGTAATAGAAAGAGAATGTACAACTTGAAAAATAATAGTAAAGAAAAAGTGAACTACAGAAAGTATCAACCAATCCAATAAAAGACAGACTGGGGGAGAAAAAGCCCACTAATAACATAGAGTGAACAGAAAATATGATCGCAAGAGTTCAACGTAGAAAAGTGATCACTGTAAAAAGGCAAAGTAAAATTGATTAAATTGAGTAAAATGGATTTACTCTTAGATTGAGTAAAATTTCAGAACAAATTCAGATGCATTCTGGTAACAGATGACACAAAAAAATGAGAGAAAAGGTGTTAAAAATCAGATAATCAGAGAATGGATAAAGATCTGGCAAATTCATACCAAAAAAAGGAGGTATAGCAACATCAACATCCAACCAAACGGAATTTTAGGTAAAAATATTAGATGGAGCAAAGAGAGACTATTTCATCTGATGAAAATTAAATTTGTCCGAAAGATGCAAAAATGAGTTTTTATGCACCTAACAGTGTGGATTTAAAATATATAAAGCAAACAGTGGTAGAAATCTAAGGAGAAAAAAACAAATCCAAAATTATGCTTAATTTTTACATGACTTCTGGGGAAAAAAAAGAAACATGGGCTTCTAGGGTGAAGAAAGTGACTTTCACTTTCAAAATGATTTATTTTAAATTTACAGGTTATAAATGGATAATCTTCATTGTGAAAAAATACAAAAATATAGCATTAGAAATAAAGCTTCTCCTTGATCACGTATGCCTATCCCAGTCTTTCCCCAGTTACCCATTCTATGAGTTTAGTATTATCCTTTTAAACCTTGTATTTTTTAATCACATTTATCTAATACATGGATCTATAAAAATATACAATTTTGTTTCATTTGTTTTATTGGGTTTGGCTAATTTTACATAAATAGTAATGTTTACATATTGATCCATGTATCCATGTGTTTCTTTCTTTTTTCTTTTTTTGGTTGAACCCTTGGAGTGAAAGATAGATCTCTCACTTGGAGATCTTTCCATTTTTAGGAAATAAGCCTACCTCATTTTATTTAACTGTTCCTTATCCCAATACACTAGTGTTTATTTTACTATTTCCCTACTGATGAACAATTAACCTGTTTCTAAATTTTAAAGCACTGTATCTTTATGCATGCATGCATGCATATGTATGGTTTATTTCTATTGGATGCACAGATACCTGGAATTAAGATTATTAGAGTGAAGAGCATGCTTATATAAAATATTAACAGATTATGACAAATTTCTCTGCACAATGTCTGTATACATTTACCAGTATAGTACGAGAGTTCCTGTTTTCCCACAGGTTTATCAACACTCCATATTAAATTTATTAATTTTTGCCAAATAATGGGGTAAAATCTTATCTAATTGTTGGTATAATTTGCATTTCTCTTATTGGGAAATTAATCATCTTTCATCTTTATTGTCCATTCAGATTTCTCCTTTTGTGAACTGTGTTATTGTATATCAGATTTCTTCATTTTTAAATTTTGTTTCACTGATTTTTGTCCTATTGACTTGTAGGATTATTTATGTATTTTGTACGTTTGTATATTATGTTTATAGCAAATATTTTTGCAAATATGGCACTTGTTTTTTAACTTTGTAATGATACATGGATGTTCTCGCTTTCAAAATATACGGTTTGTACTTTTGCACATTTTTATTCATGTATTAAAGGTGTTTTTAAGTTGTCGTTGCAAAAACTGCAAACCTGATGACAAGGGAATAGAGATGAAGGAGGATATATTAACTCTTTCTCAAGAGATGAAGAGAAACTTCCCAAGGAAGGTAATGTTGCAGTTGTCCAGGTTTCCAAAATGGGATGGACAGGTGACAAGAGTCTATGTGTAGTGCTGGGGTGGAGCAGAATCTCTATTCAGGAAACCACTGCAGATTGACTAGTCAGGGCAGATAAGGATATGGAGAGAAATGGAGGCAGGACGGAAGGCAGGCATCTGATGAGGATGCCCAGTCCAGCATTTGGCCTCTTTTCAGTATCCAGAAATAGCAAGCACTGTTTGACAATGCCACCTCAAGAGTAGAGCCTGCCCTGTAATTACAAAGAAAACATTGACCTCCCAGTAGAAATTTGCCTCTTCAAGGAGAGAAAGCAAATTAACAAAAGGTTCTGTGGAACGAATGGAGATGCGAATTCACGTTCATCCATGTGGACTTATCGGGTGGCAGTTTAGGGCTAAGTTACATCTGGGGAGCCTATTCTAAGTATTCACTATGCTCGACTCTTTGGCCTTTCTTCCCCCAGCCCTATACTTATCTAGTTTTAGATTGTCTGGGTGAAGAGCCTCAGATTCTAATACCAATCTGGATGCTAATTAGTTGTAAACTTCAGGCAAGTCACTTACTCTCCAGAGATCAATTTCCTCATCTGTGTGATGAATGTTTAAGTGTCTAGGTCCTAAGTTTTCCTCCTATTCTATTATACTATAATTTTATGTTTCAAATTCTGAATGTTGAATAAAACAAGCTCATAAAGTAAGAACACTTCGCAAATAATAAACACTATAAAAACTGAAGGCATTGTTAGTTGTTAAGCAGCCAGCCTTCTTGACACTTACTGAACAGGAAGAAAATGGAGAGAAGTGTTTATTAATAGATCTGATTTGCTGTCTGAACCTGAGAGGCAGAATAGACAATTTTTCAAAGAAGACATACAGATGGTCAACAGGTGCATGAAAAGATGCTTAACATCACTAATTATCAGAGAAATGCAAATCAAAACCACAATGAGATACCACCTCACACCTATCTGAATGGCTATCCTCAAAAAGTCTACAAATAACAAATGTTGACAGGGATGTGAAGAAAAGGGAATCCTAGTACACTATTGGTAGGAATGTAAATTGGTTCAGCCACTATGGAAAACAATATGGAGGTTCCTCATAAAACTAAAAATAGAACCACCATAAGATCCAACAATTTCACTCCTGGGTATATATCCAAAGAAAACAAAAATACTAATTCAAAAAGATACAATGTTCACAGCAGCATTTTTTACAATAGACAAGAAATGGGGTTGCTTCAGATGAATGGATTAATATGTGGCACACACACACACACACACACACACACACACACACACACACACACACACACACAAAATGGAATACTACTCAGAAGAATAAAATTTTGCCATTTGCAATAATATGGATGGACTTGCAGGGTATTATGCTTAGTGAAATACATCAGACAGAGAAAGACAAGTACCGTATATTATCACTTATATGTGGAATCTAAAAAATAATACAAATGAATGAATATAATAAAACAGAAACAGACACATTTATTTAGAGAACAAATTAGTGGTTACCAGTGGGGAGAGGGAAAAGAGGAGGGGCAGGATAAAGGTAGGAGATTAAGAGGTACAAACTACCATGTATGAAATAAATAAGCTACTAGGATACATTGTACAGCACAGAGAACATAGCCAATATTTTACAATAACTTTTAATGGAGTATAATCTGTAAAAATATTGAAACGCTATATTATATTCCTGAAACTAATATAATATTGTAAATCAACTGTACTTCAATACAATAAAATACAATAAATTTCTTTAGGGGAAAAAAAGAAGACAAAAGAGAATCAGAAAATAATTTTAAAATCATTTTGGCAGTGAAATTAAGAGAAAAAAATTATGAAGTGATTAAAACCACAGATCAACCAATGTTAAGTCAAAAAGGGAAACATGCACACCCCCTTTTTAAATGCCTCCAAGTAATCTTAAAGGGGGAAAAAAAAAAGATAATTGTGACATCAGAGCCCTGGACCAGGTAACACAGATAATAGAATCAGGTTTGCCAAGGAGAATGGAAGCCTCCTCTTCCTCTGAAAAGAAGGAAGGACAAGAGAGCTGATTTGGAAACAGAGGTAAGGAGGGGGATAGGGCGATTCGGGGATGATAAGTGGTGGAGCTCATACATAGGGTTGCTAGATTTAGCACAGACAAAAATAGTATACCCAGTCATATCTGAATTTCAGATAAGCAACAGTTAATTTTTAGTGAAAGTATGTCCCAAACAATAAAAAGTCCCCCAAAAGTTACTGTTTACCTAAAATTCAAATGTAACTAGACATCCTGTATTTTATTGGACAATTCTGTTCTTATCTGATCTTAATATTGATCTAAGGGCAAAGCCAGCTATGAAAACTTGGAGCTGTAGTCCAAGCTGGAAAAATATCTGTCAACTAGACATCTCTTAAATGACTCACAGACTCTTCATAATATATCAAAAACTGAACTCCCGAGTTACTGAGACCAGAAATCCTGCCCTAATGGGTTCTTCTACCTGCTGCCATAATCTAGTTCATGAGCAAGTGCCTACAAATCTATCCTCAAGATATGTCTCAAGCTCCATACATTTCTCTCCATCCTCACTTCTACCACTGTTGTTCAGGACACCATGATCTCTGGCCTGGGTTAATCCAATTGACTAGAGTGGACACACACCCTCTTCAACCTTTTCTTCATTCCACAGCCAAAGGGAATCACTGTATTTCCCTGCTTATAAACCCTTAGTTGCATCCCCTTCAACTTCATACAAAATCAAACTCCTTACCACAGCCCACAAGGCTGAATGCGATCGAGCCCCTGCATACCTCTCCCCTGTGCCCTCGTGCTACTTTTCCATGCAGCTCACTGGGTTCCAGCAGCTGTGGTCTTAGGTTCTTGAATACATCGACCTTTCCCACCTTGTTAATGCATTTGCACACACTGCTACTCTTGGTTTTCTTTTAGTTTTTATCTAAACATGACCTCTGCAGAGATACCTTTCACGCTGACCTTCTCCAAAGTTGGCCGAGCAAGCTGAGTAGAGATTTGACTTCCTCCAGTGACACCAACCTTGAGAAATGACAGGAGTAACATTGTAGGGCATTTCTGAGCCCCATGCAAATGGATGAAAAAAGGACCATCTGGTCTCTAGTCTTCCTTACCTTATATTACCTATAAAGTTTCTCTTCCAACCAAACTAGTTTACCTTCTTTCCCAGCTCATTATACATACAAGTATTTGCAAACATCCTTTCCCTTATACTGCCCTCCCTGGATTTTCAATTACCATTATGCTATTTTCCTTCAACTTCAGCTGAAGTTCTATGTCCTTTATGAAATTCTCGAGCATCCTTCCTGTCTTCTCTAACCTCCACTTCCTCTGAGCCACTGTCACTGTGGGTGCTGTGTGGAGAGGCAGAGAGAGCATGTAGCCAGACATTCTTGCTTCCACTCCCACCTCTACCACTGACAACCTTAGTTACTTAACTTCTCAGAGCTTTAGGTTCCTCATCAATGAAAAATGGCTTACGTTACATAAGGAATATGCTAACAGCCACAAAAGGGGAAATCAACAGTAACACAATAATAGTAGGGGACTTTAACACCCACTTTCACCAATGCACAGATCATCCAAAATGAAAATAAATAAGGAAACACAAGTTTTAAATGATACCTTAAACAAGATGGACTTAATTGATATTTATAGGACATTCCATCCAAAAACAATAGAATACACTTTCTTCTCAAGTGCTTATGGAACATTCTCCAGGATAGATCATATATTGGGTCACAAATCAAGCCTTGGTAAAGTTAAGAAAATTGAAGCCGTATCAAGTATCTTTTCTGACCACAACGCTATGAGACCAGATATCAATTACAGGAAAAAAATCTGTAAAAAATACAAACATATGGAGGCTAAACAATACACTAATAAACAACCAAGAGATCACTGAGGAAATCAAAAAATACCTAGAAACAAAGGGCAATGAAAACACGGTGACCCAAAACCTATGGGATGTAGCAAAAGCAGTTCTAAGAGGGAAGTTTATAGCAATACAGTCCTACCTGAAGAAACGAGAAACATCTCAAATAAACAACCTAACCTTACACCTAAAGCAATTAGAGAAAGAAGAACAAAATAAACCAAAGTTAGCAGAAGGACAGAAATCATAAAAATCAGATCAGAAATAAATGAAAAAGAAATGAAGGAAATGATAGCAAAGATCAATAAAACTAAAAGCTGGTTCTTTGAGAAAATAAACAAAATTGATAAACCATTAGCCAGACTCATCAAGAAAAAAAGGGAGAAGACTCAAATCAATACAATTAGAATTGAAAAAGAAGTAACAACTGGCAATGCAGAAATACAAAGGATCATAAGAGATTACTACAAGCAACTATATGCCAATAAAATGGACAACCTGGAAGAAATGGACAAATTCTTAGAAAAGCAGAACCTTCTGAGACTGAAACAGGAAGAAATAGAGAATATAAACAGACCAATCACAAGTGCTGAAATTGAAACAGTGATTAAAAATCTTCCAAAAAACAAAAGCCCAGGAGAAGATGGCTTCACAGGCAAATTCTATCAAACATTTAGAGAAGAGCTAACAACTATCCTCAAACACTTACAAAATATAGCAGAGGGAGGAACACTCCCAAATTCATTCTACGAGGCCACGATCACCCTGATACCAACACCAGACAAAGATGTCACAAAAAAAGAAAACTACAGGCCAATAACACTGATGAAAATAGATGCAAAATCCTCAACAAAATTCTAGCAAAGAGAATCCAACAGCACATTAAAAGGATCATACACCATGATCAAGTGAGGTATATCCCAGGAATGCAAGGATTCCTCAATATACATAAATCAATCAATGTGATACACCATATTAACAAATTGAAGGCTAAAAACCATATGATAATCTTAATAGATGCAGAAAAATCTTTTGACAAAATTCAACACCCATTTATGATAAAAACCCTCCAGGAAGCAGGCATAGAGGGAACTTACCTCAACATAATAAAGGCCATATATGACAAACCCACAGCCAACATTGTCCTCAGTGGTGAGAAACTGAAACCATTTCCTCTAATATCAGGAACAAGACAAGGATGCCCACTCCCACCACTATTATTCAACATAGTTTTGGAAGTTTTAGCCACAGCAATCAGAGAAGAAAAAGAAATAAAAGGAATCCAAATTGGAAAAGAAGAAGTAAAACTGTCACTGTTTGCAGATGACATGATACTATATATAGAGCATCCTAAAGATGCTACCAGAAAACTACTAGAGCTATTCAATGAATTTGGTAAAGTAGCAGGACACAAAATTAATGCACAGAAATCTCCTGCATTCCTATACACTAAATATGAAAAATCTGAAAGAGAAATTAAGGAAACACTCCCATTTACCACTGCAACAAAAAGAATAAAACACCTAGGAATAAACCTACCTAAGGAGACAAAAGACCTGTATGTAGAAAACTATAAAACACTGATGAAAGAAATTAAAGATGATACAAACAGATAGAGAGATATACCATGTTCTTGGACTGGAAGAATCAACACTGTGAAAATGACTCTACTACCCAAAGCAATCTACAGATTCAATGCAATCCCTATCAAACTAGCAATGGCATTTTTCACAGAACTAGAACAAAAAATTTCACAATTTGTATGGAAACACAAAAGACCCTGAATAGCTAAAGCAATCTTGAGAAAGAAAAACGGAGCTGGAGGAATCAGGCTCCCTGACTTCAGACTATACTACAAAGCTACAGTAATCAAGACAGTACAGTACTAGCCCAAAGACAGTATGGTACTAGCCCAATAGATAATTGGAACAGGATATAAAGCCCAGAGATAAACCCACACACATATGGTCACCTTTTCTTTGATAAAGGAGGCAAGAATATACAATGGAGAAAAGACAGCCTCTTCAATAAGCTGTTCTGGGAAAACTGGACAGGTACATGTAAAAGAATGAAATTAGAACACTCCCTGACACCATACACAAAAATAAACTCAAAATGGATTAAAGACCTAAGTGTAAGGCCAGACACTATCAAACTCTTAGAGGAAAATATAGGCAGAACGCTCTATGACATAAACCACAGCAAGATCCTTTTTGACCCACCTCCTAGAGAAATGGAAATAAAAACAAAAATAAACAAATGGGACCTAATGAAACTTAAAAGCTTTTGCACAGCAAAGGAAACCATAAACAGGACGAAAAGACAACCCTCAGAATGGGAGAAAATATTTGCAAATGAAGCAACTGACATGGGATTAATCTCCAAAATATACAAGCAGCTCATGGAGCTCAATATCATAAAAACAAACAACCCAATCCAAAAATGGGCAGAAGATCTAAATAGACATTTCTCCAAAGAAGATATACAGATTGCCAACAAACAGATGAAAGGATGCTCAACATCACTGATCAGTAGAGAAATGCAAATCAAAACTACAATGTGGTATCACCTCACACCGGTCACAATGGCCATCTCCAAAAAATCTACAAACAATAAATGCTGTAGAGGGTGTGGAGAAAAGGGAACCCTCTTGCACTGCTGGTGGGAATGTAAATTGATATACCCACTTTGCAGAACAGTATGGAGGTACCTTAAAAAACTAAAAATAGAAATACCATATGAGCTAGCAATCCCACTACTGGGCATATAACGTGAGAAAACCATAATTCAAAAAGAGTCATGTACCACAATGTTCACTGCAGCTCTATTTACAATAGCCAGGATATGGAAGCAACCTAAGTGTCCATCAACAGGTGAATGGATAAAGAAGATGTGGCACATGTATACAATGGAATATTACTCAGCCATAAAAAGAAATGAAATTGAGTTATTTGTAGTGAGGTGGATGGACCTATAATCTGTCATACAGAGTGAAGTCAGAAAGAGAAAAACAAATACCGTATGCTAACACATGTATATGGAATCTAAAAAAAAAAAAATTGGTTCTGAAGAACCTAGGGGAAGGACAGGAATAAAGACGCAGACATAGAGAATGGACTTGAGGACATGGGGAGGGGAAAGGGTAAGCTGGAACAAAGTGAGAGAGTGGCATGGACATATATACACTACCAAATGTAAAATAGATAGCTAGTGGGAAGCAGCCGCATAGCACTGGGAGATCAGCTCGGTGCTTTGTGTCCACCTAGGGGAGTGGGATAGGGAAGGTGGGAGGCAGATGCAAGAGGGAGGAGATATAGGGATATAGGCATATGTTTAGCTGATTCACTTTGTTATACAGCAGAAACTGACACACCATTGTAAAGCAACTATACTCCAATAAAGATGTTAAAAAAAAAAAGAAAAATGACTTACATGATGACACGGTTTGGGAGGGACTAAAACAAGATATAATAGCATAGTTCCTAGAACACAGCAGACAATTTACATTAGTTTCCATTTTCCTTTCCTTTTCTCCTGTTTGACACTTAGAATACACCACCACAGGATCTGACAAGTTAATACAGATTGATAAGAACAAAATCTCCTGTTTGACACTTAGAATACACCACCACAGGATCTGACAAGTTAATAGAGATTGATAAGAACAAAATGATAAGACAGTAAATTAACAGATTCCCTGGACGAACAGAAAACTTGACAGTCATTGAGCCCCCAAGTAGCAACTGCCTAGGTCATTCCAGACCACGACAGAAGGGCACCTATCTTTTTCTTCAATGCTTTCAGGAAGATGAGGCTGTGAACTCAGATCTAAGACTCTCCAGAAGGAATCGGAAGCTGAGACTTATTCTTGTCTCATCATGGAGACACTTGGAAGCAGAATACCCCTGGCCCTTTATTCCCTAAACATCTACCTGCTGCATGTGAACCATCTAAGTTTGTTTCAAATACTGAAGATTTTGATGAACTGGAAAAACTTTGTTCTAGGTGTTTACTTTTTAAGACAGATATCTTTAAGATAATGATATTAATATCAATTGATATCCATTCTTGCTTCTAAATTACATTTCCTTTAATATAGAAGGAAAGACTTCAGCTCCCAAAATGCTTCACTTTCAATGTCTAAAAATGATTTCGAATATATTTTAACTTAAAAAACCCTGCTTACCCGCTTCTCTTTGGATCTTAGCAAGAAAAGATTCTCAATGAAGGGGAAGAAAGAGATTTTGTTTTTCTTCTCAAGAAGTATCCAAATTTTGAAAATGAAAAAGAGCATGGATTTTAATTCTTAAGGAGAGGAAAATGGAGTGGATATAAATATATTACCTGTGACATGACTACAAAACACAGTGCTGAAGTTTAATTGGCGTGAAATATCCACTCCTCACCATTGTCTTAGATAATTACAAAATGAAATCTGGTCAGAGAATTTGCAACCCTACCTGAGTGCATCCTCCAGTTTCATTGAAAGTCTTTGGAACTTTTGAGCAGCTTCTCTTTCCCATCTTCCTAAAGGTCCCTTTCTGGATATGACATAAGATCCAGAGCCTTTTCTTTGCAAATCAGATTCTTCCTGATGCCAGCTGTAATATGAACAGATTGGAGACTACAACAACCTTTTTCTTCACACTCTCCATCCTTCCCAGCAAAGACTTTTCATTAGCTGGAAAGCAGGAGAGTTGGAATCATCTTTCAGGTTCTGTTTGGCGAGTAACATGGCTCTGAGTGGAGCCAGATTAGTAAACTTGAAAGAGGAAACCCTATTTTGCAAGGGGATTTGGTTCTAATCAGTTTATTCATTTCTGCAGAGAATTATTTAAGTGGAAGGCAGGGGACGATTTGATCAGCTAGGCTGGGGCACTCTGGAGGCCTATCAAAGAGTTTATTTGTATTTATTTTACATTTACGCTCAGCAGGGGAACCTCTTGAGGAAAGTACACTATGCATACATACTAAACATCAGTTACATCAGTTTCCACATTCTGTCTCCTCATAAAACATGACTGGAGCCCAATAAATATGGAACTATGAAACACGTTAAATTAAAATGCTATTAGTTAAAGCAGTTGTAGGAACTTCTTATACGTTATCATAAAGCCCTGGCTCCCATGAGGACATCAGATAGGATGTTTCAGGCAATTTCTCCCATGGAGACCTGAGAGGCAGGAGGCATTATAAAACCCCCTGTTCATTTAAAGTACATTCATTTCAGCCACTGAGAAGAGCTAATCTATCATCACCTCACACGTGTTCTTTGATAGACTTAGAGGGGAGAGAGAACTAGAGCCAACAGAGAAGTTGGGCCCTCAATTTAGGATTAGAGTTCACCAGCTCAAATGTTGGAGAGAGTGATTTTCTAGTTTTCATCGTCTGTATAACATAGTCATGATAAAAGAATAATGATTCGTTTTATACATGTATATCTATTTCTTCAGAAAACAGCTTATGATGTGACCTTGGGCAAGCTGTTTATCCTTAGTAAGTTCACTCTTACCCCAATAGTTTAGAACTGGGGTGGAGTCTGTAGGAAGGTACACTCTTTAAAGTCAGATAGACCTGAGTTTGTAACCGCCCCCCCCCCCCCATCAATTAACAGCTCGGTACCTTTATGCAGTTTACCTAACTTCTCTGGGACTTCTTGTTTTTAAGTTTTAGATAAATAGGTTGATGAGTAGGATGATAATAGGTGTCTAATGACTATTAATGAGGCAACATGTATAGCAACAGATTGAATAGCTATTATTATTATAGCATTTATTATGCATCATGTACACAAAAACACTGGCAGAGGATATAGGAAGATGGATTCAAAGAAGTTATTAACTAACTGTAATTGCGTATCAGGCACTACCAAAAGACAAACATGTGACAAAACTTTGTTAAACTACAAACGCATGAGATTAAATCCTGGCCCTTAGGTTTCTTTGAAAAAGAAGAAGGTAAGTCTAATCCATGCAACAAAATCAGAGACAAATGAATATTGTTGGCATCGTATATACGGTATCTAGCAAAGAACAAAGTTGGATCACTGGATTGCAGCAGTCAAGCAAGACTTCACGAAAAAGATGACACCTTGGGGAAGGAAGGTTAGAAAGAAACCAAGAAGGTTCAGAAAGGGATGCAGAGCATGAACGAAGGTCTTGAATCAAGAAGTATACAGCAGCACATTTGGTGTTCAGGGAAGAAGTCAGCAAGGCCAAAGGAGAGGCTTTATGTAGGCATTAGCAGGAAGTCAGGCAGCTGGGGTTAGACTTGAAGCCACATAAATTCCTGAGCCACAGAAAGTCTCTAAAATGGAGGGGGGAGGGGTAAGAAAGTAGACTCTGGTGTCACAAATAAATCATATTTATTAGTTGTTTCGATGTGGTGAAGATTCTAGTAAAAAAACCACCTAAGATGGTGGTTAGAGAAGGGAAGATGCCTGGGAAGAGTAGGGAGGGGGCGGGAAGGTGAGAGGGAGGGGCTGACAGAGCCAGGCCTGCGGATCTATCCTTTAATTATCCCGTTTCACTTCCAAAGGGGCACATCCACAAGGCATTCATTGGCAAGCCATTCTCCACCATACTTTATGGGTCCAAAGATTAGCTTAAACCATTGAAGAGGCAAGCTAGGTCCCTTCTTGCATCACGAACGAGGAACATTCTTTCTTTCTTTTCTGTTTTCCCCTGTACGAAGATTTACCCTTTCCTTTGCCTGATACCATTAAACTTGTTCTCTTCCAGAGAGCTGGAGGAAAGAATGCTTTTCAAAAGCCCGTAAAAGCAAATCAGTGAAAGTGCCCCGAGAGTGTATGTGTTACCCAACTAACAAGCCCTGTTACACACCACCTCCCAGGCGAGCAGGTCTGAGCAAAGAGCCTTCCACTGGAGGCCAAAGAGGGGGCCTGCAACGCGGTGTGAAGCACCAGAGGCAAAGAAGCAGCTGTGGGACCGCTCTGTACTCTCAGTCTTTGTTTGCGAGGTCTGCCAGTTTACTCTGAGCGCTGATCTGGTGGAGTAGTGGAGAGCAGTTTAAGGTGGCTCCAGAGACCTGAGGCTTCATTAGGAAGAATGCAAGAGAGAAGCGTGGCTCGCTGGTATTGGTGTTATCACTGGGGGCTCCTGCAGGAAAGAGGCGCTCAGAGAGAGAGCCAAGCTGTGCTGATAGAGCCAGCCCAAAAGAAACACGAATGCTAAGGAACAGAAGAGGTAGGCAGAGAAAGAGCTTGGAGGCTAGCAGGGTTCTATTTGGTCTTTTTCCCTAAGACAGTGGTCCTCAGGGTCAGCAGCTATGGCAGCAGCTTCACCTGGGAGCTCATTAGAAATGTACATTTTCACCCCGACTCCAGATCCCAGATTGACTAAATCAGAAACTCTGGAGGTGGAGCTTAGCAATCGGTTTTAACAAAACCTCCAGGTGACTCTGATGCAAAAGAAAGCTTGAAAACTGCTTTAGGGAATAAACTCAGCCCCCAGAGAACTTTTCCTCTCTCTGCTAAGAATCTACAACTTGGGGCTTCCCTGGTGGCGCAGTGGTTGAGAATCTGCCTGCCAATACAGGGGACGCGGGTTCGAGCCCTGGTCCGGGAAGATCCCACATGCCGCGGAGCAACTAGGCCCGTGAGCCACAACTACTGAGCCTGCGCATCTGGAGCCTGTGCTCCGCAACAAGAGAGGCCGCGATAATGAGAGGCCCGCGCACCGCGATGAAGAGTGGCCCCCGCTTGCCACAACTGGAGAAAACCCTCGCACAGAAACAAAGACCCAACACAGCCAAAAATAAATAAATTAATTAATTAATAAAAAAAAGTCAACCCCCCCCCAAAAAAAATCTATGACTTAACCCAGCCAGTGAACTACAGAGCTAAATTCAGAATTCAAGGCCCCTACTTCCTGTCCAGTGATCTTTTGATGAGTCTAATCCAGAACTAAGCAAATCAGTATGAAAACGATATTATTTCCCAACTTCCCAAGGTTGTCGATAGGAAAAATTAGAGGAATCGTTCTAAAATATCCCATCTGTTATGGAATTGCTCCTGAAATCCCATTGCATTTAGAAGTACAATTAGAGATTTCATTTCATTTTAGGCATTTTGTTCTGTAATAATAGGCACTTAGGAATGATGCAGTCTTTTATACATTTTTGGAGACAATCATCTAATTGATTTTTATTTTGCATCTCAGCAAAGAAAATGATATATTTTTCTAGAATGAATAATTAGATATTTAGAACAAACCTGGTCACATTTACTGGCCTGCCATCAAATGACCATTTCCAGTTTTGACCGTGTTGTGGATTAAGAGTCACTCAATCAGCATTAGTTTATTAAGAGCCTTCCGTCTGCCCAGGAATGTGCCAGGCTTAGTAGTATACTTAACACAAGACCCCTGCCTTCAAAGAAATTTGGATTCATTTAAGGGAAAAATGTCAGAAGATATTCCAAACTATATTCAAAGGTAAGTGACATGGTCCAGACTGGAAATCCAACAGGAGGTCCCAAGATTCCTTATTTTCACTTAGTTCTGATTGAAGAACTAGCAGTCTAAGTTGTCCTTTATTTTTTCTGTGATATAAATGTTGCCTTCTGAAATGATTATTCTTCCAATGCTCTATTATGTTTTTCATGCCTTTTCTCACTGGATTCTGCCTAAAAGTCTTGATTCAAGTCTACCATTTATTGCAGTTACATTTCAGAAATCAAAAGAGCAGCTCTCACACTAAAAAAAAAGTGAGGGTGGAGGGTTGAGGGTGGGGCTGACAAGTGGTAAATGCAGGTAACTCCACATGAAGCAATTCATGATCGTCTATAATAGGAAATGCAATGAGATGAGTTTTCCCCAGTCCTCTGGGGAAATCATTTAAATATATACTCTTATCAAACTCTAATAACGTTCCTGCTTCTGTCTGTTTGCTTTGATGAAGCTGATAATAACAGAAATCTACATTTATTTGCATTTTTCTACTAAAAGTAACTGAAGCATCCCAGAACATCATTTTTAAGTGCAAATGCCTATAAGTGGCAAAAACATGAAACGTCACACAAATGCAGGCAGGGGAGTTCAGAGGTGGAGTTCATTTCAAGAATGAGCTGTGAGCTTGCTCTTCTTTTCTTGGTGTCCTTGACCTGGGAAGCACATGAGGAAGTGTATTTTTTTGTAAGTCTTCTTCAGGCTGAAGGCATTACTAAAGCATTTCTTCCCAGCAATGCAGCTAATGTTTCCTTATTTCCATTTCTAACCACTCTCTCCCCCAAAACACTGATGGAAATCCTATGTTTTGGACACAAAGTAACACTAACCAAGGAAATCAATGAAAAGTAAACTCAGAGAGGGTTTTATAGATCATCTACTCCATGCATTTCACTTTACAGATTTGACAAGTGTTTCCCAGAGAATGTAAACGACTTTTCCAAGACCACAAACCAGATTGAAAAACAGAGTCAAGGAAAGAAGGAAGGCTACCCAATCCCTACTGCTGTCCACTTTAGCACCTCGACATCCTTAAGGCACTGCCTTCAGGCTCAGGACTCATATTAGGGAATCCCACCTGCTGTTTAATTTTTAAATTCCATTTTTAATTCTATATTCTTTTTGATGCAAGTCATCATTTTTAACTTTGATTGAACACTTGTGAAAGAACACTGGTGCTTTCTAGCCCTGCAATGTTGGGATTCGATGATTCAGGGTAATTTAGGTGAGTCATTTCCATCTGCAGGAGATGAACCAGTGAACCAGGACAAAAACACCTTGGCACTTTCAGAGGCAGTTACTCTCTTCTTATACGTTTGTAATTTTGTGATTTATGTCCTAGGTGTTGTACAGTGCATTGGTGGTTATAAGGAGAAATAATTTTAAAGACAAATTAGAGGAGAAACTTCGGAAGAAAACTCACAAAGAAAAAAGGCAAAACCTGGGTTAGTTCAAGAAACAAAACTTTCTTCTACTACAAAGCACAGAAAGTCCCTATCAGGTTTTCAGCTGCATTCACTTAGAGAAACTCTCTTATCAAATGACAGAAAGCATGGCTGACTGTGTGGTTACAGAGCCCAGCACCATCACTTAGTAACTGTGTGACTTCAATCAAGTTACTTAACCTCTCTTTACTTGAGCATCTTCATCTATGAAAGGGATAACAACAATATACACTTAACACATTTGTTGTTGTGAGTAGTGAATTCATACATGTAAAACCCTTAAACTAGCACGCGGAACAATAAGTGCTCAAAGATGTTAGTGATTTTTTTAGTTGTTATTATCAATGCAAAATATCATGTGTATGAAGTTGCAAGAACCAGTTTTCTGCAAAACAATGAATACTTATATGGTTCTTTCCAGTGCACAAAACCTATTCTTCTACTTGACTTTGTTTTCATACCAACAAAGGAGGAAAGGTCATTATTACCGCTATTTTATATATCACATAATTGAGACTAAAAGATAAAAGGAAACATGCCCAGATTTTACATGGGAAAATGGGATTAGAGCTCCTGACTTAAATCCCATGTTCTTTGCTCTTACCATGTTAACTATCTAAGGTAATGTTCCAATTTCACCCTAATTCCTGAACTGAACTTGGAGTGAAAGTTCTAAAATTAAGGTATGGGGTGCTGATCACATGGACTAATACCATGCATTAGTTATGTATTATGGACTTTCTAAAAATTATTTCCCATTATAAAAATTGAAAGTAACATGAAGACAAACATAAAAATATATATATATGATAATCCATCCTTGGATTCCAGCCTCAGAGATGCTGTCCAAAACAAGCAAAGTTATACCTTCCTAATAAGTTCATGTAGGGATAAGTGTACCATACACACTGTTCTGCAACTGTTTGTTTTGTTTGGTCGTTTGTTTTTTTGTTGTTGTTGTTGTTTTGTTTTGTTTTTATCTTAGCAATAAGTCTTGAACATCATTTCACACCAGCCTACCTATCACTCTCTATTTTCAGTGTTGTAGAGTGTAACATTGTATGGACGGTATTTTAATCAGTCTTTTCCCGAGTCTTTTACTGTAACACAAAATGCTGCAAACATCCACCTTAAGGACTTTTGGAAACATGAGTATCTTTCTTTTTGAAGTTTACTTATCAGACTTAATGTGTTCAATTTTCACATTGCGGCAACTCTTATTTTATGAGTTGACCCTCCCTGAGAAAGTCTTTGAATATTCTTAGCATTTTGGAAGTCTTCACTTTACTCCTAAAGGAACAAAACAGCCATTAGCCAAGAGGACAATGAAAGGGTAAAAAATGCAGAGAAGAGCTTTTTTTCTGTGTTTCATTCTCTTCATAATGATGGGTGTCAACCATGGGAGGAGAGACAATTGTAGCCATATATTTGATTATTATGAATATAGATGCCACATTTTCTTTTAGGGTCATTTGAACACCCTCCAACGACAAAAATGATACCAATAAGACAGAGCCTACATTTTTTAAAGTACTAACAAAATCTCATCCTCCAATCAACTATTTCTTTGTTAACTTTAATGGAACTCCCTCAATGAATGAAACAAAACTTTTTCTATCATTTAACTGTTTTAAGTTAATTTTTATTTTTTATCAGATGATTTATCTATCTATAGTAGAAATTATCCTGTTCATTATTATAATCTCCCATCTTTATAAATAATAGTTTACTGTGTTTTTTTAGTGTTTTTTTTAAATTTTATACATATTTGTTTTCTTCCAGTTAAATAGCTAAGGATTTTTAGTTCTATTTCTCAAACATTCCAAAACTTTTTACAATCTTTCTTGTACCACCACTGCTAAAATCTTCCCAATATAATTATGCCACTTTTGGGAGAGACTTAACCAAATGTCGGGTTTAGCTTTATTAGAATTATTTGCAAGTTGCACTGCAAAGTCAGAGTCTATATGATTACATTTTTCTTCCTATAATTCTTTTTGTTTTTCCTTTGTTCAATAATGGCCATTTCCTCCCTTAACTTCCTATGTTCTCTTACTGAGTTGTCTTTGTTTTCTCTTTAAATGTTCTGAGAGAGCTGTCAAATGCCTGTAAATGTTTTTGTCCAAATGCTCAACATTTTCAAACACACCCTCAGTTCCCATTTATTGTTTTCCTTGAAGTCAACTCTCTTGCTTTTCTTCAACCTCCTGCTTCAATTTAAACTGGCTGCTTTCTCAGTATATGTAGGATTAATGTTTCACCTCTCATTTGGTTGAGATTTACTCTGTCTGGATCCTAAGTCCCATTCTTTTTCCTTGGTTTTGCTAAGTACACTAGCTAGTAGCTTTCTAAGAAAGAGTGCTTGGAAGTACATTTTCTGAGTCTCTTTATAATATAGAAATGTATCAGTTATACCCTGAACCAATAGTGGTGGTTGGTGGGGTAAAGAATTAAAGTTTGGAAATAATTTCCTGTCAACATTTGAAAGGCGTAACTCTGCAGTCTTCTGGCATGCAATGCTGGAAGTCTGATGCCATTCTTACTCCTAAACCTTTGAAAACTTCATTCAGCTGCTGGTGTTGCAATGAGGCATGATGAGAAGCCTTGGTGTGGATTCTTTTTCACCCAGTGACCTCTTTCAATCATGAGGACACATACCCTTCTGTCCTGGGAAATTTCCCTTTATGATTTATTTGATAATCCCTTAGGCTTCATTTCATCCATTCTCTCTCTTTCTGGGTTTTTTAACAATTCTATCTTCTAATCACTTTATTGATTTTGTGGGGAGGGGGCTATTTTTTTTTTTAATTTTTAAGCTTAATTTCATTTTTGGTTTCTTATCCCTACTCCCATTTATAGCACTCTGCGTTTAATTTCAAGAATATGCTATAGCATCTTCTCTTAATTCTCTAAAATAATTAAAAATAGATAAAATTTTTGACATATTATTCTGTCCCCTGTGTTGAATCCATTTTTCTTCAGTTTCTTTTTTTCAGTTTCTGTTGAAGGCTCTCCTCAAGTATCTGGTACTCCTTGGCTATCAACTTGTAATGTAGATTAAGGCATTAAATAGCTAATAGAATTTCCACATGCTGGGGAAGTTCCTTCCAACTAGAGGCCTTCATAGGAGAGTGATTGGATAGCAACTCTGATTCTTACTATAATTCCTTCAAATACTAATATCTGCATTCTTTAGAGTTGTTCTATATCTCCTAAGAAAATGTCTCTAGTCTTTTGCCTGAGTGTGTGAGGGTATAATGGGTGGGTAATATATCTTGCTGATCTTACACTAGGAACGGGGTAGGGTGACTTATGATTCACTTTTCATGCTTTCCTAAATGCCCATATCTTCTGTCTGGTATCTCAGTACAACTCACTACCATAAACACCAGGACAAACTATATAATTTGTGGGGCCCAGTGCAAAACATTTGTGGCTCATTGATAAAAAAAGTATGACTAAGAATTTTAAGATTACAACAGCAAAGTATTATACAAGTAAGGGACCCTTTTGAGTATGGGACTCTGTATGATCACACAGCTTGTACAAACATGAAGGTGGTCCAGACAAACACACTTACACTGTCCCCCACTCTGCCTTGTTCAGTTTCTCCAGAAAAGAATGAATATCCTGTCTTCTGAGAGATAGGAATAGGGTACCTGTTTGTCTACAAGGCATGAGAGGGAAGATGTGGGGAATGAATTTTGAACAAATCCACATGTTTTTCATATTATACCTCATTCCCATTTGCTGTGATTCTTGGAAACTCTAAGAATCTAGGCTTTTCAGGGTTCTATGGGAAAGCCACTTCTCACAATTTCATACATGGTCTACTCCTCAAAATAAGTTACTTCGCTTCTTTTCATCTTGCAAAACCTTGATGACATCTGTTATCTTGTCTCCTCTCCCATTCTGCTTGTGCTTTTGTGGTAATATCTTTATTTTTTAACTGTCATTTTGGGGGCATATCAAATGAAATATATATAAAAGCATTTTGTTTTTCAAGTCACCATTTTTAGCCAGAATCATGGTAGAGCATTTAGCCATTTTATTCTTATATTTTATTTATATAAGATACCTCTTTTTACCCTCCAATTACTTCATATGTTTCCACCTTTGGCTAATGAAAAGATAAATTTTACTGTGCTGAGTCATTTAATATTTTGAGTTCTAACACATTTTGCTTTCAAATGCCCATTTCTACCACCTCTTCCCACTTCTTAAAAAAAAGGCACATTTTCTGGAAAACAGAGTAGACTCTGCTGTATTCTTATTGACCCAAATATTTCAGGACAGGGTATGTCTTGTTCTAGCCAAACTGCTGGCTGAAGAAGATAAGATATTGAATTTTTGATTGCAAGCCATTATAAAACTACCTGTTTTTTATCAACTAACATATAATCAGTAGTTAACTATTCTCCATTGGTTTCAAGACAAAAGCCTCAAATTTAATTAGATATCTGAGGCACAGCCAAGAACTTAGTGACCGATAATCATTCTGACAGAACTAAAACTTGAAGAAGTTGGATGGCAGTAGAAAATCTTCAGTTTTAATGAAGGAATGGAGTGTGTTGAGCTTACACTGTGTATATATACAAATGTAATACCATTTTAAACAGAATTCTTGGTTCAGGCTTCAACCAATGCTATTTCACTGTGCCTTGCTTAACTTAAAATTAATACAAGTGTGCTGTGTCAGTACCCGAGTGTTTAGCAGAGCTGAAGAGACAGTAAGCTATCAAGAGAATTAACTGGAACAGATCCAAATTCTCAATGATCTCAGCCATCTCACAATCATAGAAGCCAAATATAACCCCAATCTCCCAACTGGTAGTGTACTGACCATCTAATTAAGGAGCAAAACTGTCCAAGGTGATTTAAGATGTAGCTTCATTCTACAGTGAAATGGATGTCTTGTCAAAAATCTGATAAAATATTCACTACTACAGCCTATTCGACCCAGATGCAACTCAACCAAATTGTAGAATGGAGACTGGAGAAAAGGCTTTATATTTTCTTCCTTCTGAACATTAAAAAAAAAAAAAAATTAAGCACTTCTCTTCCTGTTTTATTTACCTAGGACTGTGGGAATGTCTTCACTACACTTCTTAGAGTTGGGAAAATAAATGAGTATCTATGAGTAAATGTAATTCATTTTGTCAGACAACTATTTTGGAGGGAGGCAATTACGATGTTCTACTTGTAGTTTGACCTGCCCTACCCTGGACTTTCTTGAGACAGAAATGTAAACAGAAGCGAGAGTCTGGGGCTAAAGATCTTGTTAGCCCTGATCATAGAGAACTGAAGACTTTTAAGAGGTCATTCTTTGCATCTGCCTGACAATGGACTTCCCAAAGTTTATTCTCCATGAAATTTAAGGCTACTGCCTTTTAATCTTACAAAGCTAACGTATCTCATTTTTTATTTACCCAACAATGGAAAATAATTCTAATCACTCTTGACTCAACAGATTTAAGCTGTAAAGTGAATTTTCTTTATCTGACGTCTCTACTGAGTAGGATTCCACTGACAACATGTATGTTGATGTCCTCTAAAGTAGAGTGAATTTGTGAAAATGTAGAAATACCAAACTAGCTGGAAATTCTAGTCTCTAGTTCAGTTCTGTGACCTCTAGTTTGGGGACTTGGAAAAATAACTCAGATTCTTTGGATATCATTTAACTACTCTTTAAATTGAGAACAATATAATTTGCTCATTATTTTTAGCTGAATTCATCGTGTTTCCTCCATATCAAGTCTTCTGCTACCCGCATAACCTGATCTACCTGAAATTAAATCTGTTACCTTATTTTAGTCCCCATAATAATCCTACTAAGAGATGAGCCATTAATACATGGATCAGAGAAGTTAAGTTACTTGAAGGATATCACACAGTTCATAAACAAGAGAATCAGAATTCACAGTTAAGTCAACATGGCGACACAATTTATGACCCTATGTCATACTACTCTATTTGACTGCAGACAAACTATTTTACCTCCTTTTGACACCAAGTCCTAATCTATGTAGTGGCACAAAAAGTAGTGCTATTCAGAGGGAGGAACATTCCCAAACCCATTCTAAGAGGCCACAATCACCCTGATAGCAAAACCAGACAAAGATGGCACAAAAAAGAAAACTGCAGGCCAATTTCACTGATGAACATAGCTGTAAGAATCCTCAACAAAATACTAGCAAACAGAATCCAACAGCACATTAAATGGATCATACACCATGATCAAGTGGGGTTTATGGCAGGATGCAAGGATTCTTCAATATATGCAAATCAATCAATGTGATACACCATATTAACAAACTGAAGGATAAAAACCATATGATAATCTCAATAGAGGCAGAAAAAGCTTTCACAAAATTCAACACCCATTTATGACAAAAACTCTCCAGAGCTGCAGTGAACAGACTTATATACACTATCATGTAAAATAGATAGCTAGTGGGAAGCAGCCTCATAGCACAGGGAGATCAGCTCGGTGCTATGTGACCACCTAGAGGGGTGGGATAGGGAGGGTGGGAGGGAGGCACAAGGGGAGGAGATATGGGGATATTTGTATATGTATAGCTGATTCACTTTGTTATAAAGCAGAAACTAACACACCATTGTAAAGCAATTATACTCCAATAAAGATGTTAAAAAATAATAATAACTCTCCAGAAAGTAGGCATAGAGAGAACTTACCTCAACATAATAAAGGCCATATATGACAAACCCACAGCCAACATCGTTCGCAATGGTGAAAAACTGAAACCATTTCCTCTAAGATCAGGAACAAGACAAGGATACCCACTCTCACCACTATTATTCAACATAGTTTTGGAAGTTTTAGCCACAGCAATCAGAGAAGAAAAAGAAATAAAAGGAATCCAAACTGGAAAAGAAGAAGTAAAACTGTCACTGTTGGCAGATGACATGATACTATACATAGAGAATCCTAAAGATGCTACCAGAAAACTACTAGAGCTAATCAATGAATTTGGTAAAGTAGCAGGATACAAAATTAATGCACAGAAATCTCTTGCATTCCTATACACTAATGATGAAAAATCTGATGGATAAATTAAGGAAACACTCCCATTTACCACTGCAATAAAAAGAATAAAACACCTAGGAATAAACCGACCTAAGGAGACAAAAGACCTGTATGTAGAAAACTATAAGATACTGATGAAAGAAATTAAAGATGATACAAACAGATGGAGAGATATACCATGTTTTTGGATTGGAAGAATCAACATTGTGAAAAACTCTACTACCCAAAGCAATCTACAGATTCAATGCAATTCCTATCAAATTAGCACTGGCATTTTTCACAGAACTAGAACAAAAATTTCACTATTTGTATGGAAACAAAAAGGACCCTGAATAGCCAAAGCAATCTTGAGAAAGGAAAATGTTGATGGAGGAATCAGGCTTACTGATTTCAGACAATACTACAAAGCTACAGTAATCAAGACAGTATGGTACTGGCACAAAAACAGAAATATAGATCAATGGAACAGGACAGAGAGCCCAGAGATAAACCCACGCACATATGGTCACTTCATCTTTGATAAAGCAGGCAAGAATATACAATGGAGAAAGACAGCCTCTTTAATAAGTGGTGCTGGGAAAACTGGACAGCTACATGTAAAAGAATGAAATTAGAATACTTCCTAACACCATATGCAAAAATAAACTCCAAATGGATTAAAGACCTAAATGTAAATCCAGATACTATGAAACTCTTAGAGGAAAACATAGGCAGAACACTCTATAACATAAATCACAGCAAGATCCTTTTTGACCCACCTCCTAGAGAAATGGAAATAAAAATAAACAAGTGGGACCTAATGAAACTTAAAAGCTTTTGCACAGCAAAGGAAACCATAAACAAGACAAAAGGACAACACTCAGAATGGGAGAAAATATTTGCAAATGAAGCAACTGACAAAGGATTAATCTCCAAAATATACAGGCAGCTCATGCAGCTCAATATCAAAAAAACAAAAAACCCAATCCAAAATGGGCAGAAGATCTAAATAGATATTTCTCCAAAGAAGATATACAGATTGCCAACATACACATGAAAGGATGCTCAACATCACTAATCATTAGAGAAATGCAAATCAAAACTACAATGAGATATCATCTCACACCAGTCAGAATGGCCATCATCAAAAAACCTACAAACGGTAAGTGCTGGAGAGGGTGTGGAGAAAAGGGAACCCTCTTGCACTGTTGGTATGAATGTAAATTGATACAGCCACTATGGAGAACAGTATGGAGGTTCCTTAAAAAACTAAAAATAGAACTACCATATGACCCAGCAATCCCACTACTGGGCATATAACCTGAGAAAACCATAATTCAAAAAGAGTCATGTACCACAATGTTCATTGCAACACTATTTACAATAGCCAGGACATGGAAGCAACCTAAGTGTCCATCGACAGATGAATGGATAAAGAAGATGTGGCACATATATACAATGCACTATTACTCAGCCATAAAAAGAAATGAAATGGAGGTATTTGTAATGAGGTGGATGGAGTTAGAGTCTGTCATACAGAGTGAAGTAAGTCAGAAAGAGTAAAACAAATACCGTATGCTAACACATATATATAGAATCTAAAAAAAAAAAAAAATGGTTCTGATGAACCTAGGTTCAGGAAAGGAATAAAGATGCAGATGTAGAGAATGGACTTGAGGACACAGGGAGGGGAAAGGGTAAGCTGGGACAAAGTGAGAGTGTAGCATTGACATATATACACTACCAAATGTAAAATAGATCGCTAGTGGGAAGCAGCTGCATTGCACGGGGAGATCAGCTCAGTGCTTTATGATCACCTAGAGGGGTGGGATAGGGAGGGTGGGAGGGAGACGCAAGAGGGAGAGGATATGGGGATATATGTATACATATAGCTGAATCACTTTGTTATACAGAAGAAACTAACACAACATGGTCAAGCAATTATGCTCCAATAAAGATGTTTAAAAAAAAAAAAGTAGGGCTATTTCATAGGGCTATGATAGGGTTATGATAAGACAATACATGCATGGCAGTTAGACCTGTGCACCTGTGAAATTAAATTATTTTTATTAAAATTAATTTAATAAGCTATTATTAAATGTTTTAGGCATCTCCAGTGCTTGTCACTTAGGTCCCATTGTCACCCATTAGCTGGCTGGAAAGGTTCTAAATAGGAGTAGGCAGGACTCTGCAACAGGGACTACCATGTTCTTCAAAGGATTGGGAGGCCCACCATGCCCCATTGTCTCCTGGGAGTTTTATCAAACCATTGCCAAATAAAGGGTAAGCAGTGCGCACTTTCTTAGTTTGTATCAGCAATGAAAAGCCTTCCCTGTTAGCCAAAGCTCCTACTCTAACACCAGAAAGCATTTAGACCATTGCAGCTGGCCATTCTCCTGGGTTTCAGGACATCTCACAAAGACTGAACAGATTATATACCTAGTTAGGGTTTAGAGAGCAAGAATAAGATTTGGGACAGCCTAAAATCTGTCATTAACATTAGTAGCTTTGTTAAGGGAACCACTGACCGAAACCGCCCACGCTGGCCAGGCACTATAGCAACCACTTGCATGAATTATCTTACACCAGGAGGTCCTGGTAAGGAGCTGGAACGAACAAGCTACCACCAACCGGAAGAATTCGGGAAAGGTCAAAAGGAGAGAGGAGATGTTGAACAATGCGCGCCACCAGGAAGGACCCTGAGTCAGAATGATTGGCCAGAGACAACCCAGAAACTAACCCCATTATCATAAAACCCGACACTGCAAGCCACGTGGCAGAGCAGTTCTCCTGGGTACCCTTACCCTGCTGCTCTCTGCCCGGGGGCCCCTTTCCAGTAAAGTCTCTTGCTTTGTCAGCATGTGTGTCTCCTTGGACAATTCATTTCTGAGTGTGAAACAAGAGCCCACTCTCGGGCCCTAGAAGGGGTCCCCCTTTTTGCAACAGCTTCCCTCCTTTATCATGTGAGCATTGTTTTTTCCCACTGGATCCTCAGACTGATGGATGACACGCTACATTATCTCTCAAAAAGCCAAATGCTGTAAGACAGTTGCAGGTGGAGTGACGTGCTGGTAACCAGAACCCATTCTAATTTTCTGCAAACATGGTGGTTAATTCCTGGAAGTACTGACCTGGTGCTAGAAATGAAGACTGAGGCCATTTTGGATTGAGATGTATGCGTTTTCTCAGATTAGGACTTCCAGACCATCATCAAGTCATCTTAAGGTTTCAGGTGGCCGTTCCACTCTCCTCTCCCCCCACGCCATCCCTCTTGTCCCCCCAGCCCCATGATCTCTCCATCACTATCTGGAACTCCAATCTCACCTCACTGAAACAAGCAGCCACAAAGTCCCCTGGAAAGCCTGCAGATGTATTAAAGCCTGGTTTCTGCGGCACAGCTCTCAGGGCGTCTGTGCAGCTGTCAGGATTGATGTGCTTTAATGGTTTTCTTGAGAGAAGCCGCCTGTGTGAAATAGTTGCCTCTTGAACTGGCCAAATACTTGTTACTGGTCTTCCCTGCTGTGTGAGGTGGGATGACCCCTGACTGATAAATAAGAGTCTGGGTTAAAAGGGAGCCCCTTAAAAATAAATATCATTCCTTTTGCCTTTCGATTCTAAAGCGCTGTTTTTCAAAGAGCCTCAGGTTTCTCATCCTTTGCCGGGTAGCAACATTCCCCATAATGAACTCCCCACATGAAATGAGAATGTATATATGTAGGGCAGGAAGGCCTGCCTCTGTTTTGGGAGAGCAGAGTGACAAGTGCTGCTTGTTTATTTTGTATTACTGAAAGGCATAAGAGATGCCCCTGTCACAAAGCCACAGAAGAATGACTGGGGAGAAGGGTAAAGCCCCAGAATGAATCCACCTTATGGAAGGACAAAGATGGTTAATCACAGTGTTCCTTAGAAGAAAAGACAATAATCAGAGCATGCTGGGACTCATTTTAAGTTCTTTAATATACATATGCGAATGAAAAATGTTGCCTGCCATATCAGTAAACGAAAGATGTTGCCTCAGTCAGCAGCTACAGCCACCCCAATGGGGGGCCCTAAATAGCTTTCCAGGATGGGAAAGAACAGGGTACTGGCCCTAAATAGCTAAGGTGCCTATCAAAGGAATGATTTCAATGACCCTAGCCTCTTGCATCTTCCCATGCATAGAAAAGTACTAAATTCATTAACTTGAGATCTCTGGTTTCCTTTAATTAATGGTAACCTTTTGATATTCCAACTACCCGGTTTTTGTTGCAGAAACTCCTATACATCCTGGCTCCTCCCTGACCTCTTCACAGCAGTCCCTCAGAGCATCTGAGAAGCTGCCTCCGGGGCTTAAGTCCACTAAATAAAACATAATTCTCAACTCTTAGGTCGTGCACTTTTTTTCAGTCGACACATATGTCCTACCAAAGTCAGTATTTTGCAGATTAGTTTCCTAATGGATTCTGTAAATACGACAAGGACACCAAGCCCTAAACAGGGAAGATCAGAGGTAAAGACTGAGGAGATGAAGTGGGGACAGGAGAACTGTGGCAATATTCGAAGTGGCATTTAGAAGAAAGAACAGACTGGAAGAAGGCAAGGAATTAAATAACTGATGGGATTATGTGGGTTCATTTTTGTTTCCCAGTCTTCTGGGCACACTTGGGATCTTGCTTTAAATATTTTTGCCTTAGTAGAGTCCAAGCATAGACACAGTTTAGTTATTTTAACCTCTGAACCATTTCAGGTAGAAGAGTCACTGGTACATTTATTCTGGACACCAAAGTAGGAGAATGGAAGCAAATACCAAGTTAAAGTAGCTAGTCAGGCTAGCTAAAAAAAGAAGAAAAAAAAAAAAAAGCACTAAACCAACCAACCTTAGAACACATGCCTGGCTTTGATTAAGAAATGTCTTCCAGATAGCTTTGTGATTTCAGCTAAGAACAGGACTGTTGCCAATAGCAATCACAGTGCAGAAGGCTTACGGTCATTTGTCTTTTAATCAGCAAAATATTTCACACTTCCCTCACATTCAAAGGTAGAATGTTGTGAATATCTGGAAGTGTTACAGGCAAATGGTTTTCTCTGGAGTATTTTGAATTCATTTGTGCAACAATGAACTGCTTTAGAGAATTTAATACGCATTTACAATTTAATATATAGGTGGAAAATACTTTCTTATTTTCCTCCTCTCTCTTCAGCAGGTCTGTGTATGCTGGAAGCCAATTTTTAATATTATAGATGTGAATCAGTTAAGCTTTTAAATCTGGGGATATTCAATTATATGGAGATTATTTTGGAGAAGCAAAACTTGACTGCAGGTAAAAGTATTTGGTCTCCGTTAACTTTACAAGAGAAAATAAATTAGGCTTATTTCATCAAATAGCTATTTCTTATTAAGTATCTTTATTTATTAGGAAATGATAGCATCTGCTAATCCATAACACATAAGGACTCTTGATAATCAAAACAGCAAAACACTTTTTAAAATATCATTTTCTACAAGATGGTATTTTAAACGAGTTTCAGATTTAGCAGCTCAGTTTCCCTTCCTGTTGTCTAATTGAGACCTCATCTGGGGCCTTCAATTTACTGATCTCAATTTGGAGGCCATCCCTAACAGTTTTATGCCATGAGATTTCAACAGGAAAAGACCCGCATTAAAGAGCTCCATTTTCCCATGTACTGACACAGGTCTGAGGCAGGTTGAGTGATATTGCCTTACAGAGTAAGGGTGAAGACTTTCAGAGGGGATCAGATGTAGGTTGATGAATTTAAGATTGTAGATATTTTCGTTACAAGGAGGGCTACCATGTGGCAGCTGGAACAATTGGTTTTAATTAATCTGAATAAACAGTGGGCTTTGACAAACAAATAATAACCATCAAATTAAACAGCTTTCTGGGGAGAAAACCTTCCAATGTGGCAGTATTGCCTTTGAGCTTTTGAGGGATTATATCTCATAAACTGCTCATTGCATTTCTAACGGAAGAAGCAGGGATGGAGTACATGTATTGAGGAATGGGGGGAGGGATTTGACTTACCTGAAACTGCAGGAATGAAAGAATCACAAAATGCTGGAACTGAACGGGACTTGGGCAATCATTTATACCATTCCTCCCTTTTAGGGTCCAAAGAAGAAAGAGAATTGAACTGTAGGCAGATAGAAATAGAGAGAGGCAGATGGAGACAGGAAGGACCAAAGCCAGAGCCAGAGTGAGAGAGAAAAATCTATGTTCAGTACGTTCTATTTACTAAAAATGGAGAATAGGTAACAACTTTAAAAATCATAATAACAAGGTTTTGAAGCTTCAAATAACTGGATATTCCACTAATGCATTGTATCCATGATGTCCCCAGAAGTTTGAGATGAAGAAGCACCCTGGACTTACATCCTACTATGGGCAGAATCATTATCAAATGCATTGTTCCAAGAGATCTTTGCATCAATATTGAACCTATATCACCATATTCCAATATCCACTGAAGGGAAGTGTTACATATATTTAGCCACCATTCCCTGTCTGTGGACTTCCTGGTAGTTTGACTAGAATGGACTCGTACATAATAGTAGCATAAGCAGCTTAGCTTACTATGACTCTGTCCACATTGCTATTCTCTCTGACTCCCATATAAAACCAGTGCAGAAAGCTCCAGATGGCTGTTTCTCTTCCAGGAAGGAGCCCCTTCAATCCTGGGATGCGGATTGTGAGACAACACCAATAAAAATTCTAATTGGTATTTTCCCAACTTCGGTCACTTCTTCAAACTCCAGACTTACATTTCCATTTTTTGGATGGAGTCATTGACACCTTTGCTAAGCTATAGTCAAGTAGAAGGGTAATGGCCAAAATCTCAAGTGGAAAATAAGCCCTCTGAAAAGCCAAGAAGGATGCTCTAAAAGTACCACAATCTCTGTATCTAGACTTCCTTTCTTTCTCCTTTTAATTATTAATTTTTAAAATTTTCTCAAATTTTTCTTTCCTGAGACCAGCAGTGCCTTGGTTTGTCCCTAAGTATTTAAGTTAGGATTATTGGAAGTTTTACTCTACAGAAAGGATACAGATGTATTATTGGGTGGCAAAGGTACTAACTAGAAACAAAGACACACAGCTTCGATGACATCTTTTTCAGTATTTCATTGTGTCAGGGTGAATTCATTCTATGTGAAAAGTCATGGCTTCTGCTCTTAAGATGCACATAAAATACAGTTGCAACTCTTACAAGTTGGTTTTTTTTCCTTCTACAATCACAGGAAGAAAGGTATAGAGTATTCTGTAAGACAGTGGAATGGCAGTGGTAGGGGAGAGTATAGTAATTAGGATCTGAGGCTAGTGGTCTGTAGGGCAGCACTAGGTGAAGAAGGCAACTCATGAAAGCATCTTTGGTTGCCTCCTGTTTTTCATGAATATACCCATCCCACCCTATCTCCCATGGCAAGATATGCTCACTGGCGATGTATGCTACCCAACATACCCAATGGGCATGCAAGTGTGTGCATGCACACACACACACCTGCACCCACATCATTCTATCTACCAAAAGAGCTGCACGTGTCTTTCTTAACAACATCCCACATTTTTTGCTTTCCTCAAAGCCAAAACTGGCTTTCTCCCATTTCCCTGGGATTATCATGTTATCTCCTGGGTATAATAATGAAGAGCTAATAAAAGAGTTCTTTCACACGCATTGACAAATACAGTGAAATAGTGTCTGGACGTTCTGTAGCATTCATTCTGTGACACCATTCCTAGAAACTTTTGGTTCATTAACTTTTGGGGGGCATCTAGAGAAGAAATATTTAGTTAAAATCAAGACCCATAAGTGCAGTCCTGCATTTTAGTACTTTAGTACTCGGGCAGATGTTTGCTGCCCCCAGCCCACTGCTGGGAAGGCAGCTGGTCATTCTTCATTCCTCATGCTTTGCTCAGTAAAGGGCATCCCTGGGGAGAGTTTGAAATGTGTGCTGACAGCAGGTAAAATCTTCTGTCCGTTCAATTGTCAGATTAGATAGACACTTGGAGATAGTACCTATAATTGGATGTGTGTGTGTGTGTGTTGAACTCTTTCCCACCACAGAAGAACAGAGAGAACTTTCCACTGGCAAAATTTCCATCAAGGCTTAAGCAAATGAGTATGACGCACAGTATCTCCCACCTCCTCTTAAAGACACAGGTAAAACGCTTCCCATACTCTTCTGCATGGTCATCCTAAGGTTTTCTGTTCCATCCTTAATTGTAGTCTGGAGCATTCTCAGAGCTATTTTCATCTGTGAGTAGTTATGTGTTTTTTTGGGGTGGGAGTAGGAATGGCTGGGACCTCGCAGTCTGCCATCTAGCTGACATTAGTCTGTTATAAATCTATAATAGTTATTTTAATGGTTATATAATATTCCATTATGGTTATAATATTCCAACCAAAAGGTTAACTTATAATAATTCTAGTCTATTTACCATTCTCCAATTGTACTACTGCTACATATGTTTTTATGTATTTTTGATGTTACAAATAAAGATGTAATGGTCAAGTTATTTTTTAAGACAAAGTAAAAACTAAGTATATAACTGTTGAATCAAAATCAATCAGTGTTTCTAAGTAAAATGTGGCTTTCACAAGCAAATTGAAGAATCAGAAAAGAACAGAAAAATTTGAGGAATAATGCAGATCATAATGTAAATGATAAGGTGATTTTTAGAGAACTCGCACACTTTTTAAATGCAAAACTCAAGGTGCCTTCAAGTTCTCCCTGTTATAAGTATTTGCTGAAACTTATTAGTTTATAAAAAGTGTCACTTTAAACGTCAGCTTCACTGCTGTGGATTCATGTGATTGGGCCTAAATAATATTTATAAGATAAATTTTGAACAAAGTTATCACTTTCAAAAACCTATAGTAACTAACTATAAACAAGTATTTCTGGGTAAAATCCTGGTGGATCCTAATTACTTGATAACTAGTTATAAATAGTGGCACTTTGAACACAACTAATTAATGAATTTGAATCCTTAAAAACATTTGGTTCCTTTTAGTAGGTTAAACATATCTTTATACAATATCATTCATACTAAGGTACTCAGCAAAACTTTTCTTCCTAGAGACAGTCTAAGGTAAGTTGGAGGCCAAGCCAAGTCAAATGATGATAACTCACCACTTAGAGGAGTGTAAATTAATACTTCTCTGTATGGTACAGTGAGAGGAGGGAGGATGAACAATTTATTTGCTTCCTAAGTGACTTCTACTTATTTTTTTTATGTATGTATTTAGTAAGCACAAGTTCTGAAGCTTAGCTGCCTTCCCTGCTTTGAATTTGTCCTAGATATTTCCAGGACCCTATTGTGACTGACATTGACTCAAACAGCCTCTGCTTCTAAAATCTACACATATTATGTCTTCTCTGTATAATTATGATACCTCGAGTGAGTATAAACTCTTTCCTATTAAAAGTCAATAAAAGTTGCAATAAATATTAGGAAAAAGACAGTTGAACTTCAACTCAGGAGGGTCTCTTAGTAAATGTAGAAGGTAGAAGTGACCTTTATTCTCATGATGACCCAAAGCAGTGATAAAGGTTTCCTATGTGAGCCTGTGAAATGTTCTCAGCTCTTTCCTTCTTGGGTAGTGATGCTAATATGTTGTGAAAATGTGGCCCTTTTTTGCATATAGCTATATAACAGTATAGTAAAATGGAGCCAGGAGTGAGATTAGTCCTCAAAATGTGTGTCATCTGCTTCCTTTGATGATGATGATGATGATGATGATGATAAAGACAATAACCATTATTAAGTACATACTATCTTCATGGCACTCATTTAAGTGCTTTGTACTGATATATTTTTTTCAGTCTTTAATCTTCACTAGCCTATGAGGTTAATGTTATTTTTATGCCAATTTTACAGATAAGGAAACAGGTTTAAGTTCACGATTATACAGGTGTTATGAGGTGGAGCCTGGATTGGATTCCAGGCAGTCTGGTTCCAGAATCCAGTTGTTTAACAACCCTGTACTTCTGCCTTTGGTGGAAATTTACAATGAAATTATCAAATTCTCTGAGAGTGCTGAATGAATTCATTTCAATTAGCACTTATCAAGTGCTTTTGTGCCCAGCATCTAGTATACATTTTATAGAAGGCTTTGAGAGGCAGGTTAAGCCACATCACCTGGTTTTGCATAGGCAACTCTCTTAGTCAACTCAGGTTGCCATAACAAAATTCCACAGACTGCTTAAACAACAGTTATGTAGGGCAGGAAGTCCAAGATCAAAGTGCTGGCCAATTTGGTTCCTGATAGAGACTCTCTTCCTGGCTTGCACTGTGTGCTCACATTTGGAGAGAGAGAGAGAGCGAGAGCAAGAGAGGGAGGGAAAGAATGCTCTCTGGTATCTCTCCTTATAAAGGCACTAATACTATTATGAGGGACCCACCCTCACGACTTCCTCTAAACCTAATGTATTAATAAGGGATCGCCAGAGAAACAGAACCAATAGTCTACCTCTCTCTTCTTTTAGATGTTCCAACCATACCTTGCATGAAATGTTCATGCAAGACAGGTAAAACAGTATTTAGAGGCAAGATACCCTTTTCCTATTAATTGGCATCAGGCAGATAGAAATTCTCCAAACCAATGGCACAGTCCTACTTAAGGATAAAGTTCAGGTGCCAGCCCCAGGGATAGAGCAGGACCCACCAGGTTGCTATACCCAGTTGTGCAAGAGAAGGGAGAATCTCTATATTTTAGCAATTGCTTATATAGAAATCTTTAATGGCACCAATGAAAGCCCACTTCTAGCATTTGTCATGTTCTTTAACAAGTTTGCAATTTCATCAATAAAATTTATTTCTGAAATTGTTCATTAGTGAAGCAGTTGTTTCCTCTTAGGATATGAATAACAAAAATGCTTGGAGTGGTTGCCTCTGAAGTAGGTTCTTCCTGATTAGATGGTTAGCTCAGTACTCCCAGAGTGTGCATTCCTGTTGAAATCAACTAAACCAAAGTTGCTGCTTAAGAAACAGCCATGCACACATAATACTGCACTGTCACATTCAAGGAAAGATGAACTACAAAACAAAGAGTACTACTCACAGTCCTAGAGGGAGAATTTGATGATATAATGTATGTAAACATTTACCACAGCAGCTAGTAAAAACAACACTCAAACTTGAGAGGTTTTCATATTTCACTGAATAGTAGACATTAATTGTAAGATGCACCACTATTTTATATATCTCAGCAGGAAAACCAAAACTGCCCCAAAAGAGGAGATTAGTAAGAAAATGGTGCTTAAAGCCATGATATAAAAGAACTTTATGCTCCTTGCAAGGGTAAACTAGCAGTACACCCACCATGCAGAAAGAGACCACAAGGAAACCTGCATGTCTCAAACTTGGCACCAATTAGAAGGAGAGGAAAAGAAAATCTCCCCTGAATAGTTTTTTTTTAACCAAGTACATATTCATTCAAGTTCAAAGTCTGAAGACTACCAGTGCAGTTCCAAAACCTGAATTTAATTTAAAGTGATCTCTTAGATGGGTAGTGGCCAACCTAAGTGAACTGACAAGCCAATGTAAATTCTCTCTCAAAAACAATTTCAATTCAGACAGAAGGCAGACAGCAATGTAAGACACTGTTGATTTTAAGGCACATCCTAATTTCAGATAAATGAATTAACATGTGAAAATATGTGCATATTATAGCCAATGAAAATATGATTAATTTATTACTTCATTTACTTGAATTAAACAATCTCTACTCAATGGATTTCCTTTACAATGGGCATTACACTACTATAGAGCATTTGAGTAGATTCTGGGTATGGTTAAATAATGACTGACTATATTTATGCTGCCAAAGGATCTGTAGAAAGAGATAATTTCAAAGCTTTATTCCAATATCTCACTGGCATTGACCTCACCTGGCTCAAAGAGAAAGGCTTTCCTTTTGTTGACTTGTCATCAAACTTCTCTAATGGAAAAGAAACCCTTTGGAGAGCAGGCCTCTGGGAAGCCTCTTTTATAACATTAAGTTCTTTCAGGTTCATCCTTTGATTCTTAGTAGATCTCCAGCAGATGTTTCTGTACCTCTGAAGTACAGTTGTTGGAGTTTTAACTTGATTAAGCTGTCACTCAGAATTGTTGTTTATATCATCGATCCAACATCAAAAAGCTGCCATGCCATGGATCTGATATCAAAAAGATTTGGAGTGACAGCAGGAGCAGATGGAGTATTACATCCTGAATGTTCATCTCTAAATCATTCTGAGGTTTCCTCCTCTGGAAATAAATCAGGGCTGGCTGTGGGAAACTCATATCCTCAGATTAACTCCAGGACATATACAGAAAACACTGAATCAATTGTTTGAGTTGGGAGATAGTCTGAACTGGTAGGCTTCTCAAACTTGCATTTGAAAGATATCAGAGATTTTGTCATGAACTTTTTATTTCTAATAATTTTAGGTTCAGAGAAATTTGCAAAGATAATACAAAGTTCCTAGCAACCCCTCACCAAGTTTCCCCTTGTTGACTTAAAGAAAGGCACACAACATAAGTTGTTGTGAGTTTAAGTTTTATACTGGGTCTTGCTGAGGACTATAGCTGGGGAGACACTCCCTCAGTTAGCTCTGAGGAAACTGCCCCGAAGAGGTGGGGGAAAAGCCAGTTTATATATGACTTTTGTCTAGGGAATACATGCAGTCAAGCATACATCTTGGTAAAGACTACTGCTAATCACTAAGAACAGATATCTCAAGTTAATAATTTTAGTACTTTTCTATGAATGTGAAGGTGCAAAAATCTGGGGTCATTAAAATTCTTCTTGGGATATGCATCTAAGTATCTAAGGGTCCTGCTTGTCCAAAGCACAGAGTGCCTCATTCTGTTATCTTCTTAATTTCCTCTCCGGGTGCACAGTCAATCAGAGACCGTAGTGCGTTCAGACTTAACCCTTAACTAATAACCTACTGTACAGCACCAGGAACTCTATTTGGTGCTCCGTAATGACCTATATGGGAATGGAGTCTAGAAGAGAGTGGATATATGTATATGTACGGCTGATTCACTTTGCTGTACAGCAGAAACTAATACAACATTGTAATCAGCTATACTCCAATAAAAAATTAATTTAAAAAATTAAATTATTAAAAAAAAAAGACTTAACTCTTGTAGGACTCAGTGGTGAGCAATGCTCTTTATTCTTTGTTCACACCCTAAGTTAACATCTTATGTCACCATGCTACATTTGTTAGAACTAAGAAACAACACTGATATATTCAAAGGCTTTTAAAATAGTATTCTTTTTCAAAAAGGCTTTTAAAAATACACTGTGAAGCTCCAGACATTATATGAATGCACATGAGATTATATGTAAAATAACCAAGCTTTGTATGAAAGCTAAATTGAATTTATTTTTCACTTTGTTTATGCTATCCCTACACCACCCACTACCTCCTACTTAAAATTTAGATAAAGAACCTCCTTAATCCTGTCAAGGCCCAATTTAAGACTCAGTTCTTCCATGTTCTGTTCCCACTGGCATGGATTTATTCATCCCCAAACTCCTATTATGTATACTAGGTGCTACATAAATTCAGACCCAGTCATATTTCTGATTTGCATAAATAAGTTTTTATTCATAAATATATTATAAGCTTAGAGTTTGGGATATAAAAGACCTCAGTTTGTATCCTGATTTTTCTATCATCCATAGCTGTGTGATCTTGAGCAAGGAGGACTAATATTATTGCTATCTACCTGATAAAATACGTGAATATTAAATAAACTCTTTTACATAAAGCGCTTAGCATAGTCCTTGCGACATAGTACAGAGCCAATAAGTATTAGCTATAACTACTAATACTGTTCCTTCTACACAAAGCAGGGGTCCATGAACTATGACCCATGGGTCAAAACTGTCCCACTGCTCGTTGTGGTATAATCTAGAGTTAAAAATAATTTCTATATTTTTGAATGGTTGAAAAAAATAAAAAGAAGACTATTTTGTGGCATGTAAAAATTATATGAAATTCAAACTCAGTGTCCACAAATAATTTTATTTCAATATAACCCCATTCATTGGTTTAGAATTGTCTGTGGCTGCTTTTGAGCTGCAATGGCAGAGTTCAGTAGTTGCAACAAATACCATGTGGCCCATCAAGCCTTAAATATTTACTATCTGGCCCTTGACAGAAACAGTTTGCCAATCCTTGCTCTAGAAGTTTTGTTTACTGTCTCTCATTTGTTCTCTATAGAAGCATAATAATGCTATATTGTTTTTTTATTTATTTATTTTTTGCTATGGGCATTACCTAAAAGAAACTATCCTTGCTCCAGAGAGGATAACTAGGTCACAGCGCCACTAAGAACCAAAGGTTCTTCATCTTTAAAATGGTGATAGTAATAAATAATACCGATCTCATAGATCTCTCTTATTTAATGAGGATTAAATAAGAATGCATGTGAAGTGCTTGTCAATGTTTCAATCACAAAGTGCTCAGCAAAGAGTGTGTTTTGCTTTAACCCTTCCCATCTGATTTTTCTGGATAATGGAAACCCCTTATCAGAGAGTTCAACCCTCAGACAGCCTTCTCTCAAGCTGAACTCCACACTCTAGCAAATGCCAAACAGTCAGATTCCAGTATGTACGCCTAACGTCTACAGACACTAAGAAGCTGATTAAATATAGGTTCTAGTACAGTGCTGGGCACAAGGTAATTTCTCAGTTATTACCCATTGATTAATTCATTCTCATTTCCAAGTGGCTCATCAGGGACTAACTGGTAGAAAATACCTGCTTCTTATATTAACTGAAGGTAGTATGGTTCTTGTTTTATCCTGATCACATACCTGAGACACTCGCATCTGTTTAATTCTGGGATTTGCAGAAGAATTAATAATGTTTTGTTATTTGGAAATATTTATTGAGCATCGTACTAGGGAAAGTGCTATGTGAAGAGGATAAAATAATGAGCTCAAACAGACATGATGGAGCTTACAGTTTAGTGGGAAAATAGGCATGATTGATATGTTACATAAGGACATCCTACCTTGGCCCAGTGTTAAATGCTGTGAAAAAGAAATATAGGGAGCTATGAAAACCTTTGAGTCTGTCAGTGGTGTGAATGAAGGATGAGTTGGAGTTGATTAGGCTACAAGTGGGGAGGTTTAGAGTAGAAAGAGCATTATATACAAAGGCCTTGTTGCAGGAGGGGGGACAGAGAATATAAAAGATGCCAGGTGAGGGGCCAGTGTGGGGAGGGGTACTAAAGCCGCTTAAAGGAGGTGTTGGTCATAGATGGAACTGGACATGTAGCCAGGGACAGGACCAAGTGTTAGATTGTTCCTTTTTGATCATAAAAGCAATGGACACTGCTTAAAAGCAATCTGGGTACAGCTACCATCACCCTGGGTGTCTCTGCTCTAAAGTAAGAAGAGTAATTTATTTGATAAATATTTGATAAATACCAACTATGTATCAAGTATGGTTCTAGGCACTGAGGATACAGCAGTGAACTTTTTAAAAATCTGTATGCTCAAGGAGCTTGAACTCTAGAGGATCACTACACAAGACTTAGAAAAGTATGGTATAGAACAATATTCATCAACTTCCTTTCTCATGACCCTCTACAACAAACATACACAGAACCCTTTAGACATTTTTTACTTTATTATTCTCTCCATGAAATTTAAATACCACAGATAAGCTGTATAGCTGTTAGGTGCTGCATGTATATCTGTGTTTAATCCATAAAACAAGTAAGACAGTTTGCCCCAATTTTCACCCCACTGGAGGCAAGACTACTTGCATTGAGAATGCACACTATTCATGTATGGACTTGTGACTGAAAGAGAAATTTCTATTTAGGAATAGTTGGCCAGGTATTATCTAGGAGGTGATTTGGCAAATACTAATTCTGCACATTCGTCACTGTCTTGATTAAAAATGATAGATCAGTAATGTTTGTGTTAGTGCCCTGTCCTTACCCAATTTGTTTTCTGAACCTATTTCTCTATTTTTCATTTGTCTCTTAGCCCCAGTATTGCCTTAAAATTTGCCATCACCCTTACTTCCTTATTCAAAAATTCTTTATTCTTAGCTCTATTTACTTGAAGACCTAATATCAAGTTATTCTTTATTAGAATAAATTGATAAGGTTTAGTGATTCTATAAGCAATCTTATATCACCAGTCTCTCCACACCTAAAAATATCCATTCATTTTATTTTGTTCATTGGCTTTCAAAAAGAATTACATTATTACTAAAGAAAATAACGCATAAACATCATGACTATGGGTGGTTTAAATGATAAAGAAAAGTTCAGGAATGGGGGTAGTCTATTTGTATGCAAATATGACAGTCATTGTGCATATTTCAGTGAAGAAACAGTAAATGAATTCATTAAATACAAGATAATAGGGAAACAACAAAAAGGGGTGAATTGTAAATTGTTTTGCAAACTCTGTGTAGACATGCTGAAAAAATCATATTTTAGGCTGCCAGTTTTTAGTGCTGTAAAATGCATTACAAAGTGTTGATGGCATATCTTGGATTTTTGTTTTCTCTGTGCAGAATTAAATTCCAGATTTGCTTTGATCTCACTCTTGTATTTACATTTGCCCCTTTGTTTAAACTGTCTTCTTTTATTTACAGTATGCAGAAAGAGAAGCAGGTTTAAGTCCAATTACTATAACTTCTGCTTGACTTATGTGCACTTAAGCAGTTTAAATCTTGCTTTGGTGACAGGAGATTTTTCCTTCAGGATTCCTCAATAAATCCTTCCAAACCTGATGAATAATTTGATTCACAATCAGTCTCTTCAATGCACAAAATACTAGGTTCCTGAGGATCACTAAGTTTGAGGAGCAAGTCTTGCATTTGGAACACAAGCCAACAGCAGAAACATCACTGGTCTGTGCCAAGTTTGTGCTGTGGCAAAGTGTTGTCGATTTTCTTTTTCTCTGAAAACTATCACAAATTGTCAGTGAAAACTCTTTAGCATGAAATTACCTAAGGTCCTTTATGAAGTGGCTCCCAGCTTTTACTGACCATTCTCTTATTATCCTCAAATCAAACATTTGGCTTCAATGGGATCTCTCTCTATATCCATGCTCTCGTTTGTTCTGGTTTCCCTGCTTGGATAACCATTCTGTATCTCCCTATGAAAATCTTACTCATTATTAAGGCCTAGCTCAAATTTAAATCTCTCTTGGCCACATCAGCTCATACCCACCTATCTCTTCTCTAAACTCTTATGGAAATGTGTTGATAGTCAATTAAAATATATTCACAACCTTTGAAATTCCTCTCTTCAAATAATGAGCCAAATTCCCATCCCTTTGAGTGTGTGCTGGACTCAGTGACTCATTGCTAATGAGTAGAATATGACAAAAGTGACAGTGTGTGAAATCTGAGAATAGTTTAGAAAAGACATTATGGCTTCTAACATGCCCTCTCTCTTAGATAACTTGTCTGGGGAAAATCAGCTGTCATGTTGTAAGGACACTCAAGCAACCCCATGGCAAAGTCCATATATTGAGAAATAAGAAGTTTCCTGACAACATGGATGTGGGTGAGCCACTCTGAACACAGATCCTTCAGCCACAGTCAAGCCTTCAGATGTCTGAAGCCTCAGAGGACATCTTGATAGCAACCAAGCTGAGTTGTATCAACATGCATATAACATGCATGTTTGTATTGTAACCCATACAAACATTGGAACAACAAATGTTTGCCTTTTTAAAACTGATAAATTTGGCGGAACTTTATTACACAGTAAAAAATAATAATGAAGCATCCATTACTCTTCCTTTCTTTCACCTTTCTTGGACAACCTGTCTATCATCAAGGCCTGAATATTTTTTCTCCAAATACATCCAAAAACCATCCATTTTTATTCACCATCACTGCCACAACATCTGTCAGCCACCATCATCTTTCACTATGGCATTATCCTTCCAACTATTGTTCCTGCTTGACCAACCCACTGCCCAGTAAATCCTTTACATTACAGCCAGAGCCAGAGAGATCTCTATTCAACCTGCAGTTATGCTCTACAAGGGCTGAAAAGCACACTGCAGTAGGTAGAATTCTAAAATGGCCCTAATGATTCTTGTTCCCTGGTATATATGCCATGTACAATCTCTGTGTGCCTTCCGGGGTGGGCAGAGCAGGGAAGATGAAATTCACTAATGTGATTAAGTTACATTCTATGGCAATGGTAAAGGGATTTTGCAAATGACATTAGGGTCTCAAATCAATTGATTTTGAGTTAATCAAAGAGGTGATTATCCCAAGTGGGCCTGGCCTAATCAGGTGAACCCTTAAAAAGACCTGGGCTCTTCCTGAAGGGGGAGATTTGAAGAATGAGACATTCTCCTACTCATTTTGAAGAAGTAAGTTGTTGTGTTGTAAGGAGGGTCACATGGTATGGGACAGTGGGTGGTCTCTGGTGAGGGCCTCAGTTCCTACAACTATAAAAAACTGAATTCTGCTAACAATCAACAGGCTTGGACAAGGATCTTGTACCTCAGATGAGATCATAGCTCTAGGTGACCCCTTGATTTCAGCTTTGTGAGGCTGGTAATCCATTGGAATAACTCTTGTTTCACATATTTGATTCAGCAATTTCTTCTTCACACTGCTGCACCTGAATACAACTTGGAAAGGTATTTGTTCCTCCATCCTCCCATTCTTCACAATAGACTCCTTATCGTGTTCCAGGCACTATTGAAGTGCTTTAGAAATATGACCTCATTTAATACTCTTAACAATCAGGGAGGTTGATACTATTATTATACCCATCTCATAGATAACGAAGATGTGGTACAGCGAGCTCTTACTCTCAACAACAAAGTGTTGGGGCCAACAAGAAACTCTAATTCATTAGACCATTATCCAACATTCTATTAGGGAGGGAGGATACCATCCCTTTCTGGTAGTGAGGATGTAGCTAAAGCAGTGAAATGAAGAACATGGAAAATGTGTATCTGGTCACTTCCTTGAAATCTTTGAGGTTTTTTTTTTTTTTCCCTAGTATATTTACGGTAAAATCTGAAACCTTTACTTTGCCTCTAAGCCAATGTATGGTCTGATGTTTTACTCTCTTCCCAGCCTTATTCCATGCTATGCAATTGATAGTTTGTGACTTCATAATTCAACAGTCAACAAACACAAGCAAATGCCTAAGAGGCATTTAAACCCTAGTTACATTGACAAATCTCTGTATACAGAGCAGTCATGTTTCAATACTTACTATGTGCTAAGTCAAAGAAATTCAAGAATGATTATGACACGGTCCCCACTCTCAAGCTGTCAGGTGGAGGGGATGAAGATATAAGTGCTAAGAGCACAAACTGATAACCACAGGCTGGAGAAATGTACATCCTTGCAGAAGCAGCTTTGGCATTTAATGTACTTACCTGTTTTAATGCCTAAACAAAAGGACTGTGATAATTTCTCAATTAGTGGTTTTCACACTTTTTTAAAAAACCACAACTATCAGTAAAAATATATATATATATATTTATATATATAAAATATATAGTGACTGATTTGGTTTGACTGGGAATGTGGAGTAACCAAGGAAGTGGGACCTTTGGTGCTAAAATCAGAACAGTCTTGCAGTTTTTAATCAAAAAAAACAAAACAAAACAAAACTAGGGGATGGCTGGTTGAGTCAGTAGTAACAATCTGGCATATATTATTAACTGTTATGGTCTTTTGTGACAATTGGGCTTGATCTTCTGCAGAAAGGAGGTGAGAATTTTGAAATTGCTTCCACAGATTTATTGTTTTGGCCCTGTAGGCACCTGTCCTTCTTCAAGTGTTGGTTAATGTCATTTTCAGAGAATGGGATCTTCCTAAGAAAATAGCAGATTTTTACTTTTAATAGAATCAAACCAGAATATTTCCTGTGGGAATATAGGGCCCAGCACTTAGCTAGGCACTTCAGAGGCACAGCAAATGAGCATTGTAAGTGGTATTTTACCCTCAAAGAGTTTACAGGTAAGTCAAGAATATAGAAGTAAGTGCCAAAGATCAAAAAATCCACCTGGTACTCAGTGCTGATGAAGTTCCAAGAAGGAAGCGCTAAGTACCAGCTGAAGAAATGGGAGCAGACTTCTTTGGGCTGAGACTGAAACTTACTCTGCACTAGGCACATTGCCCCATTCTTGACAACATCCTATTTAATCTTGGTGTCAGTGAGAATCCTCTTCAGCAACATAAGACAGAAGCCTTTTCAAGCACCTTTTAGACAATTTTTTCTTATATCAGAAATCCAGGGGGTAGGGGTCAAGATAGTGGAATTGGAGGACACAGAATTTGTCCCTCCTCACAAGTTCATCAAAAACACATCTACAAATGGAATAATTCCCACAGAGCTCCTGCTGAACAGTAGCGGTAGACTTCGGACACCTAAAAGAACAAAAGAAAGAAGAAAAAAGAAAAGAAGAATCAAAAAAGAGACCAGCAACCCTGGCTGGTCTGAAGCTGAAGCTGAGCAGAGATCCCCACATTAAGAAAGACTCCCTCGCAGAGGAGAAATCAGCCAGGACAGAAAAGGAACTTCAGGGGATCAAAGGAGAATTCAGCAGACGGTCTGTGGAAGGCAAGACAAAGTAAGAACTGCATGCATCATCTACACCGCAGCTCTGTGCATTCCAGCCTGAATCGTGAGTCGCCTGTTGTGAAGGGGAGCTGGGTGCTGGAAAGAGGGGTTTTGAGTGCAGACCCAGGGAGAGGACAGCTCTCGGCTGTGAAAAGACAGCCTGAAGGGACAGGAGCAAGGGGTGCCACAACCGGGAAAGTCTGTGGAAAAAGCCTAAGACACTATAGCAAAGTCATTGTCAAGCAGTGTGCAAGGGGCAGAGCCGCCATCATAACCCCTTCCCTACCCGCCAGCTTCTTCAGCCTCTGCAGGCATTGGGAGGGGCTCCCACCTGAGCAGGCCCGCCAACCCCTCCGGACAGTGTCGCCTCTGCCTGCATTGGCTCCCGGGGGCCTGAGCACAGCCCACCCCAAAACCTCCTTGGGAAACAGCCCTGGGCAACCTTGCCTGGGACAAGAGTCTGCTGAAGCTGGCAGGGTCAGAGGGCTAAAGCGTAGGGTTGGAAGAACAGACCCGGGAAGAGAAATGCAGTTGGCTGCATGGAGACAACAGAAGGAATGGGAGTAAGGGGACGTGCGCCAGGAATGGCCTTAGAAGAAGCATGGTCTGCCTGGAAAGTGAGGCGCTACTGCTGAGAGGCACGTGGGGGGCAGGGACGACAGAGCTCCCATATGCCAGCTCCTGCTGCTGCAGCTACTGGGAGTACCCAAGTGTGCTCCAAGCATCTGCTGCTTTCCACCTGCGCTCCCACTCACCTGGGCAAGGATCAGACGCCTAAGTGTGGCACACATGCAGAGGTGGGGTTAAAACCAAAATTGAGCCCAAGGGGAGATACAACCAAGGAAGAGAAACACAAACCTTTCTACGCAGTAGCACAAGCTGTGAATTAAATCCCCAAGATCAGTTGGGTAAATCCTGCATTTGTGGAATACCTCAATGGACAATGAGTGTTTCAACATCTGAGACCAGTCTAGCCTTTGCAACACTGGACTTTGTGGGCATGCACGTGGGAATCTGACCAGATCAGTCTGAGCTGGCTCCACAGTTTGCACAACAGGTCCAAAGACGTACCTAGAGGTATGGGAAGACCTCCTGGGGAGGCATCACCAAGAAAATATTCTTATTACTGACATTCCTTGTTGGTTTGTTTCATTTTGTTCAGCTGTTGGTGTTGTTGCTTTTATTATTTTTTATCTTTTATTTTTTATTTTCTACTTTTATTTTTTAATTTTTTATCTTATATTATTTTCTTAATATATATAAAGTATTTATTTTTATATTTTTCCTTTACTTTTTTGTTGCTCTGTGGTTTTTGTCTTGTTTTTGTTCTTCATTTTATATACATATTTTTTCCTTTTCTTTTTTTAATTGTTTTTAGGTGTATATTTTATGTTTAATTCACTTTGTTGTTGTTGTTGATGTTCTTAGCTTGCCCCCGTTTCTGTTTTATTATTCATTCTTTGTTTTCGTTAGTATAATCTTCATCAAATGTTCTCATATTAGAATTCTCTTGTTTGGTTGTCTGTTCCCTTGGTTTTTGTTTTTTGTTTTTTGTTTTGTTTTTGGCTTTGTTTTTGTTTGTTTTTCTTTTCTTTTCTCTGTGTGTGTGAGTATATGTGTGTGTGAGTGTATGTTGTGTTGCTGTTGGTGCTGTTTGTTTGCTGCTGTTCTTGCTATTTGCCCTGAGCTTTGTTTGTCTGGTTTTTGTTGTTGTTTTGTTTTTTGTGTTATGTCTTATTTTGTTTTGTTTTTCTTTTTTCTTTCTTTTCTCTGTTTTTTATCAGGCTGCACTGTGCGGCTTGTGGGCTATTGGTTCCCTGACCCAGGGTGGGCCTGGGCCTTCAGGGTGGGAACATAGAGTCCAGGATGCTGGAAAACCAGAGAATTCTCAGGCCCAGGGAATATTAATCGGCATGGGTGTTCCTGAAGTTATCCATATCAACACCAAGACCCTACCCCACACAACAGCCTGCAGGCTCCAGTGCTAAACAGCTCAGAGCAAACAACCAGCAGGCCAGGAACACAGGCCCACCCATCAGTAGACAGGCTTCCTAAAGTCGTACTAAGCTCAGAGACACCCCAAAACACACCACCTGATGCAGCCCTGCCCATCAGAGGGTAAAGACTCAACTCCACCCAACGGAGTTCAGGAACCAGGCCCTCCTACCACAAAGCCTGCACAAGCCCCTGGACCAACCTCACTCAACAGGGGGCAGTCAACAGAAACAAAAGGAACCACGACCCTGCAGCCTGCGGAAAGACCATAAACAAAGTAGGTTAGACAAAATGAAATGACAGAGAAATATGCTGCAGAAAAAGGAGCAAGGTAAAATCCCACAAGACCAAATAAATGAAGAGGAAATAGGCAAGCTATCTGAAAAAGAATTCAGAGTAATGATAATAAATATGATCTAAGATCTAGGAAATAGACTGGAGAAAATACAAGAAATGTTTAACAAGGACCTAGAAGAACTAAAGAACAAACAATCAGTGATGAACAAGACAACAACTGAAATGAAAAATACACAAGAAGGAATCAATAGCAGAATAACTGAGGGAGAAGAACGAATAAGTGAGCTGGAAGATAGAATGGTTGAGTTAACTGCCGAGGAATAGAATTTAAAAAAAAAGGAATGAAAAGAATTGAGGACAGTCTCAGACACCTCTGGGACAACACTAAACGCACCAACATTTGAGTTATAGGGGTCCCAGAAGAAGAAGAGAAAGGGAAAGGGCCTGAGAAAATATTTGAAGAGATTATAGTCAAAAACTTCCCTAACATGGGAAAAGAGATAGTCAATCAACTCCAGGAAGTGCAGAGAGTTCCATACAGGATAAACCCAAGGAGAAACATGCTGAGACACATATTAATCAAACTAACAAAAATTAAATAGAAGAAAAAATATTAAATGCAGCAAGTGAAAAACAACAAATAACATACAAAGGAATCCCCATAAGGTTATCAGCTGATTTTTCAGCAGAAATTTTGCAGGCCAGAAGGGAATGGCAGGACATATTTCAAGTGATGAAAGGGAAAAACCTACAACCAAGATTACTCTATGCAGCAAGAATCTCATTCAGAGTGGATGGAGAAATCAAAAGCTTTACAGACAAGCAAAAGCTAAGAGAATTCAGCACCATCAAACCAGCATTACAACAAATGCTAAAGGAACTTCTCTAGGTGGGAAACACAAGAAAAGAAAATGACCTAGAAGAATAAACCCAAAATAATTAAGAAAATGGTAATAGGAACATACGTATTGATAACTACCTTAAATGTAAATGGATTAAATGTTCCAACCAAAAGAAAAAGACTAGATGAATGGACACAAAAACAAGGCCCATATATATGTTGTCTACAAGAGACCCACTTCAGACGTAAGGACACATACAGACTGAAAGTGAGGGGATGAAAAAAGATATTCCATGCAAATGGGAATCAAAAGAAAGCTGGAGTAGCAATATTTATATCAGACAAGATAGACTTTAAAATAAAGACTATTACAATAGACAAAGAAGGACACTACATAATGATCTAAGGATCAATCCAAGAAGACATGACAATTGTAAATATCTATGCTCCCAACATAGGAGCACCTCAATACATAAGGCAAATGCTAACAGCCATAAAAGGGGAAATTAGCAGTAACACAATAATAGTGGGGGACTTTAATCCTCCACTTACACCAATGGACAGATCATCCAAACAGAAAATAAAAAAGGAAACAGAAGCTTTAAATGACACAATAGACCAAACAGACTTAATTGATATTTATAGGACATTCCACCCAAAGTGGCAGAATACACTTTCTTCTCAAGTGCTCATGGAACATTCTCCAGGATAGATCACATCTTAGGTCACAAATCAAGCCTTGGTAAAGTTAAGAATATTGAAATTATAGCAAGCATCTTTTCCAACCACAAGGTTATTAGATTAGATATCAATTACAGAAAGAAAACTGTAAAAAAATACAAACACATGGAGGCTAAACAATACGTTACTAAATAACGAAGAGATCACTGAGGAAATTAAAGAGGAAATCAAAAAATACCTAAAAACAAATAACAACGAAAACACAACAGCCCAAAATCTATGGGACACAGCAAAAGCAGTTCTAAGAGGGAAGTTTATAGCAATACAATCCTACCTCAAGAAACAAGAAACATCTAAAATAAACAACCTAACCTTACACCTAAAGCAATTAGAGAAAGAAGAGCAAACAAAACCCAAAGTTAGTAGAAGGAAAGAAATCATAAAGATCAGAGCAGAAATAAATGAAATAGAAACAGAGAAAACAATAGAAAAGATCAATAAAACTAAAAGTTGGTCTTTGAGAAGATAGACAAAATTGATAAACCTTTAGCCAGACTCATCAAGAAAAAAAGGGAGAGGACTCAAATGAGTAAAATTAGAAATGATAAGGGAGAAGTAAAAACTGACACCATAGAAATACATAGGATCATAAGAGAGTACTACAAGCAATTACATGCCAATCAAATGGACAACCTGGATGAAATGGACAAATTCTTAGAAAAGTACAACCTTCCAAGACTGAACTGAGAAGAAATAAAAAATATAAACAGACCAATCACAAGTAATGAAATTGAAACTGTGATTAAAACTCTTCCAACAAACAAAAGTCCAGGGCCAGATGGCTTCACAGGTGAATTCTATCAAACATTTAGAGAAGAGCTAACACCTGGTCTTCTTCTCAAACTCTTCCAAAAAATTGCAGAGGATGGAACACTCCCAAACTCATTCTATGAGGCTACCATCACCCTGATACCAACACCAGACAAAGATATCACAAAAAAAGAAAACTACAGGCCAATATCACTGAGGAACACAGATGCAAAAATCCTTAACAAAATACTAGCAAACAGAATCCAACAACACATTAAAAGGATCATACACCATGATCAAGTGGGATTTATTCCAGGGATGCAAGGATTCTTCAATATAGGCAAATCAATCAATGTGATATACCATATTAATAAATTAAAGAATAAAAAACTTGTGATCATCTCAATAGATGCAGAAAAAGCTTTTGACAAAATTCAGCACCCATTTATGATAAAAACACTCTAGAAAGTGGGCATAGAAGGAAGCTACCTCAACATAATGAAGACCATATATGACAAACCCACAGCAAACATTATTCTCAACGGTGAAAAACTGAAAGCATTTCCTCTAAGATCAGGAACGAGACAAGGGTGCCCACTCTCACCACTATTATTCAACATAGTTTTGGATGTCCTAGCCACGGCTATCAGAGAAAAAGTAAAAAATAAAAGGAATCCAAATTGGAAAAGAAAAAGTAAAATTGTCACTGTTTGCAGATGACATACTATACACAGAAAATCCTGAAGATGCCACCAGAAAACTACTAGAGCTAATCAATGAATTTGGTAAAGTAGCAGGACACAAAATTAATGCACAGAAATCTCTTGCATTCCTATACACTAACAATGAAAAGTCAGAAAGAGAAATTAAGGAAACAATCCCATTTACCACTGCAACAAAAGGAATAAAATATCTAGGAATCAACCTACCTAAGGAGGCAGAAGACCTGTACTAAGAAAACTATAAAACACTGATGAAAGAAATCAAAGATTACATAAACAGATTGAGAGATATACCATGTTCTTGGATTGGAAGAATTAATATAGTGAAAATGCCTATACTACCCAAAGCAATCTACAGATTCAATGCAATCCCTATCAAACTACCAATGGCATTTTTCACAGAACTAGAACAGAAAATTTTACAATTTGTATGGAAACTCAAAAGACCCCGAATAGCCAAAGCAATCTTGAGAAAGAAAGACAAAGCTTTAGGAATCAGGTTCCCTGACTTAAGACTATACTACAAAGCTACAGTAATCAAGACAGTATGGTACTGGCACAAAAACAGAAATATAGATCAGTGGAACAGGATAGAAAGCCCAGAGATAAACCCAAGCACCTATGGTCACCTAATCTATGACAATGGAGGCAAGAATACACAATGGAGAAAAGACAGCCTCTTCAATAAGTGGCGCTGGGAAAACTGGACAGCTACATGTAAAAGAATGAATTTAGAACACTCCCTAACACTATACACAAAAATAAACTCAAAATGGATTAAAGATCTAAATGTAAGACCAGACACTATAAAATTCTCAGAGGAAAACATAGGCGGAACGCTCTTTGACATAAATCACAGGAAGATCCTTTTTGACCCACCTCCTAGAGAAATGGAAATAAAAACAAAAATAAACAAATGGGACCTAATGAAACTTAAAACTTTTGCACAGCAAAGGAAACTATAAACAAGATGAAAAGACAACCCTCAGAATGGGAGAAAATATTTGCAGATGAAGCAACTGACAAAGGATTGATCTCCAAAATATACAAGCAGCTCATGCAGCTCAATATCAAAAAAAACAAACAACCCAATCCAAAAATGGGCAGAAGACCTAAATAGACATTTCTCCAAAGAAGACATACAGATGGCCAACAAACACATGAAACGATGCTCAACATCACTAATTATTACAGAAATGCAAATCAAAACTACAGTGAGGTATCACCCCACACCTGTCAGAATGGCCATCATCAAAAAACCTACAAACAATAAATGCTGGAGAGGGTGTGGAGAAAAGGGAACCCTCATACACTGTTGGTGGGAATATAAATTGATACAGCCACTATAGAAAACAGTATGGAGATTCCTTAAAAACCTAAAAATAGAACTACTGTATGACCCAACAATCCCACTACTGGGCATATACCCAGAGAAAACCATAATTCAAAATAACACATACACCCCAATGTTCATAGCAGCGCTATTTACAATAGCCAGCACATGGAAGCAACCTAAATGTCCATCAACAGAGGAATGGATAAAGAAGAGGTGGTACATATATACAATGGAATATTACTCAGCCATAAAAAGGAACGAAATTGGGTCATTTGTAGAGACGTGGATGGACCTAGAGAGTGTCATACCGAGTTAAGTAAGTCAGAAAGAGAAAAGCAAATATCGTATAGTAACACATATATGTGGAATCTAGAAAAATGGTATAGATGATCTTATCTGCAAAGCAGAAATAGAGACATAGACGTAGAGAACAAATGTATGGATACCAAGGGGGAAAGGGGTGGGGAGGGAGGAATTGGGAGACTGGGATTGACACATATACATTACTGATACTATGTATAAAATAGACAACTGATGGGAACATATTTTATAGCACACGGAACTCTACCTGATGCACTGTGGTGACCTAAATGGGAGGGAAGTCCAAAAGGGAGGGGATAGTCGTATGTGTATGTCTGATTCATTCTGTTGTGCAGTGGAGGCTAACACAGCATTGTAAAGCAACCGTACTCCAATAAAAATTTAAAAAAAAAGAAATCCAAAGGTAGAAAGTCCAGGGGAGCTGCAGTACCCCTAATATGTTTGTAAGACCCCATCTCCTGTGTTTCTTGCTCAGCCATCCTTACTGTGAGGCTATCATACTCAGGTTCATCCTCATGCTCTCAAGATATTTGCCACTTTCACTCCTATGTATCTACCCAAGAGAAAGGAAAACCTATGTCCACACAAACTCTTATACACAAATGCTCATAAAAGCATTATTTATAATAGCCAAAAAAGTGAAAACAAAGCAAATGTTCATTAACTGATGAATTGATAAATAAAATGTATTATATCCATAAAATGGAATGTTACTCAGCCATAAAAAGGAACAAAGTATTCATACATGTTACAACATAGATGAATCTTAAAAGCATTATGGTAAGTGAAAGAAACTAGACACAAAAGCTACATACTGTATGATTCCATTTATAATAAATGTTCAGAACACGTATGCAACTCTATAGACATAGAAAGCAATCAGTGGTTGCCTAGGGTGGGGGCAGGGAGATTTGGCAGAAATGAGGAGCAACTGCTAACAGGTGCAGGATTCTTTGAGGGGTAATGAAAATGTTCTAAAATTGCTTGTTGTTATGGTTGTGCAATACTGTGAACATGATAAAAAAACACTGCACTGTGTACTTTAAAAAGGTGAGTTGCAGGAATTCCCTGGTGGTTCAATGGTTAGGACTCCACACTTCCATTGCAGGGGGCACGGGTTCGATCCCTGGTTGGGGAACTAAGATCGCACAAGCCACATGGTGCGGCCAAAAAACAAAAGGTGAGTTGCATGGTATGTGAATCCTAATCATATCTCAATAAAGCTCTTATTAAAAACATATGGGGGTCTTACAAGTAGGGACTTCGCTGGAGGTCCAGTGGTTAAGACGCTGTGCTTCCAATGCAGGGGGCACAGGTTCAAACCCTGGTTGGGGAACTAAGATCCTGCATGCCATGCAGGGCGGCCAAAATATATATATATGGTAATATGAGTAAATATGTATGTCAATTTTTAAATTCCAAAATTCATTTTTATGTTTTAAATAAACAAAATATAATATTTTTTAAAAAAGGTATTTGCCACATTTCTGATTACTATTTTCACCCTCTGGGCAGAAGAGTGGATTTATGACAACGGAAAGGCACATGCTAGTCAAGTTTGACCCTTTTAAAAAGCTTTCCGAGAAGCCCCACTCAGAATCTTTGACTTACATCTCATTGCCCAGGAGGAGGTCATGTGGCAACTCCTAGCTGCAAGGGAGTCGGTAAATGAGTGTTTCAGCTGAGTACACTGTCAACACCTTTTGAAAGGAAGGAGAGAACAGATAACAGGAAGACAAATAACAGCGTCCACCTCAATCCTCAAAAACAGTAAAAAAAAAAAAACTAAAAACAAAAAAAACCTCACAAAACACATGAAAAGCTTGTGAAAATGTCACAGCCAAGAGGAGCACTTGGACACTGAATGTACGCTATATCCTGGATGGGATCCTGGATCAGAAAAGGGGTATTAGGTAGAAGCTAAGAAACTACGAATGAAGTACAGGCTTTAGTTATTAATAATATATATGTATGTATAATACACATAATATATAATAGTGTATCAGTATCAATTTAGTAATTGTGACAAATGTACCATAGTAATATAAGATGTTAATAATAGGGGAACTGTCTGTAGAAGTATATAGGACTCTGCACTATCTTTGTAATTTTTCTATAACTCTAAAACTGTTGTAAAATTTTTTTAAAATTATTTAAGGAAATAATGTCAGAACAATTCTCTGATGTCATTTTTATTTCCTTCACCTAAAGCTGTGAAAACAGAGACTGAAAAGTCTGAGAGGCTTACCGAGGTCAAATAGCAATTGAGGAGAACTGTGACTTGGGTCCAGTCTCACTGTGTTATGATACTGATACATGAGCTATTTTCCAAAGAAGAATCCCCTGTGAGAACTGGCAAGTTCTAATAGAATTGTTAAGAGTCCCCAGGGGAGGAGCTCATTTTTCTTGTATGCTGCCCCTAGTGTTTTAGGTGGCAAAAAAGCATACACTGAACCTTACAAATAGATGCTGGGAAACTCCAGGAAAGCCCAGCCAGAGTAATTTATAAAAGAAATAAACATTTACAACAACAGAGCCCAGAACATTTAAAGCACACTGACTGCCATTAGCTGTTTGCTAAGACCGTAAATTCCATGAGGACACTGAAATTTGGACTCTGACTTACAACCCCAATAGAACCCACAAAGCTTACTACCCACAAAGTTTAGGTTTGAGCACAGAGGTGTTGCCACAAAAACAATCCGATGGGGTGAGGGAAGCCAAAAAGACATGCAGAAAGTCCAAAAGGAGAATGAAAACCTTAAGGTTTTGGTGTCATGGAAGCTAAGAGAAAGTACTATTTCGATAATGGAATTGAAGCAAAGGCATTAAATGGTGATGAGGAAAGAAGGTCTCCTGAATTTGGTAACTTGGGTGTTATTGGTGATTTTAGCACTGGCAGATCTGGTGCCATGGTGAGTGCAGAAGTCAAATTTAGAGTGGGTAGAAGATGGGTATGGGAGAGAGGAAAGAGGGTGGGTATGTTCATATAGCTATTTTGAGCAGTTTGGTTATAAAAGAAGAGGAGTGAGAAAGGTTGAAACTGAGACATAGTTGAAGGAGAGATCACGGAAGAGACAGAGAGAGTGAGATTAAACAATGGTGTTTGGGAAGGTTCATTTGGCTGTATTTGTGTTTGGTTTATTTCACTTAGCTTGGCTTATTGGTTTGATGTCTGATTAGTTTTCTGTTTGCAGCCATGAAAAATTACCCCAAACTTAATTAACTTAACATCGTAAACTAACTTAAACTTAAACTAACAAACTAGACCAACTCAAACAACACAAATTTATTAGGTTACAACATGGGTCTCACCAGGCTAAAATCAAGGTGAATACAGGGCTGCATTCCTTTCTGTAGGCTCTGGGTAAGATCTGTTCCTTGCCCTTTCCAGCTTCTAGAGGTAGCCCATATCCTAATGGCCATGTAACCTAATACATTCACAAGTTTCTGGGATTAGGATATAGATATTGGGGGGTGGGGAGCATAATTTTTCCTACCACCAAAAATTTTATATGCCAGATACAAAAATACAAGTGCTGACGAGTCATTTAAAGGAAGAAATTGAAAACATGAGAAAGAAGATAATCAAAAGGCAAGGTCCCCCTCATCTGAAAATGATCTGATGCTTACTAGAATACAATTTCTAAGCATAAGGTCGTGGGGGAGCTGTCATTTGATAATTTCTCTTTTCTTCATGAAACTTGAAGTCAAGCCATTGACTGAAGGAGAGAAGGTGGAGGGGTGAGTTCAGATGTCCGAGGACAGTGGAGCCATCACCGGGGAGAAATGCAAGAGACAGAGAGACAGCCATGGAAACAGAAGTTTGCTGAATGTCAAAGAGCTGATTCCAATCAAACATCACAACCGGAAGAACAATTTTACAAACTCCCTTTTTAAGTTCGACATTTACTTTAATACAGACCAACCTAAGTTATATACAAAGTTCACCTTAACTTTGTGAACGAGGTAAGAGAGAGTTACCTTTTTTAGAGAAAGCTAACCGGCCTTAGAGGGACATACATGATGCCACATAATTATAAAATTGAAATAAACGAAAGAAACACACACATGTGTACCAGGGAGAAAGCATGGAAAAGGGACAGGCTCGGGTTTCACTTTTAATTCTTTCTGAGCAATTTATGATCCAGAGATCTTAGTATCTTGAAATAGTGTAGAAATGCTTTTAGGGGGGGAATCCAAGAAAAGGTGCTGGAATAGAACCTTCCCTGGGGTCTCTCCTTCTTTGCTCTCTCCAGCATTCTCCCACTTCTGTTGAATTTCCTGTTCTACTCTTTACTTCCAGTAATTAGCTGTGCTGGCTTGAAAGCAATGACTACAGTTCTTAATCACTGACATAGACTTTGCCTAAAAACCCAAATCTGTAAAACAGGCTTGGCCTCAAATCATCAATAGCACTGAACAACATGAGCTGCATGCCACTGAATCTTTCACCCAAAAGAGGATAAACTGTTTCAAAACCAGGCACCTGGAAAAGGGAAGGGAGAAAAGAATGGAACAGAAGGCCGACAAAGTTCCTTTGATGCGGTTCCTGTTGACACCCTGGGCAAGATGTTCCTTGTGTGAGATAGATCACAAAATGCATTAAGAGATATTATGCTATACACTCCAATTAGCATCATGGGTATCCTTTGCCAGCTCACTGTCCAAAAAATTAATTTTATTGCTTCCAGAACTTTGAACAAACTCATATAATCCTTCAAGCAGATGTAGGAGGCATTAAAAACCACAACTACATTATTCAAAGCCATAATTAAAAAGTTTGGTCCTAGTTCCAGGCCTACCATTGATTTCTAAGAGAAACACACTTCAGGTCTGATGTAAGCTCTAATAAATTACCAGCTTTGAACAAAATAAGTTTAGCTTCCCATAAAGAATAAAACAGGGTTTTATTGTGGGAAAAGGGGAAGACTAAATGATTGTAAATTTGTATTGCGTTTTTATAACCACTTGGGTTTGAAGTCAAATATAATTTGATATTTTATTGATATTTCCAGTGTTTAAAGCTGACAAGAAGTACATTAAATTTTACCATGTAAATCTGATACGATAATAAAAAGCCTTTTGCACTTCTCATTGGAATTGTTGCAGAAAAATGAAATAAGGAGTACTATCAAGAAAATGAAACTTTTTTCTTCCCTAAATCTTTTCTTTTCTGTCTTTCTTTTTTTTTTTAAAGAAGCTCTGAGCTGTCCAGAGTTACAGTGTCCTCTTTTCTATAGGGTTAGACTTTTCCTCCCAACTGGTGATTCTCTCTCAACATTGGAGAGTAGGTCTCAAGATAGATCTTAAACCTTGGATTCTACTGCTATTCTGATAATAATAATAAGTGATTGTAACAATCTGTTTAAAACAACAGAAATGTATGGCCTTACAATTCTGGAGTCTAGAAATCCAAACTCGAGGTGTTGGTATGGCCGTGCTCCCTCGGACACATGAAAAGACCCTTCCTTGTCTATTTCCAGAGTCTGGTGGTTTGCCAGCAATCTTTGGCATTCCTTAGCTTGCGGCTGCCTAACTCCAATCTTCGCCTTTGTTGTTACATGGCACCCTCCCAGTGTATGTCTCTCTCCACATGGCCATCTTTTTATAAGGACACCAGTCACACTGGAGTAGGGGACTCCCCTAGTCTAGTATCACCTCATCTCAACTAATTACATCTGCACAGACACTATTTCCAAACGAGGTCACATTCTGAGGCACCAAGGATTGGGACCTCAACCTAATTTTTAGGGGAAGGATATCAACTATATCACAATCTTTATTGAAAATGAACAATGCAAAGACCTCAACTACCATCGCTGCACAAAGATAGGGCTCGACAGAGGTCTCTGAACTAAACATGTGTTGCTCTCAAGATGTTTGCAGAAGGTTATACTTATTAAAAGCAGAACCTGTGTCTTATCTTGCATGGTGTTCGCATCCTGTCACCCAGCCACCCATTTGACGCCATACCAAAAACATCATTTGACATTCCTGAAATTAAACATCAAATGGGAATGTAATGCCATATAGCCAGCAGCAGTCTCACCCAGAATTGGCCAGGATGTAAGACCTAGAAGGATTGAGCAGAATCAAAAATTGCACTTATTTCTGAGTGTTAATACTACAGCCCTTCCAACAAGAGCAACAAAAAAATCCTCTGTCCATGTAATACACAGGACCCCCTGTTAAATTTGACTTTTAGATGAATAATAGTCTTTTACTATATTTCATGCAATATTTGTTTGTCTAAAAGTAAAATGTAACTGGCGTCCTGTATTTTTTCTTGCTAAATCAGGCAACCCTATTCATGATGCCATTATTACCTAGTAAGTTTTTCTGAGCTCTTTTCCTGTATCTTTGTGGAGCACGGGGGACAGAGGAATGGTACACATGGAGGAGTAAGCATCCACTAGGTTCACTCATCTTTTGCAATGTTTCACTTCAAAAATCACGCATTTACAAAGGTTGATGATGGAAATATAAATGTTTGCTTGTGTGTGTGTGTGTGTGTGTGTGTAGTGTATGAACTGTTTTCCAAAAAATTCATATGTTGAAGCCCTAACCCTCAATGTGACTGTATTTGGAAATAGGACCTTTAAAGAGGTAAATAAGGCTAAATGAGGTCATAAGGGTGGAACCCTAATCCCGTAAGGACTGCTATCCTTAAAGGAAGAGACACCAGAGGGCTCTCTTTCCTCACACAAAGAGGAAGGGCCATGTGAAAACACAGCGAGGAGGCAGCTACCTGCAAATCAGAGAGCGCGGTCTCACCAGAAACCAACCTTCCTGGCACCTAATCTTGGACTTTCAGTCTCCAGAACTGTGAGAAAATAAATGTCTGCTGTTTAAGCCACCCAGTCTGTGGTATTTTATTATAGCAGCCCAAGTATACTAATACACACACACACAAACATATGTGTGTGTTTATATATGAGTGTGTGCATATAAATGTATGTGTAAACTTGTGGTATTTTTGTGGCCAGGAAAAAGTTTAGTAGTCCTCTGAAATAAATGGATATTATGTATCTGTTTTCAACATACCAAGAGCCATCAGAAAGACACCAGAAAGACACTTCTGGAAATTTCTCAAACAATTAGGCCTAAATATAATGCTTTAAGCTTCAAAAGTGGTCATTGATAACCAATATGAGTTTCTGATGTAAACTTGGAATTACCCATTTTCTGTATGGGTATTTCTTACAGTTGAGGACTTACGTATTTGAATACATTAAAATACATGTATTTATGTCCACACACATCTATATCCTTGTAAAATGTGAATATCATTATTTTGCCTCCTTACTTGGAACATTGTGTTTACTTTACAAATGAAATCTGTAACAATATGCTTTCAATAGAATGTACAACGGAATAAATTAAAGAAGGATTTATTTGTATGTTTAACTGGAAAGACAATGTATAGAGAAGAGTTGATTTAGCAGTTCTAAGGACCTACTTTTCTTCTGCCAGCTTCCCCCTGGTCATCTAAAAATGGCTCTCAACAATTCCTCTAAGCATGGACTTCTTCTTCCAAAACCCAAGAGAGAGACAGATGGTTCCAGAAGCCTTCTCAAAAGAGTGAGGAAACTTCCTTCCCCAGAAAACTTCAACAAGCTTCACTCAGATTTTAATAGTCCATCTTTGTATATGTGCCCTTGACTGAACCACTAACTATGGCTAAGAGATTAGATGATCTGATTAGTTTAAACCTGAGCCAAGTGGCTTGACCTACAGCCCTAGAGACAGAAAAACATACAGCTTTGCCCAAATGCAAGAGCTACATGGCTAAATTATACATCTTGGTAATCCACAGCTTTCCTGAGGAGATATATTGCACTGCTTTTACTTCTCAAGATTTAATTATGAAATATTTCAAACATGAAGGAAATTTGAAAGAATTGTATAAGGAACATTCATATACCCATCATGTAGATTCCACAACTGACAATTCGTTACATTCACTTTATCACATATCTACCCATCTATCCACTGCATTAGTTTTTGAAGATCACATAAAGGTATCGGTGCTTACAAAATTTAACGTATTTCTAAAGTCAATTACATTTTCATGAGCTTATAATGCACTTGTTCTCAAACTCCTTTCACAAGCTAAGTAAAATCTGATCATCGAGCTATACATTTTGCATTCAAAGCTTGGAATGTTAAATCTCTAGGGGAGTAGTTTTTAGCACTAAAGTTCTGAGGCTGATAGTGATTCGTGTTTGGATAATTGTCCTGCAAATAAAAGATTCGTTGTAGATCATGCTATTTACATCAATTTTCTTTGATTGTGAACTGAATACACCCATGCTTTAAAAGGTATCTAAACCTACTACAGCTTTCAATTTTTTAAGATTCTGCTTCTATAAAACTTGACCACCTTTAGTGATTCCAGTGGGTTTCATACATTTGTTCTTTCAAAGTTCAATTCAGTTACCTCCCCTCATACCATTCTCAGACTCCCACATTTGGCCTTAGGAAAATCTGTCGACCTTAGTGCAATTGTATATTTCTTTCTGATAATATTTATCATGTCTTAATTGTGATTATTTGTTTATGAGCCTCTCTCCCTGACCAGAGTATTTTTATTATCAAGCTCTGAATTTATGGTTTCTGTTTCATTGTGGGCAATCCATAAAGATTTGTAGAATTCAATTTAAACCAAGAGATATATGTTAGACCTGGGATTTTTTTCAACACTTGAAACGAACAAGAAGGAACGCTTCATGCGGAACTACTTTTTAAAATTTCCATCAGATGCTTCAGAAATCAAAATCAGTTTGGCAAGATGCTGCGTTCTCTGTTATAAATAGTACTCTTAATAAAATCATGTAACAGAAAATTAGCCTAGGTGTTATACCTGTTTTATCAAACCACAAATAGATTTAGAATAAGACTAGTTCAACATGGAAAAGTAGTGGATACTAAGCTAAAGTGCTAGAGTTCAAGGCCAGGCTCTGCTCCTTTCTAGCTGCAAGACCTTGGACAAAATACTGGAAATTTTACAGCTCAGTTTCCTCATATGGAAAATGGAGATGATCCGAGTACCTATTTCATAGAGTCGTTGTGAGCATTAGACAAATTAATTCAGGTAGAGTTTATAGTACCTTACACATAGTAAGTTCTCTGTTGATGTTGGATTTTAAAAGTCATAATATACAGTATCTACTGCTTAAACACGATCCAAACTGCCTCCTCTCATTTTTCTCTTCTAACAAAATCCAGATTTATTCAGGTGACTACAGAGTTCCCTTGATCTTAGGGTGGTAGGACTCCAACACAGCCCCAGGGAATAAACCATGGTGCTTTCATCCAGACTTGTCACTGTCCTAACACTTGGCCTGTGACTGGTGTAGGAGTGGCCAGTGATGGTAAGTGGGAGACTCTGGGTGGGGCATCCAGGACAGGTTTTCCTTACTTATTAAAATGGGTAGATACGATTGGCTCTCTCTTCTTCCCTTTCCCTTTTGCTTTCTTCTTGCCTGTATTGCCAAGGGAAGTAGCTCTTGGGTCACCAGGAAGAGGTAAGAAAGAGGACAGAAGTCAGCATACCAAGAAGGACAGAGAAAACAGATTGAAAGAGTCTTGGTCTATGACGACATCACTGAGCCACTGAAGTTAACACTAGATCATCTACCTCTCTACCTCTTGTTATGAGTGCAAAATACTCCTATTATTTAATCAATCTAGTGGAGTTTTCTGATACTCCTAGTCAACACAATCCAACTGGTACAAAAATGCAATATAGCATACCTTGAGGGGATGAGAATTTCTGTGTGGTGTATATATATATATATATATATATACACACACACACACACATAATAATACATTCTCAATGACAAGAGAGAAAAAAGCAAGAGCATGAAATAGTATGTTTTAAATGCTTTTTTGTTCTTGTTAGAGGCTCATTGGCGACTATGAGTTTAGTCCCTTATGAGCCCATTAACTTCCCCTCTTCTATAGATGAAAGTTGCAATCAATCTTTTTTTTAAATTTAATTAATTAATTTATTTATTTATGGCTGTGTTGGGTCTTCATTTCTGTGCGAGGGCTTTCTCTAGTTGCGGCAAGTGGGGGCCACTTTTCATCGCAGTGCGCGGGCCTCTCACTATCGCGGCCTCTCTTGTTGCGGAGCACAAGCTCCAGACTTGCAGGCTCAGTAATTGTGGCTCACGGGCCTAGTTGCTCCGCGGCATGTGGGATCTTCCCAGACCAGGGCTCGAACCCGTGTCCCCTGCATCGGCAGGCAGACTCTCAACCACTGCGCCACCAGGGAAGCCCGCAATCAATCTTAAAAGACTGTTTTTCTTACTGTGGCCTTTAAATAAGATGAGCTAAGGAGGAATAGAAAATAGGTGATGTTGAACAGATTTCCACCCTCTACTGAAGAGACAAATCAAATAACCTCCTGTTTGAATATGCAGTAACAGCTCATTTAAACCCCAAGAAGTACATTCCTGAAGTGAAATACTTTTAACAATTGAAAATTTAAGGAATTGACATTTATGTTAGCCAATAATAAAGCAAATAAAACAAATTTGAGAATATTCAAATTTGGAATTCATTCATTTATTCAACAAATATTCATTAACTGCGAATCATTTGCAAGGTACTGTGAACAAGACAACACCTGCTCTGTGCTCACTGGTTTTATTATTTGATAGGAAGAAAAGTGTTGTTGAGGGGTCTTCATGTAAAGAAGAGGAAGATTTAAGATTGGACCCTGAGTTATGTGAGGAGACCAGGTGAGACTGAAGACCAGCTTCTTTCCATATACATGAAAGAAGGGATTAGAAGACAGACTGTTAATGTTGATGCAAATAGCAGGGAAGACATTTGAATTTCTAGAAAGAATCAACTCTTGAAACTGCTTTCATTTATAGAATCAAAAAGCCTTTATAGAATTTGCTCTCAACCTGCTTCAGTTATATACAGTTCCTCCTTCTCTTAGTTCATTTTTCTGAGGTCAGAAGTATAAATTCTAGCCAGATCTCTGGCCAAAACTTTAGAGAATTTCCACCTCTAGGAGTTGCTAAATATTGCATGGTGCCATTGCCCTACGTTGTACAAACACTGGGGGAGGGCAGCTCCAATATCAGCATAAACTGCAACTGCATAATTTGTAGAATTTTTGCTTTCTTTAAATGCACCCATTCTAACAGCAACATTTTCTAAGGTTTTGTAAAAGAAAAATTGCACCTGACCATTTAAAAAGGCAAGGAAGACTACTGCAATATGGAGAAGGAGACTGAACTCAACTCCAATTTTTAAGTATTGAGATGAGCTAATAGAAAAGTGCTGGAGGATATTAGGGGGAGGTTGGTTTATGTGATTAAGCCAGCTGTATTTGCTAATTGGCACTTATCAAAGTTAGGCTCCAACCCTCTCACAGAGACTGGAAAAGAGGGGTGCTATAATTACATTTTGAAGGGATGGCTCCCAGGCCCTTGAGAATGACACTGACATTCCAAGTTGGTAGAAGATTTACACCTCAAAGGGGGCAAAGAGAGAATTTACATTTCCAAGTTTCTAAAGTAAATGCTCTAAAAACAAAGAGATGGGGGCCTATAGTCAGGAAGATACCCATTTAAAGTTTAGTTAAGCTGAGAGGACCATCCCTTAAGGCTGTCTTGGTCAGTTTCTTATTACCACCACCTGAGATGTGTTGACAAAGAATGTTGCCTGCCATTCCAGTAAACAACAAATTTTGCCCACCATCAAACCAGCCCAGCCTGAGGGAAATTCAGGATGGAGAAAAACAGGATCCTGGTCCTAGATCATTAAGATGCATGTCAAAGGAATAATTTCAATGAGCCCAGACTCTTGCATCTTGCCATATATAGAAAAGCACTAAAATCACTAACTTGAGATGTCCAGTTTTTATATGATTAGCAATAATCTTTTGAAATTTGACTACATTTATTTTTTTCAGCAAAAACTCCCATAACCTCCTGGCTCCTCTCTTACCTCTTTGGAACAATTCCTCAGAGCTATCTGAGAGTCCAACTCCCAGGTTTTAGTCCTCAGTAAGGTCCTGGAAAAAAACATAACTCTCTACTTTTAGGGTGTGCATTTTTGTTTTTTGCTTTTGTTTTGTTTTGTTGTTTTTTGTTGTTGTTGTTGTTTTTCAGTTGACAGATGGTAGGACCCAGCATTGCCCAGGGGAGGAACTGAAACGTAATGGACCACTGCCCCAAATTATTTTAATCTTATGCATTTTTTTGGAAATGTTCACATCTCATCTCTTTTTCAAAGCTCCCATTTCACATTTCCCTTTTCCTTTAAAAGAGAAATTTAAAGTGAGCCAGAGTCAGAATAAAGGAAGAGATATTGTTGCATATTTAAATATCCCAAAATAGATGAAAACATAGGTGGGAAAATCCAACCAATCTCCATGAAAAGTCACTCCCTAAATCCAAACTTCTCCCTACCTCTCCCTACATTCTCTCCAAGCCTCTCCAATAAAAGTAATTTTCTCTCTTTTATCTCAATTCCCAGCATTTAGAACAAACAAGATGATTTTATGTTTAACAATGTCAATCATTACAAACCATAAAGCTACAGTAATTTCTCTATGGCTTGATCTTACTTTGCTCCCTTTTTATACCTCTTGCTAATCCTTATTGTATTCTGTTGCGGAAAGAATATGGAAATCTATACTTGACCACAGGACGACTGACAGTTATATATGTAACTATTATGAAACTCTTTATAAACTCAAAGTGTTGGAGAGTGTGATGAAAGGTTACTTTTGCTAGTCCTAAAAAGATTTTCTACTAACCCTCTCTCAGAAAAGCGAAAAATCACAAATGTGACCTCTGGCAGGGTAACATGCTACATACCCATCCTTTTTTCCTTACAACATCTGCCTCCTGGCAGTGCGATTGTCATTTGCATTTCTAAAGCAGCTCCTATTGGCTGTGACTACATTTCTAAAAATACTTAAGCTCCGTCTCCATTTATATTTGAACCCAGATAAGTCTGCTTATCCTGTCTACGGTTGCTCTAAGGAGGATAATGAAGGACATATCCTTTTACAAGATAGTGGACAAAACATATATCATGTTTCTGTAAAAAGGTACCAAAGTGCAGCCATAGCTGGCTAAGATCAGTATTTGGAGAAAGGTTTAATATGTTTTAAAAGGGTATATGGGGAGTGGGGGTGGGGTTAGTTACACAAAGGATTCCTAAAAACTGAACTGATCAGAAGAAACAAAGACATTTTCTCTTGGTCTCATAATGATATGGATTTCACAAAAACCAGCCAGTTGCTCAGAACCATGGAACAGTTAAAGGAAATATAAAAATAGACCTGAAGCTAGGAACTTGTAAAAGAGAACATATGATAATGAAGATTTAACATTTGGCATGTCCTAGTCATTTCTCCAGAGTATTCTCATCTAATCACGGACAGAGGTGCTGAATCCTCTAGTACCCTCCAACAGAATTGCTGAAAAATGGAATTAAAGTGTGCAGCATTAACTTTCTGACAAAAGCCAGAATCTCTCCTCCTGAAGAAATGTGAAATCAATGTTGCCATTAGTTCTTAGTGTATGCTTTATATTTGTTAAGGTAAACTTTTTATTGGAGGATAACATACATATAGAAAGACCACAAATCAAAAGTGTATGACTCAATAAATTTTCACAGAGGGGACATTCCTATAATCACCACCCCTCATCAAGAAATAGAACATTCCACACACTGTGGAATGGTGTTCTGGTGTCCCTGACCATTCATTACACAGACCACATTTTTTAAGGTAACTACTGCTATCCTGATCTCTAACATCACAAATGAGTTTTGCCTGAGTTTGAGGAGCTCAAACTCATGTATATGTATATGGAGCTGGACAGTGTGTATTCTTCTCTGCCTGATATTTTCCTCTCAATGTGATGTTTGTAAGTTTCATCCACCTTGTTGTATAAGGCAGTAGTTCATTCATTCTCCTTGTTTATATTCTATTACAAAATAATACAGTTTATTTATCTATGCTACTATTATGGACATTTGGGTTTTTCACAGTTTGGGGCTGCTAAAATACTGCTGCTATAAATATACTTGTACATGACTTTTGGTCCCCATACGTTTGCATTTTTTTAGATATATATCTAAAAAATTGATCATCTGGGTTATAGGATACAGCAGAAGCTCTTGGTATTTACCCATAACCACTTGCTTCTATTCTTCTCCTTTTCATGAGGGTTTTCTCTGGCCATTGGAGCTCATTCAACACTCTGCTACCTAAACACACACCCACATATACACACAGCTGGCTGGAAGTCAGGATTAACACCTCTGGTAGTAGCCTTTAAACAATTACTGAATCTGATATGCATGCACTTTCTACACTGTCTTCCACAGTTTCCTGGTAAGAGTAAGCTCCCATTGCCCACACTGATATTTGCTTGATAACACACACACTCTTCTTTGGCTTCCTTCCCTACCTTGTAATACTTCTCCATGCTTCTACAGATATTTACTGTTAAATAAACTTCTTTCAATAGAATTGGTATCTTAAAGTCTGCCTTTAGGTGAGTCTAACCTAGACAAAGGATATGTTCATTTTTGGTAAATGCCACCAGATGTTTTTTCAAAGGGACAGTGCCATTAATACCCACGTCCACACAGCAGTGTGAGTTTTGTAAGGTGCTCCATACCCTTACAAAATCTTGCCATTGAGCATGGACAGTGTGGACAAAAAAATGTTGCCTGCCACTTCAGTAAACAAAGAATGTTGCCCACCATCTCGGTAAACAACAAATTTTGCCCCCCATCAAGCCATCAGCCACTGTAGCTGCTGCCGATGGTGCATCCTGAGGGGAATTCAGGATGAAGAAAAACAGGACACTGGCCCTATATAGTCAAGACGCATATCAAAGGAATAATTTCATTGAGCCCAGACTCTTGCATTTTCCCATACGTAGAGAAAACACTGAAGTCACTAACTTGAGATGTCTGTTTTTTGTGATTAGCAGTCATCTTTTGAAGTTCAACTGCATGTTGTTTTTCAGCAAAAACACCTGTATATCCTGGCTCCTCCCTTATCTCTTTGAAACAGTTCCTCGGAGTTATCTAATGGGCTATCTCCCTAGTTATAGTTCTCAGTGAGGTCCCTGAATAAAACATAACTTGCCACTTTCAGGTTGTGCATTTTTTTTCAGTCAAAAGCAGTCCTTTTAAATTTTAGCACTTTTGGTTGGTATGTGGTGTATAAATCAATATACATTGATTGATTTATTTATATAAATAAATATTTATTTATTTATTACTTGCATTTTCTTGTGATGAGTGATATAAAGATATACGTGTATGTAGGAGAGAGATTGAGAGAGAGAGATTTGGATATTGTGTTTTGTGAAATGCCTATTCGAGTCTTTTTTCTTTTTCTATTGGATTTCTTATTCATCAGTAAGTTTTCTTTGTATGTTTTGGTTACAATCTCTTTTTGGACATTTGTATTACAAATATCTACTACTTTATGGCTTGCTTTTTCACTCTCTTAATGGTGTCTTTGAATGAATAGAAATTTTTTTCTTTTAAATATATCCAATTTATTATCCTTCTCTGATTAGTGCCTTTTGTTCCACATTCAAATAATCTTAGCCTAGACCAAGTCTTGAAAATATTCACTTTTATTACCTTCTAGAAGTTCTATTGTTTTACAATCCAGTTAGAATTGATTTTTGTGTATTGTGTGAGGTAAGGTCAAGAAATAAATTTTTTCTATAATGGTATCCTATTGACCCAGCTCCATTTATTTAAAAGGCTATCCTTTCCAAATGCTTTCTATCATCACCTTTGTTATAAATCTACTGATTGCATGGATATGATCTATTTCTATATTCTTTATTGTGTTCCATTGGTTTATTTGTTTATCCTTAAACCAATGTCAGTATTTCAACTACAGCTTTTTAATAAGTCTTGAAATACAATAGTGTAGTTCTCTTAATTTATATATATATAAAAATGATTTTACGTTACCCTATTTTCTTTCTTTTTTAAATTTTATTGAAGTATAGTTGATTTACAGTGTTGTGTTAATTTCTACTGTACAGCAAGGTAACTCAGTTTACATATATATTCTTTTTCATAATCTTTTCCATTATGGTTTATCACAAGGATATTGCATATAGTTCCCTGCGCTATACAGTAGGACCTTGTTGTTTATCCATTCTATATATACTAGTTTGCATCTGCTAATCGCAAACTCCCAATCCTTCCCTCCCCAACGTCTATTTTTTGAAGAATATTTTCACTGGGTAAAGAACTAGAGGTAAGTTATTATTTTCTTTAAGCACTTTAAAACTGCCATTTTCTCAACATGATCATGGTTTCTGTTATTTTTATTGAAAGCTGAATCAACTGTCAGTCCTTCAACTGTTCCTTAAAGATAATGTGTCTTTCTTCTCTGGCCACTTTAGTATTCTTTTCCCGTTTGTCTTCAGGTGCAATAGTGTCACTGATTTCCCTAGGCATGACTTTCTTTTTATTTATCATTCTTGATATATATAGCATTACTTGACTATGTGCCTTGGTCTCTTTCAATCAATTTGTAAAAATCTTAGCCAATATGTCTTCAAATATTGGATCTTTTCCAATTCTATTTCTCCTTTCCTCCTAGGGCTCCTTCTACACCTTTTCACCATGTCCCACTTGTCTCACATACTTCTCTATATTTTATCTTCTCTCTCTCTCTCTTTCCATGCTTCAAATTGGGTATTATCTACCAATCTTTCATCTAGTTCTTTGATATTCTCTTCAGCTACATCTAAACTGATATTAAACACATGTATAAATTCATTTCAATCATTATGTCTTTTAGTTCTAAAATTTTTATTTGATTCTTTTTTTATAAATATTTTCTCTGCTTAAATCCCCCCACTCTATCATATATTTTCTAGAAGGCATAAATTATAGATATTTTAAATCCATGTCTGAGAAATCCTGTATCTAGATCATCTCTCAATCTCTATATTGAGGGCACTTTACCTGTTTTGCAGTCACTTAGTCTTGTCTCATGCTATAGCTGGTAAATTAATTAGTGAATAGTGTGTATAAAAAGTTATAAAAATAATTTACCATCATGGATGATATTATCTTCCTCCAAAGATGATTTAGTTTTGCTTATGGCTGACTGATAGAGAAATGATGGATCAACATAATCCGGTCTGGGATTGAGCTGATTTAGATCTGGCTTTAAGTTTTGTTAGGGCTGGTCTCTCTCCCTCTCTGTCTCTCTGTCCCTGTCTCTCTCTCTCTCTCTCTCTCTCTCTCTCTCTCTCTCTCTCTCTCTCTCTCTCTCTCTATATATATATATATATATATATATATATATATATATATAAATTGATATCAACATATTATTTTATATATTATATATATATTTTTTTTTTCAAGACTGCCATAATCTCTGTTGTTCTATCTCTTAGCTGATGCTTTTTGCTTGCATTCATTGCCCCTAAGGAAAGACATCCAAGGAAAAAGTGGCACCAGATCTCAGGCTTACCTCAATGTATTTCCATTCTCTCTGTGATAATAACCCCCAAGTCCTGACTATATGAAGCCCTAGGCTTCAATTTTATTTTCCCAGCTGAAATTATTGAAAGCTCTGATGAGCTTTCCAGCATTTTAACTGCTCCCTTCATCTTGATTTCTCAGCCTCTTGGTTCTACTTCTCTTGGAGAACTTGGTCCTTCAAACCTTGGATTCTTTGCTAGTTCTCTGATGCCTTCATATCTTTATGCATATTTTTAAAAACTTTATCCAGACTTTACAGTTGATTTTGGCAGAACAGTTGCTCTGCTACAAGCTAATCTATTATGGCTTAGAGCAAAATTTTCATTTTGCTATATAATATTTATTCAGAAGAGTCTACAATTCCTAAATGAAGAGCTTATATTAATTTTCAAACTGATATAGCTAGTACCTAGATTAAGAAATACAACATCACAAGATATCAGAAACCTTCTTTGTACTTCCTTCTTGTCACAACCTTCATCAAAAATTAAAAAAAAAAATACTGACTGAATATCATTGATTAGTTTTTCCTGTTTTTTGAAATTCATGCAAATAGTGTTATAGAATATGTATTCTTTTGTTTCTGGCTGTTTTCATTCAATATTAAGTATATGAGATTCACTCAGCTTATTCATAATATAGAATATTTATCCTTTTTACTGTATGGTATCCCACTGTATGTTCATATTATGATTCATATATCCATTTTTCTCTAGGTAGACCTTTGGATAGTTTCCAGTTTTTGACCAGTACTAACAGTGCTAAGATATTTATTTTAGTATATGTATTTTGGTGAATATACATATGCATTTCTTTGGGGACTACAGCTGTAATGTATATTTGATATAAAGAAATATTCCTAGGTCATCTGTGTTCAAGTAGTCTAGAAATGCTCCCTTTCAGTTTTGGCATCTGCTCTTTCTAATTGGTTCACACAGGGCTCTATAAGACAGGTTTCTATCTAGAATCCCTGTAGAATAATGGAGCAGAACCAACTTTTTGCCTGGCCCACTTCATTTCTAGTTTAGTAGCAAGTTTCTAAATGTTACATAGACCACAAAATGACCACAACCCCCAACCTCCTTGCTTCAATTTGAGACCTGTCGCCCCACTGGTGGCACAGGTGCACTCCTTCAGAGTGACAGAGGGAGGGAGTCCTTTGGCACACCACATCCTAAAGATCAGGGTAAGTATTCTACAAGTTCTATTCATCATAAAGCTTTACCCCATGTCTTCCTATCTGAAATGACTGTGTTGTTAAAGCATCTGACCTCATAGTCCCTTGATCTTCTCACCTTAATCTCTCTTCTACACCTGTGCCAACAACCTAGAACCTATCATCACTGAGGACTGTGACACCTCAGAAATTCTAAGGTCATCTTATAATCACAGCCTCTAATTGTCCCATCTCTCTCAGGGCCTCACTCTCATTGAAACTCTCTTGGATGTCTTAGAGACCATAAGCTCTTATCTATCTATCTATCTATCTATCTATCTATCTATCTATCTATCTTTTATTTATTTAAGGCTGCATTGGGTCTTTGTTGCTGCATGCGGGCTTTCTCTAGTTGTGGCCAGTGGAAGCTACTCTTCGTTGCAGTGCGTGGGCTTCTTATTGTGGTGGCTTCTCTTATTGTGGAGCATGGGCTCTAGGCACGTGGGCTTCAGTAGTTGTGGCGTGTGGGCTCAGTAGTTATGACTCTCAGGCTCTGGAGTGCAGGCTCAGTAGTTGTGGCACATGGGCTTAGCTGCTCCACGGCATGTGGTATCTTCCCGGACCAGGGCTCGAACCTATGTCCCCTGCATTGGCAGGCGGATTCTTAACCACTGCACCACAAGGGAAGTCCCCATAAGGTCCTTTATGTCTCGATGTTTTCAGGTCCATCAGACTCCATGAGAATCATTTTTATCACATTCAAAGTGAGATCCATATGTACTCCAGATCTTCCTCCTTTGCTCTCCTGTTTTTTCGACATATACCCACCTCTCCACCCACACACGTAATTCGCATTCAGTGTAGCCCTATACAGGCTCCTTATGTGTACAGCAAAAATTTAAAAAATAAATAAAATAAATAAACAAACACAACTCCACAACTCTTCAGACTGCTGCCCTGAATAATTCATGGCAATCACACCAGCCAGGAACCTGACACAGCTCCATAATTGTTTCAATTAGCAGTTTCCTCTGCCACTCAATTCAGCAACTATTTAAAACTGTACCACTCTCCTCAAGTTCCTAGTGCAGGCCTGGTCCTCTCGCTCTCACCAGACAATTTCTTTTATAAAATTAAGAAGATAGTTGAGACAACCAGGAATGGACTTCCTCAATTTACCACATCCCCTACACTTAAATTTATTTTTATTCAGACCAACATTTAGTCACAGAAAACATGGCATCCCTCTTCTAAATCAAGAGGAAAATAATTTCCATTAAATTTAATCTAATCCTATTTTAATTTCTCCAGATCTTTTTCCATCAGTTACTATCATTCTCCCACCATTATACTGTTAATATGTTGTTCTGACTATACTAGCCTACAAAAAGTTTAAATCAATCTGATAACATGGCTTTCTTAACTTCCTCCTCACTTTAGCTCCACCCCTTATTTATTCTTCACTTTATAACCAAACAGCTTGGGAACATATTCCTGCTTCCTTATATCTTAAATTGCTATGCATTGAGGCATGATTATCTTTTGTCCCTAACTACTTCATTGGAACTGTTCTTGACTATGGGAATGCCTTCCTTAAAACCTTCACAAATCTTGGGTTCCATGAAAACAGATTCTTTTAATTATTTTTCTAGTGTTCTTAGTGTCTCTTATTGAGCCATTTTTTTCTTCATTTTCCTCTTAAATAATTGTGTTTACAAAGATTCACTGTTGGCAAACTAATATTCACACTTCATATACACTCTCTGAAACAACTCATCTATCATTAGGATTTTCCATTTTTTTCTGTGTAAAATAATATATACTTATTATAGAAAAAAATAAAAACATAATAAAAAAAGACAAAGAAAAAATTTCATCACCTATAATCCTTTCACCAAGAAATAACTGCCACTGTTTTTGTTTATTGAAGTATAGTTGTCATACAATATTGCTTTTAGGTGTACAACATAGTGGTTTGACATTTATATATTGTACATTATGAAATAATCTCCATGATAAGTCTAGTAACCATCTGTCACCATACAAAGTTACTAGAATATTGCTGTCTATATTCCCTATGCTGTATATTACATCCTTATGACATTTATTGTATGACTGGAAGTGTGTACTTCTTAATCCCCTTCACCTATTTTGTCCATTCCCACACACCATTCCCCTCCAGCAGCCACCACTTTGTTCTCTTATCTGTAAGTCTGTTTCTATTTTGTTTTGTTGTTCACTTTTTTCAAGATTCCACATATAAGTAAAATCATACCTTATTTGTATTCCTCTGACTTATTTTGTTTAGCATAATACCCTCTAGATCCATCCATACTGTTGCAAATGGCAAGGTTTTATTATTTTTTATGGCTGAGTAGTATTCCATTGTATATAATATCACATCTTCTTTATCCATTCATGTATCGATGGACACTTAGGTTGCTTCCATATCTTAGCTATTGTAAATAATGCTGCAATGAACATAGGGATATTTATATATACAACTTTTCAAATTACTGTTTTTGTTTTTTTCAGGTAAATAACCAGAAGTGGAACTTCTGAATTGTATGGTATCTATATTTTGACTTTTTAAGGAAACTTCATACTGTTTTCCATAGTGGCTGTACCAATTTACATTCCCACCTAAAGTGCATGAGTGTTCTCTTTTCTCCACATCCTTACCAATACTTGTTATTTGTATTGTTTTTGATAACAGTCATTTGACAGGTATGAGGTGATTTCTCATTTTGGTTTTGATTTGCATTTCCCTGATAAATAGTGATATTGAGCATCTTTTCATGTGCCTGTTGGTCATCTGTGTATCTTTGGAAAAATTTCTATTTAAGCCCTCTGTCCATTTTTTAATTGAATTGCTTGTGTTTTCCAGATATTAAGTTGTATGAGTTCTTTGTATATTTTGGAAATTAACCCCTTATTGGATATATTATTTGCAAATATCTTATGCCATTGAGTGGGTTGCCCTTTTTACTGTTGTTGATGGCTTCTTTCTATGTGCAAGTGTTTGTTTATTTGATGTAATTTCATTTGTTTATTTCCACTTTTGTTGCCCTTGCCTGAGAAGACAAATAAAATGATATTGCAAAGACTGATGTCAAGGAATTTATTGCCCATGTTCTCTTCTAGGAGTTTCATAGTTTCAGGTCTTGCATTTAAGTTTTTAATCAATTTTGAATTTATTTTTGTATATGGTGTAAGAAGGTGGCAAAGTTTCATTGTTTTGCATGCAGCTGTCCAGTTTTTCCAACATCATTTATTAAAGGGTCTGTCTTTTCCCCATTGTATAGTCTCACCTCCTTTGTCACCATGGAAGCATGGGTTTATTTCTGGATTTCTATTCTTTTCCATTGATCTATAAGTCTGTTTTCGCATCATAATGTTTTGAATACTATAGCTTTGTAGTATAGTTTGAAATTCTTTTCTTTCCCTAAAAATTGCTTGGCTATTTGGGGTCTTTTGTGGTTCCATACAAATTTTAGGATTATTTGTTCTAGTTCTGTGAAAAATACTATTAATATTTTGATAGGCACTGCATTGAATCTGTACAGTGCCTTGCCTAGAGTAGAAATTTTAACAATATTAATTCATTCAATCCATGAACACAGTATATATTTCCATTTATTTGTGTTGCCTTCAATTTCTTTCATCATTTTTATAGTTTTCATAGTACAGGTCTTTCACCTCCTTGTTTAAATTTATTCCTAGGTATTTTATTATTTTTGATGCAATTTTAAATGAGATTGTTTTCTTAATTTATATTTCTGATGGTTATTAGTGTATAGAAATGAAACATATTTCTGTATATTAACTTTGCATGCTGCAACTTTACTAAATTCAGTTATTAGTTCTAATAATTTTTTGGTGGAGACTTTAGGATTTTCTATATATAATATCATATCATCTGCAAATAGTGACAGTTTTACTTCTTCCTTTCCAATTTTAATGTTTTTTATTTCTTTTTCTTGCCTGATTGCTGCAACTAGAACTTCCAATACTATGTTCAATAAATATGGTGAGAGTGGGCATTCTGTCTTGTTCCTGATCTTAGAGGAAAAACTTTCAGCTTTTCTTTGTTAAGTATGATACTGGCTGTGGGTTTGCTGTATATGGACTTTAGTATGTTGATGTATGTTCCCATTATACCCATTTTGTTGAGAGATTTTAATCTCAGTGTGTAGGATTTTGTCAAATGCTTTTTCTGCATTTATTAAGAAGTTCATATGATTTTTATCTTTTAATTTGTTCATGCTGTATATCACATTCATTGATTTGTAGATATTGAATCATCCGTGCATTCGTGGAATAAATTCTGCTTGATCATGGTGTATGATTCTTTTAATGTATTGTTGAATTTAGCTTGCTAATATTTGGTGATGTTTTTGAATCTATCAGAGAGATTGGCCCAAGATATTCTGTATTTGTAGTGTCTTTGTCTGATTTGGTATCAGGGTAATGCTAGCTACACAGAATGAATTTGGAAGTGATTCTTCCTCTTCAGTATTTTTGGGATAGTTTAAGAAGGACAGGTTAACTCTTTTAAATGTTTGGTAGAATTCACCTGTGAAGCTGTCTGACCCTGGAATCGTTTGTAGGAAGTTTTTTGGTTACTATCTCAATTTCACTACTAGTCATTGGTTTGTTCAGATATTGTATTTCTTCCTGATTCAGTGTTGGAAGATTGTATGTTTCTAGGAATTTATTCAATTTTTCCTAGGTTGTCCAATTTGCTAGCACATAATTTTACTTAGTTATCTCTTAGGGTCCTTTGTATTTCTATGGTGTCAGTTGCAGCTTATCTTTCATTTCTGATTTTATTTGGGCCCTCACTGTTATTTTTTAATTTAATTTAATTTAATTTTAGACAGCAGGATCTTACTACTTATCTATTTTATACGTATTAGTGTATATATGTCAATCCCAATCTCCCAATTCATCCCACCACAACCGCGCTTTCCCCCCTTGCTGTCCATACATTAGTTCTCTATATCTGTGTCTTTATTTCTGCCTTGCAAACCAGTTCATCTGTGCCATTTTTCTAGACTCCACATATATGCATTAATATATGATATTCGTTTTTCTCTTTCTGACTTCACTCTGTATGACAGTCTCTAGGTCCATCCATATCTCTACAGATGAACCAATTTCATTCCTTTTTAAGGCCGAGTAATATTCCATTGTATATATGTACCACATTTTCTTTATCCTTTCGTCTGTCGATGGGCATTTAGGTTGCTTCCATGACCTGGTTATTGAAAATAGTGCTGCAATTAACATTGGGGTGCATGGGTCTTTTTGAATTATGGTTTTCTCTGGGTATATGCCCAGTAGTGGGATTCATGGGTCATATGGTAATTCTAAAAAAACTAAAAATTTAGTTTTTTAAGGAACCTCCATACTGTTCTCCATAGTGGCTGTATCACTTTACATTCCCACCAAAAGTGAAAGAGGGTTCCCTTTTCTCCACATCCTCTCTAGAATTTGTTGTTTGCAGATTTTCTGATGATGCCCATTCTAACCAGTGTGAGGTGATAACTCATTGTAGTTTTGATTTGCTTTTCTCTAATAATTAGTGATGTTCAGCAGATTTCCATGTGCCTTTTGGTCATCTGTAGGTCTTCCTTGGAGAAATGTCTATTTAGGTCTTCTGCCCATTTTTGGATTGGGTTGTCTGTTTTTCTAATACTGAGCTGCATGAGCTGTTTATATATTTTGGAGATTAATCCTTTGTCTGTTGATTGGTTGGCAAATATTTTCTCCCATTCTGAGGGTTGTCTTTTCGTCTTGTTTACAGTTTCCTTTGCTGTGCAAAAGCTTTCAAGTTTCATTAGGTCCCATTTGTTTATTTTTGTTTTTATTTCCATTACTCTGGGAGGTGGATCAAAAAAGATCTTGCTGTGATTTATGTCAAAGAGTGTTCTTCCTATGTTTTCCTCTAAGAGTTTTACAGTGTCTGGTCTTACATTTAGGTCTTTAATCCATTTTGAGTTTATTTTTGTGTATGGTGTTAGGGAGTGTTCTAATTTCATTCTTTTACATGTAGCTGTCCAGTTTTCCCAGCAGCACTTATTGAAGAGACTGTCTGTTCTCCATTGTATATCCTTGGCTCCTTTGTCATAGATTAGTTGACCATAGGTGTGTGGGTTTAACCCTGGGCTTAACTCCTGGAGACTGTTCTGTGTGCACTTGAGAAGAAAGTGTAATCTGCTGTTTTGGGATGGAATGCCCTATAAATATCCATGAAATCTATCTGGTCTACTGTGTCATTTAAAGCTTATGTTTCCTTATTAATCTTCTGTTTGGATGATCTGTCCATTGGTTTATGTAACGTGTTAAAGTCCCCCTCTATTATTGTGTTACTGTCAATTTCCCCTTTTATAGCTGTTGCATTTTCCTTATGTATTGAGGTGCTCCTATGTTGGGTGCATATATATTTATAATTGCTACATCTTCTTCTTGGATTGATCCCTTGATCATTATGTAGTGTCCTTCCTTGTCTCTTGTAACATTCTTTATTTTAAAGTCTATTTTATCTGTTATGAGTATTGTTACTCCAGCTTTCTTTTGATTTTCATTTGCATGGAATATCTTTTTCCATCCTCTCACTTTCTTTCTGTATGTGTCCCTAGGTCTGAAGTGGGTCTCTTGTAGACAGCATATATATGGGTCTTGTTTTTGTATCCATTCAGTGAGGCTGTGTCTTTTGGTTGGAGCATTTAATCCATTCACGTTTAAGGTAATTATTGATACGTATGCTCCTATTACCATTTTCTTAATTCTTTTGGGTTTGTTTTGGTTGGTCCTTTTCTTCTCTTGTGTTTCCCACTTAGAGAAGTTCCTTTAGCATTTGTCGTAGAGCTGGTTTGGTGGTGTTGAATTCTCTTAGCTTTTGCTTGTCTGTAAAGCTTTTGATTTCTCCATTGAATCTGAATGAGATCTTTGCCGGCTAGAGTAATCTTGATTGTAGGTTCTTCCCTTTCATCACTTTAAGTATATCATGCCACTCCCTTCTGGCTTGTAGAGTTTCTGCTGAGAAATCAGCTCTTAACCTTATGGGAGTTCCCTTGTATATTATTTGTTGTTTTTCCCTTACTGCTTTCAATAATTTTTCTTTGTCTTTACTTTTTGCCAATTTGATTACTATGTGTCTCGGTGTGTTTCTCCTTGGGTTTATCCTGTATGGGACTCACTGCGCTTCTTGGACTTGGGTGACTATTTCCTTTCCCATGTTAGGGAAGTTTTCGACTATAATCTCTTCATATATTTTCTCGGGTCCTTGCTCTCTCTCTTCTCCTTCTGGGACCCCTGTAATGCGAATGCTGTTGCGTTTAATGTTGTCCCAGACGTCTTTTAGGCTGTCTTCATTTCTTTTCATTCTTTTTTCTTAATTCTGTTCCTCAGCAGTGAATTCCACCATTCTGTCTTCCAGGTCACTTATCCGTTCTTCTGCCTCAGTTATTCTGCTATTGATTCCTTCTAGTGCAGTTTTCATTTCAGTTATTGTATTGTTCATCTCTGCTTGTTTGTTCTTTAATTCTTCTAGGTCTTTGTTAAACATTTCTTGCATCTTCTCAATCTTTGCCTCCATTCTTTTTCTGAGGTCCTGGATCATCTTCACTATCATTATTCTGAATTCTTTCTTCTGGAAGGTTGCCTATCTCCACTTCATTTAGTTGTTTTTCTGGGGTTTTATCTTGTTCCTTCATCTGGTACATAGCCCTCTGCCTTTTCATCTTGTCTATCATTCTGTGAATGTGGTTTTTGTTCCACAGGCTGCAGGATTGTAGTTCTTCTTGCTTCTGCTGTCTGCCCTCTCAACACTGTATTTTTAGATCTTTCCATGTTCTTCTGGCTGTTCTTTTTCAGCTTCCAGTCCCTGTCAAAATTCCTCAAGTTGTGGTTGTACTACTCCAGTCTCTGCCTTTCTGGTCACATCGCCTCCTCCCTGTGTCTTATCTTCTGTCTGTCCCCAAGGTTTTTGTCTTATTCTTTTATTTGGAATATATTTCTCTGTATCTTCATTTTGCCTAATTCTCTGTGCTTATTTCTTTGTATTATATAGGTCCATTACATCTCCAAATCTTGGATAAGTGGCCTTATGAAGGAGAATTTCTTTGGGGCCAAGCAGCACACTCCCCTCTGGACGCCAGAGCCAGATGGTTCAGGGGTGTTTTCTATGTAGAATGCATGCACCTTTCTGTTGTGACAAGGCTGACTGCTGTGGATGCTCTCATATGCAGGGCAGGTTTCCAATCTGGCTGGCTGTGTGGTCATGCCTCATGCAATTGTTGTGGGTGTGCTGGTGAGAGCAGGCCCCCGGCATGGCTGGCCTGGTGGTGTGAGAAGGCTGAGAGCATGCAGTTGGGTAGAGTATGCCCCTGGCACTAATAGGTTAGAGGGAGGATTCCAAAATGGGACCTGCCAGTACTGGTGTTAGCACAGTAGAATGAGATCACAAAAATAGCTACTGTCATTGTCTCAGTCCTGGAGAGCTGACTCTTGGAGGTTCTCTAAAATAAGCACGTTGACCTGACCCTAGTACCTTTCAAACTACTGCTGGGAGTTAGAGCAAGTGACCCTTTTTGCATGCATCCTTTAAGAGTAGGGTCTCAGTTTCTTACAGCCCTCTGACTCTACCAAATGTAAGTCCCACTGGTTTTCAAAGCTAGACATTTTGGGAACTCATCTTCTTGGTACAGGTCACTCAGGCTGGTGAGCCCAATGTGGCAATCAGACTCCTCTCTCCTCAGGGAGGACTTCTGTGGGTGTGAATTTTCCCACCTGTGGATTGCTGTGCTGGGGATTGGGTCCTGACTAGACCACGTCTCTGACCCTCCTACTCATTTCATTGTGGCTCCTTCTTTTTATCTTTAGTTGTGGAAAATCTTTTCTGCTAGTCTTCAGGTTGTTCTCAGAGATAGTTGCTCTGAAAGTAGTTGTAATATTGGTAGCGTGTGGGAGGAGGTGAACTCAGGATCTTCCTAATCCACCATTTAATCTCTATGTAATTATTATTTTAGTAGAACTTCTTCCCATCTTTATATGCTCTTTGGGTGTTTTGCATTGGTCCAAGGGTAAAGTCAAGCTGCAATGAAGTCTTAAAGAAGACTTTGTCAGATCCTGAAATGAGTTCTAAGGCTTATCTTTCAGAGTTATTCAGAGTGGGACAAGGAGAGTACACTTTTATACTCCCATGTCATGCAATCATTGATTGTGGGCTACCTCAGTAATGGGGCATGATCTTGGGTAGGACAGCTCCTTAAGCATATGCAATCTCTGTAAGGACCTGGCAGCAGAAGGCTGAGTCTGCAAATCCTTCAGTCGTGAAAGGAGATCTGGGTAGTGTACTGTAATAGCAACCACAAAAATATATGGTAAAGTCCTCATGTTTTTTTGAAAAACATTACCTTCAATTTTTGGATTTTCAAATTGACAAGGTGAAACATTTTTCCAAGACATATGCTTCTAAAACAGTTAATTATCTAGTATTCATTTTAGAAATGGAAGCTCCAGGTGCCTCAATGAGAACCGAATCGTATGTTAAGAATAAACATTTTTTCTTGTGATCAATCTTTCACACTACTCAGCATTTTCAGGTCTTTTTTTTTTTTTTTTTTTGGCCACACCACACAGCATGTGGGATCTTAGTTCCCCAACCAGGGATCAAACCCGTTCTCCCTGCCATGGAAGCACAGAGTCCTAACCACTGGACCACCAGGGAATTCCCTTCAGGTCATTCTTAAAATAATTAAATAGTCTGATTTGTAAATGGAACTCAGGAACCAGTTCCTGAATTGTTATTAGTTGAGAGAACACCTATTTTTCCTGGATTAAAATGTCCAGGTGTCTTGTTAAATTTTGTTTTATATATTCCCAATAGTTCCAAGGAGGTTTCTGGTACATTATATGGTGTCCTACATAGAAATATCAAACATTACTATGGAATTTGGTATCCTTGTTTGTGGGAAAAATAGAGAATGCATTCTTTTTTTTTTTTTCTGTGTTCAAATGTTGTAAAATGCAACGATCTCATCACCACATCACTTAATGAAGTTACTTATAAAAAATCCCTATGGTGTGTGCCCTTTTATTTCTTTTTTACTACAGTGAAAAAACAAAAGAAGAGAAAGTCAAGTGAATTTGGGAATGTAATTGGTCTTGGCACCGCGCTGGGTCACAGCCCTTGCTCACTGTGCATGCAATTGGGAGATGTATAAATAAAGGCAGTATCCCTACACCAGAGACAGCACTACAAAAATAAGCCTTCACATAAATTTGTCAAGACTGTTGTACATATAAAATATAAGCCTTGGCTTTATCCCAACTAAATCACATCAGAAGTGTTTGCTTTGGTCACTAATTAAGTTATATGGAAAGGCCAAATTCACCTGTGGATGGCAAAACCATAGCTTCCCTAAGACATTATAAGGATAGCATACAAGATAGCAATAACTTACATGCCTATTTTCTCCTCAGCTCACATTAAAAAACATCAAGGAGATTCCCACTGAGGCATGCAGAAAGCTCCCTCTAGCAGATGTAGATAAGTGCATTAATAAATCATGACCATAGTTAGAATTCTTAAACCAATGTTTTGTGATAAGGTATGCTTCTCATTATCAGTTCTGGAGTTAGAAATATTGTATACATGGAACTTTAATTAATGAAATTGTTATAGTTGACTAGTTGCCAAAGATTACCAGCAACAGAATCATGGTTTAAAAAACAGTCAAGAAATCTGACTTGCAAAGTGTCTGTGGAGACGTGTTACTGCTAATAAATTTGTGCAGCCTGTGCTCGTGCATGCCACACTTGGGCACAGTGAGGTGGCCCTAATTGTTTTTGTTTTTGTGTAGATGCTTGCTACCCTATCCCAACGTTTCTCAACTGTGCCTACGAATTCATATGCTTATATTTTCAGATTATGCACAGCAAAATCACTTAGGTATAAACTGGAATTTACAAAACCAGATGAAATTGTGTCATTCTAAGGGCTGTGCAGTTTATAGCAGATGCTGAGAGCTAAACTTTCCACCCAAATAGCACAAGAAAATTAGTTTTAGCTACAACTATGACACGAATTATATCAGCGACCTCCATAATTCCAAGTGTAAGTTCCCAGTATGAGATGTTTAAGGACGCCACACTTAAATCAACATTTAGCACCTTTCTGAATTCTTTAGTTCATCAACTCCTTCTTAATTTTAATTGAGGTGGAAAATATTCTTTGTCTAGTCTAGCTTTAACTGCATAGGGGACATATGTTTTAGAAAACTGTTATCAATATTTTAATAAAGAAAAGTAACATAAGAAATAAATAAGTGGCATGTTCAAGCCACCCATCCTTACACATTCTGTGCACACTCAATTTATTTTAAAGTTTATTTAACTTAAAGTTTTTGTTTGCAAAATATCATTACATTTAAATATTTATGACAAGCACTTAAATATTAAGGAATCATTTGTCTCAAGGCATTTTTTCCTGGAAGAATGATGTCTTTGAAGGGTGTTAACAAAATGCAGTTATTTAGCCCCTCCATGCCTCCTCCTATTTGTCAAGTGACTATGTAGTTCAAACCATGGTAAAGCAGGCATTATTTACTCAATAAACCTTAACGGCTTTATGAAAAAGCTCTCTATTTAGCTGTTATGAGAGAAAGGGTACTTATAACATGGAAGCTTACTGAAATTTGCCTTTGATGGACTCTGTTCTAACAGAATTCAAGTATCTGTTTCTAGCAAAGGACCATTTCTGAAATAATTTGTCCATAAGCATAAATTGTTATTTTTTTCAAACCGTGTAAGGAAGTGAGGAGGAGACTGTCATTTTGGCTTTTATTTTAGAGGAGTTTTTTGTCATGGCAGGCTAGATATGGACAGTTCTTTGAGTAAGACACTATGGCCCCTTTAGAACCCACCTTTCGTATTGAAATTATTCCCCTTTTCTGGGAATAAATAGAATAAGGAGAACGTTAGTGCACAATGAAGTGTACGTTACTTTATCTTAAGCCAGCAGATGCTCAATACAGAAATAATCCTCGCAGTCTTTGTAAATATAGGCACAGCTACTATAACCAAGCACAGCCTTGCCCTAGAAAGACCAGCACATATCGTTCAGAGACTCAAGTTAGAGTTAGTTCAAAAGATTGAAGTCTAAAGAGATTTCTCTCGTCCTGGGTCTTAAAGCTTATTCTAGTCTCCTGTCTGAAAGTTGTTAAATCTAGAATCACAGCCCATTTCTCTCTAGGTCACCTTCTCCTTGTTCTGTAATCTGTGTCTAATTCTCACCCTTCTCATTGTGCAAAAAAAGGGACTCAGTTTTCAAGTAAAAGTAGATCAATTATTGGGGTGTCCTAACCTTGCTAACAAATTCTATCTTCTTTTATTAGCCACCACTTTAAAACAAATTTAAGGTAGAAGGGGACTGAGGGTCACTGAAGAGTATAAATGGAGAGAATTGCACTGAATGCTGCAGAAAAGGGCAAGAAGTATGAGAAAAATGAGTGATCTGCCCCCTCCCCCCAAAATCTAGGTGACTAGTTGTACATACTTATTGTACTTAGAACTTTACTATTTTACCCTTGCGATGATACAAAGAAGATCTAAACTGTAATGTTGGGAAAAAATTCAAAAGATATATTTCAGTGATGAGTATTGGATTAATTATCTTATGAAAGAATCTTGACTATCATGTCAAGATAATGTTATATTTTGCTAGAGAGTAGAAAAGTCTCTGAGTGTTAGAGTGATGCAGAAAATCTAGCTTCATCTCTTGCTAAGCAATGTTTTGTTACCAGTCTTTGTTATTGATTCATTTACTATTTATTTATTCATGAAGAGTTTTACTGAGCACCTGTCATGTGAAAATCATTATTCTGAACACTGGGAATAATAGTAGTGAAAAACAAATTTCCTGCCCTCAATGAGTTTCTGGTTTTGTGGAGGAGAATAAAATAAACCTATATACACATAGATTATTAAACATTTCTGATACTGATGAGTGCTATGAGGGACATCAAATGAGATTATGGGTTAGAGTATAATGGGAAGTGAGGCAGTGGCAACATAAGATTGCGTGATCAGGGAAAATCTGTCTGACAAAGTGACCTGGTGGTAAGACTGACATGATAAAAAGCTGAAGTCCTGGGGGAGAGCGTTCTAGGCAGATGGAACAACAAAGGACTTGAGATAGGACATTCTCAATGTGTTTGGAGGTTAGAAAAATGGCCTGTGTGGATCTGCTATTGTCAGTAAAGGAAGTAGTAAGGCAGAAAGAGAGAGAGGTAGGTAGAAGCCAAGGCATAAAAGGCCTTGAATGCAAGATAAAGAACATGGATTTTATTCCAATTGTAATTGGAATACATTGGAGAGTTTTGCTTTTTTTTAAAGTATACTAGCTGCTATGTGGATAATAAGCTATAGATAAGAGTAGATTTGAAGCAGGAAAACCATTCATGACACTATTTTTGAAGTCTGAGAGAGATAGTCATGGCTTGGACTAAGTTCATAGCAGAGGAGTTGGTGAAAAGCAAGTGTATTCAGGATATATGTTGGAAATAAAGCCAATGGGAAATCCTGGGTTGGATGTAGGACATGAGGAAAAAATAAAGCAATCAAATATAACTTGTAGGTTTTAGGTCTATACAAAAAGTCAGAGTTGGAAAGAAATATTACAAAGGAGAGATTGAAGGCCAGATGCCAACGAAACTTGCTAAAAATCCCACAGCTACTTAATGTTATAGCTGGGACTATTAGAACCTCTGAGTACCTACTCCAGTTCACTTTCTGCCATGTCAGGCGGCTCCCCAGTGACTGCCTATAATTTCTCTTTGTATTTTCCTCTAGGTAGAAGAAAAGTCATTCTAGTAGCTGAGGTAACACTGTGTGTTCTCAAAGCTTATTTCATCTGCTTCCCTCTTTTCCCCACTTCATTCGTGTTTTGTTTAATTTCTCATATTAATATTAATCATTTTACAGGATCCAACTGTGATTATGTAGGAAAAGAAAGTATTTATATCAGCATTATGGCAAAATATTAATTGATTTTAATTCAATTGATACCATAACATGGAATTAAGGACAAGGGAGTACCATGTGGGGGGCTGCTACACATAGTTCTTGCCCCAGAAGGATGAGACTAAATTCTCTCTTTTAAAAAAACATAGTACAAAGATATTTAAAGTTGTTTATATTATAAAATAGTACAAAATCTTATTATTAAAACCCATAAATATATGGGTTTAATATATAGCCATTATATCCTTTCTTTTCCAGCTTTATTAAGATATAATTGCCATATAACATTGTTCTAATTTCAGGTGTACAAACAGATGATTTTATAGACATATATCTTGCAAAATTATTACCACAATGAAGTTAGTTAAAATCTCCATCACCTCAAATAATTACCATTTGTGTGTGTGTGTTTATGATGAGAGCATTTAAGATCTACTTTCTTAGCAACTTTCAAGTATATAATACAGCATTGTTAGCTATAGTCACCATACTGTACATTAGATGCCCAGAAGTTATTTGCCTTATAACTGGACGTTTGGACCCTGTGACCAACATCTCCCTATTTTCAGCACCCTCAGCCCCTGGCAATCACCATACTACTCTCTATTTCTATGACTTTGGCTTTGGGAGATCACACAGTATTTGTCTTTCTCTGCCTGACTTATTTCACTTAGTATAATGCCTTCAGGGCTCATCCTATTGTTGCAGATGATTATATATATATATCACGTGATACATATATATAAATATAAAGACATATATAAAGATACATATCACGTGAGATATATATATATATATATATATATATATATATATATATCACATTTTTATAATTCATTCACCTATCGACAGACACTTAAATTGCTCCCACGCCTTGGCTATTGTGAATAATACTGCATGAACAGGGTCATGAGGATATCTTTTCAAGATAGTGATTTTATTTCATTCAGATATATACTTAGAAGTGGAACTCCTGGATCATATGGTAGTTGTATTTTAAATTTTTTGAGGAACCTCCATACTGCTTTTCCTAGTGGCTCTACCAATTGACATTCCTACCAACAGTGCAATAAGGGTTCCTTTTTCTCTACATTCTCACCAATGCTTGTTGTCTCTTGTCTTTTTGATAATAGCCATTCTAAGAGATGTGAGGTGATATTGTAGTTTTGATTACTATTTCCCCGATAATTAGTAATGCCAGAAAGAACACACTGGCTTAAAACTAGGACAGTGATTAAATATGCATTTATGTTAAAGGAGTATAGAATGTTTCTGTATGTAAAATATTGACTTCATACTTTTTAGCATTCTTTGGCCTCTGTCTACAACAAAAGATAATGTTTTTTAATTGCAACATTTAACATATATATTGAATCTTTAGCATATCTATATGTCTAAAACAAGTTGATAAACTAAGAATTTGTGAGAACTTAAAGTACTTCAAACCCACCTACTATGTTCTGGGCACTATTCTAGGACTCAGCATAGTAACAATGGAACAAAACTGGTCCTCATATAGTTTCTGTTTTAGTGAGGGAGACAGACAATAAACACATTTTTTAAAGATTTTTATTACAATAGCCAAGACATGGAAACAACCCAAGTGCCCAGCAACAGATGATTGGCTTAAGAAAATGTGATTGATATAAACACATATACACACACACACACCCTCCAGAATATTACTCAGCCATAAAAAAGGAATGAGATATTGTCATCTGCAGCAACATGGATGGACCTAAAGAATATTATATTGATATTTAGTGAAGTAAGTCAGAGAAAGACAAATACCATATGATATAACTTATATGTGGAATCTAAAAAATAATGCAAATGAATCTATCTATAAAATAGAAAAAGACCCACGGACATAGAAAACAAGCTTATGATTACCAAAGGGGAAAGGGAGGGAGGGACAAATTAAGAGTATGGGATTAACAGATACAAACTACTATATGTAAAATAGATAAGCAACAGGATTCAATGTATAGCACAGGGAATTATATTCAATGTCTTGCAATAATCTATAATGGAATATAATCTGAAAAAATATATACCTGAATCACTTTGCTGTACACCTGAAACTAACACAATATTGTAAATCAACTATACTTCAATAATAATTAAAAAAAAGATTTTTAGAGAGGGAGAAGATTTCTAAGTAAAAGATAGTAAAAGAACAGAGGGTACCTAGAGGAGAGCTACTTCAGCAGGAGGTGGTAGGGAAAAGTTCTGAGACTTGGATGATGTGACCAAGCAAGCAAAAAAGGCTTGGGGAAGTATAGTCCAAGAAAAGTCCTTTGGTAAAATTGGAGACAAATTAAGTAAAGTTTGGCTTTGACTCTCTTTCAACCCCCTTTCTCCATTTCAGGCATTTCCTGTATCCTTATCCCTTAATGCTCACTATGCTCAAATCTGAGTCCACTCATGTCTCAAATTTGAAAATAACATCTCTCTCCCTCCTTCCTACACCCCACCCTCCCTACAACTACCTACTACGTGAAGAGGGTTGTCGGTCTCAGGAGTTAGGAGAAGAGCTGTCACTAGATTTGTCTGCACAAAGTTCTAAAAGAATGAAAGACAACTTAATGTTTAACTCTCTCAAATGTTTTTGAAAAGAATCTGGGAATCTTATTTTAAAAGGAGAAATGAGGAAAGGTCACATATACATGTATGGTTTATATTATGTTCTATGAGCTAATGATCCTCTATGATATCAAATTATATTGATCCCCATTTATCCAAAGTAATTTCCTTCACACCCTTCCAGATATTCTCTGGCATATATTTATTACAGGAAAAAAATTAACATAGTCAATGATGGAGGTAAACAGAGGTTTAGATAACCTAAACAGATACTGCAGTGGTTTTTTACATCTTGTTGAGTGCATTTTATGTACGGATGCTTCATTTTTACATAATCTAAATAAAGAAAAGTTCCTTATATTTTTTAACTTTTTAACCTTTATTAAAAATTAGTTCACGTTTTGCTTAAAGGGTGTCCTCATTGCCTGGGATTACTGGGAGGCAGTGGATGTCATGCAATCATTTTAGTCTCAGTCAATTTATTGTTAATTTATTGGGTGTTTGCTGAGTTTATGCTTAGTTTTAGGTCCTTTTTAAAATGAATCTTATTAACACCATCATGTCTGATAAGTGTAAAAGCAGTGAGAGTATTGAAAGAGCTTATACGAAAAGCCTAAAATTACAAAGAAATGAAAGTAAAGAAATTTTAAAAATTGAGATGACACACGAGGCACAGGCATAAGGAATGAAGAATTTGATCAGAGCTTTGTACTTGATCCAGAATTGAGTGTGTCCATGATCAGTTTTACAAGAAGCTGTCAGGCATTCAGCCCACATGACTGGCACTCTGACTCTCTTTGTGTGAGATTTTCCCAGGATGTCTGTTAAAGAGGAATACACTGGCATACCCCATATTAAATTTTTAGGAGTCTGATAACAAACAATTCAGGGATCCCTCCTTAAACGAAAGAATACAAAATTTCAACTATATTTGATAAAAATGTGATTATTTAGACAATAAGTCAGAATAATATCAACCAATTTTTTCAAAGTTGATATTTAACTGGGAGTATTCCTAGAAGTTGTTAATATTTTAATCAATCAACTGTCTGATGCATGTATAATAATTTTTCTCTACTTTGGCTGCATTTTTTAATACTTCTTCTCATATGGTCATGGTTTTATATCATTTCTCTATGAAGAAGAGAGAGATAATTTACTCTTTGCTTTATCATGGTTGATCAAAATACTCTTCTACTGTTATTGATAGATTAAAAAAGGTGTTTTCAGATTCAAAATTCATGCCCATTTATAGGATTACTATCAAGCTTCTTTCATACATGACCTATGAGATTTCAGGTCACTTCGAATTTTCTTATGAGTGACTAAACAAATAATCTTTAAAATGATCATTCTCTAACCAGTTTGTCAATGACATCCTGGTTGTCATAATATATTATAAATTTTATCTTATCTTTATCTATGTTAGTAATTGTTTAAAATTAGCAAGAAAAGTAAGCCTTTTCCAACGTATTTTTATGATCCACTCTTTTTCATTAACTGGATTATCAAACAGTTCGAGAGCTTATTCATTCATTTAATTATTCTGAAAATTTTTTTTAATCTGAAAATAAGGTGCACACAAAAGCAATGCAAATGTTAGAAATGCCTATGTTATGATTGCAATATATGGCAAAAACTTCTGCAGGTCAGCGAGAGATGCTTTCAATCTGCTGATGAGAAATATTTTAAAAGTTGCATTTATGGATAGAGTGACAGACTTTGTGCTAATCCTGGGGAAGATTCTAGTTGCTGGGTGTATAGGTGTCCTGGCCTTTCTACTCTTCACAGAAAGACTCCCAATGATTACGGAAGGACCAACATCTTTAAATTACTACTGGGTACCTTTGCTGACAGTCATTATTGGATCTTACCTAATTGCACATGGATTCTTCAGCGTCTATGCAATGTGTATTGAAACAATTTTCATCTGCTTCTTGGAAGATTTAGAAAGAAACGATGGTTCTGCTGAAAGACCCTATTACATGAGTCAATCTCTGCTGAAGATTTTGAACGAGCAAAATGCACAAACTAAGAAGCAGTAGAAGTGCAAACTCTGGTCATCCTGCAGCGGTGTTACCTTTCTCTCATCTGCTGTGTATGTGCTACACTTGTTTCATAAGTGCTTTGTGTATGGAACACTGTATTCACCACCTTGTTGGCTTTTATTTGCATGTCTTATACCAAAGCTTATACTGTAATACGTGAAGCCATCAGAAGTTGCAAGGGAATTGTTAATAACACGGAACATTTTTTATACTAAGATGTTTTGTTTTGTAATTCATTTTTAAATAGAATGGCTTGGATGTTTTGAAAATACTAGTGAATATGTTAATATTGTTTTAAATATTAGATTGAAAAATGATACGTTATTTAAATTGGTAACTCCTAATATATTTTTAAAATTACAACTAAAAGACTTCTGCAGGGAAAATTGGTAAACAAAGTAAAACAGAAGATTTTAAAGTTTTCCCCATTCCTGTTTGACAATAAATTGGTAAAAAGAGCGCCACACTCCAGATTTTGCTCTAAGTATAGACTGTTTCCTATTAAACAAATTGTCAATCATCCAGCCTTTACGACTTAGTCCTCTCTGACAAAGTGCCTTACTGGCTGTTTAATATTACCCAGCTTTTGTGGGCAAGTTTACACACATTGCTAAAAAAAAAGAATCCTGCAATGTTTAGTGATTAAAACAAGTCTTCTTGCATTTGTTTTTTTCTTAGCTCACTGGTTGAAAACCATTTGTCATTTCAGTATGTTTGATATCCTCACTGTATAGACTACGTTTTGCAGCATAAACAATTTCCCTTGCGCCTAGTGGACATTCATGAATGTGTACTACACGCAAGAAAAAAACCTGAAAGGACACTTGTTGGGTTTGTTTTTTTACTAAAAGTGAGTTTAAAATGTAATCTTTTCTATGATAGATATTTGAAAATACAATAGGGATAAGACTACATTTCTCAGTGTTTTACACAGATTGGAAAGGGAAACTTGAAGAAATTACAAAGGGAAACTTTACCCCTAGAAAGGGTGCTCACAGATGTCATGTACTGAATAGCTCCATTTTAAATGATTGTTTATTATCATCAATGAGTGTTCTATGTATGTTATTTCCATTTTCTAACTTTTGACATGAAATAAGCAGTTTACTCATGTTACTTTTTATTGTGCTAATATGAACAAGAACATAATTTCTAATTCAATTTTAAATAATTTTATTAGTACTAACTTTAAAGAAAATGATTTCCGTTTGTTACTCAGTGTTACAGAAAGAGTCCATAAAACATTCACCCTAAGGGAATGTCAATCACACAATGACAATTTGTGAAAGCTTTGAGAATCTATAGTAAGTTACTAGCAGTTTATCTATTATCATATTTAACTGTGACTTTGGATATTCTTTTATGCCAAAAACGAACTCATATGAGCACAAGACAGTCTGAGCTCTATAATCAGTACGCTTCTGCTGTGCAGAAATATTAGGAACATACTGTCTAAATATCTTTGATAACTAAACTGTTTAATATTTAATGAAATTTGTTGTTACTCATTGTTTTAAATCTATTTGTTTTTTCTTCTAATAAAGATTTAGATAAGAAAAAGAAAAGAAAAAAAGCAATGCAAATGCATTCAAAATTGTCATTACACAGTGTTGAGCCATAAAATTGCATAACCAAATGATCCTTATGCTACATACATTAACTTACTGCTGAATATATGTGGAAGTTTTGTGAAGGTATATGTGGTTTTTCAGACATTTTTCCTTTGTTGCTAGTGATGTCATGTGCAATTCTGCCTAAGCTACCAGAATTCCCTTGAGGGCAAGATACATAAGATACACTTAGTCAGGATCTCATATGTTGGGGTGCATAACACTTGTGAATATACATGAACAAATATACTTAGCTTTTATACTATTTGTGTCCTAACAGACACAAAATTTTGATTTTTATTTCATGTGACTCCAATAAAAATAATAGGTAAGGCATGTTTATAACTGCACATTGTCTACATTTTTTGAGTATATGTCTCATAAGTAAGAACATTCGATTGTCAGTGAAAGATGAATCTATCACTTGTACTTTAATAGGTATAAAGATCAAAAGAATGTTCCACAGGCTAGTTTCTGGTCTGTATATTTCAAATCTTGATTCTCTTCTACTATATATGTGCTTCCAGGGTCAAATATCAAAAACGCTGTTATATTACTATATGACCTCTGGCTATCCACTGTCATCTCACAACACCAGAGGTATTGATATAATGGACGGTAGGGCTATTCCTAGAAGCCATTCCTACACTAGAATGACCAGCAAAGAAATAATTAAACACAGGTAACTGCAAGCCTCATAGATGTATCCCACTAAACCAAAACTAAGTGTATCTTCATCTCAACTTTCCCAGCTTAACTATGTTAGCCTAACCCTAACCCAAAGTCTCACGGACATTCCAAAATCAACTGATGAGAGAAGAAAGTGAATATGAGAGAAGGGAATCAGAGTGGAAGAAGACAGTGGTCTTAACCTATCGTGGTTCAAATACCTTATTTTTGCAAATTTTATAAAAGAAGTATATCATCATGTAACTATGTGGCCAGGACCCTTCCGAGGGTCTTGGAAGGGGTCCATGCCAGTCAAGAACTCTGATAATTAAGCTTCATAGCTTCATGAAACATTTAACTCTGCTTGTTTTTCTCAGCCAAAATACTGAAAGCAAGTACCCAATATTACCAGGCCCAGAGCACGTGCGTCCTGACAGCAGCCTTGGAAAAGACCTTCCATTGTCACACTTTGGCCAAAGGGCCTAGAACCAAGACAGCCCCTCTCAATCCAACATTGCCTCCTGAGTTTCACTTCACTGTTAATAACACAATCATCCTAGGTCCTCAATCTGGACACACCCAGAAACTCACAAAGTCTGCATGTGTGTTTCTATCTCTGTTACACATTCTTTCTCAAAGTCTATAAGTATGGTAGCTACTAAGGAGTCTTTTATGATACTTGAAAAGATATTTAAAAAGGAGATTAATTTATTGAACACATTTTTAGAACATTTAAAATTGGTGTATTTTGAAAAATTATTCTATTCAAATTATTCAACAATAGAAAAGTATGGCAAATTTTAAGTTGCATTTAGGCTTTGTTTTTTTATTAACATATGCTGATCAAAAGACACCATTAAGAAAAGAAAAGGGCAAGCCACAGGCTGGGGAAAAAAATATATTAACAACACACATATCTGACAAAGCACATGTATCCAAAATAGATAAAGACTAGTACCACTCAATACAAACCACCAATTCTTTTAAAATGGGAAAATATTTGAACAAACACTTCACAAAAGAAAAATACACAAATGACCAATGAGCACATTAAAAAGATGCTCAACATCACTAGTCACCAGGGAAACGCTATTTAAAACTGTGAGGAGATACAACTACATACTTCCTAGAATGGTTAAAATTAAACTGACAATCAATATCAAACATAGGCAGACTGAGCTCTGACCACCACAGCAACAGTCAGCTCTACCCACCACCAGAGCCTCCCATCAAGTCTCTTAGATAGCCTCAAACACCAGAGGGCAGCCAGCAGAAGCAAGAAAAACTACAATCCTGCAGCCTGTGGAACAAAAACCACATTCACAGAAACATAGGCAAGATGAAGAGGCAGAGGGCTATATACCAGATGAAGGAACAAGATAAAACCCCAGAAAAACAACTAAATGAAGTGGAGATAGGCAACCTTCCAGAAAAAGAATTCAGAATAATGATAGTGAAGATGATCCAAGACCTCGGAATAAGAATGGAGGCAAAGATCGAGAAGATACAAGAAATGTTTAACAAAGACCTAGAAGAATTAAAGAACAAACAAGCAGAGATGAACAATACAATAACTGAAATGAAAACTACACTAGAAAGAATCAATAGCAGAATAACTGAGGCAGAAGAACGGATAAGTGACCTGGAAGACAGAATGGTGGAATTCACTGCTGAGGAACAGAATTAAGAAAAAAGAATGAAAAGAAATGAAGACAGCCTAAGAGACGACTGGGACAACATTAAACACAACAACATTCCCATTATAGGGGTCCCAGAAGGAGAAGAGAGAGAGCAAGGACCCGAGAAAATATATGAAGAGATTATAGTCGAAAACTTCCCTAACATGGGAAAGGAAATAGCCACCCAAGTCCAAGAAGCGCAGTGAGTCCCATACAGGATAAACCCAAGGAGAAACACGCCGAGACACATAGTAATCAAATTGGCAAAAAGTAAAGACAAAGAAAAATTACTGAAAGCAGCAAGGGAAAAACGACAAATAACATACAAGGGATCTCCCATAAGGTTAACAGCTGATTTCTCAGCAGAAACTCTACAAGCCAGAAGGGAGTGGCATGATATATTTAAAATGATGAAAGGGAAGAACCTACAATCAAGATTACTCTACCCAGCAAGGACCTCATTCAGATTCGATGGAGAAATCAAAAGCTTTACAGACAAGCAAAAGCTAAGAGAATTCAGCACCACCAAACCAGCTCTACAACAAATGCTAAAGGAACTTCTCTAAGTGGGAAACACAAGAGAAGAAAAGGACCTACAAAAACAAACCCCAAACAATTAAGAAAATGGTCACAGGAACATACGTATAGATAATTACCTTAAACGTGAATGGATTAAATGATCCAACCAAAAGACACAGGCTTGCTGAATGGATACAAAAACAAGACCCATATATATGCTGTCTACAAGAGACCCACTTCAGACCTAGGGACGCATACAGACTGAAAGTGATGGGATGGAAAAAGATATTCCATGCAAATGGAAATCAAAAGAAAGCTGGAGTAGCTATACTCATATCAGATAAAATAGACTTTAAAATAAAGAATATTACAAGAGACAATGAAGGACACTACATAATGATCAAGGGATCAACCCAAGAAGAAGATATAACAATTATAAATATATATGCACCCAACATAGGAGCACCTCAATACATAAGGCAACTGCTAACAGCTATAAAAGAGGAAATTGACAGTAACACAATAATAGTGGGGGACTTTAACACCTCACTTACACCAATGGACAGATCATCCAAACTGAAAATAAATAAGGAAACAGAAGCTTTAAATGACACAATAGACCAGATAGATTTGATTGCTATTTATAGGACATTCCATCCAAAAACAACAGAATACACTTTCTTCTCAAGTGCGCACAGAACATTCTCCAGGATAGATCACATCTTGGGTCACAAATCAAGCCTCAGTAAATTTAAGAAAATTGAAATCATATCAAGCATCTTTTCTGACCACAACGCTATGAGATTAGAAATGAATTACAGGGAAAAAAACGTGAAAAGCACAAACACATGGAGGCTAAACAATACGTTACTAAATAACCAAGAGATCACTGAAGAAATCAAAGAGGAAATCAAAAAATACCTAGAGACAAATGACAATGAAAACACGATTATCCAAAACCTATGGGATGTAGCAAAAGCAGTTGTAAGAGGGAAGTTTAGAGCTATACAAGCCTCCCTCAAGAAACAAGAAAAATCTCAAATAAACAATCTAACCTTACACCTAAAGCAACTAGAGAAAGAAGAACAAACAAAACCCAAAGTTAGCAGAAGGAAAGAAGTCATAAAGATCAGAGTGGAAATAAATGAAATAGAAACAAAGGAAACAGTAACAAAGATCAATAAAACTAAAAGCTGGTTCTTTGGGAAGATAAGCAAAATTGATAAACCATTAGCCAGACTCATCAAGAAAAAGAGGGAGAGGACTCAAATCAATAAAATTAGAAATGAAAAAGGAGAAGTTACAACAGACACCACAGAAATACAAAGCATCCTAAGAGACTACTATAAGCAACTCTATGCCAATAAAATGGACAACCTGCAAGAAATGCACAAATTCTTAGAAAGGTATAACCTTCCAAGACTGAATCAGGAAGAAACAGAAAATATGAACAGACCAATCATAAGTAATGAAATTGAAACTGTGATTAAAAATCTTCCAACAAACAAAAGTCCAGGACCAGATGGCTTCACAGGTGAATTCTATCAAACATTTAGAGAAGAGCTAACATCCATCTTTCTCAAACTCTTCCAAAAAATTGCAGAGGAAGGAACACTCCCAAACTCATTCTATGAGGCCACCATCACCCTGATACCAAAACCAGACAAAGATACTACAAACAAAGAAAATTACAGACCAATATCACTGATGAATATAGATGCAAAAATCCTCAACAAAATACTACCAAACAGAATCCAACAACACATTAAAAGGATCATACACCATGATCAAGTGGGATTTATCCCAGGGATGCAAGGATTCTTCCATATACACAAATCAATCAATGTGATACACCATATTAACAAACTGAAGAATAAAAACCATATGATCATCTCAATAGATGCAGAAAAAGCTTTTGACAAAATTCAACACCCATTTATGATAAAAATTCTCCAGAAAGTGGGCAGAGAGGGAACCTCCCTCAACATAATAAAGACCATATACGACAAACCCACAGCAAACATCATTGTCAACGGTGAAAAACTGAAAGTATTTCCTCTAAGATCAGGAACAAGACAAGGATGTCCACTCTTACCACTATTATTCAACATAGTTTTGGAAGTCCTAGCCATGGCAATCAGAGAAGAAAAAGAAATAAAAAGAATACAAATTGGAAAAGAAGAAGTAAAACTGTCACTGTTTGCAGATGACATGATAGTATACATACAGAATTCTAAAAATGCCACCAGAAAACTACTAGAACTGATCAATGAATTTGGTAAAGTTGCAGGATACAAAATTAATGCACAGAAATCTCTTGCATTCCTATACACTAATGATGAAAAATCTGAAAAAGAAATTATGCAAACACTCCCATTTACCATTGCAACAAAAAGAATAAAATACCTAAAAATAAACCTACCTAGGGAGACAAAACACCTGTATGCAGAAAATTATAAGACACTGATGAAAGAACTTAAAGATGATACCAACAGATGGAGAGATATACCATGTTCTTGGATTGGAAGAATCAATATTGTGAAAATGACTATACTACCCAAAACTATCTACAGATTCAATGCAATCCCTATCAAATTACCAATGGCATTTTTTACGGAACTAGAACAAATCATCTTAAAATTTGTATGGAGACACAAAAGACCCCAAATAGCGCAAGCAGTCTTGAGGGAAAAAAACGGAGCTCGAGGAATCAGACTCCCTGACTTCAGACTATACTACAAAGCTACAGTAATCAAGACAATATGGTACTGGCACAAAAATAGAAACATAGATCAATGGAACAAGATAGAAAGCCCAGAGATAAACCCACGCACCTATGGTCAACTAATCTATGACAAAGGAGGCAAAGATATACAATGGAGAAAAGACAGTCTCTTCAATAAGTGGTGCTGGGAAAACTGGACAGCTCCATGTAAAAGAATGAAATTAGAATACTCCCTAACACCATACACAAAAATAAACTCAAAATGGATTCAAGACCTAAATGTAAGACCAGACACTATAAAACTCTTAGAGGAAAACATAGGAAGAACACTCTTTGACATCAATCACAGAAGATCTTTTTTGATCCACCTCCTAGAGTAATGGAAATAAAAACAAAAATAAACAAATGGGACCTAATGAAACTTCAAAGCTTTTGCACAGCAAAGGAAACCATAAACAAGACGAAAGGACAACCCTCAGAATGGGAAAGAATATTTGCAAATGAATCAACGGACAAAGAATTAATCTCCAAAATATATAAACAGCTCATGCAGCTCAATATTAAAGAAACAAACAACCCAATCCAAAAATGGGCAGAAGACCTAAATAGACATTTCTCCAAAGAAGACATACAGATGGCCACGAAGCACATGAAAGGATGCTCAACAGCACTAATTATTAGAGAAATGCAAATCAAAACTACAATGAGTTATCACCTCACACAAGTTAGAATGGGCATCATCAGAAAATCTACAAACAACAAATGCTGGAGAGGGTGTGGAGAAAAGCGAACCCTCTTGCACTGTTGGTGGGAATGTAAATTGATACAGCCACTATGGAGAACAATATGGAGGTTCCTTAAAAAACTAAAAATAGAATTACCATATGATCCAGCAATCCCACTACTGGGCATATACCCAGAGAAAACCGTAATTCAAAAAGACACATGCACCCGAATGTTCACTGCAGCACTATTTACAATAGCCAGGTCATGGAAGCAACCTAAATGCCCATCGACAGACGAATGGATAAAGAAGAGGTGGTACATATATACAATGGAATATTACTCAGCCATAAAAAGGAACGAAATTGGGTCATTTGTTGAGACGTGGATAGATCTAGAGACTGTCATACAGAGTGAAGTAAGTCAGAAAGAGAAAAACAAATATCGTATATTAACGCATATATGTGGAACCTAGAAAAATGGCACAGATGAACCGGTTTGCAGGGCAGAAGTTGAGACACAGATGTAGAGAACAGACATATGGACACCAAGGGGCGAAAACTGCAGTGGGGTGGGGATGGTGGTGTGCTGAATTGGGAGATTGGGATTGACATGTATACAATGATGTGTATAAAATTGATGACTGATTTAAAAAAAAAACAAAAAACATAGGCAAAAATGTGGCTCAACTAGAACCCTCATATATTGCTACTGAGAGTGTAAAATGATATAAACACTTCGGTTTAAAATAATCGGGCTGCTTTTTATACAAATAAACATACCTACCCTGTGACTCAGCCATTTTACTCCTAGATATGTCCAGAAAAAACTTGCACAAGAATGTTCCAAAAAAGTTTTTTGAAAATAACCAAAATCTGCAAACAAACCAAATGCCCATCAATCGGATAATAGATAAACAAATTGTGATGCACTCACACAATTGGTTACAATTCAGCAATAAAGATGAATAATAATTCTTGCAACAACATGCACCAACCTAAAAGGCCAGTTTATTGAGCAAAAGAAGCCAGGCACAAAAAAAGTACACACTCTAAGAGTCCATCTAGAAGAAGATGAAGAACATGCAAAACAAGTAATTATGATAGAAATCAGAACAGTAGTTGTCATAGAAGTGGTGGGGGTAGCTGTTCAATGGAAAACAACATCAGGGAACTTTCTGGTTTGGTGGAAATTTACTATATTTTGATTTGGGTGGCAGTAACAAGGATGTATAAATTTTTCAGAAGTTATCAAACTGTACAATTGACATATATACACCAATATGTATAAAATAGATAACTAACAAGAACCTGCTGTATAAAAAAAATAAATTAAATTTTAAAAAACTGTGCACTAAAGATCTGTACTTTTTATGATATAAACACATTATGCCTCAATAAAGAAAAAAATACATTTAGGTATGACCGGCCTAAACAATTCTTAGCCTCCATTTATTTATTTATTGATGTACCTATTTGTCTATTTATTTAGTATTTTTAAACTGAAATGTAATTGACTTACAATGTTATATTAGTATCAAGTGTACAGCATAGTGATTTGATATTTTTATACATTACAAAATGATCACCACAATAAGTCTAATTATCATCTGTCACCATACAAAGTTATTACAATATTATTGACTAAATTCCTTATGCTGTATATTACATCCAAGTGACATTAATTTTATAGCTGGAAATTTGTACCTTTTAATCCCCTTCACCTATTTCACTCATGCTCTCACCCCCTTTTCTTCTGGTAACCACCAGCTTGTTCTTTGTATTTATGAGTCTGTTTCTGTTTTGTTCTGCTTGATTGTTATGTTTTGTTTTAGATTCCACACATAAGTGAAATCATATGGTATTCATCTTTCTCTGACCTATTTCATTTAGCATTATACCCTCTAGGTCCATCCATGCTGTCATAAATGGCAAGAATCAATTATTTTTATGGCTGAATAATATTCCATTGTGTATATATATACCGCATCTTCTTTATCCATTCATCTGTTTATGGACACTTAGATTGCTTCCATATCTTGGCTATTATTAATAATGCTACAATGAACAGTAGCATTGTATATATATCTTTTCAAATTAGTGTTTTTGGTTTTTTTCAAGTAAATACTCAGAAGTGGAATTGCTGCATTGTATGGTAGTTATATTTTTAATTTTTAAAGGAAACCATACTGTCTTGCATAGTGGCTATAACAATTTACATTTCTATCAACATTGCATGAGTGTTCTCTTTTTCTACATCCTACCAACATTTGTTATTTGTTGTCTTTTTGATAATAGCCATTCTGACAGGTGTGAGGTGATATCTCATTGTGGTTTTGATTAGTATTTCCCTAATGATTAGTGATGTTGAATATCCTTTTATGTACCTGTTGGTCTGCCTTCTCTGGAAAAATGTCTCTTTAGGTCCTCTGCCCACTTTTTAATCAGGTTGTTTGGTGTCTTGACATTGAGCTGTATGAGTTCTTTGTATATTTTGGATATTAACCCTGTATCAGATATATCATTTGAAAATATTTTTTCCCATTGAGTAGGTTGCCTTTTCATTTTGTTGATGGTTTCCTTCTCTGTGAAAAAGCTTTTTAGTTTGATGTAGTTCTATTTGTTTATTTTTGCTTTTGGAGCCCTTGCCTTAGGGGACAGATACAAAAAGATACTGTAAGACCAATGTCAAGGAGTTTACTGCCTATGTTTTCTTGTAGGAGTTTTATGGTCTTAGGTCTTACATTTAAGTCTTTAATCCATTTTGAGTTTATTTTTGTACATGGTGTGAGGAAGTAGTTCAGTATGATTCTTTTGTATGTAGCTGTCCAGTTTTCCCAGCACCATTTATTGAAGAGGTTTTCCTGAAAAGATTTTGTCATAGATTAATTGACCATATAAGTGTGGGTTTATTTCTGGGCTCTCTATTGACCTCTATTGATCTATGTGTCTGTTTTTATGCCAGTACCATATTGTTTTGATGACTATAGCTTTGTAGTATATTTTGAAATCAGAGAGCATGATACCTCCAGCTTTGTTCTTTCTCAAGGTTGTTTTGGCTATTGTTGGTCTTTCATGGTTCCATACAATTCTTAGAATTATTTGTTCTAGTTTTGTGGAAAATGTCATTGGTATTTTGATAGGGATTGCATTGAATCTGTAGGTTGCCTTGTGGAGTATGGTCATTTTAACAATATTAATTCTTCCTATCCACGAACACAGTATATCTTATCATTTGTTTGTGTTGTCTTCAATTTCTTTCCACGTCTTACAATTTTCCAAGTATAGGTCTTTTATTCCTTGGTTAGATTTATTACTAGGTCTTTTTTATTTTTCTGATGAAGTTGAAAATAGGATTTTTATTTAATTCTCTTTCTTATAGCTTTTGTTAGTGTATAAAAACATAAGAGATTTCTGTATATTAATTTTGTATCTGCAACTTTACTGAATTTATTAGTTTTAATAGTTTTCTGTGGCATCTTTAGGATTTTCTATATACAGTATCATGTTATCTGCAAACAGTGACAATTTTACTTCTTTTTCAATTTGGATGCCTTTTATTTCTTTTTATTATCTGATTGCTGTGATTAGGACTTCCAATACTATGTTAAATAAAAGTGGTAAGAGTGGGCATCCTTGTCTTTTTTCCTGATCTTAGAGGAAATTTTTTCAGCTTTGTACTGTTGAGAATGATGTTAGCTGTTGGTTTGTCATAACCTTTATTATATGTTGAGGTATGTTTCTTTTATTCTCACTTTGTTGAGAATTTTTATCACAAACAGATGTTGAATTTTGTCAAAAGCTTTTTCTACATCTATTGAAATTATCATGATTTTTACTTTTCAATTTGTTAATGTGGTGTATTACATTGATTAATTTACAGATATTGACCCATACTTGCATTTCTGGGATAAATCCCACTTCATCATGGGATTTGTATAATCCTTTTAATGTACTGTTCAATTTGTTTTGCTAATATTTTGTTGAGAATTCTGGCATCCATGTTCATCAGTGGTATTGGCCTCTAATTTTCTTTTTTTATGGTGTCTTTATTTGGTTTTGGTATCAGGGTAATGTTTGCCTCATAGAATTAGTTTGGAAGCATTCCTTCCTTTCCAACTACCTCTTAAACTATTTTCATTTTTCTTAATTTAAAAAAGAAAAAATTATTTCACCTTGGATGATTTCCACTACTCTGTCTTCCAGTTCACTGATCCATTCCTCTGTATCATCCAATCTGCAGTTGATTCCTTCTAGTGTTTTGTTTTGTTTTTTCAGTTACTGTATTATTCAACCCTGTTTGGTACTTCTTTCTATTTTCTAACTCTTCATTAAACTTCTCACAGTGTTAATCTATTCTGTTCCCAAGTTCATTTATCATCTTTATAACCACGACCTTGAATTCTTTAGCGGGTATATTGCTTATCTCCACTTGACTTAGTTCTTCTTCTGGGGTTTTGTCTCATTCCTTCATTTGGAACATATTCCTCTGTCTCCTCATTTTGCCTAATTCTCTGTGTTTATTTCTATGTATTAGATAGGTCATTTATATTTCCTGATCTTAGAGAACTGGCCTTATGTGGAGATATGCTATGGGACTCAGCAGTGTACTCCACTCTGGTCACCAAAGCTATATGCTCTAGAGGTTCCCCCTCAGTAGGTTGTATGGGCCCTTCTGTTGTGGCAGGGCTGACAAGTGTGGTCATACAGGCAGGTAGGGCTGGCCCCCAGTCCAGCTGGCTTCCAGGCCCTGCCTCATATGGTGGCTGCTGGCCCTCTGGTGAGCATGGCCCAGTCCTGACATGACTGGCTGCACAGTCCAGGGGGGCCCAGGGCTGGTGCTGGCCCACTGGTGGATGAGTAAGCCCTCAGCACTAATAGGCTAAAGGGAGGTTTCCAAAAGAGTGCCCTTGTGGTAGAATGAGCTCCCACAAATGGCTGCCACTAGCATCTGTGTCCCTGGGGGAGTCCCAATTGCCTCCTGCCTCTCTGAGAGGCTCTTCAAGATCAGTGAATGGCTCTGACTCAGGTCCCTTTCAAATTATTGCCTCTACATTGGGACTTGGAGCATTTGGGGTTTTGTGTATGTCCCTTAAGAGCTATTTTCTACAGCCTTCTGGCTCCCCCTAATGCAAGTCCCACTGGTCTTCAAAGCCAGGCATTCTGGGGGCTCGTTTTCCCAGTGCAGGACTCTTAGGTTCAGGAACCCAATGAGGTGCTCAGACCCTTGCTCCTTGGGGAGAACTTCTGCAATTGTGATTATCCTCTCCCTTGTGAGTCACCTACCCAAGTGTGTGGGTCTTGATTACTCTGTGTCTCCACCCCTCCTACCAGTCTCCTTGTGGTTCCTTCTTTATGCCTTTTGTTGTGAAAAATATTTTCTACTAGTCTTAGGTCATTTTCATAGACAGTTGTTCTGAAAATTGTTATAATTTTGTTGTGCCAATGAGAGGAGGTGAGCTCAGGGTCTTCCTACTCTGCTATCTTGGCCACACCCTCCAGTTCTTAGTCTCCTTGAACTTACCAACAAATGCATTGATGCCTTTGAGATACCAGCCTGCTTGTAAGAGGAAAACTTCAGTTTACAATCTTATAGGTACATAAAGAGTACATAGATGTCTAATTTTTATTTTACAAGCCTAAGTTTATAACTGCAAAAAGTTTGCCACCTAAACTATACCTAGTGACACCTATCCACAACACTTCAGTTCTGTTTTACTAGATTTTCTAATCCCCAGGGGAAAAAAAGTAATCACTAGACACAGCATTACAAATCAGAACCTTGTTCCTTCTCCAAAAGGCATAGTGGGGAAGAACAAAAAAGATAAAATGGTAGAGATAAATTCATATGTTTAAAAATGTCACAAAAGACTGAAATTCTCTCAAAGTCCTATACAACTATGCTATCTCAATAACCAGAACTACTTATGATGAGATAATTTTCTAACGGAAGAGGCCTTGGTCATTATTATGAGGAACATATTAAGAGAGGTTTCTCTGAGTTGCCAATCGTACCCCCATTTCTTAAGAAATTTTACCATTTAAGAAATAGTCTTTATTGCTAGAAAACCTGGATTGGAAAATGCTATTTAAAATGGCAAATAAAATCAGGCTGCCCCTGTAAAAGCAGAAATTTATGAGCTCAATATTTTAAAATTTATCTCTGGATAGAAATATATATCTGAAATCAGTGATTCAGTTCTTGGCTTAGAAGCTATTATTGAAGCCAGGAAAGAATGGGAGACTGTTGGGCTTCCCTGGTGGCGCAGTGGTTGAGAATCTGCCTGCCAATGCAGGGGACACGGGTTCGAGCCCTGGTTTGGGAAGATCACACATGCCGCGGAGCAACTGGGCCCGTGAGCCACAATTACTGAGCCTGCGTGTCTGGAGCCTGTGGTCCGCAACAAGAGAGGCCATGATAGTGAGAGGCCCGCGCACCGCGATGAAGAGTGGCCCCCACTTGTCTCAACTAGAGAAAGCCCTCACACAGAAACGAAGACCCAGCACAGCCAAAAATAAATAATAAATAAATAAATTAATTAATTAAATAAAAAAACCAAAAAACCACCAGCTTAAAAATAATGATAATAATAAAATAAGTAAATTAAAAAAAAAAAAAAAAAGAATGGGAGACTGTTAACACAGGTGCTTAGGGAAGCAAATCCCCAGCTGGTACTTTATATTGTTAGATCAATTAAGGAAAGGTTGATATATTTACATACCTGTTTCAGATAAATTTATATTTACTTTATATTTTATAAGCATAAGTTATATTTCTCTCTGTTGACTAAGAAACACAAAGATCTTGGTTTGTTTGAATAGATAAAGACACCCGGAATCATACCATTGATTTATAAACTTAAGATTAAAACATTTCATAAAACCTCTCTTAAAATGTTTATGCGGTAAACTATACATTCATTTAGGTTATTAATCTACACTCATCTTCAGAAGTTGATTTTACTAACCAAAACTTTGGTAATAATTAAATTTCTATAACCTCATTATCCAACTCTCATTAACTCAAACAGATGTAGAAAAAGACTGCTTAGTCTCAAAATTGGGTGTATCATGAAAGGCACTTTCCTCTTCTATAAATATAGATTATAAATAAAACTGCATTGACTCAAATGTGGAATCTCAATTTGCTTTGGCACATTGTAATCTAAATATTGGGACCAACTCAAGTTGAGAGTTAGTTGTTCTGTACAGGTGACCACTGGCTCAGAAATTGGGAAATTGCCCTAGCTTCCCAACCAACCCAGCCTCTATTCCGACCACCTCAAAGAGAGAAGCAAGAAGGATATGCTGCCATTGCTCAGATCTCTTCTCCCTATCTTGCCCCCCACACAAGTCATTCCTCCTCTCCTGGGCAGAGATGAGTCATTGAAAAGGGAAAAAAAAAAAAAAGATTTTCAATATTTCCTGTAGAGGTAGAGTTCCAATTTCATGAACAAGGGTGGAATAATGGAGAAAGGGTAAAATTGCTTCCCTCCAAATACATCTATCTCAGGTTTGTTTCTGCAAATCTTATCCGACTGTAAAATAAACATCTGTGGAAAACAGATTTACATTAAAACTGATAGGGGAGAGAGGAGTTTTATTTCTATTCTCTGAAATGGGGATTCATGCATATTTTATTTATATTTATTTTGCAAGTTGTTTTTCATTTATAATCATTGAGTTTGCTTTCTCTTGAAAACTCGAAGTGGACAGCAAATAAGAGAGCCTAAGACCATGCTGATTTAATGTAAAACTTTTATGGAGCATCTACTATGCAAAAAAAAGGAAATACTGTCATTTGCAGAAAACATTCAATGATTCAAGGTTATGCAAAATATCTCCTGTATTTTTCCATACCTTGCAAGTTATATTCTGTTTAATCCTGGGATTCTGGAAAGGAATCATTTAGTGTTAAATAGCAACAAAGACAACATTAGTGTTGATATTTGAGTATGATTACTCCTGGTGAGCCAGAGCAACCAACTGACTGACTCTCAGCTGTGATGGACTGGCGTGCTATACCAGTGGAAGGTGAAGTACCACCTTCCACAGTAATTTAGGTATATAAACGTTGTGAGGACACCAATAATTGTAAGAATTGTGGAGAGCACTGACTTTATTCCAAAGCCCTTGCTTTGGAAATCTTAAATTAAAAAAATGACAAGCAATGAAAGCCAAAAGGCTTAAATACCATGATGGTATTTAAAGTGACCCTTATCTCCTACAGCAAGAGGACAGATTGGGCTAAAATTCATGGCCAGGATTTAATTGTAAAGGTATCAGATCTGCAAAGGAGACTAAACATACAAAGTTAACAGGTCTCATATTAAAGGTAGAGCTCTTACAGGAGGGCATAGTACCTGAGATCTGAATTGAGGACATTTGGGGGACAAGCCTGAGAATCTTGAATCCCAGATTGCTCTGAAAACAGGGGATTGGCCGAAGCAGCTTTTATTTCCTTGCCAGAGAAAAATGGTCTTACCTTGCCTAGAAGGCTTGCAAAAGATCACACACACCTGAAGCATCTTACTTTCAAGATGAGGATGATTCCGCTCTGCTGTTACTCAAGGTCTTCAGACCAATAAATATGGACAGGTTTTGACATAATCTGAACAGGAAACTATAATCCCTACTTGGAATGGAAATAGCTTGTTCCCCAAAATAACTGAAGGACTGGGCTGATGTATACAAGAAGGAACCAGAGGGACAGGTGTGGGAGTGGATCATGAGGGTCAAGAGGGAAGAGTATGACAGGGCAACACTCTCCCATGATTCAAGATTTAATGTCACAGCAACGACATCTGGAACCAATCCTAATGCACTGTTAGGGTGATGGCTTGTACAATAGATAAGGTGGAGAGGCTGCAACAGTCCTGGCAGAGTACGAAGAAGAGGTCAGAAAACATAGGGAGGTGGGAATATTAGAACGGATTACCTGGGAAGAGAGAAACACTTTGCAACTTTCCCTAGAAGACCCTACAAGTACCATCCTTCATCAAAGCAATACAGAAAACTTTGGTGGGTGTGTTAGTTAGCATTCTCCAAAGAATCAGAACCACTAGGATGGATGGATAGACAGAGAGATAGGGAAAGCGAGAGAGGGAAAGAAGAGGAGATTTGGAATTCCAATAGGAATTGGTTCATGAGGTTGTCAAGGCCAAGAAGTCCCACAGTCTGCAGTTCCAAACAGGAGAACCAGGGAAGCTAGTGGTAAAATTCAGTCCAAGTCCAAAGGTTTGAGAACCAGGGGGCTGCTGATGTAAGTCCCGGAGTTCAAAGGCTCAAGAACCAGAAGCTCTGATGTTCAAGGGCAGGGAAAATATGCCTAGCTCAAGAAGAAAGAGAAGGAAGTGGCCCTTCCTTCACCTTTCTGTTCTATTCGGGACTTTAAAAACAGAATAGACAATGCCACCGATGTTGGTAAGGGCAGATCTGTTTACTCAGTCTACTGAAATCAAATGCTAATCTCTCCCAGAAACACCCTCACAGACACAGCCAGAAATAAAGTTTTACCAGTTATCCGGGTATCTCTTAGCCCAGTCACACTGATGCATAAAATTAACCATCAAAGTGGGAGAACACAGGCATTCACTATGGAAAACCTCAACAGTCTATGTACCGAGGATGTGTAAAATTTTAATGGGGGGAGATGTGAGGAGGGTAGTCTATTTGTTTCTATCTTTCTTGGAGGCACAACAGAACAAACTCTATCTACAATTCCAACATGACTGTCATAGTGATATAATTGATTCATTCTTAAATTAGCTAAATTTGGACCCAATTAGTGATGGTGGTGGTTTTAGAGATTTATTCTCAAGCTGAAAGAAATCAAAGATTCTGGGGCAAGGAATAACATTAGCAGAATGTTTGGGAAGACTCATTTGGCAAGATATATTTTGGATGGGTAGATGTTAGAGGTAGGGCAGATTATAAAGTTGCTTTTTGGAGTAGTCCAGGCTTGAGGCATCCAGATCTTGAACTAGAATTGGAAATGTGAAAAATGGAAAAAAATGTTTTTTCAAATCATGCATTGATGTCAAATATACCAGTTACCAAAGAGCTTAAACTATGTTTAAGTCATGACACAAGGTACTAAGGCATTCCAAGTGGTACTCCCGATTTCATTCAGATAAATATATTTGTAACTATAGGTAATTGTTTATATTGAGATGTAGTTATTTTTAAGGTATTTAATGAGCTTTTATTCCTCAATGTGTAATGTCACCATTTAAATTATATTTAGAGGTAAATGCATTATCACCTCTATCCCCAATTCCCCAGTTCCCCTGGGGAATTTCCAGTCTTGATGTACAGCAAATAGTCTACTTAAATACTAAGACCTGAAGAGTTGGGATACTTTTAGAAAGTGGAAATTTATGAAGCATTTGTATGTCTGTACTTATGGTAGTATATCAAGCAATTTTAAAGGTCACCTTTCATATTAGTTTTAAAATAAGGAAGCAACAAATAAGTGGACAAATATTGGGTTGGCCAAAAAGTTTGTTTGGGTTTTTCTGTAAGATGTTATGAAAAAACCTGATTGAGCTTTTCTGGCCAACTCAATATTAGCCCCAGGTTTCTGGAGTTTCTAAATTGCTCCAATTTTTTTAGTGTAATTAATCTTGGATTCAGACTACAAACGTTTTATGGAGGGAAACGAATAGGCCAATTGATAAAGGTCAAGATAAGAAAACAGCGTTTTACAAAAATGGATGACCATGGGTATATCCATGCCTTAAAACAATAAAGTGATTTGCTCTCTTGGATCGTTCAGTGATTCATTTTGCCATGGCATGAAATCTATAGTAATTGCCTTTGGTTTATTTTAGATCTGAAAGTCCTTTTAACCCCAGTGTCACCACAGCTTCGTCATCTGCCCCTGTGAAAAAGAGTTAATGTAGGAGGTCTGAGACTGCTATACTTGGAAGGGCTTGCTTGAAATGTTGGCCCTTGGCTGGATCTGAGAACTTGGTTCTTGGAATGTTCCCAGTCAAAAGCTAACTGAGAAGAGGGGATCACTGTGCCAGACTGTTTTGGGAAACAATATGGTTTATGACGAATACTTGTTTTATTTCAAAGAGTCTGGAATTTTGGTACATGCTAAGGAGATGGTGCTTATGTGACCAGCCCCAGTATAAACCTTGGGTGCTCATTTTCTAATGGGCTTTTCTGGGCACAAACATCACATACATGTTACTGCATGTACACTGTTGGGAAAGAGTGTGCTTTTGTGATCCTTCATGGGAGGACTGGAGCATAAGGAACCTGCACATGGATTCCCACAGACTCTACCTGTGTCTTTTCCCCTTATGATACGGCTATATATCCTGACTTCTATACTGCTATAATAAATCTTAGTCATGAGTACAACAATATGCTGAGTCCAAGAGTTCTTTCCAACCAGCCTCCGCGCTGGGTTTTCTGGTCTTGGAGACCCCATCACAGCCCCATTCTTCTCACAGATTTAATGAGTCTGAGCAATAGCACCCTGTCATCTGTTTAAGTAAGAAACAGCACTTTTTGTATACAGTTGGAGATCAGCTTTTTTTTTCCCCCCCAAGTGGAAAGATAGATACCTCTTAAAGAAAAAGAGGCCAACTTTAGCTGAAGGTACAGGATTTATTTTTCTACCTATTTAGGTTGTAAAACGCTATCATTATTCACACACAAACATTTAATTGCTTTGGTAATCTTCCTTGGCAATCTGCAGCCACAGTGTCTGGAGTTCATTACAGGCTGTGAAGTTTCCTTTCATTTGTTTTAAATGTGCTGCTTTTTGATTTCGCCAATGGAATGAGTGCCCTCTTGTTGTTCTGTTATGGGAAAGGGTAAATAAAAATGCCAACTAGCCTTCCCCAAACCATCCATCATGCTTTACTACCTGCGTCATAATTCTTTCTTATTTTCAGTACTGTTGAATCGTACGCAATTGCCTGCCCAGAAAAACCAACATTTTTCTTCTTCCCTGAATAGCATGACTAGAGATGCTGTAAGCTTTTCCCAGGTCACCCTTGGGGTGGCTTTAGTGCAAGCTTTTCCAACAAGTGTAGGTACAATTGGCAACCAAGCAAAGCATAAGTATACTAAGGTACCCTATTAAGGTTGAAACAATTTCTACCCTCCTCTCTCCACTGCCCACCGAATTGCAATCAATTAATATACCAAGGATACCAAAAACCGGGAATTCCCTCCAGAGCTCTCAGCAGCTATAACCAACCAAAAATAGAAGTCCTCCATCTCCACTCACATTGCTGCTTCCGATTATTCCAATCCCTTTATCAGAAGCTTGGAACATTGTCTAAGCAATTATTAATTGTCACATACCTATGTACATTAAAATCTTCTACTAAATTTTAAAATACATATTCTCAGGCCACATTCCCATGATATTCTGCTTTTGTAGGTCTAAGGAGGACCCAGGAATGCATATCTTTTAACAAGTTCCCCTGATAATGCTTTATACAGAAGGATGTGATGGGAATGTAAAGAGATCGTAACTGCAATTTGGGAAAATGCCAGAAAGAACAACATTCAATGTATATCTCTCTCTATTACATGATTATCTGAAAGAGGTGAAAAAGAGAGGCAGTGAACAAGCCCAGGAGCCATGGCTTTTCAACTCAAGAGCTTTCAATATATATGCAGCAGGAAGACACAGGAGAGAAATGAACTGACCTTTTTTGGGAATTATGTCTTCTTCCCTTTTCCTCCCATTCTTCTGTGAATTTGCATAGATTTTCATAATCTCCCAGCCTCTAAATAGAGCTGTTGTTTTTTTCTTCTAAGCGTCACAGATAAACACAGTTTGGTGAAGCTTGATCGTAAGGAACAGCTGAGTCCTCTAAGGACTAATCTAGGACACAGAGAAGGGCAACAGAGAAGTTAAATCTATTTGCCAGCTTGGTTCATGGATTTTATGATTAAGGAGAACAAGTAATGCACAAAACTGGTAGGTAATTATAATGCATAAAAACAGATCAGACTAATCCATCCTGGGCCACACATGATTTGATGAGGTTTTTTTTTTTTTTTTAATAAAATACCTCAGCTAAATTGATTTGAGACCCTTAAGACACAAACCTTTAGGAGTTGGTGGTGATTCTTTAAAGGAGAAGGAAACTGCTTTTTCACTTTTCCAGTTGGCTGCCTAATGCATCAGGACAGCTGCCCAGGATACTTGCAATTGTTACTGATAAGTTTATGATTCCCTCTGAAATGCAGCACCATCATATAGAGTCTTGTTTGCTCCTACCATCTCTTGGACAGTCTTAGTGACTTTTACTTACATGGCTGCTGTTTATTTTCTTTTTCTTCTCATGCCCTAGTGGCTCTTTTCTCCCTCACTCCTGTGTTCTCTCTCTCACATCTTTCTTCTTCTTTCCCTACCACCTATCCTTCTGATTTCACATACAATAAGGGCAAGGTCTACCGCAATCATGTGGCCTAACTACAGACCCAGTCAAGATATTCATTGCATACTATCTGTGATACTGTGATTTATAATAAGAAATTTATATTTGGTTTTTGTCCCCATTTCTGGCACAAAGCTCCTAAAGCCCTTGGAATTTCCTAAATGCTGAGCGTGATAAAGGTGACCTGCATTATGTTAAAGAGATGACTTTTGGAAAGCACCTAAGGATGGGGGCTGGTTGTCAGGAGAATCGACCACATGATTAGAGGTTTGGAACTTCCAGTCCCACCCCTGTGATTTCTAGGAGGGGAGAGAGGCTGGAGATTCCCCTCCATTTCTTTATGTTATCCATCTATGATCTAATTTCTAGAACCCTCATTTTCACTATGATCCTTTTCAGTCCCTCTCCTGTTGACCAAAGTCTCTCAAAATGAACTACGGCAGACCCAGTACTACTGAGGGAATTGACACATAACCTTCCTAACAGTGCATTAGACTTGATACACATATTGAAAGAACATTTAATAAGTCAGCACTCCTCCATTCTCTGAGTGTGCATTTATAAGTATACACACACAGAGACACACAGGCACACACACACATACATAAAGCAAAGCACACACATATATGTATATGTATATAAACTTAACACACAACTTCACAATTTTCACTGTTAGGCTATATCTTGTAAATATGACCCCTAATTATAGTCTATTAAATTCATATTAACTCTGCTGCTATCATCCTGTTTGCACTTAACAACAGCTTTATACCACCTATAAATTTAATAAACACATTTCTATGTCTTTATTAAAGGAATTATTAAAAGTTGACTATGCCATGTGCAAGGATAGAGCTTGGAGGCATGTTCTTAAAGACTAACTTCCTTTTTGTTATTGAACTATTAATCAGACACATTCAAGGAATAATAATGAAACCACCTAAAGGTGGCCTAACTTCTTAGCTGTTCTTTGAGGATATCATGCTTTGCTGAAGTCTGGATAGTCAGAATTTTCCTGGTGCTCTAGTCTAATATCTGAATCTTCAAAACAAAACACAATTGCTCCCAGGACCTATCTTTCTCTGCTACCTGTGGTCCTGCAGAGTTTCAATCCACCATGGAGAAGACCAGAACATTTTCCAGCAGAACTTCATGCAAGAAGAAATGTCCCAAAATTGCTTCAATGGAATACGTTTTGATAAAAAGGTACCAGAAACCTCTCACACTGGCCTTTCTGTTCCACAAATAGGTTAAGCATGCTCACTGTAGGAAACGGGACCTTGATGTTTCCTGGGGTTTCCATGGGTGGCTTCTTCTCTGCATTCTGGTCTCAGCTCAAATGTCACCTCCTCAAGGAACTGTTCCTACTATCCTATCTCTGCCTCTTACAAGCTGTGGGATCTTAAAAAGCAACTTAATGTCTCTGGCTTCTGTTTCCTCCTCTACAAGAGAAGGGCAAAAAGGGCTACCTCCTTCACTGAGCTTTTTTGGGGATTAAATGATTTAAAATGTAATTCTCTTAGAGCAGTATCTTTGCTCTATTAATAGTAAACTCTATTATTATCACTATTATTATTGTTATTATTTGAACACTTGCTTTCCTTCCTCACAGTCATTCTAACGAATTTACCTATTTTATTTTCTTCAAAGCATTATTACTATCTCAAATTACTGTTCACTGTTGTTCCCAGTTTACTTGTTGATTTTCAGTAACCTTCAACCTGACAGGTAAATGCCATAAAAACACACTTCTGTCTCTGCATGACTGCATTCCCATTGATTAGAATGGCATCTGGCACAACATACTCAGTCAATACTATCAGTTAAATGAAGGAATGCTTGCACAAATGAATGAAAGGCAGTCTCCAGAGTATTATCATATCTCTAGTATTTCTTGGCATATGGAAACACCAAACACCAACTATTCTAAATTTTTGAATTTGGGAATCCTAGATTTGGCAATCCTGGCCATCCTAGACTTCATGGAATCAAGGAACTCTATATTCCTAAATTTTGTCTGAGCACTCCACATAATATTCATGTCAGATTATGAGAAGGAGACAGAGTTACATTCAAAACTGAAGACAATCAATCTAATAAAGAGAGAAAACGCCTAAGAATAGGAAACTAGCAAGTGTATTGTAAAGTAATTCAATAGCTCCCAAAAGGAAAGATGGGATGCCATTGTACAAGCATAAACACTGGGCTATTTCAGGCTAGTTTGCCTGAAGAAAACTAGCTAGTCCTTGATTCACACACAAAAAGTAGAAAATAGACTTTAAAATATTCTGACTAAATAAATTGTGGTATTTTATACAATGGAATATTCCAAAGACCTCAATAAAAGAATAAGATAGATCTTTATATGGCTTGAGAAATACTTATTAGTATTTTTGAATAAAATATTCAGAGTAGTTGAGGAAATACAATGTTTTGTGTCATGGAAATATACTCAAAATATTAATATTTTCTCCACTTGGGTATATGCCTACTGCAAGGGTGTGTATGTGTGTACATCTGTAAATAAATAGGAAAAGGCCTGGAAGAATGCACAAAAGTCACAATGGTGGTCATCCTTAGGAAGGAACAGAGGAGAACAGAATTGTTTGAGGTAGTCTAAGCAGTCTCTGGCCTTACTTGTAATGTTAATTTTTCTCAACAAAAACATATCCATGCCTTGTTTGAATGACAAATTGATTTAAACCTAAAAATTAAAAAAGAGAGCACATTTTCCACAAGTGCGGAAACTGCCCTAAAAATTCTGCTTGCATATTAGACTTCTGTATGGTTAATACAACTGTAATACTTATCAGTACAGCTTAACTGAAATGAAGATAGTTTGGCGCAGAGTATCCTGAATAAACATGCTATATTGAAATGAGTGTGACTTCCTTTTTCAGGTGCATATAAACATCTATTTGTAAGTTAAACAATTTGGTGGCAGGCTGTTAGCAAACTGACTGGCGAGTATTTCTCCCCTACAATCTACTGTTCTTCTCCTTTAATAATGAACATCTTTTTGTTTTTCTATTTTAAATTTTGGGGCGTCTCCTCCAGTCTCTAAAACCCCTCAAAGATCACTGATGGTTTCACCATGAACACCTCAGTTCATTTTTCTCCGGACACTTGCATTAACTTTGCTTGGGTCTAGAGATACAAGTTCATTTGACTGTTGCTGAAAAAAATTATTTCCCCTTCTACGTTGGATTTTTGGGCATTTTGATTTTTGTTTTGTTTTGTTGTTGGTAATGAGAAACAAGGCTTGTACTATCTTTTCCACTGGGGACAAAAATATTTGGCAAAGACTGGGAAAAGAGGAACTTGCAAGTTTGTCTCTTCTATATTACAGTAAATATACTGCTATCTGCCCCAAACAGCTGTGCTATCTCTTCTTTGTTTTCGCTTAGTTGCAAACACAGTTAGTCGCCCCACCTGGTGCAAAAGTCTCAGTAGATTTAGCCCTTTGTTTAGGTTTGGCCCTTTCTTCCATCTCACATGACCCCCATTTTTTATGGAGCTCACCATGAGTACCCCAAGATGTGACAGTGATTTCCTTAGTCAATCTCCCCTTTCCTTGCCCTTCTGGAATCCTTGTGATGGCTTGTATGGGCAGATTTTCAGCTTTTAATGTTCTATCCCTTTCGAGCCACATCCTTTCAGAGCCACTAGTTAAAAAAATCCTTCTTTTCTATGAATTTTTTGAAATCTGGTCTATGTCTCTCTGTTGCCTATTATAAAATCCTCCCTGGAGTGGTCACTTTCTCCCAGGGTTCTCATGTCCTCCAGAGCACCAATACATTCTTCTTTCTTGGCCATAATTATATCTAGAGGGGCAGTTACACTCACTGCTTTCTCCACCACTGACTCTGTCAGATGCTCACTCTGACTCAAACGAGATTTCCAGCTGATATCTGGATAACTGACGTCTGCTAATACCACAGTATTTGGAAATGTTTGGGTTTTGTCTGGGTTTTTTTTTTCCCCCTGGCCAGAACGTCCCTTAGTAATCCTCATTAGTGATTTCACTTTCCATTTCTCTCTACTTTTAACCTTATCCAAATATCGTACCATGTGTGGGGCCTGAGACTCCTGACAGCTACATGGAAAGATTTTCCCTCAAACCCGAAAGCAAATGGAACTTTTTAAAAAAAATGTCTGTTTCTGTTCCTCTTAAAAAGATTTTTGTGTCTCTCCCAAGCGATAAGCTGCAATAAGGAAGAAGAAACAAGCAAAGACTGAAAATCCTCTTGTAAATGTCTCTTTTGCTTAGAAATTATTTTTGGTATTTTTTTTTTCCTCTATTTTTACAAAATAATAAGGAAAAACAGCTGTAACAGAGACTGATGTGTGTTCACTATTCCTATGGCTCTTTTTATTATCTAATTTTCCCCAGTTTCATTGAAATATAATTGACATATAACATTGTATGAGTTTAAGGTGTATACTGTGTTGATTTGATAAAATTATATACTACAAAATGATTACCACTATAGTGTTAGCTATTCCTACTTCTTCTTTCTCCTGTGTGCACAGCTAGGTTACATTTTCCAGTGGTCCTTGCAAGTAGGAGAGGCCATACAGCTGGGTTCTGGCTGTTGGAATGTAAGTGATGTGATGTCCGCGATTTCAGGCCTTGCTCCTATAAGACTTCCCGCTTGGTCCTATATTCTCTCTTCCACTGCCTCTGCCTGAATTCAGAGGATCATGTGGCTAGATCCTAGGGATGATGGCAGAGCCATATGATGGAGGAAGCTTACCTCCCCGCAATATATATGGAGGAGAGTACTTATTCTGCTAGCTAACCCACTTGAATCTGGTATCTGTCTTCACAGCCCACCCAAACTATACTTAATGACTTTAAGCTATTGAATCCAGGTTATATTTTTAATCCACATACTCTTGCTCTCTCTGTTGTATTTGTTTCCAATGACAACAATTTGCTTCATCAAGTTCTCTCCATCCTTGAATTTCATGGCATTACCTGTTGTAGTTCTCATCTTACCTCCTAAGGTTCTCTCCATCTGTTAGCTCTTGTTTCAATGTGGGTATCCATGAAGCTCCATCACCACCTACTTATCACTCAACATGCTCTCCTCAGGTATTTAATTCCATTTCTATGTTTTTAAACTAACATTTAATAACCCATTTCAAATTGTGGTCCCAGTTTCTAACTTTATGTTTTTTAATAACATGTTCTGCTTCTGCCCTGTGTACTGGTAATAGTGTACTACTCACCCTTCCATGGATATGCTACATTCTTGCATCCCTCTTTTTTCATACATTGGTTTCTCTGCCTTTCATGATCAAACTCTTATTTTCATCTCAAGGAAATCAATCACCACTGCTTCTCTGATCATCCCTCCCAGGCAGAATTGGGAGCTCTCTTCTTTATGATCTAACTGTTAACTTCCATTCGTCTTCCTCATTAGCATGTAACACAATCACTTGTACATGTTTATTACAGCCACCAAGGCTGTGAATTCTTCAAAGGCAGGTTTCATATATTACTCATTTTTGTCTACTTCATTTTTCAGCATAGAAACTTCCACATAACAAGCACCCAGTGCAGGTGAATTGAAACATTATGAAATGAAATGATAGTTTACTAAAACTCTCCTTTAACATATACCAAAATTTGGAAGGATTTCCTTTTCTGCACTACACCCCAGCAATATAGGGACAACTCACCCAGCTTTTAGCCCTCTGTCAAAAGTGTCAAAGAGAACACTTTCTGTTAGCTTGAAATAATGTGGCTTGATTGGTGGTTGTGGTCAATACAAGGGGTTTTGCTTCTAGTCAATACTGGAGGCTTCTGTGCGACTACTGGGTCCCACAAAGTATTTGAGTGTTGAATCATTTATATTACCTTCATAGGGACAGAAGTATTGTGGGGACACGGCTATATGCTATTTTTTTAATACATCTTTATTGGAGTATAATTGCTTCAAAATACTGTGTTAGTTTCTGTTGTACATCAAAGTGAATCAGCCATATGCATACATATATCCCCATATCCCCTCCCTCTAGATTCTCCCTCCCACCCTCCGTATCTCACCCTTCTAGGCGGTCACAAAGCACCGAGGTGATGATCTCCCTGTGCTATGCTGCTGCTGCTTCCCACTAGCTACCTATTTTACATTTGGTAGTGTATATATGTCTATGCTACCCTCTCACTTCTCCCCAGCTTCCCCGCTCCTCCCCGTGTCCTCAAGTCCATTCTCTATGTCTGCATCTTTATTCCTGTCCTGCCCCTAGGTTCATCAGAACCTTTTTTTTTCTTTTTAGATTCCATATATATGTGTTAGCATATGGTATTTGTTTTTCTCTTTCTGACTTACTTCACTCTGTATGATAGACTCTAGCTCCATCCACTCCTCTAGAAATAACTCAATTTCGTTTCTTTTTATGGCTGAGTAATATTCCATTGTATATATGTACCACATCTTCTTTATCCATTTGTCTGTCAATGGGCATTTAGGTTGCTTCCATGTCCTGGCTATTGTATTTTATAGTTCTCTTATTTTGCTTGGGCATCAAAGGCTGATATATTGGTATGTTCCTCAGAAAAACTAACTACAGTAATCAACCAACCAACCAACAAACAAAAACACCCAAAACAGTGCTTTATACAATAAGAATGTATAGACTGGAGAGCTCTATCTAGAGATTTGGAAAAAATGAGTATTGGGTTGGCCAAAATGTTCGTTCAGGTTTTCTGGCCCAGCTTATGAAAACCCGAACAAACTTTTTGGCCAACCCAAAACAAGTCCACGATTGAATGAAGGAGAATAAAGCTAGAGAAATTTTATTTTACCTGCCTCCATTACCACCACCTTGGTTTTAAGATTGGCAAAACTTGAGCATGATTCTGCTGAGACCTTCTTTATAAAGAGAAGGAACACAGCAAGAATGGTTAGCTAAGGGAAATTCCAAAGTAAAAAGAGACAGTAACAGTACCCATATTTTACACAGTAGGATAGCTTTGGGTAGGTAATAATGCACCACAGTATGAAATATAAAGAGTTATAACAACCAACAACTGTAAGCAATACTGATATTAAACATGTCCAGAAGAGGACTAGCTCAAATACCTCCTCTTCCAGGAAGTCTTTCTTGGTTCTTCCTAATCAGAAGCAAATGTTTCCTCTTCTGAGCTCAGTTGTGCTTGGATTCTGCTTCTCTAGTGAATATCTACCACCAGCACTATACCTCATCTTGCCATACCTCCTAAGGCACTCTGAAAACTTTTTGAGTTCAGGAACGGTATCTAATTTTACATTTTGATACGATCACTAGCAGCTAGGACTGTGTCTGGTGCATTCTGGTGTTCAACAAGCATTTATTAAACTCACATTAATAACCGGTTCTTTCTTGTAGGTGAGAATGAAGTCTATAAAGAAAATTATACTCAACTCTCTCTCTCTACACTCAAATATCCTAGCAAGAAAATTTAATACTTGTCATATGCACCTCTTTGTGTGCAATGAAACTTCCATCAGGTTTCTACTGGAATTTAATAAACATTTATTGAATAGCTGGTGAAAATGAAGAATTTACAGACTGGTGTTCGGAGTCACCTTTTTGCATCTTCAGAGACTTGCCTCTGACAAGACTGAAGTTCCTTTGTTACGTAACTCTAACCACTTGACAATGATGAAGAGAATTTCCTTGGTTAGGTGTGTCTGTAGGTGTAAAATTCAGAGAGAGGCAAATGGGTTCTTAGAAGATCTAGATTTGACAGTCCAGGTTAAGATTCTCTATAGAGGCAACTGCTAGGTTTTGTATGCTTGTACACACCAGCTAATGCAAACAAATGTTGAGTAGAAACAGAAAGCTGGCTTATTATCACCGAACACGGGTGATAATGACTTTGGAATCAATACCTGCTGAATCTTTCCCCTCTTCTCCCTAAACATACAGATGCTGCTCGATCAAAGCAAAACTGTTACAGAAGAATTGATTTCTCATTTCCAAACACACGTGGCTTAACTTGCAGTCAATTGTGTAAACTATCTTAAGCCCTTTTCCAGGAGGAAGAGGGCTGTAAATAAATAAATAAGGGGGCTATATTTTCCTGCCTTCATGAGAATGGATTTCTGGGCTCCTTTCTGCAGAAATTGATGCAGTGTGTTCTCTTGCTAGCCTCACGCTGTAAATAACATTTTGACTTTGGGCATCCTGGTGAAATATACTTAAAAATAAATTAGATGGGGCTCTAGGCAAAGATTAATTTGGAAGTGGATACCTGCTACGGTTTTGCACTCTGTTGCCATAGGGCTATGCAGTCCAAACTGTATTCCTCTTTAGACCATTAAAAAAATAGAAATGTGTGTTTGCAAATTACTTTGTGGATTTTTTTTTCCGTTGTTACCTCATGCATGGCTTTCCTGGGGATGTCAACAGAGTCAGTTAGCAAAATAAAGATAGATGGCAGGGAAATAATTCTGAAGGTTTTGCTGTTGTTGTTGTTTTGTTTTGTTTTGTTTTTGCAATGCAACTATTACAGATACTCAGTTGTTCTCATTCTTAACCAGAAATTTTTAGTTTTAACCATTAACCATTAGTTTTCTGCTCTCCTGAGAGCCAACTGCCATCCCTTGCCCTGAGAAGGGCAAGATTTCTTTTTATTAATGGGTGACTAAGCACTTTGATACTCTGTCATGCTTTTCAGAATTTAAGGGAAATGAAAATAAACTAGGCACTCAAAGTGTGGGGAAGAAACCAAAGGTGCCAGAATATCCAGTGTGGAAACTGACTGCAAAAACAACCTCAGTTTTCCATCCCTCCTTCTACTCATTTCCTCTACAATATGAACTTCATGGTTCCTTTCCTCAGGAGTTGGAGACTATTTCCCCAATTCTTGAATGTGGGATCTGTGACTTACTTTGATCAATAGAATGAGGCAGATAAAGATAGGGAGCCAGTTATGAACCCAGACCTTAACAGGTCTTATGGTCTAAACTCTGCACTCTACCAGAACCCTGCCATGGGAACACAAACACGTCAAGGCTATTCTATTGACACAGGAGAGATGGCATGGAGGAGAGCCCAGTGGTTTCAGTTAAGGCTATCTCAGAGCAGCCTACATCAAGCCAACCTGAAAACATATGAGAGCAGCCTTCTCAGACCAGCAGAGCAGCCTCGTCAACACATAGCTGATAGCAGATGCCTGAAGGAGCACAGCCTAAACCAGAAGAATCAACCCACTGAGCCATGCTTGAAGCACTGAACTGTAGAATCATGAGCCAACTCAATGGGGGCTTTTTAAAGCTATTTTGTTTGAGGGTATTTTGTTATGCAGAAATAACTAACCAAAATACGTGCAATAATAAAAATTGAACTAGCTTTTGAGTTAGATCAGCTGGTGTTCACATCCTGGCTGTAGCATGCAAATGGCTAGGTTTGTGAAAGGTTTAACCTAATTTCTTCATTTGAAAATTAGTAGTAATAACAATAGTGTAATAATAAAAATACCTACATTTGTATTGTTTCTAAGGGATAGAAATCACATATGTAAAGCATTTGACCCTCTGCAGATGGTAGCTATTATAAATAAAGGAAAATAATTAGGGATGAGAAAGAAGAGAACAACAAGGAGAGAGTTAAGAAAAGAGAAGAGGTAAGAGAGAAAAGAGAGAGAGGGAGAGAAATTGAAGAGTTGGGGATAATCTGGGGCATAGAAAATTGAGGTGGGAAGGCTGTCTTCTTCCTTAAATGGATCCTGTGGCTGCTATCTGTGGGCATATTAAATATTATTGGATTAGTAAGAGGTAAAACACATCTGTCATTTATTGAACCCACAATATGTTTTAGGACCTCTGCTAAGGTTTTCAGCAAAAATATTTCATTTAATCCTCACACTCTTCCTATATTAGGTAGTTATAATCCTTATCCCCATATTACAAATAAGAAATTGAGGCTTAGAGGATGTAAAGACCTGTCCAAGACCACACAGCTAATGAGGGACAGGCCAGGAGATGAGTTTTGTGTGACACTGGGCTCTTAAGTGCCATGGAGTACACTTTTTCCCTAGAAAGCCTGCATTTAGTGGGTAATATGAGTTTTACAAACCTATCATAATGGACTAATAAAAGACTCCCTTTTAATCAAGAAAGCTTTGTAAATCAGATGTATCTTAAGTGCACATTAAGCTCTATAAATCAGACACATTCTTGAGAATGCATTAAGCAAGATGTTAGGTTCATCTTTTAAACATCAGAGAACCTGGGGGTTTAGTTGGTTCTCAGTGACAATTCCTTTGTCTTCACCCTTCTTTTTGAGGAAAAAAGAGAACCTTTGCATTAGAGCCAGAATTTTGAAAGTTGTCAGGGTATATATTTTGTAGCCATTGATGCAAGAACTAGAATTTTATACAAACCAGGTCAGAAATATTACATTGAATCAGGCCGTAGAAACCAGTTACTTGATATTTCAACTAATACATTTGCTATTTGACATCTTTCCCCAACTGGAAGAAATGTAACCTAAAACAAACTCAGAAAGCCCAAGGGATTTGGCTTTCTCACATTTTGAAAGTGAAGGTAAGGGGCTGAACATGTTTTATTTCTAAGCTTTGACTGATTCCCTGTCATTTTCTTTACTCCACTCAACACATGACTCTCCTCATCATTAAAAAGAACTTTAGTGAAAAAATTTCTTGGTAGAAATTTGTATTGCCAAGGATTACACATTTTCACAACACCAGACTGGTGAGGTTTTCAGGATACACACTTGCAAGTAATTTAAAGTACACACACACACACACACGCACACACCATTGAGTTTGATTTGTAATGTCAGGGTCTTATTTGGGTGATCCCACATTTGGAAATTTTAGTCTGCCTTCAAATAAGTTGCAAGTCAGAACTGTGACGAAGCACCATGATTTCCAGCAGCTAAGATAAATCTTGTGCTAGATAAAATTTCAAGTGACCTATCTTAGACAAAATCAAATGGGCTCACAAAATTATCCTCCAAAGCTTTTATGCATATACCAGAGCGCTGTTTTCTCACAAAGAGAGAGCTTCTAAGCACAGCAGCATCTGAATTGATGGCCAGACCATTACACAGGTGATTATAGCAGAACCAAAGGAAGAGAAAGCCATTCTTCATATATTTCAGAACCCAGAATTCAAATGTAGAATCTTAAGACTATTTCAGTCACTTTTCTGATTTTTTTATCATAGGATGGTCTTCCCATGACTTAACCAAAAACTCTTCAATATTCAAAGCACCACAAGCTTAAATATAACACACAATTTTTGCCTTCTAGAAGGATCTGTTCCGCATCTTCCTTCATATGCATTATTTATTTTTAAGCTCAAGTTTACAACAGACTAAGAAAATCTTCTTAAAATGGATACCCTCCTGAAAAGTCACTGCCAGACCTCTATTCATTTAATTGACTTAAAGACAATACCATAATTTTATAAAAGTGGGAATTCTGTGTAGTGCAGTGACTGGTCCAAACATATTAGACCAAGTGTCCTATTTAGAAAAGGGGCATTTCTTGCGTCCCTACTATTGCCCAAGCTCCTTCATGTTTATTTAATTCTCATTTAATTCTAATAACTACCCATTGCAGCAGGTATTACAGTCTCCATTTTAGGCATGACAAAATGGAAGGAAATAACTTGCTTATAGATCTGTGGCACTAACAAAGTGCTGGCATAGGGATTCCAGCCCTTATCCATCTAGGTCTCAATTTCCTTTTCCTTCCTGGCTGTCATATGGCCTTTCTGAGTATACGTTATTGAATATCCTCTTTGTCCCTTGAGAACTTAAGAAGTGATGTGAATGAAGTAATCTGATACTTGCTTGTGTCTTACAGTTCTACTTAAAAAATTGTGTTTGATCCCCTCTATTTTGTACTTTTCTATCATTTTGTCCTTGTTACTTCTTGACCCCGATTTTCATACTGTCTGGATATCTGTTCTCCTAAAAAAAAAAAATTACATTTCCTCTACGCAAACAAACTTCCCACTGCTCCCTGAAGCCCTAGAGTTTTGCTGTCACTTTTGAAGACAGATAATAATCCAGTGGCTACATAAATAGCCCTGTACCCTAAACAGGCCCAGGAAACCAGTGAACCACAAATAAAACAAGAACAGCAATGAAACTCCAAAACACAGTTATTAATTCACACCATCAGTATTACTGCTTTCTGTAAAGGTATTTTTAATGAGAAGAGATAAATAAAGCTTTTAAAAATATATGCTATTGTAGTCTGGATCACTGATTTTTAGTAAGTTACCTGCACCATAAGTTTGCTTTTAAAAATTTTTTGGTAGGGGTGAGAAGATTGTGTTACATTATTGATAGGAGCAGAAAGGTCTACTGCTTTCTTTGAGACAAGGGATATTTATAATTTGGATATTTTTATTATGCAACTCTTACCACAAACTTTCCAAAGGAAACCTGTGTATATGCATGAGTGCATATTTTTTTTAACTACTATAAACCCCCCAATGTGGGAAGAAGAAAACTCTTTGAATTCTAATTGTTGTTGAAAAGATGATTTGTTACTCACAGGTCCTAACAGGACTGAACATGCCATGTCATGCAGGGCCACACAGGGTGGCACCAGGGTTGGTGAGGAGGCAGAAGGCATTATAGGAAAGTTTGGGCAAAGAAAAAAAAATTACTATGATTTTTAAGACAAGAAATGGGTAAATTGGAGAGCAACAGAATCACAACTAACTGCTGAAAAATCATCGACAGGAAGACACTGGAATTCACCGGAAAAGATATCCCACATCCAAAGACAAAAGAGAAGCCACAGTGAGATGGTGGGAGGGGTGCAATCACAATAAAATCAGATCCCATAATCACTGGGTGGGTGACTCACAAACTGGAGAACAATTATACTACAGAAGTCCACAAACTGGAGTGAAGGTTCTGAGTCCCACATGAGGCTTCCCAACCTGGGGGTCCAGCAATGGGAGGAGGAATTCCCAGAGAATCAGACTTTGAAGGCTAGCGGGATTTGATTGCAGAACTTTGACAGGACTGGGAGAAGCAGGGACTCCACTCTTGGAGGGCACACACAAACTAGTGTGTGCATCAGGACTCAGGGGAGGGAGCAGTGACCCCATGGGAGACTGAACCAGACCTACCTGCTAGCGTTGGAGGGTCTCCTACAGAGGCAGGCGGTGGCTGTGGCTTGTCGTGGGGATGGGGACACTGGCAGGGGAGGTTCTGGGAAGTACTCCTTGGCATGAGCCCTCCCGGAGTCCACCATTAGTCCCACCAAACAGCCTGTAGCCTCCAGTACTGGGTCGCCTCAGGCAAAACAACCAACAGGGAGGGAACTCAGCATCACCCATCAGCAGGCAAGCAGATTAAAGTTTTACTGAGCTCTGCCCACCAGAGCAACACCCAGCTCTACCCACCACCAGTACCTCCCATCAGGAATCCTGCACAACCCTCTTAGATAGCCTCATCCACCAGAGGGCAGACAGCAGAAGCAAGAAGAACTACAATCCTGCAGCCTGTGGAACGAACACCACATTCACAGAAAGATAGACAGAATGAAAAGGCAGAGGGCTATGTACCAGATGAAGGAAGGAGATAAAACCCCAGAAAAACAACTAAATGAAGTGGAGATAGGCAACCTTCCAGAAGAAAGAATTCAGAATAATGATAGTGAAGATGATCCAGGACCTCAGAAAAAGAATGGAGGCAAAGATCGAGAAGATGCAAGAAATGTTTAACAAAAACATAGAAGAATTAAAGAACAAACACCTAGAAGAATTAAAGAACAAACAAACAGAGATGAACAATACAATAACTGAAATGAAAACTGCACTAGAAGCAATCAATAGCAGAATAACTGAGGCAGAAGAACGGATAAGTGACCTGGAAGACAGAATGGTGGAATTCACTGTCGAGGAACAGAATTAAGAAAAAAGAATGAAAAGAAATGAAGACAGCCTAAGAGACCTCTGGGACAACATTAAACGCAACAACATTCACATTATAGGGGTCCCAGAAAGAGAAGAGAGAGAGAAAGGACCCGAGAAAATACATGAAGAGATTATAGTTGAAAAATTCCTTAACATGGGAAAGGAAGCACAGCACCCAAGTCCAGGAAGCGCAGAGAGTCCCAGGCAGGATAAACCCATGGAGAAACATGCCGAGACACACAGTAATCAAGCTGACAAAAATTAAAGACAAAGAAAAATTATTGAAAGTAACAAGGGAAAAACCACAAATAACATACAAGGGAACTCCCATAAGGTTAACAGCTGATTTCTCAGCAGAAACTCTACAAGCCAGAAGGGAGTGGCACGATATACTTAAAGTGATGAAAGGGAAGAACCTACAACCAAGATTACTCTACCCGGCAAGGATCTCATTCAGATTCGATGGAGAAATCAAAAGCTTTACAGACAAGCAAAAGCTAAGAGAATTCAGCACCACCAAAACAGCTCTACAACAATGCTAAAGGAACTTCTCTAAGTGGGAAACACAAGAGAAGAAAAGGACCAACCAAAACAAACCCAAAACAATAAAGAAAATGGTCATAGGAACATACATATCGATAATTACCTTAAACGTGAATGGATTAAATGCTCCAACCAAAAGACACAAGCTTGCTGAATGGATACAAAAACAAGACCCATATATATGCTGTCTACAAGAGACCCACTTCAGACCTAGGGACACATACAGACTGAAAGTGAGGGGATGGAAAAAGATATTCCATGCAAATGGAAATCAAAAGAAAGCTGGAGTAGCTATACTCATATCAGATAAAATAGACTATAAAATAAAGAATATTACAAGAGACAATGAAGGACACTACATAATGATCAAGGGATCAACCCAAGAAGAAGATATAACAATTATAAATATATATGCACCCAACATAGGAGCACCTCAATACATAAGGCAACTGCTAACAGCTATAAAAGAGGAAATTGACAGTAACACAATAATAGTGGGGGACTTTAACACCTCACTTACACCAATGGACAGATCATCCAAACTGAAAATAAATAAGGAAACAGAAGCTTTAAATGACACAATAGACCAGATAGATTTGATTGATATTTATAGGACATTCCATCCAAAAACAACAGAATACACTTTCTTCTCAAGTGCGCACAGAACATTCTCCAGGATAGATCACATCTTGGGTCACAAATCAAGCCTCAGTAAATTTAAGAAAATTGAAATCATATCAAGCATCTTTTCTGACCACAATGCTATGAGATTAGAAATCAATTACAGGGAATAAAAAGTAAAAAACACAAACACATGGAGGCTAAACAATACATTACTAAATAACCAAGTGATCACTGAAGAAATCAAAGAGGAAATCAAAATATACCTAGAGACAAATGAGAATGAAAACACGACAATCCAAAACCTATGGGATGCAGCAAAAGCATTTCTAAGAGGGAAGTTTATAGCAATACAATCCTACCTCAAGAAACAAGAAAAATCTCAAGTAAACAATCTAACCTTACACCTAAAGGAACTAGAGAAAGAAGAACAAACAAAACCCAAAGTTAGTAGAAGGAAAGAAGTCATAAAGATCAGAGCAGAAATAAATGAAACAGAAACAAGGTAAACAATAGCAAAGATCAATAAAACTCAAAGCTGGTTCTTTGACAAGATAAACAAAATTGATAAACCTTTAGCCAGACTCATCAGGAAAAGAGGGAGATGACTCAAATCAATAAAATTAGAAATGAAAAAGGAGAAGTTACAACAGATACCACAGAAATACAAAGCATCATAAAAGACTACAACAAGCAACTCTATGCCAATCAAATGGACAACCTGGAAGAGATGGACAAATTCTTACAAAGGTATAACCTTCCAAGACTGAACCAGGAAGAAATAGAAAATAGGAACAGACCAATCACAAGTAATGAAGTTGAAACTGTGATTAAAAATCTTCCAACAAACAAAAGTCCAAGACAGATGGCTTCACAGGTGAATTCTATCAAACATTTAGAGAAGAGCTAACACCCATCCTTCTCAAACTCTTCCAAAAAATTGCAGAGGAAGGAACACTCCCAAACTCATTCTATGAGGCCACCATCACCCTGATACCAAAACCAGACAAAGGTACTACAATAAAAGAGAATTATAGACCAATATCCCTGATGAATATAGATGCAAGAATCCTCAACAAAATACTAGCAAACAGAATCTAACAACACATTAAAAGGATCATACAGCATGATCATGTGGGATTTATCCCAGTGATGCAAGGATTCTTCAATATATGCAAGTCAATCAATGTGATACACCATATTAACAAATGGAAGGATAAAAACCATATGATCATCTCAATAGATGCAGAAAAAGCTTTTGACAAAATTCAACACCCATTTATGATAGAAACTCTCCAGAAAGTGGGCAGAGAGGGAATCTACCTTGATGTAATAAAGGCCATATATGACAAACCCACACAAACATCATTCTCAATGGTCAAAAACTGAAAGCATTTCCTCTAAGATCAGGAACAAGACAAGGATGCCCACTCTCACCACTCTTATTCAACATAGTTTTGGAAGTCCTAGCCACGGCAACCAGAAAAGAAAAAGAAATAAAAGAAATAGAAATTGGAAATGAAGAAGTAAAATTGTCACTGTTTGCAGATGACATGATGCTATACATAGATAATCCTGAAGATGCCACCAGAAAACTCCTAGAGCTAATCAATGAATTTGTTAAAGTTGCAAGATATAAATTAATGCACAGAAATCTCTTGTGTTCCTATACACTAACAACGAAAGATCAGAAAGAGAAATTAAGGAAACAATCCCATTCAACACTGCAACAAAAAGAATAAAATACCTAGGAATAAACCTAGTTAAGGAGGTAAAAGACCTGTACTCAGAAAACTATAAGACACTGATGAAAGAAATCAAAGATAACAGAAAAAGATGGAGATATACCATGTTTTTGGATTGAAGAATCAATATTGTGAAAATGACTATACTACCCAAAGCAATCTACAAATTCAGTGCAATCCCTATCAAATTACCAATGGCATATTTTACAGAAGTGGAACAAAAAATCTTAAAATTTATATGGAGACACAAAAGACCCCAAATAGCCAAGGCAATCTTGAGGGAAAAAAACGGAGCTGGAGGAATCAGATTTCCTGGCTTCAGACTATACTACAAAGCTACAGTAATCAAGACAATATGGTACTGGCACAAAAACAGAAATATAGATCAATGGAACAGGATACAAAGCCCAGAGATAAACCCACACATCTATGGTCAACTAATCTATGACAAAGGAGGCAAGGATATACAATGGAGAAAAGACAGTGTCTTCAATAAGTGGTGCTGGGACAACTGGACCGCTACATGTAAAAGAATGAAATTAGAACACTCTCTAACACCATACACAAAAATAAACTCAAAATGGATTCAAGACCTAAATGTAAGACCAGACACTATAAAACTCTTAGAGGAAAACATAGGAAGAACACTCTGACATAAATCACAACAAGATCTTTTTTGATCCACCTCCTAGAGTAATGGAAATAAAAACAAAAATAAACAAATGGGACCTAATGAAACTTAAAAGCTTTTGCACAGTAAAGGAAACTATAAACGAGACGAAAAGACAACCCTCAAAATGGGAGAAAATATTTGCAAACGAATCAACGGACAAAGGATTAATCTCCAAAATATATAAACAGCACATGCAGCTCAATATTAAAAAAATAAACAACCCAATCCAAAAATGGTCAGAAGACCTAAATAGACATTTCTCCAAAGAAGACATACAGATGGCCAAGAGGCACATGTAAAGCTGCTCAACATCACTAATTATTAGAGAAATGCAAATCAATACTACAATGAGGTATCACCTCATACCAGTCAGAATGGGCATCAGCAGAAAATCTGCAAACAACAAATGCTGGAGAGGGTGTGGAGAAAAGGGAACCTTCTTGCACTGTTGGTGGGAATGTACATTGATACAGCCACTATGGAGAACAGTATGGAGGTTCCTTAAAAACTAAAAATAGAAATACCATATGACCCAGCAATCCCACTTCTGGGCACTGACCCAAAGAAAACCTTAATTCCAAAAGACACATGCCCCCCAATGTTCATTGCAGCACTATTTACAATAGCCAGGTCGTGGAAGCAACCTAAATGCCCATCGACAGACGAATCGATACAGAAGATGTGGTACATATATACAATGGAATATTACTCAGCCATAAAAAGGAACGAAATTAGGTCATTTTTAGAGATGTGGATGGACCTTTAGACTGTCATACAGAGTGAAGTAAGTCGGAAAGAGAAAAATACCGTATATTAATGTATATATGTGGAATCTAGAAAAATGGTATAGATGAACCGGTTTGCAAGGCAGAGACAGAGACTCAGATGTAGAGAACAAACATATGATCACCAAGGTGCGAAGGCGAGGTGGGGGTGGTGGGATGAACTGGGAGGTTGGAATTCACATATATATACTAATATGTATAAAATAGATAACTGATAAGAACCTGCTGTATAAAAAAATAAAATAAAATTCAAAAAAAAAAACAAACAGAAATGGGTAAAGCAAGGTAAAAAGGATTAAGTTTGGCTAGTTTGAATAATTTCAGCAGGCTCTGGGGTGTGCGGGCTGCCTCGAGTTGTCTGGTACCTAGTCCTGGGCTGGTTAGGCCAGAGGAGTGTTGGCTTCACATGTAGACATTCAATAAAGAAGGTGATTGAGGGATATGAACATTGGAGTGGTTGGTTTGCATATGATGGTTATGTTCCAAAGGGACTAGTTTGCTATCTCTAGGAATTAGCTAGCCCTGGCAGAGGCTGTCCCTTCCCAGTCAGCCAAGGCCCTAAGATGTCAAAGCATCACACAGAAAATGAAAAGCAAGATTTATACAGTCATGTAATATGTATATATTAAATGAATGAAAGAATAAATAAACAGCTGATTTCTGCAGCTCAGCATTTCAATCTCTGTTCACATCTTCTCTGACCTCCTTGAAAATGAACAAATGATTTCAAAGACAGCTGAGTACAGATTCTTCTCAAATTTTGCCAGTCAAAATGTTACCTGCATCATTCAGGTTAAAGATTGTATCCTGTCCAAAGGGTACTTCCCTGGCAGGAGCAGACGGGCATGGATGGATCTGAAAACCAGAGTTCCTCCACTCTCTATTATATGTAGGTGCTAGGTTGAACTTGCGTAATTCATTTTTCTTTAAAATCTCGGATTCCCATCTATTGAAGAACTTAGACCCTCACATAAGTAAATGTTGGTGGTATTGAGACAAAAACTTAACCAACTCACATTGTAAGCTTTCGGGGAACTAATTTGAAGTAAACATTTCAGGAAATAAATGAAAGGGAAAGGTACTTTAATTTCTGCAGACCTTTAATGACTGTATAATACACATTGAAACAACACATACTAGCACTATTATGGGAACTTTATTCACATAAATAAATTCACAAGGACTGTTTAATAACATTTGCAATTAAAATTATTCTCTAGCACTGGAAGGATGACTTTCAATTACCTGTAGATCACTGGATTCATTTAATTCATAGGACTTGTAAATTTGAGAGTCTGTGCTTCTAAAAATAAAGCCATGAAATCCTCCCTGAATATACACAACCCCATTAACAACTTCCTTAATTAAAATTATCAACAGTAAATACATTTGATTACAGTTGCTATATATCACACCTTATTTAATGTTTCATCTATTTTATATACCATCATATAGGAATTTCCAACTATTGCCTTCATCTTCATATATTCAGGCTTAATAATCAGGCTTATTAGAGTTTAGCTGCCTTTTTTAAAGGGAAAAACCTGCACTGTATTTTACTCACAAGCAATTACATAAAACAGAATCTATCTCTTTGGTGCTGATTTTTCTGTACCAAGTCAGGAGTTCATCAAATCTCTTTGTCAATTGTTTGGAGCCAAGCCTATACAAGGAGAAAAGATGTCCTGCCACACTGGGTTACAGGAAGCCAGGGCTGGGCAGTTCTAGCACGGTGGGAGGATTTTATCCATTATCAAGGGTCAGAGGTATTGAAGTCAATGAAGCAAATGAATGTTAATCAAGAAACAAAAAAAAAAACAGGCAATTGGTCAACATACTTCAGTAGGTTAGCTAAGATAGGAAGGATCAGGAAATGCCAGATGCCCAGACAGGCAGGTCCAGAGTGTGACAAGAAGAATGCAGAGGGAGTGACACTAATAAATGAAAGGCAGATTTTTAAAATTCTCAGCTGAATGAGTATGGTTGGAATTTGCTGTCAGAGTAAGAGAGGAGATCTACAGTGGGCTACTTGGTCCGGATGGAGGCAGGAGGAGAACGTTAATCCCACAGAGAGATTCTTACTGCCATTTCGCAGCATTGCCAAATAAGCAAAGTGGCACATACCTGAGGTAGAATAGCTAGGTTTGGTTTTAGAGCAATTCTTTGCTCAGCTCCAGTGAGATTCATACGTGCCCCGTTAGTCCTTTTGTGTATGCAGTTTTGGCCCACTGGCAGAAAGAGACTCCCTGGCAAACTGGCAAATGACACCTGAACTTCAAAGTGACTGAATCAATTAAAATGATATCCTAACTAGAAAAACAAAAGTTTATTAAGCATGCCCTGTTCCCTTTCAAGTAAATAATTTAATGTAATTAACAAGAGTCCTTCTTGAGATTAATCAGGGGTGGTCCTGGGATTGGGGTACAGCTGGGCATGAACGGGTCACGGTCACCAGAAGTCTGTTTACATGAGGTCCAAGGAAATTTCTAGCAGGAAAGCCTCCTAGAACAAGTGATCTGTAGCTACTATCTTGTGTTAATAACAGCAGGTGATGCTGAGTTCAGCGTACTACTTTTCATGTAAATTGTCCTGTTATCTAGCCACTGGGGACATTTGCCTAGGGTAAAGAAAAAAGAAAGCGGAAGAAAGAAAATGCTAAAAGAATCTCCCTCTAAATGTCCATGGATTATTGATCTTAGCCCAATGTTAACAGTATTGGCGCTGCAGCCTCAGCAGCATTTTTGGACGGATTTATATTGGCACCAAAGCCTTTGGCATGCTGGCATTAGAAAGAGTGACTAAGGGTTAGAAGAGGACTCATGTCTTCCTCATGAAGTGTAGTGTTAGAGCCAACAAAAGAATTTTTCAAAGAGGAGAAGGTTTTTTCCTTTATATAATACTACTGTGTATACACTGTATATCATTCACAGGCTATCTTTCACACACACACACATACACACCACCGAGAGGTCAAATAATAAGTGTGTATGTAGGCAGGATTGCTATATTGGAGTGTAGACGGAGAGGCACTTTCTCTACTGGAACAGAAAGAAAGATACAGGTAGATTATTCAGTGGCTGGAGGATTAGAATATATAATAGTAGAAATATTCAGATTTAATCAAATCTCAAATTATGAAGTGTAACAAGGAAACCCTAGAGCTCCTTGAATTATAAAAAACCCATTTTGAACTGGAGACAGTACTTTTCTTTCAGGAAAAGAGACACCAAAATAAATTGACTTTCTTTGGGAAATTTTTTATTGTGCTTATGATCTTGTTTTTAAACATGCCCCTTCTGTTCTTCCTAACCTATGGAGCTGAATGTCTTAGAGCACTCATTTCCCAATAGAGGCGTCATTATATATTCCACATCATCTTGTCAGGTAGGGTTTAATTCTGTAATTTTCTTTTCTTGTGATATTTTTGTCTGGTTTCGCTATCAGGGTAATATTGGCCTTATAAAAATGATTTGGGAAGTGTTTCCTCCCCTACTATTTTTTGGAAGAGATTGTGAAGAATTGGTATTAATTCTTCCTTGAATATTTGATAGAATCTAGCAATCAAGCTATCTAGGCCTAGGCCTACATTTGCATTAACTTTTAAAAATCCAATCTCTTTATTTGTTGTAGATCTATTTAGACAGTCTTTTCACGAGTCAGTTTTAGCTATGTCTTTGTAGGATTTGTTCATTTTATCTGAGTTATATAGTTTGTTGCCTTACAATTGTGCACAGTACTCCCTTTATAGCCCTTTTTAATTTCTATTAGGTTGGTACTAATGTTCTCTCTTTTCTTTCTGATTCTAGTAATTAGAGTCTTCTTTTTTGGGGGGCAGTGGGGGGAATCTAACTAAAATTTTGTCAATTTTGTTGATCTTTTCAAAGAACCACCTTTGGATTTCATTTATTTTCTCTATTTTTTTTTTCTATTCTCTATTTCATTAATTTTCACTCTGATCTTTATTTCTTTTCTTTTGCCATCTTTAGTTGTAGTTTTACCTTTTTTTCCCAGTGTCTTAATGTAGAGGTTAGGTTACTTATTTGAGATCTTTCTTCTTTCTTATTATAGGCATTTCCAACTATAAATTTCCCTCTAAGAACTGCTTAGTTCTTAGTTCTTAGCTATATCTCACAAGTTTTATTATGCTGAATCTTCATTTTCATTCATCTGAAAGTATTTTATGATTTCTGTTTTGATTCCTTCTATGATCCATAAGTTAATTAGAAGTGTTTAATTTCCACTTATTTGTGAGTTTCCCAATTTTTTTGGATAGAACATAAATTAATGGATGCATGAGTATACATTTTTAAAAAATCACCAATCATCTTAGTTTGGTGTATGTTAAATGTGACATGTTTGAGGTCATTTTTCTACTGTCAAACTCAGGAAGGGAAAAAAACACCTTATTCCTAGTCTATGAATAGCAAAAGTATCTACAAAATATCTGTCTTCCTTTGCAGATGGTATAATTATCCAGAGGTTAGTGTAACTCACCAAAGAAGAGGCCTCGCTGGAGACAGGTTAAGGTTTAAGTTATCAAATGAACTAGCCATGCCTGCTAGGGCCCTGTGAAAAACATTCTTAGAGCTCTCACCTTTAAATACCCATTTTCATCCTTAATAAAATACAGATAATTTCCCCAATGCAAAACTGCTGAGCACTGTTTTTCCGATTCATCAAACTGTAAAGCTAGTCTATACACAAATCAATTTGGGGGTGTGCAAATGGGAGGAAAGGAGAATACCAAGATGAAAATATCCATTAAAAGTGCAAAGTGCAGTAACGATTAGGCGCCTATACGAACTCAATCCTCACAAATGGCAGCAACCAAATTTCTGAGTAGTCCTCCCTAGAGTAGGTCAAGGCAGAAAGGATTAGTTGAAGGTGAATGGACAGTAATGTTGTCTGATCAATTGCCCTCAGTATGCTTCAGACGTCCCAGAGTGTCAAAGCAGCTTGGTCTGATTGGTTGTACTGTGGGTTGTTTTGTCAGAAATTCAATTCAAATAAGTGGAGAAACCAAACAAACTTATATTTCTGAAGGACAAACGTTGTTTGAAAACAGGAAGTATGTACCTTGCAGATTTCAAACAACGTGCATGGGATATATCCTAATATTAATATTGCCAGTTTACTTGCATAAAATTGTCTCATTTAGCAGCAAGCTCTCATACCCTCCTGCTATCATTCAATCCAGTTTTAGGTGGGTTTCATCTTACGTAACATTGGCAGACAAGCTTTGTTTCTTTTTTTTGTACCTCATGGAGCCAACTTAGAAAAGTATTATGGAATCTTGAGACTCTGCTCACCAGACCAAGGTTACTTCTAGCAGCATAGACTCTGAAAACTAGTACTTAGCATTAGACTAAACTATGCCTGGAAGAAGAGGGGTTCATTCTGGGATGGGCAGTTCCAGATGCTGGTGTTGAGGCAGGCTAACCACAGAGCAGAATGGTCATGGCACAAAATGAAGCAGTCCTGGCTAAGAGTAGTCTACCATAGAAGATGAGAGTAATATGACAAAAAGGGATCCAACAGAAAAAGACAAGCTTGAACCAACCCCCCAACCAAAACAGTCAATTAACATTAAAGGTGGCCGTCTTGGGCAAGCATTTTCCTCCCTTCCTTCCTCCATTTACTCACTCATTCAAAAATGTGTTGTAGTATTTTATTTATATGACAGGCACTAAATATAATGAGATAAACAAATGCACTTCTTGCCCTCATGAATCGTACTGCCTGGTGGGGAAGACAGACACTTACATAATAAACACACAAATAGATGTGTTATTGTGAACTGTGGTTAATTCTAAGAATCAGAGAAGCTCATGAGACCATGAGTGTAATAAGAAGTCCTGATGTAGCCTGGTGGGTATGGTGAAGACTCACTTCCCTAAGAGGGGATGTGTGAATTGAGATCTGAAGAATTAGCAAGAAAATGGGGTTGGGGAGGCATTCAAAGTCCTCAGGTGGGAGATGACTGTATATTAGAGGAATGAAAAGAAGGCCAGGGCATGGGAACTACAGAGAACAAGAGGGAGATTGGCAAAAGGGGCTGGAAAGGAAGCAGGAATTGGTCATTCAAGACCTTATGAATCATGGTAAGATTTTGCTTTTTATTCTAAAATCATCAGGTAGATAATGAATGCTTTAAATGAAATGACATAATTAGTTTTTTTTAAAACATTATTCTGATTGACACATGGATAAAGAATGGTGGGTCATAAAGGTGGAGAGAAAAGGAATGAGATGATTCTGGGGACCACTTAGAAAGCTTTTTTAAAACTTGTTTTCTGGTTGAGAAATGATGGCAGTCTGGCTGAGGATGCTGCAGTAGGAGATGCTGGAGAGAGGCTGATATATTAGAGGGGAGATGAAAACAAGTGGTGGTGGATTGAATGAGGTGTATGTGTGGTTGATGGAGAGAGAAGTGACAGAATTTCCTCTTCAAACTCTCATCGCAGAATGACCTAGATGATTGTACACTTTTGTAACATAATAAACAACAGAAGGAGACAGAATGGCATTAGATAGAGGGGAGGATTGAGTTCAAATTTGGACATTTTTTATTTGAATTCCTTTGAGACATTCTAGGAGAAGTGTAGAAAAAATAGTTGAGGTATAAGTCTGCAGCTCAGCGTAAAGATCCAGATTAGTCCCATAAACTTGGGAGTCATTTGCATATAGGTGATAGTTGATGATGGAAGTATTTGGTGGCTGTGACATTGCCTAGAGAGTAGAGAATGAGGGGAAAAAAGCACTTGGAACCAAGCCTTGGAAAATGTCAACACTTAGAGGTTAGAAAGAAGAAAATGAACCAAAAAGAGACTAGAAGTAGCAGACAGAAGGGAAGAAAAGAAGAGGTGTGTGTGATACATCACAAAAGGCAAGAGAAGAGAGTATCTTAATAAGGAGGGCATGATCAACAATATTGAGCGCTGGTAAAGACTCAAGAAAGATGCGGATTGAAAAATGTTCATTTCATAGTGACATGGAGGTCATTGGTGACTACAAATTGCTTTTTTAGTGGAATTTTTGTGGTTGTTGATATTATTGTTTTCTCTCCAGATCAATGAACCTCTTTCTCTCACAATCAATAAGCCTATTGCCTTGCAAATTAATAAATTAACCAAGATTTTCAGCATAAAGCAGGTTTTAAAGGAAGTAGGTCATAGATAAGGAAAGTTAGGAAGATATACTATGGATATACTTTAGGAAGCTTATTAAAAATACAGACACCTGCATACAACCTGTTTAGATTTTCAAGCAAAAAGTCTATAGCAGGGTGAGGGAACCCCTCTGTGGTAGGCAGTCTCCTTGCCCTTGTAGAGGTCTCTACCCTGACTCTGGGCTAGTCCATTTGATTGGCTTTGGCTAGTGAGGCATTAGTGTGAATGAAACAAAAGCTTAAGAAGTGCTTATCTGCTGGGGCTTGTCATCTGGGAATGCTCCTTCTTGGAACCCACCTGCCAACTGTAAAGAAGCCCAGTGTCTACTTGGAGGTGCTCACGGGGAGAACTGAGACCCCCCCTAGCTGAAAGCCCCAGCTGAGCTTGCTTGCTGGCAGAGAGTACAAAGTGAGTGAGGTTGTTTTGGACCTATTAGACATCCCAGGACTTCTGCCAAACCCACTTGAGACAGAAGAACTGCCCGCCAGCTCACAGACTCATTAAAAAATAATGGCTTGTTTTTGTTGAAGCTATTAAGTTGTGGAGTGGGTGTCTTATGCATCGACAGGAACTGAAAGAGTCCCCATTTTAGTAAGCTCCCCGGTGACTCCCATGACACTGTTCCAGAATATAATGTATTAGCCCCTTTTACAACTGCCACCCTCTTCCGCCCTGTTCTTCCTCCTCTTCATTCTCCAGGTTCTGCTCCTCTCAACTCTACCTGGAAGCATCAGAGATGAGAGGGATTAGCAGGAACCTGAAATCCTTCCTCACTAAAGCTGCAACAGCAGGTAACTGACTTCATTCTCTGGGCCTCAGTTTCATCATTTCTAAAGCACAGAGGACAAAGACTCTATTGCAGAGAAAGGTGAGGTGATAGGTGTGTGGGATCTGGCATCTAGGAGGCATTTAGGAAACATTTATCTTTTGTCCTTGAAGTACTCCATAGCACATCTACCTGAGCTATGTTACTTAACGTTGGACAACATTTACCTTTATTGTCTTCATAATCACCTATGTTCATAAACTATAGGGTTTCTTACAGATGTACTTATAAGGCATCCACAAGACTTCTGAAAGGGTAAGGTTTCTTCTCAGAATATCATCTGTATCAAAATGCCATCTTGAAGTGAAGCAATCATTTACGCTGAAGTCAGGTGGGGCGGGGGGGTACAGGGTGAATGCCCTTCTACCTACCCTGCACCACCTCCTGAAGGTTTCAAGCAATGTAGATTTTGCATAATAGAAAACTTCTGGCTTTAGAGGCACTGAGGGGAAGCCAAAGTTCCTATTATATTTCTAAGCTCTTCTTTTCTCCTTGAACAAGTAGGAGCATCACTCAACTATACAAGCCATCAGTAGGAAATTTTGATACTCTTTCCCTCGGGACAAATCTAAAATAAACTGTCAGAAGCCTGTAATGGTACCAGGCTCTCAAACAACTGGAGTCCCCAGGCATTTCTCAGGATGGATAAGGAACTTGTGAAAATCACTGTGTTCCCCTTCTCCTCCTAGCCCTCGGTGACCTGTTATTGTGGCCGATCACTGGTGGTTCCGCTTCAGGGCTGTTCATGAAAGCTTGACAGGCTGCAACCTAATCAAGCCAAGGGCTGCTTGGCTGGGAATTCACTCGGCTTTGTATGTGTGACTGCCCTTGGTAATATACATCCTAGATATACTGGATATATATCTAGGGAATTTGGATTACTGGGGAAGGGGAGGAAAGTCTTAGTCTTCTAAAAATCATTAAACAGGGGCTTTGTGAAATCTGCCACCAGCCTGTTAGTTCATCATGTCACCCCATTCATTTGACACATGCTCCTCTAACAGGCAAGAAGGTGACAAGGCTAGCATGAGTCCTAGAGAGACAAAGAAGGTATGCAGGACCACACTAGAGTTTGAACCACTTTTAAAATATCTTTTATGTGAAATTCACTCTAGAGTTTGGTCAAAAAAAATTTTTCCCAATAGTTCCCTCGTTCCCAAGTAGGCTGAGAGGTACTGTGATATCAGAATTGCCACATCAAGGTGGAAATATTATTAATCCTACCTAAAATCTATTTTTGAGATAGCAAGGGATAAATATTAAGGGTGTTATTTGCTCATTGCTTCCTCTCTTAACCCTTCAATCACTGATAAGCAAATCATTCATTCATTCATACACCCACCATCCACTAAGCATAGACCCTGTTAGATGCTGGGATATAAAAATGAATATGACGTGGAAAATAAGCAGACTAACAGGGAGGAAAGATATATAATAATGGACGTTTATACAAGATAAGTGATAGCTCTGAGAGCTGAGTGATTAACTCTGCCTGAAGGGGTCAAAAAGTCTTCAAAAGAGCAGATGACACTCAATCTGAGTTCTGTAGGATGAGTGGGAATTCTCTGGGAGGTAGCAGTAGAGCTGACCCCATAGGGAAAACACTCCAGTATCCTTTCTTTCCCTTCATAACCAGTGACATGTCTGCATTCCTGGTTCTCAACCTGGCAGTGCATGAGAATCACCCACGGGACTGACAGAAAACTGAAGGAAACCAAATTCACACTCAGCATGGGGGATGCCATGATGCACTGCCCAGATCTGCCCTCGGGATGCTGGCAGATGGCTGTCCACTCTGAGACCCCTATGGGGATTGCCAAGGCTAATGACTAAGGTCTCCTTCCCTCCCCAGGGCAGCCAGCATCCAATAACCATGCACAGTGGGGGTAAAGTCCCAGCTCCCTCACCCCAAGTAAGTATACCTTTGGGGAGTCATCTTAGCACCTCAACAATCCCTCAGATTAGCTGAGGCCTCCACTGAGACTGCTTTGCAGTTTATCTTCTTTCTCTGCCCAGTCTCTTTGTTTTCAGAGGTCATCTATGTCTCAGAGTCAGCTTTCTGGGGAACCCAGCCTGTGACAACTGGCCTCCTTCCAGAATTCTGAACACAGTGGGTATGGCCCTGCAGGCAGGCACAGCTTTGTAAAGACCCACAGGCAACTCTAACGCATGTCTCTTGTTAAGAACCACTAACTGGTCTTCTCAAAATGAGATGTGAAGACTCCTTGCAACAGAACTGCCTTAAGCAGGTTTATTAAGTGGAGATCCCTAAGCCTCCTTCTAGACCCTCAGAATTATACTCTTTGGATAGGAGGAGTGGGAATCTGCATTTTAACAAATTCCGCCCGGTTCTTTATACGCACATTGCTGTCTGAAACCACAAAAGCTTATCTCAAACTCTCATGAATGTATTTATCCTTTCAATATGTAAGTAAATAAAGGAATGTGACCTTCCTTCCTAACCATAGACTTTCTGCTTCCTGAACCAAATGCAGATGTGAGTAAACGTGATTCAGTAAGAGAAACACTGGTTACCCCTGGAGCTGCTTTCACCCACACAAGTTCATCATCTCAGTAATGATTCAGTGACCTCTGGTCCCATGGCAGAGAAGGACTTGCCCTTCAAGGAGACACTCTGGCATATGAATACTTTTATTCGGTATCTCTAGTGCACGCTCTGATTTTGATCACTGCATGTTTTTCTTCCCCTGGCATGTAGTCAATACCAGAGATAGGGGTACAGCGTTCAACGTATCCTAAACCTTTAAAATGGAAGCCTCCAGATATAATCAGCATGACTCCTGGCAGCTCTTTGAGGCCCTTTCTCTGTCTTTTCCCTTAATATGCTTTGCTAATCTATTTTAAAATTATTTCCAGCAATGTTGCCTCAATACTGTTCCTTGGCAGGCGCTCCATTGTCTAAATGGGCTTCTGAGGGTATTTTCCTCCTACTTACATCTTTCTCACTGTCTTCTCTTAAAAAGTGAAAAAAAAGGCTATTGTTTCTTTATGTGCCTTTCTCCTTCTAATGTTGCTATAAAGATAGTATGGAAATATAGTCCATCTGGTGCATTGTTAGGAAAACCCCTAGAATCAGTCTCCCTGGCTTCAAATTCTGGTTCTGCTGCTTATCAGCTATATAATCTTGAGCAAGGTGCATCATCTGTTTCTTTTTTTGATCCGTAAGTTTGAGATAATAATACCTACCTCCTGGGCCTCCTGTGAGGCTCTAAGGAGTCAGTATGTATAAACAACGTTGAATGCTACCAGGTGTGAGGTAGGTGTTCCCTAGGTTCTGGTTCTCATTGTCATGGGTGTGGGCAGATGGGAGCCAAGGTACACTTGTCCATTTCACATTTCTTGGTCCCGTTTTTAATCTTTCAAAATCAAACTAAAATAAGACCTATCTGCTTAGTGAGAAGTGGGCAGAAAAGATTTGGTCAGAGAGGCTTTTTATAGAGACCAATAGAAGCAGGAAGAGTGAATGTGCTTAGCACCAGAATGAACCTGAGGACATGTCAGATGAAGAGGTCTCGGACCCCCAAACTCAGATCGCACCTCCTTGCAGATGATTTTCACCCAAAGCACTGTAGATCAGTGTAGCTTTGGATCCTGTTTTGCAAAACTCTCTGGGTGGTTATGGGAAAGTAATTTAACTTCTCTGAACCTCAGTTTAATCTTTAAATTCAAATTGCTCATCCATCCCCTCTTCACTGGATGGCTGTAAAGGCAAACAGCAGTGTATACGCCAGCACTGGCCACAAAGTTGGCATTAATTAAGCTTTAGATAAATCCAATGGATTTTAAAACAGAGGGAGTTGAGGATGCAGTAAGAAGCATAGGACACCACCTGTGAATGCCAGCAAGGGAGGTGCTTCCTGCTGGGCCTGTGCAAGCCGTGGTGCTAGAAAACCAGCAGGGCCTATTTATCTCCTCTCCGTTCTGATACTCCCAGCGGTGGCTCCCTCAGGACTGAATACTGATGGCTAAGAAATGTATTTGACAAGCTGAATGTCACTGACAGTCACTCTCCCACACAGCAGGCAGCCCCCAAAACAGGCAACTTATTCCCTAGGCCACAGTCCCTGGAGGGAATCACAGCAAATCTTATTTTTAAAGGTGAATTTCTGACTGTTCACCGCTGCCTTGAATTCTACACACCATTGGGCTTTAATGAACAAATGGAGGCAGCCTCAAGGTCCCACACACAGGACTCATTCAACAGACCCAAAGAGACACCAGAAGATTATTTTTTACCCCCAGACATTTGCTCTCCTGGGTTCCCTACGGCCGCAAGATGTTTATACGTGATTCTTCCTCCCAGATAACCTTTCATCTTTATCTTCACAGATACAGCGGCAAAGAGAAAGAATTAACATATGTAAAACATTTTTTAAAAAAACAGCATTTACTAGATATCTGCTTTGTGTCAAGGTCTTTATGCTGTATCTTTAATTTTCACAACAGCAACGAGCTAATGTAGATAGTCTATTTCCAACTTTGCGGATGAGAATGCTGCAAATAGACTCAGGGATGTACAGTAATTTTTCCTAGGTCACACAGCTCATAAGGAGTTGGCTGGGGTCCAAAGGCTTTGTTGCCTGGACCCAGGCTCATGTTCTTTTCATGCTGCCCTTCCCCAGAAATCATTCAGGCTAATAATGACAATAGACCAGTATGGGAGAGAATACAGTTTCCCTCATTTGCAAGTAGCCCTAGAGTCTTTCTGCTTATATTAACTCTAAATTCACCATTTCTGCCTATAATCTACCAGAGAATCAAGCAGCAAATAAAGTCATTGCTCAAGGACCATGCTTGGGATAGTCTTGCAATGATTCTCTGGTTATAAAGATTCAGAGAGATCTAGTAATGAAGAAGTCTTAGTTGGCCTCTTGAGGGTAAAAAAACAAAAAAAAAACAAACAGATTTTTAAGCACCTCATTCCCTAAATATTTTAAGTCAGACATTTTCATCTTTGTTATCCAGAAGAAAGGGATTCATTCATTAAATAAACATTTACTGAGCACGTACTACATGTCAGTTGCCATTCTAGCGCTTGTTATGTCACTGAATAGAACAGATAGAGATGTATACCTTCAAGGAGCTTATTTTGTCAAATACACATATATCCCAAGAAACAGGGAGTCTTATGGGAGAGGTTACAGCAACTAGCACTCCTAAATGAGATCCAGTTTTCAGTACATAGGGATAGCAAACATGTTCTATGTTTCCAAATTTTGGAGATGCCCACAGCATAGTAAGTCAAAATCTTCAAGAGCTTTGCAAATGGGACCTTTTAACATCCCAAAGAGATGTTTCAGACAATAATCAGGTGTTCAGCAAAAGAAGACAAACGCAGGAGATGTGCTCAGAGGGAGCTCTCTGGCAACAAAGGCAAATTCAGTGGTGCACAGTGACACCAAGGCTGTGGTTGTTTCACACCTGACCTTGTGTAAGTACACTTGTATATAGAGACCTGTGCTAGCATATAAAGAGGAACTGATGCAAGTTCAAGCTCTAACTGCCACTTTGTGGTATCACCTTGGACAAATCGATTAACCTCTCTGAGCTGTCCTCATTTCCTAAGAAAGATAAATTGTGTCTACATCATTCTGTCTTGCACATGTGTGTCTTTTATCATTGAAAACAATGAAAGAATGTGTATGATTTCATACATTTGCCTAACTCTTCATAGTTTACAAAATAATTTATCACTAATGATACCAGGTAAAGTTTCCATCATCCTGCCATCTCCTTTGCTTCTCATAATAAATAAGCATTTCCTTTGTATTCAGTTTCACAGATTCTTCCTTTTATTCCTATCGCAACAGTTTAGGTCCCCAGAATGTCACTCCTGAAATACTGTAATAACTACCTAACTCCCTGGCTCTACTTATCGCCTCTTCCAATCCTGAATATTTTTGCAAAAAATAAAGTAGCTCTTCCATTAGAAATTTGATTTTTCTAATATTTCTCAATGTCCTATGTTATACATAAAATGAAGTCCAAAGCTGACATTTTGGGTCATTGTTCATTTTTCTGGGAGCATCTGTCTTTACCAGCCAGACACTCCTGTTCACTATTTCTATCATGTTGCATAATTTCTTCCATCAGAGTCTTGGTTCAGACTCCCCTCACTGACCAGCATCCTACTTTCTCTCCTAGTTAATCTTGGCTGGACATTGTCTGTTTACTCATCACCTGTCACTAGTGCCCAGGACCAAATAGGAGCTCATGAAAATTTGTCCAAAGGAAGACCAAATAAGATGCCAAGGCCTATTTGATTGACGAGTGAATTGAAACACCCTTCTCAGTGTAATTTCCTGGTATCCTAGGAATTTCTGAGATTTCTGGGTATTCCTGGATTTTCCAGTTCATCATGATAACCACATAAAGAACTGCATTTCTACAACACTGTTAGCACCTGACAAATTCTTCAGAAATTTCATGAAGACCACCAAGATGAATTCAATTTTATCATGTCCTGGGTCTATAAATCACTGGATTCCTGGCTTCCCTGGTGGCGCAGTGGTTAAGAATCCGCCTGCCAATGCAGGGGACACGGGTTCTAGCCCTGGTCTGGGAAGATCCCACATGCCGCAGAGCAACTAAGCCCGTGCGCCACAACTACTGAGCCTTCACTCTAGAGCCCACGAGGCACAACTACTGAAGCCCACGTGCCTAGAGCCTGTGCTCGCAACAAAAGAAGCCACCGCAATGAGAAGCCCGTGCACCAAAACTAGAGGAAGCCTGCACACAGCAACAAAGACCCAACGCAGCCAAAACTAAATAAATAAAATAAATTTATTAAAAAAAAAAAAAGTCACAGGATTCCCCATCATCAAGCACCTAACTCATTAGGAACCAACAAGAATACTCAACATTGACTAATTCTCTCATTTATTAAAATATATAATAATAAGGAATAAATATATACCTCTATATATACTTGATCTTATTTTACTTTCATTCAAGCCCTGAGAAGGGGGTTTCATTTTATCCTTTTTTTTACAGCTATGAAAATTAAGCCTTGGTGATTTACTAAAAAAAGTTTAAATTCACATAACTTGTCAGAGGCAGAGTCAAGGTTAGAACTCAGGCCTTTGTAATCAACAGTCTATACAACTGTACAACAAATGAAGTGATAAGTACCAGCCTATGTACTTATCCCTTTAGGTTATACTGTCTCTTCGCTTGTCCCCTCAAATCAGAATTCCATAACAAAATCAGAAATAACTTTCAAATATCACATGTTTTTCCCACACTGAAAACCCTTTAGAGGCTCTCCATGGCCTGTGGATAACGCACAAGCTCAGTGTGAGACACAGGCCCTACCCGGCTTGGATCCTGCCTGTCTCAACACCTCAGGTCTTTTCTTCCGCATCCACTCATTCCACTAAATATGCCCTGAAGATTCTGTCTTCCTCTGGATTCGATTGCCTTTGGGGTTTGCCCCAGGCTCGGTGGCTGGACAGTTAGCTTGCCATCATGAATCAGAAGAATGTACAACCTTGACCCTCCATCTAGTACACAGGCCTAAGGGAGACTACTTTGGCAGTGCAGCTTGATCAAGGGGGTCAGACCTCTATTATTCAAAAAAAAAAAAAAATCATGGTAATACAGAACACACCTTCAAAATACCTTCATATATGCATAAATTTGCAACAATTGGGGGAAAAAAACCCTCAAATTTGCTTGACAGACATGCAGCACCTCTCATGAAAGAAAAGCAAATGTGTGGCAGGCTGTGAAATGGAAGGCAATACTGCCTCATTAGAGCTAATTTTAAGTTGGTTTTAAACGATGTTTTGTCATGCATCTAAATAACTTAAGTGAGTACCAGGAATGTGTTTATCCGTATTGCTTGGAATGAGTTTCCTTTTGCTCCTCTAAATATAACCCTCCTCAGAATTGCAAAGGCCAAAAAGAAGCCTCCTTCTCTACAGGAGGTTGTGAGTGTAATCAGGACTCCAATGACATTTCCTCTCTGAAAATGCCCTTGTCTGTTACCAGGAGCTATTCCGAGCCAGGAAACCTAGGAAAATCACCATTGGGAGGGTTTCCCTCTTCCTCTTAGGATCACCTCTCCCTAGGTGCTTTTATATAATATTGTTGAAACCTCTACAAAAGACGCAATACATAGAATGGCTAAGGCTGGACACCCTAGTGTGAGATTGCTTTGGTTGTAGTCTTGGCTCTGCCATGTAATAGCTGTGGGACCTTGGACAAGTTCTATGATCTATCTCTGATGCACTTTTAAAAACTAACTATCAAAATATAATGCACATACAATTTAGCCATTTAAAGTGTACAAGTCAGTGTTTTTTCTAGTATATTGATGGCTGTACAACCATCACCACAAAAAATTTTAGAATATTTTTATCACCCCCACACCTTCCCCTCCTCGGTATCCGTTAGCAGCCCCTCTCCGTTTCCTCCCACCTCTCCCCCAACCCCTGGCAACTACCCATATACTTTCTGTCTTTGTGGATTTGCCTTCTCTGAAAATTTCATATAAATGAAATTATTTTATGTATATTCCCTTGTTACTGGCTTCTTTCACTCAGTATAATGTTTTTAAGTTCCATTTATATTATAGTATTATCAGTACTTTGCTTGTTTTATTGTCAGATAATATTCCATGTATGGGTCTACTACACTTTGTTTATCCATTCATCAGTTGGACATTTGTGTTGTTACCATTTTTGGCTGTTACAAATAGCGCCGCTATGAACATTCATGTGCAAGTTTTTGTGTGGACATATGTTATCAGTTTTCTTGGTTGTATACCTGGGAATGGAAAAGCTGGGTCATATAGTTCTATTTAACCTCTTGAGCAACAGCTGGACTATTTTCCAAGACCGTTGCATCACTTTACATTCTCGTCAGCAGTATGTGAGAGATACAATTTCTCCACATCCTTGCTAACACTTGTTATTACTTATTATTTTTTACTATAGTCACCCTCGTTAATTGAAGTGACAGCTCATTGTTTTTTGTTTGCTTGCTCATTTTTTAATATCTGGACTTCATGTTTTAGAACAGTTTTAGATGTACAGAAAAATTGAGCATCTAGTATAGAGAACTCCCATATTACCCCCGACCACATACAAGTTTCCTCAATTATTAAGATCTTTTATTAGTATGCTAGTATATTAGTTTCCTAGGGCTGCTGAAACAAATTTCTACAAAATCAGTGGCTTAAAACAACGGAAATTTATTCTCTCACAGTTCTGGAGGGTTGAAATCTGAAATTAAGGCATAAGCAGTGTCACGCTCCCTCTGAAGGCTGCAGAGAAGAAATCCTTATGTCTTCCTAGCTTCTGTCAATTGCTGGCAATCCTCGGAATTTGTTTGCTTATAACTACATCACTCCAATTTTTCTGCCTCCATCTTGACATGTCATCTTCCCTCCGTGTGTGTCTGCGTCTCCCATGGTCTTCTTATAAGGACACTAGGCATTGTATTTAGGGCCTACCCTTATCCAGTATGACCTCTTCTTAACTTGATTACAACTGCAAAGACACTATTTCCAAACAAGGGCACCTGGGGTTAGGATTTCAACATATCCTTTCGTGGGCCAAATTAAATCCACAAGACGTATATTTATGAACAAAATTAATGAACCAATATTGATCCATTATTAACTTAGGTCCATCATTTATTCAGACTTCCTTTGTCCTGATGTCCTAATGTTCCTAACAGCCTTTTTCTGTTTTAGGATCCCATCCAGGATACCACATTATATTTCGTTGTCATGTTTTCTCAAGTTCCTCTTGACTGTTACCATGACCCTGTGACTTTATTTTTGATGACCTTGATAGTTTTGAAGAGTATGAGTAAGAAATATTGCCAGATTTTCCTCTAACAAATTTTTCTGATTTTTTTTTATAGTCAGACTCGGGTTATAGGTTACAGGGAGGAAGACAACAAGTATCATTTAATCACATCATATCAAGGGTATATACTATCAACATGACATCACTCGATGTTAACCTTGATCACCTGGTTGAAGTAGGTGTTTTTTAGCTTTCTCCACCTGTAAAGCCACTTTTTTCCTCTTTCCATACCCTGTTCTTTGGAAGGAAGTCACTATTACAAAGCAGCCCACAACTGAGTGGGAAGTTTTTCTTGCCCTTCATATTTATCATCACCTACTCTTTCATTCATAAAACAGGGATAACAATACTACCTACCAATTCAGAGGGGTGAGGTGAAGGTTTATGAGTTTATGTAAAGTCCTAGAAACAATTACTTGCACAGAGTAATCATTCAGTCAACATTAACAATTATTATCATTATTATTAGAACTCTCACCTTTTGCCTCCTGTTATAGTAAGTTTGCACATATCTGTCCTCTCTTTAGTATATAGTATCTTTGATTGTCAATGCATATCATCTTAATATTTATACAAGTCCTAGCAATGGCATTGTATTTTGGATAAAATCATTGCTCAGCTAAAAATAAGCTATACAAAAATATACATATATAGATATAATTATTAATAAATCCCTGTTTATCTCCACTCTCTTTAGTTTTGTGTAGCTATTCTGAAAGGAGCAAATTTGCATAGCTGACCTTGGATAGGTGATCATTCCCACCGCTGCTCCAAAATATTTTTAAAATGCCCATTGTTCCATGATTATAATTTATCTCCTTAGTGGCCTGAAGAATTTTCATCTTCAATTTCCAAGTTCACTTTAAGAAGCATTTTCTGGCTGAATAATCAGTCACAGGCACTCTGGGGATCATGAAGATGAATAACAAATGGTCCTTCATCCCTGCCCTCATTAACCTTACAATCTAATTGTGGAGACAGAAATAAATAACTCTGAGTTAAAACGGAAGTAAAACTAAAGCTTTTTGACAATGCAAGAAAGGGAACAATTAATTCTAACCCTGATTATGACAGACTTTCCAGATTTGTAGCATTTGAGCTAACCTTTGAAGAATAAGCAAATTTTAACAAGTAGAGAGAATAGTGGAAGAAATTCCATTCTACAGAAACTGCATGAGCAGAGACACAAATATAAATAACAGTAGTAGCAAATAACAGCTAATATTATTGATAAATCATTGACAAGTGGTCTAAAATTTTCTAGGCCCTTACATGGTTAAACTACTTAATCATTACAAAAAAAAATTCTGAAAGATCAATACTATTCATATGATTATCCCTTATGAGAGTGATAAGAGGTGACTAGTTTTGATTATTCAGTAGAATTCAGGACCTTGGATGACAGGAAGTAAGGCAGGAAGGAGAGAGGATGAGGCTGAAAGCTAAACTGGAGCCAGATTGTAAAGGGTTTTTAATGCCAACTTATGAAGGTCTGGGTTTTGGTTCTAAGGGCAACGAGAAGCCATTAAAAGATAATGAGTGACTTGGTGTGTTCAACCTGGGCTGTATCACAAAGAAGAGAATTCCATGGTGCTGGTGGAGAGAAATACTTCAGGTTTAGACACTACAGGTAAATTTAGAGGAACATGTTATATCAGAAAGACCCTGTCAAAAAGAAGAAAGGGAAAACTGTAAGATATTTACATTCCTATGACCTTAAGAGTGAAATGAGCTCAAAGTTTAAGCAAACGGAGCAAGGGGTCCAGAGGAGGTAACCATCCCAGGGCTCACATGCTTATTGTTTTAGCAACAGTACTTTCTGCTCATGTTATTACTGTAATGCGGAAAACAAGACAGAACAAAAACACTAACCAAGGCGAAAGCAGTGTGTAGTCCAGTTAACTCCACCTTAGGGGAAGGACTAGAAGAGTTTTGAAGGGGTTGGTGCATTACAAATGAATAAGAAATGCCATTTGGATTTGTTTTAAAAATGCAAATGAATGTATTAAACGTGATCAGGAAATTCTTGGTATTACAGACAAGCTGTTTCCATTGCTGAATTGGTCAGTTTATATCAAATATACTTCTGTTGCTCATCACAAGTTCAACAAGTTGATGAGGTGAAGTAAGCCATGAAGGAAGCAGGATAGAAGTATCACTAGTTAGTAAGCACATTTTGGCAATAGCAAGTAGAATAGATTGGAGGAGAGGATGGCTAAAATAAGGAAAATTAGAGTCATTTGTAAGAGATAACAAGAGACTGAATAAGCCAATGAGATCTAAAGTATATTCTTTATACCTGTAAATATTTCTGGGCAGAGTAATAGCTAAGGCACTTTTCTAATTACACATTTTAGCTATAGAAGCAAAACTGTTAGATATTGAAGGCATCCCTTCTATTGAACTTGTTAAGTTCATCCCTCTACAAAACAGAGACAGAAACTGAGGTTCAGAGAAGATGGATAAAACGTTCAGGCTTCCCAGTGAGTTAGTGGAAGAACTGGCACCCAAACTGGTCTAACGATTTTCACACTAACCTCCTTTCCTGACTACCAGGTTCACCAGTGATCGATCTAGAGATCTGTTAGTCAGTTAAGAAAAGAATGAAGCAGGAACAGGATCCAGGTGCTTGAGAGTGTGGAATTGGAATCGAGGGCAATACAATAAATTAAAAGGAAGGGAACAGATTTTGAAGATGAACTTTGCCAACTTCACATTTTTGCCAAGACGTAGCCACACTGAGCCATCACCTAAACCAAGTTCAGCCTATGGGAAGGGATAACTGTACACAGAATCATCATTTTAATAAAAACATATTTGCCTTGAGAACCTACCTCCTCCTAGCCACCAGACACAGTCTGATACTTTCATTTTCTTTCAAATTTTCTCTGAGCACCACTGATTTATAACCAGTCCCTTGAAGTAGAGTGAAATCTTCAGGGTGAGCATTTTCCACAGACCACACCTTAGAGTCATTATTGAAATAAAAGACTATTCTGGACCCGTGTGACACATATTATGTGACTAGCTATGACTAAGAAGTAGATAAAATGTCTATATCCACGATGAGGACTCCTTCCTGTGTGAATTAGGGACAGTCACATGACCTGGTTCCTTACTCATAAAATGCAAACGATGATATAAACCTACTTCACTAGGCATTTATGAGGGCTTATGGCAACATGCTTTTAAAATGGAAAGCTCAGTGTAAATAGCATTGCACTGTAAGTTGTTAATGTGCTTCAAAGTTCTTCCAGTCATACGCTAAAACATTTTTAACAGCCTAAATTAATTCAAGCTCTGTAAGAATTCCAGCAGAAGCTAGGCTGAAGATTGTTTTATAACGTTTGTTTTGTTTGTTATGTAAGCGTTATATATAGATATTGTAGAAAAACTGTAAAATTAGAGCTGAGCTCTAGAGTGAAGCGGTAGAGCACAGTGGTTAAAACACTCTGACGCTGTCATTTATGAGTGGTTTAGCATGTATTTTAAGTAACATCTCTGTGCATGAATCAGGTTTCTGTTTTTTTTTTTTTTTAATTTCTAAAAAGAAATAACAATTGTTCCTTCACAGAGTTGTGGTGAGAATAAAAGCTCTTGTGCTTGGGAGCTGTAAAGCTCTTAGAATAATTCCTGGCTCAGAGTAAATAATAAATGTAACTGTTATTACTATTATTTTTTTTCTTATTTTAATGAGTCAATTTATATAGGTAAGTTTCACATGTAAGATAGAAAGGATAATAAGAGTTTAAGAAACAGAAAATTAATTGGCACTTTGGGTGCCCTCTCCCTGATTCCAAAACTCTCTCTATCCCAGTACTCTAGGGATAATTGTTGTCTTGAAGTTTGCATTATGTCCTTGTTATATTCCCTAAAGTCTTTCTTAACTACATATGTGTGTATCCCTAAGTGGCATTATATGAATGAAATCATCTTGATATATTCTGTAATGAGTTTCTTTTTTTCCCCCCTCACAATAGTATTTTCCTTAAGCTCAAGCATACTGATTCATGGAGTGGTAGGTCACTCTTTCTCTCTGCTCCATGGTTTTCCATCATATTCCATAGAAAGTATTTCAGATGAAGAGTCCAGTTGGCACCAGCGTTCTTCTTTCTTTTTCTCTTCTATATATGATGTTGTATAATATCCTGTACATGTTTCCTTTTTACCAGTACAGAATTATTTTTAGGGTAAACAGCTGAGAGTAGAATTGCTAGGCTGTAGGAAAGGCATCCAAACTTGAACACTGGAATCTCTTTGCATCAGAAAGGAGCACTAGTCTTGATTAGGCTTAGGCAATAGTTATAAATGGAACTGTCCTAAAGGATACGGGGGGTGTGGTCACCCTCATCCTTCTAGATAATATCTTTCTAAAAAAAAATTGCTTTCTAAAGTATTCCAATTTACATTCCTACCAGCAAGATGCTTTTATTTTTAATTACTTCTTGAGTCAGCTTTGTTAAGTAAGATATACTTTTCTAGTAATTTCCTGATTTTCTGTTTTCAAATTTACTGGAGTAAAATTGTTTTCAAAACAATCTGACATTTTATTCCATTCGATTTTCTTTAGGTATGTCTATTTTGTCACTTCTAATATCATCTTTGTGCCCTATTTTTTTTCTGATTGCTCAGTCTTGCAGGAGATCAGTCCCTTGAAGAGACAAAACCAACAATTTGACAAACATTTGTCTTTTTTTGATCTTCTCTAAGTGTTTTTCTAACAATTTCTGTTATTATTATTACTTCTTTTCATGTACTTTCTTTTAGTTCATTTTATTCTTTTTCTAACTTTATAAGCTTAGTGCTTGGCTTATTAATTTAAACCTATCTTCTCTTTCAAAGTATAGATTTAAGTGTTTAAGCCTATAAATTTCCCTCTGAGAACTGCTGTAGTTTCATCTCATGTATTCCGTAGGTAGAGAATTTTTGTTAGTGTTCAGGTCTAAATTATCTAATTCATATTATTATTTCTTTACTGACTTATTATTTAGAAATATGTTTTTTTCCCCAAAACATCAGGGTTTTACTAGTTTCTTTTTTAATTACTGATTTTTGATCAGTAGTGATTAATTACTTTTTTTAGTAATCAATTTTTTACATCTCACAATTTTGTGAGTCAGAAATTCAGAAAGGGCTCACAGGCAGTTTTATGCTCCTGGTGGCTTCTCCTGGGATCACTCAGGTCATCTGATGGCTGGGTCAGGGAACTTCATTAGTGTGCCCGATGCCTTGGCATGATCTCTGGAAGTCTGGGTGCAGTCTGACCCCTCTCCACTTCCATGTAGTCTCAGAGCCTCTCAATGTGGTCTCTGCAGGAGGCTTGGGCTTCTCATAGCATGGTGGTCTCAGGGTAGCTGGCCTTGTAAGGAAGCTCAGAGCTCTAGGTGTGAGTGTACCAAGGGGTCTCAGTAGAATCTATAAGGCTTCCTATAGCCTGGCCTCAGAGGTCTAAGGACATCACTTCTGCCAGATTCTATTGGTCAAGAACATCCTTACGTCAGCCAAAATTGAGGGGAGATGGATAAATCTACCTCTCAATGCCAGGAATACCAAAGAATTTATGGCCATCTTCCTCCTAGCACACCTACCAATGCCCCATCCCGTCACTGCATCCAATTTAAGGTTCAAGATCTCCCAGAGATGTATAGTCAATACCATCAAGTCCATCCATGGCTACTCACTTTCTAGTGACCAACAAACTAAAAATATAAGTCAGCTGCTCCCTCTAAACTCAAAATGCAGTGTGGTACATAGTCAACATAACCACAGAAGATGCTTCTTTTTGAAAAATGTAAGAGTATAAGACAAAAAACAAACAAAAAATCACTTGCCTAGTAATTCCAAAATCCTGCTGGGAAGATATCCTGAAGGCCGAGAAATGGGAGAAGCTTCTCCTTTAAGCTCTGGTTCTCTGCTCTGGGAGGGATACCTCTGCCAATATTTTCTTTATGGCTTCATCGTCACGTAGCTGTTTCCTGATTATTTTTCATGACCATATTGATGTGACTTTGGGAGAGCAGGTCTCCCTTTGAGACTGTATAGCTTTATAATGTCTCCTTCTTGCTCATGAAGATATGGTGGTCTAAAGCTTGTTTTAACTCTTGATCAGTCAAATAATTTTTAGTCTGGGCTGATTGATTTTTTGGCAATTAAATCCCTCCAGCATTTAGTTGGCTTCTGGTCTATGTCTTTCCAGTCAATTTCTTGTACCAACAAGTAAATCCAAAGTTCTTTCTTAAATTCACAGATAAGCTGTCTTTCTTTGCTTCCTCATCCCCTTGCGTCTCTCAGCGGTGGCTACAGTGATACCGAGCAGCTGACATTCTCAGGTCGTACCCTTAATTTGATATGTGCTGCAAGACTGGGTCTTAATAAGTATTTGTTATACAAAGATTCTCTCAATATTATTTCCTGACCTCTGTGGTTTATAAACAGTAGGTTCTTTTCAAAATCTAAAGGTCCCAAATTTCTGCACTTTCTATATTTTCCTTTATTTTTCCTTGCAAATCAGCCATTTATTTCCTGAGTTAACGTCTGTCTTAGGATACTTTGCCAAAAGGAAACAATAGTGGCCAACATACACTAAAGATTTGATTAATTTCAACCCCCTCCTCTGGAGCTTCCAATTCAGTAAGCACATAATCTACTTCCCAGGTGCCAAGCCTTAGTTTTACCAGATGTTTCGCCACTGTAGTACATGGACTCCACCTTTATAGCCTCTCATATTAGTTCCCTTCCTGCTCATTGAACAATCATTAAGCCAACATCCTACATAGAGATCTCAATTTCTGTTAATATAGCATAAGTAGTAGCAGGTGCTGAAATAAGCAACCCCAAATTCTCCATAGCTGAACACAACAAAGTTTAATTTCTCGCTTATGTCAGCCTAATGCAGGTCAATATAGTTAAGTAGATTCTGCTTCACTCAGTTGTTCAGAGATCCAGCTTCCTTCTAGGCAATGGCTCTTCCATTTTCAACACATGCCTTCATAGGCATCTGGATCTACCTCAGATTAACAGATACGTGTTTGGAGGTGATGGGTGGGAGGAGAATTTGGAGAGTCCAAACTAACTTGGACTGGGTGTGAGGCATCACTTCAATTCACATTCCCCGGGCAAGAACCACACAGAGCATCCCACTTAGATGCAAGAGGGCTTGGGAAACGTAGTTCAGCTGTGTAATCAGAGAAAGGAAGTAGCTGGTAAATATCTAGCCAGTTTCTACCACAAATTTTATGCAGGAGTTTTAGTTGTTTATAATAGGAGAGAAGTTCAAGATACCAAGTCTGGCTCACAGCTAGAAATGAAGGTGTATTTTAATTTTCATTATTCTCTAAATAGACTGACATTATAGTTTTGACACCATCACGATCTAATGGTTTCATAAGAGAGGTGTGTTTTTTTTTTTTCATTTCCAGGTAATAGATCATTTTTTCTGTTTTTATTAATTGCTATTTTTACATCACTGTGAGAAGAGAATGTGGCCTGTACAATTTATGTTATTTGGAACCTACTGAGGCCTAATATATGATCATTAAAAAATAAATATTACATGAACAATTGAAAAAAAGGTAAATGAGAGAATGGGAGATTTAAAAACCTCCAATTATTCCTCATCTCATTTAAATAAAATTCAAACTCTCATAAAGCCCTAAATGACCTGATTCCTGCCAGCCTCCCCACACTTACCTCACTCACTTTCCTTCTACTCATCTCTTCCTGCCTGAGCTCCTCGTACCTGCTCTTCCTGCTGTCTCCAGATCTAACCCCTGCTTGTGACTTAGCTCCAGTTCAAACGTCAGCCTTCTGACAGCATTTCAGAGGCCAATCCAGTCCCATACGGACATGTCACCTTGTTTCATTCGCTTCATAGCATGTTAAATATTTTTGCATTGTCTGTCCACCCCAAATAAAGTATAATTCTACGTTAAAGTGTAATTGCCTTTGTCATTTAGGGTTTTATTGTTTTATTTCTCATATTTACAAGGGTACTGAGAATATAATAAACACTAAATATATATATGTTGAATAAGTGAATATAACTTACCTCACTGTCTCATTCATGCCTAACTACAAGATTCTTAGGTTTCGATGCTGAATAATTCAAAGGTTGCTGTTATTCTCTCTCTCTTTCTCTCTCTCTTCTCTTTCCCTTTCTCCCTGTCTCTCCTATGCCTCTCTCTCCTTTCCTCCTCTCCTCCTCCCTTATTTGGGGAAGCTAGTCTTGCTAGGCCTAAATTGTACATTCAAAAATGTATTTCTCAATATAAAACTTTTGACTGGGACTTAGTAAATGACTTTATTCTGTACTTATGGTCCTTTCTCCACATTTTCTCTTCTTAGGTAACTTTATTTTGTATTTTGGTAGAATAATGGCAAGAAATGTCTCAGTTATATTGAGTCATTTACTATACTTTTTCAAAACTCTAACAGAGGTTTTATCTGTGCTCTAGTCTCCAAAAAATGTCTGAAAAGAACAATCTAAATAAGGTCTTGGGGACAAATTTGAAGTTTTTTATGCAAATATACTTTTCAAATGTTTTATCAACATCCATTTACATAGACTTAATATGCTTATAACAAATCCACCTTAATCTCTTTACAGAAGCTGCGCTCAAGAATCTTCCCTTGGTAACGTAATGTTGCATTTGCCTAAGGTATTGGGTTAAAAACAATTTGATTTCCCCTAAAACTCACTTGTAAACTCAAGTTTCAACACCCTTAATTATCTCCCTAATTACTTCATGCTAATAGCGTTTTATTTTTATTAATTAAATTAGTATGATACTAGGTTTAGTTCACTTGGGACAGTACATCTCAGAGAAGAGAGACAGTTGTAGTACGTACGTGTCATAGAGGTGAGGGAGGTAGTGTAAGGGCTTATTTGAGTGAAGAAAATAAAATCTGATTCAAACTGTGAGCTGCGTTTTGTAAACACGTCCCCTGAATGAATGCTGGTGGCCCAGGAAAGTTACCCTATATTTCAGGTCCCTTAGGTAACGGCAGGGTTATTTTCAGGATAGTCTGTGCACAAAGGGCCGTGTACTGCCTTCAAACTGATGATCATTAGGAATGAAAAGTGCCAAAGCTCTTTATGTACATCCCACCCCATGTCCTGGTTGGCCCTGATTGCCCTGTCCCAGGTAGAATAGCTTGAATTCTGGGGAAAGTTAAGAACACAAGCTTTCCTGTTTTACTTATAAGAAGCAGCCCAGCAAAAGGAGATGTAGGTAACCGCCCTGCTTTCTGGAGATGAGCACTATTCAATGCGTGGGTGATTTCCTCTCCCATCTTTAATGTGGAAAGTAACTAAGGAAGGGAGCATAATAGCTGAAGGATTGTTGGGTAGAGCTTTTGAATACAAGTGGTTAACAGGCACGTGACTCAAATTTGAATGAAATAAAAATGATTACGTCTAACACAAAGTGGGCACTTACTATGTTCCTGACCCTGTGCTAGGAGTTTTAAACTCTAATTCACATTGGAAATCTATGAGGGATCCATTTTACACATGAAGAAACTAAAGAAGCTTAGGAAGGTTAAATAACTTGCCAAGGTTATATTATTACTAAGTTGAGGCTCAAGACTCAGAAGCCAGGCAGCAAAACTCCAAGGACCATGCTTTAAATGACCAATGAAGGGCTGGCTGAATAGATGATGAATGGTGTTTGGATAAATGTAAGAGTTAGTTCTTCAATGATGTCAAACAAAAGTAGGAGATTTCAGTGCATTTGAAAACTTTTTTGATTCCAAGCTGATTTTAATGACATTAAAGACAAACACTGATTTTTCTCAAAAGGGCCAGTTGCAGTGATGTCTCCTATAAAGCATCTGCACCTCATGAAGTTGTTGGACAGCCTAATCTCTCATTAGTATCCAGAAACTTGCTACCCATGGAGTCACCTGTCCCAACCGAGAAGAGCTGGCTGTCTACGCTGCTCGTTCATTAGCACCATCTGTGTGCCAAATTGATGTTGTATATTATTTATTTGCCTCTCATTAGGAGCAAGGCCAGAGCGCCATCCAATTCTCAGAGCAAAACACCCCAGAGCTTCCTCACTTACAATTGCACATCATACAATGCTAAGGTTTGTTAAAATCCCACACGATTGCAAAATTTTTCAATAATTGCTACAAATATTCACCAGAGGGGGGAATGTTTATTCATTTGCTTAATTTCTAATAATGTTTTCTACTATGGTAATATTTTGTTAGTCTCTCTTACATTTAATTTGGCATCTGACCAATTGAATTTATGCTTTTAAGCAAATGGTCCAGGCTTTGAATGTTTAGCATCTCATTCATGTTATTTGTTCTTAGATTTGGTACCCATACAGTCTGTTGGCTGCGTTATTTTCTAATGAGAGTTTTATAAAATGCCTTGGAGGCTCATTACAATTTGAGCTTCTAGCTTTCCATTCAAATGAGCCCCATTTAAAAATATTGCATTTCTTGCCATTAAATGAGGGTTGGCTCTGGGGGACACAGGCTTTTCTTGGTCGAGCCCATGCTGCTTATGGACCTGGGAGCAACAGCCATGCGTGGGATGCTAAAGCTCATCCTTCTAACCTAAGAAACTCTCCCTCCATTCTTTTCTTTTAATATACTTCCTAGCTCTCAGTAATGCAAGTGAATATGGATACCAGCACTCCTGTTTAGTACTCGTAGAGATTTATATGCAGCCACATATTATATCCTGTATTTTTTTTTTACTTTACTGAGCAACATTCTTGTTTTCTTTCCAGCTTTGTTAAGGTATATTGACAAATAAAATCATAATATATTTAAAATATACAACCAGGGGAGAAAAGGGGGAGGGATAAATTGGGAGATTGGGATTGACATATACTCACTACTATATATAAAATAGATAACTAATAAGGACCTACTGTATAGCACAGGGAACTCTACTCAGTACTCTGTAATGACCTACATGGGAAAAGAAACTAAAAAAGAGTGGCTATATGTATATGTATAACTGATTTACTTTGCTGTACACCTGAAATTAACACAACATTGTAAATCGACTATACTCCAATAAAAACGTAAAAAAATAAAAATAAAGTATACGACATAATGATTTGCTATACTTATACATTGTGAAATGATTCTTTCAGTTAAATCAATTAATACGTTCACCACTTCACAGTTACCTTTTTTTATGAGAATACTTATCTAATTTTTTAGTAAATTTCAAGTACACAAACAGTATTATTAGGTATAATCACCCTGCTGTACATTAGATCCTCAGAACTTATTCCTCTTATTCAGTTCAACATTCGTACGCTTTAAACAACTTCTCCCCATTTCCCCCAGCCTATATCTTATAATTCTTGTATTAACCCTGAGAATATTACTATTATTCTATTGAGGAAACAGACTCAGAGATGTCAGGCAACTTGTCAGTTATCACCTAGCTAGAAATGTGAGGGTCTGTGTCCAAACACATATCCCATGAGTCAGAAGCCCCTGGTTCTCTTTCTCCACCCCCTAAGGTACACTAACACCTGTGGTATTATTCTGCCTCACCCCAAGGCACACATTCGATATGTGGACAGCTTTTACTACTTAAAAGTGGTCTCCTGGGCTTCCCTGGTGGCGCAGTGGTTAAGAATCCGCCTGCCAATGCAGGGGACATGGGTTGGAGTCCTGGTCCAGGAAGATCCCACATGCCGTGTAGCAAGTAAGCCCGTGGGCTACAACTGAGCCTGCGCTCTGGAGACCGCGGGCCACGGCTGCTGAGCCCGTGCGCAACAACTGCTGAGCCTGTGCGCCACAACTGCTGAGGCCCGCGCGCCTTGAGCCCGTGCTCCGCAACAGGAGAGGCCACCGCGGTGAGAAGCCCACGCACCGCGGTGAAGAGTGGCCCCCGCTCGCCACAGCTGGAGAGGGCCCGCGTGCAGCAACGAGGGCCCAGGACAGCCAAAAATTAAAATTAATTAATTAATTTTTTAAAAAAGTGGTTTCCAGTGACTGTAACCAGTTGTTTTTATTTCTACAGGTTGTACCTCACAGAATAAGTCTCAGTGGTCTTCCATTTGAACTGCTTCAACTATTAGGATATAGAATAAATAGCACAGTTTCTTTCCTTTTTACTCCTCAAGTAACAATTTTCCAATTCCTTTATCTGTGACTCTTTCTCTAGCACAATGTATATAACTTGCCTAGCTCTTATAGGCACTCTTCTTTGATCATATTCTGCTTTATGTGGAACAGGGCCAGCACAGAGTAAAACAGTATTAGCTTCTACAGACTTCTAGACCCTCTACTCTTGTTAATGCTGCCCAACAGGGAATTGCTTCTGTTTTGCCTTGTTTTATTTTGTTTCGTTCGGTAGACACATGACATAGTTAACTCCCGTCAGTTTTACTGTAGGCTGAGTCCTCTAAGTCATTCTTACATATTTTGCTTATGAGACATTCCTCCCTTTATCTTGCATTTGGACAGTTATGGACCTGGAGGGATATGTTGAATGTGACGCCTTTCATGCATCGCTTCAGACACTCACTGCCTCCGGCCGCTGCTATGGAGACCAACTCTGCACGGTTCTGTCCACCTGGATGCCTGCCGAACACAACGGCATCTCCGCTGGGTAACCCTGTCTATGCCTCCTCCCCCAGGGCTTCCCTACTGACATGGAGGAATGGGCACTGCAGGACTTCCCTTGGTCCCCTTGTTTGTGCAAGTCAGGAATATGAGGGAGTTAACACCTTATGGAATGAAGTTTGACCGATAGGATACGGGTGCTGATGGATAAACGCCTCCCCCAGATAAACTACCTGAAATGAAGTTTATGCAGATTATCAGTAGATAGTTCTACAAGACCAAATAGTCATTTTCAGTGGCACCAGCTCAATAAAGAGCCTTGAATTAGCCTCCCCTTCTGCCCGCCTTCCTCTCCTTTTTGCTCACTTCTGCCTTGCTCTGATTTTCTTTCTTAATAAAATAGTGGCATATAAACCTTGGGCTCAGGCTCTGCTTTCGGAGGGATTCAGGCTAAGACCAATTAGAGAATGTTAACATTTCCTCTCTAAAATTTATTTTAGATTTGAAGCATTCTAACTTTTAAGAGATTCTTTCATCTAGAATATTTGCTCTTATTCTCATTTTCATATTCTTGATTCAGAAAGTAAAGAATTTTCAAATATATGATAAGGCATTGACCATAATAATACCAACTGGAAGCTATATGGTTTGACAATTATTTTTAGTGCCGAGATATCTTTCTAACCAAACAGTACGTTCTTATGGAGGAAGGAGAGGAGGAAGGGAAAAGTAGTTCCACATTTAGTACTTATACTGGGTGAACGTTCAAGGGAAATATTTTCACCGCAAGGATTCCAAATTAAAGTATGTGCATCCAGAAGGATTCAAAGATCCACAGACCCTGATCTGATAGGTATAGCTTGTTATTCTTCAGATTGTATTTGCCAAACCATATCAACTTCCAGGATCTATTCTAACTTTAGTGAGAAAACTATAACAATGATTATTTTCTGTTTTAGAAAGTACATCTCATTATGGACTGCTTACTTACGTTAAAATTAAACCTTACAACTTATTAAGCTTAACCATTTGCTTAAAGAATGTAGCCAGAAGGAACTTTAGATGTTTTCCAATTCTTGCTTCTCACTTGCACTTTTCAAATAAAAGGAAACTGAGGTGCAGAGAGTTAGGGCAGCCTGTTCTGGGTCATCAGGAAAAACTTAACAGCAGAACTTGGATTAGGTTACTAGACCCAAGGACTTTTTCACAACACTAGTTCTTGAGCTTTAAAAGAGTAAGAGTTTTTTGTTCTATTCTGAGGAATTGCCACTGGGAATAGTCCATTAAACTACGAAAACGTGGCTAAGAAGAAAACACAGTTTGTGAAGCTTACTTTTGGTATTTTAGGATTTTAAGTCTCTTTTTTAACCCTTGAATATAGGATTCCTCTTTTATCCTCAAATACCACAATCCATTTAACCCCCAATCCTGACAGCTGTAGCTTCAAGGATATACCCTGAATCTGAACACTCCACTGTCTCCCTCCATAAACCTTAGTCCAAAAAAAACTGTCATATCCTGAAATAGCTCTTAATTGATCTCCCTTCCATCTTTTTTGCATCCTATACAGTATTATCTACATAGCAGTCGCTGTGATCTTTCTAAATGTAAATCTGACCATGCCATTCCTTTGCTCGAAATCTCCCAATGGCTTCACATTCAAATTTAAAGGTGGCCTCCAAGGCTCTGTACAGTCTGGCCCCTGCCTACTTTCCCAATCTCCTCATCTAGAACTTTCTCCTCACTCATTTTACAGTAGCCAGCATGACTGTTTAGTATTCTTCAAACAGATCAATTTTGTTCCCATTTCAGGATCTTTTTTTTTTTTTTTTTTTTTAATTTATTTATTTATGACTGTGTTGAGTCTTCGTTTCTGTGCGAGGGCTTTCTCCAGTTGCGGCAAGTGGGGACCACACTCTTCATCGCGGTGCGCGGGCCTCTCACCATCGCGGCCTCTCTTGTTGCGGAGCACAGGCTCCAGACGCGCAGGCTCAGTAATTGTGGCTCACGGGCCTAGTTGCTCCGTGGCATGTGGGATCTTCCCAGACCAGGGCTCGAACCCGTGTCCCCTGCATTGGCAGGCAGATTCTCAACCACTGCGCCACCAGGGAAGCCCCCATTTCAGGATCTTTATGTTTGATGTTCCCTCTGCCCGGATGCTCTTCTCCCAGATTTTCACCCTTTGCTCCTTTGCAACATTCAGGTATCTGCTCATGTCAGTTCCATATAGTCCTTCCCTGACCATCTATCACTTCCTTCCTCCTCTCTGTGCTCTTATTGTACTATTTCTTTACAGCAATTATCACTAGCTGAAGTTAGATGATAAGGTAGTTAAATACATACATTTTGTGTCTTGCTTACTAGAATGTAACTCCAGCGGTCAGAGATTTTGTATTGTTCATCTCAGTACCTGCAGGTCCTAAAACAATGCCCGGTACGGGGATGGTGCTGAATAAATGTTTATTGAATGGAGGAATGTATAAGGTTATAAATCTTTACTATAGAGAAGTCATTTCTTGCAAACATATGCCATTATGATTTTATTTCCCTTTCTCCAGCAGTTATCCTGTTAACTAACTGAGCAATTCACCATTAATAGAGAGTCAATCAAGAAAGCCAGTCTCCAGTTCAAGCTATTAGAGTGAATTGAAATATCCCATGCATTAGAATGCCTGGAATCTGAATGTCAAAGCCATTTGGCTGCACGTTATTTACTGCTTTTGGACCATAGAGATGGTTGTATTCAAATGATCTCGTAATCGCAGAAGAGCTCCTAGATGGCCTATCATCAATTATATTATTACTTTACACTCTGCGGGCGATATCAAATTAGCACCCACCGCATTGTAGGCTGGGAGCAGAGGCAACTGAAAAGGCTTGGAGAGAGACATCATCATGGGTGGCTTTAATGCATGAGTGAAGCTCTGTGTATTTAAAAAGCAGGCTTTCTTCTCTTAGACCTGCTGTGTCCAGCTTGTATTCACTGGCCAATTAGTAGAGTGAATCCTCACCTGTTTGTATTTCTTACTTAATTTAAGGAACTGGAGTTTATCTGTAAGATAACATGTACTAAAAAGTTTTCTAACTGAACATTAAATGATGCACTGTCAGGGGACTGGGATGTCTCCAAGGAATGGAAGAATTTAAGAAACGATATAACATAGTGGGTCATTGGAATCAGCCAGAATTGAATTCAAGTCCAGGCCCTGCACATTCCTAGCTGTACATTTTTAGGCAACTACGGTGAACATGTTTGAGATTCACTGTCCTTATTTGTACAAATGAGAAGACAGCAGCACCCATCTTGTAGAGTGTTGTGATGACTAGAATGAGACAATGCATGAAAGCAGAACAATGACTGGCACATTAAGAGTGATTTATGTCATCTCTTACTATTGTTTTTTTAAGCATCAACAGGTATTTACTGAAGGACATGCTATATTAACATAATGTAATTGAGGCTGTGGGGGATGAAACACTGACGCTGCCATATCTGAACTTATGATCACGTTGGTAAAACAAAGAATACATACCCTAAATAAAATGCAACGATAAAAACTGCAGGGGCTTCCCTGGTGGCGCAGTGGTTGAGAATCTGCCTGCCAATGCAGGGGACACGGGTTCGAGCCCTGGTCTGGAAAGATCCCACATGCCGCGGAGCAACTAGGCCCGTGAGCCACAATTACTGAGCCTGCGCGTCTGGAGCCTGTGCTCCGCAACAAGAGAGGCCGCGATAGTGAGAGGCCCACGCATCGCAATGAAGAGTGGCCCCCGCTTGCCGCAACTAGAGAAAGCCCTCGCACAGAAACGAAGACCCAACACAGCCATAAATAAATAAATAAATAAATAAATAAATAAATAAATAAACAAACTAAAATAAAGTATGTATGCTATTAAAAAAAATACTGCAAATACGGTAAAAGACAAGGTAACAGATGTAAGGTGCAAGACAGCTTTAGGTTAAGAAGATTTGGTACGTCTCATGAAGGAGGATGAAATTCAAGGAGCACTGATAGAAAGTTGAGATTTAGGAAGTTAGAAATAGAAGTAAAGAGATTTTTTGGTAGAAGAAATTACTCCAATTTCAAGTTCCTATATCTAAGTTCATTGCTGTTTGTCCTGTGGTTGTTCCTATTGAATAAAAACCCCCTAGAGACCTCCACTTTGGAAATAAATTTGTTAGCCTCTTTGTGGAGCCAAATGTACCTGAGAATAAGAGAATTATATTTATTCAGGGCTGTTATTTTACACCAAGACATCTAACACCTTATTTTTGCATATGTGAAGATTCAAATGTCCCTTGCAGTTAGTTTAGTTCTTTGTATTATAGTAGTTAATTGAGTGGATGCAAAGGATTAAAAGTATTAGAGCCATGAATAAATAAGCTTATCCTTTTAGGGAAAAAATGACCCTTCTTCTAAACCACACAGAAGAAGTAATAAGGTGAGTGGATTCATTGTTTTTTCCCCAACATTTCTCTTGTATGTACTTTTTTTTCTAGTTAAGAACACAAATTACATTGCATTATGCTTCTTAAATATTTCAATAAAAAGTGGGCCTTTATACAAAATGCCTTCTCTATACTGAAAATGGGTTACAGGACTTTTATGGAGTGTGACCTCATTCCATTATTAATAATGCACTTTGTGAGTTTTCTTTCATCCATTGATCTTGCAGGAGCATTGCTAACATTAACTAATTAATCCTCTTGTCATCTCCGTGAACAAGGTAAGGCATTTATTTAAAGACTCACTCTGCCGTGGTGAAACTTGGGCAAAAATTGCTTGACAGTGCTTGATGAATGTGTGCGGCCCAGGTGACAGTGAAGAGCTGACTTTTAAAAGAAAAAGACTGCTTTCACTTTTCTGGCACCCCTCCAAATCACAGGTGAGCTGACGGCTTTTCACCATATATTCGTATTGGCTCAAATCTATTCCCATCTGTTTGGAAAGCATGGTGCCCAAACAGGCACTGGTCAGATCCTTGGCACAGATCTTGGGAGATGGGCGCTTTTTGGGCAGTTTGTGCCTCCCTACCACGTTGCATCTGTTTTACCAGATGTCTCACCTCTGGGTCCGTTAGTATGCCAGCCCTGTAGCTGCATGTCTATTTACAGCACACCGACTGCTGTGTAAATGCCAAGCCACAAAGTAAATGGTAGGGCAGTGTGTGGCGTGCATGGGGTGTGTGTGTGTGTGTGTGTGTGTGTGTGTGTGCGTGTGTGTGTGTGTTGGGATGGGGATGGTGGTTGGTGGACACCCAGAGCATAAGATTCATAATGTACTTCCACAGCACTGTCCCCATCAACCTTCTCCTGGTGGCGTTTGCTGCAGGCTACAGCTGGGGAATGTTAAGACACCTGCCTTTAGCCATCAAAATGGATGCCTCAAAGTAATACTGTTTCCAGAATCAAACATATACATCTTCTGCCCTAGACATGTGGATCACAAAGTTAAAAGGACCACAACATCTCCAAATAGAAGCGGTAGTAAGGCATATTGAAGCCCTCCTTAGTGGTTACTTCATGTCATCATTCATTCATTTATTCAACAGATATCCATTCAGCGTTGGAGTTTAACCACCATCACCAAAAGAACTTGATATTGGCTCAACAGCAAACTGGCTTATGGGGGTTCGCTGGTGTGAAGAATGGTCAGTGGTTGAGTTTACAGCCAAGAGGAAGAGGACCAGTAGATTAACCATGAAATATAAAACTCCTAACTCACTACAAGTCATGGTTTATCAACACTCACTCAGGACAATTAAACAACTATCACTAAATTAGCAGAGCTCGCGTCCAATCCCTTCCTAACTTCCCCCCATTTTATCTGGTGTATATACCTGTCATAAACATTTTATACTATTCAGAGCCCTAAATTTACTATTTTTATGATGACAGGTTATCTTTCCAAAGTCATGACTGGTGTCCTGACCTTTAGAACAGAAACTGACAGATTTTTAAAACAATAATCGTTCCTTCTTCCTTCTGATCCCTACCAACAGATAGTGTTTTAATAGATTCAGGCTAAAGTGGAGTTCTCTACACAACTCTTCCACTTAAATTTTAGTAATCTTCCATTTTTAGGGACTAAAAATTCAAATTAAGATCACAGATACGGCCAGCTTTATTTATAAGGCTAGATAAACTTTGACTTTGGACACATAGATTCCAGCTCATTAATCCCAGGATTTTTTGGGGTTTTTTTGTTTTGTTTTGTTTTTTTAATTTATTTATTTTTATTTTTGACTGTGTTGGGTCTTCGTTTCTGTGTGAAGGCTTTCTCTAGTTGCGGCAAGCGGGGGCCACTCTTCATCGCGGTGCGTGGGCCTCTCACTATCGCGGCCTCTCTTGTTGCGGAGCACAGGCTCCAGACGCGCAGGCTCAGTAGTTGTGGCGCACGGGCCTAGTTGCTCCGCGGCATGTGGGATTTTCCCAGACCAGGGCTCGAACCCGTGTCCCCTGCATTGGCAGGCAGAGTCTCAACCACTGCGCCACCAGGGAAGCCCCAATTCCAGGATTTTTTGTTTGATGTTTGTTTTACTATTTCCCTCCCACACTTTCCATAGAGCAGTTTTAAACCCAAGGGGTTTGGTGCAAAGGCTGAATCCAGGTGAAATGCTGCTTTGTAACAACTCTTCCAGTAATTCTCCCAATTTCTTAGAGAGTTCTGTGATCATGCATTGATAATTTCATCTGTGGGTGCGTTATTTAAATGGTAAATGCATGAGAAACTGGTTTTCAGTAATGTAAATCAGTTCCTTTTCTTTGTCTTATGTGCCTTCCACTTATCCTTAAAAAAGTGGCTCTTTTCCCAGCACCAAATCGTGGTACAGATTACAAGACATTCTGTGAGGACGTTAACTGTATGTATATCATCACTGCATTCTTGAAGACTATGGCTGGTATTAACTATTTTGACAATAGACCTGTTGAAAATGTCAAACTAGGTTCAGTCAAGGGACAACCGTGAAGAATTTTCTTGTGTGGCATATAGTCTTAGAATATATCATTTAAGAAAATCCCCAAATAACAGAGCTGAGGCAGATCTCACCCAGTTGTTTCCATTCTTAAAACATTAATCTCTGAAGAGTAGCTAATGTGGATGATAAATGGTTTCTTAAATGTGACAATTTTGACAACTATTCTGGTCTATGTTGAAATGGTAGTGGAAAGAAATATTAATAGAACATGTACTTAAGCTCCAGAAATAATCAGGAAAAGTAGCGGGGCAAGGTGGAAGAAACACAAGTTATGGATAAGAGAATTTCTCATACCAGTCCCACCATCACAGAGCCTTAGCCTTTTCATCTCTATGATAGGAATCAAAATACCTACCTCACAAGGTTGATATGTGGCAAAAATCAGATAAAATATGCAAAGGACACTGCAGATTGGTATACTCAACACCTATTCTACAGGTTTTTCTAGCAGCCTTCCTATACCATACAGCTGGAAAATCAAAAGCTTTATTTCTGAGACTCCTTTGCAATTAAGTCTCCAGATGCAGCTTACATTCTGCCACATGGGTATATTTGTGTGAGGTTAGGAAGGAAGAAGCAAGAAGTGGGCATCAGCTGCCAGACAGAGGAGATGGTTTCTACTTGGGAGGCTGAGGGGCATAGGCACTTGTTCTTAGGGCAGCTGTAGCGAAGGTTCTAGTCATCTGATCTAGAGCATCACAGGCTCCAAGCAGTAGCCTGGGGGCCAGTGGGGTTCCCCTAGAACCCCATTACCCCTAGTTATTCTTCCTCTCTCTGTATCATCCAAGCATAATCCCCTAATCATCCTGGAATTTGTTATAAACTATTTAATGCCATTTAAGAAATCCCTTCCTATTTAAATGTATGGGAATTAATTATGAGGACTGCAAGTAAAATCTCTGAGACCATATCTGAAAAGTATTTAGAAAATGATAAAGACCTTCAGCTATTTTTGGAAGGAAGAATCATACCATCCTTGCATTTACTGCTTGATTTCAAAATACAATAAGATCCTCTTAGGAAACAAAGCTTCCAAATCAGATTGTTAAACCTCTATTTTATGATCAGCACAGGTATTTTAAGCATAAGGTCTTTATTTTCTGGATAGAGACTGGAATAAAGTTCTTACCAGGTATTAACTGAAAGTGAGTTTTTAATTTATAATGACTCTCTTTTTCAGTTGTGTGCTTTCTTGTCAACTGCCCTCACTCTCCCCTACACTCCCCAAGTCATATCTGATGTTTGGAGTCAAAATCAATACGTATATACAAGATATTGAAAAGTATCAATGTGTAAGAATTGTAAAAGTGTATATATTGGCATTCAATATTGATATTTATCTAGAAGAAATTGATTACTCAAGACTCTTTTGGTTGTAAGAGAAAGGCTCAACTTGAAAGGGGAGAAGAGTTAATGTATTATTTTTTGTAACCAGGAAATATAAGGGAAGATCTGGGTTTTGGCACAACTGGTATCCAGACTCAGGGTTGATCTTCACCCCTCTTCTTTCTGTGTGTTTGCTTCAAGTCCCTCTACCTGTGGGGAAGATTACTTTGTTCAGTCCCCTATTTGTATATTCCCAGTAATATAATCCTAAAGACGCGATACCTTTCCTTAAGCCCCAAACAAAATCTAGTGGGGGAAATACTGATTGCTAACTTGAAGCATGTGCCCACCCTGCACCAATCACTGGGATCTGAGTGTGGTCTTTGCTAGGCCAGGGCTGGTTCCCACAAGCACCAGTGAGTCTGAGAACACTATTTGGAAACCCCAGAAGCCACATGATTGGAGTGGGGCTGAATAAACTCCCTAAAGAAAGTTAAGGTGCTAGACAGAAGAAAAACAAAGGTCCCCTCCAAGGTACTACTTGATTTAAAAAAACCGAAAGGCATTCCTGGTGCTCATTTTCCCATAAACTGTAAAATGCATCTCTAGCTGTTCCTTTATTATGTATTTTCCATCTCCCTTATCTATTCATCCTGGCATGTAAATTTCTTTCCTCCAAATGAGATAGTCAAGATGTAATCACATACACTCACATAAAAAAGCATTTTATGAGGAACAACTAAACAAAAGAACAGCACACATTCTTAGATTGTATTTTAGCACCTTCCAAAAGCAGGGCAATATGATCTGGGAACAGCCTTGGTATGTAACATTGTATGACCCCTTATAATTGAAAGCACTTATCTTATTTAATCTTCTCGATAACTCTTTTAGATGGGTGATGATGATGATGATTTTTATCTATTTCATAATATTGGGTTGGCCTAAAGTTTCGTTCAAGTTTTTCCGTAACATGGAAAAACCCGAACGAACCTTTTGGCCAACCCAATAATATAACAGTATTATTATTTCTAACTATTTTACACGTGAGAATACAGAGGGAGGAAAATAGCTAGCCAAACTCATAGTTATTGGGTGATAATGAGAGGATTTTTATCTCAGTAATGGGATACCTAAATAACTTGCTCTTTCCACTCTACTTAAGACGGACCGCTCATGGGCTAAGTTGTAGGAGATAAGTTGATTAGGTATTTCGTTTTTTTTTAAATAAATTTATTGATTTATTTATATTTAATTAATTTATTTATTTACTTATTCATTTATTTATGGCTGCGTTGGGTCTTCGTTGCTGCACGCAGGCTTTCTCTAGTTGCGGCGAGTGGGGGCTACTCTTCGTGGCAGTGCACGGGCTTCTCATTGCGGTGGCTTCTCTTGTTGTGGAGCACGGGCTCTAGGCATGCAGGTTCAGTAGTTGTGGTTCATGGGCTCTAGAGCACAGGCTCAGTAGTTGTGGCGCATGGACTTAGTTGCTCCATGGCATGTGGGATCTTCCTGGACTAGGGCTCGAACCCGTGTCCCCTGCATTGGCAGGCAGATTCTCAACCACTGCGCCACCAGGAAGTCCCTGATTAGGTATTTCTAGTGAATTCTGGAATACCTTGAGAACTTCTGATGTGGGGCATGACTTTTGGGGGTAGGGCTTTGGGCTTAATCCAGTGAGAAAAACATTCAGCTGAAAAATTCAGGGAGCCCACAAAGCTTCTGTTACATGATACAGTATTGAAATGATCAGATTCCCAACGGCCTATAGCAAGGGAGGTTCCAAGTGTCTCTTCGTCTGGGCTTTACAGGTAAAAGCAATTCTAGAAATCAGCTCTTAAACACTGTCAAGAGTCAGGAACCCAGAGCTCTTCACTGATGTCTGTAGCCTAGCTAGAAATAAACATGCTACACCATCTTGGTGAGAGAGTCTTACCTTGTCCTTAGATCCCTGGAGATACATTTTCAGCCTAACACACAGATTTCCTCAGAAGTGTGTATTTAGTTGCTACAGTGTACCGAATTTGCAAAGTAAGTTGTTTTCCATTACCATTTTTTTAATGTCTAATGTCAGCTTCGCCCCTAATAGCATTCTCTCTCTCTCCAGGGATATCTAAGAGATTTTTGATCCTCTTCAAGCCTCTGTGTTGTAAGTAATGTTTATAACTTAAAAAAGGGGGGAAAAGGCTTGCATTTGTATTGTACAAAACACTTTCAAACTGCCACACTTCTGGGTTCTCACAACAACCCTGTAAGATATGCAGGACAGATATGCAATCCCAGTGGGACAGATGGAGACACTGAAATCCCAAGGGAGTGACTTACTCAGCGTCCCCAATTCTTTATGGCAAATTAAGAGAAGCAGCCAAACCTCACGCATCCCAGACCTAAGCTTTTTCTGTAAGATTAATGGCTTTCAAATATATTTTTAAATAATTTTTTCACATAAATTCTAGCATTTGTATATTGAGACACAACATACAAAATAGCCAGTAGGAATGCTGCTTATATGGAAATTGGAGAACTGAATCCAGCCTCACTATGGCAACCCCAGAGCATCATTGCAAAAAGCCTCTCATGGACAGTTTGAGAAGCACAGAACTATCTAGTTATTAGATAGTAACTAACTTACTATCTCCCCTTGCCTATCTAGTCCGATCCTGCTGAACTTAGCTTCCCAAGGGTGGTGCCACAAATATTCAAAGATGTGCTAAAACGTTGATCCCCTGCAGCCTCCAGGAGGGCCCAGGAAGCTTGAGCTCCCTGGAGTAGATCTTTACCTGGTTGCAGCCTCCTCTGTTTACTCCAGCATACTCTACAAAGATAATGTTCTGCGTTGGGAAGCACTAGAGAAAGTTTAGGAGGGCTCAGGACCCAGAAACACAATTTTGCTCACTAGATTCAAATTAGCCTCATTGATATTTCTTGAAATGAGCCCTCTCCTATCTGAGTAGTAATACCATCTTTTCTACCTTAATTCATTATTGGTTATGAGTTACATTTGTCCAAAGCAGATTTCCCCAACAAACAGATAGCTTTCCAAACAATTCCTATGTGACCATTTGTCTGATGTCAAATGAATCCCTTGGCTGCTATTCATTTAAGTGACTTCAGTTATACCTTTTTCCCCCACCCCCAGTGCTTCTTTATATGACTTCTCTGATTGTTTTCATCACACCAGGTTATGCTTAGTAAAATCCTTGATGGCTTCTCTTTTCTATTAGGAATCTTTTTTTTTTTTAAGTTTTAGCATGGCTCTAAATGTTCTACTATTATTATGCCAGTATATCCTTAATTCACTCAACAATCTCCTTATGCACTATTTAAATCTCTTTGATGGGAGAGAGCCAGAGCCCCCGAAGCAGCTGCTCCTTTAACCCTGTCCTCTCTGAGCGAAGAACAGACGCCCTCAGGCGACCTACACACAGAGGTGGGTCCAAATCCAAAGCGGAACCCCGGGAGCTGTGTGAACAAAGAAGAGAAAGGGAAACATCTCCCAGCAGCCTCAGGAGCAGGGGATTAAATCACCACAATCAACTTGATGTACCCTGCATCTGTTGAATACCTGAATAGACAATGAATCATCCCAAATTGAGGAGGTGGACTTTGGGAGCAATGATATATATATATTTTTCCCTTTTTCTCTTTTTGTGAGTGTGTATGTGTATGCTTCTGTGTGTAATTTTGTCTGTATAGCTTTGCTTTTACCATTTGTCCTAGGGTTCTGTCTATCCATTTTTTTTTTTTTTTTTTACTTAAAATTTTTTTTCTTAATAATTATTTTTTATTTTAATAACTTTATTTTATTTAATTTTACTTTATTTTATTTTATTTTTTCTTCTTTCTTTCTTTTTTTTCTCCCTTTTATTCTGAGCCCTGTGGAGGACAGGCTCTTGGTGCTCCAGCCAGGCGTCAGGGCTGTGCCACTGAGGTGGGAGAGCCAACTTCAGGACACTGGTCCACAAGAGACCTCACAGCTCCATGTAATATCAAATGGTGAAAATCTCCCAGAGATCTCCATCTCAACACCAAGACCCAGCTCCACTCAACGACCAGCAAGCTGCAGTGCTGGACACCCTATGCCAAACAACGAGCAAGAAAGGAACACAAACCCATCCATCAGCAGAGAGGCTGCCTAAAATCATAATAAGGCCACACACACCCCAAAACACCACCAGACATGGACCTGCCCACCAGAAAGACAATACCCAGCCTCATCCACCAGAACACAGGCACTAGTCCCCCCCACCAGGAAGCCTATACAACCCACTGAACCAACCTTAGCCACTGGGGACAGACACCAAAAACAATGGAAACTACAAACCTACAGCCTGTGAAAAGGAGACCCCCAAACACAGTAAGTTAAGCAAAATGAGAAGACAGAGAAACACACAGCAGATGAAGGAGCAAGGCAAAAACCCACCAGACCTGACAAATGAAGAGGAAATAGGCAGTCTACCTGAAAAAGAATTCAGAATAATGATAGTAAACATGATCCAAAATCTTGGAAATAGAATGGAGAAAATACAAGAAACGTTTACAAGGACCTAGAAGAACTAAAGAGCAAACAAACAGAGATGAACGACACAATAAATGAAATTTAAAATTCTCTAGAAGGGATCAATAGCAGGATAACTGAGGCAGAAGAAAGGATAAGTGACCTAGAAGATAAAATAGTGGAAATAACTACTCCAGAGCAGAACAAAGAAAAAAGAATGAAAAGAATAGAGGACAGTCTCAGAGACCTCTGGGACAACATTAAAGGCACCAACATTCAAATTATAGGGGTCCCAGAAGAAGAGGAGAAAAAGAAAGGCACTGAAAAAATATTTGAAGAAATTATAGTTGAAAACTTCCCTAATATGGGAAAGGAAATAGTTAATCAAGTCCAGGAAGCACAGAGAGTCCCATAAATGATAAATCCAAGGAGAAACATGCAAAGACACATATTAATCAAACTATCAAAAATTAAATACAAAGAACAAATATTAAAAGCAGCAAGTGAAAAAAACCAAGTAACACATAAGGGAATCCCCATAAGGTTAACAGCTGATCTTTCAGCAGAAACTCTGCAAGCCAGAAGGGAGTGCCAGGACATATTTAAAGTTATGAAGGGGAAAAACCTACAACCAAGATTACTCTACCCAGCAAGGATCTCATTCAGATTTGACGGAGAAATTAAAAGCTTTACAGACAAGCAAAAGCTAAGAGAATTCAGCACCACCAAACCAGCTTTACAACAAATGTTAAAGGAATTTCTCTAGGCAGGAAACACAAGAGAAGGAAAAGACCTACAGTAATAAAACCAAAACAATTAAGAAAATGGTAATAGGAACATACATATTGATAATTACCTTAAATGTAAATGGATTAAATGCTCCAACCAAAAGGCATAGACTGGCTGAATGGATACAAAAACAAGACCCATATATATGCTGTCTACAAGACACCCACTTCACACCTAGGGACACATACAGACTGAAAGTGAGGGGATGGAAAAAGATACTCCATGCAAATGGAAATCAAAAGAAAGCTGGAGTGGCAATTCTCATATCAGACAAAATAGACTTTAAAACAAAGACTATTACAAGAGACAAAGAAGGACACTACATAATGATCAAGGGATCAATCCAAGAAGAAAATATAACAATTGTAAATATTTATGCACCCAAAATAGGAGCACCTCAATACATAAAGCAAATACTAACAGCCATAAAAGGGGAAATCGACAGTAACACAATCATAGAAGAGGACTTTAACACCCCACTTTCACCAATGGACAGATCATCCAAACTGAAAATAGATAAGGAAACACAAGCTTTAAATGATACATTAAACAAGATGGATTTAATTCATGTTTATAGGACATTCCATCCAAAAACAGCAGAATACACATTCTTCTCAAGTGCTCATGGATCATTCTCCAGGATGGATCATGTCTTGGGTCATAAATCAAGCCTTGGTAAATTTAAGAAAATTGAAATCGTATCAATTATCTTTTCCGACTACGATGCTATGAGACTAGATATCAATTACAGGGAAAAATCTGTAAGAAATACAAACACATGGAGACTAAACAACACACTACTTAATAACCAAGAGATCACTGAAGAAATCAAAGAGGAAATCAAAAAATACCTAGAAAGAAATGACAATGAAAACATGACAACCCAAAACCTATGGGATGCAGCAAAAGCAGTTCTAAGAGGGAAGTTTATAGCTATACAAGCCCACCTTAAGAAACAAGAAACATCTCAGATAAACAACCTAACCTTGCACCTAAAGCAATTAGAGAAAGAAGAACAAAAAAACCCCAAAGTTAGCAGAAGGAAAGAAATCATAAAGATCAGATCAGAAATAAATGAAAAAGAAATGAAGGAAACAGTAGCAAAGATCAATAAAACTAAAAGCTGGTTCTTTGAGAAGATAAACAAAATTGATAAACCATTAGCCAGACTCATCAAGAAGAAAAGAGAGAAGACTCAAATCAATAGAATTAGAAATGAAAAAGGAGAAGTAACAACTGACACTGCAGAAATACAAACGATCATGAGAGATTACTACAAGCAACTCTATGCCAATAAAATGGACAACCTGGAAGAAATGGACAGATTCTTAGAAATGCACAAACTTCTGAGACTGAACCAGGAAGAAATAGAAGATATGAACAGACCAATCACAAGCACTGAAATTGAAACTGCTATTAAAAATCTTCCAACAAACAAAAGCCCAGGACCAGATGGCTTCACAGGAGAATTCTATCAAACATTTAGAGAAGAGCTAACACCTATCCTCAAACTTTTCCAAAATATTGCAGAGGGAGGAACACTCCCAAACTCATTCGACGAGGCCACCATCACTCTGATACCAAAACCAGACAAACATGTCACAAAGAAAGAAAACTACAGGCTAATATCACTGATGAACATAGATGCAAAAATCCTCAACAAAATACTAGCAAACAGAATCCAACAGCACATTAAAAGGATCATACACCATGATCAAGTGGGGTTTATCCCAGGAATGCAAGGATTCTTCAACATACGCAAATCAATCAATGTGATACACCATATTAACAAATTGAAGGAGAAAAACCATATGATCATCTCAATAGATGCAGAGAAAGCTTTCAACAAAATTCAACACCCATTTATGATGAAAACCCTCCAGAAAGCAGGCATAGAGGGAACTTTCCTCAACATAATAAAGGCCATATATGACAAACCCACAGCCAACATCATCCTCAATGGTGAAAAACTGAAACCATTTCCACTAAGATCAGGAGCAAGACAAGGTTGCCCACTCTCACCACTATTATTCAACATAGTTTTGGAAGTGTTAGGCACAGCAATCAGAGAAGAAAATGAAATAAAAGGAATCCAAATCGGAAAAGAAGAAGTAAAGCTGTCACTGTTTGCAGATGACATGATACTATACATAGAGAATCCTAAAGATGCTACCAGAAAACTACTAGAGCTAATCAATGAATTTGGTAAAGTAGCAGGATACAAAATTAATGCACAGAAATCTCTTGCATTCCTATACACTAATGATGAAAAATCTGAAAGTGAAATTAAGAAAACACTCCCATTTACCACTGCAACAAAAAGAATAAAATATCTAGGAATAAACCTACTCAAGGAGACAGACCTGTATGCAGAAAATTATAAGACACTGATGAAAGAAATTAAAGATGATACAAATAGATGGAGAGATATACCATGTTCTTGGATTGGAAGAATCAACATTGTGAAAATGACTCTACTACCCAAAGCAATCTACAGATTCAATGCAATCCCTATCAAACTACCACTGGCATTTTTCACAGAACTAGAACAAAACATTTCACAATTTGTATGGAAACACAAAACACCCCAAATAGCCAAAGCAACCTTGAGAAGCAAAAAAGGAGCTGGAGAAATCAGGCTCCCTGACTTCAGACTATACTACAAAGCTACAGTAATCAAGACAGTATGGTACTGGCACAAAAACAGAAATATAGATCAATGGAACAGGATAGAAAGCCCAGAGATAAACCCACACACATATGGTCACCTTATCTTTGATAAAGGAGGCAAGAATATACAGTGGAGAAAAGACAGCCTCTTCAATAAATGGTGCTGGGAAAACTGGACAGCTACATGTAAAAGAATGAAATTAGAATATTCCCAGCACCATACATAAAAATAAACTCAAAATGGATTAAAGACCTAAATGTAAGGCCAGACATCATCAAACTCTTAGAGGAAAACATAGGCAGAACACTCTATGACATAAATCACAGCAGGATCCTTTTGACCCACCTGCTAGAGAAATGGAAATAAAAAGAAAAATAAACAGATGGGACCTAATGAAACTTAAAAGCTTTTGCACAGCAAAGGAAACCATAAACAAGACGAAAAGACAACCCTCAGAATGGGAGAAAATACTTGCAAATAAAGCAACTGACAAAGGATTAATCTCCAAAACATACAAGCAACTCATTCAGCTCAATATCAAAAAAACAAACAACCCAATCCAAAAATGGGCAGAAGACCTAAATAGACATTTCTCCAAAGAAGATATACAGATGGCCAACAAACACATGAAAGAATGCTCAACATCATTAATCATTAGAGAAATGCAAATCAAAACTACAATGAGATATCATCTCACACCGGTCAGAATGGCCATCATCAAAAAATCTACAAACAATAAATGCTGGAGAGGGTGTGGAGAAAAGGGAACCCTCTTGCACTGTTGGTGGGAATGTAAATTGATACAGCCACTATGGAGAACAGTATGGAGGTTCCTTAAAATACTAAAAATAGAACTACCATGTGACCCAGCAATCCCAATACTGGGCATATATCCTGAGAAAACCATAATTCAAAAAGAGTCATATACCAAAATGTTCATTGCAGCTCTATTTACAACAGCCAGGATATGGAAGCAACCTAAGTGTCCATCATCGGATGAATGGATAAAGAAGATGTGGCACATATATACAATGGAATATTACTCAGCCATAAAAAGGAATGAAACTGAGTTATTTGTAGTGAGGTGGATGGACCTAGAGGCTGTCATACAGAGTGAGGTAAGTCAGAAAGAGAAAAACAAATACCGTATGCTAACAGATATATATGGAATCTACAAAAAAAAAAAAAAAAGAAAATGGGCAGAAGAACCTAGGGGCAAGACGGGAATAAAGATGCAGACCTACTAGAGAATGGACTTGAGGATACGGGGAGGGGGAAGGGTAAGCTGGGACAATGTGAGAGAGTGGCATGGACATATATACACTACCAAATGTAAAACAGATAGCTAGTGGGAAGTAGCTGCATAGCACAGGGAGATCAGCTCAGTGCTTTTTGACCACCTAGATAGGTGGGATAGGGAGAGTGGGAGGGAGGGAGATGCAAGAGGGAAGAGATATGGGGACATACATATATGTATAACTGATTCACTTTGTTATAAAGCAGAAACTGATACACCATTGTAAAGCAATTATACTCCAATAAAGATGTAAAAAAAAAAAAAATCTCTTTGATGGACCAGGTTCCTTCCTGCCACAGGACCTTTGCATATAATATTGCTTTTACCCCTAGATGCCACTCACCTCCTCTATCTAGTCAAACTTTGTTGTTTTTACTGATGTGGTGCAATAGGCAGTAGCCAGCATGACCTATGCTATACTTTACACACACACCCAAAAAAGAAATCAAACCTTAGTTTTATCAAGGCTCTAGATCTAATTAATAATTTATAGAAAATTCAGAGATAGACAAACTTGTTCTATAAAACCACAGGAATGTCATCAGTCAAATCCAGAATGTAGGAAACTCTATAAGATTCTCTACAGGAAATTATATAGAATTCAGGTCCTTCAATGTAAAATTTGCAAGGGAAAAAGAAAAGAAAAGAGAGGAGGGACTGTTACAGAGCAAACTAAATAATGACCATTAACCAAGTGTACTGTGTACAGTCTTATTCGAACGAACCAACCATAAAAAAGACATTATCAAAAAACTGAAAGATAACAGGTGTTGGAGAGGATGTGGAGAAATTAGAATCCTTGTACATTTTTGGTGGAAATGTAAAACGGTACAGCCTCTATGAAAACAGTATGGAGGTTTCTCAAGATATTAAAAGTAGAACTACCATATGATCGAGCAATCCCACTCCTGGGCGTATAACCAAAAGAGTGGATGAGATATGTGCACTTCCATGTTTACTTCAGTGTTAGTCACAACAGCCAAGATATGGAAGCAACCCCAGTGTCCATCAACAGGTGAATGGATAAAGCAAATATCACATATGCACACAATGGAATATTATCAGCCTTTACAAAGAAGGAAATTCTGCAACACGTGACAACATGGATGAACCTGGAGGACATCACACTAACTGAAATAAGCCAGTCACAGGACACATACACATGATTCCACTTATATGAGATACCTAAACTAGTCAAATTCACAGAGATAAAGAGTGGAACGGTGGTTGCCAGGGATTTGGGGGAGGGGAAAATGATGGGTTGCTATTCAACAGGTATAGTTTCTTCTTTTTTTTTTTTTTTTGGCTGCGTCGGGTCTTAGTTGCCGCACGTGGGATCTTCCTTGTGGCAAACGGGGCTTCTCTCTAGTTGTGGCATGAGCATTTTCTCTCTCTAGTTGTGACGCACAGGCTCCAGGGCGCTCGGGCTCAGTAGTTGTGGCGCGCGGGCTTAGTTGCCCCACGGCATGTGGGATCTTAGTTCCCCGACCAGGGATCGAACCCGCATCCCCTGCATTGGAAGGTGGATTCTTTACCACTGGACCACCAGGGAAGTCCCATCAGCGGGTATAGTTTCTGTCTTGTAAAATGAATAAGCTTTACAGATCTTCTGTACCATGGAGTGCCTACAGTTAACAATACTGTAGCGTATACTTAAAAACGTGTTAAGTGGCTAGATTTCATGTTACGTGTCTTACCACAATTTTAAAAAAGCTGCTTGATTGAAACAGGAAATAAAAACATGTTAATTTTTTAAGACATTTATATGACAATTGTTGAAATTTAAACATGGTTTTGATATTAGTTGAAATCCTTCCTAGTAAAATTAGCAACAATTAATACTGTCAATATTAACATTAGATAATGGTATTGAATTACTAGGACTCATTGTCTCTTGGAAAGACAACAAAATTACATATCTGTATGATGAATAAAATTATATAAATATAATCTAAGATAGATAAAATAAGATTAGCTATATATACATTGTTAACTGTTGAGCTGGATGATAGACACATGGCGATTTATTACACTAATCTCTGTACTTCTGTGTACTTTTGAAATTTCCATAATAAAAAGTTAAAACAAACACAATTTTCGGGAGAAAATGAGGCACAAAATGCCAACACAGCAACAGATTAATGAATTCATCAACAGTCAGCAAATACTTTGCAGGATCTAAGAGGAGTCAGAGTGGAGACCAGAAAGATGATTTTTAAAAAAGAAAAGAAACTGAAGTAATCAACTACCTTTGTGGCCTAAAACAAAGGTGGTAATAGCAGGAAAATGAAGAGTTTTGAGAATCAAAGGTAACCAGAGAGAATGCTTTGGAGAACTAAAATTGCAGATAGCTATAAGTATAGTTTTATAATTAACACTGCAAAGTCAGTTTGGAATTTAACCATAATTTCTTAAGAGGGTTTTTTATAAATCCTTTTTTTTTTTTCAAAAGCAATTTATCTTCCATTCTTTATTAAAATTATTCTCAATAGCTTGTTTTCCCCCTTTTAATGGTAACCCTGTTAGACTAGCTCAAATTTTGTTCATTGTTTCAAGAAATGAAGCCATGATGTGGAATTGGAGCTGGCAGCATTGATGTCAGGAGACAGGTTCAAATGACGCCCATCACTTGAGTAAAAATTTATAGCTCTGCCTGTGCTGTGCGGTGCTCTGTGTTTCAGTTCAGGGCCGATAAGAGATTTATCAAAGGAAGGTGGGCTTCCCTGGTGGCGCAGTGGTTGAGAATCTGCCTGCCAATGCAGGGGACACGGGTTCGAGCCCTGGTCTGGGAAGATCTCACATGCCACGGAGCAACTGAGCCCGTGAGCCACAACTACTGAGCCTGCGCGCTGGAGCCTGTGCTCCGCAACGGAAGAAGCCGTGACAGTGAGAGGCCCGCGCACCGCAATGAAGAGTGGCCCCCGCTCGCCGCAACTGGAGAAAGCGCTCGCACAGAAACGAAGACCCAACACAGCCAAAAAAATTAAAAATACAAATAAATAAATTAAAAAAAAAAAGAAAAGGTAGATAATTGATGGAGTAGAATGTAGTGATGATAATACCTTTTTGTTTTTAATTTTCAGTATTCATATCATAGTAAAACATTACTGTATGGAAACTTTGGTATATTCTTGTGGCTACTCTTTTTAATTGAACTGAGATTGTGTTTGGCAGCTCTTTTCTGGGGTATGTGTGTGTAATTTTTAACAGAGGTATTAAAGTCTAGCCTAACTCGATGTCCAAAAAGAACATAACAGTATTAAGAAATTTTTCTTTTAGCCTCTCATGTCTAGTTGGCATTAAAAATAAAAAGACCCTGGCACTTCACATATACTTGAATCCCTAATGCACCTCAGTCTTCGAATTTTTGAGACAGACTGAATACATTAAAATTTGTAGCAACAGGGCTTCCCTGGTGGCGCAGTGGTTGAGAATCTGCCTGCCAATGCAGGGCACACGGGTTCGAGCCCTGGTCTGGGAAGATCCCACATGCTGCGGAGCAACTGGGCCCGTGAGCCACAACTACTGAGCCTGCGCATCTGGAGCCTGTGCTCCGCAACAGGAGAGGCCGCGATAGTGAGAGGCCCACGCACCGCAATGAAGAGTGGCCCGCGCTCGCCACAACTAGAGAAAGCCCTCGCACAGAAACGAAGACCCAACACAGGTAAAAAAAATAAATAAATAAGTAAATAAATTTATTAAAAAAAAAAAATTTGTAGCAACAGAAAAAATAAAACATTTAACTTGCATCAAGCAAGAAAATACAGATACAGTTGAATGCATTAATTATGGATATAATCATGTTAAAATTATTACTATGCAGCACAGGACTTCATTCTTATAGTATACTTGGGTTGAAACTTTGAGTCATTTTTAATAACTGATTAAATGACTTAAAGACATTTGTAAGGTCACAATACTGTTGTTTTGGAAGTCATTAGCTAACCTAAAAGATTGCAGAATAATAAGAATTCAACTTGATTTTGAAAAGTAAGGGCACTCTATTAGATTATATTATTTGAGACTAAAAAATTGGCTGGGTGTAAATGGTTAAATCACTTTTATTCTTCCCCCCAAATCTGGAGTTAAAATGAGTTTCGTGCTGGGGGTAGGATGGTGAGTTCTCACTATTTATGAAAGAAGCTTTGTGTGATACAAGATATAACACGGATCCATCCAGATGGTGTTTACATTTGATTTATTTGGGACTTTGCTGAAGTAATATACTTGGAAGATATTTCTTTTATTCTGATGAAAGTAGGATTCAGAGTATGAATTTAAAGCTGTTTTTATGAATATTTCTGATCAGTGATAATCTCTACCTACTTTCTCAACCAAATAAGCCAGTTCAAAATTTTTAGAGTCTATAATCTTACTGAAAATCTGTCTCATCAGTATGCTTTGTTGAGTGTGGATTTTACAAACATTCAAAACATTAACCACAAAATACAGCAAAAGTACTTACGTCTGTCATTAATTCATCTCTCAAGTTCCTTTTGTTTTTCTTTAAACTGCAAAATGAAAACTTTATCATAGAGACTTTTGAAAAATACTGAGATACTTTCCTTCAAGAATTAGGAATGCTTCTCTCTATTCTGTAGAAATCCTCTATTGCTAAATAGCAAAGAATAATTACAACCAATTGTACCTTTTTTTGTTTGGATGGGGGAAATGTTGTTTTAAATTCCAGTTATTTGGGTTAATACAAGCTTATAAGAGAAAAATGTTTTTTTAAAAACATAAATGTGCATTAAAATGATGGCACTGCTTAACAGTTTAATAAGGTAGAGGGGTTTTAATTCTTATAATCTCTATTCTCTTAACAATAATTATTAGTAAATAGTCACATTTGCACTCAGTAAAAGATTGGCACTTGTTAGTGTTTTATATTTAATATTAGCGTTACCCAGTATCGCAATCATGAAATGGTCTTCACATTGTAAGGATCCATGTCATTTTTCAGTTGGTAATGTTAAGTTTTGGCTATTTTATTTCAAACTAAAGTTTGAACACTGGAAAATCATTGCTCAGTGGTTTTTAATTTGGGACTTGGATTATTTATCTAGGGATGTTTGTATATTTTGTCAACGAGTAATATTGTGCTGCCATTACGGTGACTGTCATGGTTCTATATAAATGCCCTCCATCTGTCCCTCTAATGTTGCATGTTTTCAGTGGTTTGGAAGTTTTGTATATTTATTGTATTAACACAGAGTCTCATAAAATAAAATGCTGTTTACTGGAAAAAAAAAAAGAAGGCACCCCCAGGTGTTCAGTTCCAGCCAGTGGTTGCCATGCTGAAACTCAGGTCTTTTGTGCACATTTTCTCAGACATTTTAAGAACAGCCAAAAATTTAGATGATTATGTGAAATCTCCTGGTTATATAATGTTGGCAAGTCATTCAAATTTATAAAGTCTTTGTGGGCCATTCTATGCCTACCAAACAAAGCTAAACTACAGCCCTCATTCTGCCAGAAGCTATCATGTTTACAAACTCTGATCTACACCCATCCTTTTATTTTAATCCCTTTCCTCCTATTTTTTTTTTCATATTTAACTTGGTTCAGGGCAAGCTGCAATATTTGTTCCTCGTTGAATTTATTTTCTTGGACCTTTACTGTTGTTCCAGATTTTTTTTTTAATGCTGTTTTTGAATCCTTCTTCATTTTGTTTCTTAAATATTTTTCCAGAGAGTATAAAATAATGAACATTAATGGGGAAAGAGTTGGTGGGGAGAAACTGTGGACTAATCTATAAGAGGTTCCTTTTCTCGGGCAGATTAGAGTTTGGTGCTAATAAAACCCAGCTTAAAAGTTTCACTTTTATAATAAATTTTCAAAGAATAAACAATATGTCTTTCTAACCAGAGCTGAAAAGATTGTGAATCACCATGTATAAAGTATACTTTTGACAAAATTAACCTAAGATGGTTACCTTAGGTTAATTGGTTAGCTAATAATGTTTACCTTAAGATGGCAACACAGATATCTCTGATTTTAAACTTTGGCCTAACTGGGCATGTAAGTGAAACATTTGGGAGTAAACCTGGCAATGCCTTGGTGATTATTTATTGAGTCTGCAAGGCCACAGTGATATAAAATGGGAGACCCACAAATGCATGGGGAGACAGGATGTTAGGGAGAGTGGACTGGTCTGGAACTTGGAAATGAAGTTCCAGTGTCAGCTCTGTTGCCAACAAGGTGTAAAAACCTCTCTGCTCCTAGCTTAATTATTTATTTACTATTTATATATTGCCTATTTCCAAAACAGATTGGAGGTAGCTTTCAATAAAAACCACTAATGTATCAGAACTCTTTTACGAAGTAATAACCCGAGATTAAAAAAAAAAAAAAAAAAAAAGATAGTTATAGCCGCAAATCTAAGCTAAGGGAAGACACTGTAATGGAGCACAAAATGCTGCTAGGAGTTCTGTGGCTACAGAGTAAAGCAGGAATCAAGGTGTGCCACTATTATAATCAATGGGTCTCAGTTTTGTTATTTACAAAATGGGTGGGAAATGAGAGTTAGATTAAATCACTCTTTAGGTCTTCTCCGGGTTCAGATGATTCTGTTACAAAATGATAAGTACATTTCTGAAAAGAATTCCTCACATTCTGCAGGATCAAGCACCAACAGGGGAAACTTGGAGTCAGGTGGTTTACTCATAACCTATGTAACTTTGTAACCAGAGAACTATAAGAATAAGTAACAATGCTAATGAAAATACTGGTAAAATTCTAAATAAATAAATAAAAACTACAATACTTGGAAGACTTTACCAAGAGCAGGTCTGAATGTGGGCTGATGCAAACCTGTGTAGGGAAAGGTTGAGACTATGTAGACAGACAGTTCAAGGACAAAATGCACACAGATAAGGCAACATGTGCAATTAGAACTTCAAGATGATGCATGAGGCCAACCTGAGTCAAGACAAAGAACGTGGGGCTAGAAACATAGAACGTGGTACCGCATTCCTCAGAAGACTGCTCACGTACTTTGAGTTCAGTCAGAGAAGAATCTGTGAGAACTGATCAGTCTCAGATGACCTGTGTTTCTATGAAGATGTGTTACAGTTTCTATGTTGGACCAGACACAGCTGAAAGGTTCCATCAACCATAATATTGATTTGGCTGCCACTGTGTAGAGAAGGACTAAAAGGCTAGTAAGTTGTAACCAAAAAAACAAAAAAAGCTATAGGAGGAATATGGCTACAAGGAAATTATAATCTTAAATGATCATTGTGAGAAAGAATGTGGGATAATTTTGAAAAAAAAATCATGAAAATGGCATTAGAAAATGGAGAAGATGTTTTTATGAGTAAAAGTTTTGTTCTAATAATATTTTAAAATTTTTGATGAATTTGAAAAAAAAAAAAGAAAAAGAAAATGGAGAAGAAAATTATCAATAAGTTCATGGTAGCTTGTGGCAGCAAACTGAATAAAGAAAACCTGTTTGGCCAAAAAAGAATCCATGGGGCTTCCCTGGTGGTGCAGTGGTTAGGAATCCGCCTGCCAATGCAGGGGACTTGGGTTCATGCCCCGGTCCGGGAAGATCCCACATGCCGCGGAGCGGCTAGGCCCATGAGCCACAGCTACTGAGCCTGCATGTCTGGAGCCCGTGCTCCGCAACAAGAGAGGCCGCGATAGTGAGAGGCCCGCGCACCGCGATGAAGAGTGGCCCCTGCTCGCCGCAACTGGAGAAAGCCCTTGCACAGAAACAAAGACCCAACACAGCCAAAAATTTAAAAATTAATTAATTAATTAATTAATTAAAAAAAAAAGAATTCATGAAAGCATTGAGAAAAATGGAAGGAGTTGTCCAACCATTCCCATTTTGGGAGAATAAAATTCCTTTAAACTAGTGTTTCTCAAACAGGGGCAATTATGTTCCTCAAGGGGCATTTAGAAATGTCTGGAGATGTTTTTGGTTGTTGCAATTGGGGAGGTCCTATTGGCATATGATGGATAGAAGTCAGATATGCAATGCAAGGACAGGCCCCTACAACAGAGAGTTATCTGACCTGAAATGTTAATAGTGTTATGATTGAGAATCCCTACATTAACAAAGATAGGGGCAATTTTTCAGTCTAGAATCACTGCTTTAAACATAACTAACAAGTTCTTATTTTCTTGAGGCAATTTACCATGAACCATTCTGCTTCCCATGACCTAAGTGGAAGTTGTACAGATTTTTTCCAGTCCCTTACGTGATGGCCTTGAGACCCACCTGCTCCCACCGACCTGATCCTTGGAGCCTTAAGATGAAGCTTGACTCAACCTTAATCCACATCTGATGTCTTTTAAAATGTTCCCATTTTAATTATTTTCTGCTCTTTTCTTTGCTTTAGTTCTTTTGACCCCTAACGGATTGGTGTTTTGACTTGTGGGGTACCTTCTGATCCTGGTTATAACTTTTTCTCTTTCTTTAGTTTGACTCCTTTTCTGATGTCCTGAGTTTTACTCCTCTCAAACAGTATTCATCATGGTCAATTACATGGAAAAAAACTAATCAGAGCATTTTTAATGTGCAACCAAATTTCTGAATACTGGATGGCCCCTCTGTACTTCTCAAGGTACTGCCTTCATGCCAACTATAGTCTTCACTGCTAAAATTACTGAAATAGTCCTTAGATTACTAATACTTGGCTTGAAGGAGATGAAGTGAATCAGATTAAAACAAAAGAGGTAGAATCAAATGCTTTGCTTCTAAGAAAGCAGAAGAAGTATGCTCTTGTATTTACACGAGGAAGAAGCTCTTGACACACACAACTGACTTTGGCATCTCTTTCTTTCCTAAGATTTAGAACAAATTGCTGCAGGCTTGAAGTTTACTTAGCTTAGACTCTTCAGTTTGGAAATCAGTAGGGAACTCAATCAAACATTTTAGGATACCTTGTATGCCTATATTGGATCTGATTTGAATGGGACTTTATTATAGGAAAATCTGCCCTTTGCCAGCTGTTTCAAATGCCAGTGCCATCTGAGGCTTCTTCTATAAGGAAACATAACACCTTTTTCTGACATTTTCCCTCATGATTGACACTCACCAGAAATTTCTCCTTAGCCATTGGTTTCATTAACATTATTATTGCTTCTGGTTGGCACTCTGCTCTCTACCTAATCCTGTAAAGATCAGATAGCATTTTGTTCCAAATATAAAATTCTCTTTCTCATACATGCATTCACCACACAGGAAGCCCACAGGAGCATGCAAACACAGCCTACTGTAGGTCAAGCAGACTCCAAGAGAGTGTGTTCTCCCAAAACCCAGGCAGAGGGAGGTGTTTGCCGTGGTAGTCTATACTCCTCACAAATGTTCCGGAACAGGAGAAAAAGAGGAAATGCTTTCATCTCTGTACCCTAAGTGTTCCTCATTCTGAGGACAATAAAGAGAGATTCATGGGTAGCATGTCTACCCTACTCTAGGCTAAACGGAAAGCAGCATCACACAGTTAACTAAAAATTGTGTCTAGAAAGGTTCATTACAGCACAAGGAAAGAAAATTAGAGTAATTTCTTACTTACCTGGTCTCTTAGCGTATGTGCATATGCGAGCAATTGCATGCAAGTCTGTATGCACACAAAAAAAGAATGCATCTCACTGTTTTTGCTCTTCACAGTGGGTCCTGAACTTCAGGATTTATGAGCTGTCAGAATTTCAGTAAGTGAAAATGTCATCCTACTTCTAATGATATATTTGATTAAACCATGCAGATATGTAATAGACATTCTTCAGGAGCTTACTGAGACCAGTCAGTACATAAAATGCCTTCTCTACTGGTAACCAAGATTTACTAAATGCCTCCTATGTGTATCAGACACTCTTCCAAGGGTTCTACATGTGTTATTTTATTTAATTCTCCAGTGTCTTCGAATTATGTGTTCACCAAATCATTCCTTTTAAGAGAAATGTATTTTCCACCACCGCTGAAGTTAGATCGGATCATGGGACTAAGTTATGGTCAAAAAAATGTGGGCAGGAGTAATGCATGTCATTTTCAGAGCTTACCCTTGAAAACTCTCACATGCTCCTTTGCATGTACACTCTCACTCTCATTCTTTTCTCATTGGTTAGCTGGAGGGAGAGGATCCAGAGGAGGGTTTTTTGGCTTATGAGAACCAGTGGATGAAGAGAGCCTGGATTCCATGGAGGAAAGCCACTCAGGAAGGCTGATGGTGACTATATTAACTGATACATTTTCATGAGGAATACATAAAGTTAAACAATGCTAAGGGACTCAGATTTCATTGCTGTTACTGCAGAAGCTAGCATTATTTAACCTGCCTTATACAGCAATCGTTAACTAGAAAAAGGGTGCTGCTGGAATATAAAATTTAAAGATGCAGTATTTGCCTTAAAAGTCTGGTGATAGGTGGTAAGGAGACTGATAATAGAGGCTCAAAAGATGGGAACTCGTGTCATTCAGTGGCAACGTATTTGGTATACCCTCACCCACAATGGCGTAGACAGCCAACCACACGCCTTCTGAGCCAGCAGCTTCACTGGCAAGAATTAGAAGCATCAAACTGTTAGTGTATGTTGGATACTGTTGGCTGCTTTGACAAGGCCTTGCAAGAAAGAGATGAACTCAGGAAAAACCTGGCTAGTTTGCCAGTAGCAATGAGAGGGAATAGAGAAAGTCAGAAAGGTAGGGCCTTATTTCTAGAAAAGCCATTTGCTTCTTGACACAAACAATAAAACATGGAATTTTAAAAAGGTTTTAAGGGTCAGTGACCTAACAAAACTTAGATGAGTAAAATGTCTAAAGACAACTATCAAATTAAACTATCAAATGTGGCTTCTCATTCAAGACTGACAGCTGTCATTATCTTGAGAGAGGAAAGCATAAGGTTGAGGAAACAACAAAATATGGCAGATATGAAATTAAATTTAGAACTTTGAATGGGGATGTTGGCATAAGGAAATAACTATAATCAAAAGATTATATACAGTGCTATGGGTTGAATTGTGTCTCCCTAAATTCATTTGTTGGTGTCCTAACTTCTACTACCTCAGAATGTGACCTTATTTGATATTGGGTATATACAGAGGTAATCAAGTTAAACTAAGGTCCTTAGGGTGAGTCCTAATCCAATATGACGGGTGTTCTTATAGGAAGAGGACATTTTGGCACAGACTGATACAGAAGGAAGACCATGTGAAGACACAGGGAGAAGACAGCAAAGTGAATCAGTGAATTCTCTGTGCTTTCCTTCTCTAATTTTCCAAATGGCAGCATCACTGTGGATAGCCTGCCCCTGCTCTACCATTGTATATTAAGTGTATGGGGGGGAAGGAAATAGCTTGTCTCTTTAAGTCATAGGTATTAGACCAAGAAGAGCTACGTCTAGTGAGATGGAGAAAGTAGCTCATTACCCAGAGATCCTGCTGGATGCAGTGTCTAGATGGAACTCTGGGGTGTCTCCTTTGGGTGGTGCTAAGTATGTTCCATGCATGGGAAAAGCATAGGTGAGACACTGCTCTGTACCGTCCATACCTTTTCATTTCCTCCTGGGCACGTGGATAAAATACCTTTGCAAGTTGCCTTACAGGAGGTAAGGCAATGTGACTCAGGTGTGGGTTAAGAAATGTCAGTATAGACAAAGGATTAATCTCCAAGATTTACAAGCAGCTCATGCAGCTCAATAACAAAAAAACGAACAACCCAATCCAAAAATGGGCAGAAGACCTAAATAGACATTTCTCCAAAGAAGATATACAGATGGCCTACAGACACATGAAAGAATGCTCAACATCATTAATCATTAGAGAAATGCAAATCAAAACTACAATGAGATATCATCTCACACTGGTCAGAATGGCCATCATCAAAAAATCTAGAAACAATAAATGCTGGAGAGGGTGTGGAGGAAAGGGAACACTCTTGCACTGTTGGTGGGAATGTAAATTGATACAGCCACTATGGAGAACAGTATGGAGGTTCCTTAAAAAACTACAAATAGAACTACCATACGACCCAGCAATCCCACTACTGGGCATATACCCTGAGAAAACCATAGGTCAAAAAGAGTCATGTACCAAAATGTTCATTGCAGCTCTATTTACAATAGCCAGGACATGGAAGCAACCTAAATGTCCATCGACAGATGAATGGATAAAGAAGATGTGGCACGTATATACAATGGAATATTACTCAGCCATAAAAAGAAATGAAATGGAGGTATTTGTAATGAGGTGGATGGAGTTAGAGTCTGTCATACAGAGTGAAGTAAGTCAGAAAGAGAAAAACAAATACAGTATGCTAACACATATATACGGAATCTAAGGGGGAAAAAAAAAAAAAAAAAAGGCCATGAAGAACCTAGTGGCAAGACGGGAATAAAGACACAGACCTACTAGAGAATGGACTTGAGGATATGGGGAGGGGGTGGGGTGAGATGTAACAGGGTAAGAGAGTGTCATGGACATATATACACTACCAAATGTAAAATAGATAACTAGTGGGAAGCAGCCGCATAGCACAGGGAGATCAGCTCGGTGCTTTGTGACCACCTAGAGGGGTGGGATGGGGAGGGTGGGAGGGAGGGAGATGCAAGAGGGAAGAGAAATGGGAACATATTGTATATGTATAACTGATTCACTTTGTTATAAAGCAGAAGCTAACACACCATTGTAAGGCAATTATACTTCAATAAAGATGTTTAAAAAAAAAAATGCACATTCCGATTTGTGGGTCTGGGCTGGGGCCCAAGATTCTGCATTTCTAACAAACTCCCAAGTGATGCTGGAAAAAAAAAAAAAAAAAAAAAAAGAAATGTCAGTATAATGACATGATTCCTCCAATAATGGCCTCTAAAATCTCTTACAGAATTTCTCTCTCTTACAGAATTCCTCTGCTCTCTTCTCTCCTTCCCCTCCCTCCTCCAATTTGGCTAGACAGGTGAAGGGATCCAGGGAAGAACTCCAAAGATATAGGGGAGCCCAGAATTCCTAGAGTAGATGAAAGGATCCCAGATCCCATATTTCCTGTTTTACAAGGCTACCACGGAAACTGCCCAATCTAGAACATTCACATTGGACTTTATGGGAGCCAGAATTAATTAACTCTAATTTGGTTAAGCCATGAAATTTTCAGGTTTACTTGTTATTGAAGCAGCTAGTATTACTAATCCTGACTCATATACTTCCCAATAATCCAGAAAAATAACAATAGCAATAGCTTTTTGGAAGAGTCTCTCAAATATTACTAAATTGCTCAAGAGTGTACAGTAAATAAGCCAGTATGTGGTGGGTTAATCAAGTCAAAGTGGTTTAGTTTTAGCCCCAGAATGAAAATTGCAGTAACTTCAATATTACTTCACTGTACAAACACATAGAATGGGGATCTTCCCGAACAAAGACAGATATATAAATTTGATCTGTCAATAGTGTATGCACAAACCCACACACAGATACCCCAAACTTGTATTAAATTCTTTCTGCAACCATGTAATGAATTACAATGATTCAAATGAGTTAAGAATGAGGGAAAATCACCAATGGCAGAAAAAACAGGAATTGACCCTTATCCCTGCCAATTTATAGCAAGTATAATGGAGTCTGAACATGAGGAAAAAAGGGGGGAGAAAAGTCGCTGCAGTGTTAAGTGGCAGTTGCTATAGAATATGTCTGAATAGGAAAATTACTAATGAGGCAGTGTCAGTCTCAAACCAGCTATCCAAACGCCAAGTATAAGTGAAATAGTGCTGCAGATCAGTGTGTCAGTGACAACACAAACACCAGTGACCAGACTTGCGGGACCACAAAAAGAGCTGAACGACTGAAGCGGGTTACCTGGAGATGGAAGCGTTAGCCTCTCAGAGTTCACAACATGCATTAATATCCTAATGAAAAACCTAATCCCAAGCTACTTGCCTGCTGATTATTTCCCGGGATGACTAATCACAGACAGAAGTAAGAAATGAAATACGTTAGAATTAGTATCATTATGGACATCAAACTGTACTTGTTTAAGAAGGAAAAAGTAACAACCAGAAGCTATTTTTTTAACCAGGAGTTCTGCATAGATTTATTGACTACTTTTCTTTGAAGGTTAGAGTTATATTCAATTTTGCTGGCGATGTATTATGATCAGACAGAATTGGATTTTTCCTTTCTATTCAGACATGATGAGGTGCTGAATACAGACATGAACAATAGACAGTGGGTAACAAATGGCCCCAAAGTCACAAGAGAGAAGAAACAGAGACCTATGACTCTAATTCCCATAGGTATTCAACAAAGCCTGATTCTGTCATGGCACAGGGACTAAGGCTGTATGTGTGGTCTCTGCTTGCCCTGACAAAATAGCTCAGCTAATAAGATATTACTCTGATACCACAACAATCTTTTAGTGTTCTGTTGAATCTTTCTCTCTCCTTCCCTCTCTTCCTTCCTTCTTAATAGATGTGGCCTACATTACAGTTGATCTTAAAAATACTTCACATGATCAGAGGCACTGTGAACACTTTTTGTTTTGCAAAGATAACGTAAGGTTACCAGCGGGGAAGGGTGGGGGGCGGTGGGAAGGAATAGTCAGGGAGTTTGGGATTGACATGTACACACCACTATATTTAAAATAGATAACCAACAAGAACCTACTGTATAGCACAGGGAACTCTGCTCAATATTATGTAACAACCTAAATGGGAAAGAATTTGAAAAAGAATAGATACATGTACATATATAACTGAATCACTTAGCTATACACCTGAAACTATCACAACATTGTTAATCAACTATACTCCAATATAAAATTTAAAAAAATAAATCACATATGATTGCTTAAAAAAATCATCATTCATATCATTCTAGGACAAGAGGGCAAGGCACAGAAGCACTGGGAAAAATAAAAAAGGATATCCCCGCCCCAGCCAGCTCCCCTCAATATCATCTTCCTCTCTCACTCTCATCTACCATTCTCCCTTTCCCTCCTCTACTGGTCCCTAACATATTATTTCCCCTCCCATTCTTTGTTCTTCTTGTGGTTCCAACGGTACACCTAGGCAGTTTCTATTTCTTCCCATAAACTCCCAGTGAGCTAGCAGGAGATATCTTCCCCCTTGTTTGGATAAAGTTCTCTCAAAGCCCACAAACTAGGTCTTTTCTGACTTTAGAAGGTCCTTCCTACAGACACAGAAGATGTCTTCACCTATATCCAATGCTGCTCTTTCTGCCTGCCTGGCACTGCAGAGGCAGCGCATGTAGCAAAGATGGACTTTGTTTCAGGCAAATCTGAGTTAAGTCCCAACTCTGCCATAAATTCCCCGTCCTTAGACAAAGTTCTTCGTCTCTGAATCTCCACCTACTCATCTACAAAACAAGGGTAATAACACCTATCTTTCAACTGAACAGCACATTACAGATCTATATGTTATAGAATATGATACATAGGAATTGTCTAATTACAGATTGTGGCATACTGTAGGCACCCAGTAAACATCAGCATCTTAGCAGACAAAACTTTCTTCTCAACCTTGCTATTAAGAGCCATCATACAGGTTTTTAAATTATTTCTCCCCATAACTTCTTAGTCCATCAACTGGGGACTCTTCTCTCTGTGTTGCCTTAGATTTAGATAAAGGCTCTTGCAGGCCCAGGATAGTGGGTAAAAACAACTTCCCTCTGTTTGCCTGGCTAACAGGGATAAATGACTCTATCTCTGGTTTATGTTGATGCTTGATAATGCATCACCAAGAGAAGCACTTAGCAAGAACACTCATAAATAAGGCTATAATATTTATTCAAACTACTCTATTTACAAAGCCAAGTATACAAATGAAGGATGAAAACAGAAATAATGGGTCACTAAAATTATCCCGTACTGTTTGTGAGGCAGATAATAATAATCCAGTGTGTTGTCTTTTAGAGCCTGTGCTCCAAGGAGCTTTAGTTACATAAGAAAGATTTATTGAAAGAATTAGAAATGTATTCCATCTTAATGTGATATCTGCTGGTCTGGGAATACAAGTCACAGAGCTGTATTGCTAAAAGTGTACTCTTTGGAAGGTTCTTTGCCTCCCAAACCTTGATATTTGAATATTATATAAAGTCCAGCTATATTCCTTAATCATACACAAACACTGCATCTCTTTCCCTTAGCGCTTTCACAATCATGTCCTACAGGAATGGAATAGAATTCAAGAGCTATTAACCATTAATAAGAGAGAAATAAAAGAGAATGACTGATCATGAAAGAGGAACCCAACTTAATCCATATGGATCCAGAGCTAGATGGAGGATAATGATTGAGGTACAAGAAGGCAGCTTTTGCCTCAACAGAAGAAAGGGAAGAAAAAAAACCCATAATATTAAGTACCCATTATGTGTGAACAGCTGTACTTAAAATTTTGATATTTATCTCATTCATGTGCCCTTAAAAGTTGCCATTTTACACTTGGGGAAAAAAAAAGTGTTTATGGGGTTTGCTGTGGCCACTCAGCTAGTGAACGGTGTAACTGACATTCATCTCAGTCTATGATTGACTCTAAAACTTACACTCTTCTCTTCCTACCATTCTATCTCTGTGAGCTCCAAGAACAATTTCACACCAAGAGCTGCTGAAAAATTCAATCAGTGAGTGAATGGGTGAAAAGCTCTTGATCACCAGAAATAGGTGTCCAGAGCCTGCAGGAGCAGCGCTTGAAGAGAAGTCCCCAGTGGGCGGAGGTTGAACTTCTCTGGAAGCTTTCATATCTCTGTCCCATGTTCGTCTCCTTTCTTGCTACCATTGTTGTGGGTTAGGTCACGTGCATCTGTTTCAAACAGCAACACCAGCAGTTGCCTCTATTCTTCCTCATCGGTGGCTTGCCCAGTATTTTATAAACCTGACCACACTTAGTCCTTAACATTTTCCTGAAAGGTTGTTTTATTGTCCCATTTTTCAGGTGAGGAAAATTAATTAAGAGAGGAAATGAAACACACAGGGAGGACATTTTAAAGCTGGGATTCTAATCTGGATCTATTTTATTCAGATGCAGGTCCAACACTTGGATCAAGATGTCAAAGATCTTAAAACACTTGGGAAAAAAATTTTACAGTAGAAAAAAGTAATCCCTTCCATGTGAGGAATCTGCCTCACTCAAAATAATATCTTATACGAGTTAGCTTAGAAGATGACGGGGCTGCTGAACCTGGCCTTGCTGGTTTTCCTGCCTGCAATTAGTTTTACACATTCTCCTGTTGCTTAACATCCCACAAGGGCTATCCTTTTCCATTTGTCAGTTTTTCAAGGTTTCCCGTCTTCTACTGAGAAATATGACAGGGAGTTATCACCCTGCTTCTGTCCATCAAGCTAAAGAATTGATTAGAACTGCTGGAGGAAAACAATGGACTTGTCTACTTTACATACATCCTTATCACCCTCCTGACCTTTGAGGGAATAGGTATCATTGTTACATGCAACTTCATTTAGATTGGGTTCCTTGATATATAAATGAATTCATAAACACAGGAATAAATAAACAAATAAGTAAATAAATCATCAGAACCTCAGAATATTTCCTTTGCTTTCATCCCCAAATAGGCATCGCTGAAAGGAAAGCCATGGGATGACTTTCATCTATGGAAACTTCTGCTTGATTCTCATATCCTCTAGGGTTGCAGGGAGAGGTGGTCTGATATCCCACACCTCGGGCTCAAGTAAGACTGTTTATAGGTGAACAGAAATTTTTAAAAGACATGGCTGTTTTTGGGGGAGGTCTCATGGTCTCTTCTAACCCTCTTGCTGCCTTCACCTCTTTACAAGCCAAAAGCTCTGGGTAGGGATATCTCATCTCTGCTCTTCTTGTTTTGAAAAGAAAGAGTGGACATAGGTTCAAATCTAGCAAAATTGTGCATCTGTAACATCTTTGTGACCACATATTAGGTGATCTTTACATCTTATTTGCCTTCAAGTTAGCTATTGACTTTCTCCATAGGAATGAGCTAGACCCTCTACTAGGTAAACTGGCTGTAATTAAAAGTGTCTTCACAGTTATTCCTACTGCCTGATATGTCCACCTCCCCATCTCGCAGTCTGTGTGTCTTAGCTAGTAACTCAGAAGGAAAGAGATGACACTCTCACAATGGAATAATTCAAGGAGAATTGACTAAAGAGACTATTTACAAATATGTGGGCAAAGTTTAGGGAAATCACAGGAGGCAGTAACAATCTGCCCCACCTCTGTCACCACTTCTAGGTGAAAAGGGAGAAGGGAGGAAGTGGTCCTGAAAGCCAACAGGAGACAGAGAGTGGGGAGGAAGTCTATAAAAGAAGCTGGGATCTCTGGGAAGAAAGCTACCAAGTGCAATTTTAAAAGGAGAGGGAACACAAGTACGCAACTTCACACTCCTTCCCGCTGATCTCCTTGTGGAGCTCCTCATTGGACAAAGGCCATAGGAGGCTGCAAGACAAAGGAGCTCGTTAATGTGATCCAAACAGATCAGCCTCTTGCAGTAGAGAAGTAGATGAAGAAGAGTGAATCTGGAGGGGCAAATACAATATTCACCCACACCTGGCCTTCAAATTATATCCAGAAGGCCCACATACACCATGGAACATTTCTAGTCCCTCTTTCCTTGAACTACTGCAACAAGAAAGAAATTTCTCCCCACCCTATTGCAGACTGATCATACATATTCTTACCCATTGCGTTTGTTTCATATGTGGCTGATTTTCCCATTAGATTAGACACTCCTGGAAGGGCTGGGGCTACATCTAATCTCTTGGTCAGTCTAATGGAACATGGAATAACCAAACTCCGTATATTTCTTTACCTCAAGTGTATAAATGAAATGTCAATGGACTTCAGCAAATTGCCTAAAGTTTCACAGTGAATGAAGTTGAGAAAACACTTAGATTTATTCCAGATTTTATGCATTTAGATTCTGTTGCTTCAGTTTGCAATTAGAACACCTCCTTCCTTCCTTCCTCCCTCCCTCTCTTCCTCTCTCTCTCTTTTCTCTCTCTCTCTTACACACACACACACACACACACACACACACACACACAGGCTTAAATTTGGGCATCATGTCTCTGGGTTAAGATCATTTTTGGAAAGGCAGTGTTCATCTTCTATAAGGATTCACGTGGGAGAGGTGATACTCTGCACAAATGTAGAAGGAAATAATAATAACCTTAACCTGCTTTTTATTTTGAGTCCTCCTACCTTCTCGCTCCCTCTCAATCACCAAGTAATCAATCTGAAGCAGCAACAGGCAACACCATTAAAATTACAGATGTTTGGAGATGGAATTAGTCTACTCACTCGTTATTCTTGATTAACAGAAAATTATCCTGCTAACATTTACTGTGCTGTTCATTTGTTATTTGGAAGTGATTAGCCACAAATAACCGTTAAGAACCAGCCAGTTTTGTAGTTTCAGCCACAGCTGTAATTACCTCCCCAGTGCCTCTGCCTTCAGACACGCCTTCCTTACTTGAAAATATTGGGCTGCCAAAAAGTTCGTTCGGGTTTGTCCATACGATGTTACGAAAAACCCGAATGAACTTTTTGGCCAACCCAATAGCTCATGCCCTTCCTTCAACACTACCTCTTCTCAGATATCAGCTTCTTTTATTCTTTTTTCTCTCAACCAGAGTGAAGTTAGTGGCCCCACTCACATTCACCCCATTCGTGAAGACCTGAAAACCATCAGGGAAGAATTTTAACTTTTTGCCCAAAGCTGGGAAATCTCGGGGCCCAGATGATTCTGTTTCCCAAATTTCCCCATTAGCTGCATCAGCCTCCAATGCATTTCTCATTCATATTACTTTCCTCCAAGAAGGAACCTGAGGGTCTCAGGTCAGACAGTGACCTAGCCCCACTGTTAGCTTCTGATAACTTCACCCTTTTTCCTTACTTTCTCTTTCCCATTTAAACACCTCCTCACCTGGACTTTCCTTTCTGTAGAAATCTACATTTTAACAAATTCTTATGGCTCTGGGGATGACCAGTGCTACCCTAGGCATTACCAGATTGTCCACCTTAAGGTCTCCCATTAAAATTTCCTTTTTTCTGTTTTTCATTCCCATAGGAAACCAGCTTCACCAGGCTGTTAATTAATGAATGAATTTGCCCTCAGGTGTTAACAACGACTTAAAATTGAAAATTGGTGTTCATCATCCGAGGATATTTACATTTTGTAATTCTCAGCCCAAACTGCCCATTATCAGCATTTCAGAAGCCTTTCTAAAATGCCTGGAACCCGTGTCAGAGTTTCTCATATAACATATAGGGTGGAGTCTGAACCTAAGAATTGGCTCTTATTGGAATGTTAGGAATCTGTAACAAGATAATGAGGGATTGGTTGATTGATTGAGGTTCAGCTGGCCAACAGAGCGCCCTTAAATTCATGGTTCTTTCTCTAAGTCTAAACCTTTTGCCTACTTCTACAACTCAACCAATTTTTTAAAACTTGTTCCAAAAAAATCATCCAGTATGAGGGTGCTTATTCCTGTACCCTATTCCAGAGTTCTGCATTAGAACCTGTAGAAATCTACATTTTAACAAATTCTTAAAAAAAACAAAAAACAAATTCTTATGACACACTAACACACTCTCAAGTTTGAGAACTACTCATTGCATTGGGCAAAGCCAAGATCCAGACCTACCAGGATTAGAAGCTGATTTGATTTAGGGTTTACTTATTCTTTCTTTTAGTTACCTTGCAGTGGATCATTGGCCCCAGACATCAAACTATATACTCCAATGAATCTTTGACTTAACCTAGAGAATATCTTTTTTCTTTTAAATAGGATACATTCATTGAATTGTTTGACATGACAGTTACATTATGTCCAGACATGTTTTATTCATCTCACCATTTAATTTGTTGTGCATAAAGCACCACCTAGCATACACGACTACATAGCAAAGAATAAAAACAGATTCATTTCCCTCAGGGAGCTTGGAGTCAATCAGGGAGAATGATATGAATTCAATTAACTAACACAAGACAGAAGGTAATAAATGAAAATCAAAATCTAGAACAGGAATAAGCATGAGTGTATTCTAAAGACCTCATATGAAGGAGATAGCAGAGGAGTTGAACTTTGAAGAATGGGCTAGTTTACAACGGGCACTTAGGGCCCAAAAGCAGACAGACTGATGATAACCACTCATGCTGTTTCCCCCTTCCCAAGGGCCTTTCACACGTCAGGTCCTTTGGGTGAATTCTTATTTATCCTTTAAACCCTTGCTCTGGCTCCACTGACCCTATGAAGTCTCCTTGCTTCCCTCAGGGCTAAGCTCATCATCTCTCTTTTGTTCCTCTGCTTAGTTTGCAACTGCTGCTATGCTAAAAGCATCATGCTAATCTCTGTCATAGGGAATGATTTATTTATATAACTGAATCCACACTAGATTGTGATCGACTTGGTAGCAGAAAACATGACATTCATCTTTGAACACTTAGCAGACCACCTGGCATGTAGAAAGCGTACAACGCATGTTTGCTCATTTAACATTTACGTTGTAGTGGTTAACAGCCAAAGTGACCAGTTTGTGTCCTGACTACAACTTGATATCAGTGTGACATTACTAAAGTTATTTAATCTTTCTGTGTCTCAGTTTCCTCATCAGTGAAATGGGAGAAAATAATTTTCTAATACATTTCAGATACTATTTTTAAATAATAAATGCTGCTAGTATTGATATTTGGATAAAATGAGTTAATACAAGTGAAGCGTACAGGAGAGTCTGGTGCATTATAAGTGTTCAATAATTATTTACTGATAGTTTTATTAGTAGTAAAGTTGAATAGATTCTTCTTCCCTACGTCACTATCCTTGGAATTCTGCTGACAAGTTGAGGTGTTTGGGCAGGTGGCTATAGCCATGAATACATCTGTGACACCTTACTGTGATAGAAGACTCCCATTCCCAGCACTTACCCTTTTATGAATATTGTCTTGCATCATTACATGGCATTAGGCATCTTACAGACACTGACAAAGACAAGTCTGAGGCACTGTCGCAAGTCACCCAGTGAATCAGAGGAACAGAAAAACCAGACTCGAGACTTTTAGGTCAATGCCCCCCACTCCATACTAAGGATTGAGAGTCTGGCACATCAGGTCCCAACTTCTAAACCACATGCTTCCCAAGCAGGTATACCCATCATGTCAATTTCAACTTTCTACATGAATTGAGTTTCTCTCAGCCTGGGATATGGGCAAGTTATTTTATGTTTCCTCTTCTGTTGCTGAAGAAAAGCTCTGAAGCAGTGGCTAGCTTGAGCTGTCTTGCAGAGGGCATTGTTGGTTCCACCAGTTTCAACCTCCAAAGTTCTTTACCCCGGGGGGTTTTCCCCCACCTGGAGACACTTAGCAATATCTGGAGACATGTTTGGTTATCACAGCTCAGGGATGCTACCGGTATCTACTGCATAGAGCTCAGGGTTGCTATTAACCATCCTATATGTGCAGAACCGCCCTGACAGCGAATAATTATGCTGCCCAAAATATCAATTGTGCCCTAGAGCCAGGTCACTACCTGAGCATGGCTTTAAAGAAATGGTATAAATTTTAAACATCCCATATGCTGGCTCAGTTTGGGGTAGTAAAACTCATGGGAAGAAACGATTAAACAAAGTAGCAGGTGAAGATGATAAAGAAGGGCAAAGAGACCTGCTTCTGACAATAGCACTGTCTCTATTTGGATGCTTTAAGCTTTCTACATCCCAGCAAACCAATTTACTACCTTTTTCTGGCAACAGATATGCTGCACAGTTATTTGGTTTCAATGGTAATGACACCCAGCAAGAACACTGAGCCTTAAGAGCAGCTTTGTGGATTCTGTGGTCTGACCCACTGCCCTTTAATAAGACTAAGTTCCCTTTGTGACTTCTCAGTTGGAGGAGATCGGGGTACTGGGAGCAAAAGCCTCGTTTGATTCATTTTACCCTTCGGTTTTCTTTAAAATTGCACACATCACAAAGGAGGGTCCCAGGTGAGAAGAAAAGAAGCAGGCATCAAATTGGATAAAATAATAAAGCAACTGGAGTCACAGCCTCTCTCCTCCCCAGCTACCTTCCTGCAATATTCACTTGGTTTTCTGTCTGAAAAGCAAAATCATCTGCTGCTCTCTAAACCATTTCCAATTTAACATGCATGTCATACTTTACTAATTATTCATCATAACTTCAAAAAAGCTATCATATCTTTTTATAGGGAGGTTATTTCAGCCTTCTAATCCCAAAGTCAATGAGTTAGAGTTGTATGGATAAGTTATTTGTGTTCATGCATTGGTGCTTCAAAGGAATTTGTTAAGAAAAGACAGAATATTTTGTTCTCGCAGTTAATCCCTTCGCAATATTCCAAATTTATGATATTAAAGATTTACCCAGTTTAAAATCTTATCCAACCTAAAATGAGTTATTACTCTGCAGAGATATTTAAATTTGACTCTGGAATTTGTTTTTAATAGATAATTGAAGGTATGAGTTTCCATAAGTAAATTGTGATCTTTCCCTAGCAAGATATACAGTTGACCCTTGAACAATATGGGTTTGAACTGCACAGGTCCATTTATCCGTGGATTTTTTTCAAAAAGTGAGTGTCACAGAACTACACAGTCGGCAACTGGCTGAATCCATGGATGCAGAACTGAGATTACGGAGGAACCTCGGACACCAAAGACCAACTGTGAAGTTAGACCTAGATTTTTGACTGGGCAGAGAGTTGACACCCTTAACCCCCATGTTGTTCAAGGGTCAACTGTATTTTTTTCTTGTGACTTACCTAGTGCTCTATAATGCAATTTTATGGCTACGTGTTGGAGTTTTGTTCTGCCAAAAGGTTTGCAGATCTTTAAATGTATTTCCTTCCTACATAATCTTTTCCTATGAGCCCAGTGGACTTTGAGGGTGACTACAAATATGGTATTTCTCACTGTTGTTAAGGAGCAAGGATTGAGGAGCAAATGGGTATTTCCCATTTGCTCCTCAATCTCTTTCAAATCCCAGGACCAAAAGTCTGTGCTGCTGAGTACAGTCAGGGGCACAAGACAAACTACCCTGCAACACACCAACTAAAAAAAGAAAAAGTTTGTCAAAGACATGGAGGCAAGCTCTCTTTACCAATGATTTGCTTTTGGTTCAAAAACCATACAAAGGGTGTCTCAGTTAAGAATTTTTGATGTACTCTAAGTAGAAAGCACAAGCTCATGTTAACCTAATCAAAGAAATGGAAAATATTGGCTTCTTTAGAACAAGCAACCCTGTTGAAACTTAAACAGTTCATGTCATTCCTTTGCTCAAAATGATCCAATGCCTTTCTAATACTTTCAGAGTAAGATAGGAGAGTTTATTATGATTGTAAAATTGTACATCATCTAGTGTACCATCCATCTCTCTGATCTCATCACGTGTTCACCCTACTTCCTCCTTTACCCCACCCCATCCTTGCAGGTGGGCTCCTGAACTTGTCCTAGCTTGAAGTTCATTCCCTTCACGTCACTCAAATATCACCTTCTCACTGAGGCCTTAACTAGCCACCTATCCAAAACTGAACCTCCACCCATGATACTTCCTACCACACTTAATTTTCTCTTAGGATTTATCATTATCTACCATCCTGTAGATTTTAACCTTTTACCTTGTTTATTTTATATTTCCCACATTTGCAATATAAGCTTCAGAAGGGCAGGGATTTTCATTAATTTGTTTCACAGCTGCATCCACAGTGTCTAGAATAGTACCTAGGACACAGCAGATGTTCAGTAAGTAATTATTGAAATAAAGAATCAAGATAAAATCAAGTTCCATGGAACTTAAAAGCAAGATGTTAATCTGTGAGTCACAAAGGACTAGAAAGCTCTCAGGAACTTTGAAATCTTCCCTTTATGGATTCATAGGTTCTCTTACATGATCTTCTTTTCCTCTTTCTGTGTCACTTATCTCACCAGCTCTGCAGCCTCATTTGCACTGATCCAGTGTGTGATCATTGAGTTGTCATTACCTCAGTTCCAGCAAAGAACTCTACTAGATTCTCTGGACCTCCAAATTTCTGGAGGAGAGAATTTGATTGGCCAACATTGGCATAAGGTGCTCCCAGCCTCTCATGGGCAATTAATCACAACCAAAGGAAAGGGGCCACATAAGGCAAAACAGGGCCACCAGGAGTTCACTGTTAAGGATGTGGGGGAGGGTTTATTTCTAAGATTTCAAGGTATTTTCAAAGCTCACATTTATACCCTTGTTACGATATAAAGATAAGTGGCAAATAAGGACAAGTTTAACAGAAAAGTAAGATGGTTCTCACTACTCTGGCCTTGTTTAAATGAGTAGAACACTCTGTTCTGTGTTATGAGAAAAAATCAAATTCTGTGTAGATACACCCTGTGTGCTTACAGTCCGAAGGAATAATATTTATTACTGGCAACCAATTTTCAATGTCTTGAGAGAGTGTTTTTCAACCTTTTATGTGTATGTCCCTTCTCCTTTAATTTTCAAAACTTCATGGATACCACCCCCATGGTATAGTCATAATTGTATTAGCCATTGAATGGAAAAATAAATGACAAGGAACTATTAAGACTTAAGTAACATTTCAAACAATTTTGTATTTCAGAAATCACAAGAGTAACTATATACAGTTAGAAAATAATAGAGCATCTAAGTATGAGACTTATTTGTTAGCAGACACTGTTTCACAGATCTCTAACAGTGTATCTGCTAGTCCCCAAGGTCCATGATCAATGGGTTGAGAACCATCAATGTTATACCTACTTTATCCAGACTTCAAATGATTTGTTAACCCCTTCATTGAACCAACATACATGTGTATATTTACTCTTTGCTTATCACTAGGATAAGATTCTAGTGATGCACAACATAGATACTCTCTCCACCCATAGTGAACATCCAAGATTTGCCATCATTTGCTAGCACTCTTAGGCCCTTGGAAAATAATAACTGTTTGAGCACTTACTGAATAGCAAGCCCACTATTCACCTCATTTAATTATTCACAAAAATGTTATGATGTGGAAACTATTACATCTCTATTCTGTAGATGAGAAAAGTGGGGTACAGAATTATCCCAATGATTTGGCCACCTTTATAAAGCTCAAGTGATATAGCCCAGACTTAGAGCTACAAGACTTTCGAGGGAAGCAGACAGTTATGCAAAGAGAATGTTAAAATACGGTGCAATAAGCTTTCTAATATAGAATTTGACAATATTTTATGGGAGCTCATAGAAGAGAGGGACAATTTTCCCTGCGATAGGGGCAGGGAAAGCATGACATTTGGAGACCGAAGTGGGTTTGGGCTCAGCCCCTCTACTAACAATTTATATGACCTTCATCAATTATTCAACCACTTAACGCTGGGTTTTTTTTTAATTAGAAAAATAGAAATAACAACGCATATCTTTTCACATTTTGTTTTGGTAAGTACCTGATACTTGATAAAATGTCAAAAACATGCTAGTTACTATGTTTAAGAATTATAGGACCATATATGGAAGTTTTGATGTATGGTATACAATCAATAATTATTATCTTCATTCCTTATTTTTTGTCTTTCCTAATTACCTCTGAATGTGTAGAGAGAGGTAAGAACTGAGTGAAAAGCCTTGTCATCTATTTCAAGAGCATTCATTTCATTTTGGTGTCTCCAGAACAAAGAGCAGTTTTGACTCATTCTGTGTTGTGGCTGTCTTTAGTTCATGGGTCTGAAACAGTCATAAATATCACTTTGGCTGGGTGCCCTGGAGTCATAAGAAGCGAGGGGCTAATTTTAGGTCTTGACTACTCTATTGGCAACAAGAGGCTTAATTGGCAATTAATGTGTGTAAGGCCATTTAGGAATGAATGAATGGGCTGCATGTGGACACCAAGGCTCAGACATTGGGATCAGAGAGAATTTCTCTGGGAATCTGGTGGTAGACCATGTGTTACAGTTCCTGTCTACCCTGCTGAAAGGAGAAGTATATTTTCACAGAACAGGTGAATCATTCTGCCAATTGTGACACTGCCACTGTCCCCAGTGTCATCATTTCTTACTAAAGGCATAATGGGTTGAACCCTGAAATGGGTGTTGAAAAGGCCTGGGTTCCAGGCTCAGCTCTGGTGATTTAATTGGTTCGGGTAATTTAATTAGCATCTCTGGGCTTTGTTTTCTCCCTTCCTAAATGGAGGAAATGTGTATTGGAACATACTTGATCCATGTTAGTGGAAAAGCTTATGGAGTACAGCAACAAATCATGATGTTCATAGGTGGACAACTTTCTACATGTAGAGGACAGGCAGGACCTAGACACATATTTACATTAGCATTTGCTTGTTAATTGATTTTTCTCTCATTTTCTGGTTTTGGTCTCATTTTGGTGAGAAAGAAGGGAAGGGGCTATAAATAAATGGAGATAAGTATAGCTTGGTATGAAAATCTTTTAAATGTTGGGGATAATGAGGAGGAGGGTATAGGATTTGAAGAGAACTGGGGATTTTGCTGATAGTGCTGTTTTGATTTCATCTGTAATTAATTGGTAAATCTTCAAGGGACATAGCTAGGGCTCTGGGCGAGGCATTGTAAGCAGGAAAACAGATCTCTGCCCCTTTCTCTCCTCAAGGGACTCAGATTCTAGCTTGAGAAATGGAACAGAGCTGCCAAGGTAAACAAGTAATATCCTCCATTAGGCACTGTATCCTCAAACCCAGCAAGTGACAGGGACATTGAGTTCAGATGTCAAGACATGGGGTGACAAGGGGAAGAAAGAGTCTTAGTGAAGCACAGCCCTGGAGGAAAGTAAGGATGATTCAGCTTGTCAGTAGATGAGGACAGGGATTCTACTTTCCAAGCTAAGCCAAAGGGCACAATTAGATAACCAAGGCTAGACTGGAAATCTCTTGTTATGAAATAGCAGACAATGAGATGAAAACATGGTTATTAGTCACATTGGGGATGATTTTCAACAGATTAAGAGAAATTCAACTCAAAGTCAATGAGAGTTATTTATGCTTGTGGCTAAGGTGGGATTAGCCCTGAGTGGGAAGCAACCAATGACGTGGCCTTCAGCACTAACTCTCCCCAACCCACCCTCCTCTTTGCTCTCCACTTCCACCTAGACGAGGCTGATAAACATGGCCAGAGCCTGCCTTTAGGACAATGTGAAGGTAGGTCACTTACTGCTGGCCCTTCTACCAAGCCCACCAGGTTTGTAGTGGCCTTACACTGCCTGGGGGCCCCACAGGGCACTGCCCACACCCCTGTGCTTTCTCACCAGTTGAACTCCAACCAAATTCATCTGTCCTGAAGCTTCCACTTGGTCTCAAACTTGCCTTCCTAAGACTCTAGTTAGATTGATAAAATGATTCAGTTAATGGCTAGTAATGAATTCAAAAGTGAAATCAAGGAAACAATCCCATTTACCATCTCATCAAAAAGAATAAACTACCTAAGAATAAACCTACCTACGGAAGCAAAAGACCTATACTCAGAAAACAATAAGATACTGATGAAAGAAATCAAAGATGACATAAACAGATGGAGAGATATACCATGTTCTTGGATTAGAAGAGTCAATATTGTGAAAATGACTATACTACCCAAAGCAATCTACAGATTCAATGAAATCCCTATCAAATTACCAATGGCATTTTTCACAGAAGTAGAACAAAAAAATTTTACAATTTGTATGGAAAGACAAAAGACCACAAATAGCCAAAGTAATCTTGAGAAAGAAGAATGGAGCTGGAGGAATCAGGCTTCCTGAATTCAGATTATACTGTGAAGCTACAGTCATTAAGCAGTATGGTACTGGCACAAAAACAGAAATATAGATTAACGGAACAGGATAGAAAGCCCAGAGATAAACCCATGCACCTATGGTCACCTAATCTATGACAAAGGAGGCAAGAATATACAATGGAGAAAAGGCAGTCTCTTCAATAAGTGGTGCTGGGAAAACTGAACAACTACATGTTAAAAAATGAAATTAGAACACTCCCTAACACCATACACAAAAATAAACTCAAAATGGACTAAAGACCTAAATGTAAGGCCAGATACTATAAAACTCTTAGAGGAAAACATACTCTTTGACTGATATACTCAGTCAGAATAGTCAGAAAGAGACAGAATACTCTTTGACATAAATCACAGCAAGATATTTTTGACCCACCTCCTAGAGTAATGACAACAAAACCAATAATAAACAAATGGGACCTAATGAAACTTAAAAGCTTTTGTACAGCAAGGGAAACCATAAACAAAATGAAAAGATAACCCTCAGAACGGGAGAAAATATTTGCAAACAAAGCAACCGACAAGGGATTAATCTCCAAAACATACAAAGAGCTCATGCAACTCAATATCAAAAAAATAAACAACCCAATCAAAAAATGGGTGGAAGATCTAAATAGACATTTCTCCAAAGAAGACATACAGATGGCTAAAAAGCACATGAAAAGATGTTCACATCACTAATTATTAGAGAAATGCAAATCCAAACTACAATGAGGTATCACCTCACACCAGTCAGAAAATCTACAAACAATAAATGCTGGAGAGGGTGTGGAGAAAAGGGAACCCTCCTGCACTCTTGGTGGAAATGTAAGTTGGTACAGCCACTATGGAGAACAGTATGGAGGTTCCTTAAAAAACTAAAAATAGAGCTACCATATGATCCAGCAATCCCACTCCTGGGCATATATCCAGAGAAAACCATAATTCAAAAAGATACATGCACCCCAGTGTTCACTGCAGCACTATTTACTATAGCCAAGACATGGAAGCAACCTAAATGTCCATCAACAGAGGAATGGATAAAGAAGACGTGGTACATATATACAATGGAATATTACTCATCCACAAAAAAGAACAAAATAATGCCATTTGCAGCAACATGGATGAACCTAGAGATTGTCATACTGAGTGAAGTAAGTCAGATAGGAAATACAAATATCATATGATATTGCTTACATATGGAATCTAAAAAAAAAGGTACAAATGAACTTGTCTACACAACAGAAATAGAGTTACAAATGTTGAAAACAAACTTATGGTTACCAGTGGGGGAGGGAGGGGAGGGAAAAATTGGGAGATTGGGATTGACATATACACACTACTATATATAAAATAGATAACTAATAAGGACCTACTGTATAGCACAGGGAACTCTACTCAATACTCTGTAATAGCCTATATGGGAACAGAATCTAAAAAACAGTGGGTATATGTATAACTGATTCACTTTGCTGTACACCTGAAACTAACACAAAGGTATAAATCAATTATACTGCAGGGCGGGGGTCCCCAACACGTGGGCCGTGGACCACTACCGGTCCACAGCCTGTTAGGAACCAGGCCGCACAGCAGGAGTTGAGCGGCAGGCCAGCGAGCAAAGCTGCATCTGCCGCTCTCCATCACTCGCATTACCACCTGAACCGTCCCCCTCCCCGCCCCTTCGGTCCATGGAATAATTGTCTTCCATGAAACCGGTCCCTGGTGCCAAAAATGTTGGGGACTGCTGCTCCAGGGGACTTCCCTTGTGGTCCACTGGATAAGACTCCGCGCTTCCACTGCAGGGGGCCTGGGTTCTATCCCTGGTCAGGGAACTAAGATCCCGCATGCCTCGCAGCTCTACCAAAAACAAAACAAAGCAAAACAACAACAACAAAACCCTATACTCCAATAAAAATTAGAAAACAATAAAATAAAGTTTAAAGAAACAACAATAATAAAAAAAAAGTGAGTGTTAGACCTCCCACACATTTAGACATTAGATGTCAGTTTTGATTCCGGTCACTGGAAGTAGTTCCTTTGCACAAATCCAAAGGGGTGATCCTAATAGTGAGAAATGCCAGACAGGGCAGGGGAAATAAGAGAAGGTACCGACTTTGAGTTCACCTGCAGCTGATCACAACTGGCACTCTCCTCATGCTGTACCCTCAGCTGGGAAATCTTTCCCACACCTGCCTCCCTATTAAAAACACTACCCTTTTTCAAAGGTCAACTAAAATGTCACCACCCTGAAATGCCTTCCCCAACCCTGCTTCATAAGCGTAACACCTAATATTAACTGACTGCTTGTTCCTCAGATCATCTTCCAGAAAACCGTTCTCTTATCTCCAATTTACAAATGAGGAAATCAAGGTTTAGAGTAGTCAAAGACTTATTCAAAGTTACAGAACTAATAAGTGGTTAGAAACATGGGGTCAAAATGCTTAATGCAACCAGCTAATCCATTCAAATTTTATTTATTCCTCCTCTGTGCCCCTGTAAGCATGTTGTTTGTATTTTTATTAAAATAAAAACTATCACAGTCTACTCTGTACTATGGTAAAGTGTATACTCCACAGTCAGCCTCAATAAATTATGAACTCCTTGAGTTTAAGTGCCATAACTTATTCATCATTTTATCACCCATAGCACCTGGTGAGTGCCTGATGAAAAGAATATGCTTAATAAATTTTATTCGAATTACAGAAAACAAATGAAGAGAAAGTGTGACAAAAATGTCCTTATAGTTATTTTTGCTTATATTTTTCCACTTTTACCTGATATATGTGTGTGTGTGTGTGTGTGTGAGTGTGTGTGCATGTGAAGTTCAAGGAAAATGTCAGCCTAAATTCACGTTGAATGCCTATGATTTTGCCTCCTGTGAATGGTGTGGAGGTGGCAAATATAGCAGAAGTGGGTACAGGAAGCCACTGCTATCATTTTATAGAGGAAAAACCCCACCAAATATCTATCGGCTATATCCATAGAACTCCCAGATAACAAAGTCAATGAAATTTCTAATGTGCATCCCTAACAGAATCCCCTGCACATTTATTATTTGGTATAAATTGTAAGGTGATTTTTTTTTTTTTAGCTTTCTCTCCCCCGGCTTCAGCTTTGAGATAAAAAAGCTTTCATCCCTGGCTCTAGTAGCTCTCAGCAAGCTGTAGGGATTTTAGAGGAATTTTAGCTTCCCTTTCCTTTTCTTTAGTGGTAAGCACTAGACAGATATATTTTTCATGATGGAAACACATCCTGATCCAGGATCAAGAGAGTGGTGCCCTTCTTCAAAACTCAGTGAAGGAAAATAATCTTGAAAGGATGTCTCAAGCCTTTCCTTGGTCCCAACTGCCAATCCAGACAGACATTCACTGTCTGAGATCAAACCCTGAGCCAGACACCATTTGGCAGCCTCTTGGCTGGATGCTAAGTTTATTCCACAACATCCTCAGCTGGAAAATTGTTCTGAATCAGTTTCTAAAAGTATAATGGCCCCACTTCCACCAGGAGTTCTCTGACTCATCTCTCTTAAAAAGTATAGCAATATGCTTAGCACACTGTAGGTTTTCAGATCAGTTGTGGCCACACTTTATTTCTTTTAAGCAGGTAAACAATGCACCAAATGTATGTCACCTTCCAGAGAAGCAAAACGGAGGCAAAATCAATTTTTTATTACTACTCACTCTGCCTCTGTCCAATTCAGGACCCACGCATCCTTGACTCCTATGTATCCCAGGCTAATAAGCAACAGGGAGATCGTTTAGTGCACAGGATCTAAGGTAAAACAACTTGGATAAAGTCCTAGCTCTGCAGTGCAGTAACTCAATAACATTAGACAGTTTCCTGACCTGAGTCTAGTTTTATAAAATGGGTACACAATAGTGCCTGCCTCATGCAGTGGTTGTGGGGATTAAAAGCAGTGATGCCAAAGAAGATATACAGATGGCCAACAAACACATGAAAGAATGCTCACCATCATTAATCACTAGAGAAATGCAAATCAAAACTACAATGAGATATCATCTCACACCAGTCAGAATGGCCATCATCAAAAAATCTACAAACAATAAATGCTGGAGAGGGTGTGGAGAAAAGGGAATCCTCTTGTACTGTTGGTGGGAATGTAAATTGATACAGCCACTATGGAGAACAGTATGGAGGTTCCTTAAAAAACTAAAAATAGAACTACCATATGACCAAGCAATCCCACTACTGGGCATATACCCTGAGAAAACCATAATTCAAAAAGAGTCATGTACCACAATGTTCATTGCAGCTCTATTTACAATAACCAGGACATGGAAGCAACCTAAGTGTCCATCAACAGATGAATGGATAAAGAAGATGTGGCACATATATACAATGGAATATTACTCAACCATAAAAAGGAACGAAACTGAGTTATGTGTAGTGAGGTGGATGGACCTAGAGGCTGTCATACAGAGTGAAGTAAGTCAGAAAGAGAAAAACAAACACCGTATGCTAACACATATATGTGGAATCTAAAAAAAAAAAAAATGGGCAGAAGAACCTAGGGGCAAGATGGGAATAAAGATGCAGACCTAGTAGAGAATGGACTTGAGTATACGAGGAGGGGGAAGGGTAAGCTGGGAAAAAGTGAGAGAATGGCGTGGACATATTTACACTACCAAATATAAAATAGATAGCTAGTGGGAAGCAATCGCATAGCATGGGGAGATCAGTCGGGTGCTTTGTTACCACCTAGAGAGGTGGGATAAGGAGGGTGGGAGGGAGGGAGATGCAAGAGGGAAGAGATATGGGGACATATGTATATGTATAACTGATTCACTTTGTTATAAAGCAGAAACTGACACACCATTGTAAAGCAATTATACTCTAATAAAGATGTTTAAAAAAAAAAAAAAAGATGGCCCTCACCAAGACAAAAAAAATAAAAAAATAAAAATTAAAAATAAAACAAAATAAAAGCAATGAGGACAATAAAGCATTTAGCATAATACTTGTTATATAAGTTTGAGTTGTCTCATAGTGCTCTTTTTTTTTTTATTGGAGTATAATTGCTTTACAATGTTGTGTTAGTCTCTGCTGTACAATGAAGTGAATCAGCTATATGTATACATATATCCCCTCCCTCTTGGACCTCCCTCCCACCCCCTACCCCCATCCCAGCCATCTAGGTCATCACAGAGCACTGAGTTGAGCTTCCTGTGCTTTATAGAAGGTTCCCGCTAGCTATCTATTTTACACCTGGTAGGGTATATATGTCAGTCCTAATCTCCCATTTTGCCCCACCCTCCTCTTCTCCCCCATTATAATAATCAAGTTTTTCCCACCACTATGTCAAAGTGAAAAGGCAGAATGGGCTGGATTCAAGTCCTCATTTTACTGCGTAACAGATGTGTGGGCTCAGGCAAGTTCGCTAATATCTCAGTTTCTCATCTTCTCATCTCTAAAACTAGGCTAATAATAATAACTACTTTGTTGCTCAGTTGTAAGCATTAGGTACTAATGCAAGTAAAACCCTTAGCACAGAGTCTGACTACAGTAATGCCCTTAATAAATATTATCATTAAAATTTATTAATAGGAATAGGAGTATTATTATTATTGCTATTGTTATTATCAGTCAATTGTATGCTTTTGGAACAAGAACAGACTTCTCTGGAGCATCTTTGTCTGGCTTTCCTTAACCATCCAAGTGGTTTCAGCCAATCCTGATGCTGAGCTCCTAAAGCAACAGATGAGGTGACATTATTTTACCACTGGGAAAAAGATGCCACTGTGTCAGCAGAGTGGTCAGCCATGTGGCTGAGAAGAATATTTTCATGGAAATTCATAACTGTGCTTCTCAGTCTTGACTTGTTCTCCCTCCTCCCTTCCTCTTTCTCTCTCTCTCACTCACTGGGTACATAGGTATTCATTATTAATAATAGGAACTTTGATCCTAGGTTTGAACAATCCCCATTTATCTTTCCTTCCAAGAGTGTTTAGTTTCTCTCCCTAACTGAGTCGTGTTGGCAAGAACAGACCCTCTACTCTGACTACAGCCCTGTGGTAGGCGTCTCTTGTTTGTTACATACCACTTAGAGAGAAAAGAGACATTTGTACTCAGTCACTCTGCTCGCTCATATTCTGTTTGCTCCTCAACAAGCAAATGTCTTATAACCCTCACTCCCAATGTGCGCACCCACGTATAATCCTCTTTTCTCAAATACCCTCTTTCCTGGAAGCTGTGACAATATGTTCTTCTGCTTTAGCTCCTGCCTCTTTGGCGGTTCCTTCTCAGTCTCTTTTGTGGGCTCCTGTTTCTCATCCTTATGAGAGATCCTCAAAGTTCTACTTTTTTCTTCACGAATGTACGCCTCCTCCACGGTTCCTGGTCTCCATGAATAGGTCCACCCATTTCCTCATGCCAGTAATCTGGACTGCATCCTTAAAGTCTTATTCTTCTTAATCAAAAATGACCCCTCCCCCCACCAAAAAAACACTTAAGTTCCATTGACTTTACAGTCTTATCATTTCTTGACTCCATATACATTTCTTTTCCCTATTTCTATTATACTTGTTTGGGCCACCATATCACTTACTTGAATTACTGCAATAGCTTCTTTATTTGTCCTGCTATTGCTAAACTTGTTCCGCATCCTTCAAATTCATCCTCCATACTGTAGCTAAGGTGATCTTCCTAGAATTTACATGTGATCATGACAGCAACACTTAAGACCTATCAATGCTTGCCCTACCTCTCTAACCTTGATCTATCTCCAACCAACCTCCATGCTCTCGCCATAACGATGATGTCAAGATCCCAGCATACATCTAGGATCTCCTGTTTCCATACATGCTATTTGCTCTTCTTTAAAAATCTCCTTTTCCTCACTTTCACACACAACATAACTAATTTCTCATTCTGTAAGTTTTGGCGCAGAAGTTGCTTCCTCCAGAAAACGTAACCCATACATCCAAGTTTGGATATGGTAACTCTCCTATGTGCTCACTGCCTTGTCCCAGGAGAGATCCATCGACATTGTAATTGCCGACTTTGTGTTCTTCACTATATGATTATTCATGACCAACAGGCAGAGAGGACCTGTATCATTCATATTCATATATGTGTCCCCAGCAGTGTCATTGGTTCCTGCTCAGTGATGGAGGGAAAGAGGGAAGGAAGAAAGGGAAATGGTAGAAGAAACCTAATTTGACCTCACGAATAATGAAGGGAAGGATGCTGTTACAACTTCTCAGCACAGAATATCTCCAAAGAAATAACTTATTGGTATCTAAGTGAGTTTTTATGCCTGGAAATTCACTGCTGTTTGGTCTGCTTTATCATGCCCATGTTTTACTTTTTGTTTCCTTCCTGTGTTTAATTGCCTACTGACTTCTTTACTCCAAACAAGTAAGTCGATTTGCAGTTGAATAAAGTTGAAATTTCAAGCATACCTGTAAACAACATTAAATGCCTTTCTGTTTATAGAAAATAACACAAACTTTTCCCCCTCACATTTTTTGTATTTTTTGATGCTTTACTCAACACAACAGCACTGTCCAAACTCTGAACCACATGTTCCAATTATCCTGTGCTTGCATCTCAAAAAGCACTAACGTCTACCTGTTAAGTTGCAATTATATCCTAGCAGCATAAGTGTCTTAACTTTGAATCACTGTTTTTTCAGTCCCTAATTAGAAAATTGAAGGAAAGAAAAAAAAAAACACATAACACAAAGCTGACAACAAAATGAACTCGAATTCAGGCAGCCTCCAGAAGTTACAGATCATCATCAAAAAGATGATCATTGACCCAAGTTAGTTACTTCAGTGTGTTTAATTGAAAAAGAGGTTATGGCTAATAATGACAATTCTGATGATGACAATGATGGTGATAACATTAATGACAAGGAAAATCCATATTTTGTAAACTCCTAGAGTATACCAGGAGGGTTGATAAGCCTTTTTACATAGATCATTTTATCACATTATTATGATAAGCCCAAAGGAGACGTACTATTAGTATTATTATCATTTCTATCTTACAGGTGAGAAAACTGAGGCTTAAATTGTTAACTAATTTGCCAAAGATCCTGTAGCTAATTGATGGGTAGGCCAGATTTCAAATTCAGGCTATTAAACACAAAAGACCTTATGTTTAACCTCAGGCCAAGGAAATTCTATCAGTGTGAGCTTAATACTGGTGAAGCCTTAGCATTGTCTATTAGGTTTGCAGGGTTTAGCAGGCAGTATTACTTATTTCCTATTTTGGTATTTTGTTCACTATTAGGATACATTATGAGACTTCAGCACTAGGTTGGATCTGGGGAAGAAATTAGCAGTTTCCACTCATTGCCTTTCTTACTTCAAAAAATTAGAACTCTTCATTTAAAAACTCAAACATAGTCTTTTTCAAAAGTATCTTTTTAGGTGCCCTGTATAACACATGATAAACATTAAGTGAGACTTTTGAAATATAAATAATTAGGTATAATTTAGTTTTACCTATAAATTCTTAATCTGTATTAGCAAAGTCAGAATTTCTCATCAGTCTTCTACAAATTATATAACCTCTTTATGCCTCCATATTCTGATTTGTATAATAACATTATTAAACTCATTGGGTTATTATGAATGTTTAAGATATAATTTAAGTAAAGCACAGTGCCTGGAATATAGTAGGTACTCAGTAAAAGCCAATTGTTGTTATCATTAGAGTTTACAGACTAGAAACTCCTTTTACAATTGACTCTACATAGACTCACTCTATAAATTGGTTTCAAAGCTAGAAAGCAGCTTGTTGATAAAATTCCTTTTGACGGCTTATCGTATATCTCAATGAACCACAGCCAAACTGTTTCCTTAGAAGATTTGTAAGTTTAAGTAAAGGGTAAGTCTGGCTTTGCTTTCCTAGTTTCTAATTAACTATAAAGGTCTACTTTTCCTGTTGCCTGCCTTGCTCATTCACCCACGTGGCAGAGAACAGAAAGCTACAAGTAGATACGTTTCTACAGCAGCAGCATGAATTCCATGACAATTTTTTAAACTGGGTTTCTCATTCTTTTCTTTTCTTTTTTTCATGGCTTTTCTGCCATAGGGTACATGTCGATTTTCTATGCTTAGTGTGTATAGGACACAAATGCACACACACAGATACATAAGCATGGCTTTTGCCTATTTGGATGCTGTGTGCGAGCCAGAGTATGTCCAGACTTCAACCTAGCTGGGTCCCAGCTTCAACTGTTTTCATCAGAAATTTTAATCTACAACTCTGGACTTCGCTAGGTGATGCTTGGCTTCCTTGTCTCTCTGTCTCTACATAGATATGGGATGGTTACAAAAAGTCAGAAGCGCTGGCAGAGGTGGTAACACTCACCGACATTCTTCTTCCAGTTAGGCAGGTTCTGTCACTATTTCTGGACGGTGTGCTGAAAGAGGAGGTGACATGTATCACTACCAGGCTGACCCCATGGAAGCTCATGTTCAAACCTTCCCAGCATTGTTCTACCTGCAACATTGACAAAAGAGCCCATAAGTCCTGGATGGTGCCGCTCCTAGATGGAATGTTTAATCCAACTGGATACTTGCGTTACCACATGGAGAGCTGCTTGCAACTACAGTGGACTTGGTGTGCAAGATAAATACAGAAATAAATCTTTGATACGTTTATCTAGTGATTTGGGGGATTTTGTTGCCGTGACATAAACCTATCTTCTCCTAACTAAAATGAAGAATATCAGCCTTATAGTTTACAAATCCTGGAGCAAGAGAATGTTTCTCCCAATAGTCTTGTCAATGTCTTGGATAGGATTCTTTTTTTTTTTTTTTTTTTTTTTTAGTAGAGAAAGAATACAGTTTTATTACTGAATGGGCATTAAACCAGAGTGTGATACACATCACAGACAATCTACTAAGAGATCGCAAAGACAGAAAGAAAGCTCCCCCTTTTATAAAGTCAAGCAGATACAACCCATTACATACATGTTTTCAAGGTAAACAGTAACTAATCCTCAGGTCAGAGGACTTGATAGCACCATCTGTCACATAGTTCACCCTAAATTTTCCTGGTAATTGAGGCGACCATCTATGTTAGCTAATTGGCTTTATCCAGAGGAAAAACAAATTCTTATGCCTTTATGACAGAAGGTGGTTTTTACAGCTTGGAGTTCAGTGTCCATTGACATTGGATAGGATTCTTATAGTCCCGTTTGAGTCAAATGACCATTCCTGAACCATCACTGTGCCCACTGTGATTAACCTAACTGGCTAGTCCTATCCCATGTCATGCCCTATACCCTAGATGGAGAAGAAAGGAGCAGAATATACCCAACATCATCATCTGGACTGAAAATGACCACTAGGGAATGATGGAGGAATGGTTCTCCAAAGTACACTGTGTTTATACAGTGGGATGTTGATAGCTTCTGAGACTCATCTCTTGCTGACATGTAGTCATCTTGCCCTAATAACTGTTGTTGAGAGAAGTCACATTTGCTTCTCTCAAGTGCTTAAGTGGCAATTTGGCTTTTTACTTCTGTTGTCATCACTTTACTAAGAAAGTGAACCCACATGGTTGGGAGTAGAGAAAGCTGTGAAAACCTAAGAATTAGACCTAATCTTTTATTTCCTTCTATCAGCTCTATGCAATGTCTCCCCTCCAATTCAATTCAACAAACCCATATAGAAATGCTGAGGAGGATGCAAGCCAGTGGGACAGAGTACGGGGACAATCTGCTTAGTCTAAGTGGGAACCTGGAACAAGGAGTAGTTCTGATTTTCAAAAGCAGGAAAAACTGAAAGGAAAAAGCAGCAATCAGAATGGGCCTGGAATGATTATGAGGATGCCTATAGTTAGAAAATAAATGAAATGGCATTCCAACCTCAGAGACCAGCATGAAGAAAGAAGTGAAAGTTTGTGTGGTCACTGGGATGATGAGGTATGGAGTCAACAGGCATGGTCCTAGCAGGAAACAAATGATAGGCTTGTTACAAAGCAAAATTCAACCAAGTAAACTTAAGATTTAATTGACTTTATTCAACGATTCAAGAATCGGGCAGGATCCAATCCAGCAAATTGAAACGATCTCTAAGGAGTTACGCAAAATCAAAGGCTTTTATAGACAGAAGGGGGTAGAGCCAAGGAATAAGGAGATTACTTCATCTTTCTTTGGGGGGTGGAAGGGGTGTCTTAGGTAGGTTACCTCAATACTGCTGACCAGGAAACTCCAGACTGACTGGGTAAGACTACATTTCTGGTAGAAGTTGAAATTTGCAATTAGGTTAGGTATTAAGTATTGGTTTGCTGATGTGGGGCTCAGCACAAGTGTCTTCATTTGGGGCCTATTGTTTCTTTTAACAGGCTAAAAAGAATGACTAAAGAGAGTCTAATGGGGACTTTTGCAATGTATTTGGAAGGGTTACATGAAATTGTGGAACACGCCATGGCAGCAATAGCAGGAAGCAGTTAAGACAGGAAGAGGCAAGGGGAACAAAACCTAAAGATATGTATAGCTGTAGAAGAAGGCCACCTGACAGGAGTTTTGGCCTTTCATAGAGAAATGATCCCATTGCCAGCACAGCCTGGCAAAGAGAGACAGCTCAGGGAATAATGACCCCAGCCTCCTGTACTCTGACTCTGATATTTCTCTGCTGTCTCCCATTGGCCAAACCCAGTGGGAAGCTCAGCTGGGATCCTCTGTGGAGATGAGCTTCCTGAGTCCCGGAGCAGGATAGACAAGATGGAGATGTGCAGGGATGAGAGCGAATCGCAGCACAGATGAAGAGAAGGGTGGAGTTAGAGATGAGCCTGGAAAGGTAGTTTGCAGCAAGAAAACAGAAGGGGGCAACCTGACTATTATGAAAAAGAGGCATCCTAGATTTTGATCACTCTGGAAAAAGTACAAGATATAGATGGCACACAGTATTTCTGGAAAGCTCTCTTATATGACTATTCTCTCAAATATTACCAATTGTTACACGTTAAAAAAAGACCCTGAAGTCAGATAATCTGGGGCAACATTAACACAAGTTAATTAGGTATTATAAGAAAGAGTTTCTTAAGTCTTTTAATACACTAGTGTACACTGTGAATGTGAAAAAGTGAAATATAATAATGTAGTATTTCCAAAATACATTTAACCATTAAACTTTTTAAAATAGAACATCTCTTGGTAATACCTAGAGCTCAGTAGTGCCAACTGAGAAATTACAACTTGGCATAAACTTGCTTACTCTGTTGTGCTTTATGATATATTTTATACTTAACTATCTTTTCAGTTATTTGAGGACAGGAAGGTGCCTTCTAAACCTTTTCAATCTGAAGCACTTTGCCTATTGCTAGGGGGTTGGAGATGGTGAGTAGAGAAGAGACCTCTATCTGAAAATGATTAAAGAGTCAAAGTAGAGAACTGAGACATGCAGGTAAGTCTGTAGTGTACGTAGTAGAGTCATGGAAGAACAGTGGTTGTGGAGGTGCATGGTACTTTTCAAAAGAGCAAGCCACCCGGAGGAATACATTTGGGAATTAAAGTTGTACAGACCTTCAAAACGGTACGGTAGCCACACAGGGAGGAATTGTGGCCAGTTTGCCAAATCTGTAAGCATTTCAATGGGACAGAGAACAAAAACATCCATGAAGATGAATAAAATTCATCCCCCCAAAAGAATGTCCCTTCTTAAGTCCCAGGCTCCTTCACCCATGTTCATTTGTTTTTTATTCTAAATGTACATAAGTTGAGTGTTGTGCTTAGGATCGATTTCCTGGAAAGCCACTTTAACTAGTGGAGATTTGATAATCATGTTCTTTACTCAATGATTCAATGAAAAAAAGTATGTACGAAGTACCTACTATTTACACAGAATCATGTTGTCTAATCCCGTCCCCCATATTCTGGAAATGAAAAGAGTAAAACAGAGTCTGCAGAATGCCAGAAAAGTTTTCAAATGAATGAACCAGGAAGGCAGACAGGAGAGACACTTTTTGGAATACATATAGTTAGAACAGGACATACATATCTTGTCTGCCTATGTCCCATGTGCAATGCACAGACAGTGTACACACAGCCAGTCAATGTCTGTCCTCTCACCACTTAGCCTGTTCCAACCCCAGCTTAGGGAACCTGCTGTAGCCAATCAACAGCTTATCTGAAAGAGTCTGGGGGGTTCTAGAACTGCCATTCCAAGGGCTAAATGAGAATGCATTTGGATTACTGGAAAGAGTAACCTTGGGTTTGAAGGAAAATTCTGTAATTTTCCGGGGGTGGGGGGATGGGGAGGATATTGCCTGGTGAGTATGCAAATTTAAAAAATCATGCCAATTTCACTAGAATTGCTTAGAACCTCAACTCTGGTGAACTGCGGATGAGAGTATTTTACACTGTTAACAGGACAGGGGGCTTCTTTAGAAACTGCGCTGACCTTGAGATGACTGAAAATTTGGAGTAAAAGTCTTGATGCAGTCATCAAATTGGATTCAAATGAAAAGTCTAATGTGGGGCCACTTTAATATCACACAAAGAACTCGTCCCTGGATTCGGGGAAATAAAAGCAGGGGGCACGTGTTAGACTCAGCAAAAGCCAGGGGTATAAGGGGTGGGGGGTGGAAAGGAGAGTGTTTTGTTCTCATTGTATTTGTTTTTCTCCTTAATAGAGAAGAGAAGGTGGATGGCTTGATGTCTGAGATAACGCAGTGTTTCCTCAATTCAGAGATGGTCATTTGTTCCTGTTTCAAGTTTGAACATCTTAAAAATTCAGGGTGAAATCTTATATCTTCTATAAGCTATGGAAGGTCACAAAGTGGTGGCTGTCATTGCCTGGGCATGGACAAACCTGGTTGTAATTCCTTATGACATGACTAGACCCCTTGACGTTTCAGTCAAGAAGCTGTTTAAGGATCTTTTGGGAAGGAATATATTGTTGTTGGCTTTCCAACAAACGGTTATTGTCTAAAAACCTTCCATTGTCAATTGCTAGTAATGCACCAGCGCCATAATTTACTGATTAGGTATTAGCAGCAAAGAAAAACCTGGAAGACAATAATGGAGCACTGTTGATTAACACATTTAATGGCACAAAGAAGATATTGTGGAGAAAAAAATATGGATGTTGATGACTCTGAGTCAAAGAGTGATTCCTGGAGACTGACATAAAGCTGCAGAAAAAATGGACAAAATTGTACAATGAGCTAATTTTGCTATTGTTATTTGAAAGGTTTCAGGAAAAACTTGTTGATATCTAGAGAAGAAGAAATGTGTCTGAAGTGTACACTGTTTAATGTTTTTGATAAAAAATGGGAAATTCAGCTTTTTAAGGCTATCTTACTGGCAATTTTAAGCTGTAGACCTGTTGAGAAACAATTTTATGTGTTTAGTTATTTCCTCAGTGAATAGGTCAGCAATCTATTATTTGTTGCATGTCTCTTAGGGTAGCATGATCTGAATAATTAAGTCTTTACATAATAGAAAAGTAAAAACCTTTAAATCTATAGCTGACCCATGGGAACACTAATTTAAAATGTATAAAATGTCCCTGCCTTAGTTAAGAGTTTAAATGGATCATAATTTCACTTTTCATCGATGATTGCATCATTACCCACATAAATTCTTGTATATCCATGAGGAAATTGCTACTCTTCTCCAGTCCTTGGTTTCCTCATCTGTGCAATAAGGAAGGAAAGGGTTAACTGGGCAATTTTAAGGTCATTTTATGCCTTGAATGCTTATGCTTTTCTTGTATTAAAATCATTAACATTTTAGGCTGAGACTGGGTCATTGATCTTCTCTATCTATGTGAAAACTCCAACCTAGAGTGTATTTCTAGGTGCAGTGGAAAGAACAGCACAGCTAGATCCGGTATCTATGTGACCTAGGCCAATTACCAGTTCTGGGCCAGTTTCCTCATCTGTAAGAGGAGGAACCATACGAAGGGTCCATGAAGCTCTGCTATGATTTTTACAAAACATAAGTTTAAGCACACAGAGGTTGGTGGAAAATTGGAGACAGACTCTCAGGATTTTTGGTTTACTCTTGTGGAAAATAACTCTAAAGTCAAATCTCAACTTATTTTCTAAGCAAACTTCAATTGTGGGATACACAGAGAGAGTAAAATTTCTGCCGTTGTATTCTCTGCTGCCCTTTCAATGGCTGTCCTCTTAGACTTCTCCTATTGTCTGCATCAATGAACTCATCCATTAGTAAATATACACCACGTGCCTATTTTATGCAAGGCATAATTTTAGGAGTTGGCTTTCCTAGCCTAAAGGGACCCAATCTGATCAATCTATTCAAACTAAGGTTAGGGACTCCTAGGAATCTTTGCTGGTTACTCTCTGTAGGGAAACAATTAAAAACACAGATGACCGTGCTGGTAGTCTGAACTCTGCTCCCTCGGTGATTAACAATCCAATTAAAAATGCTAGTTTAGTACTTAGTACAGAATTACTTGCAGGTGCAAGTATTTGTGAAGATAATTATAAGCTGGATCAGTTTTTGCCTCCTCAGGAGTAATCATATATTTGTGCTTTTCAGTTTCTCTTGTGGGACCACTGGGGGCACAAAAATGTTACTTAAATTCCCAGGATACTTGAAGCCAACAAACAAAATGATTTTTAAAAAATACAACACCCAAACTTTCTACTGTTTTCAGATCAAAGGAATATTTAGAAACTTCCTACTGATTATCATTTTGGCACTTTTGATTTCTTCTTCTCCAACCATATAAATATTCTAAGTTATATAACCCCATAAATACGATATTTCTACTTCCACTTTTGAGTTTAATCACTTAGCATTCATGTGGCACATAGGATTTGTAAATCGCTTCATAATAATTAACTTGTTGAAGAAAAACACAGATGGATATCTTGGTATTCAAATTATATTGAACCCTGGTATTTCCTTTAAATGTGTATAAATATATATACCTATAACACCTATTATTTCCAAAATGTTTTATAATTATGAAAATTACAGTGATTTTTTTCAATCTGACTTTCTGTTTCTGTATTCCAAAACTCTTACCATTCTACTCTTCCAATTTTGGTGTATTTTGGCAAATAAAAAAATAATTCCTATTTATAAATATCTTAGCATCATGGAGATTGGTCTAAAGGCATTTTGATACAACTTTCCACCAAGGGGTTTAGACTTATCTGGCATTTAAGAAGACTCTCTTGAACAAATAAGAATAAGCCCATTATTATTCCTAATGCTTTATTCCATTTTTACATTGCTTTATGTTCCTGTGGGTTCTCTTTCCACATCTCTGAACCAGGCATTCCTGAACAGTAATAATGTTATATCTCCATCTGTGTCTGCCCCCTTCATCCTCCCTCTCCTTTAAATACAGATATCAGGGTAACTATTGTAAATCTCATAAAATTAAGTCAGTGACATTACAAATCTAATGATATGAGAGCTTAGCTTAGAACAATAGAAAATAAATACCATTTTATGTTTGTTCAGTAGACATGTATAGTAGAACATGTACATACAAAAATGTTCATTAAAAGACAAAAATCATTTTAAAATAAGGCAAAAATTAGTGATATGGATTATATATTTCAAAATAAAACTGGGACATCTGATCCACCCCCCAAAAATGGTTTGAGAGAGAAAAAAGCGAAAGAGAACATGAAATAATAACATTATAAATAATAAAGAAAGTATGACTGCAGATACATAAGCTATTTGAAAAATTATAGGTAAATACTGAATGATATTTTATAGTCTAGAAAATCTAGAGAATATATTGCAATAGTAGAACCTGAATGGATAAATGTAGAGATATCATAGAGATAGTTATAATTTTAGCAACCTCCATCAAAAGGAACTAGGTGCATTTTGTTTTACTAGAGATTTGCAACACCCACCATAGGATGACCTGATTTTTGTATTATTTAAAATTATATCAATAGTAACTGAGTAAAATTCAGAAAGCATTTCAGTCAGAAATAAGCCTGAAAACAAACATATGACCATAGTAACATATGAATCCCTTTTAAGAAAAGTAAGTCTTACAGACCCATATTTTGATTTACATATTACTTATATATGTACAAACTAAAAGTAGGTTAAAATTCCACATTAGTTATAGCTGTACTTTAAACCCTAAAACAAATGCACACAAATTAGATGCATACTTATAAAAAATGATAGAATACAGAATATATTTCTAGCCATCCAACGTCAACCATTACATTAAGCTAAATAAGTTGTATAGGATTTGATAGAGGAAAGGCCTATTTTTCTATTTTTAAGTGTCTAAGCTTAATAAAACTGATAATGAGTATGCCTGGTCATATACATATTTTTTAAAAGAATTACTAGTAAGTTCAAGGTTTGGTTTACTAGTTACAAATCATCAGAACTCAATTTTTCAAAAATCCTGCTAATGAGCAATCTTGCACTCTTCAAACACCAATTTTAATCAGGTGCCATACAACAAATCTGCAGATACGCCAAGTTCACTTGAAAATAAATTAGCATTGTGGTACTTTGAAAGCAGGCATTAAAAGGCTATTTTCCTTTTATTGCTGGAATAGGGGTAGATAAAATCTTCATTACTTATTTATAACTTCATTTATTTTTACAAATTAATATACTGAGGCAAAGTCTACATTTGTGCTTCTCATTTCTGGTTGCATTTTAGAAACATTTGTAAAGATTTAAAAAAAAAAATTACTGATGTCCAAGCCCCAACTTTATGGATTCTGATTTACTTAATCTAGAGTTAGGCTCAAGACTGTATAGGAAGTGCTGGGGACTTCTGAGCCACACAATGTATATACATGTAACCTTAAGACATTATTAACTGCAGTGATTAAATTCTGCTGGGCTTGGTATGCCCATATTAATGTGTTCTTTAAGAATGACCCAATTCTCTCACTTTTTTCTATCCCTTGTTGTCTGTACACCTTGTCATTTTCTGATCTAACCTTGGTGAGAATGCCATCTTAAGCACAAAGGCAAAGTAGGACATTGGACTTGATATAAGTCCTCAGTTGTAGGGTGGTGACCCACATTTTCAAGATTATGCTTACATGTGTATAATTTTAGAATATCATCAAAATAGAACACAATATGGAAGTATCTTACGATGAGACTAAATCTACAGAATACATGTGTCCTTGGGTTTCAGTTTGAGAAATATAGTTAGAAACCAATATAACATATAAATACATATGCATATATTCTAGATAACTAATATGAAATTGAGTCCAACTGTACTTTAAAGAAATGACATATTACAATTAATAAGGGTTTTTTACTAGGAAGGTAGATATAGCTTACCATTAGCAAATCTATTAGTACAATTCACAGCACTAATGATTAAAAGAGAGGGAACACAAGACAATCCAAATAATATTAAATTTTTTGATGAAATTCACCCATTTTTAGTAAACTAGGAACAGAAAAAACCACTATTAACTTAATAATTTCTTCCTTAAATCTAGAGCAAACATCATATTTAACAGTGAAATGTTAAAATCATTGGACTTTAAAATCAAGGACAATATTTTAATTGCCCAAAACTATTATTATTCAACAATAACAATCTTGTCAATGAAACAAAAGGAGAGATGAGATAATATTTTTGGAAATTAAGTAACAATATGTGTATTCTGCTAGTAATATTAACTATCACCCTGGAAAATCTAAGAGGATCACTTGAGAAATTATGTGAATAATGAAAGTTTACTTTGGTAAGCTACCCAGATATAAAGGTAACACATGAAAATGAATAGTCTTTCCTTTATGCCAGTAATAACAAATCAGGGAGCATATGGAAAAAATGAGTTCTTATTCACAATAAAACAAGAGACATAAAATAACTAGACATCAGCCAAAGAAATATTCAAGGTATTCAAAAGAATAAATTGTAATTCTGGTTTCTAGCCAAGATAAGGTTAACTGGAACTGGATTTACCCAATTGTCTTAGCCAGATAATAAAAACTGGAAAAAGCAAATTGGACAAAGGTTTTCAAGTATTGGAAAACAGGCAGTGCAGGATCACCAGGAGAGAAACAGCAAACGAGGTAAGGCCTATAGTTGCCCCTCAGCTTACACCTAGAGAGTGTTTCTAGGCAGAGGTGCAGGAAAGAGGAACCTCAGTGGAGACTGTTGGTCTCCTTGAGTTCAGCACTGATGTTGGTTTTCCAAGGAGGCCAATACAGTAAGATTAATCATAAGAAAGAGTACCATAGAGGAGAGAGATGCAGAGAGAGAGGAGAACCACATTCTGAGATATACAGATTCCCCCACCTCCGACTTCCAAGTCTTCAGGTGAGTACCAATCAGAGCATGTATATGAAGCAACTGCTCAAGGCTTGGAAAAGTACAATCAGTAAAAAGCAGGCAAAGAAATCTACAGCACTCACAAAGGGAGAGGAATAATTTGTGTTCCAACCAGCCATATTATCAAATTCTCAAAACACATTGGGCATTATGTAGAATACTCAGAAGAATACTCCCTCCCTATGAAGATATAATTAGTTCAAGACTATAGGCTGCTGTGATGCCACTATAAAAAGCTTAAAAGCAAACCTCATAAGTCATTCTCCAAATAGCTTGACTACATTCCAGAATAAACCTCAAAAATATTTGAATAAGTGCAAAAATAGCCAGGACCCAACAATGTAAAATTCATTATACCATCCATAAAAAATTACCAGGCATGAAAAGACGCAGGAGAATACAAGCCATAAACAGGAGAAAAATATACCAATCAAAACTGACCTAGAGATAACACATATGATAAAATGAATGTGGAAGCACATTAAAATAGTTACATAACTATATACTGTATATAAAAGAAGGTAAAGGACTATGTGAACATGTTAAGGACATACATGAATATACAACAAAATGTCCAAACTGAACTTCTTCAGATGAAAATACAATGTCAGAAATGACAAGTACATTGGAATAAGTGAAAAGCAAAGAAGAAGAGAAGGCACTGAAGAAGAAAAGATGAATGAACTTGAATACATAGCAATAGGAGCTATCCAAAATAAAACACACAGAATAAAAAGACACCTAAAAATGTACAGGACATCAATAAAGTGTGGGGCAATTTCAAGCATCCCAAAATGTGTAATTGATATCCAAGAGGGAGACCAGAAAAGGATTAGAAAAGAAAATTTAATTCCAAAAGTTTCCCAAAACTGATAGAAAATATAAACTCACAGAATCAAGAAGCTTAAGGAACTCCAAGCAAAAGAAACACGAAGAAAACTACACCAGGGAACTACACCAGGGAACATCATAATCTATTTGCTTTAAACCAGTAATGAAGAGAAAAATCTCAATCAGATCCAGAGAAAAATGACACATATGTACTAAAGAACAAAGATGCAAATGACAACAGACTTCTCATTGGAAACAACGCAAGCCAGAAGACAGTAGAGAACAATTTTAAAGTTCTGTAGGAAAAGAAACAAAAAAACCCTCTGAACCTAGAATTCTAAGAGTTCTATACCAAGGTGAATACATTTTCAGACATGCAAAAGCTTAAAGAATTTAATAGATTTTACTACAAGAAATATTAAAGGAACTCCTTAAGGCAAAAGAAAAGTGAAAGAGCACCAGAAATGGTAAATTTGTAACTATATCATTTCTCTCTTATTTTTACACAATATCATTAAATGTCTAAAGCAAAAATCGTGACAATGCATTGTTCGTTTTATAATAAATAAAAAAGTAAATGAAACCTAGACATCTGCTCTCAGAGAAAATGACATAGACTCATTTTTCCCTGTCCCAGATCCTGTCCTCTGCCCAGCCACTTCAAGTGGCCCACTCCACCTGCACCAGCAGAGCAAGAACTTGCCAGAAAGGAACTCCATTCCCCAAATTCCTGCTAAAGTGGGAGTAGGTAGGCCTGCTCCACCCGCACTGGAAACAGCAGATGCCCAGTGTTCCCATCCCTACACGTTGCGTCAGAAGGAGACAGAAGATTGACATCTCCTTGCCATCCACCTAAGAGCAGAATATGACCCAGGACCAACATCTTCTGACATCCCCACCCCCAACAGAAAGAGACTCAAGCAAGCACCTTCTGTCCCAGCAGTTGACACCAGCAGAGATCCAGGGAAAATCTCATCAGCACTAGGCAGCCTGGAGGACTGACCCAAGAAAGCAGTCATTGAACCATAGGTGAGGCACCTCCTATCCCTCACCTGGCAGCAATAGGCACAGGGAAGTGCACTTCGCCTCTGTGGGCAGCATCAGCTGGGATCGAGCAGAAGCCCCAGTGGCACCAGGTGAACAAAGCAGACAATGATAGCATTGCAAGGTTTCAAAACCAAATTGTCATTGAAACAATAGATCACAAAAGTGGGACAGCATACTTGCTAAAGCTAAATGGGATTGCTGCTTGCTAAAACAGAAGATTTAAATAGGATTTAGAATCTCCTAACATAAAATCCAAAATGTCCAGGATTCAATTGAAAAATCATTCATCATAACCAGACGTAAATGAGAAAAGTATATTCTGACTGTAATGGAAATAAATTAGAAATCAATAACAATACTGTCTGAAAAATCCATCAAATATGGAAACTAAATCAAATATCTCTATATATCCATTGAGTCAAAAAGGAAATTAAAATAGATGATATTTTGAACTAAATGAAATTGTATCGAAATTTGTGAGATGCAAGTAAGGCAGTAATTAGAGAACATTTTATAACACTAATTGCCTATTGTATAAAGTAGGACTGCAAAGCAATGAGCTAATCTTCCACTTTAAGAAATTAGAGAAAATTAATCCCAAAGTAAGGAACAGAAAGATAAATTAAAGGTAAGAGCGGAAATAAATGAAAACAGAAAAACAGAGACAAATGAAAGAAACCAAAAGTATGTCTTTGAGAAAGATCAATACAATGGATAAACTTAGAGCCAGACTGATGAAGAATTAAAAAAAAAAAAAAAAAAAAGACCGACAATACAAATTATCAATATCAACATAAAGATGAGAGGAGAGGAATATTACTAAAGAGTCTTAGGACATTGAAAGGATAATAAAACAATATTATAAATAACCTATGACAATCAAATGACCAACTTAGATGAAATGGACAAATTCACTGAAAGACATAAACTACCAAAACTCAGTCAAGAAGAAATAAGCTAATAGCCCTATATCTAGTAAATAAATTGAATTAGTAGTTAAAAACCTTTCCACAATGAAAACGTTGGGCACAGATGGTGTCACTCTTAAATTATAACAAATATTTAAGGAGAAATAATGACAATCTAGATAAATTATTCTCCAAATTAGAGTTTAAAACACTTTCCAACTCATTTAATGAGACCAGAATTATCCTGATACTACAAAGATATAAGAAAGCTGTATACAAATGCCCCTCATGAACTTAGACTCAGTAATTCTCTTTTAAAATCTAGCAAATCAATTCCAACAATACATAAAAATTATAATACACCATGACTAAGCAGGAGGCTATCCTGGGAAGGCAAGTTTGGTTTAACATGCAATTCACCTTTATCACCAAGATAAAGAAGAAATGCCATAGGATCAGCTCAATAGATTCAGAAAAAAAATGTTTGGCAAAGTCCAACATTCATTCCGATAAAACTTCTCAGAAAACTAGGAATAAAAAGGACCTATCTTGGGCTTCCCTGGTGGCTCAGTGGTTGAGAATCTGCCTGCCAATGCAGGGCACACGGGTTCGAGCCCTGGTCTGGGAAGATCCCACATGCCGCAGAGCAACTGGGCCCGTGAGCCACAATTACTGAGCCTGCGCGTCTGGAGCCTGTGCTCCGCAACAAGAGAGGCCGCGATAGTGAGAGGCCCGTGCACCGCGATGAAGAGTGGCCCCCGCTTGCCACAACTAGAGAAAGCCCTTGCACAGAAACAAAGACCCAACACAGCCATAAATAAATTAATTAATTAAAAAAAAAAAGGACCTATCTCAACTTGATAGAATACACCTCCAAAAACTCTACAGCTAACATTATAACATTTAAAGACAATGTTTTCCTGCATGATCAAAAACAAGTCAAGAAATTAAGAGTAATAGAGCTTCAGAGAAGGCTGAATTTTCAATCTTATAAAGTCTCTGATACCAATATTAAGACTCTAATAGCAACAGGAGATGACGTTCAGAGCCTTTGACTCCAGGATTACCCTCAATCTTCAGGGTCTGCTGAAGCAGTTCTCTCTCTTTTGTTAAAAGACAGTAGACTCACTTTCCTTGAAGAATAAGGAGAGACTTTATTTGGACAAGGTGCTTTATAATCCATCACTGATGGTAGAAGACAGCAAAACTTTCAGAGAAGTGGCCACTCTAGGTTGAATGCAGTCATCCCTGGGTATCCGTGGGGGACTGGTTCTAGGACCCCTGCAGATACCAAAAGCCCCTTATATAAAATGGCATAGCATTTGCATATAACCTAAGCACAACCTCCCCTATATTTTAAATCATCTCTATGTTACTTATAATACCTAATAGGATGTAAATACTATGTAAATAATTGTTAATACAATGTAAATGGTTTCACGCATGTGTCAAATTTAAGTTTTGCCTTTTGGAACTTTCTGGAATTTTTTTTTCCTACTATTTTTGATCTGTGGTTGGCTGACTCTGCAGGTGTGGAACCTGTGGATATGGAGGGCCAACTGTATGCTACACCAGCTGATGATATTCTGCAGGAAAGTTCAGCAGATACATTCTTTACCAAAGTAACCTGTGGATATGGAGGGCCAACTGTATGCTACACCAGCTGATGATATTCTGTAGGAAAGTTCAGCAGATACATTCTTTACCAAAGTAATAAGGAATGTACTGATGAGAGGGGTGCCGGCATCACTGAGAATCTCACTGGTGGCAGAGCTGCTGGTATGATTCTGTTACAGAACTGGGCACCCTGATGGCAGTAGAACATGACAAAGTCCCCAAATAACAGAGGCTAGGTAGCAGTGCCTTACCATCTAAATCAAGTGGGTACAATGATCTCAATAATCCCCAAGATCAGTGGCACAGAGGCCCAACCTACAAAGAGCTATGGAGATGGTTAGAGAACACGGTATCCCTAGAGGCAACATAGATGACCATCCAATGAGGATACTGCTTAATTTATACAATCCAATGAAATCAAGAATGGATGAACTTAAGGTTGAGGATGGACACACCAATAAAATAATATGACCCCTTAACCGGTGTCCAGACCTGAGCCATTTTTCATACCCAGAACCCACAGAATGAAGAAGACATAGGATCTTTTTAAAGGTCTCTGAAATAGTGCTACAATCTAATTCAGTAATAATTTCTCAGACCCCTTTTTGGTCACTTAGGTGAACATAGATAAAGAGAAATATTCAGGATTATGAGTATTAGACATATGGATTTTTAGACACATGATCTGAAATGACATTGATACCCATGACCTCCAGTCAGAGTGGGAGCATATGGGATGCAGGTAATAAATGAAGTTCTGGCCCAGGCCTGGTTCACGACGGATCCCCTGTGTCCACACACAAACTTGGTTTTTCTTGGTCTCTAAAAGTATGTTTGGAATGGACATACTTGTAATTGTCAGAATCCTAATATTGGTTTCTAGACTTAGGGTAAGAACTATTGTATTGGGGGTAGAGTAAATGGATACTTTGGAGATACATCACCACCCACTCACCCACCAAAAAGAGATAATAATTAAAAAACAATAGTGTTACCGAACCAGGTTCATCTTGCCGGATGCACAATAAGCCAAGACGCTGAGATGCCGAGGTTCGCAGCAAAAAAAAGGTTTATTGGCAAGGCAGCCAAGCGTAGAGAGGGGAGAACAACCTCAAATCTGCTTCCCGGAAGGAAAGTGACTTGGAGTATTTACGGGCTAACGAATAAAGAAGCAGGGCGGTCTGAAGCGTAGGGAGCGTGGGGGGCATGGGGAAAGGTGATTGGGAAAAGGTATGGTAATTGTTCTGTGCAGGCCTAACTAAGCTACAGGGCTCTGCACATTCAAAAGGTCACCCAGAGGACGCTGGCACATGCCCAGTTGAAGGGTCAGTGGTCCTATTCAGTATTAACCAGCTTAGCTTGAACCAGACGCAGCTGACTCCAAGTTCCTAGAAAACAACTCAGGCAAACATCTTATTGTTTAGCCTATGTGCTACTTGGAGGACATGCAAATCTTAAAACAACCTTATTAGTGAAGGCAGGTGAAGTGGGTTTGTCTAATCATTATGCACAGTTTCAAGAGGTGAAATGACACATACAGTGCCACCCTCAAAGACATAAAGGAGGAAGTCAGTCCCTGTCATATCTTCATTTAATTCACCACTATGGCCCCCCAAATACCCTATGGATCATAGGATGGGGAAGAATGTAACTGTAGAATTAAGCAAGTAGTAACTCCAGCTGAGACTGATCATTGCCACCTGCGTGTGGAATGTGGCCACTGACCTGGTGCATCACAACACAGCCTGCTGTGGTTGTCAGCAAATCCATCTGCCGCAGAGAACTACACACGGTTCAAAATGCACAAGGCACGCTACTAGACCCTGATAGACATTGAGTTTTTGAACATGAGACATCAAATGATGATATGGCCACAGCTGCCCATTATGAACTGAATTCTTTCAGACCAACCAAATCGTAAGACTAGGTGGGCCAAGCAGCACTCTTGTAATATGAAAGTGGCATAGATTTCCCAGAAATCTACAAAAATAAAACTAAAATTAATAAGTTCACAGGATATTAACTCAACATACAAAAATCATTTATTTCTATATACTAACAATGAACATGTGAAAACTAATTTAAAACATATTACCATTTACAATCACTCAAAATATGAACTACTTGGGTATAAATCTAATAAAACATGTATAGTACTTACACAGTGAAAACTAAAAAATATTGATGAAAGCTACCAAAGATAGCTTGGAAAGATATATTATATTTATGGAGAGACATATTATATTTATGGAGAGATATTATATTTATGCATTGGACGACTCAACCTAGAAAAGATGTTAAATTCTCCCCAAATTGATATGCAGGTTTAATGCAATTCCTATAAAAATATAAGCAATAGTTTTATGGACGTAAGATCATTCTAAAATATTTATGGAAAGACAAAGGAGCTATAACAGCTAAAACAATTCTGGAGAAAAAAGTAAATAAAATGGGAGGACTCACTCTACCCAATTTCAGGACTTCTTATATAGCTACAGTAATCAAGACTGTAGAATTGGTGAAGAGAGACACAGACATCAATAGACAGAATAGAGAACTAACAAATAGTGCCACACAGGTATGGTCTCCTGATCTTCGACAAAGTTGCGAAACAATTCATTGAAGGAACGATAGTCTTTTGGCAAAAGGTATTAGAGCAATTGGAAATTCAATGATATGCTAATAATAATAAAATAATAAATCCTAACTTAAACCTTACGCTTTACACAAAGATTAACTCAAAATGGATCATAGATTTAAATGTAAGATGTAGAATTATACAACTTTTAGAAGATCACATAGGAGAAAATCTTTGGGAATTAGGATTTGCTAGAGTTCTAAGACAAAGCACCGAAAGCACAATGTATAAAAGCAAAAAAAAGCTAATTTGTACTTCATCAAAAGTTAAAACTTTTGTTCTTATAAAAACCATGTTAAGAGAATGAAAAGACAAGTTACAGACTCGGAAAAAATATTTGCAAACCACATCTCTGACAATGGATTTATACCTAAAATATATAATGAACTCTCAAAATTCAACATAAAAATACAAATAATTCAATTAGAAATGGGGCAAAAAATATGAAGACGATATATGGAGGGTAAATAGGTACATGAAAAATTATTCAATGTCACTATTAGGCAAATACAAGTAAGAATTATTGAAATATTGCTACATACATTTTAGAACAACACATATAAAAGAAACAAAACATATAAAACATAGTGACTATACAAATGCTGACGCTAAGGAGGAGAAATTTAACCTCTTATAAATTGTTGGTGAGAATTTATGGCACCCCTATTCTAGAAAATATTTTGGCAGTTTCTGAATAATAATAATCCTAATAAAACTAGCTAAACTAAACTAAATATACACTTACAAGATAACCCAGCAATCACACTCCTGGACATTTGTCCTAGAGAGATGAAAACTTATTTCTGTACAAAAACCTGTACACTACTGTTCATAGAACTTTTATTTATAACAGTGTAAAACTGAAAATAACCCAAAAAATCCCTTAGGTGAATGGTTAACCTGTGGCTCATGTAGTATGTAACACTACATGATTAAAGTTAGCATGTAATACTACTCATCAATAAAAAAAGAATGAACACTTCATACATGCAAAAACTTATATGGATTTTAAAGGCACTATTGAGAGAAAAAAGTCAATCTCAAAGGTCACGTACTATATGAATACATCTACTTACCATTCTCAAAATGAAAAAATTACAGACATGGAAAAAAGATTAGTGGTTGCCAGGGGTTAGGGCAACCCAACTATAAAACCTGATTATAAAGGAGCAGAGTGAGGGAGGTCACTGTGGCCATGGAATAGTTCTGTATCTTCATTGCCGTGGTGGTTACACAAGACTGCACGTGATAAAACGACACTTGCATTATATCAATGTCACTTTCATGGTTTGGATATTGTGCTATAATTAGCTAAGATGTAACCATGGGGAGGAACTGGGTGAAGGATAGGTGGGGGCTTTCTTACTATTTTTCAACTTCCTGTGAATCTATAATTATTTCAAATAAAAAAGTGTTTAGAACTCAAAGAGTGCTGGGTTTTTCCTCTGACATTGGAATTGAAACTGTTTGAGAACAAGTACAGTAGTTAGTTTAATTTTATGGTGGTTTGTATGAATAAAATGTTTCTTTTGAAATAGTGGAATAATAGATAGGGTAGAGGGATCTTCACTCCACCAAAAGCCCAGGGGAATGGACACTGAGAGTAGATTATTCACATTCACAAAATCATATGCAATCTGGGCCATAACTGAATGATGAGTGTTGAGCACGCTAGCAGGCAAAGTTGCTCACAGCGTGAGTTTTCTCTTAATGCTTGCCCTGGCTCCTTCATTGCTAGGCTCATGCAGGTGAGTCTGTGTATTCTCCATGCACGTTTTTGGTGACCTCATATTCCAAAGTTGCCTAATCATTATCATCTGTACAGACAGAGGTGTGTGCTGCTTAATTAAAGGCTCTTTCTTCTCATAAGTGGAGACCGAGAGCAAGATGTTAGCGTCGTCTGCAGCCCAAACGGAGAACCGCTGTTCTCTCTTTCTGGGTGGTGTGGTTATAGAAAATATAGGGGAAAATGACAAAAAAACATGATGATGATGATGTATGACACTTTTTTCAGAAAAAATGAAATGTTATTTTTAACATCTTAAAATGGTGTCTTAAAAATAGAGCAGTATTGTGATGTATTGAGAATGAAGGCTCTTGAGATGGGCAGTTCAGGCTAAAATCTGCACTCTGCCAGTGACCAGCCCTATGACTTAGGACAACTTCTTTTACCTCTTTGTGACCCAGTGTAAAGAAATTGTAATGGATTCCTTTTTTACATAGCGGTATGAATGTATTGAGGTAACAATATCAAAAAAATGTTAATATATTTGCCACATAGCAATTTCCCTATAAATGCTATTTTAAATATTTCTCACAATCAAAATCTACAATCATTCCCTTTTTCTCTTGCTCACAAAAGAAATATGGGTTTTGTGTGTGTATGTGTGTGTGTGTGTGTGTGTGTGTGTGTGTGCTTGCCATTTTATCCCATATGCCACTAATATAATTTCATTTTATTAACCAGAATCATTTCTGGCTATTCTAGGCATAACCACATGAATGTGATTTTTTTCCAAGAAGACAGCATAGTGTAGAGCTAAGAGAAAAGGAGTGAAGATTCCAGTTCTGGGAGGTTGACCCAATCATTTTTCTTGTCTGAGCCTCAGTTTCCTTATCTATGAAATGGAGTTTGTGGTAGCTGCTCTTCCTAAAGTCCATGGATAGTGTAAAGCTCAAGCAATTCTATGGTGCTAAAGAATAAATACAACTTACAAACTGTACCAAGGAGGCTGAAAATCCAGCTCTATCGTCTATGACTGTATGTCTCTATTCGGTCAATAGCCAAAGTAAAGGGACACATCACTCGCTATTTCAAGGTGGTCAGCCAGTTTCCTTGGTAGATTACTTCTCTGGCCTTGGACATTCTTCTGTTCAATGGCAAAACAAAACAAACCAAAACAACAAACAAACAAACCCATAATCACCTTGTTTAAGGTGTGTGTATGATAATGATGCTGAATTACCTTAACTGAATGAGTTATGAGTTTGATCAGTCCCTGAAGTGAAACGTGGATCAGCTCCACCACCTCCTTTTCCTGGCCATGTATTTAAAAACAGTGGCTGCTCATTGGCTCATGACTGAATAATAAGAGACCATTTATTCAGAACCTGTTATAGACTAGGTGCTTATATACATGACCTCTAATTTTTACCACACCTCAAAGTTTTTCGAGAGTTCAAGGTGAAGTTCAAAGAAGTTCAGAAACTCTTACCCTTATTCCTTTCCAGGGTTCAGGCTAACAGAGTATATACACATGGAACTGAGTGAAATAGGGATTAAAATACCAATTTTAATAAAAGTAATATTGGATTTGGAGAATGTGGCTTTGTGCTGAGGCTAAAAGAGGCTTCTTATCCCTTCCTCCTAGATTCAAAAAAGCCAGTCTTGCAGAGTGGAGCCAATCGGACTTAACCCTCAGCTGTAGACCGAAATGCTGAAGGAAAATACTGGGTCTGCCTATTGTCAAGCTCCTTGGGCTTCAGGCACAAGACTAGGAGACTGCAAGAAAGAGACAGGGTAGAGTCTTTTAACGTTTAAGGCACCTACCGGTTTATTGGGTGACAGCTCACCTTCCCAGGGAAAGAGAAGGGAGCTATGAAAAGAGTGACCAGAAAGTGATGACTCCAATATCTACCCTGCTCCTTCCTGGGTCAGGAAAAGAGGCTGAGAAACAGATATTTCGTCTCCTCTTTGGAAATATAAGGAGCTGAAGGGGCGGTGAGATGATACATGATGTTCACTGGCAACGTAAGCGATTTCTATGTGCTGGGGGTGGGCAAAGTGCTTTATGGCACTCATTTCATTTAATCCTCCAAACAACCTGCAAAGAGGATGGTTGAATTACTGCCAATTTAAATTTGAAGAAATTGTTCCTTGGAGAGGTGAAATGCTTAATACCTGCTTGCTCTTCAACACTGGGCAAACTTAGGATCCAAACTGGAATCTGAGTCTCCGTACATCACACTTCCCAAGCTCTATGAATGAGTGTATGCTGCCTGAAGATAACTCAGTTATCAGACATGGGGACCACCAGGACAGACTGATATATGGTTCCTATCTCGTGCAATCACCGTGGGAACCTGGGCCTGGATTAAAGGGACTGCTGCTAAGAAAGTCCAGGTAAACACAACTCCTCCTGATAATAGAGTGAGTTGAGCCTATTTTCTTGTATTATTTAGTTTTCTTCGAAGGTGCTTTATATGTATATAACATATGCAATGTCTTTGTTTGGGCTGCTGTAACAAAGTACCATAGACTTGGTGGCTTATAAATAACCTAACTTTATTTCTGACAGTTCCGGAGGCTGGAGTCCAAAATCATGGTACCATCATGATCAGGTTGTAACGGCTCTCTTCCGGGTAGCAAACAGCTGACTTATTGCATCCTCACGTGGTGGAAAGAGAGCTAACTAGCTTTCTGGCCTCTTCTTATAAGGGTACTAATCCCACTCATGTAGGCTCCCCCTCATGATCTAATTACCTCCTAAAGGCCTCACCTCCAAAACCCATCACACTGGCATTAGGGCTTCAGCATGAATTTGGTGGGGGCAGTGGGACACAAATATTCAATCCACTGCATGAATAAATGCAGACACCCCTGAACCCAGTTCAGTCATAAAAATTTTTGTTTGTGCATGTATCTGAAAGAAGAAACAACATTTATAAATTAGTTTATATGCATTCTCCTGGTTCACACTTGGAACTTCTCTTCTGCTTCTGGGCCTGGTGTTCTGGGTATTTGGCAGGGATTCAGCTTCCTAATGGACTGACTTTCTATGACATACACAGCATTGAATGCAAGGTTTTACCAAAAGGAAAATAAAGATGGGGGAGAGAGGGAACAATTGTCTCATTAAACAGATGATAATTGCAATTATTCACCAAGAATTATGAATCACAAATGAGGATTGCAGAGTCAACTGGGAAACAATTTGGCTATAAATACTCATATTAAGCAGCCTAATGAAACCTGCTTTGCTTTAGAAACTTCCACTCTTGTTTTCGTCAAGTGCTTTGTAGAAGTGCAAATCTTGATAAATTATTCCTGTCTCCAGCAATGCAGAAAAAAGAAGCAATGTTCTATAATAAGCATGTTGATGGTTGTGAGATCTTCTAATGGCAGTAATATCACCTACAATTCAATTGCACAGGGTTTTCAGGTTTCCCACTCAAAATCAATATTTCACGTGGTGCTCATGATGCCACGTAATGTCAGGCAAGGGAAATATGCCATTACAAATTTACAGCAAAGGAGAATGTATTATAGAAAGGCATAATGATTACCCCAAGGTCACACAGTCAGTTGCTAGAGCGGAATCTGGGTCTGATGGGAATTCTTGCCCCTAAATCATATTGCTTCCACTATCAGTTTCAATGTTTTTAGTTTCACATAACTGAAACTTGAATTCAAATAGACTTGAACAATAACAGAATTTATCAGTTTATGTACATAGTAAGTTCAAACGTAGATAGGTAGGTATGATGGTTGGTTGGTTAGTTTGATCCAGTAGTTCAGAAATATTAACTGATTTTTTTCTATCTCTTCACTCTCTTTTTTGTAACTTTTTTTTGTCTTAAGAACGGCTCACACTACGTCACAGCATAACTATTAACAGCTTCTGGGAGAGAAAGATAGCCACAAGAAAAGAGGAAAGAAAAAACAGTATAGAGAGAAAGTTACAAACACAAGTCCCGGACTTAGTTCTGATGGGCCAATGTAATTTAAATGCACTTTCCATACGCAAGCGCTATGACTAAGGCAATACCATGTACTGATTAGTTTCAACTAGTGTTGATGTCAATTTTTTACCAATCACCAGGGCAAATAAACTATTGTTGATTGCATTAGAACAATCAGAGTCCAGTTCTGAAGTCAGCATAGCGTAAATCGTACCCAAACGCAAACCACATTAAGTGCTAAACAATGATGTGGGGAGATCATTCCTCAAAGGAAAATCTGAGTCGTATTGAAAATGGAGGTGGGTGGAAATATGAGCTGGAAAGGTCACAAATGAATGTCTACTCTACCTCCAAATGTGCCAGTCATTGAACAAAACTGAGCAGAGCCTAGAGGCTGCTATACATAGATCGAGAACATGGAAGATACAGTCTATAGTTGGGGATTAAGAGGGTTGTAAATGTACATTAGTTCTCATATAAACTTGAGATTTGAAATGGGATGGAGAATGGGAATCCAGGCAAGAAGTAGTCTGAAATAAATCGATGAGGCCAGCGGTCTCATCTTTGGTGATCTTTCATGTTCTACCTACACCCACTTTCTCACTATTTTGCTCCATTTCTGTGTCTCGGCTTTCTCCTAATATTAGATAGAAGTGGTAGTTAAAATGCTCACTGAGAGTTGATCCAATCTAAATCCATCTAGCTGCAATCCCAGCTGTGTGATCTTATAAAAAGTATTTGACTTCTCTGGGCTTCCATTTTCTCTTCTATATGATTAATGGTTTTATAAAATTAGACATAAAACACTTCATAATATTGAAGGTCCCTTCCAGTTTTAATATTCCAATAATTCCCCTGCTCTAGAGATGGATTCATTTAGCTTGAACATTATATTTAATTCTGCATGTATGAGGGAGAAATCGAGGAACAGTTGGGCTTGAAACCTCTATTTCTCATTTTATCATACATTAAATGGACTTGCTCCAGTCAGGGAAAATTAAAAGACTCCTTGTGCTTTGAAATTGATCCTGTTTTCCTCCTTCCAGCTGGTAGCAGGCAAAAGATTACATACCAATACGTTTCCACTTTCCTATCTAAGCCTCAGTTTAGTTTTTGCCATAACATTTGGTAGCCTAACCTAAACAATGGCTGCTGTTTTAATTGAAAACTGCTTCAGGAATTATTCACTTTCAAAAACTCTTGGATTAACAATTTAATCACCATCTCCAACTCTGTATCTAAACTTTTGCTATTACTAATAATTCTTTAATAATTAGGATTTATATTTTTATCCATCTGTCTTAGGAACAGATTCCTAAAAGTGGCATCAACAGGTCAAAGAGGAAACAGATATGTTATATTGCTAAATATTGTCAAATTTCTGACCATAATAAGTATTGTACCATTTTGCATCAGCAGCAGCATAACCTCAAAAATAGAGTATTCTGGCAAACTTTAGAATTCTGGCCAATAGATGAGAAATTGCATCACACTGAAGTTTAATTTGCATTTCCTTTATGTAAGTGAGGTTGAGCATGGTTTCCTGTGATTAGGAGTTATTTTCAGTTTGTTTTTCCTATGAACTCTTTATTTCTTTAGCTCATCATCCTATGGGGTAAACTTTTTCTTTTGTCTTTTTAGAAGTTCTTTAAATATTAACTCTCATCTATGACAAAAGTTGCCAATGTTTGGTTTTTTTCACTATGTCATCTGTTTTTTTGCTTTGATTATATGAATTTTTCTTGGAGATATTTTTCATTATGATGAAATCAAATTTGCATTTATTTATTTAGAAGCTATTTTAAATAAGGTGCTGAGGGAATATCTCTCTGGGGAAGTGACATTAAGTCTGACAGACCTGAATGTAGGGTGACCAATCACCCAGGTTTACTCAGGACTAAGGTGTTTCTAGGGAGGGGGGATATTGAGTGCTAAAACTGGTACAGTCCCAGGCAAACGAGAATGAGTTGATCACTCTACGTAAAAGTTGAGCTGAATTGATCATCTGGGGAAGCCAGCAAAGAGTGTTTGGGGGAGAGTGAACTTCAAGGACAAAGCTCTAAAGCAGAAAAAATCAAACATTTCCTAAGAAGTGCCATAAGAACACTGTAGAAGGAGAACAGGAGACAGAAAGACAGTAGCCTAATTAGATGACTGGCTAGAAGGGCCAGATCATGCGAGATCATTACACCATGGGTGGAGTGGAGGTAACTTGCATTTATTCTAAAAGCTTTTGGATGTTATTGACAGCTTTAATAAAAGAGTGGCATAATCCACTCACGCCATTTGGAACTTGTTTATTGGTCACTGACTGAGGGTTGGCTTTGGTTCAGTTTTGAATCTTTGAACTCTAATCTTTCCATATGAGAGGCTTATTCTCCTATACTGAATCTCTTCCTCCTCACTTCAACATGCAGAGCCAGGGCCCACACAGAGAGTGATGAAAAATCCTTGTTGGATAAACAAATGGCAGATGGATTGAAAAGTGGCCCATGCTCCCCTGACATCAATCCTATAAAGGGCCTTCTCCAGGGAAACAGCTGATGGGAAAGCTTTTAAAGGCCAGAACAAACCTCCAATGTAATACATAGCCTTTCAATTTACATCACCTCCATTTTTCTATATCTTTTCTTAAGGCTCAAGAGGAAGTATTTATAGGTTTACCTGATACTGGATATTTCCCATGTTACTGAACATTTTGAACTTTAAGTGTAAAAATAAAATGGTTTAACTACTCTTTTTTTATTCCCTGTGTTTAACCACAGTCTGTCAAACCACTCTTTTTGATCCCTTAACAATATGTTAGGCAGATACCATAGCTTTACAATCACTTTAGGTTATTAGAAAAATCACTCAGCCAAGAAGGATTTAAGACTCCTGTATCAAACACAATTCAATGGCAATTCCTCTCTCCCCTGCAATGGGCCTCATTGTGAGTGGAACATGTGGTTTGATCCTGGACCCTCACATTCCAACACTTTAGAAGGATGGGGGTCACCTGGTCTGGTTCTGGAACACCTCCTCTCTCCTCCCACCTCCGTGTCCAGCCCCTCCTCACAGGGGCAGGGGGCAGGAAGGAGCAGGAAAGAAGGAAGGGTGTCAGTGGCAGGAAGGCATCCATGGTCTTACTGTGACTCAGCTAATTCCATTTGTTGCTGATGTAATATCCACCAATGCGGTGATATCTGCAAACATGCGAGTGGTTTCCTTGAGGCAGAAGTTGAGTTTCACTCTGGCTCCTCCAATACTGAGGGTGCAGAGAGGAACAGCTGTATCTTTTTTCAGCTCTGAGATTTCCACACACTCACTCCTCTTTCTAGGTCAGTTCCCCCTGCCTCGGAAGCCATAAGCCACCTCACAGTCCTTGCCTTTGCTCTATTCGAGATTTTTTCACTTCCCTTGAAGGCACAAGGGGCCGCAGAGATGTCGTTCCAAATCCTACAGGTGTAGGACTCTGGCACTCTCCCTGGCATTCATTTCTACCCAGATCCACTTGCTGCCATCACTCAGGTTTTCCTTTGGGAATCAATTCCTCCCACATCATTGTGTAGCACCTATGTGCTTTGAGTTTGGGTAGGATTTGCTCTCTCTGCCTTAGAACTGAACCGTGATTGGTTTAAGTTAATTAACCTTTATTTAACTCTTTTCCATGAGAATTAAGCTGGGTGTGAGTCCCCATCCGCTTCATACTAAGCACACTATCCAATGATGCCAACTTGCTCTATTGCTCTGGGTGACTCTACCTTCAAACATCTCCAGATGAGAAGCAATCCCTCGTCTCTTTGGGAATTCTCCCCAACTCCAGGGAGAAAGTGTCAGGCTCTACCAAAAATTTAAAACTCATTTCTACTCCTTTTCCAGTGTCTTCAGATTCTACAACTGAACAATCTACCGTATGGGAGTGAGATACCAGCGTGTTCTCATGTAGACATTCTACTCATTTGTAGAGTTCGGAGCCCTCTCTCACTTTGGAGCCCTCTCTCTCCTTCTCCATGGGGAAGAAAAGTATATTAGATGCTCTTTCCTTTCCCCAGGTAGGGGGCAGGTATGCACTAAAAAATGATGGGAAGGAACAAGGGTACAAAGAGATGGGGTGACAGGAAGCACTAAGACAGATGCTGCTCATATGGCTCCTTCCAAGAACCAGAGAAAGGATTTCCACTCTGGGAGGATGTAGCCCATGTGCACTCAGCCAGGTTAGCAGGGTGCTGGCTGGATTTCAGTCCTCATTACTCTCTTGGCTGTGCACATTTGAACAATAAACAACCGACAACACCAAACAACTCTGGGCTGTGGTCCTGGCACTGCAGTGATAATCAGGGAGAACAGGGTTGGTTTGGCTATAGCTTAATAAATACTGGAGAATGGGTCTGGTCTCAACTTGTATTTGCTCTGTGCCAGCTGTGTCATGAAAATGAGAGGCCAAAGAAAATTACCATCAAACTTCCTTCTGAATAAATATAATTAAACACTATTGGACATTGTGCTCAGTGACTTAGACTGTTGCTTGGGAAAATTGTTTTAAAATCATATCCAAGGGCAATTTGGAAAAGAAGCTATTGCTCATAATGATTGAAAGGAACTAGGCACCTAAAAAAAATTAAACTATAATTTAAGCCCCATATCTTTACCTAAAATACTCAAAATAGCAGGAACATGTTTCAGTTAGGACAACCAAACTCTGGAACCAAATATGAAATGAGGTGACAAAATCATGAAAAAAAATTAGCTTGCCTTCAGCCTAATGAGAATTGTGATGTGACCAAATTCCCTTAATTTATTTTTTCTTTGGTTTGTTCATTTGAAAGAGTTTTCTATTTTATTTTTCTTTTTAAACAGGACAAATGAAAGGCTGCTCATATTCTTTATGCCAGAACAATCTCATCTTTGAATCCTCCATTTTTTACTTGTTTTTTTTTTCCCCATGTATCCTCATTCTAAATAGCATTTTTCTCCCAGCTACAGGCCACTATTTCAATGGGTTTTAAATATATCTATACATTTGTATATAACTTTGTAAAATGCATGCATTTAGGGGATATTTTTAAACTTTAATTATTTTTATTTAAAAATATTTTATTTTTATATTTATATACTTAATTTCTATATTTTTCATTTTATATGTCTTTTTAATGTTTATCATATAATAGAATTATTTCTATTAGTTTTTCACTCTCAGCCCTGTTTTTAAGATAATTCATTTTTATTGTGTATGCATGACTGTGTGTATATGATTTTTTGCTTCTACTTGCCACAGAATATTCCACAGTTTGCATTCACCACATTACGATTGTCCTTTCTTTAAATAATGGATTGCTTCCAACTCTAAATATACTGATTCATATCTCCATATGAATCTGTATAAAACATGGATTGTTGTGTCACAGGGTATCTGTACATTTAATTTCATGAAGTACTGCCATGATGCTCTCCAGAATGGCCACAGTGTTCTACACTCTCACCCCAGTGAATTATGGGCTCCCTACTTTTGCCAACAAATGTTACCTTTACAACTGGCTTGCCTTGACTGCCTCAAGGGGACACGCAGAAGACTGAATCTACTTAATGTAAATGGGCTTTACATAGTCTCAGAGATCAGTGCGAAGAAACTGGGGCGGAGACAGCTGTGAGATGCGTGGATGCAGAAAGGATATTATAATTATTAATGAGGCTGATGAAAATCAGATAAGCTAAATAGATGGTTAGTTAACACTATGAAGAGGGCCTCATTCTCTTACTTTCTCCTTTTTTTTTCCACATTAAAAATAATTTTATTGCAAATGTCTCAAATGATTATGGAAAAACACTTTTACAATGACATTAAAAAAGAAAAAAAATTGGAAAAGTTGTTTTGTTTGTTCTATACACATGTGTCTTTACATAGTGCTTTTCATTTTTCATTACTGTGGTAAGGAAACACTTAGCGTGAGATCTACCCTCTTAACCAACCGTTAAGTGTACAGTATAGTATTGTTAACTATAAACACAAATGTTGTACAGCAGATCTCTAGAACTTTTCATCTTGCATGACTGAAACTTCATATCCATTGAATAGCATCTCCTGTTTCCCCATCCTCCAACCCCTGGCAATCACGCATTCCACTTTCTACTACTCTTTTATTCTCTTTTAAAACTATTTTTTGATTATCACAATTATACATGCTTATTATAGGCATTGGGAAACTGTAGACAAGTACAACAATATCAAAGATAAAATTTTATACACTCTTCTTTATTCAGAGTCCATTAGTCTGTTCTATAATTTTAAAACATATTTGAGATTTTATGGTATATTACATTTCCTACACTTTACCCAAAATATGTTTCAATTTTAAGCTGGTATAATTTGAACATTTTCTTCAAACATCATTTTAAAAAGCAACTTAGTTTGTCACATTGTATAGATAAATGCAGACTTCTTAATTTCAATGTCACTTTGGGATTTATAATTTGAAGTTGTGGTGATGATTATAAATCCCTGAAATGGATAATTTATTATACTATATGTAAAAACAAAGAAGATTTTTGCCCCTTGTATCACTGCCTGATATCTCCCCTAGTCCAAAAATGAAGACAATTTGAATTCTTAACCTATATTCTAGCACTTCAGTTCAAATTACAGTTGATATCTAGGTGGATTTTTTGATTGCTTTCTCTAAAGAGAACATAATTTAAAATGAAACATCAGGAAATCATGGCAGGTCTAAGAGATGAATCTCTAAATTTCACCTTATAGCACTATTAGAAAAATAATGTTATTACAGAGGGTCCGAGGCAGTTAAAAGAAAGTAGAAGGACTGCTGAAATTTTCCTTTGGCATTGGAAAGGGGAGAGGAATGTCAGCTTGTTTTAGTCTAAACTTCCCAATGAGAAAAATATATATAGCTTGGACAATTTTTTTAACTTTTTGGAGTTATAAGGGAGCTATCAAGAAGTCAAAAGTTTAGCGTCAACATTTCAGAAAGCAGGGAAGCCCAGAATTGTGAGCCCAACATTCAGTACTACTTTTCTCTGAGGCATTTGCTGATTTAAAAAGCAGCAGCTGAGAAGCTAAAATTCTGAGCATAAAGTAAAAGCTAAAATGATTGGCAGTCTCACAGGTCTGGGGGCAAAATTGGAGTCCAGGAGCCATCAAAAAGGAGGGGCTCTTACTTACAAATGAGACTTTAATTGGGAACTTGAAAAGCTGCCTTGTAAACTTAAGTGTGAACCAGATATAGACCCGCTGCTATAGGAGTGAAGTTCAGCTTTGAATCAGCTCAAATCCTGATTAAAGTAGCTCCTCTAGCAAAAGTCCTCCTTGGTCTTTTATCTCTAAACTATGCAATGCAAAATATCTAGTATCCATTTAAAAAACAACAACAAAGAATATCAATAAGAGTCCACTCAGGAAGCAGAAACCATACAATGCATTTCAGTAGCAATGATTTAAAATAAAGAGTTTTTCAATGGAAATTGAAGAACTGGAAGGCAGAAGGGAGGATATCAAAATGTCACAAAGGTAGCAAATATGGAAACAGCCATCTCATTTACAACTGAACAGGAGAAAGAAGTTAGAAATATTTCAACAAATCTTAGAAGAGAGGTCCCTCAAAGATAAAAACCAAGACATTAAGAGAGGAGTTGCTTCTTTTAGTATCCTTTCTGAGCTTGGAGGAGGATTCTTATGGGACGGAGACCCAGACTTCTTAGGAGGTAATGATGCCTGGCCAGAGCTGGAGTCTCTGAGCAGTAATGTTAAGGCCGGTTCTTTGTTTGTCTGAAGAATTAGAAACTGGAACCAATTGCTGCTACTTAAACAAACACCTGCTCTGAAGTGAAGAAACTTAGCTATGATGATACTGATAGAAACAGGAAGCAAATCTGCAGGAAAAAGTCCCTTCTTCTGCCTCCAACCTTACTATCTCCCTCTAGGGTCCTGTATAGGCAGAGCCTAATGGGAAGTCAGTGGGCAAATCAGCAATGTTTTCTGCAGATTCCCTCCTCAGAGCAGAGTAGAGGACGGTGGACTTGAGGCTGAGAAATTACAGCCCAATAACTGCTATAACAAGTGTGTAAAAAACATGATTGACAAAGAGCAAGTGAAAAAGCAGACAATAGTATAGAACCAGAGGGGATCCAGATACTGGAGCTGTCAAACACTTATTTTAAAATAACTGTGATTTTTAAATTTTAAAATTACTGCTCAAGAATTTAAATGGAAAAATGGAGAGCATTTTTGCAAATAACCGGCAACTATAAAACCAAATGAAATGGAAGCTAAAAAAGCATAATAACTGAAATTAACAACTCAACAAAAGTTCAACTTCTGATTAGGAAGTAGAAGATTAAAGACATTTACTCTCACCAAACTGTCAAGAAATCAACAGAAAAAAAAAAATCGCACCTTTCTTTAGAGCCATTGAAGATCAGAGGGCAAAAAGAATCTAAAACACTGAAATCTAGAATGATGAACTCTTCCTAGGTGAGCAAGACAAAGGACATTTTCATGCTTGGGGCGAGTTACTAATGTTGTGGGGGTGCAGGGGAAAGGAAAGTCTGTACCCAACTGAACTGTTGATGAACCCATGTATTAACCCGTAGAATTTTAATCAAACACACGAAATAATACACTCTGCCGAGTAATTATCCTACAAGGGAATTTTTCTTTTTTTTTTTGGTGAGTGGGTATGCAAATGCGAAGGCAAGACTAAAAAGTAGAAGTAGGACTCTGACTCTTACCTCCAGAGTTCCAAATTCTCATAATCTCAAAGTCTTGCTGTCTTGTAGATTTACACTCTCACAATTTCACAGACTCAGAATCTCATGGTTTGGCAGTCTCACATGCCACGGTATTGCAATAATAAAGGTTCCAGGAATCAGTCTTATGGTTTCATGATCTCTAAACTTTGCAAATTCATGGTATCCAAATCTAGAAGTCTCACAGGTTCAAAAAGACTCAAGTTCTAGAAGTCTAAAACTCTAGGATTTTTACAGTTTTGAAATCTACCATACTTGAAGGCTCACAGTTTTGAGGTCTAGAAGGCTCTACTAGAGGGAGAAGTCTGAAACACATTCAAAGTACTTGAAGCCAGAGATGAAATTAGTCTTACCCAAACTGTACACAAACCTCCTTCAAATTCAACTACTTTTAAAACTGTTTATAAATTATCAGCCTATGGCAATGCAAGTTGAGAGCTGGACTGATAGCAAAAAGAGATATACTTAGAACAAATATAGACAGGATAAATAGAAAACTAATAGCAAAATGGTAAATTTAAACACAATTATATCAATAATTATGTTACATGCAAATAGATTAAACACTTCATATAAAAGGCAGATTATCAGACCAGAGGAAAAAACAGCTACATGGGTAAAATTCTCAGACTGAACAAAAAAGCAGATATGCATAAAATATGACAGAAGTTGAAAGTGAATGAAAGAGAAAGATAAACCATGACAGTACTAAGTATAAGAAATCGGGTATATTTCAAGACAAGAAGTATTACCAGAGATAAAATGGATATTTCATAAATATATAAGTGTCAACTGCTCAAGAAGGCATAACCAATCTAAATGTGTATGCACCAAGTAACAGAGCTTAAAATACGAAAAGTAAAAGTTGGAAAAACCAGTGAGAGAAACAAATTTATAATTATAAATAGATCTGTAATATATTTTCCCTTGTAATTGATAGAACAATAACTCAATGAGAATACTGAAGTTTTGAACAAAACAATCAACTAAAATGAACTAACTGACATTCATAGATCATTACACCTAACTGCTAAAGAATAAACATACTTTTCTCATACACATGAAATATTCACCAATAAAGACCATGTAAAGAGAAACAAAGGAGCCATAAAACAAGTCTTAAATTTTTTCAAAGAATTGAACCTTTATACTGGACATTCTTTCATCACAGTGAAATTAAATTAGAAAACAGTAACAGAAAGAACCCTAGAATATCTCCAATACTGCAACAAAGTGACACAATTATAAATGATTCATCAATGAAAGAAGAAATGAAAAAGAAAATTAGGAAACATTTTGAATTGAGCAATAAAAACACAACATATCAAAATTTGTGAGATGCATTTGAAACAGTTCTTAGAGAAAAAATATAGTTTTAATGATTTTATCAGAAAATAGGAAAGAACTACACTCAACGATCCAAACTTTGACCTTAAGGAAGGAGAACAAAGATAAACTTAAATAAATGAAAGCAAATACATTTTAGAGCAGAAATCAATGAGATGAAAGGGAGACAAATACCAGATAAAATTAAAAAGCCATGGTTTTTTTTTAAAGGATGAATAAAATTGATACCCTGTAGCTACACTGATCAACAAAAATGAGAAAACATGAGTTAGAATCAAGAATAAAAGAAATAACATCACTACCCATCTTATAGCTTTTTAAAGGAAAATAAGATTATATTAAGAATATTACGCCAATAAGTTTGACAACTCAGATGGAATGAGAAAATTTATTTTTTTAAAACAACTATTGAGGTACAATGATATACCAAACAAAGGCTGCACATAATTAATATATACAATTTGATGACTTTGAACATAGACAAACATGCGTGAAACCATCTCCACAATCAAACTAATAAACATATCCATCACCTCAAAAGTTTTCTTGTAGTTCTTTGGGTTTTTTTGGTTTGGTTTGGTTTAGTTTGTAAGAACACTTAACATGAGCTCTGCCCTTTTAACAAAAGTTTAAGTATACAATACGTTAACTACAGGCACTGCGCTGAGCAGCAGGTCTCTAGAACTTACTCATTTGCATAACTGAAACTTTATACCCATTCTGTCTTTTTGGCATATTTTGCTTAGAACGCCAGGCATTTTTTGTAATGTTTTATGGCTTCTAATATACGGACAGAAATACTGAAACAGTAAACAAGTTTATTCATATTTGTTAACAATTTCCCATTTATCCCTAAGGCCAAGTACAAGTTTTGTCCCAAGAAAGCATTCTTTAAAGATTTGAACTGAGTACAAAGTGTTGACATAGAAAGAAAATTAAATTTATAGACCTGGCATAAGGAAGATAGAGGAAGAGAGCTGACATTTTTTGAGATCCCACAAAATACCTGGCACTGGGCAAAGTGGTTGTGTACATTAAGTGTTTTGGAGTTTTATGAGGATTGAATGACAACTTACTTCCCACATCTGAAGGAGGAGTATATGCAATACCAATACACTTAAGTTGTAAAGTGCTTTACAGTTGCTTCTATGCCTCTGATAGACGCCTATGCTTATTTTTCTGGTGCTGCTTTCTCCCTCTAATAATGAAACAGTAACAGCATGGTGTAAATGGTATTAAAATAACGTTTTAAGACTTTCTTTCATCTGAATACAAATCCCCATATAGACTGATGACATAACCTCTCTCTACCTCTACTACCTCCTTTAAAAACTATTACATTATAGAGTAGTCAGGAAATTTTGAGATAACATATGTAATGTGCTTTTTACAATGTCTGGCATCTAGAATATACTTAAAATGTTTCTTATTATTATTATCATTAGCATTATCATGATTATTACAAGGAAAGCAGCAAAAGACACAGTGTTATCTGTAGCAAGGCTTGTGGTCTCTCAGGATATTAGTTTCCAAATCGGTAAAGAGAGTATCTTGACTTGGAATTCTTAACACCCATATTGAGCTAAAGCTTCTATATGTACCTGTTTATACACCCATGTATATATCACTGGTTATTATCTGAAATGATACAATTCACATTTTTAATTTTCATTTTCATGTATCTGATTATCTTCAGGGTGTTTTGTCAGCTTGGGCTCAACATAGTAAAAGTCTAGTAAAAATGATTGCGGGGGATAAATTAGGAGTATGGAATTAGCAGATACACAACACTATATATAAAATAAATAAGTTACAAGGATTTACTGTACAGCCCTGGGAAATATATTCAATATCTTGTAATAACCTATAATGGTTAGTAATCTGAAATATATATATATATATATATATATATATATATAACTGAATTGCTTTGCTATATACCTGAAACTAGCACAGTACTGTAAATCAACTATACTTCAATAAAAAAAAGATGCAGATAGAAGACAAATGGCTAATACCTGTATATATATATTCATCATCTGTCTATCTATACAATCTGTGATCATTAAACAATAAAACTTTTTTCTCATAGTTTGTAATCTCAATCTCATTACAAAATAGCCACAGTACTTTCTATGTACATTAGTGTAAAATTTTACTTTTGAATCCAATAATTTCCATGGACTCTCAGTAGCTTTGTACATTAGAACTTAATCATAACTGTCATGAAATCTCCAGGACCAATGATGTTCACATGTACTGTATGTCCCCATAGCACTTACTGGAACTCCACTCCTATAAGTTACTTATGAAAGTGTATCAGAACACAAGTGTTATTAAATGAATAATATTAAATCCACTCTAATTAATAAAAATATAAATGATTAAAAGCTTCAGAATTTACTCTAAGTAATAAATTACTTGTGACCTCTTTTCCAATTGAAGATGAGAGTCCAATGATTTCAAACACCAATGCTAAGAATGATTAGTCTATGTGAAGAGAAACATGCTGGCACAAGCTTTAGAAATAAATTTCCTATATTCATGTCCTGGATTCAATACTCACTACTTACATATAACGTAACTTCTTTACTACTTCATTTTTATATATGTAACATAGGAATTGTTTAAATTTAGCTCTCATCTTAGAATGAGTGTACTAGGTCAACACAAGCAAAAAGCTCATCACAGTTTCTATACCATGGCAAATTCTGATTAAATACTAGACTTTTTATTGTTAAAATATCAGCCTCCTTAATTTGAAATAGTTTGTGTGATTTATTAGGTACAAGTGGGAAAGTGAAGTATGAAAGAAGATACCAGGAAGAGAAGTTGGGAGAGTTCTGGAGGGTTCTTATTTTCACTAACAAAGTGGTGTACCTTTATCTTCTAGGCAATTCACCAATTAAAATATTTCCTAATCTTGATCTTCAAACTTCTTGTTCTGGAGCCTCATCCTTAGCCATTTCTCTTTCCCTATGTTCCCAGGCAAAGTTAGCTAAACTTGAATTCATACTCCCATTGCACTTTGTTCAAATCCCAATAGCTAAACATATTCTAATGATTTACTCACAGAGTTATTTTCTAAGGCAAATTGAGTGCTTCAAACATAAGGGTAACTACTTAGGGCCTTTCTACCAGTTCCATAAGAATACGAATTGTGTCTGACTTGTTTATTGCTATATTCATAGTGCTTAACACAGTGCCTGGAACATAAATGGTACATAAAAACATTTGTGAATTAATAAGTAAATTTATGATTTGTGCCTAACAAATATTTGCTCCCAACAAACTTCTGTGGAACGTGTGAGGACAGAGAAAAGGGCATTAAGATAGATAGATGGTTGGATTGAGTCAAAGCTTATACTTGGGGAGAAAAATTTCTCCCCCAAATCTGTACTAAAAACTTGAAATAAGTTCCAGAGACTCCATTAAAAAAAAAAAAAAAAAAAAAGCATATAACCCCTGCATTAGTTTAAATAACATTGATCAAGTGGTTGGTTCAACTTAGGTTATTATTTTATAATATAAAATCTAGAATTCTACACATTGCATTAAAATCATTTACTTATTTCTTAGCTTTGTGGAAATAAAGGATTTCTCTTTCCTTCTATCTTGGATCATGCTAAGTCAAGAAGCTTCAGAATGCTATTATACACAACTTTTAAAATAAGATGCTTTTTTAAAAAGAACTTAAAAATAACTAATTAGTAGTTATATTGTCTATGTTTGCTTTATCTTGGTCATTACATAATTTTCACTGGGATCAGGACCATATATTCTTAATATTTTGACTAGAATATTATAGATAATTGGTAAATATATGCTGGAAAAACACTACAGAAAAAAGTGAAAGCCACAGATATTTTGATTTTTGAAAACAGAACAGAGAGGATGTCTGAGGTTTGGGGAAAAAATACACTTATTATCCCATTAAGATATACAGATAATAGGACCAGGCTAATCAGGAAAATCCAAGAATAATCATAACTGAGATTTCCACTAACGAATACAATCTGGTAGATCCAGAAAGTTGAGTGCAAGATAAATATCCAAGACAAGCAAAGCCAACTCTTCAGAAGTTCCCAGTATCCAAAAAGTCATAGAGTTAGCAAGCTAATTAATGTACATTAATTAATGTACAGCCAAGGTATTATTTCTACTTTTGTTCATACTGTCTGCTGAGTGAAAGTATCTTGGGTCAACTAGTATTCATCCATGCATCCAACCACCCATTCATTTTTTGAATAAGTTTTTGCTGAATATATACCAAGGGATAAGAACTAGGTACCAGAGACCTAGGGGATGATAATGGAGGTATATGACTGCCTTCAGGAGCTTAAATGCTAGAAGAGAAATAAATCAATTAAATTACCAGTAACAGTAAACCATGATAGGGGCTAGGTATGGATTAAAGAAGCATGTTACTTATTCTAGAGAGTATCGAAAAGGGGTTCCTAGAGGAAGCTTTAGAACTCAGTTCTAAAAGATAAGCAGGAACTTTTTAGCTTAAGAGAAAATAGTGAGAAAATGTTTCAGATAGATGGAACAGCAGTTGATGACTTCAAGAAGATGATCAACAGCTTAAAGTGAAGGCTTTCTTTTATTCAGTAGTTAAAAGAGTACCTAAGGTCACCCCAAGACCCTTACCAAATGGAAATACTGATGCAGCTGGTAGAAGATAATTTCACCTTCCTATTATTTATGATTAACAAGAAGTCAAGGAAGTTCATCATAAGCATGAACACTGACAGCAGCACTCTATCAAGAAAGGCAAGTGAAAACATGTGAAATGATTAAATACCACTGAGTACTCAAGTCAACTGAGAACTCAAGACAATTCCAAACAAATTTTGGGCATGTAAATGGGTTCTTTTATGCAAGGAGGATTATGGAACAAAAGAATCAAGGTACATAAAATTAAGCTCCAGAATAGGTGGCATTTATTTTGGATATGCTATATAATTGAGTGTCCTGATTTTTCTAATTGTCCGAGCCGATAAACACAATGGAGACAGCACTAACTGAGGCAGCCATAAATGTACTGGCTGCCAAAGATCCCCTGACTCCCTGAGTTTGTCTGCCTCAAACACATGGATCAAGAAAAAATGCCTTATTCCAAGACATCTCACAATCCTATTGATTTCAGATGACAGCATCAGAACTCTATGAATCTACACATTCTTATTCTCAGAGGCTCATAGCTACTCTTAGCCCTATGATAAAATAATCCAGTAACCCAAGACTTCTGCTTGCCTCAGACCTCTTCTGTTATCTCTGAAGACTTTCCTTGTAAACACAAGAATTATGGTATCATGTCAGGAATTATTTTCCCAATTGGTTCAGAGTCAGCCTATGCAGCTACCCAAACATTCTTCCATGCCTAGTTTGGGCTTAAACCTTTGTCTGGAGTTTCTCTATTCTAAATGAGCCTGAACAAGGTGGTGGCAAATCCTGCAGCAGTGATAAGGACACCAGGCTCTTACATCTGGTTCTTCTCCGTGCCACACTGAGGTATTGTGATGTTTATTCCCTTCATTTCCAGCAGCTTCAGGTTAGCGCATATAAAATAAATATAATAGTACCTTGCAAGGATGTTGGAAGCTAGAAATTTAATATTTTTTATTAAAAATATTATTTTTAAGAATATTTTAAGGAGCTTAGAAAAAAGACATAAGCAGAAAATATTATTAATAATAAAAGTAGAGAGAGATGAAACTGTAAATAGCACAGCTCCTTTGAGAGGGCTAGCTCAACCCCACCTCATTTAAATATATTTTTACCCTTTATTTTCAGGGCATTGAATCAAACTAAATGCTCTTCTCTTTATATAACACTGAAGATATTAAAACAATTCCACTACATCTGAAGATACCAAAGGACATTAATTAGCGCTACTTGACTACATGTAAAGCTAAATGCTTTAGGGTACTGTGCTCCAGACTTTTTTTTTGGTAAATGTATAATAGGGTGTTAGTCTAAGAAAAAAGACATAGTTTTGGGCTTTTTAACTTGCTTATTTGTTAAAAGTTCATTTATTGTTTTAAATTCTCTGCTTCACTTGGAATCTTTTAGTCTATCTTTTCTAAGTGCCTCCCATTTATTGATTACTGGACTATTACAATTATGATATTCTCATTTTGGATTTCCCACCAGTAATCAAGGAAAGTTATAACCTGTTTAGATTCTTCACATAAGATCCTCCTAACATATTTATTTACCTCCAGTAATAATATTCAACTACTCCCACAAGTATCATTTACCTTAGAGGTAGAGGCATTGGAAGGTGTTTGTGTAGATAACTCACTTTTAGAGTCTGGTTTAAAAAAATACAAGGAAAGATCCACCCACATAGACCATATAGGCATAAAATATGGTAAAGACAAATTTGGTTAAGAATAGTGTTCCAGATTTTCTAGGAATCTTGGCATATAATATGGAATTGACCTATTTAATCAACCATCAACTATTTTATGGGTGCCTGTTATAGGTACAGTACCATATTGAAAATTGTCGAAATTACAATAAATCACAAGACTTTGTCCTGGAAGTACGCATGATAAAGTAGAGAAAGAAACACACAAATATTTTTAAAGTTTTAAGAAAACAAAACAAAATAAAAATCAAGAGACAAAAGCCCACATTGCTTGTTCAAAGCAGAAAACTGGAAAAGAAATTTCTTCCAATTCTGATCTCTGTGATTAAGAATGAACAAGTGGTACAGAAAATGCATATTTCTGAGCTTTTAATTTTTCTGGTGTTGTGTTTCCTTAGGCATCCTTTTCTGTAATTGTACAAAATTTATATTTAATTACCATGTATATGCTAACAATTACTAAATATATATATTTTAACCTATATATCAGTCTTAACACCTAGCTTCATCTCTTACCCAGTTGCATAACGCCAGGATAAAATGGGTGCATTTGGTGAATAAATTATCTGTTACATAAATGAGTTAGCTGCTACTTCCGTCATAATTTTGCTGAACAAGAAAGAACAAGCTGGTGATTCAGAGGTAGGTATGATATTTTGAGAAAGTACCTTAAAAAGGCAGGAAAGAAACTAAACAAGGAGACAGATCTATGTTTCAACATTTGGTAAAAGCAGATTTCAACATATTCAAGAGAAAGTAAAATAGTAATCTATAGACAGACACCATTAAAGGAAAGGATTCTGTTGAATCCACAACCACTCTCCTCCTCTAGAGGAGACCCTCCAACACTAGCAGCCATGTGGCTGACAGGGTCCCTGTGCTCCAGCGAAGTGTCAGGCCTGAGCCTCGAAGGTGGGAGAGCTGAGGTCAGAACACTGGACCACCAGAGACCTCCCAGCCCAAAGTAATATCAATCAGTGAGAGATCTCCCAGAGATCTCTGTCTCAATGCTAACACCCGGCTCCACTCAACGACCAGCAAGCTCCAGTGCTGGACACCTCATACCAAAAAACTAGCAAGACAGGAACACAACCCCACCCATTAGCAGACAGGCTGCCTAAAATCATAATAAGTTCAAAGACACCCAAAAACACACCACTGGACTCAGTCCTGCCCACCAGAAAGATAACATCCAGCCTCATCCACCAGAACACAGGCACCAGGCCCCTCCACCAGGAAGCCTACACAACCCACTGAACCAACCTTACCCACTGGGGGCAGACAAGAAAAACAACATGAACTACGAACTTGCAGCCTGTGTAAAGGAGACCCCAAACACAGTCAATTAAGCAAAATGAGAAGACAGAGAAACACACAGCAGATGAAGGAGCAAGGTAAAAACCCACTAGATGAAACAAATGAAGACGAAATAGGCAGTCTACCTGAAAAAGAATGCAGAATAATTATAGTAAAGATGATCCAAAATCTTGGAAATAGAATTGAGAAAATACAAGAAATGTTGAACAAGGACCTAGAAGAACTAAAGAGCAAACAAACAATGATGAACAACACAATAAATGAAATTAAAAATTCTCTAGAAGGAATCAATAGCAGAATAACCGAGGCAGAAGAACAGATAAGTGACCTGGAAGATAAAAGAGTGGAAATAACTACCACAGAGCAGAATAAAGAAAAAAGAATGAAAAGAATTGAGGACAGTCTCAGAGATATCTGGGACAACATTAAATGCAACAACATTCGAATTATAGGGGTCCCAGAAGAAGAAGAGAAAAAGAAAGGGACTGAGAAAATATTTGAAGAGACTATAGTTGAAAACTTCCCTAATATGGGAAAGGAAATAGTCAGTCAAGTCCAGGAAGTGCAGAGAGTCCCTTACAGGATAAATCCAAGGAGAAACACTCCAAGACACATATTAATCAAACTATCACAGATTAAATACAAAGAAAAAATATTAAAAGTAGCAAGGGAGAAGCAACAAATAACATACAAGGGGATTCCAATAAGGTTAACAGCTGATCTTTCAGCAGAAACTCTGCAAGCCAGAAGGGAGTGGCAGGACATATTTAAAGTGATGAATGGGAAAAACCTACAACCAAGATTACTCTAACCAGCAAGGATCTCATTCAGATTCAACAGAGAAATTAAAACCTTTACAGACAAGCGAAAGCTCAGAGAATCTAGCATCACCAAACCAGCTCTACAACAAATGCTAAAGGAACTTCTCTAGGCAGGAAACACAAGAGAAGGAAAAGACCTACAATAACAAACCCAAAACAATTAAGAAGATGGTAGTAGGGACACACATATGGATAATTACCTTAAATGTAAATGGATTAAATGCTCAAACCAAAAGACATAGACTGGCTGAATGGATACAAAAACAAGACTGGCTGAATGGATACAAAAACAAGACCCATATAAATGCTGTCTACAAGAGACCCACATCAGACCTAGAGACACATACAGACCGAAAGTGAGGGGATGGAAAAAGACAGACAATGCAAATGGAAATCAAAAGAAAGTTGGAGTAGCAATTCTCATATCTGACAAAATAGACTTTAAAATAAAGACCATTACAAGAGACAAAGAAGGACACTACAGAATGATCAAAGGATCAATCCAAGAAGAAGATATAACAATTGTAAATATTTATGCACCTAACATAGGAGCACTTCAGTACATAAGGCAAGTGCTAACAGCCATAAAAGGGGAAATTGACAGTAACACAATAATAGTAGGTAACTTTAACACCCCACTTTCACCAATGGACAGGTCAACCAAAATGAAAATAAATAAGGAAACACAAGCTTTAAATGACACATTAAACAAGATGGACTTAATTGATATTTATAGGACATTCCATTCAAAAACAACAGAATACACTTTCTTCTCAAGTGTTCACGGAATACTCTCCAGGATAGATCATACCTTGGATCACAAATCAAGCCTTGGTAAATATAAGAAAATTGAAATCTTATCAAGTATCTTTTCTGACAACAACGCTTTGAGACTACATATCAGTTGCAGGAAAAATCTGTAAAAAATACAAACACACGGAGACTAAACAATATGCTACTAAATAACCAAGAGATCACTGAAGAAATCAAAGAGAAAATCAAAAAATACCTAGAAACAAATGACAATGAAAACATGACAACCCAAAAACGATGGGATGCAGCAAAAGCAGCTCTAAGAGGGAAGTTTATAGCAATACAATCCTACCTCAAGAAACAAGAAAAATCTCAAATAAACAATCTAACCTTACACCTAAAGCAATCAGAGAAGGAAGAACAACAACAACAACAAAAACCCCAAAGTTAGCAGAAGGAAAGAAATCATAAATATCAGAGCAGAAATAAATGAAAAAGAAATGAAGGAAACGATAGCAAAGATCAATAAAACTAAAAGCTGGTTCTTTGAGAAGATAAACAAAATTGATAATCCATTAGCTAGACTCATCAAGGAAAAAAGGGAGAAGACTCAAATCAACAGAATTAGAAATGAAAAAGGAGAAGTAACAACTGACACTGCAGAAATACAAAGGATCATGAGAGATTACTACAAGCAACTATATGCCAATAAAATGGACAACCTGAAAGAAATGGACAAATTCTTAGAAAGCACAACCTTCTGAGACTGAATGAGGAAGAAATAGAAAATATAAACAGACCAATCACAATCACTGAAATTGAAACTGTGATTAAAAATCTTCCAACAAACAAAAGCCCAGTAGCAGACGGCTCCACAGGCAAATTCTATCAAACATTTAGAGAAGAGCTAGCACCTATCCTTCTCAAACTCTTCCAAAATATAGCAGAGGGAGGAACACACCCAAACTCATTCTATGAGGCCACCATCACCGTGATACCAAAACCAGACAAAGATGTCACAAAAAAAGAAAACTACAGGCCAATATCACTGATGAAAGTAGATGCAAAAATCCTCAACAAAATACTAGCAAACAGAATCCAGCAGCACATTAAAAGGACATTACACTGTGATCAAATGCGGTTTATCCCAGGAATGCAAGGATTCTTCAATATACGTAAATCAATCAATGAGATGCACCATATTAACAAATTGAAGGATAAAAACAATATGATAATCTAAACAGATGCAGAAAAAGCTTTAGACAAAATTCAACACCCATCTATGATAAAAACTCTCCAGAAAGTAGGCATAGAGGGAACTTACCTCAACATAATAAAGGCCATATATGACAAATGCAAATCCAACATCGTTCTCGATGGTGACAAACCGAAACCGTTTCCACTAAGATCAGGAACAAGACAAGGTTGCCCACTCTCACTACTATCATTCAACATAGTTTTGGAAGTTTTAGCCATAGCAATCAGAGAAGAAAAAGAAATAAAAGGAATCCAAACTGGAAAAGAAGTAAAGCTGTCACTGTTTGCAGATGACATGTTACTATACATAGAGAATCCTAAAGATGCCACCAGAAAACTTCTAGAGTTAATCAATAAATTTGGTAAAGTAGGAAGATACACAATTAATGCACAGAAAACTCTTGCATTCCTATACACTAATGATGAAAAATCTGAAAGAGAAATTAAGGAAAGACTCCCATTTACCATTGCAACAAAAAGAATAAAATACCTAGGAATAAACCTACCTAAGGAGACAAATGACCTGTACGCAGAAAACTATATGACACTGATGAAAGAAATTAAGGATGATACAAACAGATGGAGAGATATACCATGTTCTTGGATTGGAAGAATCAACATTGTGAAAATGACTATACTACCCAAAGCAATCTACAGATTCAATGCAATCCCTATCAAACTACCACTGGCATTTTCCACAGAACTAGAACAAAACATTTCACAATTTGTATGGAAACACAAAGGAACCCGAATAGCCAAAGCAATCTTGAGAAAGAAAAACGGAGCTGGAGAAATCAGGCTCCCTGACTTCAGACTATACTACAAAGCTACAGTAATCAAGATAGTGTGGTACTGGCACAAAAACAGAAATATAGATCAGTGGAACAGGATAGAAATCCCAGAGATAAACCCACGCACATATGGGCACCTTATCTTTGATAAAGGAGGCAAGAGTATACAATGAAGAAAAGACAGCCTCTTCAGTAAGTGGTGCTGGGAAAAGTGGACAGCTACATGTAAAAGAATGAAATTAGAACACTCCCTAGCACCATACACAAAAATAAACTCAAAATGGATTAAACACCTAAATGTAAGGCCAGACACCATAAAACTCTCAGAGGATAACCTAGGCAGAACACTCTATGACATAAATCACAGCAAGATCTTTTTTGACCCACCTGCTAGAGAAATGGAAATAAAAACAAAAATAAACAAATGGGACCTAATGAAACTTAAAAGCTTTTGCACAGCAAAGGAAACCGTAAATAAGACAAAAAGGCAACCCTCAGAATGGGAGAAAATATTTGCAAATGAAGTAACCGACAAAGGATTAATCTCCAAAATATACAAGCAGCTCATGCAGCTCAATATCCAACAAACAAATAACCCAATCCAAAAATGGGTAGAAGACCTAAATAGACATTTCTCCAAAGAAGATATACAGATTGCCAACAAACACATAAAAGGATGCTCAACATCACTAACCATCAGAGAAATGCAAATCAAAACTACAATGAGGTGTCACCTCACACCGGTCACAATGGCCATCTCCAAAAAATCTACAAACAATAAATGCTGGAGAGGGTGTGGTGAAAAGGGAACCCTCTTGCACTGTTGGTGGGAATGTAAATTGATACAGTCACTATGGAGAACAGTATGGAGTTTCCTTATAAAACTAAAAATAGAACTACCATATGACCCAGCAATCCCACTACTGGGCATATACCCTGAGAAAACCATAATTCAAAAAGAGTCATGTACCATTATGTTCATTGTAGCACTATTTACAATCGCCAGGACATGGAACCAACCTAAGTGTCCATCGACAGATGAATGGTTAAAGAAGATGTGGCACATATATACAATGGAATATTACTCAACCATAAAAAGAAATGAGATTGAGTTATTTGTAGTGAGGTGGATGGACCTAGAGTCTGTCATACAGAGTGAAGTAAGTTAGAAAGAGAAAAACAAATACCGTATGCTAACATATATATATGGAATCTAAAAGGAAAAAAAAAGTTTCTGAAGAACCTAGGGGCAGGACAGGACTAAAGACGCAGACGTAGAGAATGGACTTGAGGATACGGGGAGGGGGAATGGTAAGCTGGGATGAAGTGAGTGAGTAGCATGGACATATATACACTACCAAATGTAAAATAGCTACCTAGTGGAAGCAACCACATAGCACAGGGAGACCAGCTTGGTTGTCTGTGATCACCTAGAGGGGTGGGATAGGGAGGGTGTGAGGGAGACGCAAGAGGGAGGGGATATGGGGATATATGTATACGTATAGCTGATTCACTTTGTTATATAGCAGAAACTAACACAACAATGTAAAGCAATTATACTCCAGTAAAGATGGAGTATAAAAAAAGGGGGGAGGGGGAGGGAGGACTGACTAAACTGAGATATTTAATAGCTATTGTAAAATATATGTGCTATTTTCCTTGTAGTAAAAAAAAAAAAAAAATTGCCAGGCTAAAATTGAAACCGCGCAGATGTAGACTGCACCTGTTTAAGCTCTTTAAAACATCATCCTAATGGTGGAAACAATCATCCTTGAGACAGAAGAAAAGAGGGAGAGGTCCAGAGAAGTGCAGTCCTGTTCACAAATGTAGAGCAAGCAGAGAGGATCAAAGAGAAGATGCAAGAGAAATGACATTTGAGTAGCTAAGGGACAGACTACGGGACTGGTCAATAAAAGGAAGGTCCAGTTCCTGGTGAATGGATACCACGGCTTTGGCTAATTTTTCCTCATTCTTGTTTCTCAGCTTACTTGTTACCTCTCTGGAAAGCCTGAGTTATTTGCTTCTTCAGTCAGAAGCCTGACTTTGTACTCTTAGAAATTATCAGTAGAATGTAGTAGTTAAAGGGGTGGCCGTGATACCCGATAATCCTCATTTTTAATCTCAACATCATCATGTACAGTTAACTGCGACTTTGGCTAAAATAAATTTGCTGTGCCTCAGTTTGTTTACCTGTAAAATGAGGTTAATAGTACTATAACTTTAGTTCAAAGTAAGGGCTAAACAAGGTAACACAATGAGCACAAATTTAACCCTTAGGAAAATGTCCGATAATTAATCATTGCTCAAGAAATACCTACCATTGTTATGACTAGTCTGATAACTCATTTTCTTGTTCATATTCCTCACTAGATAGTAAGCTGATGAAGGCATCGGTTTAGATGTTCACTATTGCAGGGCTGCTGAAAACTTAGCATGCATACAAATCCCTTGAGGATATTGTTAAGCGTAGATTCTGTTTCAGTAGAGGTAAGGTGGGATCTAAGCTTCTGTATTTCTAATAAGCTCTCAGGTGATGAACTGTCCATCTAGTTAGATTAACAACACAGTAAAAACCAGAAGTACTCGGCAGCTAGGAATCCAGGTCCTGGAAGATTTGGCCAGCACCACAATTCTCTACTCTCTTTCACTTTGGTTCCGTGAAATAACTTTAACTCTATTTGAAGATTCACTTCCTATTTCCACGCCTGAAATGAGTCCCATAGATACGTAAAGTCAGTGCCACTGGGAAAATAGAATATTGAATTAGTTTCTTGGTATGGTGGGTTTCCCAGACTCCTATTCCAGCACCTACTTAGTTCATCAGGCTGCCAGAGATGTAGGGAGAGACTGAATTTGCTCTATGAGGTGTAGCCAGCCTGATCTTTCTCACTTCTGCTTCAGAGAATAAATGGAAAACTGAGGAGTGGCTGAAAAGCTGTTTCTCTATCAGGGAAGCAGGCACACCTGCTGGTCATACATGGACCTTTATATGGGTCATGAAAACCATCTAGTCTGAGGGTTCAAGGAACATCACTTGGCCTACAGGCCATATTTTTCCAGGTTCTTATTTGATGGCTTGAGAGTATACTTTTCTTTCGATGTTTGCTTTATGGGGCTAGGCAATACTGACTCTGTAATGATCAGGTGTGCACAGTAACTTGTACAGATAGATAAACATGTCTGGTTGATTGCAATGGCAATATACTGTGCAGGAACAAGGGCAACCATGGCTGCCTTTGCAAAAGTCCTTCTGGAGGGCTTCCTTGATTATTAACTATAATCTTTAGCATCTTCTTTCTCTAAATTCATATTACTAAAATAGTCAAAATAATTAAAATTTGGCATTTGACTACCATTTTTAATTTCTCACTGCTTTCTACTGTTTTCATTTTGTTGAAACCTGGTTTCCATGACTGTACTGTAACTCCTTTGAGTGAATAAAAGAGCCCTTGCCTGTCTTACCATCTATTAATGCACTCAGCACAGTGCTGGACACCCAAGGCATTCAGTGAAGAGCTGCTGGAATTTGGAAATGAGTTATAACCTTCCTTCTGGAAATTAACAGCAGCTACTTGATAAAGCAACTGAGACTGGAATCTCCAAACATTTTCTATCTTTAAGTTAAAATTAGAGCCTTTAGAGTGTATGGTACAAATACTGAATTGGGCCAGCCTCCAAGGGAGCTTTTCCATTTAGGAAAATCCAGTTGCCTAAGGCTTCTTTCTCTAGGAATTTAAGACTCTTTCTTAACATATATGACAGATGATGATAAAGGAATTCTGTGGCTTTGAAAATGCCGTCTGAGAATTTAATAAAACATACTGGGTAAATTGCATGCTGCTTTTGTGTTTGCATGTGAGAAGGGGGAGAGAGAGAGACTCAGAGAGAAAGATAGAGACAGAAGGTAACAGAGGAGTTCACATGTGTGGACACTTCTTATACACACACACACACAGACATATAATATATAAAATAATTATATATTTACATATGCATTATATATATAATATATATAACTCTTTCTTCAAGTCCAAAGGGACAGTATGTAAATGTATTGGTATGATTAATAGGTTAATTGATAGGAAGATTAACTCTGTACTTAGAGAATCAGTAAAACAGGAATATGAAATAAATGAGGAAAAGATGGAAACAATATGATATTTAAAATTTTTAAGCATCAAAATTGTCCTGGAGAAGCTTAGGTCTACATTGGCCTTCTTTCGTCTTATTTTATGGTTTAGTTTTATTTTTGTTTTGAATTACTTATGTCCTTATGCCTGAAGTTCTCAATAGAGTCCTGGGCAAACTAGGAATTGTAGGTTAGCAGATGGGAGTAATGAGAGGCATAAAATCCTGTTCAGGCCATGCATAAGGATTTTGCAGCCTGGATCCAAACTTCTTAACTGATACTATCAAATGTGATATCATACAAATCATTTCACATTTTAGAGTCTTATTTTTTTATCAGCAATTAAATAACAATACCAATACTGACCTCCTATATAACAGGAAAGTTTTGAGATAAAAACAGGGTAGAAGTTGTCATTAAAATGATTTGAGAAAAAGTTTCTGTACAAACAAAAGCTCTTGGTGAGTGACGGGATGTAAGAGACTAGAGAAAGAGAGGAAGTAAAAATAACTTTGTGATTTCCTACTTTAGTCATGGGAGGGGAGTAATCTCATTACACAGAACAAGACAGCAGACTCATTATAGAGAATAGAGAGAATTGTGCTGAGCTGGAGGTGACAGGGAACACCCAAGTAATATCCTGAACTCTACACAATAGGAATCTTACACATCTTCATTCCTAGAAAACAGTCAATGTTTATACACTACTTTCGTTGCATTGTAAAGCCTTCTGATGACAGAAACTATCTTATATAAAAATTTTTGGCAGTTGTCCAGGGACAAGCCCTCAAAACCTGCAATATTTGCTTGAATCTGGCTATTTCCCATCACCTCAGATGCTAGACCATCTTTATCTTTCTTTCTTCTTGATTCACTGTCTGGGCATTATGCTTGGGCCTCTGGTTTAGACAAGAAAGCAGCCTAGTCTCCTTATCTAAAGGAGTTTCTGTCTATAGGGTCAAAAGATTTATATCAGTAAACATTATTTACTGATATAAATAAACATTATTTTATACTTTTATACTTTTTAGTAACAATTTTTATACTTTTTTTAGTAGCAATTTTTATACTTTTTAGTAACAAGTACTAAATGTATAGGACTATGAATTTTCCTCTAAATAAAATTTTGGCTGCTTATCATTTGGCTGCATTTTGAATCATATAATTTTGAATTTTAGTGTTGAGAGATCACATGGATCAACAACTTCATTTTTAAAGAGAAAAATCAGAAAAACATAGCCAGAAAGTGACTTGGCAAATATTACAGAGTAGTTTCCAAAGTATATATACAATTATGCTTGGTGAAAATAAACCAGGAAAAAAAAATCTTCTTTAAGCTGTCTTTTGACTATATTTTACAGGATCTAATGTGTATGTAAATCTCTGAGATTATAACCAACTTAATTTTTGCTATTTTCAAGGAAGTTCTTCCTTAACCAAATAAAAATGAAAAATCAATCAAATAAAAATGGAAAATTTCAGACTCTCCTGGTGGTGCTGTGGTTAAGAATCTGCCTGCCAATGCAGGGGACATGGGTTCGAGACCTGGTCTGGGAAGATCCCACATGCCGCAGAGCAACTAAGCCCGTGCGCTACAACTACTGAGCTCTGCGCTGTAGAGCCCGTGAGCCACAACTCCTGAGCCCGCGAGCCACAACTACTGAGCCTGCGCACCTAGAGCCCATGCTCTGCAACAAGAGAAGCCACTGGGGCTTCCCTGGTGGCGCAGTGGTTGAGAATCTGCCTGCCAATGCAGGGGACACGGGTTCGAGCCCTGGTCTGGGAAGATCCCACATGCCGCGGAGCAACTGGGCCCGTGAGCCACAATTACTGAGCCTGCGCGTCTGGAGCCTGTGCTCCGCAACAAGAGAGGCCGCGATAGTGAGAGGCCCGCGCACCGCGATGAAGAGTGGCCCCCACTTGCCGCAACTAGAGAAAGCCCTCGCACAGAAACGAAGACCCAACACAGCCATAAATAAATAAATAAATAAAACCCAAAAGTTTAAAAAAAAAAAAACAAAAAACCAATTTAAAAAAAAAAAAAAAAAAGAAGCCACTGCAATGAGAAGCCTGTGCACCACAACGAAGAGTAGCCCCCACTCATTGCAACTAGAGAAAGCCTGCGTGCAGCAATGAAGACCCAATGCAGCCACAAATAAATAAATTAAATACAAATAAATTAAAGAATAACCCATGCAAAAAAAAAAAAAAGGAAAATTTCACCTTCATGATGTCCAAATGGATATTAATTTTGTAAATTCTAATAAAAGCCAAAATTGTTAAATTACCTGAATAATTATTCCACTTTCAAAATGATTTTGGCAGTATAGATCTAAGCCTTCCTATACTATATAAGGAAGGAAGCCTTGAACAATTTTAGTGCTTTAATTTCATTCCTTAAATATCAATTCTAAGGAGAAACTGCTGTCTAGTTATAAATTCACAGCTAGAAATTGGTACTGAAAAATCGTCAGCCACTCTATGATAATTCATTCCATTTTTGTTATATAATCATTATCACTATTATTGGCATGGTATTCAGGGTTCTCCCTTTGGAAAGCTTCAAGAAACCCAAAGAGACTAACTATGCAGAGTTTATATGCCCTTTACAAAGTCTACATTAGGTGTCTCATTTGGAAACTATGAACTAGATAAACAAAGTACAGGTTTAATTTTCTTTCATTAGATTGTGAAGAGACCAACATGAATTAATTAGTGTTAACTACAACACGCTTCACTAACATCCTGCCAACACAAAGATTTCTCACAGTGCCAAGATGAGAGACACGTTCAGGATGATAGGAGAGAAATGTAAGTGGGTTGGTGCAATCATTATTACATTTATTGCTGCAAAGAGTTCTAATTGATAGGGGATTTTGCATTTGGGGGGTAATAAGCTCTCTTAAGATCTGGGGCTAGACATTTAATTTAGTTTTGATGGCATCATTTTATGTTAAATGGCTTAAAATTAATTATTAAGGCATATTTACTGTGATTATTCATACAGACAACAACATCTTAAAATGACAATTAGGAACTTTTAAAGGTAACCCAGCCACACAGTCCCTCATTGGGTTGAAGTGACCATGAATTGAAAAGAAGCCTCGGATACAGTAAGTGGCCATTTATGTGGTGAGGGAGAGGCTCTGTCCACATCAGAGATATGGCGTTGCCTTCAGGTTATGGTTCTGGTCATTTAAACTTGAGCACCTCTTGTTATTAAAACACCTGTTGTACAAATGATGACTTCTCTCAACACTTTGAAGGTTGCTCTCACTCTATATATTACAACATAAATCACAGTAATGTTAGCAAATTAGTGGTAACGTTTTGTCCTCCAGGTTTCCTACAGAGCAAAATACACATACAAATGGAACAAAGGCACAATGCAAACTAGCTGCAGTGCTAAACAATGTGTACTTACGGTACACACATAAAAAATTACACACTGCAGTGATTTCTAATGATTATCCTGTGCCTCATAACTATACCCACAAAGTAATGTAATTCAGCTCTAACTCCTGGCAAGTGTTCTCTGCTATACTTCTAGGTGTCACTCAAAGGTTGCAGTAACTTAAATGGCAAAGAGAATTTAAGCACCCCTCCACACACACATTCCATACACATATACTATACACACAAAGCCTTTAAATATTTCCTGATTGTTTCAGTATTTGTCTAACACATACTTAACCCTTCAGAAAACAAGGGAGATCTCCATGGCTTGGAAATGATAGGAGGGTTGGAGGTGACGTCCACATTTTAATGAGACAGTGAACAGAAAGAAATCTCCATATGGAGGAGTAACAGATAATAAGATCAGATGGGTGGGGTTCCGACCCTGAGTTACTTTGGTGGCAGATAGGAAGGCACCAATGCATGAGGAATAATATGCATACTGTGATATTATAAAAATATTTTGTCTAGTGTCTCATTCAGAGCACAGTCACTTTCTGGAAGAAATGAAGCTAAAAGCAAGGCATTGCCAAGACAGACTCGGCCTTCCAAGCACTGGTATATCCTAAGGTAAAATCTCCAAGAATTTTTCATCTAAGCTTCAGAGTAAATTTCTAAACCTGATTTCCCTGAAGGAGGATGACATGGAGCTCTCCAAACTTCTGCAAAATAAAGATATTTTTATGAAGAACTAATGGCAGATTAATATGGTTTGTACATCACTAGAGAAAGAATTTGAAAAGATCTGGATTGGTGCTGCTTGGAAAATGGTAGGGGGCTTTCACCATCACATGCTACCACCACCACTGCCTTCACTTTACAAGCCAAATATCAACATTGCAATTCTCAAAATTCTGTCATTTGGGTGATGGCCAATTGTGTGAAACCATTTATACCCATGGATGCTAATAATAAAATGAGTCTTTAGTACTAAGATCCTAAAAATTCTAAAAGATGAGATGACTGCCCCATGAGAAAAGAACTTTATCTTCACGACTGTGTATATTATAGAACATTTTACAAAATGGGAAAATATTTTTCTCCTTTAAAATTATGAAAATAATAAATATTTACAGATTTTAAATTCAGGGCAAAGTTAAAATATGTTTAAAAATAAATTTTGACAATACTTGTTCACTTTGTGTGCCAAAATTATACTTATTTTTACTTTATTGGTTGGAGTAGTGGTTGTTGCTCTTTGCTTGCTTTTCTCCCCCAGGAAACAGGCAATATTAGGCAAGTATCAATATTAGGCAAGTATCTTACCTCTGTCACGTAAAACTTTGACAAATTTCAAAATTTTATGTTGTTTCAGGATGCTCTTCTTCCTCAACTGATCATATGTTAGAAAAATATATTTACTGCTTTTCTTTTTAATAAATGAATGTTTATATTCCTTACTATGTTTATAGAACTGATGATGGAAGACGTTATGATTTTCAAAAGTGAATTAATTGGCTATTTACCTATGGAACTACCCTTTTTTGTTGTTGTTGTTCCCCACAGATACCCTCTCCTTGCATGGTTAGTTCTTAGTGGAAATGATATGTATTTCTGCTAGTCTTGTAACTAGCTCCTTAACCAGATGAATCATGGTTAGAATTAGTACCCCCATGTGATTTGTAAGCACATTTCATATCCTAGTCTTAAGATAGAAACTGACTTCCTCATGCAAAGTAAGTATCTGCTAGAATCAACTCATTTTCATTACCCATAAATAGCCTTATTAAAGGCGGAAGAGGGTTTTCCTATCCTCTGTGTGTGCAAATTATAAGCTGACAGAGTCAGGAAATGGATATGAATTCCCAGAATTGCCATGTGGAGGGCAGAGAGAGGACACAGTTCCCATGGCTGATGCTGGCCCCTTCGTTCTGGCTGTGCCCTTCCTTTGGCTCTTTGTGGTCACAAAGGGTCAGGAGCTGAAGTTCACTTCTGAGTGCAATGTCTGTGCCTCTTTTACCACTGTTCACTCACCATGACAAACGGGACCCAGTCAGGCTCACTGTATTCTGAACCCATTCCTCGTGGTTTTCATCACTTTGTTCTTTGACCGGAAGTGTAACTCTGAATATATATCTGTCAGCATACACTTCTACAGAGATGCTACAAATTTAACCCTAAATTAGGTACATGCTAGAAATAGAATTATGAGATAAATTAACTAAATGCATTCTATGATGTTAAATCCTAATTTTCCCCCTTTCAGAAGAATCGTTGACTTGTCAGTCTGTAAGCAGTGTGTCTATACCCCGAACCTCATGCCGCTCAGATTGCTCTAGGTTTCTTCAACTACAAATCCTTAGTCCATAAGCCACAAATTTATACATGTCCTTCCCTTCTGTGTGTGCACCGTCTTTCTTTCTGTATTAGAAGCTCTTCTAGGACATGGATTCTATCCTAATTGACTGCCATATGCCTTCTGATGCCCTAATGCTTCTTAACCCTCCCTGTCTTTCCCCCCCACTTCACCTTATGAAAGATGTCTTTTTAAATTCATCCATTCTATAAGCATTAATAGATCTCCTCATTTATTTTGTTTTCTAATTACAGTATTTGAAGTGTTTATTTGCTTATATAAATGAGAAATATAGAGGTATGGAATAATCTCATCTTTTGCTGCATACAGGGTATTGAAGAAAAAGCTCAAATGGCCTTCCCTCTCTCTCTCCCTCTCTCAACTCCTGTGATTGTAGGTTCCATTTCTTTTGGAGTATTGGCCTCAGTGTCTTCTTAAAGATGATTTTCTCCATTCAGAAGGGGTAGATAGCCATCAGATGTTCAGCTTGGATGTCCTTAGAGCTTTGGACTCTAAAAGAGGAGAACATCTTTCCCAAAGCTCTCTCATAACAGTCTCCGGGGGGCTACTGATTAACCTTGCCTGGGCTTATATCCATCACTAGATTTAAAGGGGCCTAGATCAGACACACCAGAATCATATAAAATGATACCTATGTGATTTCTGAAACAAAGGGTTCTATTCTAGGCAACACACTATACAAATGGACAAGTCATTATATTAGACATTGGGCATACAGAGGTGAAAGACATGCCTATAAGGAACTTGTAGCTAGTGAAGGAAGCAGACACAAGACAATTCTAGTTTGATGTGATAATTACTGAATATCCTTCTGCTCAGGGTGTTCTTGGAGCACAGACAAAGGCCAATCAGAGGAGTGTTACCTAAAGGATTCCTGGAGGAGCATTCTTGCAGGATGCTTAGGGGTTGGCAAATGAAGAAGACTGATGTGCATGTTGCAAATAATTGTACAAGCATGAGGACAACGTTAGACAAGAGAGCCTGCTGCAATCTACGATCTGTAAGTAGTTCTGGTGACAAAGAGGAAGGTGCATGAGAGGGAGGACAGAGAAACTTGAGGATGGGTAGGTACAAAGGCTAGATCCTCAAGACTAAAATTTAAGACCATAAAAATGGCCTGTTATAGGAAAACATTAAAAGCTATAACATAATCATATTTCTATATTAATAAATATAAATCTAGGAACAGTAGGAAGAATGAATGTGGAGGTAGGGGAATGGAGGGCATGGAGAATTGTCAAAAGGCATCTGCACTGACCTCAGTGAAAGTCTAAAGGTAGGAGGAGCAGCAGTGGGGAGGGGACCTGAACTGAAGAGCTTTGGAGGAGCTCAAAGGGAAAAAACTGAGTGACAAACTGGATAGGTTGATAGAATACCTAAATTGATTTCAAGTTTTCTGATCTGGATGAATAGAGGAATGACAGATTAGAATCAAGATATAGAAGGCTGGGGAAGGAATATTAATCCATTATTTATCGTAAGTCTACTCTACAAACCAGCTGGTCTTCCAGCATTACAGAATTTCAAGGATTATTTGCTGAAGGTAGTTGATATCTCCTTTTTTCCTTAATCTTCTGATTATTATGAAATTCAATATTATGACCCTCAAAAATCTCAGTTTCACTAGACCTAATCTAAAACTAAGACCTAAGCTAAAAGTAAGGTTAGGTCCAAAAAAATCAGTGCCACCTAAAATGGTGTGATCCGTTAAGTGGTCTGATTTTAATCCTGGGTCTGATGGAGAGGTTTGATTGAGAGATCCTGACAAAAAAGTTCCTGCAGACAAGACAGAAGCAAACTTGAGGTGCTGGCAGGAGAGACCATGCAGTTTAAGTTGGCTCACAGCCAAAGATACAGACCGGCACCATTGATTTACGGAAGAAATTAGAAAAATGTGAAACAATCCATCTTTAAATTATGGATTCACTTGTTAATTCACTTGACCACCTTTAATGTACATTTCTCTTTGCTTTCTTTGAAAACGCTTCTTTCTATCTCAAAACTTCTCATCTCAAAGTTTTGGGTTTCTCAATGAAAAGTGAAAGACGTGAACTTCTAATTTTCTAAGTTTCTCAATGAAAAGTAAAAGATATGAACTTCTAATTTTCTTTAAGAAATAAACATGCTTGAAATAAATAATGCCAAGAGTTTGTTAAACTTTTCTTTCTCTCATTGTTTTTATCCCTGCCTCTCCTGTACTTCTCTCTCTCTCAATCCCTCTCTCATTCTTCTAGATCAAGATATTGGCTTTCCTTACAGAATAAACAAACTGAAATCCTCATATTCTGACATCTTTCCTTGATATTCTACAGAAAAAAACAGGCTGTATATCATGGAGCTGAGCTACCTCCAGGTAAGCAAGAAGAAAAGGAAAGATTTATAAGATAATAGATCACTGTCACTGATGTCTGCCCAGGAATCACACAGTTCACGGAAAGTACCATGTGAGCTAAGGCTGCACAGATAAGGCTAATCTTCAGATGACATTCTCAGAGTGAAAACTAAGACCCCTAAGGCAAACCAGCATCCTCAGCACCCATGGTCTAAATAAAGTCTTCCTCTAGACTTTTGACTCTCTGGTCCAGATTCTGACCTTGCTACTTCATTTATACTTAGCTCTTCTTGGGGTATCCACATGCTAGGTTCCTCAACCTTCCTCCCACTGATTATGTCAACTGATGCCTTTCTTCTCACCATATTCTTTGGTCAAGACCAGGCTCAATGTTCACCCCTTTCAAGCAATGATCTCCAATCCATTCCATCCTATAAAAAAAAACTTCTCCAGTCAAATATACTTTGAGATTTTATATGTAAAACCACATCTTTCTATGTACAGCTATTTGTCTACTGTTCTGTCTTATAGTTCTAGTTCATTCATTCCACAGCCATTAAACTAAACACTTGCATAAGCATACAAGCTCTGTGTTGATTACAGATACATGTAAATGACATATGCTCCCAGATCTCAAGGCATTCTGAATAAACTGACAATGTCTATCCAGCAGGAGAAGTTCTAGCTGGAGGTATTTAGAGGATGCTATGAGGACACAGAAGAGATGCATGGGTTTCAGACTGCGGAGGCAAGAGAGGCTTTCCTGGAGGACATGGGACCTCAGCTAAGTTTGTGAGCAACATGAAGACTTACCTGCTTGGGAGATATGGTGGGACTTCCCAGAAGACTTGAAACAGTCTGAGGTATTAAAGACATTTTAAGCAGGTTAGTATGGTTGTGCAGGAAATGCATGCAATCAGTGGTGGGAAACAGGCCAGAGAAAATCTCAAATAGAAGGTCTCGAATTTTGATATACATCAAAATCACCTAGGGAATTTACAAAGGAAGAGATTTCTGGCCAGATCCAGGAAACCTGATTCAGTGAGGCCCAGTAATCTACACGTTTAATAAACTCTTTTTACAAAGCATGAAGAGCAAATGCTAAGCAAAGACATTTGAAAGGGACCTTGAAAGATCCAGGGAGCCATTGAAGGGTCTTAAGGAGAAGAAGGACAAGGTCCACTTTTTGAGAAGAAGTTGCCTGTTTGGGGGCTGTTTAGAAGGCAGTTTCAGTAATACACTTATTACATTTATACACACAAGGGTTATATTATATTGTTTTCTTTTAATCCCCCAAAGCAGTGTTTCTAAAATACATCATACCATGATGATCTGGCATACTGAAAAGTAAAAATTCCTAGGCTTCCTTCCTTACATACTAGATCAGAATCCCTGGAGTGGGACCCAGTAATCTATAGTTTAACAAGTTTCTCAAGTGAGTCTTATGTGCCACAAACAGCAAAGTATCTCCAGAACATCTCAGAGTAAACTGGGTCTGTACCTTTCGGACCAAACCTTTGGGTTGCCACGATGGGTTCTAATCTGAATGCATTCCAGCATCTCAAACACAGAATTCATAATATGCGGCATCAGCCCTAAAGCAATATTTTGTCAGAACAGGGGTTTCTGGTATTTCCAAGAAGCACTTCCTATCTCCACAGCAGTTAAAAAACAAAACAAAAGGTCCTCATGCAAGCTTTTTCGGCTCACACTGAAGGAACTGCAGCTTCTAAAAGTCACGTGGAAACAACCACGTATTAAGATGTATCTTTGAAAAAAAGCTGCCAATACTTCTGCGAAGCTTAAGGAGCTCTTCCTTAAAAGAAATCAGGTAATTCGTCCTGAATTAAAGTTAAGCACTTGGCTTAGTTCTCTTTCATTTTTCTTCTCGTACATCTCCAACTAAATTAATTAAGCTGGTGTTTAAAGCTGGCAGCCAACCTGACACAGGAAGCCATGTGGCAAGCTGGGCGTCAGTGGTGAAATTAGAACAAAAGTTAGCATCAGCTGCTCGGGAGGAGCCGGCCTGCTTTTCTTCTGCCCCCGGCTCCACCCCTCAACATACACAGGACTAACTGCCAAGACCTTCCTTGTTGAATGCTTCATCCCTGAGTCCCACAGCTGACTTTTTTTTCTGTTCTATGAAACTTATGACAAATGCATGAGCAATAAAAAGGAAGCTTGGCCATTTTCCACTCGGAAGCCTAACAGCATGAACAGCTGCCGCTAATCTCATCATCCAAAACCAGATTAAGGCAGGGCCTCCAGGCCAATGACAGCAGAGAGGCCTGCCCGCATCAGAAGGAGAGGTGGTCCTGAGCTGCCATTAACATCAGCTGTGATGGCTAATTTCATGTGTCAACTTCTCCTGGACTAAGGGATGCCCAGGGAGGTGGTAAAACATTTTTTCCGGGTGTGTCTGAGAGGGTGTTTCAGGAAGAGATTAGCATACGGATCAGTAGACTGAGAGAAGAAGACCCACGTCACCAGCATCCGTCAATGAATTGGACGGTGGGCATCTGATTCTCCAGTTCACACACAACACATCGTGGGACTTCTTGGCCTCTATAATCAAGTGAGCCAATTCTTACAATAAATCTCATATATTTCTACGTATCGATATATCCTACCGGTTCCGTTTCTCTGAAAAACCCTGACTTACACAGCAGGCACTAAAGCAAAAATGCAAATGTTCATTTCTCTTCCTTCCTACCTCCTCTCTTCCTCCCCATCTTCTTTCTTTCTTTCCTTCCTTCCTCTCACCCTCTTTTTTACCCTCCTGTCCTTCCTTCCTTTGCCCCTTTCTTCCACTTCACTTAAATATTAATTGAGCACCTACCACAGGCTCGGCCCTGATCAATCAGTGGTGAACAATATAGACAAATTCCCTGTCTCCTTAGGGAGCTTGCATTCTGGTGGAGGAAACAGATCACACGTAATTAGAACAATTAATAAAGAAAATAAATATTGGGACACATCCTCTGCCACAGAGGATAAGACAGGGGCATTAGATAGGGTGGAGATGGAGAGGAGTACTTAGGAATTTAGACACGCAGCCTGAGAAGGAGCCAAGAAAGCTGGAGAAAGTGTTCCTGGAAGAAAGGCTCCTGGGATGGGGCTCCAAGAATTTGAGTGGAACTTATTTGTCTCTTGGAGACCACCATCTCTATTCTTTGTCATTCCTTTCAATAAGAAATCACATTTTCTAAGAGTTCTAAGTAGAAATTTCACAGAGCTCTGTAAGGGAATCTCTGAAATGAAGAGGTTGCTTTCAAAGTGACTCATCTATCCTCTTTTCTTGTAAGTTTAAGACATGAGTAGCTTGAGTGCACAAGGATCAAGCCACCTAACAAAAAATGCCAGTGGAAAAGCACTCAGTGGGAGCAAAGCTGTTCCCCTACCTTAATTAACCTTCATTCTAAGTTCGACATTCAGCACACTTCCTCCTAGAGTCGGCTACCGAAAAGAGGAAGGCATCTGCAGTAATTATATGGGCTCAGCTGTTTGAGTCCCTGAAATTTGTTTGACCTGAAGATTAAGGCAATTTAAAGCAAAATTTGTTTTGGTTCTGGAGCTTGGGGGTTGCGGGGGGGGGCCTCAATGCTAAATTGTGGCAACTTTGAAATACCAGCTGGGCCCTGGTGGGGCAGAGACGGGGACAAGCCTTGGCCGCTCTGATGTGTGCCTGTCTCCACAGTGCGAGGTGATGTGATTTGACATCAATTAGCTGGTGTGCAAGAAAGTCATCCCTTTCCCCCGTTAGCGGTAACCATAGAGTACCATGCACCTCTTCAAACATGACAAGCAGCTCGCAAGGCATTGCCTTTGTTGACGCTCATCAGGAATGACAGGCTGTGAGTTACGGAGAGGTGCTGAAGAAGCAGAATATGTGATTGGCCACAAACAGCATTGGGGAGGATAAAACCTCCTGACGTTTGGACCAGGTGAAATAACCAGGCAAACTCTAAGTGTATTATGGCCCCAAAGCATGAACTCAGAAGGTGTCTGTAAACATCCTGGACATCTCAGGGGACTCGTTGGTCCAGGAAGAGGTAAGACGCTTCCCAGAAGAATCTCCAGGCTGAACTCTTGTCTAGTAGAAAAGACTGACATGTGAGCTAACTTCCAGAGAACATGGAAGTTTGTAACCTTCCAATGTTTTTAAAAACTGAGAGCATTCTCCCAGACAAACAAGAAACAGACAAAAACTTAAGTGTGACTTTGATGGCCATCATTTCACAATTTATAACTGTGTTTACTTATTTTAAAAATGACGATCCTCAGTGCATAAAAGGATGAACAGGCATCATAAAAAATGCTATTTCATCACACCTCTCACTGCCAGAACTGGCCTAAAACTCTGCTGCTTGATGCTTTTTGACAGCTTAGGAATTATTGGTGACTCCTATTTCCTATAAAAATCCCAAAAGTCCTCAACCCAGAATTTTATTTAATTCATACCTCCCTATGCAAACTTCTCTTTATGAAATCATGCTTTATAGTTCCACGGGTCGTCTTTTTTCCATGATCAAAAGACAGACAAAGACAAAGAAAGGTCCACAGGAAATATTTTAAGGTACAAAAGCCAAGTATAGAAAGATATATACCATACAATTCTGTTATTTTTTTTTTCTAAACTACATGTTTATATACTCATTCAATTAAAGGAATGGACAGAAAAAATATAAGGCCTAATTAAAAGGAAAATTTCCTTTTTTATCTTTTTTTCTTTTGTATACTTCAAAATTTGCGATTTTTTTACAATTAGCATACGTGTGCGTGTATTCATGGCATAAACTTATATAGATGTATATCATTAACATGGAACATTAAAGTGCGGTATTGGTATCTCACAGTTCCATAAGATTCCACCAAAATCCCACAGAACACAGGGGGAAAAAAAGTGATTTACAAATCTAACCCAAACCAGTTTGTTGGTTTAAAATGATATAGATTCGTCAATGACACATCTTCCTCAGTTTCTTCAATATTTATAGGAAAATGTCAATCACTTCTTCCAACTAGGCTGAGAAATGAGATGTTTAACTGGAGTCAGACTGCAGCTGTGCCCAAACCCTAAATTCAAACTCAAAGTCTCAGTTGATAGAAACAATATTTATGACCACTTGCCTGGAGGAAGTGCAAATCTGTCACCTCCTCCAATCAGCGTTTCCTAAGTGTGTCTTTTGGGACATAAATGATGTCCAGTGTCCACAGATGTCCACAAGATGTCCAGTGAAGAAAGAACTCTTTGGTCAACCAAGTTTGGCAAATATTATGTATATTCCCTTCCATTGATTCAGAATACACAAGGGTGTACAAAAATATCTGAGAATTTGTGAAGTAGAGAAAAACGCCTCAATTTATTAACCTAGAATTCTCCCAATCTATTTGGTAAGGAACCATTTTTACACAAAACCCAGTGTAGTATACTCAGGGAAATGTTTCTCCAGCTATTCCCATATATACTCCTAGGTTATACCTCCAAAACTTCTTACCCAATCCTGTTGTGTTGCCCAGCCTCCTGCTACTTTATAGAACTGCAGTTACTGAACTGAAATCCTTTTCAACACTATCACTTTATATCAATGCACTTTGAATCATGTTATTTTGATTAGTGAAAATTATTGTGAAAATTTTGCTTATGTTAAAAATAAACTCACTTGGGGCTTCCCTGGTGGCGCAGTGGTTGAGAATCTGCCTGCCAATGCAGGGGACACGGGTTCAAGCCCTGGTCTGGGAAGATCCCACATGCCGCGGAGCAACTGGGCCCGTGAGCCACAACTACTGAGCCTGTGCGTCTGGAACTTGTGCTCTGCAACAAGAGAGGCTGCGACAGTGAGAGGCCCGCGCACCGCATTGAAGAGTGGCCCCCGCTCGCTGCAACTAGAGAAAGCCCTTTCACAGAAATGAAGACCCAACACAGCCAAAAATAAATATAAATAAATAAATAAAAATTAAAAAATAAAAATAAAAAAAATGAAAAATAAACTCACTAAGTTTTAGCTACTATTATGAACAAGCATAATGCTGAATTCCTTTCATGGACTATCCAACATCATCCTCAAAACAATCCTATGAGGCTAGCGCTGTTGTTACAAATTACTGATGAGGAGAAGAGCCTGAAGGGGTTTGAAGAGTCTGGCCCAAGATAACACAGTGAGGAAATGTCAGAGGTTGGTTTCAAACCCAAGTAGCTTGGCTCCTGGGCTCACATTTGTAACCATCCCATGAACTCGATGTCTAAAATAACCCATGATGCATAATTCTTAGTGTTTCTTTACCAGAAATAACTTGACTCCTAAACACTTTTGTTTTTGTTCTAATACTTTATTCACTATGTTGTATGAAATGGTTTTGTTTTCCTCTTCCCACTGGTGCCCAAACAGCTCCAGCTCAAAGCCTGGCTCAGCAGATGTGAAGAAGGCATGCGTGTGGTAGACCAACCTTATAGTGGCTCCATCTGACATTTTTACTTATTTTCCTTTTGACTCATTTTGCCTTATTTTCGTCTCATCAGTTTTAATTTTTTTGTATTGGTATGCTGTGCATATGTTATACAAATATAAGGTAGTGTGGTAAAAACATATTGCACCTCTGGCACTTCCTATACATTCCTTATCTGCCGCAGACCTTTTTTCTCCAGCTGCATCATCGTAAAATATCATGATGAAAATAAGCCAGAATTGAGTTCCAGTCATAAACATACCTTCTTTACTAGAGAGCTCTAAACCTAGCTGGCTATTAGCATACAGTGCATTGCAGGGGAGAAGATTTGTCAGGAGCCCAGTTTGTCATCGACAGATAAGTAAAAGGTAGTTAATGTAAACTGCATTTCCAAAATTCATTCCATTTAGCATGGCTCAGGAAGGACCTTGAGACGGCAATCTAGAGACTTCTATGAGAGTGAGTAATGTGATGGCCACTTTCCATTTACGTGAGCATTTCTCTCCAGAGAGCACTTTGCAGTTGTCCTATTTACTCCTCCTTGTTACACTTGTCTGGTTGTTCAGGTGTGCTATGAGAGTGTGAAAACTTGAGCAACCAGTAGTAGCAGCCCCCCAGAGCTTAAACTGTGCTGAGAGATCTGGTTCATAACAAGCTCGTGCAAGTACCTCTTGCCCTGTGTGGGAAAGGTGTCTATTTCAAAGATGGCTGACCACGTGAGAAGCTGATCGGATTCATCTGGGTGGCCGTATCCCAGCAACCGCATGGCCCATCAGTTTCAGTTATGGGGATGACTGAACCTAAGCTCAGACTTTGGGTTCAACTATTTAACCAGTTGTTTTGAAACAACAACAAAATCGATTTTTTTAAAGACTTGAAACAACAAGAAAACTTCACTATAGAAAATGTTTAAAATATGGATATACAAAAAGAAAAAAATACATAGCACCAAAATTGTTCACTGGGCCATGGGAATGTGAATTATTTCCATACTTGGATACACACATACACACACACTCATTCACTCTACATATGCGTGTGTGTATGTATATATGTGTAGTTTCACAAATCAAGCCCCAGTAAGGATTCCAAACTTCCATTTAACTACCTGGTAGACTGTATTACCACTTACCATGATCTAGTTCCTCTTTTTGCAGGAAGATTTTACTTTCCTGACACCTTGAATTCAGGTTTGACTGTGTCACTTGCTTCAGCCAATAAAATACAAGGAAACATATGTGATATACCCCCTGTGTAGAAATGTTAAGGGCTGGTGCATGAAAATAAACATGGCTTTTTTTTTCCCAAAAGAATTAGGGTGGCATGTACTTTAAAGAACAGTGGAAACTATAGAAAATTTTAAAAAGGAAATATATATGAATTTCTACCAGTTAACTATGCTAGACTGACTTTGTTGGTATAGATTCATCCTTTTCTCTATGCAGAAGTTTTACCTAGTTGTAGTCACACTGCTTTTGTAATTTTACATCACTCTCCCACTTATCATAACCTAATAAGCATTTTTTCACACTATTATACTTTTTTCATAGCCAACATTTTTAATGGCTGCATAAATTCCTTTGATTGGTGATACTGTCATTTGTTAACCACTTCTCTATCTTGTACCTTCTAAATTTGCATAGCTTTCTTGCTACGCAATAGAGCAGTGTCTCTATTGTTTCACCAATTGACGCCGTTTATCAGGCGTTTTCTTCTCATATATTAGACTGCATTTTCACTTTCTCCCAGCTACTCCTTTTCTCTCATGCCCTTTCTGCCTTCTAACATAGCTTGGAATTCCCTATGACAAGCATTTGATTTGATTTTCCCCTTGTTACAAAGCAATCTGTAATCTAATCTGTCAGGAAAGCTCATGCTTCCATCGCTTACCCCATGAGCTGAAGCCCAGGGAGGTATCAGTGATTGTCAAACACACCATAAGCAGTATAAAGATGAGCCCAGAGGGTGTTAATTCAGAGAGAGGGAGAGAGGAAGAGAGACAGAGCAGGAGCAACTTCTCTGTGAAAGAGGGAAAGAGTGATGATAAAGGGAAGTGGAATGGAAGCTTTGGTTTCTGGAAGAAATGTTCTGCCGTGAGAAATGCCTAGGAATAAAATTGACCTCCATGATGGATTATTACACGTTGATAAGAGAGACCAGGAAAACGGCATCAGTTAAACACCACTATCCATTCACTGCATTAATGAGACAGCTTTCAGAATTCACTTGTATAAAGAGGGCTATCAATACCGGAGGAATCCAGAGGTACTGTGGCAGATTAGAACAGGATGAATATTTGCTAAGGGGATGAGGATTTTTCATTTTGTTTCTCATTTTCCTGCACACCACCGTCAAAACTCAGCCATGCCCAGAAGTCTGAGAAATCCAGCCTCACGCTTGTAATGCTGCATGATAATTTCATTGTACTAAACGTGGAAAACATTAGTGGGTCATTCACTCTGGTCAGCTTTCAAAGCTAATTTGGCATTCTGGTGATACAAGCTCCACAAAGCTCTTGGAGTCAATACATTTTATTGCTCAAACAGATGTCCAAAGACCATGATGTTTTTGATTGGGAAGTTTTTTTGTTGTTGTTACTGTATTATATTAATAAACAATAGGCATTTGTTTATTGTTACCCGACCAAAGCCCAAATTCTTTAATAGGTTCTTTATAACACTATCTTACTGAGAAACCCCACTGGTCCCATGGTGTATGTTTTTGCTCATGGCAACGAGTAATAAACAAGACTTTTTCAACTACCATTGTGTTCAGGATGGGCTCTAGCTGGAGGGCACTGATACTATGGAGTTCTTTCTAGACTGAGTAGAGACAATTCTCCATGTGAACAAGAGTCACTTTTATTTTACAATAAATAGAGTATGACTTGGATGAGGAGTCCTTCAGCTTGAACACCATGTCCAGAACAATTAAGATACACTTGCTTCGTCCAACGTGATTAAGAAGTTGGGTGCCGGTTCACACGGTCAGGTTTCAAATTCTGGCCCTGCTGCTTACTGTTTTTCTAGTCCCTGAATCTCCCTAAGTTTAGTTGCCTCATCCTAAGGCTTGGATAATATTAGTTCCATCCCCACACGGTTGCCATGACCACTGAAGAGATGATGGCCATAAAGGACCAAGCACAGTGCCTGGCACATTTCAGATCTCAACAAATCCTCATCATTATTAATATCACCTTTTACCCATAATGAAATCATTTTGCATGAGGAAGTTTAAGTGCATAGAAGAGAGTGTTATTTTAAGGTCTTCAAAAAATGTCCAGCATGTAGCAGACGTTCAATGAATATTTTTGAATGAATGGGTACAACTTACTTGGTAATTTTTTTTCCCTGTAGAGTTGAGCATCAGTGAAGTTATTAAACAGTGAAAACATACTAGGTATATTCCAAGTTGCCTTTTGGTGTATTATTAGTTAATGTGAATAACCAAGATTTGGGGATTTATTTTTAACTTCAGGGTTTTTTGTTTTTGTTTTTTTAACACGAGGGGCGTATCTGGAGTATTGTCAACCACTGAATTTTTCAGAGTAATGATGTATGATCTAACAAATTTATTTAAAATATATCGCTTTTGCTTAAAATTGGAAAAACATCCATCCTGATGAGATGCTACAATCTTTTTTAAAGACGAAACTCCCGATAAGATTTTTCACGGGTCTTACCAGCGGGTGGAATATTTTCACACAAGCCCACCCACTAAAGTATCACTTGTTTCTAAATAAAGGTATGATTTACACTTTGAAAAGAATATGTCCATCTATCATTCTTTTGAGGTTTGGGGAGGAAGATGCAAAAGCCAGCAAGATCCACCCTGGCAGCCATGATTTAGAACATATTGAAACAATCAAATTTGACGTTGTTAACAATTTATCTGGCTCAGCCTTAATTCTGATGTACTGACAAGTGAAAATCTGGCAGAAACTCAGTGAACAAATTCCCTAATGTTTCAAGTCTTCTGTGACGCTTCCTTCCAAAATCCTTCAACTCAAGCCACACCCTAACTCTATCTTGGAACAATCTCTCACAGGCTTTCAACTTTGTTTTGTTATTGTCACACAAGAACCAAGACAGGAGTTAAAAGGATTTAAATTGATCTATTTGTCTTTGTACATATATATGTTTACTTTTTTTTCTGTCAAAAATATTCCTAGTAAAATCTCAGTGATGGATTTTTAAAATTTTTTGATTTATGCAATATCTTGGTTGAAATGCTGCTTTTGATTAATGCATGAAAAAAAGTTTCCAGCCAAATTAATCCACAGCAGCAGTTCTCAAACTTTTCTGTATATTAGAATAAACTAGTTCATTCTGGAAGTTTGGAGGCTGAGGCTGCATCCCATTCCAATGAAACCTCTGCGAGTGAAAACCAATCATCCACATTTCTGAAGCCCCCTCCCAAGTTGGTTCTAGTGTGTAGTCAAGTTTGGGATCAGTGATCCAACCTGGTAACTCATAGCGTGGTATGTGGTGAACAGCACTGGTACTAGCTGGGAGCTTGTCAGAAATGCCGAGGGCTGGGTCCCTTCCTAGACCTACTGATTCAGAATCTGATCTAGACCACTGCTTCCCAAACTTTAATGTGCCTTCCAGTAACATTGGATCTCTTGTCAAAACGCAGATTTGAATTCAGTTGTTAAGTCATAGAGCCTAAGACTCTGCATTTCTAATAAGCTCTCAGAGGACACCCATGGTTCTGGTCCAAGACTAGTCTTTGAGAAGGATCTAGCTGGTAAAGGAGGAGTCATCTTCCTTGGGTCACAATCATCACAGCCTCCAATCTAACAAGGATAATAACAGCTATGGCTTTTAGGCAACTACCACATACCAGACAATGGGCTAAGAGCTTCTTTTTTACAAGCTCTATGAGAAAGAACTATGATAATTTATATTTAAAAAATAAATTATGATTCAGAGAGGTATAGTGTGGCTCAAAGCTGCTCAGCTTCCCCTATATCAAGGGCTCTCAGACTTCAGAGTGATTATGAATCACTCAATGTGCTCAGTACATATGTAAATTATAAAGTATTCTGGCTCAGTGTGGTTGAGGTGAGGGGACTCAATAATCTATCATCAGGGGGCTTCCCTGGTGGTGCAGTGGTTGGGAGTCTGCCTGCCAGTGCGGGGGACGCGGGTTCGAGCCCTGGTCTGGGAGGATCCCACATGCCGCGGAGCAACTAGGCCCGTGAGCCACAATAACTGAGCCTGCGCGTCTGGAGCCTGTGCTCCGCAACAAGAGAGGCCGCGATAGTGAGAGGCCCGCACACCGCGATGAAGAGTGGCCCCCGCTCGCCACAACTAGGGAAAGCCCTCGCACAGAAACGAAGACCCAACACAGCTAAAAATAAAATAAATAAATTAAAAAAAAAAAAAACTATCATCACCCTCAGAGATGGTCTGAGTCCCTTCCTAAGTTTCAATTGACGACATAGAGACAACAGGATAGGACTATAAAGTGATGCTCAATGAACATGCCAAACTAATCCTAAAGGATTTCTACTTAGCAAAACTTCATAAGTGTTGTACTTAAACTTGCAAGACATATGATTGAAATGAATTTTTCAAGAGATGGGCTTCTTAGGTTTCTAATAAATGAGAGGATACCATCACTGGGCTTACCCCTCTGGGACGTTCAGAGTAAGTGTAATACACAGCACGTTTATGAAAACCACATTTAGAGGAGACATATAAACTCATAAAGTAGCTGAACAATAACACAAGGTGGCATATGGTAGATGCCAAATGGGCGACAGAGGCAGTACTCATAATGAAAGTAGCTACCACTTACTGAATAACTATTATGTGGCAGATGTTTTACATAAATTGCCTCATTCTATCACTACAATCAAAGTAAGGTTATAATTAATATTTCTATTTTACAGATAAGGAAAAGGAAGCTCAAGGAGTTATGAAATTTTCCCAAGGACTCACCAATATTAAAAGCCAAACTGGGATTCCAACCACAGCTCTGTGTGACCCCAAATGCAATTCTATTTCTAGAATACCTTATTGCCTCTCCTACACCATCCTACCTCCTCTGTATTCTTGGAGGTCAGTGAAGGAAAACATGCAGCAACAGAGCAAGATTTGTGAGGAGATTTTTACATGAGCTGTTTTTATAAAGACTGCTGAGAGTTTGATAAGCCGAGAAGGGGCAGGAAGAGAAATCAAACCAGGAAAAGAGATTCATCAGGGAGCAGTAACAGGAAACAAGGGGGTGTTGAAGTTTGATAAGAAATGATTTGTTTAGGGAAGAAGTGTGGGGTGAAGTGCATAAGCTAAGAACGTTATAGAGGACCTTAACAATCCTCTCAGGGACATTGGTCTAAGGACAGTGCGGTCTCCCAGAAGTTTTCAGGAGAGGGAGAGAAATGATAACCCTAGAGTTTTCATAAAATGTGTAAGACCCCAGTGTACTGAATGGTTTGTAGGCTAAGGAAGGAAGGATTTTGTGAAGGAGTCTAATAAGCCTCACTGAAGTTCCAAAGGAATAGTAAAACAAGCAAATTTGTGGATGGGGGCGGGGCAGAGGGGTTCTTTATGGAACCTGGAAACATAAAGCAGTGATGTCTTGACAGTTCCAAATTGTAGAGTTCTAAGGGATTTGGAATTTTCTCCAGGCAGTGGAAAGCCATTATGAAGATCAGTCTAGGAGAGACTGGAAAAGTCTAGGAAGACCTCTTGGAAAACAATAAATTTTTGATTTGAGGTGTTGAAAAGAAAGTATAAATAATAGGAACCAAGAATCTATAGGAGATCAAGAAACACAGGGTGACTGGAACGTTGGCATTCTGAGGAAATTCAGAATGATGAGAAGGTGGTAACGCCTGGAAGAATGTGAGTTGGTCATCTATTTACCCCTACTTAAAATCTGGACTTTGAGGTTATAGTGTAAAGGAAACAATACCGAGTAGGATGCATTTTCCTTTCAAAAAACCCCTGGTGACAATAATAATAGCTTATGTTTATGCACTTTGTTTTTTATTTATATGTTTTATTATTTTATTCAAAAGACTCTTAAATAAATTACCTAATTGAAATCTCACTTATCCATGAAGAAGTTAGGGTAGAAATTATCACCCACATTTTCTATGTCAGGAAAGCAAGGCAGAGAGAGGTTCAGTCATTTACTTGAGGCCACTCAGAGTATAAGTGGCCAAGGCAGAACTGGTCCCGTGGTTGTGTTTCAAGTCCGAGATCAGTCTCCTACAGCAAAGACAGCGAATCCTAGGCAGGGGAAAGCTGGGCTGGATGGGGACGAGCACATGGATTTCTGTAGCAATGTGTCATTCCTTCAGTTAGTCCATAAAGCAGAAGACAATTCAATACAAGTAGGTAATGACTTTGCACTTTGTCATTAGGCTTAAATTACAGAGGTACTTCTCATCAGTTTCCAGGAGAGTGAGAGAGCAAGAGGAAGGAAAGTTGGCTAAAGGTGAGGGTTTTTTCTCTCTTTCTTGAAGTGCATGTTATCTGTGTCTAAATGTGGAACGGGAGGCCAGTGGATTCTGCGCCGCAGAGAGAGAGGTGGCCTCGGCGCCGCACGCAGCGACCCTGGGCCGCGAGTTTGGGCATCTGATGCGGGTGCGGCCTGTGATCACCTACAGCTTGTCGCCCTTGGAACAGCGCGCCTTCCCGCACTACTTCAGCGAGGGCGTGCCCAACATGCTGCAGCGCACTCGGGCGTGCATCTTTCACATCGTGCCGCCATTTGTAGTGTTTTATTTTGTCTACACATGGGGAACACAGGAGTTTGAGAAATCCAAGGGGAAGAATCCAGCTGCCTATGAAAATGACAAATGAGCAACTCATCTGGATAATGGTCCCTTGTCTCTGAAAGACTCTTCTCTGGGAGAGGGGTCTACACTGTAGTGTCTCGAAGACACAATAAACTTATTAGAGGCTGCAAAAAATAAAATAAAATTGTGGAACGCTTTGCATGAATCATTGACCCCTTAATTACTGAGTTCTAAAGCTATTCATCTGCCTGATCAGAAGAAGCCCACTCCAAATGAGGGCTCTTGGAGTCAACAACTCTCAGATACCGATCACGACCCAAAGCAGGCATGGAGGTTATTTAAAGTTTCTCACACTCCAGCTGGGCAGGGAGGTGATGAACCTTAAGACTGCCTATGCCTCTGCTTACATCCAACACTGCCTCTTGGAAGGAAACAAACAAATAAACAAAAACAATGAAATTCTGGAGACCTGGATATACCAGTCTATAAATTGCATATACCTTGAGCAAGTCATTTAACCACTTTGTGCCTCAGTTTCTTGTCTATCAACTGACAATAAAAGGCATTAATTTCTAACTCTGTTTACTGACTTAGTGCATGAATTGAAGACCTTACTATATGCCAAGGGTCGAGTTTAGTGCTGAAGACCCGCATGGGATAACACAGGTTCTAGCCCAAATGAATCTTGGGGATTACCCAGAGAAATTAATAGTAAGCAAATAATTACAAAAATTAAGACCTCAATGTTTTAGTGAGGCTTTCTAGAATGAAGGGATTTCTAAACTTAAGACACAATATAAAAGCAATCAATTTTAAGGTCAGGGGAAGAGAGCTAAGTCTATTGAGAACCTACTATCTATTAGGTATTACGGTTAGATCTTTGTATGCATTTTCTAATTTAATCTTCCCCTCAATCCACACATTATCTGCTATTATATGTGTTTTCCCATAAAGGAACAAAGGTCGGGGAAGTTCATTCAATTGCCAAAATTCATCATATTGTGATGCCTAAGAACCCAAATTCTGGAGTTAGGTTACGTGAGTTCAAATCCCAGCTCTGCCTCTTATTATCTGTGAACTTGGGAAGTTACTTAACTTTCCCTTTATCTTAGTTATCTCATCCATAAGATGAGAATAATAATATTACCTAGATCATAGGGTTGTTGTGAGAATTAAATGAGTTCATTGTGCCTGGCCGAAAGGAAGTGTTATAGGAGACATTAACTAACATATTATTCTTAATATTAGTTGGTTTGATAGTTAATTTCATGTGTCAACTTGGCTAGGTCATGGTGCCCACTCGTTTGGTCTAACGTCAGTCTAGATGTTGCTGTGTAGGTATTAACAGCCACATCAGTAGGCTTTCAATGAAGCAGTTGACTCTCCATAATGTGGCTGGGCCTTATCCAATCAGTTGAAGGCTAAGGCAAAGACGGAGGTTCCCTAAAGGAGAAGGGTTTCAGCCACAAGACTGCAACATAGAAACCCTGCTTGATGTTAATCCCAAACTCCCAATTTATCCCTCTCTCCCACCCTTCCCCTTTGGTAACTATAAGTTTGGGATTGACATATACACACTATTATATTTAAAACAGATAACCAACAGGGACCTACAATATAGCACAGGGAACTCTGCTCAATATTCTGTAATCACCAAAACGGGAAAAGAATTTGAAAAAGAATGAATAGATGCATATGTATAGCTGAATCACTTTGCCGTACACCTGAAACTAACACAACATTGTAAATCAACTATACTCTAATGTGAAATAAAAATTTTTAAAAATAAAGCAATTTAAGGGGAAAAAAAAAAAACCTGCTTGAGTTTCCAGCTTGCCTGGCCTGCCCTGTGGAATTTGGACACAAGACTAGGTCACCTCTTACCTGAATTTCCAGCCTGCTGGCTTACCATATGGATTTTGGACTCATAAGCCCCCATAATAGGATATATCCTATTGGTACTGTTTCTCTGAAGACTCTGACTTAATACAGTTGATAAAGCCTGAACGTGAATCCAGCTCTGATTGCAAAGGTCAGTTCTTCATTTCAAAGTTCCAATGGACTTTCCTGTCGTTAAAAGCTGTTCAATCTGTACTGCTCTCTTTTACCAATTTGTTTTTTAAAAAAAACAAACAAGGATTTTGATGAGTTTTTACTGAAAAAGGCAGTGGCAATCAAGTCCAAAGAGACCTGACTACAGGTCTTTTCTCTTTGTTGTCCAGAACGTTCCTTCCCTGAGGGCTTTGTCACGGTGAATGGGGCCACAGCTGACAAGTCACATTTCTTTCATAATAGAGAGAAAAGTTTAAAATGAGACTTTCATTAGTTTTTGCACTGCCCTAATTTCTTTTCTCCTTTGCTTTCACACCAGCTGCAGACTTTAATTAAACTGTGGCAAGTCTCCTAAACTTGGCGGGCTTTCCAGAGAAAACAAGGGCGTCTCCTCCCAGGGCAGATCTTTCCCAGAGTCCACCAGCTTGCATTTATTTTCCCCAACTGTCTGCATTAGTGGCTACAAACTTTGCCTCTCCTCATATTTTGTTTCCTCCCTTTTGTTCTCTCTCACTTTGCAGATTTCACTAGAACTTCCTGAGCCATGTATTACTGCCATGACTAATTCTAAGTAATATTTCATGGCTGTAATTATGGTAAATTACTACACTGGTTTATCATTTTGACTCTTTACTTTAAAGCACCATTCATAGCCACAGGATAAAACTATCATATCTGTATTTACGGATGAAATTAATCCACCCCTTTATTATAGACAGTGATAAAATGAGAGTTGAAAAGGAAGCACAGTCTTACTAGGCTGTAGACAATGACAAATATATTCTGGACCATCTCAAAATACTCCTGAAACTCAGTGACTATGTACCCTGGGCCCTGCTTTCTGCACCTGTTCTGTGATTATCAAACTGTGTAATATAGAGAGCTGAAACTCACAAGTTAATTCATCATTGCTTATATGACAAGGTTATTTAAAAAAACAGTATATTTATTTATGAGACCATTTCCTTCTGCAGAGATTCTTCTGCAAGCTGCATCACAGTACCCTTCCCACCTTGAAATAATATGAGACAGCTTACAGGAAAATTATAGAAAATGTTGATGTAAAGACACTAACAACTGAATAAATAAGGAGGGGTCAGGGACTGGACAAATGACAGGGGGAAGAAGTTGAGAATCAAAGACTATGGAGAAGAAACATACACATATCTTTTGCTGAGGAAAGATAATACAGGGGAACAGCAGGAAAGGGTACTGGGAAATAGCTGAAGACAAGGTTTTTAGACCAAAAGAGGTGATATCCAGAAGGTCCAGGAGAGCAAGCAAGAATCAAAAGAAACCTAAGATTATCCTCCTTCTAAAACCTAACCAGGATTCACCTATATAAAGAGCATTCTTTACCAAATAATTACCTCAGGCCATCTTAGTTAAGCACTAGATGTAAGTACTTCAGCAAATATTTACAGAGAATCTACCCCGTGTCATGTCTGGCCCTCAACTAGGCACTGGAATGTAGCAGTGAACAAGAGAATCATGGAACTTGCCTACATGATGCTCACAGTTCAGTTAGAAAGAGACACATTCAATAAATAATCTTCTGATAGTTTATTCTACTTAAAAGTGTTAGAAGTTCTATAAAGAAAAAACACAGGGTATTACGAGAGCACATCACAGGGCGGGGGTTGTTTTAGCTAGCCAGAAAGCTCGAAGCAAACCTCCCTGAGGAAGTGATATTTTCAAACCTAAAAATGAGTAAGGCTTCACACAGGCTGTTCCCTCTGCCTGGAACTCCTCCCTTCCCTTGTGGCCAAGAGCCTAAGTGGGAAAAAGCCTGATCCTCAGAATGAAGAGTAGCATGCTTAGAGGACAGTGAGGGGGGAGGAAAGGGCCTGAGGTGAGGGGGTCGGGGGTGTCTTAGGAAGATTGTGCCGGGGATTCACAGACCACACGAAGAATTTGAACTTTCTTATCAGAGCAAAGAGAAGCAACTTCAGCATTTAAAATGAAGGAACAACATGACCGGATTTGCATTTTTAAAAGATGCCCTCTTTTGAGAACAGGTCACAGGTAGAAGAGCAGGAACAGGGGATATCGGAAGATAACCTCAGTGACTGGTTTGTACTGAGAACGTTCTATTTGGCAGGCATTGCGCTTGATGTATGCGAACTCACTTTGCCTCACTCTATGTGGCTGGGATTCAGGGCTGGTTTTGTGGGCATGTTGCAAAGGACCAGCTCAGTCAGCCAAGTGCCTGGCACCCGGAAGAGCCCTGCACTGGGGTGTTAAGGCTCTGTGGTGTCTGTTTTGAAATTCCTAATAATTTGATCATTGCATGATTGGAGATGTGGCTGGAACAACGGAGACTGCCCGGGGCTTAGTCCTGCCTCCTTTGCCCTCTCTGCCTCCCTCAGATGGGCTGTCAGCTGTCTGCTCCCAGTTCCCTGGCACCCTGGGTCCCACCAGACCTCCCCCCTCCATCCCTGCCCCGTGACCACAGCCACTCTTTCCCCCAGGGAATGATGGAGTCATGTCGGCCTGAGAAGGCCAGCTTTCCACCATCATCCTGTGCCCCCAGCAGGGCCCTCCCCTCCGCAAGAATATAGGATGGAGCTCAGACACGTGTTGGCCATCCCTGCCCGCTGTCCAGGGCTGGCAGCACCACGGGGTGTTTCGCGGGTGACTTTTCAGGGATGAGCCCTTCACCTACCCCACTCCAGGCACCAAGCACATCCTAGCACAGAGAATGAAAACTCGTGGAGGTCACCACTGGCCCGGGGCTGGTTCGGCAGGCCCATAGACAGGAGATTGACTGGGACATGTTGCCTTGGTCTGGCAGCTGACTGACCTGCTGCCACCTGCCCTCACAGGGTGGGACCCTAGGCCACGTGTGGAGTCTGCTTGAGGATTTCCATCCCTGAGGGAGCATGACAGGAAATGGCAAAACCAAAAAACACAAAAACACACACAAAAATGCCATGACAATTTAAGAGGCAGACTGCAGAAGAAAGCTTTATATCTTAGTACTTTTAATGGCTTTATCCTGCTCTTTGAACAATGGTCCTTGAACTTCATTTTGCACTAAGTTACACAAATTATGTAGCCAGTCTCGCACATTATTGTTACATTTTCCAGATATGGAAATTAAATTCTGTGTGGCCAGCCATGTGACACGGGGCAAGTTATTTAAGCTCTCAGAGCTCAGGATCTTAATCACCATGCACAGCTCCCTTTTTAGACAGGATGTAGTTTTGGATATATTTATTTAGGGTGCTATTGAGGCAACTAGCGGAGATGTTGAGAAGGCAGAGAGATATGTGTCTGTGTGTGTGTGTGTGTGTGTGTATATTTATGTGTATATATTTGCATATATACATATATATTTCAAATTTTTCTTGTGAGATAATTTAGAATTGTAACTCTATCATCTTTTTTATAGGTCAGAATTTCTAAAAAAGGGCATTTGATTGAGTCATAAATCTAAATTATGTCTCACAAGGAAATTCTGGGAGCCAATTCAGATGTCAAGGAATTGGGGGATCTTTTTAATGGAAATGATCAGATAAATAATAAACACATTGAGCATGTATTATGTGACTGACCTAAATCTAGGCCCTTTACATGCATTATCTCCATCTAAGACTAACTTTATTATAATTTATTGTTACCTTCACTTGACAGATAAATGTTCAAGTCCTAAAGAGGTAATTTGCTGGAGAAAACACAGTTTCACTTGCAGAAATGAAGTCTGTGTGCACAGTTTGCAGGGGTATGAGGTAGAGTCCCTCTTCCCAGGTCACCTTTGGAGGAATGAGGGCATCTGAGTGTGGCACTGCTCAGAGTCCTCTGGGTCCAGAGCAAGTCCCCTGGTAAGTGGTACAGGCAGGTTCTCCAGTCCTCTCCAGGCACAGCCCTGGCCAAAGAATTGCTGGTTTTCCTTCTTACTCTGGATGAGCGTGATACGACTTTCCTTTCAAGAGTTGTGCTAAGGCTACCCACCCCAGTACACTGACAAGGAGCCTTGTACTTCTCTGCCCTCATCTTGACCTCCCTCCATGTGACTAGGTAAACAAGCAAGAATAAATATAAAACAAGCAAACATATAAAACAAACACACAATATATACATCCTTAGTGCTTCTGGATTTGTAATAACTTCCCAAAAGACTTCATGGATAAAACAACTCAACTGGTAAGAATCATTCATTCCTGCATTCATTGATTTTGCTTTATATATTGATTATCAACCAGAGCCTGTTCTGGGTGTTGGGGATTACAGTGGGGAACAAAACAGAAGATGTAACTCTTTCATGGACCTCATATTCTAGTTGGAAGGTGATATGATAATTAAGTATATGTCTAACGGTGATACATACCATGGAGAAAAGCAAGCAGGTAAGCGCAAAATAAAATGCAGGACAGCCAGGCAAGGTGCTATTTTAACAGGGGGTCGGGAAAAGCCTATCTCTCTGATATATTTGGGCAGAAATTTGGAAGTAGTAAAGGGCTAACCTACATACTTACCCAAGGAAAGAACATTCCAGGAAGTATTTCAGCAAGTGCAAAAGCCCTGAGGCTGAAGTTTGCTTAGCATATGCAAGGAAGATAAAGGAAGCAGAGTGAACAGATGGGAGAAGAGGATGACCAAGAGAAGTGATGGCAGGGGAAGCGGGGAGATCACCTGATGCTTTGTAGGGCAAAGCAAGGACTTTGCCTTTACTTGCATATGGGAACCACCTGAAGGTTTTGAACAGGGTGGTCACATGATCTGACATTGTAACAGGCTCTTCCTGGCTGCTATGCAGGGAAGAGACTTTACCAAGCTGGGAGGTGCTACCAGGCAGAAACAGGGTTTCCGGTTAAGAAGTGATGGTGATGACCCACATGAGAAATGAAGGTGGCTTGGCCCAGACTGGTGGTGATGGAGCTGATAAAAAGGAGTCAGCTCTAGATGTATTTTGAAGACAGAACCAATAGGACTTGCCGACGGACTGGCTGTGAAAAGTAGGAGAAGAAAAGATCATCCAAGATTTCTGGCCTGAGCCATCAGTGATGGGGAATGGAATGTGAGAGCTCAGTTTTGGACGTGTTAACTTTGAGATGCCTATCAGATATCAAAAAGGAGGTGTTGAGTAGACAAGGTTATTTATAGTCTGTGGTTTAGAAGAGAGGTCCTGGTAAGAAATAAAAATGTCTCGTCTTTAGAATACTGATAGTATTTAAAGCTACGTCACTAAATGTACTTAGAAAGAAAATATAATTAAAATGTGAATAATATGTGTAATATACATTAGCTTAAGGAATCTTACATTATCTCTGCAAAGTAGGTGGTATTCATCTCATTTTACAAATGAGAAAGGCAGCAAGGTCGAGTGACTTACCTAAATTAATTCAAGTAGGAAATGACAAAGTGGATCTCAAATCCAAGACCCCTGGTTTCAAACCACACTTCTTCAGTGTAAATGCATTGATCATTGTGTACTCTGGACACCACAGCTTCTTCTAAGTACATGTTCTTTTCTCACCTGAGTTGGGAAGTGTTCTTAGGCACCAACCCCCTTATGTGCAAAGCATTTGAGAGAGGCTGCTGAAGGATAAGAACCATTGCTTTAACATCCTCAGCCCATCTCCTTTCACACTGAGTCCCCTGCCTTGCAAAGTACCAAGGAGGGACCGCGAGAAAGGAGGCCACTGGAGCTGAATGATTTTGTTGCAGAAAGAAATGACGAAAGAGTTTTACACACATCCCAAACCTGAACCTCCCTAAAGTTTATAGCTGATGCTAAAAGGCCAGGCTCACCCTAGAGGCTGCTGTGAGCAACGGGATGCTGGACTGGTAGGAGAACACATCTGACTCCCTGGAGGTGGTGCCATGTGTGGCAGGGCTGCTTCCAGCCCAATCTCTCCAGTGGCGGCTCCCTTTGCTTCCTAACCTGGATTACCTTGCGGGATTCTTGTGTTTGGTTAATTATACCTCTCTCTCTTTTTCCTGAATGCACCACTTTTTACAGTGTTCACAGCTCTGAATTAATATAGACCTCTCTCCCTGAATAGCTGCTGGCGTCTTTAGTGACGTTATGGATTTTCTTTCTCAATTGCTCTGGAGCCACCCTGAGGCTATTGATTTGGGCTATTAGCCTTGGGTGATTTCCAAACCCTTATTGATAATGCTGAGGCTGTGCTGGTTGCCTTCTATATGGGCTGTAAGTAAACAAGTGGTAGCCTTCTCTGTTATTTCTGCTGCAGCCCGAGTTTTCTGGGGTGCCCCCTGGGAGCTAAGCTAGGTCAGGTCACTGTTATAGGAATCCTGCTCCACAGACAACTTGGAGCCAATATCTGGCTTTCACAATGGTAAAAATAGCACTAATCATAATGACAATAATGATAAATTAATATATAGGCAGACCTCAGAGATTGTGGGGTCTGTTCTAGACCACCATGGTAAAGCAAATATTGCAATAAAGCAAGTCACATAAATTTTTTTGGTTTCCCAGTGCATATAAAAGTTATGTTTACACCATACTATAGTCTATTAAGTGTGCAATAGCTTTTTGTCTAAAGAGAATACATACTTTAATAAAAAATTATTTCTAAAAAATGCCAAGACAATTAAAATAGTAACATCAAGGATCACTGATCACAGGTCACCATAACAAATATAATAATAACGAACAAGTTTGAAATGCCATGAGAATTACCAAAATGTGACACAGAGACATGAAGTGAACAAATGCTATTGGAAAAATGACCGGGATAGATTTGCTAGACATAGGGCTGCCACAGCTTTCAATTCATAAAAAAATGCAGTATCTGAGAAGTGCAATTAAGTGAAGAGCAATAAAATGAGGTATGTCTATAGTAAATGAACAATATTTTATTACTAATAATGTTAATTAGTATTGATTAATAATAACCCTACCTAAGCAGGTAAAAGACCTGTACTTGGAAAATTATAAGACACTGATGAAAAAAAATTGAAGATGACACAAATAGATGGAAAGATATACCATGGTCATGGATTGCAAGAGTTAATATTGTTAAAATGACCAGACTACCTAAGGCAATCTACAGATTCAATGCAATCCCTGTCAAAATACCAAGGGCATTTTTCACAGAACTAGAACAAATAATTTTAAAATTGGTATGGAAACACAAAAGATTTCAAATAGCCAAAACAAACTTAAGAAAGAACAGAGTTGGAGGAATGATGCTCCCTGGCTTCAGACTATATTACAAAGCTACAGTAATCAAAACAGTATGGTACTGGCACAAAAACAGACATAGATCAATGGAACAGAATAGAGAGCCCAGAAATAAAACCACACACTTATGGTCAATTAATCTACCACAAAGAAGGAGAGAATACACAATGGAGAAAAGACAGTCTCTTCAATAAGTGGTGCTGGGAAAACTGGACAACTACATGGAAAAGAAGGTTAAACATTCTCTAACACCATATACAAAAATAAATTCAAAATGGATTAAAGACCTAAATGTAAGACCAGAAACCATAAAATTCCTAGAAGAAAACATAGGTGGAACACTCTTAGTCATAAATCATAGCAATATTATTTCAGATCTGTCTCTTAAAGCAAAGGAAACAAAAGCAAAAATAAACAAATGGGACCTAATTAAATTTAAAAGCTTTTGCACAGCAAAGGAAACCAGGGACAAAATGAAAAGACAACCTACTGAATGGGAGAAAATATTTGCAAATGATATGACTGAGAAGGGGTTACTATCCAAAATATATAAATAGACAGCTCATACAATTAAAGGGCAAAAAGACAGACAGCCTGATTAAGGAATGGGCAGAGGACCTGGATGAACATTTTTCCAGGGGAAACAGGTGGATGGTTGACAGGCACATGAAAAGATCATTGATATCATTAATCATCAGGTGTTAGTGAGGATGTGAAGAAAAGAAAACTTGTATATACTGTTGGTGGGAATGTAGATTGGTATGGCCACCATGGAAGGCAGTATGGAGGATTCTCAAAAAACTAAGAATAGAACTTCCATATGATCAAGCAATTCCACACCTGGATATATCTTTGAAAAAAACAAAAACACTAATTTGAAAAATATATGCATCCCAATGTTCATGGTGTCATTGTTTACAGTTGCCAGGATATGAAGGCAACCTAAGTGTTCGTCAACATGCACAATAGACTATTACTCAGCCATAAAAGGGAATGAAATTTTGCCATTTGCAATGACATGGATGGACTTGAAGGATATTATGCTAAGTGGAATAAGTCAGAGAAAGACAAATACTGTATGATATCACTTATATGTGGAATCTAAAAAATAAAACAAACTAATGAATATAACCAAAAAGAAACAGATTCACAGATATAGAGAAAAAACTAGTGGTTACCAGTGGGGAGAGGGAAGTGGGGAGGGGCAGGATAAGGGTAGGGGATTAAGAGGTACAAATTATTATGTATAAAATAAATAAGCTACAAGGATATATTATACAACCCAGGGAATATAGCCAATATTTATAAGAACTATAAATGGAGTATAAGCTTTAAAAATTGTGAATCACTACGTTGTATACCTTTAACTTACATAATATTGTATATTAACTATACCTCAATAAAAAATAATTTATCATTAACAATAAATATTTTTGTTTTAACAATAAATAATTTAAATAGGGCATCTGTTTCTATGATAATTCATTTATTAACTACTACTTGCAAGGTACTGTGCTAAGTAAGCAATATAATTTTTTCATTGACTCCTCATACTTTCTCTAGGAGAGTTTATTATTATCACCATTTTACAGGTGAGAAATCCCAAGTTAGAAATTTTATGCAGTCTGCCCCATCACTGTCCAGGGCTCAAACCTGCATCTGTCTGAGTCCCAAACCAGTGCTCTTGGTTTCAGATGTTAGTCCTACAGATTGCCTGATTCCCAACCACTTGAAGGGACTAGTTAATATCCAGATTATCACAATCCATTCTAGACCCATTCATCAGAAGTTCTGTGGCAGACCCCAACATCTGCAGTAGTAACAAGCTCTCCAAATGATACTCACATATGGCCCAATCTGGTAACCTCTGTGTAACTTCTTTGACCACCACATTTTTCCAAGTGTGGGCTCTTGGACAGTACTGCTTGGCTATGAATCCCAAGTTCATCACTTATTTGCTACATATCATTAACCTAAACTCTGCCTCAGTTTCCTCATTTTTCAAACGAAGTATATTAATGATGCATACTCTAACATGTTGATCAGTACTCATGTTTTGAGCATTTAGTATGTGTCAGGCTGAGTGTGGTCAGGATAAGGTGAATTAACACATATGGTTTTCCACCAGTGCCAGGCACACAGTATTCATTTTTTAAATTTTTGCTGTCAGGGAATGGCTGGTGTGCAAGTTGACCAAGTGGAGACTGAAAAATCTGAAAGCAAGAAGTCAAAGATACCCATAAACTCTGCCAAACAAATATAAGCATTTTGGTATATTTCTTTCCAAATATTTTCTATGATTGTATAATTTTTGCAACATCAAAGTCTTTCTGATGTATAATGCTGCATTCTTATTTCACCTAATATTTGTATCATAAACTTTCCCCATCTTTGAAAACTATTTAAACACATTATTTTATTAACAGTCACAATGTGGATGTGCCATAATTTACTAAAACAGCCTACTATTGTTTGACATTTCAGTGGTTTCAACTTCTCATTGTAAAAATGGTTGCACTGAACATGATAATGTGAAAATCTTTATCTACGTTTTTGATTAAAATATTTACTAGGAAAACTTCCTCAAAATAAGGTTACTAGGTCCCACTTCTTTAATGCTATTGATATTCCCAACCTACTTTTCAAGGAGATGGTACCAATCCAAACTCCTAGTGGCAGTATTTTAAAGGGCCCGATTAATGAAACCCTCCAGGAAACTTTCCTTTTACAAATGGTGAAAGGGTTGGGATCATCATAAAAGTTGAACTAGCAAATTTGAAATTAATGTACATTTACTACACATTTATTTTTCAATTATTAATTATATACATTAACCAGTCTACTTTGAATCCCATATACAGAATTTGGGATAGAAATAAATGACTGAGAACTGGATAGAACAACCTCAAGTTCATATATTTGGAGGACATCCAACTGACCTGATTTTTTGTGATTCTCTGCTAATCCCACTCTCTAATCCATTCACTTATTTCACAAATATTGAGCACCAACTAGACTCACATCTTGATTCAGTAAATAATTATTAGAATCATATTATGAGACATGACACCAACCAGATTCTAAGGTGATACAGGGGCAAATAAGACAAATATATCCTCAAGGAGCTTCTATTTCATTGGACAGGTAATTACAAGTATGATAAATGTTAGATAAGATAAAGGAAGGATATCGTGGAAGTATATCATGGGAGCATATGATAGGGATATCAAATCTATCTGGAGTATGAAGGGCAAGTAGCAGTGGGTCAGTTGAAAAATAAAAGAGTATTACATGAAGAGGGAACAGCATATGCAAAGCCGTTGAAAAAGGAAGGTACATAATATACTTGAGGAACTGAAACACTTCCAATATGACTAGAGCACAGAGAAGAAGGGTGGAGAAAAGTGCTAGGTTTGGATGGAGAGGATGCTGGCATAGGTCAGACCTTGCAGGCCATTTGTCACTCAACATGTTGGCCCAAGCACTGGAAATAATTGAACGCTTAAAGGGTTTTAAGAAAGAAATAAAATGATCAGAATTGTGTTTTCAAAAGACAACTCCAACTGCTATTTAGAGAATACATTGGAAAACAGTGGAAGCCTAGTGACCATTTATCAGGTTAATGCAATCCAGGAGACCAATGGTGGTGGTTTGAATCTCAGGGTGCCATAATGGTGATGGAAAGAAATGGGCAATCTTAATATTAATAACCATAAGCTCGTTGCCATTTGAATACTTTGCACAGCCATGGAAAAGTCTATCTTCTGATCCCTTGTCCCTTGCTCAGTAAGGATAAAGGATTCCTAATGGCTATTAATTCTGTAAAATCTTTCTCCACATAAGATCTACAGTATAAAGTTTCTCCTGTCTTTCTTTTCCTTGGGTCAAGTAATCCTATTTCTGTGTATCTTAACTCTCAGGATATACCAGTTCAAATTCTTTAAACAATTGTTTAAAAACATTCTTTTAGGGGGTGGTGGGAGGAAAGCCCCAAAGCTTTGACAGGTGTGTATTTGCCATTTTCCTATGGCAAGATGCACTTATGGGATATTTTCCTTGGTTATTGTAGAAACACTGCATATATTTAATAACCTATTCATGAAATGCTAGAATTTTACAGTTTATAAAGCAATATGTTTATTCCATTTGCTACAGTTTGATGAAAATATGATAGGACAGGAGAAAGATGTCTGCAAATGCATCTATTTCGAGGCATGAATACAAGAGTTTCCTATGTTGGGCAAAAGTGCAAAACCCAGAATAGCCTCTTTTCTAGTTGTTTCTGCCATGAAGGTGGGGACAGTGATGACTCCTCAGACACTTCCACTGGCTTGAACTTCAGTTCTTTGCTCCGTTTCTGCTAATCACCTCATCTTACAAAAGAGAGAAGTAAGGATTAAAGAGATTCCCTCTGTGACTTTCTATAGCTCCTCAAAATAAAAGGGCTATATATATATTCAATGCATTATGAATCTGATTGCGTTTGTATTCATGATTTTTGCAAACACTGACTCAGCCCCAGAAGCTTCTTGTTTTCTAATTCTTCACTAGGAGAGGAATCCAGTATTAACCCCACTAGCAAGATGTTTTTGTTCAATCGGGAGAAACCAGAGGCAGCCAGTCTTCTTTCATGGTTTATTCTTCTCAACAGTCAATCCCTTTTTCTTTTACCAAATTGACATCTTTGCATTTTTTCTCTTATCTCAAGAGGACACGGCCCCACCTCTAGACGACTTCATAAAGTGACTGTGTATCCCTTAGTCGTTGCTGTTCACTCTTCATGGTTTCCACCCAACAGCTGGCTCTGCCTCTCTGTTAACTGGATTTTGGATTTGGGAATTAAGAGGGAAGGATGGTGCCAAAAAAATCAAAGAGAACAATATCCTTCCAGCCATCTGCCTCAAGACCTTATACACTGATCCCTTTTTGTAGACTCCTGTATTGTATTTGATGTCGTCTGTTGTGTTACCTTTGATGAAAGTGCCAGGCTGAGAGTGACATTCTGCCTGAGTATGTCAGGCAGCCCAGGGTAGCAGAAGGCTGCTTCCCATCATTTAATGAGATGCCTCAACCCTGACATTTAACTGCTTCTGCAGTCCTCAGACCTGCCTCCCATGATTTAAAATGATTATTAGATGGGTCCGCAACCAGGGTTATTTTGTCAGGCTCAAGGAACACCCACGTGAGCCTCATGGCCCTGTTTCTTGGCTCTTCACAGTCTTCAACGCTGAGCCATACAGGGAAATGGAGCAGCAGTGAGGCAGGGGTGCAGGGGCAATGAGAGACGAGCTTCCCCAACAGACCTGCCTTGAGCATGATCTATGCCTATAATGACGAGGGCGGGACCGAGCTCTGCAAACCTGCAGTCACTTGTGTCACCTCCCTAAAACTACAAGTCCACTTGTTCAGCCTCCTGGGTGAAAGTCTTGTGTTTATTTATTTGTGATTTATAAAATTCCACCCTTGGAAAACTGCTGGCTTTGGGGAGCAAGCACACAGCAGAAACCAGCCAGTTAAGTCACATAAAGACCAGTAGTATAGGGCTTCCCTCGTGGCGCAGTGGTTGAGAGTCTGCCTGCCAATGCAGGGGACACGGGTTCGTGCCCTGGTCTGGGAAGATCCCACATGCCTCGGAGCAACTGGGCCCATGAGCCGCAATTGCTGAGCCGGTGCGTCTGGAGCCTGTGCTCCGCAACAAGAGAGGCCGCGATAGTGAGAGGCCCGCGCACCGCGATGAAGAGTGGCCCACTCGTGCCACAACTAGAGAAAGCCCTCGCACAGAAACGAAGACCCAACACAGCCATAAATAAATAAAAATAAATTAAAAAAAAAAAAAAAGACCAGTAGTATAGCCATCCTGCCTCCGTCAGCAGGAACTGACTTAATGATTCCACTTCCTTCATCAATAGCAATCAGGATAGGGCTATTTACAAGGATAGGGCCTCCTCTGAATCCAGAGAGGAGGGAGGTTAGGTTTTCTTCTCTTAAGATCCACAAATCCTCTTAGAATAATTCTGTGTTCTTTGTCCTCCTGAGACTTGATTCCCGACAGCCTAGAGAGAAATTCTATCCCTAAGAAGTCTGGGAAAAAAATCTCAGCAAAACCTCTTTAATGTAGAGCTTCCTGTGCCTGGCCTGGGGGTGGCCCATGGGGCAGGTAAACACTCTCAAACCCTTTATTGAATCCATGTCTTCCATGTAAAGGATAAAAATTATATCTCCTTCCAATCCTTGTCTCAAGGACTTGAAAAGGGCAGTTCCCCTGGCCTCTTTAGCTGAGATGAAGGAGCAGGGGAGCTAGTCCCAATCAGGCAATTGGCTTTGCAAATGAAGGAAAATGGCAAAGCTCTTGCCAGAGGGAGGGTGGTGAGCGAATCTGTGACATTTTGAAAATGTGGTCTTGCCATGCTCTTTGTTTAAAAGACACTCCACAAAAAAAAAAAAAAAAAAAAAAAAATACACTGCACAAAAGTTGACCGGTGATAAGTCCTCTTTGTCCATATTTTTCATTAAGGCTATCATTAGGGCTAAAGAATGATGATGACCTTAGATGACCCCTCTGCTCTCTGGTTCAGCCTCCTCCCCCTGCCTATTCCCTTTCACTCTCCTCTTCAAAGCAGAGACTGAGGGGATCAAGCATTCATTTACCATTTAGAGTCAGGTACACCATTAATTCAAATCTAGACTCTCTACCTTATTGCCTTTGTAACTTTAGGCGTCTCGTTGACACATGGCGTGGGTCTGCTAATTAAAGAATGGTGACTCTCCGTTTTTGCTGTTATAACTATGGATGCTACCTGCGCCTGGAGTTCCTCATTTGTAAAACTGAGGTTAAAATTTTACCATATAGAACTAGTGTAAAGGTTAAATGAAATAATGCATTATGACTCTGCAACTTCCCTACAGCTGCATGGCGAGGTACCCATCCCATGGCCCTTCATGGAACCCTCTACCCCAATGAGAACTCTTTCTGGTTTTTATCACAGTTGTTGCGTACTTATGATCACACCCATGACACTAAGCTCCCTGAGGGCATGGGCTTCTATAACAAAAATACCACAGACTGGTATAGCTGGCTTTTCTGTGGGTAATGCAAGTACTTGACTTAAGCTTTGATTGCTGAGACATCCACTTCAAAGAAGTCTATCTGAATAAACACATTGCCAGTCTCCACTAGATAAAGAGCCCCCCAACACCTTCTTGGGCACCCTAGACTCCTTTGTTTTGGAGATCTTGATTGATCCCAATAATTGACTACTTGGGCCACTTGTTTTTCTCTTCCCAAGCTTTAAAGTCTCGCTCTTAGGTTTCAAACACACCAAAAAGAGTGAGCCTGTGAAAGCCTAGGCACCCCACCCTGAATCCTAATAAAAGCAGAACCTCAGGCCCTCACACTCTCTTTCTCCACCTGTTACCCTGGTGTGTGCTCCCAGATGTGCATTATAAATTCCAGGACTTGTAAGTAGTAAACTTTTTTCCCCCGCCCAGTTTCCTGATGGTTATTGCTGAGGTCATTTGCAATCATAATAAGAACCACAAGGGCTGGACCAGCCATATTGGTTATCAACAGGCTGAGACCAGCACACAACTGGGTGGCTTAAACAGCAAAACATTTATTTCTCAGTTCTGGAGGCCGGAAAACCCAAGATCAAGGCACCAGCGGATCCAGTGTCTGGTGCCCACTTCCTAGTTTGCAGATGGCCATTTCCTGGCAGACAGAAAAAGCTCTAGTCCCTTAGTCTCCTGATAAGGACACTAATCCCATTATGGAGGCTCCATCCTCATGACCTAATCTAACCCTAATTACCTCCCAAACTCTCCACCTTCAAGTACCACCACACTGTGGGTTAGGGCTTTAACATATGAATTTCAGGGGAAAGCCATTACGTCTATAGCAGCAGGGAAATTTATACATTTTAGACTGGACTCTCAGGGACCAACGTAGCAAGTAACAAGTACTCAAAAATACATTTTGAATGTATAGATGGAATGGAGAGGGACCAGTACATTTTTCGGCACTGATACAATCTGAATAAAAACATTAATGTCCTCCCTTCTACTGTTGCCCCAGGATACTCTATCAATATGCTCATGACAGAGCTTCTCAGACAGGGCTGAATTTCTGGTCTCTCACTTTCCCTTTCCCATAGTCATCAGACCTGATATATGTCTTATTCCTAATAGAAAGCTAATGGCAGCTGGCTGTCTAGGTAAGGAAAGGAAAAAGCAGTTTCACAGCCACATTAGCACTAAATTGCTAATGACCAGCACAGTTTATTATATTTTCCCGTTAGAGATATTTGCATTTTAATCAGTGCCTTAGCCAAAGGATAGGTGTGTGAAGGTGGCTTTTCAGGGCTCAGCATTTATAAGCTGTATCTTTCTATATTATGAAGCAGTCGTAACCATCATCTACCCACCTATCCCCAAGACATTTAAGTTTAACATTATTTATAAGCCAGAACACCCATAAGAAGTCTATAAGCAGTCTCTTCTCTTCCTTCTTTGGTCAAGAAGAAATCTGTTAACTACTCAGCCATAAGAAGGAATGAAATTGTGCCATTTGCAAAGACGTGGATGCACCTGGAGACTGTCATACAGAGTGAAGTCAGAAAGAGAAAAACAAATATTGTATATTAATGCATATATGTGGAATCTAGAAAAATGGTACAGAGGAACCTATTTGCAGGACAGAAATAGAGACACAGACATAGAGAACAAACGTATGGACACCCAGAGGGGAAAGAGGGGGTGGGATAAATTGGTAGATTGGGATTAACATATATACACTACTGTGTATAAAATAGATTACTAATGAGGACCTACTGTATAGCACAGGGAACTCCACTCAACACGCTGTGATGACCTAAATGGGGAGGACATCCAAAAGAGAGGGGATATATGTATATGTGTAGTTGATTCACTTTGCCGTACAGCAGAAACTAACACATCATTGTAAAGCAACTATACTCCAATAAAAAAAATTTTTAAATAAAATTAAAAAAAGAAGAAACCTGTTACCAAGCTGTAGCACACCCCTGCCAACTTGAAATATATACCTATGAGACATATTTGGACATTTGTCCATATAAGGTGAGGGCCAGAGGAAGAGCTCTTCCTGGTCATTTTTTTCTTCAACCAAACACATGGCCCTCCCATGACCAGGGGAGCTACCAGACAGTGCCATCACTACAACCATGAGTATAAATATAGCCAGACTCAGAATCAGACCACATCATCTGACAAGTAGCAGATTTATGTGACATAAGAGTAGGACAATTGAAATCTAGACTTTCCTGGAAAAGCTTGGACATGGGATTCTCCTGTACTTATGTGTAGGTAAAGAAGCTGTCTTTACCTGACCAGATTAGCCCCTGGATAGACAAGTCTGGCTGTGTGCTACCAGCCCTACAGGGAGGTTTAGGACACAAAGGGATGGTCCCATGTCAGCAAACATCTCAGCAAAGGCCATGTAACAAAGGGATGTTTTTGCCCCCAATAATGTTGAATAGGGAAAAGATAATTTTAAAACCTTCTAGTGTAGTTTTATTTTTATAGTCAGTAAAATGATTTGCCCAAGGTCACGCATCTTGTGGAGACAGAGCATTTTAAATGCTTTTTTAAAATATATTTGATTACAACAAATTAACGTGGTGAGCAGGGCAAAGCTATCACTTCCATTATATAGATAAGAAAGTGAGGATCAGAGTGGCTTGGTCACACAGAATCTTCTGGTGGACCCAGCACAAGAACTCGGTAACCCTAACTCATACGCAAGTGGGTTTTTTTGTATTTTTGTATTTTCTGTATTTGGTTGGTTATTTGTTTGTTTGGGGGTCTGATTTCACGCAAAATATACTCTTCCTTTTTGAAGAAAGTTCAGTGGATCAGCAAGAGTCATGAACTGAGTCATCGGAGCATGTCCTCCTCTGCTTGGGCGTTCCAGGTGTTGCTCTGGGCCTTGGAGTCCCCATCTTAAATACAGGGGCAGACGGTAGGGGGTACACAATGTGGTTTCTAAGAAACTTTCCTGCCTCCTCTAAAGAACTGCCACAAGCTTTGTTCATACTTATTGCCAGGCAATGACCGAGCAGCAAAATCATACACAGATCTGTTCTCAGTCCTCTAGTTGCTTTGAGGCCTGTTTCTTCTTCTCCATTTTCAGTGGAGAGGAAGGAAGTTGGCCATCACCGTCACAGTTCTGGCTACCTAATACTGGTTCCTTTACTTTTGCATCTGATGCTCACAGGCATCCTGTCAAGAAAGCAGCACAACCTCCATTGCCCAAACTTACAGTGCTTTAGCAAAATAATTTAGGATATGGATTCTCGAATGAGACACACAGGGGATCCAAGGTTCACTAAAATCCACGTTAAGTGGCCCGTAAGTAGTAATATTAGAGTAAAATTAGGATGAGTATTCAAAAACGAAGACCTAGGAAGATGAACTGCTCCTCCCAGCTGGCCAGGGCTGAGCTTGGCATACTAGGACCACAGAACCATGAGCCCTAATGGAGGGGTAATGGGAAGATGGAAGAGAGAGAGCACATTCACGATTATAATTATTACTAGATTATAACTTAGTATTTATAGCTAAATACTGTATTTTTTTAATACATGAAAGAAGAACAATTCTGCCAAATGTTCATGGTCTCTGGGGAGACATTGCACAGACCAGATTGTGCAGAATGGGAGGTGTTTTCTATGTTTCTCAGATGCAGATGTGGGTTCTCAAAACTGAGAAACCCAAGTGTAGCATTGCTGCCGTGGGACCTGGACGAGTCACCTAACCTCTCATGGCCTCAGTTTCCTCCCATTCGAAATGAAAACTTGCACTCCAGCCTTGCAGAACACAGCAGGGGTGGGACGAAGGGGGCAGAGGTGAAGGGCCAGGTGGTGGTAGGCATGGCTCACCTGCTGTCCCTCCCCCCATCCTGAGTCCCCATCCAGGGCTCTCACTGCCTTCACACCCATTCAAGACAATGAACCCTCTTTACTTTTCCCTCTTCTTTAGGCTGGACGTTTGCTTCTGACAGCTGCCCTGACAGAGGAGGCCCTGATAATTACTGCCTGATAATTACTGATAAGTACTGCCGTGGTACTTCTTCCCAAAAGGCCGGCACTAGGGCTACCGGCTGCTGAGCCCTGACCTTGCTCTCTTAGCCCGAGCGTGTTTCCCCAGGCCTGGCTGAGAACAGCCCACCTCATCTCTGAGATTTTGACCTTTTCCCAATGTCTCTTTGTTGGTTGCTGCTGTCCTTTCTAAACGCTTCCTATTGATGTTTGGCTCTAAGAGAAACGTAAACAAGAGGTAGATAAAGGTTAACTATACCCAATCAATGCTGCAGAGAGAGGCAGGGCTGGGAGGGATGTACTGAAAGGCCAAATACAGGGAGGGCTCTCTTGACAATTTAACTGCATTCATTCTTTCCTCCTCATATGTTGTACTAAAAACAGAGCTGCCAGATGATACTCTTTCTCGTCCTTTCCTCCTTATATGTTGAACTAATAACAGAGCTGCATGATAGTCTTTCATTTTAGCTACAGTGAGTTATTTTTTTTAATAGATGAGAAGAAAAACTGGCATGCAAATATGTATAGAATCATTTTCTTAATTATTTTAAACTAACTTATTCTCAAACATACTCCTAGGTTGCCTATTTTCAATGGTATCCTAAGTTACTCTTCCAGCCCTTGAAATGTGATCCCCCATCTCCCATCTCCTCTTCACCTCTGTTAAGCTGATCCACCTAGGGAAGCCCAATTTCCCTGATGGCCTCCCTGTGAAGCACTTCCTGAGGTCCCACCTACAAGTCATGCCCCTTCCTCTGCCACAGCCACCTTATCACAGCTTCCTTAGTATCTGTGTTCTCAGTTCAAGACTATCACCAAAACTCATGTGTGCGACAAACATGTTACTCAACAGTTGATGGGCAAGGAAAGTGAGGCCCAAAGGGATTATATGCATACAAAACATCACAAGATTTGGAGTTAGAAGTTAGTCTTAAGGTCTAATTTCTACTGTATTTTTCTACCATTTTATGTACTTCATTTAGTTTCTTATACAAACAACTGAGATGAACTGAAGTACAGGCTACTAGGATAGCTCATACCTTAGCTATACCTAAAATTTTTTTTAATTTTAAAAAAGAGAGAGAGAAAGAAAGAAAGAAAGGGAAAAGAAGAAAGGGAAAGGTAGGTAGGTAGGAAGGAAGGAAGGAAGGAAGGAAGGGAGGGAGGAAGGGAGGAAGGGAAAGGAAGGAAGGAAGAAAGAAAGGGAAAGGAAGGAAGAAAGAAAGAGAGGGAGGGAGGGAGAAAGGGGAAGGGAGAGAGAGAGAGAAAGAAAAAGAAAGAAAGAGCAAGAGAGAGAGAAGGAGGGAGGGAGGGAGGAAGGAAGGAAAGGAAGAAAAGAAAGAAAGGAAGGAAGGAAGGAAGGAAAGAGAGAAAGAGAGAGAGGGGGGAGAGAGAGAGAGGAAGGGAGGAAGGGAGGGAGGGACAGAGGGAGGGAGGGACAGAGGGAGGGAGGGAGGGAGGAAGGAAGGAAGGAAGGAAGGAAGGAAGGAAGGAAGGAAGGAAAGAGAGAAAGAGAGAGAGGGGGGAGAGAGAGAGAGGAAGGGAGGAAGGGAGGGAGGGACAGAGGGAGGGAGGGACAGAGGGAGGGAGGGAGGGAGGGAGGGAGGAAGGAAGGAAGGAAGGAAGGAAGGAAGGAAGGAAGGAAGGAAGGGAGAGAGAGAGAAAGAAGGAAGGAAGGAAGGAAAGAAAGAAAGGAAAGAAAGGAAAGAAAAAACAGAAAGAAAGAAAGAAAGAAAGAAAGAAAGAAAGAAAGAAAGAAAGAAAGAAAGAAAGAAAGAAAGAAAGAAAGAAAGAAAAAGAAAGAGAGAAAGAGAGAAAGAGGGGAGAGAGAGAGGGAGGGAGGGAGGGAGGGAAGAAGGAAGGAAGGAAGGAAGGAAGGAAGGAAGGAAGGAAGGGAGGGAGGGAGGGAGGAAATGAAACTGAGCAGGACCCTGTGGGGCTCCTGGGCACAGAAGCCTTTCAATGTCCCACCTTTCTTGTAGGGAACAGACTCCAGCCTCCATGACCTCCCCTGAGTTCCAAAGGGCAGTTTCAAACAGCTGCTAATCAGGGAAGGGAGGGGATGCAGAGTCAAGCAGTCAAGAAACAATAGTGCAGCCTTGGGACAGGGTCCTGGTTCCACCACAAGGGATACACATAACAATGTCTTTAAGCTCTTTATAGAATTAAAACCCAACAAATGGAAGTTGTCAGCATTCTTCATACCAGAGAAGACCACCTGAGGACAGATTAAAGGAACCAGAGAAGCTCATCAAGAAGATTACCTGAGACCAGAATAGAGGGGTGCAGGCCCTGCACACACCCTAATCTTGTCAGCAATCCCACCCCTGAACTACTGCTATAAAACTCCTCACCAAATCCTCCCGGGTTGGGACATACAGCTTTTTGGGGCAGGAGCCCAGTGTATCCCCTCTGCCTGGCAAAGCAATAAAGCTATTCTTTTCTTCTTCACCCAAAACTCTGTCTCTGAGATTCAGTTCAGCACTGGTGCACAGAGGCCGAGCTTTCAGCATCAGAAGGAAGGAGGGAGGGAAACCCCATCCTGACGATGAATGAACCACTCACTGGCAGAACCCTATGGATGAAGACCAAACCTCTCTAACTGATTCTGATATTACTTTTTCGTTATAATGATTTCTTTATCTTAACCCTTGTTTTCCACATCTCTGCCTCTTTATTACCCAGATTATAGCGTTCCAAGAGTGAAAAATAAATATTCTCTTCTTTAAAGGAAGCTGGTAGATAAAAACCTGGAATTGAAAAGGAAAACATAGGTGGTAATAGAAGAGATGTGACAACAACAACAATGTCTATGCCTAAATAATTCCTCCTTTATTATATTTTTATATGGTTGGGATTCCCAACATTTGATTTATCAGTTTCAAATTATAAAAACACCTATGTTGCAAACAATTAGGGCTACCTGGACAGAGAAGCTGTGCTTTTTCTACCTTGCCCATTACAAAGCTTGACCATCTCTCTGTGGCTTGCAAATAGCATAATGCTTGTCTAGAAACCTCACATCTCATGACACATGTACAGAATAAGGCTGTATTTGAGCAGAGATCCTGCAAACCAATAACTGAATGGTTCTTTCCAAAAGTGGAGAGAGAGGAGTCAAGATCTCTGTTCCCTCCAGCATAGGAAAGGAGGGCAGAGGGTGCCAGCAACTGGGAACCAATCCATTTTCTGTGTTCAGCTCCATTTATATGCTACAGGAAGAGAAACAGCAAAATACTGTTGCATCAAAGAAAATTGCAGCAATTTTTAATTACACACTTAATCATCCTCTTCCAGAAGGGCAAGCGATCTTTCATGACATTTTTACATATTTGAAGGCAGCACTGAGTGAGCACAGGGCAGGATGTTGGGTTTATTAGATGTCACAGACAATTTCAACTGACACCAATGTGTTGATTCAAGGGACAAGAGCATTTTAAGGGCTGTGAGTGCCAGACACTAAGGCGACATGCGATGCCCAGTCTCAGAATTCATCTTCCTTCATTTATCCACTCAATTAATTTGTTAAGACTAATCCTATGAGGTATAATTTTCTAAATATTAGAGATTTAGAGACAAAGGCCAGTACCTACTCCAAAAGAGCTCACAGTGTAATTACTGAAGCAAACATATCAATAATAAGTTGAAATTTACTGAGATAAGAGCATTAATGGAGCCACAGGGCAGGTTGAGATTGTCCTGATCTGAGGCAAGTAATAATGAAGGTTTCTGGTTTCTCAGAAAGATTTAGAAGGCTTTAAGTAGGGTTTTGAGGGATAGATAGGAGTTTGGAACAGACAATATGGTCTTCGATGTTTGTTTGTATGTTTTCCCAAGAGCACATTTCAGAAGAGAAGGGGTGGCTTCCAGTTAGAGGAAAAAATACCTTCAAAAGCCTGTAGATATTTGTTAAAAGGTAACATTTTACCTTTTATGGTAGGAATGACCAAAGGCATATGTAGTCTACAGATGTTGAATTACTTTCCATAGTTCTTTCAACATAGAACCTTTGTTTCTGTGATGCAATTGAATGCAATCAAGGTAACATATCAGGACAAAGCTGGAATTCTTGTAGTTGGTTTTGGTTTGACTCTTGAAATGTATTAACTTTTTAAAGTGCCTTAACCTTTTTGGAGTTCCTAGTCCGGCTATATTTTTTTAAATTGTGGCAAAATATATATAACATAAAATTTACCATCCTAACCCTTTTTAAATGCACAGTTCAGTGGCATTAAGTACATCTAAATTGTTGTGCTACCATCACCACCATCCACTGAACCCTTTTCATCTTGCAGAACTTAAACTCTACCTATTAAACAATAACTCCCCATTACCACCTCACTCAAGTCCCTGGCAACCACAATTCAATTCTACTTTCTGTCTCTATGAACTTGACGACTCTAAGTACCTCATATAACTTGAATCCTGCAGTAGGACTCCTTTCACTTAGCATAATACCCTCAATGTCCATGTTATAGCACATGTCAGAATTTCCTTCCATTGTATGTACACACCATATTTTGTTTTTCCATCACCCAACCATGGATACTTGCACTGCTTTTACCTTTTCGCTACTGCAAATAATGCTGCTATAAAAATAGGTATAGCAGGGACTTCCCTGGTGGCAGAGTGGTTGGGAGTCCGCCTGCCAATGCAGGAGACATGGTTTGGAGCCCTGGTCCGGGAAGATCCCACATGCCTCAGAGCAGCTAAACCCGTGCACCACAACTACTGAGCCTGTGCTCTAGAGCCTGCGAGCCACAACTACTGAGCCTGTGCACTGCAACTACTGAAGCCCACGCACCAAGAGCCCATGCTCCACAACAAGAGAAGCCACCACAATGAGAAGCCCGTGCACAGCAACGAAGAGTAGCCCCCACTCGCTGCAACTAGAGAAAGCCTGTGCGCAGCAACAAAGACCCAATGCAGACATACATACATACATACATACATAATGGGTATAACAAATATCTCTTTGAGACCTTGCTTTCAATTCTTTTGAATATACACGCAGAAGTGAAATTGCTGGATCATATGGTTCTTTTTTCTTTAACAGTGAAACTTAGGATGTACCTAGGATATCTGACTCTGCCCTGTGGGGAAATGTCTTGGTACTCCAAGTCAGAAAACATAGGTTCTCACCAAATTTGTATCATTAACTTGCCACATAATTTTGAATAAGTCCCTTTACCTTTTTGGATCTTGGTTTCTGTGTTAAAAGAAGTTGGATTATATATTATCTGAGTCCATTTTAGCACTGGCACTCCATGGTTCTATACTTGTGGCAGTTGTGTCTTCTCTCAGACTGCCAAAGAAACTAAACTCGGCTTCTCCATTATGACATTGTGCACCCACGCTCTGCCTTGTCCTAGATAGGGTGGAATGGCAGGGATGGGGAGCAGTGCAGTTAGAAAAGCAAATCTAAACTTGCAACACTTAAATCACACTACATTACGTAGTTTGATTAGGAGCTACCATGTCCTAGAGACCCTTTGGCAGTGGCAATCCAGCAATGGGGAATGCAGCTTCTGGAACAAGACCACCTGGGTTTGAGTCCTTGACTTCCACGTATTAGCTCTTTGACCTTAGGCAAGTTTTCAGATTATCCTGTGCCTCAGTTTCCAAACTGTGAGAATAATATACACTCTATGGTATTGTTGTGTTAAATAAATAAAGCACCTAGAACAATGCCTGCCCCTTGCCTGTGATCTTCTTCTTGACCTTGCTCATGCTATTTCCTCCTTAGTAAACTCTGCTTCTCTTTGCTTGGCAAATAGTAAGTGTTAGGAATCTGAATTCTGGAGCTCTCGTTCTCTGCCCTCACCTTTATTTTAACCTCTATCTCTCATCCTCTTGTTCCCCTATATACCTCCCTCATTCCTCCCATCTTGCTCCACATTGTGTGTGTGTGTGTGTGTGTCTCCTCACTTCTCCATCCCGTGTTTCCCATTCCTCCTGCCACCTTCCAGTCTATCTTTCATTTTCTTTATCTTTCTTCTGACTCCTACATCGAGATAAGTTCCTCTCTGTAGGTAAAGCATTTAAGATTCTCAAATAAAATGAGGTCACAGATAAGTTGCTAGTTCCCATAAAGGTCAAGGATACTTGTCTAGCCTTTCCAGGGACTCTCAATAAATACTAAACAACTTGGGTGGGTGCATAAACAAACACTTTCATACAGGAGTTGACTCTCCCTTTAGAGATTAACAATGATGCTATCATTTGTTGAGGGTGTACAATTGTCAAGAACTATTCTAGACACTTTACAAATCTTAACCCATTTATGATACAAAAAAGTCATCCACGCTTTACAGATCAGAAATCTGAGGTACAAAGAAGGTAATTAATTTGCCAAGTTCACATGGTTGAAAAGTGGCAGTGGTGAAGTTCAACTCAGGCAATCTAGTTCAAAACCCCATTCTCAACCATTCGCCCCCCAATTCCCACACAGGTCAACACAAATCTCACTTTCCCCTGGAAGACAGTCTTGACTACGTTAGTCCTTTCTAGATCCCACATGACAGAATGTAGCACCTACATTACAGAATGTTCTATATTCTTCATTCCTAGGCAGCAGAAAGCATAAGCCACCAGAAAACATGAGATGTGGACCCAGGAGGGGAAAGTGTATTTCGGGCTGCCATGTTCTAGCTGTTTGTCTTGGGTCAACTTAACTTCTCTGGGTCTAGTTTTCTGCCGTAACAATATTTTTCTCTTGAAGTTCCTATGAAGGTCCAATGAAGAAACATAAAATAATTTTGTAATTTTAAGGCACTGTCCCAATATTTTTCATACCTCTCATTCTCTCTCTCTCTCTCTCAGTCTGCACCTAATTAGATGATGTCTCAAATTCAGGGCAATTCTTGTCTCTTCCTTTTTTCTCTCCCACAGCTTTCACAATTTTTCTTTGCTTATGACTTTTGCTAGAACATTGGTTGCTAAGCAGACTTGCTGAACACTGAAACATTCAGGGCCCCAGTCTTTATTTACCTCCAAAGCTTTATTTCCCAAAGGACCCCCAGCCCAAAGACGACTCAGGAACCCAACAGGTCTTCTGGCCCTGAAGACTTGCCTGGCCTAGCACTCTGCTAGGATTACATAGGAGGCACAGAACACCATTTATATTAAAGTCACACTGATTTAGATTCTACTTAGTTACATGATTCAGACATGGTAAATGTGCTTCTAATTCAGAATGTTGCCTTGGGCAACACTGTGAGCTTGGTAAGTTTCTCTTTCTTGTCTAACCCTTTCACTCCTCTCCCCTCCAAATCTGCATGTAGAATTCCCATGATCCTTGGATCTTCTTTAGGGTAAATTAATCTTTTGATTTGTGTGTATATGTGTGTTACCATAAAATGGAGGTTTATGTTTTATTTATTCCTAGTGCAGATGAGCAGTTTAATTGAAGTCTTCGGATGACTATAATTTTGCATAAGGTATTAGCTCCAACAGTGGAAATGCTAGGCATTCCATTGGTGTTCGGGTCATAGACGAAGGGAATTTGAGACAGATAAACATTTCAAAACTCATCAGAATGAGTGGGAAACAGATAATGCCTCTTCTACTTATCTGTAAGGCAAGTTCATTCTTGATTTAAATGTTGAGAAGTTCTGAATAATTATTTCTCTTGTGAACTTTCAGAAATTTTTCTATCCAAAAAAAAAAAAAAAAAAAGTGAGTTGATCCTAATTTGAAGTTCATTGCTGCATTGCAATTTGAATAAAGCTTCTAAAGGCTATTATTTGAGTCTTCAGCTTGAAAAATGACACATCTAGTTGCATGTGTTCACTAGAATCAATTTCCTAAGACTTATTGAGCATCTCCTTAGCACAGTAGGTTATTTAAGCTGAAAAAGATGAGTTGTCTCCCTCTAGATGCTTATGCATATGCAGAACCATGAAGAACAACGGGAACGGAGAAATCTGAGTTTAAGTTTTGGCAGTGAAACTTACTAGTTAAGACATTTTTTAACCTATCACACCTCAGTTGCTTTCTCTGTAAAATAGGAATTTTAAGTCTAATATCCCAGATATCCTGTTTTATGAGTAACTTAAAATGAGACAATATAAGAAGGTGCAGGGCATATCATGGTCTCTCAAACAAATAACAGTTCCCTTTTTGTCTATAATATACTGCAGATTATGATGAGTTTCATAACATAAGTGCAAAGTCCCACAAAAGCCTATGGGGAAGAGATTAATTCTGACCAAGAGATGTCCTATTGTCAAGCTGTATCATTACATCCAATAGGACTCATATATTACACTTTTTAAAAAATCTCACTTAACTTTATTTTCTAGAGTCCATTAATCTCTCAACTTCAAATATGTAGAGGGTTTAGTTTTAGAAGAAATGTCTTCAAAGAAAATAGTTTCCAATTCAGACTCTCCACCATGTCAGAGAATCTATGTTTGCCCAGGAAATGGATTTTTTTCTCACTCTGCCTTTTCTATCATCCTCTACCTCATTCCCTTTCTAAGCCATATACAGTCAACCTGATGGGATCCTTGGGCATTATTCCTAACCCTTACCATGCATCTCCCACAATCAAAGCCTCTGCAATATATAGGTTAGTCATGCTTCAAAGAACACACACACACACACACACACACACACACACACAGAGTTCTTAGTTACGTTTTTGGGTTTTTGTTGTTTGGGTTTTTTTGGGCAGGGGGTGAAGGTGGGAGGAGATCATTAATTCAAACTCCTGGACCCTCAGTTAATGTCTACTATTTGGAAGACAATGTAGATTACGTAATATTCCCTCACTCATTCCTTCTTTTGTTTTGGGCTTTTTTTTTTTTAATTGTTGTTGTTTTTCTTTGTTTCTGTTTTTCCTGTTACGTTTGGATTACACCCACTCTCACTGAATTCTCAAATACCCATGTTATGCTCTACACTGTTCAAACATAACCAGGAACTTTCCATATTCTTCTCTTATTTTCAGATAAATGAATGGATGGCTGGTGGAAGCACACGGAGTCCATGCATCAAAAAGGAAACTTCCACAAAGCTTACATGGATTCTCAGAGCCAAAGCCACATTTCCAGAAAAGGCCCATCCTCATTCACATGCACACAAATGTTACTTTGTTCCTTACAATAAAGAAGTTAAGTGAACATTTGATTTCCCAGCAAATGCAAACATTCACTGGCCAACTCTGCATAAGGAGAGATCTAAGCATATGCAATGGACAGGCTTCCACTATTTTGAAAAGTTTTGTTTAGGCAGACCTGAATTTATACTTCTAACTGTGTACACTGAAGGATATATGTGTGTCTGAAGTAGGGCAACTTTTTACTTCTGTCTCCAACTCCATTGCTTAACCTAGGATGCCTTGTATGTTTTGCTATCTTTTGTGACGATAGAAGTTGTTTTCTGCACACAACACCTTGTACCAAGTAATTTAAAAAATGAGTTTCTACATTTTCCATTTTATTACTATTTATTATTTGATTAGTTATTGATTTACAAATAGATATGCATTACAGGATTTAAAAAAAATCTTTCTTTGTCACTTTGTATATTACTTGTGTCCGCCTGGCTTCCTGCCAATAAAACCATTGAGTATCATCATCTTACCTCTGACAGCCCCACCCAAGAAAAAGCAATAAAGTACATAATTATACAGAGAGCTTGCTGTACATTTGCTTAGTGTATGTTGAACTTCCCTCTGTATTAGACCCTACATAGGGGCAGCTACGATGCAATGGGTTTCATGTGACATCCTTGAGCCATGATGTTCTCCTCTATATAATGGGAATAACTATTTTGAACACTTAGGGTTAGAATGGAGACTTAGGGAGAGTTTTTAAGTCACACATTGCTATATAAATGTTAAATTTGTATCATGTTCTTTCCCAGCTTATTTTCACTTCATTTTGACAAACATATCTTTTTTGAAAAGGCAAGGTCCTGAAGACTTTTCAAATTCTGTTATGAACCCCTACAATGACATTCTATAGTCTTCATGGCCTAAAAAATAAAACATAATATGTAATTTCGGCCTAACGTATTTTTGGTTGCAAACAAAGAAGTGATTTCAAGGAAGTTTAAGCAAATAAATAGATTTGTGTACTTAGATGTTTAAGATCAAATGACTATCTCACAAAGCCCAAGGGCAAGGCATACTGCCGGCCTTAGCAAAAGACTAAAACAAGGAGTCAAAAAGATTTCATAAACAAAGCTGGAGACGCCTCTCAGCTTCACATTCAGAACTCTGGTCTCTGCTTCTCTCTGTGTGTCTGCTTCTCCATGACCATGGTGGAGAATAGTGCCCCACAGCTCCCAGATATATACAACTGCTGTTGAAGCACACACACTTCAAAATTCCAAAGCGAGAAATTCTATTTCCACTTGGTTAAATTTCCACTTACGGCCCACGTCTATGGCTGCACCTGTTCATCCCTGTTGGTAGATGGGGTGGGCTCAGGGTATGGTGGGACTGTTTTCCAAAGAAGATGGTTTCTGTAAGTTGCACAGATACCTCAAAAGTTGCCTGGAACAATTACATTTTCTTCTATCATATTTTCTAATCACTTTACCTATCAGGAAGATTCTAAGTTTGTACAGAACCATGTATGACAGTCAATAAGCCATAAAGGAATATCCCTTCCTTAAGGTACCCCACAATCACCACAGTTCACATTGGTATTTGAGAAATATTTGGAAAGACACACTGACATGCACTATATACAGGAAAACCAGAGCAAAAATATAAATATATATTAAATATTTCATATGTTTATATATGAAATATACCAAAAATTATATGTAAATCATATTGTGTATATTCATATAATATTAATTTTAACTTAAGCCAAGCTCTGAATGGAAGTAAACCATGAATTATACACAGATCAGTATGTTGGAAAGAGGCAGAAATGTCGATGTAAGTGTCCTTTGGGCCAGATGAAAAGGATAAGGGAAACACAATTAATGACTATCAGTCTTTCCTATGGACTATATTTGAGAAGCCTGACCTACTATGTTTTATCATGAAAAATCCATAGGTTGGGGAGCATTTAAGATGACTGGAAGCTTTCTTATGAACATTCAAGATTGCTTCTACTTAGAAAAATGAGGAATTCTGACCTAAGGCAAAAGAGAAAGAAGGATTTGGAGAGAGGGCTGTTCTTTCTTAGATCACCCTTCCAAAGGGAATATGCACATTTCAGTGTTGCTATCCATTTTCATTTACTTGGGAATCTCCGTCATGGTTGATGTATGAGACTTTAAATGTTTACCACCATAACACATGCCTTAAAGATGCATTATTATTTTTTAACCAACATTAAAGTTTAAAAACTGAATAAAAGCTCTGCTCCACGATCTACCAGATTACCTCTCAGAACAAAAAAAAAGTGGAAGAACAAATCATACAGCAAGATTCAGAGTCCAGGGGGGACGCGTTTTACATTGTTTCTTTTGAGCGGGCATTTGTATTCACATGCTTTCCTGCAGAGAGAGTCTGGGTAAGTAAGTTTTGCTCTAGGTTTTGTAGTTAACTCATTGAGGACATTTCCGTTTCAGAAATGGGACAACAACCTGCAAATTAAATCAGATTTCTAGTTAATTGCCCTTGGACAGGATCCAGTTTGTGCAATATTGGCCTACCCAGTGTCTTTAAAAAGTGAAATTAATTGTCAACATTTTAAAAATCTGGCATTTTTATATTAGTATTTGGATTTCTGGCTTTATCTTAAAATTTCAAGAGATGTCTAATTTTACACAACATTTTGCTGAGCTGAGGAGAGGCTGCTGCTCCCTTTACTTTTCCTATGTTCTAGGTTTATCATAGTCTTGTGCCTCAATTGTCTCCTGGACTCTGAGGTTGCACACCAAGGTCATTTAATACAAGGCAAGGTATTTTGGCTCTTTACCCAGGACTCTATTCAAAGAAAGAACATCGAAGAAGGTCTGAGTGACCATATATTTCAAGAAAAGTTAGATATAGCACGTCTGTGGAAATAAAGAACACTCTTCCATATGTATATATATGTAGGCAATGAAGTAATATAATTTAAGTGGCCACTGTAAAATAAACCCAGTTGTTTCGCCCATTTTTTAAAAATTAAACACCAATAGGGACCAGGTATTTGACTCATGGATTTATTAGATCTTTTCTATTTCAAATACTTTATTATTCCACAGTAAATTCTGTTTGTTTTACTATTTTGACAGATGTAGCAAAATAATTTCTATGTGGGCTTATGAAAATGAACAGTGAAAGAAAAGATAATATTGTTCTATAAAGAGAGGAATACTAAACTAGAGATAGGAACCCAAGGCTCGAACTAAGATTTCCTAGATCACAGCCCAGGACAATTTCTACTACTATTTCTACCATTTCTATTCTTTCTTAGACACATTAATCAACAGTAGGGGCATTACTGAGCTCTTTAGGTCTCCAAGCCTCTTTTTACTTAAGAAAATAAAAAAGTACAAATCTCTTAAACATCACAAGAATCTCCTTTTCCATTTTCTCAATGACTTTACATTTTGCGAAGATAGTGTATATATTTTTTTCTCTCTTCTATGAGCATTTCTCAGATCTCTTTGGAACCTTCTCTCTTCTGAGCTCGTAGAGTGTTTACTTTCTACTGTCAGGGAAACTACAAGTGAATATTTTCTTAGCTTAACAGTAGGATAGGCTTGCTTCCCAAGACACATAGTAATTATGTTTGGTGCAAAATTGCCTACTGCATTTTGACCATTAATGATTCATGATGTTTTCTAGTCTACTTGCAAATGCTGAGTTTTCAGTTTTCCAGTTTCTCCTTTTTCCAGCATGGAGAACTTCCTTGGGCAGAATACACAAGGACTAGAAAGAGCAGATGAGGGTAACTTTAAGGAGGGCAGTGTTTCAAGGAGTCTAAGGAAGACCCTCCAGAAAACATGCACCCACACAGGGCAGAACTAAGGCTCAGAATGGGGCTCCTTTATAAAAAGAAAACAATGCAAAGTTTAGTGCTATAGGAATCAATCCCCAACTTCTTCCTGTGTGTTTTAAAGTGAAGTTATGCTCTGTGAAACTAGGTAGGAGTGTTTATGCTGTGAGAAACACTTGTTTAAAGAAATCCTGACCTATAGATTTGCTCTAGATGATCTGATCACAGTTATTCGCCTTCCTCAGAATACACCGCTAAGAATTGCATTAACAAATGCAAAATAGCTAGATTCATATCTAAATCTGCTAAAAGTCTGCCTGCATTTAGAGGAAGTTAGCAAGGTCAAATGGAGCCCAGAATCTTGGAGTTCCTAAATAATAGAAAATGTACATTAGTCTCTTCTACGAAGAGAAATTAGTACAAGAACTATGACTTCATTTACAAATTAAGTGGACAATTTCTGGTTTCTTTTTAAATAAACATATCATCTAAATTAAGTGACTGATATGATGTTTCAAAAGCTATGTGGAACAAAAAGAATGACTGTAATTATATGCAATATACTTAGTAGATAAAAACCCGTAGTAACAATAAAAGGAAACAGCCAGTTACTACCACTGGGGGTGACACTTCTCCCAATTCCGCACTCAGAAAATTGGCAGTTAAGAATGTAGAACTAGGAGAGGGAGATCAAGATGGTGGAGTAGCAGGGCGTGGTGCTCACCTCCCCCCACAAACACATCAAAAATACATCTACATGTGGAGCAATTCTCACAGAAAACTAATTGGAATCTGGCAGATCTCTTATGCAGCCAAAGCTGCAAGAAAGATCTTCAGATAATCAGGTAGGATGGAAAAGAAGGCATCAGGTCAGGACTGGCGCCCTTGGGAGGGATCTGTAAGAAACAGAAGGTCCACACATGTGGACCCTCACCTTGGGGAGGGAACAGATTGACTCACAATCTGGGCATCCCAGTCCGGGGATCCTGCACAGAGGAGACAAGCCCCCTTGCTTGCTGGGAAATCTGCTGAGACCAACGGAAGACCTGGAGAAGCCTAGACTCTTTGCAAGGAGTGCCCACATGCTGGCTTGCTAAGAATCAGGACACAAAGAGCCATGCACTGGCCGCTGCCTCTTCACCACACTTCCCAGTCCTAAGGGGCAAATGCTCCAGCCCCACTCACTCCAAACCACAGCCTGGCATGTGATCAGGGAAAAGATTTGGTCTAGCCATGCAGAGAGAGACAGGGACACCTGGGGTGTGATCCAGGCAGAACCGTGGAGACCACTGTCAGCACACACACAGGGGCAGCGGGTCGAGCTAGAGAGACACCATCAGTGCACACACCAGGCAGGCGGCACCACCAGAACCCGGAGTGGCTAAGCACTGAATCGCGAGCAGACAGGCCCTGGGAGAGGACTCAGTCTAGCCCCTCAGAGACAACCCGGAGGGCCTGGGGTGTGATCCGGAGCCCATCGTCAGTGCATGCAGGCAGGTGGCAGTGGGTCCAGCCGTGGGAGACTCTGTCAACGTGCACAACAGGCGGCGCCGCAAGAATGTACAGCAGCAGCTTAGTGCTGAATCTTGGGCAGGTCCCAGGCAGTACTCAGCAATTCCTTTCCCAGTGAGAGCACCACAAAGCCACACCACAGCTTAGCGCTAGATCTGGGGCGGACACGTCCTGGGAGAGGTCTGCTGCCGAGGCATCCCTGATCCCAGGTGCCAGCACAGCCACCTCAATTCCTGCAGCCACAGTGTCCCGACCTACACCACAGCCCTGTGCTAGATCTGGGATGAACACAATAGAGAAAGGGAAGCAATCTTGGGCTGCTTCTAGGTGGAACTGCAGACACCTACACAGGCGGTACATAGGTTCACTGTGATGGCAAGGGCCTCACTAGCTTCAGCAAGCACCTCCTTTGCAGCAGGGCACGCACTCAAAGGCAATGAAGCTTGATTGAACCCGACCCTCAGGGCTTCTATTCCAACAACTGGGGAGCAGACCCCACCCGCCACAGAGCAGTGACAACCACAGAGTAAAGAGGAAGCCCCCCACACATTCCGCAGAGGCACTAAACACTACAGTACCAATTACACCCTCTATCAAGGGGATAACAGCCAGCACACAGGAAAGATACGGCAGACGTCCATACCAAAAACAGCCTTTGCACCAAAAATACTGGACACACACACAGTCTACACAGGGATGCTCCTACATGAAAACACCGCTTCAAGACCACAGTAGATAACTGTTCCTTCTAAATTCATAGAGACAGAGAAAGTTAAGTTTAAAAAAAAAAGAAAAGCAGAGGAACTACTCCCAATTAAAAGAACAAGAGAAATCCCCTGAAAGAACAAATAATGAAACAGAGCCCACCAGTCTACAAGATCCCAAGTTCAAAGAGGCAGTAATAAAAATGCTAAAGGAATTGAGAAAGATTATCAGCAGAAATGCAGATCACTGTAACAGGGAAATAGAAACTATGAAGATGAACCAATCAAAATTAGACAATTCAATTGCCAAGATAAAAACCAATCTAGTAACAATAGATAGCAGGCTAAATGACACAGAGAAACAAATAAGTGATCTGAACAGTAGACAGAAAGATAAATGAAAAAAAAAATGAAAGCAATATACAAGATCCATGGGATAATATAAAGTGTGTCAACCTACATATAATAGGGGTTCCAGAAAGAGAAGAGAAGAGAAGAAAGGGGATCAAAAATATATTTAATAAAATTATGGCTGAAAACCTAAAGAAAGAAACAGATATCCAATCTAGTTTTCTGTAATTAACAGTAATCTGTTGATGTTCTGACTACCTACCCTTTGTTACAAAACCCCTACATATCCTAGCTCCCCCCTCACCTCCTTGGAGCAGTTCTCTCAGGGTTACTTGAGATGCTGCCTCCTGGGCTTGATGTCCTAAAAATTCCCACCAAAGGGTTTCCCTGGTGGTGCAGTGGTTAAGAATCTGCCTGCCAATGCAGGGGACGCGGGTTCGAGCCCTGGTCCAGGAGGATACCACATGCCGTGGAGCAACTAAGCCCGTGCGCCACAACTACTGAGCCTGCACTCTAGAGCCTGCGTGCCACAACTACTGAAGCCTGCGTGCCTAGAGCTCACGCTCCACAACAAGAAAAACCACCGCGATGAGAAGCCCACACACCGCAACAAAGAGTAGCTCTTGCTCGCCGCAACTAGAGAGAGCCTGCACACAGCAACAAAGACCCAATGCAACCATAAATTAATTAATTAATTAATTTTAAAAAAACATATGTTAAAAAAATTTAAACAACAACAAAAAAATTCCCACCAAAGAAAGAAAAGATATCCAGGTACAGGAAGCAAAGAGGGTCCCAAACAAGATGAACCCAGATAGTTCCACATCAAGACATGTCAAAATTAAAATGACAAAATTTAAAGAGAAGGTTTTAAAGGCAGCAAGAGAAAAAGAGTCAGTTACAAGGGAAACCCCATTAGGCTATCAGCTGATTTCTTATCAAAATACCCATGACATTTTTCACAGAACAAGAACAAATAATCTTAAAATTTGTATGGAACCACAGAAGACCCAGAATTGCCAAAGCAAACCTGAGGAAAAAGAATAAAATTGGAGGCATAACCCTCCAAGACTTCACACTATACTCCAAAGCTACAGTAATCAAAACAGTGTGGTATTGGCACAAAAACAGACCAGTGAAACGGAATAGAGAGCCCAGAAATAAGCCTACACACCTATGGTCAGTTAATATTCAACAAAGAAATCAAGAATATACAATGGAGAAAAGGCAGTCTCTTCAGCAACTGGTGTTGGGAAACACTCCCTCACACCATACACAAAAATAAATTCAAAATGGCTTAAAGACTTAAATGTAAGACATGACACCATAAAACTCCTAGAAGAGAACATAGGCAAAACATTCTCTGACATAAATCACACCAATATTTTCTTAGGTCAGTCTCCCAAGGAAATAGAAATAAGGCAAAAATTTAAAAATGGACCTAATCAAACTTATAAGCTTTTGCACAGCAAAGGAAATCATCAACAAAATGAAAAGACAACCTACAGAATGGTAGAAAATGTTTGCAAGGGATGCAACTGACAAGGGATTAATATCAAAAATACATAAACAGCTCATATGACTCAATATTGAGAAAACAAACAACCCAAACAAAAAAATGGGCAGAAGACCTAGATAGACATTTCTCCAACGACATACAGATGGCCAACAGGCACATGAAAAAATGCTCAACATCTCCAATTATGAGAGAAATGCAAATCAAAACCACAATGAGGTATCACCTCCCACTGATCAGAATGGCTGTCACCAAAAAAATCTACAAATAAAAATGCTGGAGAGGCTGTGGAGAAAAGGAAACCCTCATATATTGTTGGTGGGAATGTAAATTGGTGCGGCCACTATGGAAAAGAGTATGGAGGTTTTTTAAAAAACCAAAAATAGAGCTACCAATATGATCCAGTAATCCCACTCCTGGGCATATATTTAGAAAAGATGAAAACTCTAATTCAAAAAGATAGAGGCACCCCAATTTTCATAGCAGCACTATTTACAATAGCCAAGACATGGAAACAACCCAAGTGCCCATCAACAGACAATTGGCTTAAGAAGATGTGATACACACACACACACACACACACACACTATGGAATATTACTCAGCCTTAAAAAAGAATGAAATATTGCCATTTGCAGCAATATGAATGAACCCAGAGAATATTATACTTAGTGAAGTAACTCAGAGAAAGACAAATATTTTATGTTATCATTTACATGTAGAATCTAAAAAATAATACAATTAAATCTATATTCAAAACAGAAACAGACTCACAGACATAGAAAACAAATATGGTTACCATAGGGGAAAGAGAGGGGGAGGGATAAATTACAAGTCTAGGATTAACAAGCTACTATACATACAATAAACAACAAGGACCTACTGTACAGCACAAGAAACTATAGTCAATATCTTACAAAACCTATAATGGAAAATATTCTGTGGGCTTCCCTGGTGGCGCAGTGGTTGAGAATCTGCCTGCCAATGCAGGGGACACAGGTTCGAACCCTGGTCTGGGAAGATCCCACATGCCGCGGAGCAACTAGGCCCGTGAGCCACAACTACTGAGCCTGCGCATCTGGAGCCTGTGCTCCGCGACAAGACAGGGCGCGATAGTGAGAGGCCCGTGCACCGCAATGAAGAGTGGCCTCCGCTCGCCGCAACTGGAGAAAGCCCTCTCACAGAAACGAAGACCCAACACAGCCAAAAATAAATAAATAAATTTAAAAAAAAAGAAAATTGTTATTTAAAAAAAAAAACAAAAAAAAGAAAATATTCTGAAAAAAATATATACTTATAACTGAATCACTTTGCCGTACATCTGAAGCTAACATAATACTGTAGATTAACTATACTTCAACAAAAACAAGAAGAATGTAGAATAATTTTTTTCAACATTCACGTAAAGAGGACAAGATAATAAAATTATTAGATAAAAAGTTAGAGAATGGGACATTTATGCAGTTTCTAAGTACTACTCCAGAAATCAAATACTCCACAGATGTATTTGATTTCTGTGGTTGCATAACAAATTACCACAGACTTTTTTTTTTTTGGCTGCACGGCACAGCTTGCAGGATCTTAGTTCCCCAACCGGGGATTGAACCCAGGCCCTTCGCAGTGAAAGCGCCAAGTCCTTACCACCAGACCACCAGGGAATTCCCACAAAATTAGTATCTTAAAATGACACCCAATATACAACATAGGGTCTCCTAAGACTGCAATCAAGGTGTCAGCTGGGCTGCATTCCTTTGGAAGCTACCTGCAATTCATTGTCAGGTGACCTTTCATAGACCCTCTCACAACAGGGCAGCTTATTTCTTCAAAGACAGCAAAGGACTGGGGGAGGGGGGGAATGGGGAGCTGCTGTTCAATGAGTTTTGCTTTCAGTTTTGCAAGATGAAAAAGTTCTAGAGATCTGTTGCACGACAATGTGCATATAGTTAACGCTACTCAACTGTACACTTAAAATTGATTAAGATGGGGGGCTTCCCTGGTGGCGCAGTGGTTGAGAGTCTGCCTGCCAATGCAGGGGATGCGGGTTCAAGCCCTGGTCTGGGAGGATCCCACATGCCGCGGAGCAGCTGGGCCCGTGAGCCACAATTACTGAGCCTGCGCGTCTGGAGCCTGTGCTCCGCAACAAGAGAGGCCGCGATAGTGAGAGGCCCGTGCACCGCGATGAAGAGTGGCCCCCGCTTGCCACAACTAGAGAAAGCCCTCGCGCGGAAACGAAGACCCAACACAACCATAAATAAAAAAAAAAAATTAAAAAAAAGAATTGATTAAGATGGTGAATTTGCATTATGTTTTTACCATATTTTTTTAAATCTCCCCAAAACCGGAAACACAAACACCTTTAGATTTTGAGGATTAATATTGTAGAAGAGAGTTAGTACCTACCTTTATTTGGCATCTGGGACTGTCAGCTCTTATCGGCCTGTGTTGCAAAGGTGGCTCAGATCCCAAAATACTCTCAATGATGTTGACTCCATAAGGAAGGCTGTGGCTCCTACATTTTAAACAGTCAGAAGTGCCAAGAGGTAGAAAAAGGTTTCCTGGTGAAGAGACTTCTCCGCACTGACTGTTTCCAAGAGGAGGTGAAGATGTCTTGTGCCGGCGCTGCCGCAATTTAACACATGTACGACTCACCTGGAGGCTTGTTAAACTGCAGATTTCTATGCAGTAGGTCTGGGTGGGATCTGAGGTTCTACAAGATTCTATATCCTCCCAGGTGATATTGAGGCTGCTGGCTTAAGGACCACGCTTTGAGCAGTGAAAGCTTAAAAAAATTCAAATAATTATCAAGGTTGAACTAACTACGCAGGATTTACCAATTTCATCTAATCATAAGAATCACCTGGTACTCTTGTTAATATCAATATCTAGGCTCCTGCCCTGGGGATGATGCCTTAGTTGTTCTTTACTAGAAGTCTGGAATTTTTGTTTTAACTTCATGATTGTTATAATCAGTGAATTGGGAGAAATACTAACTAAATGATCTTTAAGATGGTTTTCAACAGTGACTTTCCCTGACCCTGCTTCTCTGTGTTTCTCATAGGGCTAGCTATTGACTAGGTTTTCAGTGGATACCTATCTCCAGCTTTCTCTTGGTGTGCTGTTTCATCCCAGGGACATTCAAATTTCTACTAGAAGGATCACCCCCCTTTTATTTATAATAACCAAGAATAAGCACCCAATATGTGAACCCACTTTCACCATTTGATGGTTAAGTGATTTCATTCAGTGATATAATTTTATTTATATAACAACTCTGTGAAGTTTATATTATTTCCCTCGTGTGGATTAAAAAGTTGACGTTGATAGAAGCCAAATGACTTGCTCAAGGTCACAAATGCAGGAAGTTGTGGGGCCAGGATTTCACTGTCATCTCAGTTCAAACCCTGGTCGCTCAGACACCAGACACCTGATGACACGTGACGCCATCTCCCGCTGTGTGCCTGTTAGGCGCATCGCCTGCACCCTGTTCACAACCTCTGCTCTTCTCGCCTTGACTTAATGTCTCCACTTACCTCGGCTTTATGTCTCCTGCTCAGGACTTCGTGCTCTTACCTTTGCCTCTGCTCTCCCCGGGTCTTCCAGCCCTGAATGAACACAGCCCTGCTTCTGACCAGCACTGGGGTCAGAGTCGCTCTTTCTAATCTCTCTCTCTGGCCTTTATGAACAACCACCTTCACCTGGGTCTGGACAAAAAGCCAAATTGTGATGCAGTGAGGTTCCTGATGACCGGCTCCTCAGAACAGCAGTAAAATGTATTCCCTGAGCAAGTCTTCAACCAGAACCGGCTCTTCTGCACAGAACCATGGGGTGGGCTTGGTGGGGTGGGGAAATTAGCTCTCATAGGTGGTTAATAATGACTTTTGCTGACTTTTTCATCTCTTTACCTCAGTCATCGTTAGTACAAATTGCATTGTGATCATTCATTTAACAGATACGCATTGAACACCTGCCTGACATGGTACAGGGTACTTGGAGTTGCAGGGCTGAGCCCAAGTTGACATGGATGGTGTCCTCACGGAGCTTCTCATTCAATGAGGGAGATAACTGTAAATAAATAATCACAACATTCCATGTGTGATTACAAAGAGAGACCAGGGTTGTTAAGAAAAGGAACAAAGGTGCTAAAATAAAGTCACAAACATGTGGTAGAAATCAGCAAAGATCTGGTCAGGTTAATCTCATTTTTCCTTTTATCCTCTTTAGTGGAGTTGGAATGTTTATAGACATAAAAAGAGCTAACATTTATAGAGTCCTTATTGTGTGCAAGTGGTTTCTTATTAGCACTTGATATGCTTTAACATATAATATCTACGCAGATACCGTATGAGCCCTATAAAATAGGTATTCCCATCCCACTTCAGTTTTTTCCTTTGTGACTTTTAGAAAGAATGCTTATGTAACCTGCCCATGGTCATACAGCTAGTGAGTAGTGGGTGATGAATTCCACACAAGTCTGTCTGACTCCAGTGCTCAAGTTTATAACAACTACGGATGACTTATTGCCTTAGCAAAACATGGTGGGTGTGGTGTATTAAGAATCAATAGGAATAGTCACAAGTTGTGTCATGCACTAGTAATTGGGCCCACGATGGGGAGATGGTGGCAAGATGTAAGAACAATTAGGTAGACTAATCATTGGTTGAAGAAATAGACCCAAAGAGGATTTTTTGGTGGTTCACAAACAGGAAGAAGGTTTGTAATAGCTTGGCCCTGTCTAAAATATTTTGTCACTGGATCTAGGTGAACATATGAAAAGGGAGGGTTCATCACATTTGTGGATGAAAGCCGCTGAGAGGAGGAGTTAATATGTTGATTGACATAATCAGTATTCACAAAAATTCCCACCAACTGAAATGAAGGTCTGCATCTAATAATGTGAAATGTAATGCAAATGTAAGTGAAGCCTTGCCTTTTGAGTTAGGGATATCAACTGTATACAAACAGAATTGAGGAGATGACACAGTATTTTGATGTAAGGAATTTTGTGGATAGGAAACTCAAGATGAGGCAACAGTAGAAGGCGACATGTAAAAACCTTAATGAGATCTGGGCTTCACTCTGAGATGCATAAAATTTGGGAAAAATGTAAAAAACAAAGGAGATAGACATCATTGCTTTATCTGAGCTGACTGTTTATGGAAAAAGTTATTCCACATGCTTTTGTCCCTTATAGTGAGGTTACAAATGAACCAATCAGATCATTTAAAAGAGAGAAGCCAGGATGGTAAAAGCTTGGAAATAATTTCATATGAGGAGCAGTTACAACTTAAATGAATAAATAAAACTAGGTTGTTTACTCTAGGGTGGATAAGACTCAGGGAAATTGACAAGCTGTCTGTAGCATTTGGAATCTCCTGGAAGAGGTGGCCTGAGGTCAGGTTGGGGCTTGTGGGGGCGGTTATTGATGAGACCACTGGGCACAGGAAGAGAAAACCATGAGAGAATAACTATTATTAGTCTCCATTTTACAGATGAGAAAACAGAGGTCTAGAAAGTTTCAGGAACTTTAGTCTGAGTCAAGGGCTTGTTGGATAAATCAGGAGAGACAGAAAGTAGGGTAGGTGAACATTTTTAGGGAGAACTTCAAAAAGCAATTCAGAAGTCAGTACAAATAGGTACTCGGGGAAAAAAAACAATTATACGTAAAAGTGTATTGCTTTGATTTTAAACCAGCCACTCTGTTAAATGCTTTCTGTACCTGGACTCATTTAATGCTGCTAGCAATCCTTCTTCCATTTTAAAGATGAGAAGACTGAGGCTGGAGGAAATGAAGTAACTTGCTTATACAAAACAGAACTGAGACTCAGCCATATCCATCCGGTCAGACTCCAGAGCCTATACTAAGAGCCAACCTTCTGTTGCTTCTAAGATAGTGTAGAACAGGAGAAAACCAAGGGGTTAGGGTAGGAGGGCAAGGGACATCAGGGCTAGGAAAAGAGAGGTGTTGGCTCAACAGGAGAAACTGGCAGACTTTAGTAAGGTATTGGGCTGAAGACACAGTGGTCTGGATGGGGAGTGATAATATGAGTAATCACAAGTCAGTAGAATAATCAAGAGTGTGACAGTCCCTGGAAAGCAATGGCTACAACAAACTCCAGCTAATATCAACCTTCCCTGGGGTTGGGTCTTTCACCACAACAAATCCTTCAGCAAATGCATCCAGCAGGACCTCACAACCATGTCCTTTCAGGGCAATATCACTCCGCTTGAGTGGTGTTTTCACCTTCTTTTGCCTAGACAGGTTGTCTGCACTCAGTTGTTAATGAAAAAAAAAAAATCATTAATGCCTAACATGATGCAAAGTGCTTCAAACAGCAGTGCTACCATACTGATATTGTATGGTACTGATATTGTAATTTGTATTGATGTCCTGCCACTCTGCCCAAGCTTTACATATTTTCTTTCTTGTGGACTTCCCACGTTTAACACAACAGACATTATCTTTCTCCCCGGGTGCTGGGGAAAGAAAAGTCGCCGTGCATTCTGATGCTGGACTTAGTCCCGGGGAAACTGAGGCTGGTGGGATATGATCGGAGTCCTCAACATCAAAGACCAAGTCACAGAGGAAAGCCCTAGACTAGACTCTGCTTCTCAAAGCCTTTATCTCCCCTGCGCCACCCCTCACCACCCCAGCTCGCTGCCTCTGCTACTTAAGCCAGAGGAATCACTTTGCTTTCAAAACTCTTCATCCGGAATGTCATAAGGCCACTTCTGAAATGGGGCAGGGGACTGTTGGTGGGAAAAATATCCAGAGCCTCCCGTGATGGTTCCTGGCAGTGGAGATCTCTCTTGCCTAAGCAACAGCTGCTGTATGAGTTAATTTCTTACTTCTCGTCATCTTGCTGTGATCTGCCTTATTAAGAGGAATTTACTTTTCAATTTCCTGTAGTGATTTCAAATTTCCAAGGTGACTGCCACGCCTTACTTTATAGCAACAATTACACACCACTCGCTAAGGTCGTAAAGGGTTTGGAAATACATCCTCAGTGGACCTTTTACAGGTCAGATGCCACCAGCTTGCAGCATTAGCGTCCTCAATAGATACTGGAGTATGAGCTCCTTAGACGTGGAGAAGGGGGAGAGAAGGAGCATAGAAAGAGCAAGGAGAGGTTTCTTTAAATATCCATCCTCAGGGAGTGCCTTCAGAGAGGGGATCACAGCGATGGTAACACCCAGTGGTTTTCTCTCGCAGAGAGCAGTTTCATGTTTGTAGGGGGTCTGATTTCTTCCCTCCAGCCTCTAATCACAGAGCCACGTAACTCTCCGCACAAGGGTGGTTATTTTAAATGTTTAACGTTTTTCAAGGAACTTTACTGCTGAGGCTCTTTTAATCTTCAGAGCCAGTTGGTAGGGGGGCCTGCACTGTGCTTATTTAATGGTACTCCAACAATTCCCTCAGGGCAGCATCTTGAAGAATCATACACTCTCCAAATGGGAGTTGGGGACAATGCTGTAGACCATTTTATAAAGAGGGAAACTGATACTCAGAGAGGGTAATTCAGCTCACACATTATCATACTGTAAGTAAATTGGGAGAGGTTTTCCTTATACTTTTATTGCCTATAAATCCCACAGTCACCATAAAGAGAAGAGTGATGCACTGATTCACCCACAGGTTACTTTTTTGTTTTGTTTTGTTTTTCCATTTTATATCTTCTTTAATTCAGTTTGCCTTTATAACACCCCAAATTTGGGGAATTTATGAACAAAGTAAATCAGGAGTAAGCAATCTCTGATTCTTGAAATATCAATAATTTAATCTGTTTAAGTGCAAAACAAGACGTACAATCCCCATTTATGACAATAGTCGGGGAAAGGCCAAGGATTTTGAAGCATTTATCATCATATCATGGGGATATCATATTTTATCCCCAAAATATGAGATGAGAAAATTACCCATAGAATTGTAACTTTCTATAGGCCTTTCCCAGGCAAGAGGATTGAGAGAAAAATGGCAGCCACTCCAGGTGATATGACTTGAAATTCCTCTATCTGTCTGTCTCATTCTTTATTATCAATCCTTAGCCTCAGTTTGGGTATGAAATAGTGGTTTGTAGAAACATTTATTAGCAGGCAAATAAGTTTGTATTTCACATGACTATTTTCTATATGAAAGAATATAATACTTTAGTTTTTCCCTCTAGCTATGATAGTAGTGGGGATATCCAGAAGGGTGAGTCGAATAAGTTGGGGAGCATATCAGTGACCTTCGTTTGAAAAAAGTCCCTTCTGGAAAAGAAGAACACCTAGGAAACTGAGATCTAGATCCTGGTCAGAAACCTTATCCAAAAATTCACTTACGTATTTATTCAGCAATCAGTTTGAGAGACATAGTAAATGTCTCAGTCTTTGCTTTCAGATGGGAAAATGCAGAAACCCAATGAGAATAGCAGTGAAAACTCACATGGGGCACAATGATGGCCTACTAAGAAATTCAAGAAAAAAGTTTAGGAGAAGAGAAGAGCAATGAACATCTGCTGAGCCCCTACTCTGTTCAAGGTCTTGAACTGGGTGCTTTAACATTATAATATTTTCACTGAAGAAAGGAGTTTAGGGCTTCCCTAGTGGCACAGTGGTTAAGAATCTGCCTGCCAATGCAGGGGACATGGGTTCGAGCCCTGGTCTGGGAAGATCCCACATGCTGTGGAGCAACTAAGCCCGTGAGCCACAACTACTAACATTGCACTCTAGAGCCCATGAGCCACAACTACTGAAGCCTGTGCAACTAGAGCCCATGCTCCGCAACAAGAGAAGCCACCACAATGAGAAGTGTGCACCACAACAAAGAGTAGCCCCCGCTCACTGCAACTACAGAAAGCCTGCACACAGCAACGAAGACCCAATGAAGCCAAAAATAAATAAATTTTAAAAATAAATTTATTAAAAAAAAAAAAGAAAGGAATTTAAACTCTGCATATTCTTTTTTTTTTTAACATCTTTATTGGAGTATAATTGCTTTACAATGGTATGCTGGTTTCTGCTTTATAACAAAGTGAATCAGTTATACATATACATATGTCCCCATAACTCTTCCTTCTTGCGTCTCCCACCCTCCCACCCTCCCTATCCCACCCCACTAGGTAGTCACAAAGCACTGAGCTGATCTCTCTGTGCTATGCGGCTCCTTCCCACTAGCTATCTATTTTACATTTGGTAGTGTATATATGTCCATGCCACTCTCTCACTTTGTCCCAGCTTACCCTTCCCCCTCCCCGGATCCTCAAGTCCATTCTCTAGTAGGTCTGTGTCTTTATTCCCGTCTTGTCACTAGGTTCTTCATGACCATGTTTTTTTTTTTTTGATTCCATATATATGTGTTAGCATACGGTATTTGTTTTTCTCTTTCTGACTTACTTCACTCTGTATGACAGATTCTAGGTCCATCCACCTCACTACAAATAACTCAATTTCATTTCTTTTTATGGCTGAGTAATATTCCATTGTATATATGTGCCACATCTTCTTTATCCATTCATCTGTCGATGGACATTTAGGTTGCTTCCATGTCCTGGCTATTGTAAATAGAGCTGCAATGAACATTTTGGTACATGACTCTTTTTGAACTATGGTTTTCTCAGGGTATATGCCCAGTAGTGGGATTGCTGGGTCGTATGGTAGTTCTATTTTCAGTTTTTTAAACTGTTTTCCATACTGTTCTCCATAGTGGCTGTATCAATTTACATTCCCACCAACAGTGCAAGAGGGGTCCCTTTCCTCCACACCCTCTCCAGCATTTATTGTTTGTAGATTTTTTGATGATGGCCATTCTGACCAGTGTGAGATGATATCTCATTGTAGTCTTGACTTGCATTTCTCTAATGATAAATGATGTTGAGCATTCTTTCATGTGTTTGTTGGTAATCTGTATAGCTTCTTTGGAGAAATGTCTCTTTAGGTCTTCTGCCCATCTTTGGATTGGGTTGTTTGTTTTTTGGATATTGAGCTGCATTAGCCGCTTGTAAATTTTGGAGATTAATCCATTGTCAGTTGCTTCATTGGCAAATATTTTCTCCTATTCTGAGGTTTGTCTTTTCGTCTTGTTTATGGTTTCCTTTGCTGTGCAAAAGCTTTTAAGTTTCATTAGGTCCCATCTGTTTGTTTTTGTTTTTATTTCCATTTCTCTAGGAGGTGGGTCAAAAAGGATCTTGCTGTGATTTATGTCATAGTGTGTTCTGCCTATGTTTTCCTCTAAGAGTTTTATACTGTCTGGCCTTACATTTAGGTCTTTAATCCATTTGGAGTTTATTTCTGTGTATGGTGTTAGGAAGTGTTCTAATTTCATTCTTTTACATGTAGCTGTCCAGTTTTCCCAGCACCACTTATTGAAGAGGCTGTCTTTTCTCCACTGTATATTCTTGCCTCCTTTATCAAAGATAAGGTGACCATATGTGCATGGGTTCATCTCTGGGCTTTCTATCCTGTTCCATTGATCTATATTTCTGTTTTCAGGCCATACCATACTGTCTTGATTACTGTAGCTTTGTAGTATAGTCTGAAGTCAGGGAGCCTGATTCCTCCAGCTCCATTTTTCGTTCTCAAGATTGCTTTGGCTATTCGGGGTCTTCTGTGTTTCCATACAAATTGTGAAATTTTTTGTTCTAGTTCTGTGAAAAATGTCAGTGGTAGTTTGATAGGGATTGCATTGAATCTGTAGATTGCTTTGGGTAGTATACTCATTTTCACAATGTTGATTCTTCCAATCCAAGAACATGGTATATCTCTCCAGCTGTTTGTATCATCTTTAATTTCTTTCATCAGTGTCATAATTTTCTGCATACAGGTCTTTTGTCTCCTTAGGTAGGTTTATTCCTAGATATTTTATTCTTTTTGTTGCAATGGTAAATGGGAGTGTTTTCCTAATTTCACTTTCAGATCTTTCATCATTAGTGTATAGGAATGCAAGAGATTTCTGTGTATTAATTTTGTATCCTGCTACTTTACCAAATTCATTGATTAGTTCTAGTAGTTTTCTGGTAGCATCTTTAGGATTCTCTATGTATAGTATCTTGTCATCTGCAAACAGTGACAGCTTTACTTCTTCTTTTCTGATTTGGATTCCTTTTATTTCTTTTTCTTCTCTGATTGCTGTGGCTAAAACTTCCAAAACTATGTTGAATAACAGTAGTGAGAGTGGGCAACCTTGTCTTGCTCCTGATCTTAGTGGAAATGGTTTCAGTTTTTCACCATTGAGGACGATGTTGGCTGTGGGTTTGTCATATATGGCCTTTATTATGTTGAGGAAAGTTCCCTCTATGCCTACTTTCCGTAGGGTTTTTATCATAAATGGGTGTTGAATTTTGTCAAAAGCTTTCTCTGCATCTATTGAGATGATCATATGGTTTTTCTCCTTCAATTTGTTAATATGATGTATCACATTGATTGATTTGCGTATGCTGAAGAATTCTTGCATTCCTGGGATAAACCCCACTTGATCATGGTGTATGATCCTTTTAATGTGCTGTTGGATTCTGTTTGCTAGTATTTTGTTGAGGATTTAAACTCTGCATATGTTTTGATGCAGAAAAGTTTAATCACATTAGGTAACTTACCAAGATCTCACCTCCAGTAGGTGGGTCTGGGGTTGGAATGTAGGTTTGTCTGATTCCAAAGCCCAATACTTTTCACTTTCTGTATGAATTGTTTAATGGTACAAGATTTATATATTGGTGGGGTCTAATACAATCCCCAGAAGTGTTAAAATTATTTTTTATAAAGTCTGTCAGAGCAGTCTTATAGACTAAGGGATGAATTAAACCTAGTTCCAGATCAAGTAATCACTGATATTATAGGGTAACATAACATAGGAGTTATCAGCATGGGCTCTGAAATCCATCCCTGGATTTTGAATCCTACTTCAACCACTTAGGATAAAGACTGGGGAATCTGAGAGTTTAATAATGGGGTTTTTCACAAAGGTGTGGGAAATTTCCTGGGAACCACAAAGAAAGACTTGGTATTTCCAGCAATTAACAATGCCAGGATCTGCTCCCTCCCCAAGACTGAAGAGGAAGAAGGAGGAGTCCACAGAGAGAGGAGATCTGTGTGGGAAGGGCTGGCTGGCAGAAGATGCAGGTTTCAGTCAAGAGACGCATCCATCCAAAAGGGACCCGACAACGAGGGAGCTGGAGAATAAATACCGCAACCTCATTCTCGCCCTTTCTTACAATTTCCTGCTCCCTGTTGGCAAAACGGAAACGGAAGCCAGAAAGAAGGAATAGCATTCACAGAAGTTGGCCTCCCAAGCACTCCAGTAGGACAGGGAATAATAGCAAGTGAATCTAAAAACAAATACACATCTGTTGCATGGGTATGATAACAGTACCTACCTCTGAGAGCAGTTGCAAGGATCATGTGAATTAAAACATGTAAAATACTGAGATTGATCCTGATCCCATGATAAGCTCATCTATAAATCCAGAGTTGACGCGAACCAAGAATGACAAATTTCAACAATCTCATTTGGCAAATGAGGACACGAGGCCCCAACAGAGAAGTGACTTACTCCAAGTTCTATAAAGAGTGAAAGCGTCAAGACTAAAACTCAGCTCTTCTGTCTACTTGCTAGAGATTTACATCTGTAACGTGTTTACAGAAGAGAGGGCACAGACCCAATCTCAAGTCCAAAAGGGTGAACAAAATGTGCCTTATGATCTGCTGAGCTCACCTCTCCCTGAGCCTTCCAGCAAGGTCCCTGCACCACTCTGCATTCACAGAGGGGACTGTGAGTTCCTGGCCTAGTTGGTGCAGGAGCTGACCTGCCTTTTGCTCTTATGAGTTTCTCTGTGTAAATAATAATCTACATGGTAAATTTCACAGGACCAATAAGCAAAGAGCAGAGACCCCCCTATTACAGGCACAAGAGTTTACAGAGCAGATGCCCTCTGGTCTGCAGTGACTATGCCAGAAGAGGAAGCAGAGCCAGGATATTTTTAAAAAGGAGCTTCCTCTTCCCAGAAAACTGAAGACTACGCAGGGACAAATTTAACCTAAGGCCCTTCGTGATAAGCGCGGCCAATTATATTTTGCCTAATCATACCAGTTTGCCTGGGATTGTCCTAGTTTTATCCCAGCAAATCCCTCAACCTGCAACAAACCTCCTCCCCAGTCCCATCCTGCCCTGCCCAGTCCAAGGCAAACCAGGATGGTGGGTCACATTAGATGATTTACAGAGATTTACGGACTTCAGACCAGACAAGAGCCCTGTGCTTAGGTTTTTGCCTGGTGCGTAATTGCATCCTTTGGAATTTAAACAGTTGCATTTCTAAGCAGTAATCTGCATTTGCCTCTGGGAATTCTGATAAGCATATGCTAATAAATCAAAAAGTGGTCACAAGGACAGAAACAAAAACTAAGAGGCAGCTTAAAAACAAAACAGAGAACAGATGATCTAACTACTTGTAATTCATAAAGCACTGAATTCCTGCAAGAGATTGCTGCTCAAAGCACATGTCAATCTAGTGAGCCTGGACTAGTGAAGGGGCCACCAGGAGACCAGGCGGGAAACACAGAGGATCTCACACCCTCTACCGACTGGGGCCAGTGACATCAAGGAGTAGACACTGTTACGCAAGACACCCACTGTAGCATCTTGTAAGGAACTTGGGCTACTGTAATGTGCAATCCATTCTTGGGGAATTAATGAGTGAAGAATGAAGGAAAGGGCTTCCCTGGTGGCACAGTGGTTAAGAATCCACCTGCCAATGCAGGGGACACGGGTTTGAGCCCTGGTCCGGGAAGATCCCACAAGCCGCGGAGCAACTAGGCCTGTGTACCACAGCTGCTGAGCCTGTGCTCTAGAGCCCGAGAGCCACAACTACTGAGCCCACACGCCTAGAGCCCATGCTCCGCAACAAGAAAAGCCACCGCAATGAGAGGCCCGCACACCGCAATGAAGAGTGGCCCCCGCTGGCCGCAACTAGAGAAGGGCCACACGCAGCAACGAAGACCCAATGCAGCCAAAAATAAATAAATAAAATAAATTTGTTAAAAAAAAAAGGGACTTCCCTGGTGGCACAGCAGTTAAGAATCCGCCTGCTAATGCAGGGGACAGGGGTTCTATCCCTGGTCCAGGAAGATCCCACACGCCGTGGAGCAACTAAGCCCGTGCGCCACAACTACTGAGCCCATGTGCCACAACTACTGAAGTCCGTGCGCCTAGAGCCCATGCTCCGCAACAAGAGAAGCCACTGCGATAAGACGCCCGCGCACCGCAGTGAAGAGTAGCCCCCGCTCACCGCAACTAGAGAAAGCCCGTGCGCAGCAACGAAGACCCAACACAGCCAAAATAAATAAATTAATTAATTAATTAAAAAAAAAAAAAAGAAAAAAGGATGAAGGAAAAAGAAAGATGCCTCAAATGCTACAAAATTTTGAGAAGGATCTTCATTGTCATAATTTGTAGATGTTTCTGAACTTGAATTTAAGTGGGTTTCCTTTGCTCTCCCCAGTTCTCATCCAGAGCTTTGTGCAACACACTGTATCAATGAAGTCTGTCAGGTAGAGCTGTGCACTATCAGCCTTCAATGCCCAACATAAGCTCAGTGAGACTTGAATTATACTTGTGATGGGCAAAAAAAAAAAAATCAAATATAATCTGTGATGATCCCAGCCTTCTTCCTGTCTTGAATTAGGTAGTTTGGTCTGCTTGGTCTTTATTTTTCTAATTTTACCACATGAAAGAGTGCTCTGAGGTGCCAGATCAGTCCTTGGAATATTTGCGGTGAAAAATTAAGTGAAAAGGCAGAAGGGTTGTGTTTTTTGGAGAGTGATGCAGTAGAAGAAAGAGTGACATGGGGACTTTTTAGCGATATTAATGGGGCTATAATTCACCTGCATAATTTTCTAGAAATCTAAGTTAAAAAGTTGAATTAACTTACGATTAATTTTGTTGCATGAACTGTGTTTATTTTTTTTTAAACATGGTACCATTATGGGATAGAATCACAGGGTCATACATATTTAAGTTTAAGGTAATACTCTGTATGATACTATTTTACACTACTGATAGACTGTGACAGGAAAATTGGCTATTCTGATATTTCAATATCAATGGATAGCATTTGTTTACATCAGTGAACACAACTTGCCCTGACATATATTCAAATCTATATAATGGCATATAATTCTGTTATATGTTCTGTTGACATTCTATCACCTAAAATTTTATAAACAATTATTGCATTTTCAAGCAAGTCTACAGTATAAGCTAGTCCGGGTAATAAAATAGTCTCATTAATTTAAAGTAAATTATGGCATTTTATTTAGTAGGAAGTACACAGGATTAAAAATCAGAAAGCCTATGGCACTCCTAGCTAAGTTACTGATTGGCTATTTGAGTTTGGGAACTTTGATCCATTGCTTTGATCATTACAATATCACAAGACTTGGGGGATCAGATTTGACCCCAAGTAAACCCACTGAGAAAAACCTCAGTGTTCCATACAAATGAAAAGCCATGCGTTTCATGAATGAAAACTTGCTAAAGAATTAGGAAGATACAAACTGTACCTACTATTAAGTGGACTCAACATTTAATCTTCCTGTTATCATTCAGAAAGAACAAAGGCAAAGCAGCCCCCACAAACTGCAGGTGATTTGGTTCAGCGGTAGTGCTTCTGTTTTTGGATTTGACCACCTAGGTGTTAAACATTTTTAATTTGCATTTAAATTTCCTCAAGGCTTACCCTTCACTGATTTAGAGACCATCTCCCATTGCCTTTCCCAGCTCCTCTGCACCTACTGATCTAATCTTACTGGCCTCTGGCTTCCCAGGTAGCAACCACTGCATGCAATCTCAGGCCAGGCACACCTTAGCCTTATTTTTACCTTTAGTCTCAATGTGAACCAGCACTTAGGAACCCTGGCAGAGAACCTCAGATGGGAGCAGGATGGAGCAGTCTATTCTGCACTAAATCTTTAATTACAGGATTTGTCTCTGCTATGGACCAGATGGAGTGAGTAGCCAGCAGGGAGCCTTAGTGGTCGGCGGAAGCATGTTCTGGGATTAGGTATTGACGTCTTGAGCCTCGATGTGCTCACCTAGAATATGAGGTAACTTCCTTGTACAGCTGTTTTTAGGACAGCCTGAGATCACTCATGTTCAGCGTTTAGTGGGAGGTACACACTATTGGGTGTAAGATAGGTTGATGTATTATACAACATGGGGAATATAGTCAGTATTTTATAATAACTGTAAATGGAAAGTAACCTTTACAAATTGTATAAAAATATTAATAATAAATTTCAATTAAAAAACATTTAGTACAGTGTGGTGCAGAGTAAAGCACCAGGTGCATATGTTTACCTATTATTGATATTACTTTCTGACTCTCTAAATTAATTCAGTTTCCACAGTTACATAACCCTCAAAGAGCTGGATTCCTTTCCTTCATGGCTCGGGTACTGGCATGTAATTATACCTTCATTATTGCGATTATTTGCTTAAAATCTGACTCTCATTGGATCAGCACCTCGTGAGCACAGCACCCTTGTCTGCTTTTGCACAGTACTGTACCTCCAGCTACCAGCATGATGCCTGGCACATTGTAGGTGCTCAATGCATCTGCGTTAAATAAATCAACAAATGAACTCCATGGAATTTATACCAATGATCACTGAGACCCAGAAAAGAAAATCAGCAAAAGTCACTATTAACCACCTATAAGGGCTAATTTCCCCACCCACCAAGCCCACCACATGACTCTGCAGAAAACCTGGTTCTAATTGACGACTCGCTCAGGGAATACATTTTACTGCTGTTCTGAGGAGCCGGTCATCAGGAACCTCACTGCATCACAGTTTGGCTTTCTGTCCAGCCCCAGATGAAGGTGGATGTTCATAAAGGCCAGAGAGAGATTAGAAAGAGTGACTCTGACCCCTGGTGCCGGTCAGAAACAGGGCGGTGTTCACTGAGGGCTGGAAGACCTGGGGAGAGCAGAGGCAAAGGTAAGAGCAGAAAGTCCTGAGCAAGAGACATAAAGCCGAGGTAAACGGAGACATTAAGTCAAGAAGAGAAGAGCAGAGGATGTGAAGGTTGTGCAGGGCTGTGACTCACGCGGGAGGAGGTGGCACCTCGGGTGATCAGGTGTCTGGCGTCTGAGTGACCCGGCTTCAGACCGAGGTGAGAGCCAAATCCTGACCCCACGACTTCCTGCATCTGTGTGACCTTGAGTGAGTCACTTGCCTTCTATCAACTTCAATTTTTTAATCCACACAATGAGGGAAATAATATGAAACTCACGGAGTCGTTATACAAATAAAATTATATCACTTAGCAAAATCACTTAACCACCAAATGATAAGAGTGGGTTCACATGTTGGGTGCTTATTCTTGCTTATTAAAAACACAAGGGGGTGATTCCTTCTAGTAGAAATCTTATTTTTTTTTTTTGACTCTGAGACAAAAAAAAAAAAAGGCAAAAGAAAAAGGCAAAAACTAACAACAAAAAAAAGTAGATATAAAATCAATAGCTAGTCTGGTAAGTTGCTATTCTCTGTATCTGCCATCTGCCTCTCCAATTTTGGGCACGGTGATTTTTCCTGGCACCTCACTTCTCTAATGAATCTAAGAAGAACTGTTGATTTTTCAGTGTGTTCAGATATTTCCCTGTTAGGACAGAGTGGCAACTTCCAAGCTCCTTCCTTGCTGGACTCAAAACTAGAAGTCTCATTAAGATTTTTACAATGGAATAAAACATGTTAATTCTCAATATTTCTAATGTTTTAGGTTGCACTGTATTAACTAAATATAAGATTCACTAATTTTTTAAGTCTATCTATAACTTTATAACAAACAAAGTTTCTAGTGTTTTTGTCAGAAAGATTTTAAGGTCACAGAACAATAATATTGTCCCCATCAATCATTGAGATCAACTTTGCACAGTTCAGCTTGTATGATCATTTTTATAGCTCCACAGTGAGGACAGCCTGTACTTTATTTACCCTATATTTTATTTCTCACATATACATGGGTTCCTATTCTGCTTTAATAATATACTGATGCACTGTTACAGCTTATTAGATTTTTTTAAACTACTGAAATTTGGAGTGTGTTTTGATATTGGATACGGACATTTCTTTCTTCATTCCAACTTTATCCTACTTTTAAAAAATCTGCTTTATGGTGATAAATCCCTCTTGATCATAATGACTTTTTAAAAATATGTTGCTGGAATCTATTTGCTAATATGAGGTACAACTTACGATCTTAAAAGAAATGTGCTTCTAGTTACTCTTTGGGTAAATTTTCCATAACTGATTTTTGTATTAGGACTCTTCTAGCTTTTTTAATACACTGGAAAATAACTGAAAAAAAAAATCAATAGCTAGCCCTGTGGGAAATAGAGAAATTACACTGTGGAAAGATCATGAAGATCATCTAGTTAGTGTTTCCCAAACTGGCCTGATGATAAGAATTTCCTTTTTAAACACACAGTTTCTGGACTTCCAATGAGATCGACTAAGTCACAGTCTCCAGGGGAGGAACGTAGAAAGCTGGATTAATAAGAATACCAGGTGATTCTTAGAACCAAACAAAACCGGAAACCCTGTTCTAGCTTCATCTTTCCTGATTACTTGAAAGCCCTCAGGTGTGTTCCACCCACCAGAAGCAGCAGCAGCATCTGGGGACTTGTCAGAAATTCAGACTCTCAGGCCCCAGCTCAGACCTACTGAATCAGAATCTGCATTTTAAGATGACCCCCAGCTGATTCTTATGGTCACTAATATTTGAGAAGCACGGGTCCAAGGCATCCCGTCAACCCCTGGACACCTTCAGTGACAGAAAGCACACTGCCTCTCAGGAAAGCTATTTCCATCTCCTAGTACCTCTGACTGTTCGGAAATGTAGGAGCCACACCCTCCCCTGAGAAGTCTGCATCACTGACGACATTTAGGACCTCAGCCAAAGATGGCCACACAGACTGGGTGGCAGCTGACATTTCCAGGATACCTAACAACACTTGCTTTTTTTGTTTTGTTTTTTCCTTCTTTTGTCTTTTATTATATGTTTCCAAAAACAACAAAAAGCAGTAAGAAGAGTGACATTTCTACAGTTTTGCAAATCACTTTAATGTTTGGCTAAACAGAAGACAGCTAGATTCTCATATCCGCTTCTGCATTTTTTTCTGCTGTGATATATTGTTAAGTTGAAACATAAGAAAAAAATGGCCTCATACTGATATGTATTTAGAAAAGGAAGAAGTATTTTAATAGCTTTTTGGATAATTGTGGATATTCTTCTCTGATGCTACACCAAAACTAGAAAAGTGGTAGTTTATTAAAAATTACTTACAATGTGGAATCTGATGCTATATTAGTGAACTTTTACTACTCTATTAAAATCAACTAGTCTATCTTGCATTTTGGTAGCTCCTTTCATACCTTTGAATGGAAAATACTGGATCACTGGGTTATGCACATATTCTTAATATTGATGCATTTCATGAAAAATATCAAACAAATGACATTCATTAATATCACCACTGATCTCATCAGAAATGTCTTTAAATTTTGTTAATCTTTTAAGGAGGGTGTTATTCTATCCCAGGTGCTGGAATAAGTTTAATTCTGAAGTTAATGATTCAAAGCAGATATTGCCTGTATGACAACTAAGAGAAAATGCTCACTGGATTGAACAGATCTGAAAAAAAATAGGACAAGGATTGGCATACTCTGGCTTTGTTGTAATATTGCTGGAGAAACCTACCATTTATTAAGTTTTTTCAATGAACGTTTATTGAGCAACTACTATGTGCTGGGCCCTACCCTGGGTGATGGGTATTAGTGGTAAGACAAAGAAGACACAACATGACACTGACATTCTAATGAGGAAAGACAAACAAATAACAAATAACCCCGCAAATAAACAGTAATATTAACTATGCAGAAATTTAAAACAGGATGATGTGATAGAGAGTGACTGGGCTGTTCTTTTAGATCAAGCATAAAGGCAGGGGGCACTGAGGGGGTGACATTTAAACTGAGATATTGGCCAGAGGGGCCAGGTCTGCGAAGACTTGACAACATAACTTTTCGGGTCCTAAAGGCAGAAATAAGCTTGATGTCATAGAAAAAAAAGAAAGAAGGCCAGTGTGGTTGAGATTCACGGGTTGCATGGGAAGGAAGGGAGAGAGTTAAGCAGAAGCCAGACTGAAGAGGGACTTATCAGTCTATAAGCCTTTCCATTACAAGGTTGTAAGAATTTCCTTTTATTCTAAATGCAACAAAATGTCATTGGAGGGTTTTAAACCTGAGAGTGATGTGATACGACTTAGTTTAAAAGGTTCCCTGGAGAGCAGGAGTGGGAGGAGGGAGGTAAGCTACTGGAGGTCAAGGAACCAAGAGGAAATCCTCTAAAGTTACATTGACATCATTAAGCTCAGTTTCAGGAACGAAGAGGAAAGAGAAGACAACGAGGCAGGCACTAAGAAGTTATCAATGAATGAAGGAGCAAGGTGAACGCAGCACGATGTGCTGCAACATCTGACGGCACGCATTTCACAGAAGCAGTGGTTTTGAAGGAGGACTAATGAAGTGGTTTATAAGTGGCTGTCTTCATGCTCTGAGGTTCTTGGGGGCAACAGCAATACCTCCCATGCTGCCGCTAAAGGAGACCATTTGTAAAGGAATATCCAGATTTCTGTTAGGGCTGGAAGGGGAAGGAAAAGTGTAGAGAAAGGGCACGGTATAGAGTAGCTTACAGCTAACAGATCGTAAGTCCAGAGGCACAATGGAAAGTTCTATGGGAAATCAGAACTAACCAGTAACAATAAAAAGTAGTATGAAGATGGGAGTCCCGTCAGTGAATAGTTTAGGTGTTGTGAGGGCCTAGGAGGATAGGGATATAAGGCACGATTGGATTAACCCCAGAAATCTCTTAGGAGGAGGTAGTAACCAGGTCAAGCTGGACATCTACTATTTCCTGATGCTCAGGGGCATGGCAAGCAAAGAGCGAGCTGAGCGCCCTTGAGGTCTGCTCTCTTTGGTGGCTCTGATGCTTCAGGCAGCACAGAGAAGGGACGTGGGGGCTGAGGCTGAGGATCGTCTGAACTCTGAAAGAATTTGAAAAAGAGTGGATATGTGTGTATGTGTATAACTGAATCACTGTGCTGCACACCTGAAACTAACACAACACTGTAAATCGACTATACTCCAGTGTAACATAAACATTAAATTAAAAATAAATAAATAAAGCCCTGAGGGTTATGGCAGCACATGTTGCATTATTCACCGCCTCTCCTCTCCAAGGCATACTCTTGGTGGGTGAGAAACTGGACAAAAATGAATGTGTGTCGGGCTTCCCTGGTGGTGCAGTGGTTGAGAATCCGCCTGCCAATGCAGGGGACACGGGTTCGAGCCCTGGTCTGGGAAGATCCCACATGCCGCGGAGCAACTAGGCCCGTGAGCCACAACTACTGAGCCTGCGCGTCTGGAGCCTGTGCTCCGCAACAAGAGAGGCCGCGATAGTGAGAGGCCCGCGCACTGCGATGAAGAGTGGCCCCCGCTTGCTGCAACTAGAGAAAGCCCTCGCACAGAAACAAAGACCCAACACAGCCAAAAATAAATAAATAAAAAAAAAAAAAAAAAAGAATGTGTGACAAACTTCTTCACTGTAGAACCCTTTCTTCAAGTGAAAGTTGATGCAAAGGCCCAACCCAAAGAAGAGTCTAAATCAGATTTACTCCATACTCTGAACCCAGAGGCTCCAAGAGAGCTTATTGGGTCCTCTGGGCTTACAGAGGCATGCTTTGTGCACTCCTAGAAAGTGCCACATCTAAACAAATTCCACATCTCAGAATCAGTGTTGGTATTATTCACACCCTTCTGGCTAACGTCATGACATATGTGGTAAAGCCTCACTAATTTTGAATAATGATGCTAATATGACTCAGTAACAAAACTAAATTACAGGCGTTTTGTTAACAAAATGTAATTTTATTACTCTCGAGTAGAGAGTGTTTTATAAACTGAGCTATAAATGGATATTATTAAGCTAAATGGAATAAGTTTATGTAAAATTATGGCTCACAATAGGCCTACATAATGTGGTGATGTATCACAAACATGTAAATCCTTTGGCTTAAGAGAAATAATTGCTGTGGTTGAAAAATTGAAAGCAGAGCAAAAAGGGTCTTTAGTTTCTTGAGTCCTTAGTTTTCAAAGCCACTACTTGTAGTTTTAATTTTTCCTTAAATATAAGACCCTGAGGAATCAACAATAAAATAATTATTTCAATATTTACTTGAAACAAATGAACAGTACAGAATTGTTGAAAATCTCAATTGAAAATGTTGAGGGGTGGGCTTCCCTAGTGGCGCAGTGGTTGAGAATCTGCCTGCCAATGCAGGGGACACGGGTTCGAGCCCTGGTCTGGGAAGATCCCACATGCCGCGGAGCAACTAGGCCCGTGAGCCACAATTACTGAGCCTGTGCTCCGCAACAAGAGAGGCCGCGATAGTGAGAGGCCCGCGCACCGTGATGAAGAGTGGCCCCTGCTTGCCACAACTAGAGAAAGCCCTTGCACAGACATGAAGACCCAACACAGCCATAAATAAATAAATAAATAAATAAATAAATAAATAAATAAATAAATAAAAATTAAAAAAAAAAGAAGAATAGAAAATGGTGAGGGGTAAAGTACCATCGTATATATAGGTCTAGGTCCTTGATGATACTCGAAAACAAGGACTGAGTTAAACAAGGTCAAATGATGTATATGGGTGCAAGACTCTTCAAAAATGTAATACGCTAAAAGCAGAGCATCTCAAACTTTAATGTGCTTATGAATTGCTTGGGGATCATGTTAAAATCCAGATTCTGATTCCATAGGTCTAGGGGGGGGACCTGGGATTCTGAATTTTCCATGCAATACCAGTACTGCAGGTCTGTGGACCACACTTGGAGTAAAAAAGTTCTTTAGTGCATTCAGACTTTGTGTGAGAAAGTTGAATAGATATAGTGGAACATTTTTGATTCTGCATATCTTTTATGGGAAGAGGGAGAAAAGTTCAAATATCATTTTATTGCACATTTTTGTACATATGATTTACCTTTACTAAGTAGGATGATCCTTTAATTCCAGCCTCTTGTTTATTTTCTCATCTCACTTCCTCTAAGCACTTGGTAGGGGGCCTTTCATTAGAGAGTATTAAGCACATTACATAGGGAAGTCAAGTACGGAATTCTATAACCTAAATTCTTGGATGTTGCCATAGGGGTCCTGTAATTGCCTGGCTTAAAAACTTTTTTTGAATAGTGTATTTTCTTTAGGTAAATTTATTTCAATTCACTAATGTTGTTTAATCAGTGACCTTGTTTAAACGTGCTTTCAGAAAATGTGTTGTTTCACTTAAAGAGTAAAGCCAGCCACTATGGAGAACAGTATGGAGATTCCTTAAAAAACTAAAAATAGAGCTACCATATGATCCAGCAATCCCACTCCTGGGCATATATTTAGAGAAAACCATACTTTGAAAAGATACGTGCACCCCAATGTTCACTGCAGCACTATTTACAGTAGCCAAGACATGGAAACAACCTAAATGTCCATTGACAGATGAATGGATAAAGAAGATGTGGTACATATATACAATGGCATTTTACTCAGCCATAAAAAAGAATGAAATAATGCCATCAGCAGCAACATGGGTGGACCTAGAGATTATCATACTAAGTGAAGTAAGTCAGACAGAGAAAGACAAATATCATATGATATCACTTATATGTGGAATCTAAAAAAATGATACAAATGAACTTATTTACAAAACAGAAATTGACACAGACTTAGAAAACAAACATATGGTTACCGGGGGGAAATGGGGGAGGAGGGTTAAATTAGGAGGTTGGGATTGACATATACACACTACTATACATAAAATAGTTAATCAGGGGCTTCCCTGGTGGCACAGTGGTTGAGAATCTGCCTGCCAATGCAGAGGACACGGGTTCGAGCCCTGGTCTGGGAGGATCCCACATGCCGCGGAGCAACTGGGCCCGTGAGCCACAATTGCTGAGCCTGCGCGTCTGGAGCCTGTGCTCCGCAACAAGAGAGGCCGCGACAATGAGAGGCCTGCGCACCGCGATGAGGAGTGGTCCCCGCTTGCCGCAACTAGAGAAAGCCCTCGCACAGAAGCGAAGACCCAACACAGCCATAAATAAATAAATTAATTAATTAATTAATTAAAAAAAAAAGTTAATCAACAAGGACCTACTGTATAGCACAGGGAACTCTACTTAATACTCTGTAATAACCTATATGGAAAAGAATCTGAAAAAGAATAGATATATGTATAACTAAATAACTTTGTTATACATCTGAAACTAACACAACATTGTAAATCAAATAAACTCCAATATAAACATTAAATAAAAAAGAAAAAATAAAGAGTAAAGCCAGCAATTGCTCTTCAGACTCACAGACTTATAGAATTTTAGGTTGAGCAGGTTATTAGAATGTGTATCATCCAAAACCCTGTTTTTCCTGTAAGGAGATAGAGATGCTGTTTATAACTCACAGGAAGGTTTAGTTCCTTTATCTTTAGTCTTTCTTTGAATTTTGAAAGGAAAATGTGAGCCTCAGTGCCCCTTGAATTTAAACTCAAATGTTGTTTATCTTGTGTACTTATGCTTATTAAAATAGTCATCAGATATTTGTAAGTGTAACAGTATAGAAACCACTTTACTATTTTTCAGATCCTTAAAATATGTGCCTTGAACTGTGTTAGGATGAGCAGTTTAAAGGTGTAACATCCAACTGCTTCATCTTGGCTGTCCATGTTTATGTCTGGGGCCCATATGAACCTCTGTTCCCAAACAGATTTAACAGAATGGCCATCTCGCCCTAGAAAGAAATGTGTTTCGGGGAGCTGTAACGCAGGTTCAGGATCACAGGCTTACACAGCCTCTGATTACTGTCCATACAGGGTGCTGAACGGCCCCAGTAATCTGTGAAATATGCAAAAGGCATGCTCTTCAGCTCCAGCCATTTGCCACTTAGCCCCAGTGAGCTAGCTGGGCTCCAATTCAGGTAATTGCATCCTGTCTGCTCAAATTTCCTTTGCAATTTCAATCAGATCTGTTATCCTCCTTAGCATGGCTGCCCAGAATGATAGTTCAGGATTCCCTTACAGCTGCTAAACAGCTGTTGTGTTCAACCCAAGAGGTGACTACATTTCAGTGGTGGGTAAAATGATTCCTTGTTATTCCTTTTCTGCATCACAGAGACATTCTGAGACTTAATTAAGCTGTGTACAGCTTCCGAGGTACAAGTTAGAGCAAAGATGGTAGACGTTCATTATTAAGCATTTTTAAAGAGTTCTGCACCTGCCTTCACCTCAAAGTGGAATCTGGTCATGATATGTTCCCTATACTATGATATATCTGGTATAAATTTAATAAGAAAATTATTGTCAGAAACTGGCATTGATTGAATTATACAATATGTTACCTCTTTTTATCACTTTAAATGATCTGTAGTACTAATGAGGCAAACTTCTCACTTAAAACTGCATTAAAGAACTTTTCATTGATGTTCCACATTACTAACTGCAGACACTGCAAAGGTATCAATCTATTTTGTCCATCATTTCCCCAATTTTTCCATATGACTTTCTTTGCATGCACCTTGCTCATGAAAATATGCTGCATCAAAAACTATCCCCAAATTTAGTGGCTTTAACAACCATCACTTTATTATATCTTATGATTTCGTTGATCAGGAATTTGGTAATAGCTCAACTGGGAAATTCTTCTGCTGCATGTGATGTTGACTAGGGTCACCTGGTGGTCGGACTGCTCTGGAAGTCTAAGATAGCTTTGTTTACGTGCTCAGTACTTGGTCAGAGTTCTCTAACTCTGACAAGGTTGGGCTCAGCTGAGTCCCTCTCCATTTAGTCTCTGGCCTCGTCACTGGTCTCTCCAGCAGGCAGTCCAACTATCTCATGAAGACCTAGGACTCGACGAGCCTGAGACAGAAGTTGCCAGTTCTCTTAAAGTCTGGACCTAGAAAAGGCACAGTATCACTTTAATTTTACTTTCTTGGTCAAAGCTGTCAGAGGTCAAGCCAGATTCAAGGGAAGGGAAAATAAGTCCACCTCTTAATGAGAAGAATGTAAACGAAGTATGAGCATCTTTAATCCACCACACTGACCATTTTAATAATAGTACTCTTACCCATGGTAGTTTCAAAGAGATCTGCGTTTTCCCCAAGGACACCTCTACAATTAAACACCCAGACATTCAGACATAAAGATAGACTGGTATCAACCTCTTGGCTTTAACAATGGCCTAAAAGACCTCTGGAAACATAGCCAAGGCAGGTATTTCCTCAGCATCAGCATCTGTAAGAGGTGCTAACCACGATACTTCCTGTTTCTGCTCTCTAAAGAATGCAGTACCACTCCCCCAAACCATCACTTCAAATAAACTTGCAAACAGTTTTGTTTCAAGTGTATTTACACATAGAATACTAAAAATAAAAACAAACCACACACACACACATACACAAAACTTGCAGTGGAAATAGGTCAGATATTATGCTTTCTATTTTGCTGCTGAGGAACTTGAAATAGAGAGAGAGGGAGGTGATTTGCTGAAAAGTCTCCAGGTAATGAGTAATGGGTCACTCAGTCCAGGACTCTATCTACTTCACTCCAAATTCTTTCTCCCCATTAAGATTTGACTTGCAACCTAAAAATCCTTGATGAGGTTCAAGGTTTCTGACTTCACTACAGTGGAAATGTTTTTGCAAGACAGCAAAGTCGTTCTCAAGTTAAGATTCCCATTTTCATTGAGAAACATCTAAGTTGGAACAAACAGCAGCTGCTGTGCCTACTTTATTTGCTTTTCTAAGTGTGGAGTATGGGAATCTTGTATGATTGAAGAATGTGTTGTTTGCTTCGTTTGGCCACATCACAGCCAAAGATGCAAGACCATTCCAGTCCCCTGGGTTTTCTCTTCATAAGCAAAACGCATTGTCTGCACTATTCTTGCCCTTTTGTCTAATTCTGCTTATCCTTCTCAGTCCTGAGGAGTCAAATCAGTTCTCCCAACTGCTCTAAAAAGACTTCTCCCACTCTTTCAGTCCACGTTTTTTTTTTTTTTTTTTTAATTATTTTGCTTCTTTTTTTTTTTTAATGCTATTCTTGTCTGCTTACATTCTTTTTATTTATGTATGTACGTATGTATGTATGGCTTTGTTGGGTCTTCGTTTCTGTGCGAGGGCTTTCTCTAGTTGTGGCAAGCGGGGGCCACTCTTCATCGCGGTGCGGGGGCCACTCTTCATTGTGGTGCGCGGGCCTCTCACTATCGCGGCCCCTCTCGTTGCCGAGCACAGGCTCCATATGCGCAGGCTCAGTAATTGTGGCTCACGGGCCTAGTTGCTCCGCGGCATGTGGGATCTTCCCAGACCAGGGCCACGAACCCGCGTCCCCTGCATTGGCAGGCAGATTCTCAACCACTGCGCCACCAGGGAAGCCCCTCAGTCCACGTTTTGATCTTTCCCTTGAACTCAAAGAACTTCACCGTCTGGATCATGTGTTATCAGAAATCAATCATATTCATTCTTTCGCTCATTAAAGGTGACATTACTAGTAAGTGACAGAAACAGATCATAAGCCCAGAACTAACTCCAAAAACAAGGCCTTGACCATTAGGCTATAACATCTTTGGACAATTGTATTATATGTATGCACTTCCAGGTACGTGTATATGTGTGTCTATATAGTGAGGGAGGGAAATGTATGGTGACATTTATCTTTCAAATGTCATGTGCAGCAAAAGAAAGACACAGACAAGGAGCTGTGAGGTTTCAGATAGGAGCAAAATAACTTCATCTGAGGTAAGAATCCTGGCACTTGACACAGGCCTTACCAGGGGAATAGTGAGTAGTTTGGTTTAACATGAGAGAAGTGTAGGTGAGCGTGATGTGTAAGAATACAGCAGGACAGGGCTTCCCTGGTGGCGCAGTGGTTGGGAATCTGCCTGCCAATGCAGGGGACGCGGGTTCGAGCCCTGGTCTGGGAGGATCCCACATGCCGCGGAGCAACTCGGCCCGTGAGCCACAATTACTGAGCCTGTGCATCTGGAGCCTGTGCTCCGCAACGGGAGAGGCCGCGACAGCGAGAGGCCCGCGCACCGCGATGAAGAGTGGCCCTCGCTTGCCGCAACTAGAGAAAGCCCTCGCACAGAAACAAAGACCCAACACAGCCATACATACATACATACATTTAAAAAAAGAATGTAAGCAGACAAGAATAGCATTAAAAAAATAAAAATAAATAAATAAATAAAATTAAAAAAAAAAAAGAATACAGCAGGACAAACAAAATATGCTAAGAAGTTTAAATGTAGTCAGGTAGTCACTGCTAAGTTTTTAAAGGTGTTTAGTGTGGGTTGACAAGATCAGATGTGAACTTTTAGAGGACTGATCTGTCAGCCTGAGTAGCAGATGGATTGGAGTAGGACCCTGTGGGTAATATGAGTTAAGCCTTGCTCTTTCAATTCCTTCCAAAGACAATTATGAGTCTATTGTAACAGTCCAAGTAAAGCAAAGTAATAATAGTCTGACTTCAGTATAAACCTAATCTTGGCCTGTTTGTTGATAGTTTTAAGAATGCAATTCTTGAAACGTTAAGTATTAATAATAACAATAGTAAGTGACATTTCTGTGATATTCTCCTCCTTTCATTGGACCTTCACATATATTATCTGTTGTATTTTAAATAGACCACTGACCGCACAAAGCTGAGGATCATAGACTAGCAATATGCTGAGGATACAGTTGCCATTCAAAATGTTTGGCTAACTTACTAACTAATCTATAAGCAGCTATTCTCCCTCTGTTCTTGGAGCCATTCTCCATGGTGCTTCCACTCACGGTTATCAAAGCATAACTAATAATCACAAAAATAATGATAATAATTTCAAGTAAGTTATTATTAATATTCAACATGAATCAAGCATTTTAAGCCCAATAATATAAGATATATATTATTATCCATAGTTTATACATAAAGAAACTGGGGCAGAGAAGGTTACATAATTATCCAGGCTTATATATCCAGGAGGGATAGAGCTGGGATTCAAATGTAGGCACGATGACTCTAGAGCCTGTGTGTACTTAATCACCAACCTCCCAAATCTATCAATAGATTGTCTAGTCCTGGCTCCTGAGTTTCTATGAAATAAGAGATCTTTCACTAAGGGCTGAAGGAAGAAAAGCTATATTGTTGTAAAAAATATTTTTGGATACTCTAATCTAAATAGAGATATTTGGTGATGCATATCTATGTTTAGGATATAATTTAAGGACCATCTACCTTGCAAATCATGAGTTTAAACTTCATTGTATTCTACTAAGCTTAACAAGTCTAATGGCACAAAGGGATCTTGAAAACCAGTAGATGGAAAGAATCCAAATTGCCTTATCCAAAACAAGACACAATTTCTAAATCCCCAACAGGTTTCCTCCCTCCTAGCAGCTGGCTGCCAGGAACAGAGCGAGTTCACCACAGCCTTGCACAAGATTTAATGGGGTAATTAAGAAGTGTGCTGAGATTTTGGCCCGGCACTTGGTTCTGTTTTTGCTCTGCAGATTTTGTGTTGGTGGAAGCCTTCAGGCAATCCACCATTTGTGCTTGGCAATGCCAGTGACACAAGTCAGTTCTTGGAATACAGTAAGGGACAACGGTACCGAGTGGGTAGCCAAGGTTTGGCAGCAACCTATAGAGGTTTGAGGGATGCTTTGGCTATGGTTAGTGTTCCTCTCAGATAACTCAGCAGCAAGTGGCAGGGGAAAATGGAACTGCCATTCCCCCAGTCTGCCCAGACTTTGTTTCCTTTATTTTTTTGGCTTATTATTTCTGCATCTATATGAAGACTCTCTTTTAGAAGAAAGCTTCACAGGATATCACTAATCTTATATAAGTGAGAAATAGTATCTTTAGAGTATGTGAATGTATGAGTGAGATAGATCATCTTTCAAATGTTGGAGAACCATTTGCATTTCCTTTTCCATGAACTATCTGTTTGTCCCATTAAGCAAAGATCCACAAACTTCTGTAGGGAGCTATGAAATGGGCTCCCACTTATGGTGATTATGGAATTATAAATGCAAACAGCGATTTGTCAATATCTAGTAAAAAATTTTAAGGGCTAATTCTCAACAATTCCACTCTTAAGTATGTATCTCACAGACAAACTCACATGTGTGCAACATGACATACTAATAAGACCTTCATTGCAGCATTATAGGTAAAGTTAAGGTAAGAAACAACATATATATTCATTAATAGTAACTGGTTAAATAAACTATGGGAGGAACATCTACTTCTAGACATGATGGAGTAACTGGTATGAGCTAGCTCTCCAGCCATAAATACTAAAAGGCTAGACAAAATATATGAGGCAACATTTTCAGCACTGGATAATGGACTATATAAGTTTGGGATTCCTGATCGCAGGGAAACTAAAAAGTTGAGGTGCAAATTGTCCAGCCTTCTCCCGGGGGATAATTTCCTGACTATGTACAGAGAGTTGGAGTCAAAGCAGGTCGTGGCAGTCCTTCTGAGTTGCAGAAGCAGAGATCAGAATTTGGAGAAGATGAGATGACTGAAATCTACAGCATGGGGTGTCAGAGATGAAGAGGGAGCTATGCTCAGAGAGGGCTCCAAAGAATCTACACAAAAGCTACATATACATTTATACAGGCAAAGAACAACTGGGAATTGAAATGAAAACCAGTACTATTTACAAAAGCATAAAAACTATGAAATAGGTGTAAATATGTCAAATATGTACAATGTTTTTATTCTGAAAACCACAAAACATTATTGAAACAAATCAAAGAATACCCTAAAAAACAAAGATATACCACAATAATGGATTGGAAGGTTAATTTTGTTAAGATGTCAATTCTTCCATAATTGATAAATAGATTCAAAGCAATTCCAGTCATGTAGAAGTGAACATGCTAAAACCTATACGGAAAAGCAAAGGAACTAAAATAGGCCAAACAATTTTCATAAAGAAGGACAAAGTAGGAAGTTTCACACTATCTAGTTTCAAGATTATTATAAAGCTACAGTAATCAAGATATAGATTAAATGAACACATAAGAGTCCAGAAACAGACACATACATGTATGCTCAATTGATTTTTGACAAAGGAGCTAAGACAATTCAATTTAGAAATGACTTTGGAACAATTTAATATCCATATTAAAAAAAAATAAGAAAGAAAAGAAACTGAGTCCACAGCTCACACTAATACAAAATTTAACTCATAATGAATTAATTTTAAATATAAAACTTTTCACAATAACATAGGGGACAATGTTTGTTACTTTGTGTTAGACAAAAGATTTCTAAGATAAGACACAAAGAGCATAAGCCATAATAGAAAAAAATGGATATATTATACATCATAAAAATTAAAATTAAAGCTCTTTGAAAGTCACTATGAAGAAGGTTAAAAGACAAGCCACAGACTGGGCAAAAAATATTTGAAAAAGCACATCTGTATCAAGTACTGATACATGTAAATAATTATCACAACTCAATAGTAAACAAATAATCCAATTCAATTCAAGTGGGAAAGGGGAGTATTTTCAAAAAATGGTGCCAAATCAACTGCATATCCATGTAGGGGAGGGAAGGAAATTGACTGTTATATTTTACCAGGTACAAAAATTAACTTGGAATGAGTTATAGACCTAAATGAAAAATCTAAATCTATAAAAAGCTTCTAGAAGAAAACATAAGGGAAAATCTTTGCAACCTAGAAGTAGGCAAAGATTTCTAAGCATATTAAAGAACAAAGAAAACAATTTTAGCAGACTGGACTTCATCAAAATTAATATCCTTTGCTCTTTGTAAGACACTATGCCAGAGAGAATTATGTCCCAACCTCCAACAAAAAATCCCATGCCTAAATCCCCAGGATGATTGTGAATACACTACCTTACATGACAAAGGGAACTTTGCAGTTCCTAAATTAGGTTAACAATCAACAGATCTTAAAATAGGCAGATTATCCTGAATTTCTGCATAGACAAAGTGTAGTCACATGAGCCCTTAGAAGCTGAAGGGCAAGGCAGAAGGAAAATCAGAGAAATTTGAAGAGTGAGAATGATTTAATGTTGCTGGCCAGAAGATGGCTGGGGCCATCTGTCAAGGAAACAGGGACCTCAGTCCTACAACGACAAGAAACTGAATTCTGACAACCTTAGTGAACTTAGAAGCAGATTCTTCCCCAGAGCTTCTGGAAAGCTACACAGCCTTGTCAACACTTTGATGTTTTAAGACCCTCAGCAGAGAATCCAACCACACAGTGCCAGACTTACAACCTACAGATCTGTGAGATAATAAATGGGTCATGTTTTAAGTCATTCTGTTTATGGTCATTTGTTACACAGATAGAAAATTAACACAGACGCCATTAAGAAAATGAAAAGGGGGCTTCCCTGGTGGCGCAGTGGTTGAGAGTCTGCCTGCCAGTGCAGGGCACACGGGTTCAAGCCCTGGTCTGGGAGGATCCCACGTGCCGCGGAGCAACTAGGCCCGTGAGCCACAGTTACTGAGCCTGCGCGTCTGGAGCCTGTGCTCCGCAACAAGAGAGGCCGCGACGGTGAGAGGCCTGCGCACCGCGATGAAGAGTGGCCCCCGCTTGCCACAACTAGAGAAAGCCCTCTCACAGAAACGAAGACCCAACACAGCCAAAAATAAATAAATAAATTAATTAAAAAAAAAAAAAAAAAAAAAAGAAAATGAAAAGGCAAGCCACAGACAGGGAGAAAATATTTGCAACGCATATATTAAACAAAGGACTTGTATCAAGAATATGTAAAGGACTCCTGCAATTACATAATAAGAAAACAAGCAACCCAATTTAAAATTTGAACAGACTATTTTATAGAGAGTTCATGAAAGATAATACGTAAATGCCCAATAAAACCATGAAAACATGTTCAACATCATGACTCATTAAGATTCATATTAAACACATGTTTACCCATTAGAATGGCCACAATTTAAAAGACTAGCCATACCAAGAGTTGGAGATCATGACACAAGTGGAATAGGTATACATTACTTGTAGGAAAGCAAAAAAGTACACTTTGGAAAACGGCTTGGCAGTTTCTTAAAAAGGTAAACAGACACCTACCATGGGATGCTGCTATTCCATTCTCAGATATTTATCAAAGACAACTGAAAACATATGGCCGTACAAAAACTTGTATGCAAATATACATGGCAGATTTATTGATAATAGTCAAAACTAGGGAAGAAAACCTGAATGCCCATTGACAGGTGAATGGATTTTAATTTTGAAATGACAGTATATCTATACAGTGGAATACTACTCAGCAATTAAAAAGTAATGGACTACTGATACATACAGCAAAATGGTTTAGTCTCAAAAGGGTGATGCTAAGTGAAGAAAGCCAGAAAAAAAAAAAAAGGAGTACGTCATGTAAGATTGTATTTACATGAAATTCTATGACATGCTAACAAATCTACAGTGACAGAAGCAGGTCAGTAGTTGCCTGGGCATGGGGATGGAGGAAGAGAAGGATGATAAAGTTGCATGAGGAACTTTAGGCTGATGGAAATATTATCTTAATTGTGATGATGGCTTCACAGGTATATACATATGTCAAACTTTATCATAATTGTACACTTTAAACATTTGCAATTATTGTACTTCAATTATGTCTCCGTAAAGCAGTTTAAACAATTATATGGCCCACAAAGCACATCTTGCAGCCAGAGAGGCCTGGCTGTGGTCCAGCAGTTTGAATTCTCAGAATATGATAAAAGTCAGAAGGACGCTGAGATAATCAAGATTTTGTCACAGAATGATCCAAGTTGGGGTACCTCTGAGAAGCAGGTGGGGAAAGGGGCACCTCTTCTTCTCTGCCTGTATGGATAATTTGAGGGAAATTAGCCTCCTAAAGAACTGTTGTGCTGTGGCCAATTCCTTGTCCTGAGCCACTGAGCCTTAATCAGCTCACCAGCACTGAGCGCTGCAAAGCCATGGGGATTTCTCAAGTACAGGACTCAGTCCTTAGGCTTCTAGAAGACTATATCTGGGCCCCTGCTGTTATCAAGCATTGCCTTTGAGTTTGTTAGTGGTGGCTGATAGAATTAGCTAGAGCCACATCTCAGGGACTCCCTTGGTTTAAAAGAGAAAGGAAATTCCCTGAGGAATTTTCTAGCCAGCCCAGTGTAGCAAGAGGACTTTATCACATCTGGGAAAGAAAGAAAATCGCTCTAATCACGTCTTTTGAATTTTTTATGCCAGAGCCTACTTAGAGGCCTTTGTATCTGCTGTTTCTGCCTGGCAGGGCTAGTTTCCCAGCTCAGGGCTCTCATGAAGGCAGAGCTGATTGCTGAGCGGAAACCTAGGAACTGCCAGTGCCAGGGAGTATCTGCCCCTCCTGATAGAAGCACCACAGAAGAGCAAGCAGACCGACCTCCATCCCTCCTGCAGTATGCTTCAGGCCTGGGGCAGAGAGCAGCCTGCTGCAGAGACTTTGACCCTTCCTCCACTAACACAGGATCAGTGTCAGCTGGGAAAACGCAAGAGGACTTAATCTCCTCTCTGTCACTGGCAGCCAGGTCAGCAGGTACCTCAGATGAGGGTCCTCATGTGACGTCATTCCTATTTGCCTCAGGACATCCTCCTCATAATCCTTATTCCCCAGAAAAAGCACTCAGTGCATCTTGAGTAGGATAAGTCATTTAACCTCTCAGTTCCTCATTTTCCTGTTATTCACTCATTCATTTATTCAATAAATGGTTAATGGGTATCTGCTTTGGATAGGTCACTCAGGTATGATTGGTAGGTATCAAGACTAAAATCTAGAACTGCTAGAAACCAGAACAATGATTTCTTTATGTCATTAAAATGAGAAACTGTCATTTTTGAACCACTCTTATGCACCATCTATCTGTGTTACAGACATGATTTCCTCCCTCACAATGCAAGTTAGCTATTATAGTAAGCATTTTACAGTTGGCAAAACAAAGGTTAAGGAATTCATCCAAGCTATCAGCTTAATAATTTCAACACAAATTTAGAAATACCTCAAACCCATGCACCTTCCACTCTATCAGGCATCTCCGTCGGTTACTCAGCCTGTTTCAAGTGGTTTTAATACGGTGATGTTTCCTTATTTATAGCACTTCTGCAAACATGCTCACATTTTTTCTCTAGAACACTTACTGGAGCATTATAACAGTAAGGTGACATCTGGCCACACAGGCCCTTGGAGGATTCCCATGGTCCAGTTTTAGGTTCAGAACTCGATTTTCTCCTTCATCAGAAACTAGTTTTCTAAATGCACAGGAACCTGATGTAGGAATAAGAATTCTAATTCATTATTTAAAAGGCTAAGTAGGGCCAGAAAACAGAGAGGAATATTGACTATAATGATTCATCCATTCCACAAATATTTATTGTATACTAGGCGCCAGTGTGGTTCTAGACGGTGGGGCTAAGCCAGTAAATATGAGCAGCAAAGTCCCTGCTGCCATGGTGATTACAGTGTCAGTCATGATGATTCAGATTGCTAGTTGGGAGGAAAACAGTTACACAAGCCATGGGCCATTCAGCTTTGAGTAGGCAGAGTTTCAGGTGTCTAACAATTGAGAGCCAACTGTTGAGTTTTCAGTTATTTTGTGAGCTGGTTGATGTCAAGTTGGTAGCTAAAAATCAGCCACGATCGGTAAATTTATGTCATGGAAATTGGCAAACTTCAAATCAGAGCGCCTCTTCCTCTCTCCATGAGAGCTGGTTGTTAAAGATTTACTGGCCCATCATTGAGTAGAGGAGCAAAAGACCGGATACAGAGACCAGAGAGAGACTGTGACTTCTTTGGATTCTAGAGCCTGTAGTGAAGTTTGAGGGTTATTAGAATACAGGTGGTAGTAAAAGTCTTGTGATAAATACACTAGCCTAGGGGAAAGTGATAAAAGCAGAAGATTGAGAAAAGAGCTTAAAACACACACACACAACAACAACAAGGAATGGTTAGGGGAGAAGCAAAGAAAAAACACAAAGGCCCCAAAGAGATTTGAATGCATCAGGTTTGAAGTATCAGGAAGGAGCTTCACAAGGGAAAGTGTAATAAGACATTTCCAGAAGGAAGTGTTTCACTTTGCTATGTTAATCTTTTCAAATTATAGTCTAGGGCTTCCCTGGTGGCGCAGTGGTTGAGAATCTGCCTGCCAATGCAGGGGACACGGGTTCGAGCCCTGGTCTAGGAAGATCCCACATGCCGCGGAGCGACTGGACCCGTGAGCCACAACTACTGAGCCTGCGCGTCTGGAGCCTGTGCTCCCAACAAGAGAGGCCGCGATAGTGAGAGGCCCGCGCACCATGATGAAGAGTGGCCCCCGCTTGCCACAGCTAGAGAAAGCCCTCACACAGAAACGAAGACCCAACACAGCCAAAAATAAATAAATAAATAATTTAATTAAAAAATAAAAATAAATTATAGTCTAAAGTTTAGAAAGTGTCCAGGAATTTTGGTGGCTGGGGTGAGATGAACCATTGATACCCTTGGACAAAGCACTTTCAAAGAGTAACAGGGAATGAAGCTATCAGATGAATGAAAGTACAAAGTAGATGGGGATGGAAGTGCAAATAACAAGGACGATATACCAGAGAGCTGGTGACTGGTGATGGGGAGCCCCGCCCTTCTGGGAAGGGGAGAGCTGGATATTCTTTTTCCAAGACTTACCTCTTGGACCCTCATTTTCTTTTCTTCATGCAGGAAATACTCTCTGTTAGCACATTCCTTCTCTACATGGAGCATGAAGAAAGCACCAGCTTTAGCTCTGCTAAGCAACTATACTCTCCCGAGATTGATGAGGCTCAAATCATTGAACCTGGAAGTTCAACTGTTTATCATTTAGGGTAGGTTTTTCTACAGATGGCTAATTTCATTTCCCGCATGTTGAACTTTTCCTAGGTCTCTGCTTGGAAGGTAATCTAAATTTCATGCTTAGGGAGTGCCTTGCTCTTACCCATGAACATATGCTCCAAGAAGGAATATTTTCTCTGCTCATTTTTAACTCATAAAAGATGCATCAGGCTTGGGGCTGGGGAGGAAGAAGAGTATGACACTTACGTTGTCTGTTTGGCAGTAGCCATCCCATCCCCATCTCAGAGGAGCTGCCTCATCTACATGTACACTGGGAGGGATGGTCAGCTCTGTACCACGATATTCTACTAGCCAGGTCTCAGCTGGATGGGGCTGGAGATGGACAACCACTCAAAATCTGCACAGAGACAGTGCCTTGCTGGCTCAAAAAGACAAGCTACAGTAATCAGATTCCCTCTATCTGAAACTTCCCTCTGGGACCCTTAGCTTGAATGCTTCCAGTTGCAGGAGCATGGGCTGGAAAAGCAAGTGAAAATAGAGAGGACTAAGCGTAGGCAGAGGAAATCAGAGATGAAAGACCATATGGTTCCTGAGAGACAGAGTAAGGTTACCACTGAGCCTCATAAGAACTGGAACTTAGAACAAAAAAGTCAGAAACCAAGAACAAAGTCAATCCAAAGATAATATACTCAAGACCTCAGTTCATGACAACGAAAGAGCCCTAATGAACATACACATGGATTTTATCCAAGACGCTATCTCTTCATGATTGCAACTTGATGTCCTCAACAAACATTTATCAAACACCCACTCTACAGCAGACATAGAAACTAAGACTCTATCTTCACCATCCTCAAATAGTTCTCAGAGTGGGAAAAAGAAAAGAAAACCCTGTGTTAAGGATTCACTGCAAAAGGGAGAAAAGGAGAATTAGAAACAGCAGCTAAAGTCACGCAGTTTGGGGGTAGAGCATTTCTGCAATAATTGAACGGCAGCTTGATTTTCTATCAGCAAACCAAGGGCAGCTCAGACTCCCATGTCTGACCACAGGGTACTTGCGGTTTATCTGTGTTTATAATCATTGGTTCATCACTTCAGACACTGTACACATTTTAGCCCACTTGACAGACTGATTGGTTTCTATCTGCTACAGAGCCATCATCTGTCCACTACCTCTGAGTTTTACCAAGAGGGATATATTGATTTGGCTTGGCTAATTCCTATAAAATGCAAACATATTTTTCTTCATCAAGAGCCCCAAACCAAGTCACAAGAATAACGCACAGACTGGAGGCATCCAGATTAGCATTTGATAAATGGGACCTAAGTGGGATACAAGAATTATCTCATATAATCCTCAAATAGTACCATGAAGCACCTACTATTATTATTATTTGCACTTTGAGATGGAAAGAACTAAGGCTTAGTGATGTGAATTCACTTGCCAAAGTCACGAGCCAGAGGTGACAGATAAGACCCAGGTCTATTTCTGTGGTCTTCTTCATTACAAGGAGAGATCATACAGAAGACCTCCTACCCAAATTAACCCAGACCACTGGCAAGAGCAAGGCAATCAATAGTTTAAGTTACACATTCGTCAATCACACTCATAGTAGTTATGGGCTTTGGGGAGGACAGTTACAAAGAAAAACCTAGAAAAGGCTGGATTTAATTAAATAAACATAATGTATGAGTAGATACTCAACCTCTTTATAATGTTAGGGTCCCAGATGATATCTTCCATGCGCACACATAAAAATGTTTGTGTCTGTGTGTATGTATGTGTGAATATATATTCAGACTTATTGAAGCAAAAATATAGAAATCCACAGGTCTTATAACAATTATTCTCTGGAACGGTGAGTTGGTCCTACTTAATTAGCAATAATTGAACAAGGTAAGATGGCAGTGTTTTCTTTGGCAAATAGAGAATATTGGAAACTTTTAATTAGTAAGAAAATATCCCAAGTTGTGGGTCATACCTCCTCTCACAAGGCAAGGGCTCCAAAATAACAGTTTGTGCAGTGATGAAAAGCCAGAGGAAAAGAAGGAAGCAGTTCTCTAGTCCTTGGGAGAGAAGCAGGGCCGCCTTTCAAAGTATTCACTTAGTGTCAACTGGAGGGAGGGAAGAGAAAAAATATATAAGCGTTCTATTCACACACCAGCTGTTCCCACTAAACAATCACTTTCAAGAAAGCTCAGCTTGTGTGGATGATAATCATTCTTGAGATTGAGGGTTCAGAAGCTACAGAAGAAAATTCCTGGTAGAGGGAGGGCTACTATCTAAGCCCCATTGTGGCAATAGGCTATGGTACTCTAGCCTTAGGGTTGGAGGTTCCACCCTGCTGTACATCTCATTGGCTACAAGCAACCCCCATTGCCCTCCCATCTCCCAGAAATCCTCTGCTCTGGCTCACAGCTGGAGACTGGGCTGGGACACTTAGCTATTCATGGGATCTGATTTTTCTGCTCCTTGAGATCTTATATTGAGGAAGGCGTAGCTGTCTTATATCTGTAAGAACCCTTTGAACACAGGGATGGGGATGTCTTGTTTTGTGATCTGACCACCATGGGATGGTGTCTTGGGTTGGGTTTATCTAGAAGCAGAGCCGGAGACAGGGATTTGGAGCATGCAATTTATTAAGAGTGTGCACTAAGGGAAAGCAGGAAGAAGGGTGGAAAGGGAAGAAAAGTCAAGCAAGGATGTAGCCTTGTTGAGTTTAGTTTTGACTTGATCTGCAGGGGGTTCTGAAGCATAAATTATATCACAGACTTGCCCCATCCAGGAGTGGGATTGGGGTGTTACTGCCAGGAGAGATGGGGACCCCTCTGGGGCAGGAGCAGCTGTGAGACATTAGCAGTCAGCACTCACAGAGGCTGGTGCTGGGCGACCTGCTGCAGCCAACGAAGTGCAAATACAGGCATAGGGAGAAGACAGGAAATTGCTTTCATACTCAGCTTATTGTTGTAGCAGCTCTGAGCCAGTATATTAAATTCATTACAGGATGGGGCATCTCGTTTGATACATATAATGGCCCTGATAAGACAGGCAGGGCAGACATCATTTCTCTTCAGCACTGACTCCTATTTTATAGAGGAGGAAATGTGCCCAGATAGACTGAATCACCAGCCAAAGTCAACCAGATAATATGAGAAGAGCTAGAACTAGACTCTAGGACATCTGACTTCCAGTTCTGCGTCCTTTATGCTACATCTCTCTGTCTCTTGCCCCTCTCAGGGTAAAAGAGGAGAAAAGGAAAATGGTGATAGCAAGGTTATAGGTCATATAGCAAACACATGGGAAGCAGGGAAAGGGGAGGAGTATTGAGCTGGACTCACCAGGAAGGCTTGCTGAGGGAGCCACACCTGTGCTGGGTCTATTCCATGGTTAGGATTTAGATGGACGGAGTCTGAGAGCTTCTCAGACTCAGGTAGTCCAGAGACTAGAACAGTCCTGGGTGCATCTGGGGTATGGCAGGTGGATCATTCTGTAAAGGGGCTAGATTTGTAGAAACGCTGTTCAGCTGTAGGTATGTGTTGGGAAGAGATAGCTCAGTCACTGCAGCTTGTCTTGCCTCTCACCAATTCCCCACGGGGTCTTCTCTCCACATACCCACATCACACCCTTCTCTATCTTCTCAATTTGGTTGTTTCTGGTTGTATTAACTCCCGAATAACTGGTCCTACACGGTAGAGAGTTGCATGAAATCGCTTTCCTCCACCAGATGAAGAGGAATAAAGCCCTTTAAACTCAAGATGCAGTTCCTATGAAGTAATGGTAGGATTTTATAGGATTAAGATGGTTTAGAAGAGGACAATGTATTAAAAAAATGTCCCACTCTTGTCTCAAACACTCCTACCCGAGAGGTTCCCAAGGGTCTCATGGGAAAAGACAAAGAGAAACAAATTGCTACCTTCTTGTTCCTAAGACCTGGGCCACAAACCCTAAAGGCAGAATATTTTGAGAAACCTGAGTGATACATGTGGCCCAGCCCAGATATTTACGAAGCCTCTACACCAGTCTTCCCTTTTCCTGCAAGCTCCAGTGAAATCACAGGATATAATGGCTCGGTCTATTTCATGCAAACATAGACCACTACAAGAATGCATACAAAAGAAAACTCCCTTTTTTTTCGCTGAGGGAAGGCCACATCACAGCAGCATAGTGATGCCAACGACTAACCAAGGAAGCTCAACCTGTGTCCTAAAATCTGAGCAATCAGATCGCTTTTCTTCTTCGAAGAGAAGTAGGGGCAGGGGTATAATGGGAAATTTCTGGTCAGCGATAGACCACTTGGCTAACTTAAGACACATGATAATAATAATAGTTCATAGCATGCTGATCAGAAGAACAAACTCAGAGCAGACAGCCCAGATTCATATTAGAGAGTCAAAGGGACCCTGGCCTGCTAAGTTTTGATGGGGAAGAAAGAGTGGGGGGAAAGAAATAGATCATGGGGGCTGCCATTGGATGCTGAGAGCTCCTGCACAGATATTCTGCTTATCCCCACTTCTTCTACCTGCACCTTTGTTTATACCTTTTGTTTAGAAATGGGCCTTAGAGTGAGTTGAAATGATGATCCTCCAAAAGATATATCCACCCAGAACCTGTGAACGTGACGGGTTTCTTAGTTGGAAAAGGGATCTTTGCACATATCATTAAGTTAAGGATCTTTGGATGAGATCATCCTGGATTAATCGGATGGACCCTAAATCCAACGACAAGTGTCCTTATAAGAGAGAAGGGAGAACACACAGAGAAGCCATGTGAAGATGGAGGAAGAGATTGGAGTGATGCAGATACAAGGCAAGGAAGGCCAAGCATTGCCAGCTGCCACCAGAATCTAGGAGAGAGAGACAGGGGATGGATTCTACTTCAGGGCTTCCGGAAAGAGCCAAAACTCTGCCACACCCTGATTTTGGACTTCTGGCCCTAGAACTGTGAGGGAATACATTTCTACTGTTCTAAGCCACCTGGTTTATGATAATCTGTTAGAGCAGCCCTAGGAGACGAATACAGCCTGTTGGGTGCTATTCCTTGGGAACATCCTTAGTAACAGCGGTGTGGTTGGATAGATGAACCACTAGGTTGCCCCCTGCCAGGTACCTCAGCCGTCAGGGAACAAGCCTACCAACCAGCATTCTAACCTGCACCGAAACGTGGGCACTTCCATAGTCTCCTGGGGCCAGCAACCCTGCACAGAAGATTCTGCCTTTGGCCCATCAGCCAGCATCCCGGCTCAAAAACAGCCCATTAAACCCGGCTCAAGCACATCTCAAGGCCCTTGGGAAATATGCTCAAATGACAGAGCTGTTCTCCTTTTTGGCAAATGTCTTTTATCAAGTTAACACCGAGTGTATTTTCAATCATTCTCATATCACGGTGAAGAGACAAACCCTGTAAGTGTGTTTGCTGAGCAAGAAAAAGAAAGCAGACGTGAAACGCAGCGGCTTGGTACACCCAGGGACTAGCTGGGGCTTTGAGCTTCCATGAATCTTAGCAGTAGCCAGTGAAGTGTAACTCAATCTTTTTAACGTCATGATATATATTCATGTCAACGGCTTTAAGATAAGGAAAAGACTAGTGAAAAATGAAACTTCTGATGAACAACTTGGAGGACACTGAATAATATACAAATATTTCTTTCTCTTCAGTCAGAGAGATGCCAAATCCTGCTGAGTTCTCAGCCCTGTCACGGCCATTCTTTTCTAAGAACAATTTGGGAGAAGGAAAGAAAAGAAACCTTGGCATTTGGGGAAGAAGGTTGGAGGGGAGGGGAGAGGCCAGGAGAAAGAAGGGTAGGGAAAAAAAAAACTCAGCATGCCATAATTGAAAGATCTTAAAAGATGCAGGAAAATTGGCACATTGTTGATAATAACCATAATGACAAAGTTAATGATAGGCTCCCGGAAGGACCTTGCTTGGTCTCAGATTTGTTATAAAGCAAAGGAGCCGTTCAGCTGGCAGGCGTGGCTGCGTTTAGCAATGCAGCATTCATCCTCCAACAGCCCACCAGCCATGTCACCGGTCAGGCCACTGGTCTCCTTCACTGTCCCAGCCCTCAGTTTGCCTCTACAAAATTATTGATACCTTGGCTCTTTTCTGAGACTCGACAAAAGGATAGGTGTAAACTTTCACGGGGCGGGGAATTGGTTTAGTGGCTGTCTTTCCGAATTGTTTTTGTTTCCTACACAAGGGAGGGGAGGCAGCTCTGGGTGGATGAACGGGCGGGAGTAGAGCCCCCATGGCCGAGGGGGCCAAGGAACACCTCTTGGGGGGTCTGAGCCTTCCTGTGTTGTCTCCTCATTAGCAAGGAGTCCTGTGCCCTGTCATACAGGTGTCCTAGGAAAGCACAGAAGAAGGGTCGGGGGCAGAGGGAATGCTCATTTATGCTAAACCTATCATACGCTCCATGTTTTCTATCTTATTTTCTTCATAAGACAAAGGAGGAAATTGAGGCTTGGGGAGATGAGAGACTCACCCGAGACCACACAGGGAGTAAATGCAGAAGTTGGAACTGAACCAAGATGTAAGCCCTGCAAAGGCAAAATCCTTCTGATAACATCATGATTCTGCCCCCAGAGCTGGAGGCAATGCCCTAGCTGAGTCTGGGGTGGGACGTGATCCCTGAATTCTGAGAGCTCAGAGTGGGAGAGCCTTCACTTGAAGGAAGGAAAGTTGCATGATACATTGATAAACACTCATATAAAATACTATAAATGAAAAATTGTTTAAAGAGCAGCCTATCTTCCACAGCTTGGTGGGGCTAGTTTGGACGTGCTCACCTTCTGTTTGATGTCTCCCGTGGGTGACCGCATCCAGGTCCATGACTTCTGTAGTTCCAATTCTGAACCTCTAGCCGACACCCTTGCATCAGAGGGTCAGGTGGGTGCTAAAGCTCAGGGGAGAAATTTGGTCCAAGTTTCCCTTCTGTTTAAAATGTTTTCCAGCACCAGGCAATGCCTTCCTCAAGCTGAGTTCTTCACCTGACAGTTTATGCAGAATCTCTCACCATGTTTGATAACCACTTAAAACCTTAATTGGTGTTGTTCGGTTCCAACGTTTGTTAACAATGGCAAATTACTTACAGATGGGATGTTGCCAGCAAAACTGCTCGACAAAAAAGTTTCTCTGCTTTTGCGAAAGGAATAAGACAAAAGAGTAGTAGAGAGCAACGTACGAGCAATTTCTTTTGCCAAGAATCTTGAGTAATGATTTCCTGTATCTTTAATACTCATCGTGAAAGACCTAAGTAATTAGTTTCTTTTTCCATTTATAAAGACCAATAAACCATTCTCTAGCAGATATTATGCTACAAGTCTCTTGAAATTATTGTCTGTCTTTGACCTATGAATGTTCTTATTTTAACTATGTTTAATAATCAGTATTGCAGAACAATTTCTTATGGTTTTATTTTTAAAGTTTATTAAAAAGGACTCTAATGAAATACCCTGAAATCCACTAGGTCTGGAAAACCATTATAAACATTTGATGTGACTTTTACTTTCTTCTTTATTCTTTTAAACTATGAAATGAACACAAGCTCATCATAAACATTTGGAGTCATACAGAAAATACAAACTATCCTGTGCACATAAGGTCAACATTTTTCTAACTCTAAACCTCCGAGTTTTTGTTCTTTCTTAGTTGTCTTTCTAGCCCATTTCCCACCATTCCCCCGTTCCCATTCATCCTCCAGTTCTGCCACTGCCTCAACGTTTAGAGCTCTATCACGTTGCCAGAGAAAGAAGGGAAAGGAAGATGCTAGATGGAAAAAAAAGTGTGAGCAAATTCCAACATTTTTAATGCCTAGTGTAAACATCATTTCCTTTGCAAATTCTTCCTTAAATTTTACCACCATCCTTCCTCTGGGTGGAAGGATCATCCCTATACATCCCTCTGTTAACTGTCTCTAAATTATCAAAGCACTTTGTCCCCCAGAAAAGTGTGATAGGAAATTGAGTACTTGCAGAATGTTCCACCAGGCCAGGAAAGGGCTCGTATATTCATATCTGAAATTCCAACCACCTAACATACTACCAGGCACTTAGTTTCTTAGCTTGTGCTCAATAAATATTGAAAGAATAGTGATTTCAAAACTTCCTTGAAAGGTTACTGAAGTGGACATTCATTCTCTGTCCAGAATCCATTGTGCCTTCATAGCCAACCACTTATTTCCTTTGGTGGTGGTGGAGGGATCATTTTTCTCCTAGTGTACGTCATCTAAGTGGAACAGTAAATCCAAATGCCTCTACCCCCACCTGAAAAGCCAGAGAAATACAGCTTTATTCCCCCAGATAGTTATCCTCACCGTTTAGTTTTCTAAGGCTGTTACAACAAGCACCACAGGTTGGGTGGCTTAAACAACAGAAATGTATTCTGTCACCATCCTGGAGGCTAGAAGTCAGAGATCAAAGTGTCGGCAGGGTTGGTTTCTTCTAAGGATTCTCTCCTTGGCTTATAGATGACCATCTTCTTCTTATGTCTTCACATGGTCTTCCCTCTGTGGGTGTCTGTGCCCTACTTTCTTCTTATAAGGATATCGGTCAGATTGGATTAGCACCCACCCTAAATACCTCACTTTAACTTAATTACCCCTTTAAAGGCCCTATTTCCTAATACAATGACATTCTGAGGTACTAGAAGTTAGGGCTTCAACACATGAATTTTGAGGAGACAGGATTCAGCCCATAATACTCACTGTACCATGCAGTGAGCATGTGCCCTAAACTTTACCAGTTAGGAAACTTATCTGGAATTTTGCATCTTCAGTAACATGAGGATAGAAGAAATGACTGACGTTCTTTCATTCCAGAAGAGTCCCCTGGTAAGATGCTATCTGCCCGGAAAACATTCCTGTGCTTCCTGATCCCTCGAAATCTGTCTTAGCTCCTGCTTCTTTCCAAGTTATGGTCTCCAAACCTGAGTTGATTCCGTGGGCTCCCGATAGCCTTCTTGTAAATTCCATTTTGCTGGAATTAGCCAAGATCAGGGTCTGTTTTCTGCAACCAAAATCCTAATTGATATAATATTTTAAATATCTTTTTAAAAACCATCCAAAGCTATGCTCACTGACCTCTGACTATGAAAGAGTTCACCACCCCAATGAGAGGCCTTCAAATCCTCCAAAGCTGACAGGCGATATCCATAAAGAATTTTCAGGCTCAGAGAATTGGATTTCCATCTATGGGTAGGGGATTGAAAGGGAAAAAAAACAATTCAAAGGTAAATGTAACATGGACACATCTCTGATTTTATGTTCCCTCTGAATTTTACGTTAAGGTGACCCTACCTCCTGGTTTGCTTGACACAGTCCTGTGTCATGCTTGTTTTCCCAGAGTAATTATTAATAGTGCTCCATTTACCCCCAGCTGTGTCCCGGTTTGGATTAAGAAAAAAGATGTGGTCACACTAAATTGTGTGTTTTGATCATTGATATAGTCCTACTGTCTAGAAAAGAGCCTGGTAGAGAGCAGGTTTTCAGTAAATATTTCTTGAATGAATGAATGAATGAAAAGGATCTTGCCCCATTCTCCGCTACAGGTGCCTATTTAGTTATTTGTTTTTCTTCTACTTGATGTCACTTGCTGGGTCTATATCACTGAGCCAAGAGGTTTTGGAAGGACAGCATCTTGCTATGGAAAGCTCCTAGACAGAAAGGAGACCCATGTTTGGAGACCTGCCATGTTCCTGTTAGCACCCATGGAAGTGGTAGCTGCCTCTTTAAAAGGGATACATTTCAAGGCAAGGTGTGAAGCCCACCTGTTGTCAGAAAGCCTGCCAAGATCTGAGCTCGACTGGACTCAGAGCTTTTCCTCCCGCTACCTGCCCTCCCCATCGCCTGGATGAGGCTCCAACTTGATCAGTAGGCAACCAACATGCCGCTAATTAGGAGGCACAAGGCATAGCAGGGGATGATTAGCTCATGATGAGCACACACTGGCTAGAGTTGTCTTGTTACCATTATAAATGGATTAGAAATCTGGGGAGCAGCTGTACTTTCCCCTCACAGAGGCGAATCTGAAATTGACAGGTTGAAGTAAGAATGTGTCAAGGAGAGCTCTGTAATTGACAAAGATTAACTTTATTTCTCTAGTCTCATCTCTCCCCTCTTCTTCCCCTTGACACCCCACCCTCAGAATGTCCCAGCTGCCAATGCAAGAAGCCCAGCAATTCTCTAATTGAACCATAACATTTTGGAAGGTCAGCATGAGAAAACCATCCTGGCTTTCCAAGGACCAGGTGTGTTGTTTATGGAGACAATTATGTGCTTCCCAGGTGATTCTACCTAGAAACCAAGAAAGACAGATCAGTGACAAGAAAAGCAATTCTGTTTCGTCTCTGTGGCTTCTGCCTCCTTTCTCTTCCCCTCTACCATGCTTGGACACACTTTTAACTGCAGCCAGTTCCTGGAACATGGGCAGCGATAACCCTTTGCGAGGGAGAATACGCAACAAAAGAGCCTGCCTTGTAGGAAGAGGCTTCTGGGACAGGCTCCAGGAAGGAGAAGTAGGGCCTTCTTGGTGGGGAGAAACCCCTGGGGCCCGGCAGCCTTTAGCACCTGGGACGCTTCGGCACAGACATCTCAGCAGAAGAAGTCTCTGTTCTTCAGGGAACAGACCACATACTTTCTCAGGAGCAAACCACTGAAGGCCCCACTTTATCTAGTTAATTTCCAATGGCTGCAAACTGCTCCGTTCCCCAGAGACTAAGCCATAATGACAGGTGGCATGTGTGGCTGTCATGATCTATTTTCTTCTGTCTTTTCTGACATTTTGGAAAGAATGTGTCTTGTGCTCACTCTCTGTAAGAGCTCTCCTTGAGCTGTGACCAGAGTTGAAGGCAAGAAACCATCTCCTTGGTACCTCCAGCTATACAAAAGGTATATTTTTACAAATAATTGTTTTATCTGATTATTTTTCAATGTATGAAGATAAAGGAACTCAAGTCAGTGACCCTCAGGGAGGCTTTGAGGGACCCCAGGACCTGGAAATGTACATCACAAAAACTTTGTATGAGAAGGGAGTGTAAATAAGAAGCAAGTTATGTTATAAAGGAGCCAAAACCGTAAACAAGCAAGGCTGAACTGTTTCTGTCCAGTAGCGTGGCTCTCTCCAGGGTATCGCCACATTCAGCAAGGCTGAGCATGGTTCAGGACTTGAGAGCCTCCAGTCTCTAATTTTATGAGGCGTTTCTGGTAGCCCTGATTACAAGTGTCCATTTCTTGCCCCCTCCATACGATCCAAGGAAAATTAGATGTTATATTAACAACAACAACAAAAAGCAATTAAATAAGCAGTGACTTTTGGGAACAAGGTGTAAACAGTGGATTTTAACCAAAAATCTCTTCCAGATGGGGGAGACGTAATGTCAAGTAATTCTGAATACTTCCTCTAGCAGTACAGCCCTTGGTGAAAGACTGGTAGGATAATTTTTATAACTTGAGGCCAGGAAGGACAGAGGAAAAGGATCTAGCACAATACTAGAGCTTCTCAGAGTCAATTCATTATTTGTCAAGGTCTAGTTATTTTGGGTTTATCCAAGTTATCGTATTTGATCTTGGTTCCAACACTGTGAGGTTAATGTCATTATATTCAATTTATAGATAGGGAAACTGGACCCTGATGATGTCATTTTACCCCTCTGGGCCTCAGATAATTAACAAAGCAGTGCATTCAAGTTTTATTGAGAATCTGAGTCTCCAAATAAGTTGAACGCTAGCAGAGGCTCTCTTTTGTTTTTCATATACAATGTCCCCCTGGTTCCTCTCTGAATGAACCTGTATCTCATAACGATATACAGCCTGAAAGCACAGAGGCAAAGAGCAATTTAACTCTGCTACTGTAAAGTTAGCAGTAATTAAACTAAGTTTAAGGGACATCAAGATGCAGTAGTACTTTGGGAGGTAATCGTTGGACTACATGGCCCCTTTGGCAGTACCACTGGACCAGACAAGAGAATTTGGCAGGATCTGGGGTGTGAGTCAGGATGAGGCATTCCCATTGCTTATGTTTGCTCTCTGGCCTTCTTCCCTCTGAACAAGGCCAAATGCTTTGAAAGGAGAGCAGCACGGTGTGTGAAGCTGGGGTCTGGCAGCTGTCTGTTGAGCAGCCTTATTTCAGTCCAGTGAGGGAAGCATAGGCATCAGGCCATGGGCAACTAGACCAGTGCATCAGCAGGGCAATGGCACGTGGAGGGTCGTGAGCCACTGAATGATGAGCCCACTCGGGAAGTTAGATTCTAAAGCGTTCTGGACATTGTAAATACGAGGGCCATATTGCCATATCCATCAGGCTCTCCACTGACTCTCAATGATGGGCAGTCCAATCACTTTTGCATTTGCTGGGGAGGCACGTGGTAGAAAGAATACTGCCCTACAGTAAAGAGGACATGGATTCTATCTTCAGCTCTGAACTAATTTGCTGTGTAGCCTTAGGGAAATCACTTTCCTCTCTGAGCCTCAGTTTATCCCTCTACAGAAGAAGAGAGTTCTCTTAAGTACTCCTAAGTACTAGTCATCTCTCAATAATTTTGGAATTGGCAGTATGCTTTTCACATCTCTGGAAATCAAAACTAGCCAGTGAGGCAGGCCATAAAGCGTTTTCCTTTTACAAATAAGGAAACTGTGGTCTAGAATGACTTGCTAAAAGTCAGAGATCTCCTAATTCCTGGCTTACTATTTGTTCCAAGGCACAATCCATCACCACCTTGACTCATAGTGTGATTTGTTTTAGATAACTCAGTCGGGCAACTCTCCCACAGTTGCAGCTGTTGCCCGGGAGGAAATGAGCAAATCTGGAAGCTGTTCTCACTTCTGTAGGTTAAGGTGCCTTGCATCATGGTAACAGGAGCCAGGGGAGGTGACTTTTACCCGTAACTCTCCCTGAACCTTTTTAGTGGCAGAGCAGTTATTCTTGAACTTTAGTGCACATGAGAATCCTCAGAGAATCTGCTTACGATGCTGAAAGCTGGGCTCTAGCCCCAGAATGCTTCTGCAAGCTTACTTCTCCGGTCTAGAATTGCCTTAGAGAAGACAGTTCTGATGCAGTGTCCTCACTACTGGTGAGAGACCCTGCATAGAACCAGCTACAAAGCCAATCACACCCTCTGCCGTCTGCCTTTGCCTGCCTTCTACTGAGAAATCTGACAGGCCTATGCTGGTGGTGGATACAGAGGCTATATTCATAGCAGGACTTTGCCCAAATGAACCCACTGACTCACACTGTTTTACCACTTTATTTCACTTTCTTCCTCTTTACTCTGGTGGAGCAATTTTATCAACCGGGACATAAAATTAACATGAGAAGAACTCAGATCTCGTGGAAAGCAAAAACTAATTCTCCTTTGACTTGGGATAGGACTACTAGACACTTCACATTATTAGGGAAGTTCAAAACCGTTAAAAATTCGTTAAAGATGTCTAGGCACTTTATGTTATAAACCAATGGAGTTAGACCCAAAAACTCACTGCTTCTTTTAGAGGTACGATGTGACATTCTCAATATTTGAGGAAGGTACTTACATAATGTAAATCTTTTTAAAAGGTGAGCATAAGTCAAGAAAAGTTATACCAAGAATAATACACAATTTTTAAATACATTCACAAACTGAAAGAAAACCACCTTTGTTTAATCCTATATCTTCAACTGAGTTCAGAAAATATGATTCCAGAATAGTCAGTCAGTATCCAAAATATGGGAGCAAATTATTGACCAAAACTTCTGGTTTCTTGGGTTTCTGGAATCCATGGAAGTTTATCACATATTTTGAACACTAAATAATTAAAACGTCTAACTTGCAGCCCTCATTCTAGGCACTTAGTTCACATTCCATTCTTACCTAATGTACAAGAAAGCCAGTTACTCCTCCTTCCAAATTCCTTACTTGGTGTAGGAAAGAGATTTGTTGCTGGTTTCATGCATCAACAGCATAAAAAAGGTTTAAAAAAAGGATATATGTCATGTTGGTTTCTTCTCCTCTTTTCATTTCTCCTGTTCAAATTTTTAAGACCTGATTTGGAGTCCCACCTCTACCACTCACTGGGAGCTTGTGTCGGACTCAAAGGCCTTGGGGTTACCAAGACTTCTGCTCATTTGAGATGGGGAACTTGGATACTGATTCAAATGGGCCATCTAATGTAAGTTCCCCATGGGGGTCACAGAAACTGAGTAGGTAGAACAGGTTGAACGATTGTTCTCAATTCTTCTTACCCTCCATAGACTGGAATTATATATTCACACCTTTTGCCATGTAACTTAGTAATGCTTTGCACCGGAGTCTATTCCCCTAGCTCACTGATGTTGAACGTGGCCATATGGTTTTCTTTAGTTAATGGAACGTCAGTGACAGTAAATAGAGGGGCCATTTTGAGCCAAGGCCTTGGAGGATAGAGGATGCTGCTGGCCTCACTTGGAATTCTGTAATCCACCATGAAAATAACATGCCCTGGGTAGCTGCTGGTCTCAGAATGATGACAGCTCACGGAGCAGACTTCAAACAACTGAAGCCTGCATCCAAACTAGCTCAGGAGAACCTGGTCAATCCCAGCTGAGCTCACCCAAATCACAGCCAACCTGAAGACTCACAAGCGAAACATCAATATCTGTTGTCATAAGCTAGTCGGTTTTTTTTTCTCCCATGGAGCATTGTTGCAGCAACAGTCGAATAATACAACAGATCAAGGCAACCGCCCAGAGAGAGAACTCTCAGCCAGGTATATAGCTTTGATGTACAAAAATACATTTATTTTCAACAATTTCAAAACCACTGTCTTTTTTTTTTACAGTAGAAATATTCAAATGGAACAATAAAACCAAGGACAGTATATGTACATATACTGTATATATAGATATGACTCATGCATTTGTATTCCAGTGTTTAGTACAAGTATTGCAATTGTCTGCCCCATTTAACCCTTGAAACGAAAAAGCAAGATCTTTAGAAATATTCCTAATTCTGATCTATGATGTAGCCAGTCCGATTTCTCAAGGTCACATTCAGGGTCTCACAGAGAAGGATGTGAACAATATCCCACAAAAATGAACAGGTAAAAAATTCAGCCTTTTCTCCCATATATATATACAGTGTATCATTTTTATAAAACAAGTACACTCAGGCTGATCCTGAAAATAAAACAATGCTTACAGCATGGCTTAAAGTGACCCTCCTAAAAAGAACTGACACACGAACCGTGTGAAGGGGCTGGGGTGCAGGAAAAGAGAACACTGGCTTTGAAAGTCACTTGCCCCAGATGCAAGAACTGCCTTCAGGGAACTGAAGGTAGACATTTGACTTTAAGGAAGTTGTGTACTTGTGTACATCTGACAAGCAGGCGGCACAGCTTTGCGAGAATCAACTTTGACTAAGATCATTAAAGGCTACACCCCTCTGGGGCCTGCAGGGTTTGCACCGTCACAGGATTCCACGAAGGCCGGCTCCCTCCCACCTCTAACTTCTCCCAGGCTGAGGCACTCACTGGGCTTAACCTAGTGCCCAAGGGACTTTTCTGGGGTAAGAATAGCCAGAGAATTCCCCATAAGCATTATTCAATTCCATGGAATCCAACTGGAAAACAGAATGTCATCTTTTTAGATCCATTGCCTGGCTTCTTTAGAGAAAACCTCAGGCCGACAGCTATCCTCAACCTCATCCTTGTGGAGGGGAAGCCTTGTTTCCCCATCTGGGTTTCAGTTTGAAGTCTGTAGTGGGCTTCATCTGGCAACTTCTTTCACATCACTGATGGGACAAAAAAAATCCCACGTTCTATGATGTCACTCTCGTCCTTCCTTTGCTAGGTGTTTCAAAGAGGCCCTCCCCCCTCCCCCCTTTATATACAGAAATAGAAACCAGCAATGGCAGGGACATAGAGATGCAAGAGTTAAGTGTGACAGACAACTGGAGAGCATCCGGAACCCAGCGTCAAGCAGGCCTGGGGGTGGGGCAGCTCTGAAGGTGGGTGCATAAGCCAACAGACACATCTTTCCTTTTTCTGTTTTCTTTTTTACTAAACATTAAATTATTTCTCAGGAAATAAAGAGCTACTTACATTGTAACTATATACAATAAGCCATCTGCAGCTTGCAATGGACATGCACGGGGCAGGGCCTCTTCCGACAGGTGTGCACGCTTCCTGCAGCTACGCTCACTCCCCACAAACCTTCCTCCTGCAGACCTAACTGGGAAATGGTTTACGTTTTAGGTGCGTGCTGGGAGGGAGGAGGCGGGTACTGGTGATTTGGGCTTGTGGCGGGGGGGGGAGGATGGGAGGTTAGTGGAAAGCCAACCCAACTTAAAAAATAAAAGGAGAGAAAGACCGCAAGGAAAACAAGATTCCTTGCACTATCAATGGCAGAATGAAGCAAGAAAGCCATGGGAAGATGCATCCTTTGCCCTTAACACAAATACAGCCATTTATTCTTTGTGTCTCATTTTAATCAGTTACGAATGCCTTTGCCTACCAAAGCTAAGCCTGCTATTTATGAAGGGGCCCTTGGTAAACAAAAGGTAAAAAAGACATTTTCATTTTTCCATAATAAGAGTAATAGGAACCATCAAAAATAAAAAGTCAGAAAGATGGTTGACCACGTGGCTTGTTGGTATTAAACACTAGTGCAGTTGGGGATCTCCTTTGTGCTTTCGCTGTTTGCAATGGTGGCAATGCCTCCTGCAGGGGAGAGAAGACAGAGGGAGGTAAGGATGTACCTGTCACAAGGGCGTGGGTCTGTGCTTTATTTATTGCTAAATACCAAGCCACCTTAATGTGTGCTTATGAAATAGGGCACCTGGGTAGTCTATCCTACCAGCTCACTGGCTTATCTTACCTATGTTTAATGTTTGCCATCTCCCACCCCAGCACACAAGGTAGGAGCAATACCTTGCCATCTTATACTCTGCTGATCACAATACTAATAGCCAACAGGTACTGAACACGTATTATGTGGCAGACACTGTGTTAATGATATATGTCATTTCATGATCACAACAATCTTAGAAGGCAGATACTATTATTCCCATTTCACAGATGAGGAATATGAGGCACAGAGAGGTCCCAGAGCTAGAAGATTGGTAGAGCAAGAAAATGAATCCAGGGCTATCTGATGGCAGAGTTCCTATTCACGTGATTATTGGGACGTATAATGCTTTTGCTTTATAGAAAAAATAAAGAGAAAGTCCAACAGTAATAGTTGGCCTCAACCCTCTCCCACTCAGACTCCAGCACTTTTGATCTTGATCTACTTCTAAGAGAAAAAAGTTCTGCCAATTTCATGTGGTCAGAGGTGGCGGACACTTTAAAACATGATTATGTCGCTGTAGCCAACTGTTTTCTCCCCCCACCCTCCAGACTAGTCCCATCTGAAGGACAGTCCACATAGGCTGGCTGACTCAGGGTCTGGAGGACAGAGGACTCAGGAGCCTGGTGATACCAGCACACATACCTATGACCCGGGTGTCCAGCTCTTTGTCCAGCAGTTCCTCGGGCTCGGTGAAGTCACTGAGTGTGATTTTGGGGGCGTTTTCACTTTGGCTCACTGACCCAATCATCTCCTGCTCCTTGTCGTGTTGGACTTGAGCATAGATGTTAATCCAGGGGATTTTCCTATATGGGGCAGAGCAAAATCAGATTACGATCACGGGGCATGCCCAACTGGGGCAACTGGGAAATCCTGGGTGATAAGGTGGAGGAAGAAGCTATTTACAGGACCAGTGTCAGGGAAAGGGGCTGGCCACCCAGATACTGTGCCCATGAGGCCAGTGAACACAAGGAGGGACCCAGATGCCCAGGGGAGACGTAAGCCACAGAACTCCCGGAGGCATGCACCTTCCTCTGAGGCACAAAACCAGCAGGTGTAAACAGAAGGGCAACGCTATCGACCAAGTGTGCACTAAAACCCTTAAAACATTTACCAGTTATAACATTTACAAAGGAGCTGGACTTTGAGACTCATAAGGTTGTATCATAGTGAAAAGACAGCTTTTTCTAAGTTTGTATCAGTTTCATCAATTCACATTGGTTTTCTTTATGAATAGCCAAGAAATAAAAGACTTATAGCCATTGCTACCATTTTTAGAACACCATCCATGGGCCAAGTATCTTAAATACTTCCACAGTCAGTTTCCTCATCTGTTCAATAGGAATAACAATAGCTTTCTCTTAGGATTGTGGAGAGGATCAAGGCAAGGATTAAGAGAAGCTAAATAACTTCCTTCAAAGACACGAAGGTAGGAGGTTTGGAAACAAGGCAGACAGACTTGAGGTTGGAGGAGCAGGTAGGTTCAAACTGAAATCTGCTGGAGTATTCATCTCCTGACCCATCTCCATCATCTCCTGACCCACTGTGTTCCAGCTTCTGTAGCCTCCTTTGACTTCTTCTAATCCTGCGTTTCTCAAACTTCAATATGCTTATGCCTCACCAGGTTCTTGTTAAAATGCATTTGTTACTCTATAGGCCTGAACCGGATGGGTTGAAATTCTGCATTTCTGCCTAGTTCCCAGGTGGTACTGATGCTGCTGGTCTGAAACCCAAACTTTTGAGTTTCAAGATTCTGATACATCAGACTCGTCCCCACCTTGGGGACGAGGTTTGAATCAACTGTTCCCTCCGTAACACATCTCCTTCTACTCTTCTCGTGACGGTGTCCTTCTTGTGCTTCAGAATTTGGCTTACATGTCACTTCTGAGAGGCCTCTCCTGACCACCCAATCTCCACCCAATCTCTCCTGACCACCCAATCTCTCCCGTCATAAATATGTAATTATGGGATGGTGTCTATGAAAGAAACGAATAGGGTGTTGGTTTAGGGTGATGGAATAGGCTATGTGTGTGGACTTGTTTTCTGTCTGTCTTTCTCTCCCACAAAAAGCCCCATGTCTGCAAGGTCTACATTTTCCATTTTCACTGCTCTACACTTAACTTAGCACAGTGCTTGGCATGTGGTTTACGTTCAGTAAGTATTTGTCAAATAAATGAATAAATGACCTCAAAGCCTATGCTCTTTCTATTTTCATATATTATGTTCTCAAACAAAAAGACCACATATTTATCTTAGAATTTTACAGGTAGAAGAGCCCTCTCTTACCTCACTAAATGATGTGGAAATTGGTCTGAAGTCCAGACATTTCATGAAGCTGATTACTGGCATAGATGTTATTAAAACTTGAGACATCAGACACCTACCCCAAACCAGAACATTCTGTGCAAGTATGAAGCAGAATCACTCTGTTACCCTAGTGCCAACCAGTGGTATTTTCAAGCATCTACATTCCCTTCCCTACTCCAACCCCACAATGAGGTAGAATGTGAGGCATTAAATAAGGTCTTCCATAGCTAATTTGGAAGGAAAGATCCCAAAATATGTTTAAAACATGGACAGTTCCTACCTTTCATTTATGTCCAGTTTTCATGTTTTTAATGGTTGCTTTCCATACATTAAGGGAGGTGTCCTCCTGACTCTTACTGGTCTAAACCAGCTTACTATAATTTACAAGAACTTTAAGTGAAGAGATTCTATGTGAGGCAGCAAACCGCAGGCTCTCTAAATGTGTGTAATTAAAATTTCATGCTGGCCCTCACTTTCTTCTTATCTAAATAGAAAGGCAGCCTAACGACTTAGATTTCTTCTAATCATAAAAGTACATATTACTCATGAACGCTGGGATCAACTGTAATATTTATTAGGTGCTGGGGGCAGTCAAACCATTCCTGATCACACAAGTCTGGGTACTTCAGAGCTGTAGCCAGAGGTCACTGCCTCCCTTTTCCTGCTTTTTTAATGATTGATACCTGTGAGAATTTGGATAAATTTGCCCTTATAAAGACTGTTCACTTTATTTTAATCTCTGAAAACGGGCATATTTTTTCAATATTTTTAATAGATGGTTGGAAGGGAATGAATTTTATGTCACAACTTGCAGCATTTAAAATTTTTTTCAAATTGCTTTTTATTTCTTAACACATCCACTTGTAGGACCGTTGAGACAATAGGTCAAGACTAAACCCCACTTTTGCAGATAAGAAAGGTGGGAAATGAGATTTAGAGGCACGTCTTGGGCTATTCATTCATGTACGTTTTAATAAGAGGAGTAAGATGGATCAATCCAAGTCACCTATATAAATTTCAGTTTTTATTTGTTTGTTCCAACTATGATTAAGTATTAGAAGTCCGTGGGAGGAATTTAGCAAAAGCAAAGTAGGCTTCGCACTGTGATGAAAGCCTTACTGAAAAAAGACTGGAAGAAATATAAAATTTCAAAAGTTTTCTTGGATAATAAGAAAAAATAAACCTACAGTATAGAAAGAAGGTCTTGTTAGGAAGAGTTTTCAGAAAATAAAAGCCATCTCAAAATGATTTTTATATTCCCTAAGACATCACAAAATAGCAGTCACTATCCAAGAATAAGATCAAATGTGGTCACTTAACAGAGGAAGGAGAATAGAGTTACCATGATCCCCAAGATTCCTTTAAATAATTCTATTCTTCCTCTATTAAGTGACCACTTGGGACACTGAGATTGTTTTCAGTGCCTGGCACACAGCAGGTGCTCAATAAATGTTTGCTGAATAAATTAATGGCTTAATGAATTAATGCTGGAGATGGCAGAGAGAAAGTTTCAGGGTTTGAAAACAGCATGGCCAGTGATTTGGAAACAGAAACAGAATTACCCTTTCCCTAGCCTGTGCCATCAAAGTGTTTACTAGTCAGCTGTAGCTATTTAAATTTAAATTAATTGAAGTTAAATAAAATTAAAAATTCAGTTTCTCCACTATACCAGTGGCTACTGTATTGGACAGTATAGATTATGGAGTGTTTTCATCTTTGCAGAAAGGTCTATTGGACAGAAATGAAAGAAGCAGAGGAGACTCTAGGAATCATGGATAAGAACCTGACCTTTACTTGTCAGCAAGCTATGCACCCTTCATAGAGCCATCACTGGGGTTCCAGGTGGTGAGGAGCGAAAGGAGACCAAAGAAACAAAGGGAGATCCAAAAGGACCTCAGCCAAAGGGCTTGGGCACTGGGAGGAAAACTTCCAGAAAAGGTGACCAGAAAAGAAAAGGTAACTGATGATTGGTTACTCTTAATTGACTCAAACCATTTATCCAGTTTGACTAGTATTTGTTTCCTGTATCCTGATTCCCTGCCAGGGACATAGAAAGGGTTGGCTGATATTTAGGGACAACAGAGGTAGAATAATTCAGAGATGCCATTAACTGGCATAGATTCAAGTATTAAAGTCTGCACATTAAGAGATGGCGACATTAGTAAGTTGACTGTCTATGGAGTTTAGCAACATTTACAAGAGAGCAGAAAACTAAGTCACAGGGCAGATCTTGCCTTAATGTGGAGACACCTGACATAAATACCTCTTTGCAGGACTTCTATTGGCCCTGGTCCTCAGCAAGGATGGAGGTCTAGGAGCCAGAAGGTGATACATTTGGGTTAATTGATCTTCAAGTCCCAGCAACCACCAGCCTTCCCCACAACCAAATCCTTGAATGAATGAAAGTGTGCTTTGTGTGTAACTGAAGTGCACCCATAAATGGGTGTTGCTTTGACCAGACTGTTTCTATATTGAATCTTTGCTCGCTAATTGGATATGAAGGCTTTTCCCCTTCTTCAAAGGGAACATGGCAGGTGGGTTGACCCATCTTGATCCAAGAGGACGTGAACTCACATAACTGGTCTATAAATTGAGTAGAAAGGTAAACCCCACTCTGTCCTTCTAGTGGAGAGTGTTTAAGAATTCCTGCTGTTTTGGCTAATGCTGAGATGTCTATTGAGTAAAACTGGTGTTTTTAAGCCTGAGAAATCCACTAGAGGAGAGCTGATGGGGGCTGGGGGCGGGGGAGGGAGAGTGAAGCACCTTTACCACTGATCTCTTCCAAAAATCTAAAAGCATTACCTTCAGTGTCTAGAAAAACTCCCAGGACCAAGTTATACTTCCAAAACTCATCTGACAATAATTAATGATATTTTTACTTTACCCAGGCTTCCTATGAAGCACATTTCTATGCCACTGATACGTCTGAGCCCTACTATGTGCCAGTTTGTAACACAGGAGGTGTTTGGGAGGCATGTTATTTATAGTAGCTTAGCTTTTGTGATTTTTTATTATGTACTAGATATAGATATTATTACCTTGAAAACATATAGCAAACCTACAAAGTATTATTGTTTTTCCATTTTACACATTAGGAAATGAGGGCTTAGAGAGGCAAATTCAATTGCCTAAGGTTGCAAATGTTGAAAGTTAAAATTGGGTCTGATTTTCGAGTTCATACTCTTAACCAGCATACCTCTTGGTAGATGTATTACATTATTCAAATAATGGTACAGAATTATTGATTTCAATTTCTTGTTTTTAATAAGTATCCTATTACATCACCCCACCTCTGGCCTTCAAAAATAACTTTTGAATACGTGTGGGGTTTGGTTTTCCTGATCAATTTCCCTCTAGAAACAGGAAAAATAGGGAGGAGTATAAAATTGTACATTTTGGCATGCAAATTTAAACAGAGATGCTGGATATCAGCAACAGAAGATAAGAAAATATGTGTGTGTACATATATGCATAACCAGATTTCAGCTGCATTTTCTCCACTTAACCACCCTGAATGGGTGGTAAGTTGTAGAAAATGATCTCTTAAATATTTGAGACCTTACTTTAGAAACTTAGGTGAGCTTTGAAAACCCCTCAAACTTCTCTTGGAGAGAATTAACTGATTTCATAGGGTACCCCTCATTTTCCTAACTCAACATAATTATAAACTGAAGAGCGTTCAGATTCTTAAGCTCCTTTATTTCCTGACCCTAAACCTTTCCTGTTCTTCGCCAATGCCAAGCAGAGCTTTAGGGACAGTTAAAATCACCTATTTAGGATGAGTTTAGGAATGTCGGTTACAGGAGGAATCAGCTCCCATGAATCTAGTCCCACGATTAAAACTGAGTGATGGTAGCACATACCTTTTAAATTTGTAGATCAAAAACACCGCCAGGCCGACAAACACCACTGACAAGAGCATAAGCATGGCTGAGCTGCTGTGCCCAGCACTGGAGTCCACCAGTGGAGCTAGGAAGAAAGAACAGACTTGCTCACTTGGAAGCTATTAGCTGGAGGGAGTATCCGTTGGAGAAAGGAAGCCAGCTGGTCTCCGTCCTTATATCCAGCCTCCAATTGCCCTGCATGCTATCTGGGCAGAGGAAGCTTGGCTTCAATGATGAGAATGGTACCCCTGATCTATACAGCTTCTTCGGGATCTGCTCTGCCTGGGGAAACTTGCTGCTCCTTGTGTAAACTGTACGCAGCTAAGGGGAGTAGGAATAGGGCTTGAATGTTCTTTCTCTTAGACAGCCCGATTGCCTGTCAACATGATCATAGGTGGCCCATTGGGAACTCTGGGTTAAACACTGATGGAGGGTTTCAATCTCTGCCTCTATACTGTTGTGGTAAAACACTGCTGGATGGGTACGTTTGGGACCTCCTCATCTGAAAAGTTTTTATTAATTAGAAACGTTCAGCACATAGGCTTCCCCAGAGAGCCAGAGGTGGATGTCCAATGGGACACGCCTCTTTTTATTCCTTTCACAAATCAACCGCCTAGAGCTGGTCACTTTTTCTACTTAGAGTTACACATTATAAATCAAAGAGAGTTTTAAAGTTATTTGATCTAGTCTCCCAACCAAGATTCACTGAATCAGAGAATCATAGAAATTAAGAGAGCCTGAGGACTACCTCATATAACCCCAACTGTTATAGATAAAAAAAACATAATAAAGTCCAAAGCCCAAAGAAATTGTAGGTTTTTCCCCAAGATCATCCAGGAATTCAACAGCAAAGCCGCTTCTAAGAAAGTCTTCTTGCCACCTTAACAGGAAGCCTCAAGAAAGATGTGATCAATCTTTCTTTGCCATCACTACACAAAGCCATTTACGGGCATTTATGGAAAAGTGTTTGGTAACTATCTCCTCCCTTTTCTCTCCAGGATATCAGAGCACCACCCCCACCCCACGAATCCCAACAGGCACTCACCTAAAGTCAGCTGTGTGACATACACAATGACTTGAATCCCTGGCTTCAGCTCAAACTGGACCAAATTTTGGTTTAGAGCATTAAACAGCGTCTCTACAATCTGGGGAGAAAAAAAAAAAAAAAAGAGAGAGAGAGAGAGGCTGCATGGGAAGAAACGTCATGTGACCGTGCTCCCTCATGGAATAAGAAACCAGGGTCAATAGGCAAGAAATGACCACGTTCACTCAGAGGACAGGATTTTGGAACATTTTTATCCATCTGCTTCTCCCAGCCCCTAGAGCCCTGGGAAGCCAAGGACACAGCTGGTATTATTCGCTTATACTGGAGAGGAGAGTGAGACAGAGAGAGGCGTGTCCACAGTCAACCTAGTGAATTCGAGTTGACAACAGATATAGAGGTTTCATTCAACTCCCAGTTCAGTGCCTTTTAAGCCTGTGTAACTTTCCATAGAGAGACCTGTTGTGGGTCCCAATGAAAGAAAGTCAACTGACCAACCGTTAGTTCTTTAATCTGAACAAGCAATATGCACAGGGTAGAGAAGCCCCTGCCAGGATTAAAGCAGGCACATACACCCCAGCCCACTCCTCTGCTGTTTCTCTTTTAGAGACAATGGGTGGCAAACATTAAAGGAGAAGCTGCCTCCTTTTTATGGGATAATTCTTCCTCTTTACTTTTCCCCAGCAAGTCTCGGAACATGTAACATCGATTTAATCACTGTGTAATTCCCACATGAAAGCTGAGGCAGACTAAGGCTGTTGTCCCTAACTCTTATCTCACTGTACGCGCCTTAATATCACAGCTGCTATTCATCACCGTAATTACCTATTTATCTAAATGGATGGACACTGGAGCTTCTAAATATAGTTCACACATGCCACTTGCTATTTCAGAGTAAAGAGGTCTTGTAAAAGGGATGTACGCATTGAGAAGCTGAATTTATATCTGGCCAATTTCAATATGCAGCCCTGCAATGCAAGGATCCGCTTCATTTTCCAGAGAAACTGACCGTGATGGCATCTGTGCAGCTCGCAGAGGACTGTGGATGGACGTGGGGATGGGGTGACAGCCAGGTGGGTAGCAGAGGGATGCGGAAGACATCTGTACAGTGATTAACTCGTATGGGAGCAAATGTGTTTGATTCATGCTGATTTCTAGCGGCCTCCTTCTCACTTATTTCTGCTTCTAACTTAGCATCACAGGAGCATGGAAGGGTAAAGCAAAGCACAGCCAATTAAGAACCCCAGCAAGAGCAGGAAGAGAAGGAGAACCATGGGACCACCACGGACTTCATTTCTAGGCTAGTATGCAGACCACAAGAACTATATGCCATTTGATAAGGACAGTAAATCACGATCCCTTTTGGGAATGCTGCTTCCTTAGTCAAAGCAAGATGAGGCAATCCATCTCTTTCCAAAGACACATGTTTAAAAGCAGTTCATTTTCTTCCTAGAAGCAGAACTTCTACTGACTAGGATCTTTAAAGACAGGAAGCACATTTCCCCAGAAATAGATAGGGAAACTCAAATTCCTCTCTTCATCTCCCCCATCTCTTTTCCCCAGAACAAGTCATTGGGTGGGAGACATGAGCAAGCTGCAGGAATGGCAACTGTTGGAATGAATGACTTCAGGGGTACTCTTCCTTCCCGTGTAGCTGAATGCTCCAGTGTTTATGCATTTGTGTTTATTCTAGGTAAGGCTGATTGCTCTCCAAAGCCCTGGGTGCTGGACAAAGAGTGACAGTCTGATGGACCCACAGGAAAGGGCTCATCTCACTTTTTGGCTGGAAATACTTTGTGTCCCCTTTGATTATGAGGTGGAGACAAGTCTCCTACTAAGTTAGTTTTCTTACACTTACTTGTTCCAGGTCCCCTTCATTGCCTTTCCTCCTCTCTGTCAAGTTCTTGGGGGGAAGGATGAAGAGCTCTGCGGAAGTGGGGAGGCCAGGGAACACGGCAACTAGGATCTGCTCTTCTGGGATGCCGGTTACCTGCAAAGATGTTTAGACCAAAGAATGGGGTCCTGGAGGAGCCAGCCTTCCCCAAGTCAATAACAAGGATATGGACTATACATTTTTCTAAATGCAGCATTTAAGGCACAGTTTCCAATATATATCCAGGCTTCTTTTCTGTTTTCCCCTCGAACTGCTAGGTAGAGAATTATTAGTTTTACTTCCTCCTCTGCTCTTATATACATTTGTACTGAAACTAAAATACTACTACAAGTGATTTTCAAAATACTGTTTGCTGGCAATATTGGCAAAAGCTCTTCCCATATTTTCCATTTTTCTACACTAAGAGGACTAGAGCTTCTGGCTAAAACATGAACAGACTGGCTGCAAATGAAGAATAGGAAGTTATAAACAAACATGGGAAAAGGCAAATTAAAAACAAAGAGCAAAGCAGCTCTTGTTTTCACTTACTAAAGCAGGATTTTTTGTTAAGTTACAGTAGCTAATACTGGTGAGGCTTCAATTAAGAGGTTTCCTCAATTGTTGCTGGCAGCACTAAAAATGGATACATATTGCCGATTTGGTTTTCAAAAGACTTACTGGAAGGTCATAAAAATATTCAGACCCTTCATTCAGTAACTGTAACTTGGAGTGTTTGTCCTAAAGAAATGATCCAAAATATAGGAAAAGCCATATGGAGGAAGAAACACTCAGAACATTATTTATGTCAAATAAATGGGAAAGACTCAAATATTCTAAAAAGTTAAGTAAATAATGGTTATACTACCATTAAGATGATAATTAGTACAGGGAGGCAACATGGAAAAACACTTAACGGCAGCTGTATCCTGATCTATTACCTCACATTTCTTTGGTTACAACTCTATAAAAATAAAAAAATAAAACAAAGCACTAAAAGTTCTGTTAAGATGTCGAAGTAGTAAATGAATTTTTCTATTCCTGAGTGTTTAGTAAAAGGATTATATTGTTTTTGGATAAAAACGAAACGTAAGCTTCCGTCTGAAGGCAAATTCCTTAAGAAAACAAAACTCTTTGAGTTCTCCTGTGTAAAGAGTAGGCCTGTTCTTTCCTATGTGTCTCTGGAAGGTCTTTATATCCAGAACAAAACTTCTTCTTCTGTCAATCCAAATACGATATATAGAGTTTTTGACTTGGCTGAAACACCTGCCTCCTCCAAGAAGTCTACCCTGACTACCTCGTCTGCAGTGACCTGTTCCGTGTCAGTCTCTCGCCCCCAGCACCTCCAGATTACCATGAAAGGAACTTAGATCATGTCCACGGTAACATATGAGTATGTCTGTTTGCTACATTCTTTTCTCTGATAACTTATTATATGCTTGCCCAGACATTCCAGGGGGGCGGGGGGCGGTCTCTGTGGCTACCTCACTGTTCCAAATGATGCCTGACTTGGAGGAAAGAATAGACACTGGATTGAATAGAAGTGGAGGGACTGTCTCCCATTAGCTCAGCTCTGATTCTTATTTGGAACTAGAGATTGGAGTTAACGCTCAGGAATGTGATGCAGGAAAGAGAGAGTGCCAACCTGCAGAGAACTGGCAAGCGATAGTCAGAAGCCTGAAAAGCCCTCCAAAGTGGGGAGGCATCCCCATGCAGCCTGAAGAGGCTTTGCCAGATGCCTCAGTTTCCTACTGGGAGGCAAAGATGGCCTTATCCTAACCAGCCAGGGGAAGTAAGTCTCAGAGACCAGACTGAGGTCAGACAATCACCCAGTTGAGAGAAGGGGACGCGCCTCTGAGTGTTGTGGCTGGTGTGACCCTGTGTCCCAGGGAAGAGTGGTCTCAGGGTGCGTCACTTGGCTAGGGACCTTGGAGGGACCTAACTCCAGTCATACAAAATCCCACACAATCCTGGATGTTTCACAGTCGAAGGCATACAAGACCAATTTCATTTTCAGCCCTCTCTAGGAACAATCCCTTTATAAAAAGATGTGAGGTGAAGTTCTTCTTGTGGACAACTGCCCACAGGAATGCTCTCATATCATTCTCTTTTATTTGTGCTTCTTCCTTCCTGGCAGCTCCTTCTCCATGTCCTTGCCTGGATCTTCCTCTTCTGCCTTGGGAAGCGTCAGCATCCATCCCTGCCCCGCCCACTCTCCCTCTCAGGGTGGGGTGGGGGGATCTACAGAGCCCCACAGCCTCAGCTCCCACATTGCTACCTCCCACGGAAACCTCACGTGATCCCCAATCCATATCTTCAACCCTCTTGCTTATCTTCATCCAGTTGTTTCTCACGTGCTCCAAATTCATATGAAAGACCAAATGATTACTGTTCCCCAAGCATGTTTCTCCTACACAGTCACCATCTTGATCAATGGCAAGGAAAACCCTCTCCTTCCTACTCTGAAAATCAGAAAGTTTCTCCCTCCCTCTCATCCACACTCTTATTTTATTAGTCACCAATTCTATTGCTCAGCTGCCTAAGTAGCCTTTGAATCGTCCCTCTTCAGGATCACAGTAGTCTTTTAACTGGTCATCTTTTGTGAAATCTCCCCCTACACTATTCACTTTCCCACCTCTGGAGCCCATCCTCTGCATTGCCACCAGAATGGGTGTCTGAAACATAAATCTGTTGTCAGAAATTTTTACTTATATTGGGTTGGCCAAAAAGTTCGTTCGGATTTTCCTGTAACATCTGACGGAAAAACCCAAACGAACTTTTTGGCCAACCCAATATAATAAAGAAAGAACAACTTCCCAGAGCCTACGGGATGTATGTCAAACCCCTTTTGGCTTCTCAGACCCTTTACAAACTGACCAATCCATCCCTGCTCAACATCATTCACACCTGCCCTTATAACCTATAGATTAGCTACACTAAACTGCCATGTCCCAAATATGCTGGGCTTTCCACTGAGCCTGGCTTTGCACACGCTGTTCATTCTACCTGAAAGACATCATCTTCTCTCTGTTAACTACTATTTATCCTTTAAAACAGAGTTCAAGTATCCCCTCCAAAGACTATTCTAATAGTTCACAAGTATTTGCTGAATCACAAATGTGTGCGAAGCCTGAACTTTCCTGGACAGAGTGAACTGAGCTTTTCTCTGTGCTCTTTTGAAATGCTGGCCATGCCTCTACCATAGAACTAGCTGCATATTAGACTTACCTCTACATTTGAATTGACCATGTTTTATTCACTATTATAGTCCAGTGCCTAGGTCTGAGCAAAGGGTTAACAAAACCCTTTCAACTTTGTCTAAGGAAAATATGACCTTGGGCAAACTCTATAACCCCAGAGTCTGCTGCCATGCTCTGTTTCCTGACCTGCAGCCTTCTGATGGCCACATATGGTCAGTGGGAGTCTTGAAGTCTGAGTGGTTAAAAAACAACAACAAAAGCAAACAAACAAACAAAAAAACCCCAAACCTTGGTGGGCAAACAGCCAACCAAATGAATGATACTAGTAAAGACTCAATGAGTGGCCCAGCCATCATTTCATTAAAGGGGTCAATTTGCTGTCTTAGAAAAATTTAGGATTAAGATGGGGCCAATTTCCCATCCTTGAACACCGGACTGATTCTCTGTCTCTGTCTCTCTCCACCTAATCTCTCCATCTTTCCTTCCCATCTTTCACTTCCCCCATTCTTCTTTTCTCTCTCTCTTTTCACAGAGAAATAATCTTAACTGCGGAATGGTGGTTTGCTTCCATGAAAATGTATTCTGGACCACAGCATCTTGTTCTTTATTCATAAACATTTAAGCAAAGAAAAAGCCAACTTACTTTCACCAGAGCCCGCTTGATCACATTGGCAATGTCTTGCCTCCACTCCGGAATGTCAGGATTGTGGTAATCCAGATTAGGAGAGAATGATAAGAGTTGGGACTGAAAGTATTCTGCAAGGAGAGAGCATGTGTGAGTGAGGCTGAGAGAGGGTGTGATAGGCAAGGGGACTCCAGGATCACTGTGCTTTAGGGAAAGGGCACAGACTTTCATGTGGCCTCATCTCAAATTCCTTCCTCTCAGCCTGTCTCTTGGCTTCTAAAACAAAGTGGCATTTGGTGACTGGAAGTAAATTTGTGCTCCTACCATTTTTGTTTGTTTTTAAAATCTTAAGGACTTCTTTTTGTAAATGAACATTATCTGCAATGCAAGAAAATTGTGAAACTCCCGAAGAAGGGGACTTTTGCTGCTGCAGGTGGTATCATGCAGAGGGAACAATAAAGCATTAATAAATTGGGCTAGATTAGAATAAAGCCTTTTCTTATCCTTCCCTTAGTTCCATGGATCCTGCTAGAAAAACCGCCTCAGGGGGTTAGAAAACAGGTCAAAACTCTAGGGTGTGGGTAACATTCAGTTTCTCAGTCTGATTGGTAGGTACACAGGTCTGTCCACTTTGTGATAATTCATGAAGCTAAAACACTTATGATCTGTGCACTTCTCTGTATTTAAAATTTTTTTTTAAATTGAAGTATAGTTGATGTACAATGTTGTGTTAATTTCTGCTGTACAGCAAAATGACTCAATTACATACATATATACATTCTTTTTTATATTCTTTTCCATTATGGTTTATCCTAGGAGGTTGGATATAGTTCCCTGGGTTATACAGTAGGACCCTGTTGTTTATCCATTCTAAATGTAATAGTTTGCATCTAATAACCCCAAACTCCCAGTTACATTCCAATAAAAATGTTTACTTAAAGTCTTCCAGGTGCCCGATGAGAGAGCCTGAGCCTCAAGTTTGCAGACTTGTAGGAAAAGGCACTCACCTGGGGTGAGGTGGAAGAAATACAGACTGAGTCAGAGGGTCACATACTTCACCCAGTACAACTTTCTGGAAAACCCTGGTATAGTGGCTGTTTTTAGGGTATGTGGGAGGTTTGTGGGATGGTGGTAGAAGCACAATTTGATTTAAAAGAAATTTAATAATTAAGAGTGGTTCTCCAGGATTGAGAACAGAATGGTGGCCCTATTTACCACTCCCCTGCCTTGCTCTGTCTTTCTATTCTCAGCCTTAGTCTCATCCTTTGCGGTCAAAGATCAGAATCTCAAACGACAAAGAAAACACATCAGTTCTGTGTAGTTCATCTTAGTACCTAAGCTGTGAGTTCTTCAAGAGCAGGGACCATGCCTCCTCCAGCTTTTGAAATCACTGGTCCGCATCCTAACAAAGAATGGATGCCACATGTGTGTGAAAGATACCTTGGCAGGTCATCAGATCTAGATGCTGCTATGATAGTCTTTCCAGCTCAGCATTCCTTCAATTTATGATACATCTCTGTCTAAGGAGACCATCAGGTTTTGATGCAGACACATCACAGAAGACAAGAAATGCCTGTCCGTGATCTGCTTCTCTAACAACCTCCGTATCTATTCAAGAGCAAGGTAAGAAGTATGTTTGGATACCTTTTGTGGACCTACCTAATTTTCCTATGCCCTGGGGCATTTCCAAAGCAGTTGGCGATTGCTGCTATGGTGTATGGAGGGCATTGGCTGGGCAGGAAGGGGCATCACGGGGCTTACCGTGAACTGCGATGTCTTTCGTGTCCTGGATGAGGGCATTCCCAGCAGCCACCTGGACAGTGATGGTATTGGTCCCCTCTGCTAGGAACGTGAAGGAAATGCTGCTGTCCAAGGTGATGAGGGGCTAAAATAGAGAAGCAGGAACACTGATTTAGTCCTTTATGGGATATCAGATTCCCTCCTTTCCTGTAAATCTCAGACTGTCACCAATCTGCATAGCATTTGCATATCCCCAAGGGATCCTAACTTGAAAAAGGAAAAAAAAAATGCACAGCTTTCTAAAACTGTGATTGTATATCCAGTATCCAGGAAGAGCATTAATATACTTGAAATGCACTGTAAAATGTTAATTCTGAGAGATGAAGATAAGACTGGGCACCCTGGATTTTGCATGTCATTCTACTCCTTCTCCTGGGGCAAAGTAGAAGCATCTTTTGTAATCTATTCCTAGTGACTCTGGGAATAGGCGATCATTTTTCTCTTTTCCTCTAATATTCCGTGTCACTTATATGTTCATCCTGTATTCCATCGGGCTGTAAGATTTTTCATAGAAGTGACCACATTTTATTTATTTTTGTATCAACCACCCTTGGCAAATTGTCTTACATCTAGCAGGATCCGTATATAACTTGGATGTATGGTCATATTATTGACATTTTATTTGGTCATATCTGTGTTTTCCATTGCAAGGCATTTCTAACAATTTAAATAAGTTGGAAAACATATAAACATGCATATCTGTGCTCACTTTTTAATCTTTTTTCCTTTTCTGTTTTCTTTCCTTGATCATAACAGACAGGGACTTGTCAAAGATAAAGAAAGAGAATAAGCATATTTTTTTTCTTGGGAATTAGGATCTTGATAGAAGCAGGTGCTTACTGGAGAGAAGAGAATGCAGATTCTGCGATTGAAGGGTCATTATTCAGTGATTATCTTGAAGCCAGTGCCCTCTCGAGTTATCTGGTGTTTGCAAGGTAAGACATATTAGTAGGAGGCTTCTCTAAGGCAGCTCATGAAGAGATGTCACAAGTGCAGATGAGCAGACCTCTCTCCTCTCTGTGTGTTAGGACGACAATAGGATAGAGTAATGATGTAGCCAGCTGGGGATGCGTAGAGTTTCCCTTTTAAAATGTGGGTATTGGCCACTGTTCACACAGCACACCCGTGCACCTGGACCCTGCAGAGGCTCAGAGAGGCAGCTTTCAGACAGCGTCCCTCCTGCAAGACTGAAATTCCTTTCTAGCTCAGAATTGTCAACTGGGCCTCTGAAACAATCATTTGATTTCTTGGCTTTAATATTCTATTGCTCTATTTTATGACCAGGCTGATGGCTGGAGTTGGACAGGATTAGAGATATTGCCCTAAGCTTTCTGACACCCTTTCTTCTCTGCTTGCTAAATGAAAGAAAGAAGTGAGGATAGAAAGAGTTACGCTCTTTTTCTTAACTAAGGGTAAACCCCAGAGCCCAAGCATGCTTCTCCATACTTATGGCTCCATGTTGATACGCACCAGGGTGTGGCCTTATTAATTAAACAACAGATGAGGTACAAGTAGGTTCTGTGATGGAAATCAACTCCCATGGGCCAAGAGTGGCTGTTTAGTGTCCTGTGTTGAGAAGGAAGCTGAAGTCAAGTTGGGCTCAGCATGGCAATGTCAGCCACGGACAGAGGAAGAATGTGTGCCACTGAGTTGCCATCTTTAGTATAACAAGAACAGAGACTTGATACTCTGGCTCTGTTACTATTTTAATGAATGACCTTGGGCAAAATTTGTCCCCACTGTGTGCCTTAGGTCTTTATCTTTTAAATTAAAGGTTTGAGTTAGAAGTCATGAGGACTTATTCAGGAATCAGAACACATAGGATTGATGAATGGCTTTTGGCAAATTTTCTAGTTCCTACTAGTCAACTCATTATGACTTACCTGTCAGAATACCTTCAACTGCTTCAGTACCTAGGTCATATTCTTTGGAAGGAGAATGAGATACCTCTATATACCAAACACAATGGCTACATTTTCTTTAAAAATAATAATATCAAATATTATTGAGGATGTGGAGCAACTGGAACTCTCATACATTTTTGGTGGGATGTACAATGGTGCAACGATGTAGGAAAAAGTTCAGTTTTACAAGAAATTGCGATAATTTTTTCCAAAGTAGTTGTAACATTTTATATTTATGACTCAGCAATTGAAGTCCTGGGGATTTAGTCAAGATAAAAGAAAATATCCACAAACAAAAGAAAATGTTTATAGCAGTACATTCATACTAGCCAAAAACTGAAAAGAACCTAGGAGAATTTATCAATAGGAAAATGAATAAACAAGTCATAGTATATGCATACAATGAACATAAAAGAACAAATATTGATATACACAACAGTATGGATAAGTCCCAAAACCATAAGAAATGAAAGAAGCCTTATATGAAAGAATTCACATGGTATGATTACATTTAATGAAGTTCTAGAAAAGGCAAATCTAATTCATGATGAAGAAAATAGTGATTGGTTCTGGGGGTTGGGGTGGGAATTGACGAGGGGCATGAGAGAACTTTTGGGAGTGATGCTAATACTATATATCTTGATAGAAGTTTGGGTTACAGGTATATGCCTTTGTCAGAACTCAGGAGCTACACACTTCAGATCTGTATATTTCATTGTTCATACATTTCATACCCCCTGTGGGGGAAAAAGTATAAACAAATAAAGGACTCTAGCTAATGATTTGCCACCTAAAGCATTTAGGACAAAGCATGTAAGTGCCTGAAATAAATCAAAAATTTAAGATCGGCTGATGGCTGAATAGAGGGATGGACAGATAAATAGACATGATAAAACAAGCACAGTTGATGTTAATGACAGACTACAGATGGTGGGTATGTGAATGTTCACTTCAACTTTAGTTTGTGTTTGAAGTTTTTAATAATAAAATGTTGGGAGAGAAACAAAACAAAAAAGGAATAATTGATGTGGTGGGGTTTTTTTGTTTGTTTGTTTTTTTGATCCCATGAACTGCTCTCTCTGACCATAACTATATCACATTGTCCTTCCATTTTGGTTACTGCCCTCAGCTATCTCTAATCTCTTCCCAGCTCTCAGCCCCAGGATACTTTTCTCCACATTGTCTCTTCAGGGAATCTGCACGACTACCATGTCATCTTCTTCAGCTCTCAGGGGTCTACATGGCCCCCGCTCTCCTTTCTCTGCACACTCGCCTTATCTTAGGCTTAGGTGATGGTGCTGTGCCAGGCAATGACATCTCTTTCTGAGACGAGTGGAATTCCTCCTGTCCCAGCAGATTTGGTCTCCTCTCTATCTGGCTGCTTTCCTAGCAGATCCAGGAACCAAACAAGGATGCAAGTCTGCAGGACAAGGGAATGCCATCTGAGGTGGGAGGGAGTATGCCATCCCACCAGCCAGTCAGGGCTCTGAGCCACAGCAAACAAACTGTGTTGAATGTGAACACTTGGCCCCCAGGTAACAGGCCCCAGGCTTCCACCCTAGGGAAATGGCAGAAGCTAATTTTGTTTTCCAAATTGCTTTTGTTTTTCATCAGCTGTTGTGACATCATGGCTGATTTCACCTTCCTTGCAAAGCTGGAACACTCCACGGGATTCTTGAGTCCTTCACTGGCCACCCATGTCTAGTGCACAACACTAAATTAAATCAAGTATTTTAAGGTTCATTTACTAACTCTATTAGGCAAGCAGACACATTTATTAAGCCAGAACTCTGTTAATCCCAGCAGATTGGCCTTTTAGAGCCCCACAAATCCAACAGGCGGCCAATTGACTTCTCCGTGTTTTGTCCAAGCTGCAGGGCCAGCCCACAGCAAGGCTCATGTCCTGCCTAGGCTGCAGGCTGCATCCCTGCCCACAGAGGATCCCTCATGTGCAACAGGTCATGTATTATCCACTAAGCCCAGCAAGACATCAACGAAGCTCTGAGTAACTAGTTAGGAGATTCCCACGTGACCAGTGGATCAGGGAGCTTCAGGGAAATGTCTGGATGCAGCCTACACCAGACTCCCAATACATAGTAAGTCAAGTTAATATCGAATATTATAAAATCCCCACAATTTAAATGTATACCTTGATAAAACCTTCCATTCCTAAATTGGACAGACTATGTAATCACTACACTTGCCTCACTTAAAACCTTCAGCGGATTACATATGTGGAAAGTGCTTTACTTTATGAAGTGGAGAAGGCAAGATATATAATTGTGGATATGCTATGATGAGAACTACATGAGAGAAAAGTCTAAAATACACAAAAGGACCAAAAATAAATAAAGCAAATAGTACCTAAATATGTGTTATGACTATGGGAGTATTTTGAAAATTTATAGTTTTGGGGAAAAAAAAATCCCTCAAACACACACACACACACACACACACACACACACACACACACACACCTCTAAAAACTCTTCAAAAGTATCTCATTGTTGAAAATATCACTGTCCATGAATCTGGTTCTATCTTCCACTATCCTATCCTAAATCTAAGTTTCTATGACAAACTAAAACACATCCGGTTATGTCATTCAAAGCCATTTGTCATCTATCCTCCCCAGTTTTAGTTTTTTATGCAATTTCTCCCCAAATGAATCCCTCTTTGGTAGTGTCTGTCTACACAGAACACAAACATGCCCAAAGCCTTACCAGTGGGCACAAATCCCTTCCCCTTCTCTCTGGTCTCAATTCTACCACTCCTTCAATGCCAGCTGAGGACCAGCTTCATACACAACTTGGTCCAAGACCAAGAAGCCCTGCATCCATCACCCCCTAGGCTGCCTGGCTGGGCCAGTAATGTTACATTCCTATTACCATTCCTTACAGTATTTATTTTGGGATGTTAACCTCATCTTCTTGAATAGATTGTTTCTTAAGGGCAACAAATGGAATTTATACTGCTTTGTGTTCCTCATAAGATCTAGCACAAAATACAGGTTCTTGAGAAAGGTCCACGGAGCTACTGATACAATTTCACATCTCCCGCTGATAGACTTGTAGGTATATGGGCCTATAGTTGGATTTCAGGAATGCTTGCTCTCTTCTCTTTATTCGTACATCATCACACTTGCTCACCGATCATTGTGTGTGTGTGCTCATCTTGCCTTCTCATCAGGATTGTAATCTCCTTGAAGATAGAGACAAGACTGTAAGTGCTCTTCCATTCCTAAGGGCACCAAGCAGAGGGCTGGCTCTAAAGGTTTGTGGGGAATCAACTGATTCTTATTGGGAGGTTGATTTAATTCAACCACCTGGGCAAACCTGTCCAATCCAATTCACCTGGTCACAACACATAGAAACAGACACACACATACACATACACATACACAGGGGATAATTTCTCCTTCATCAGTGATGTTCTGATGATTAAATAATATATATGAAGAGCTTAGTGCAAGGCTAATGCTAGAAAGAAATGCTCAAAATTAGTATTAGCTCCTTTTACAGATCGGTTTTTTCATCAAAGGTAACCACATAGCTCGACACTCAGAGCACTCACCAAGACACCCAAAGACACTCATTCATTTGCCAGGAAAATACAATGCTCACTAGATCAATTTCTGGGCACAGTGGCCACACTGATGTGTTTCTGTCATGGTGCTAGCAAAAGCACTGCAAATGTACCTCTTTTAAATGGATGGAATAACGATGCTTGAAGGTGGGAGGGAAATCTCTAGAACCATGTCAGCTTTGCCACTGAGATGTAGATGCCATTGATGCCAAGGATGAGCACGACAGTGACTGAATGTGTTCTAAGCACTTAAACGTCATTCTTTACTTAATCCTCAACGCAATGTTAGAGTGTAGTAGCTACCAGTCTTATTCTGACATCACAATGAACAAAACTAAGGCACAGAGAAGTTACCTGATTTGACAAAAGGCATACAGCAAGGAGAATCTGAGCCTGGACCCCAACCCAGGTTTGTCTCATTTCAAAACCACTCTGTTCCAATGCCTCTAATGTACTATCATTCTCTTGGTTCTTTGGGAAGAAAAAACCAACTAGTAAGACCTTTGAGATCTTGGGTATTTGTACAGCACTTTATGCTCAAGTTTATAGATGGAAATTCCTAACCTAAGAAGTACTTCAGGTCATCCTCAATTAAAAAAATAAAACCATAATGTCATTCTGCAATTTTAAAATTTCCCTCTCATAATATAGATTAGATAGATAGATAGATATAGATAGAAAGATATTTCAAATAATAACTCAATGATGTTCATGGATTAGATATTAGTATCCTTGATTTAGAGAAAACAACACTGAGCTTCAGATCAGGTGATTTGTTCAAACTAATAGATAATTGTTAGAGAAATAGAAACTAGACTCTCCAATCATTTTGTCCACTTCTCTGTTGATCAAATATTTATGAGACACTGTCTGGTATTTCAGGCCTTAGAATAAACACCCAAAGAAAAAAATGGTGCTATAGAGAAACACTGTCTTCGGTTCCTTGTGGGCTGTTGAGTAAATCATTGGGTTCATGACGGCCAAGAACTGCCCTCCCTACACACAGCTGTCTCCCAGTAAAGATCAACAGGTGAACAAACACTAACAGAAAAGAACTCCCTGGCTGGACAGCCCAAACCTCACATCCTCAGAGGTGAAATGAATTTAAAATCTTTCTCTTTCTGATGCTCTCCTCCCAGAAGATTTTCTCTTTTTCTTTCACCACGTATGTCTGCTGGTGTTTGAAGCAGAATTTTAGGGTCTGTGACCTCCAAACAGAGTGATGCAGAGAAAGCATCCTGGGGCTGGGGGGTACATGGTAGATGGGAGTTAGGAGACCTGGGTTTAGGTCTGGCTCGACAACTAACCAGCTGTTTGACCGCAGGATGCTCATCTCACGCAGGGAGCTTCACTTCTCTAATATACTAAATGGGGAATCTCATTAATCAACCTCCTTACCTATTGTCTTGGTGAATAATAACACCAGAAATGCAAAAGCATCATAGTCTATACTAAGAACTTGAAAGTATACAGCACAAATGATGCAAACAGGAAATTGTCCCTTGGGTCCATAAATCTAATTCAGTCTTTTATCAAACCATCCTGTCAGTTTTTATACCAAAATAGAAAGCATCCATTTAGTGAGTAAACTAGTCTGTGCCAGGGAGATACATAGTATCTTACTTAGTTTTCACAAAAATCGAGATGATGTAGGCATTATTCTCTCCAGTTTGCTGTTGAGTGAACTAAATTTTAGGTCAAATCACTTGATTAAGCTCACATAACAAACATGTAGCAGTGCTAGAAACCTAACCCTTGTCTCTCTGACCCCAAGGTCCGTATTCTCTCAACCACATCATGCTACCACCCTAGAAAAGAGCAGGATTTACAACACTGTAAATCAACTATACTTCAATAAAATTTTTGTTTTAATTTAAAATAAGAGCAGGGATGAATCATCTCCCACTCTTATCATGCAAGAGCTGAAGTTCTCTTTGGTCATCTCATAACAAACAAACAAAACTGGCATTGTTCCATTCCTTTTTAAAAGGAATTACTACACCGGCAACTGAATATTTATTTCCCCTTTCTTTAGATATCCAGCATTTCTGAGTCTGATATATCTTTCATAAATTTTTTTTTTTTAAAGTAAAGGTCTAAGATGAGCAATACCAATCACATCAAGAATGACTAAAGAAAATGCAAAGACAAAAACAGGAAGAGCGAAAAACATGAAGTCCTTAAGCTGAGGAACCCTCAGCCAAACTGCTCCCAGCTTCTGTTGTACAAGTGTGGTTACTCTTGAAAAAGCTTCAACATCACCTGTTGCCAGGAGTAGGGAGTATCTGCAAAGTCCAGAGTTTGGCCCTTAAGTCCCTTTCTTTGAGACTTGGCAACATCAGTACCATGCCTAAGAAGAAGAACATCAGTACCCGGCCCTAATAGAACACCTAGTAGGTCTTGCTAAAGATGCTTTACGTGCATTATTACCCCATTTGACTTTCACTGCCGTGCATTTAGATATCTAATTCACATTTCACAGATGGTGTCACTTAATTTCAGAGATGCTAAATGACTTTCTTGATATCACAGAGCGGGTGAGTAGAAAGGCCGGGATTAGAACAAAAGGGAGCAACATCAATATTAGAAATATTGGTTAGAGGAGCAAGAACAACCAGGTTTGTGCAGATTCTCCGAGTACCCTTTCTTCCTCAGGATTATTTGAACTTTCCCTGTTATAACAATGAACTTGCTGTAGGAGGGTATGTCATATTCAATTACGTGGATTCATAGTTTCACTAAGTATCCCCTATTGCCCACATCCTCCCTGTGCCCCGCCCACCCCCCCCCCCGCAACATCAACACAGAAGTTGGAACATGGGAACGTTCAGTATAGACCTAAGCAGACACCAATCAGAAAGGGCCAAACCTTTGTACTATTGCCGAACCACCAGAAATAGGTAAGGGTCCCCAGCTGGCTGGGCCACACAACTGCACTGATGTTGACCTCCTTATTTCTTATGGCAACAAATGGAACTCGGAGATGAACGTGCTCCACGGGACCTAAGGGAATAAGAAGAACAATGTCAATGTTTCTATTCCTGGAATGAACAAACAATCACACTCCCAGATTCTTAATCTTAACCTCTATTACCATCACCTATAAGAAAACAAGGATTGCAAACTCACAGATGTTGAGAAGTATGTGTGTTTGTGTGTGTGTGTGTGTGTGTGTGTGTGTGTGTGTGTGTGTACTTGAAATGAAGTACCGCGTATAATAGGGAACTCAAATCGGGCTTCAGATTTTTTCAGTGACATCTGAATTTAATTTCCATCCGATGAGCCCAACCTCGAATGTTTATGAACCTCCAGCCCAAGGACAAAGCTAGTTTACTGGACACTTAGTCAGTAAATAGGGAGATAAAGAGTGGTCTCTTGCATTTCTGCCGATTAGCCTGTATCGTGATTGGGGGTCAGTGCATCGTATGGAGGGCTCCGCCATGATCCTCAATTGTTAATTGGTCCCATCTTGTTCAACAATCGGCCATTGTGCCTGTCATCTGCAACACTCAGTGGGTGTCATTCAGCAGCTCGCAAGGCTGTTTTATAAAAAGGAAAAAGCCCATCTCCCTTAATTGAAGGAGAAATAAGTGCCAGGTTCCCAAATAATAATTTAAAAAGCTGCTTGCCAAAAGGTGACCAAGCTTCTATTTTTTTTTTCTTCCTCAGAAAACTGATGTAAGCAGTCTCAGGTTCTAAACTAGCAAGTAAGAGAATAGATTGGAACCCACCCTATGCATACTAAGTGAGGATTTTAATTTAATTCATTTCCAAAATAACGTGCGAAGAGGAAAATGCTGCTGGAAGATGTTAGTGTATCAGCGTTGCCTTTGTGGGTTAGATCGGTTATTTTTTAACTCTGTGGGATTTTCTCCCCCAACCTTACCCCTTTCTTTTTCCTTTGTGTTTTCTTTTTTTGCTACCTACTTCCTTTCCTCCTTTTCTTCCCTTCCTTATATCCTTCCTACTTAGCCAAATCCAATTAAAATCTTCTAATTATCTGTCCACACTAAGTCAGAGCACATTTTCCTGGTTTCCACCATGATAGTGTTGATGAGCTAAAGTGACTAAAGGTCACAGCCGTAGCATGGATAGCTCTTTAGCCTGGGGGCCTTGAGTTCTTCTCATGGGTGGGACATTTTCCAGGTCACCCAGCCTTCACTATTGATGTCTTGGGTTATTTTGGAGACAGCTCAGTTTAAAGGGAAGAAAACAGATGGATACTTTTCACTTCTGCTCCTGTTTAATTTTAGCTGTATGACCTTTTCCTCTATCTTACAGAACCTTGACTCTACACAGACTGTTATGCTGTCCCCTGCCTTCCTTACAGTAATAAGAACATATGAAAGTGATGCGTGGATGTTAAAGGTGTCATATAATTAATTATGTGCTGACACTGTTTCCACCACCACCACTACCACTACCACCACATCATCGCTGTTCCTGTGTATCACTGTGTAGAAGTCCCTCTTGGGAGAGTGGGCGTTCTGAGTCTCACCGGGTACCTCCTATGTCGTAAGTAAATTTATATTGGGATAAAAGGTGTTTGGACAGGGACTGATGTTTGGGTGAGGAGATTAGCCAGACTGGCTTGCCACCTCCCAGATGGTATTTTCCTGAACAATCAACAAGTGAATCTGTATATCTACAGCATGAAAATATTCTTTGTCTACTGCTCTCTCACCTGACCCCAGACATACGGCCCCTCAAGATTTCTTTCAACAAATAATTTCAAACCTGTCACTTCAGATACACATTTGGCCGAAGGTTTAATTATTTTCAACGAGTAAATCTGTTTAATTATTTTGGTATGGTTTGACTGTTGGTGAGAATAAACACACACACACACACACACACGTGTGAGAAAATACCGCCTATTTTTCATTGCTTTACTTACTCATTTTTAGGAGTTTTCCTGGTTTATCTCTCTTTGTTGTTTGTGTGTTACTGATCATTGTGGAAGAGAATGAGGTAATGGGAAGGGGGCCCTGGCCAGGTCATGTCCTAAGAGGGAGATAAGGAATCTGGGTCTTATTTTAACACCTCAGAGTTGTTCTTCATGCCCAGATTCACATCCCTCATTCTTCTCCTGCTGGGAAAGGGGACCCTTTTATGCTCAAAGTCAATGCCTCTTTTTTTTTTTAATTGAGGTATAGTTGATTTACAATATTGTGCTAGTTCCAGGTGTACAGCCAAGTGATTCAGTTATACACATATACATATATATAAATATTCTGTTTCAATTCTTTTCTACTATAGGTTATTACAAGATATTGAACATAGTTCCCTGTGCTACACAATAAATCCTTGCTGCTTATTTGTTCTACATACAGTGGTGTGTATCTGTTAATCTCATGTTCCTAATTTATCCCTCACCCTCTTCCCCTTTGGTAACCGTAAGTCTGTTTTCTATGTCTGTGAGTCTGTTTCTGCTCTGTAAATAAGCTCATTTGTATTATTTTTTAGATAACGCTGCTGTCTTATCTCTCTCCCTCAAAATGCATGGAGTCCATTCCCCTGGCCAGCTCATGGGAACCCTGGGCTTTTCCACAGTTCAGTGATGTCGCTATGACTCGTGGCCCTGGACAGACTTCTCAGCTTTCGGTCACTCAGAGGCTTCAGGTCAACCAGGGCTTGCATTGTTGGGTACTCTGATACCCCAAAATATAAAATGAGACCTCCTTCTCCCTAAATTCATGCCAAACACAAAAGGGGTGGGGCTTCCACGAATTAGAACACCATCAAGCACGGCCACATATATGCCAGCTTCAGGACAAGTACATTTGGGTAAATATAATCTCAAGGAACAACATCAAACAGCTTTTCAGGGCAAAGAACCTGAGCCAGAAGCTCCAGACTTCAATCTACAGATAAACCATGGATCGGGGAGAAGAGAGCTGAGGGATTCAGGAGGGAACATAGCAAACTCCTAAAATCCTCACTGTCAAAGAGTGCTCTTTTTGATAAAAATCTAATAATCTGTGCGAGATTGGTTATTATGGGGGGGCTAACAACTACCTTTGTTAACTAATGGCCCAAGATGAGGCCAAGAGCAGTTTCCACTATAATAACTGGCTGGTAAATGCAGCCATGATTGATTTGGAGGGAATTATGAGCACGATAAAAGTTTCAAGGGACATTTCCTCCTTCACACACATAACCCACAGTATAAACCTGTTCCCTGCTGTTGTGTTTTTTTGCCACTGAAATACATTGGTCACTGTGCCTGGCAGGCAAGGCACACTCTTGGCAGAATTAGGAACATGGGTGGGGCAGGTCGTTGGAAGAGAGGAAAGAAACTGTTTTTTCTTTGTCTTCATTTTTAAATGCAGCAGAAGTGTCAGGTAGAAAGTGAATAGGAAGTACTTAGTAGTTACTAGAGCAGGTAACATTCATCATGTGCCAGGCTGGGTGCTAAGTGGCATTTTGCACACTGTGCAGAAAAACATTGATGTTGACCTGAGATCATCATCTTTAGAAAGACCTGTGGCCCTTTGCTGGCATCTGGGAACTTGGCTCTGGGAGTGTTTCCAGTCAACAGTGAGCTGATAAGAGTGGTTCACTCTGCCTAGACTATTTTTTTTTTTTTTTTTTTTTTTTACCAATGATAGGGTTTATTCTGAAAAAATGCTTTCCTCGGGGAGTCTGGAATTTTGGTATACCCTAGGCAGAGGATGGCTACTTGACCAGTCCCCAATAAAAGCCACGGGCGCTGAGTCGCCAATGAACTTCTCTGGTAAATAGCCCTTCATATGTGTTGCTACAACTCATTGCTGGAGGAATTATGCATGTTTTATGTGACTCCATGGGGAGAGGACTCTTGGAAGTTTGCACCTAGTTTCCTCCAGACTCTGTCCCACTGGCCTTCTTCCCTCTGCTGATCTCGACGTGTCTCCTTTCAGTGTAATAAATTATAGTCTGAAGTATGACTATATGCTGAGTCTTAATGAGTCCTTCCAGCAAATCACTAAACCTGGGAGGGGTTGTCTTGGGGACACCTGACACATACACATAATCCAATTTGATTCTCGTAGCCTTGCTATCATCTAAGTATTAAAGGCGAGGAATCAGGGGTTTGTAAGCACTAAGAAAGTTGACTGACAGTAGACATTTCACAAACGGATATGATCAGAATTCAAACACAGGTCTCCCTTGCTCTAAACTTGGCTCATAAAAACCTTGCACACCACCCACCTGGGTTTCTGACCTGGTGCTTCTGACACAGAATTATTATTGTTGGTGTGGTGTGGTTATCTCCCCTGGGGCTATTGGTGGTCCGTTTCTCACAGTACCTTCCCTCCCTCACCAGAATGTAAACTCCGCAAGGGCAGGGCCATCTCTGTACTGTTGCCTCCCAGTGCCTAGCAGAAGGCCTTGCATATATTAAGAACTCAACAAATAGTCATTGAATAAATTAGTGAATGATTGGGTGTGTTATTTGTGTTTCCTATTTATTGTTACAAGATCCCCGTGAAGCAAGGTGTCAGTTAGAATTAAGGCATTTTGAAACTGAAGTTCAGAAGACCCAGAGGAGAAATCATTTATCTCATGGTCATGTAGTGTGGCGTCTTTAAGGATGTAACACATATAATCCGGGTCTTTCTCCAGGCACTTCCCCCGTCACTGCTGGTCCTTATGCTACTATTGTGACCAGAATGCTAGGAGACCAGCTAGGTCACTGTTTGCCAGGGGCCTTTTAAGTGTAGGTTGTTTATACAGTAGTGTTTATATCTTTACTGAGTTGTTAATTGAAAAGGTTCCCCTTGTTTTCACCTAGATTCTTTTAAAGCATTTAATTTTCATCATATGTAGCATATTACCACCCAAACTATCGTGGAGTATATAAGTAAGAACCATAGAAGTCCTTAGACCCATGAGTATCACTATAACGTATAGGAAACCAATAACGGCCCCTAACAACACTTCCTTGACCCAACATTCTAAAATCATATTAAGTTTCAGTTTATATGAGTCAAGTCCCAAGATAGCAAAGGCACAAAATACTTCCAGGACTAACACACAATTCTGGAACTTCAACTGTTGTTTTGGTTTGTGCCAAGCAACAGCCAATAGCCATGAAATACATTCTAGAACAAGAAAAATATGTTGGTGAGTTCTTAGAATTATTCACACCTGGGATAAACTTGAAGTAACCTCGGATGTAAGAATTAAGTTATTTTGTGTGTTCAGTTCTACATTCAAAACAATCTGGGCATGGGTTTCTTTAACCCTTCTTCGGCTCTTCCAACGGAGAGAACAATTTACTTTGATTTGTGCTCTCTTCACTCAGAGTAGCTTGAAAATGAACCTGTGGCTGCGAATCAGATGAGTTCCCTCTTTCTCTACGTCAGGAGTCTCCAAAGCAAAGGGAAGGGACTTTTACTTGAATGTGTTTGCATGCGCACACTTACTTACGTCAGAACAGAGTGCAGCTGAAAAGAGAGGCCAAGTGGTAATGTTATCCAAACTTTCAAAATAATCAGCCTACTTTAGTATTATGAAACTCAAACACAGATGAGGTCACATCTCAGTCTTTTGATTGGGGTCATCATTTGGGGTAGTAGTCACACCAAATCTTGCTCGGCTTGGAATCCCGGGAAGTCTGAACAAAGGGAGTTGTCAACTGGGAAGAAAGTGAGAGAGGCGATGGCTCATGCTACTTACAAACCACGTGCAGGAAGAGGACAGCTGTGTCTGAGCCCAGGTTGTTCTCCGCATAGGCCGTCACCTGGAAGATCCCCGCACTCTTGTACACGTGCTTGATGCCGTCCTCAATGGGACTGAAGTTAGCATAGGACACTGCAATCCCATCGCCAAAGTCAAGCTGGATGTTCGTCCTTTGGAGATCACCCTGCAAGGTGGAATAGCAGTTGGCCTGGGCCCATTCACATGGTCCAGCCTGACTCCTATTTGATACTTGGTCCTGCGTCTTCAGCATCACCCTTTGAGGCCCTAATCTCTCCCAGAGGGCTGAAACACCCTCGACACAATCATCAGACTCTCTCTACTGGGCACTATGAACAGGTACTATGGACCTATTGCCCCTGTATGCCCAAGCTTGCGGCAGCCTGATTTGGTTGACACCGGCAATTGTGGATAAGGTAGAGCCTCTGTGAAGCTATGAACTGGGGAAGCCAAGGGCTCCCCTGGCTCCCTCATATACATTGTTTAATAATTTCTCTCCTGTGTCGTCCTCCTCATCATCATCGTAGTAGTAGTACTAGCAACAGCTAATACTGATGAAGTTTCTTTTCAGTTCTAAGCAATTAATCCCCTCACAACTCTATAATGTAGAGAGTATTACTGGACCCATTTCTAAAATGGGGACAAAAATAAATTAAGTAATTAGATCAAAGTCTTTGAAGCCAATACTGGAAGAGCCAAGTTTTGAACCCAGGCAGTCTGGTGTCAATACTTTCAACCACCATGCTATAATTATAATTGTCTAATGTCCCATTTTTTAGAATTTATTATTAGGTTCCAAGCATTATGCTAATCACATATTATATAATACCATCTTTACAGTAACTCTATGAGATAGGGTGATTATTTCCATTCTACAGATGAATACTGCATACCAGCTGAAACTAGACCTGTGCTCTGTTGACCTTGGGTTTCCCTAAACCTGCCTAAGCTCCCTCTTCCCTAAAGCCTTTTTTAAAAAAAATTATTTATTTATTTATTTATTTATGGCTGTGTTGGGTCTTCGTTTCTGTGCGAGGGCTTTCTCTAGTTGCGGCAAGTGGGGGCCACTCTTCATCACGGTGTGCAGGCCTCTCACTATTGCGGCCTCTCTTGTTGAGGAGCACAGGCTCCAGACGCGCAGGCTCAGTAATTGTGGCTTACGGGCCTAGGTGCTCCGCGGCATGTGGGATCTTCCCAGACCAGGGCTCGAACCCGTGTCCCCTGCATTGGCAGGCAGATTCTCAACCACTGCGCCACCAGGGAAGCCTGTAAAGTCTTTTTTGACCATCTCAGCTCACAGATATTTCTGCCTCTTGGGACGCTAAGAGCCCCCGGGTGCTGCCTGAGGAGGTGATGGCAGTGGTTCAGTTGAGTGCATCTTACCATCCCAAGTTGATCCTTAGCTTATTAAGGGCTGATATTGAACCCCATCCTTTCTTGTCCTTCTCTCCACTCTATTGGGCCAACACTCTGGATAAATTCAATTGAACCTGACCATCAGATAAGGATCCTGGATGAAAAAGAAGAGTTGGGTCTCTCTACTTATTAACAAAGATGGTTGATGGAATAAAAAGAGAAATACATCATTTTGGAATTATCTGCCCAGTGAATGTGCATTCATCACAGTTTGACTTTCTGTCTCTTCCCCCGTGGCAACCCAGATGTGAGTAAAATATTGATAGGTGCTACCTTGCCCCCTACACAATGTCAACTACCCTTGAGTTTATGAATATAAATTAAAGTGGAAATGAACTGAAGGCAATTCAAATGGATAAGATCATGGCTCTTCACATCTATTCAAGAGAAGTTTTTATAGAGCTGGTCCTGGAAACTTCCTAGTGGGAATGTGATAATCACCTCCTCTGAATATTAAATTTCTTTAATTCAAGCACCCAGTGTGTATGAAGCCTAAAGAATCTGTCAGTCCAGGAAAAGGAACCCTCACCGTCCTGTCCAGTGTGAGCCAGACTTTAAAGGTCTCTAAAGTATTCAGAGTTAGGGGAAAAACTCCTGGCCTGCTTTGGTCTCCTTCCAAGCTCTCAAGAGCACACAGTAATTTGCATTTAAATTTAGATGGCTTTGTAAATCAGGCAAGTTTTCTTGCCCCAGCACCTCAGAAAGGAGTGCCTGAAAAATTCCCTGGTTTGGAAACAGATGAAACAACTCATATAGGAAGCAAGAAGCATACAGCAGAGCTATTTCTACCCTGGAATGAACGAACGCAGTCTGATTTTACTGCCCAGATTGCAGAAGACCTAAAAAGTGAACCAATGGAGCAGGTAGCTGATGGAAAATCAACTCATATGACATTCTTTATAAAAATAAGTTTAAAGGGTTAGGATCACTGTCCCCCACCCTCACACTCATACTTTCAAGACCCTTTGAAAGCCTTGTGGGCTTTTCTAATCAGTGGGATTAAAGGTTAAAAAAAAAAAAAAAAAGGAAAAAAATGTGAATTCCCTTCTTCCGGCAAAGTTTACAGTACACAGTCTAATGATAATAAACATTCCTCCAAAGATGCAGACCCTAAAGGGATACCTCAAAGAATATATTCAAATCTGCACCTGCCCGGAGACAAGGGGGCCCCACTTCTGTATTGTGGGATGAAGGGAACAGGGTCCCTAAATATTCCAAGGCCTCTTTCACCCCTTCCATCTTCTCCCAGGAGTCTTCACTTCTCACCATTGACTTTGTTACAAGGACTGGTGGGAAAACATGACCTTTCTTCTCTTCCCACCTGGAAGTGGGCAATGACCTGCTTGTGAGTTCTGACCTCAGAGACGCAAGAGGGTCTCCCCTACCTCCTCCATTAGGATGATGAAGGTCGCATTGTGCCCCTGCTCTGCCACCAGGCGCCCATCGGTCGTCACCACGTGGAGGCCGTGAGGGGCTTTTCCCGGGCATATCTGGGCCTTGGCAGTGTACTTCTCCCTCAGTCCGTCTGTGCAGTTGTTGGACACGATCCGCCGGTACCTGAGAGGTATTGACCATCGTCAGTGGTGGGGTTTGTGCCAGTGTGTGCACCCTCGCAGGAGTGCGTATGGCAGAGCGTGCAGGAGAACAAGAGTGAGACAGAGATTCCGCACAGCTGCATCTAAAGACTGAGTCCCAAAGACAGCAGCCATTTAGGATGCTAAGCAAACGCTGAGAAACCGCTATCCCTCCATCTCAGGAAGAGCAGCTCCTTAAATGTTATTATCGATCCTACCTGGTGAAACGCAGATCGGATCAGTGTCTAAACCAGGCAAGAAAAATCAATGTCTGACTCACACATGATACAGGAGGAGACAGACCCACTGGACTAGGGAAGCAAGGAAAGCAGGTGCTTCTCTCTGTGATGGAGAGACTTGTGCCTACCTCCCTGAGGCCAGAAAGCAGCTAGAAGATCAGCCTTCTTCTAACTGTGACTACTCAGGAAGCCTCTTCCGGTCTTCCCTCTACCCCCAGGACATCATCCCATCCCCTAATACCTAATAGCCCTTACTCTGGAGCCACTGGGCTCTTCTACAGCACATCTTCTCTCCTTGTTAATATTTCATTTCTCACTCATCACCAATGCCAGACTAGAAGCACAAGTTTGAAACTCCTATTTGATCCTGCTGTGGTAAAACTGCCTCAGAGAAGAAGCTTGCATGGGAAAACCTCCCCGTAAACGCTGTGACCTTCTAGGTTAAGGGCATCTTTGCGCACAGTGATGACATGTCATCTCGCTTGACCACTGACCCCAGCACGTGAAGCCGAGAGCTTGCCCACAGACCTGACCTGCACGACAGACTTTATTTCCAGGCACATCACTGTCTGTAAGGCTGCACAAAATCAATACTCTGGTAAAACCACATAAACTAAATGCACCACAGACACCACCACCACCATCATCACCATCATCACATCACATCTTCTTTCACCCTGTGTGTCAGGAGTAATCAACCAGTCCATCCATGTTGCCTTTTTCTGGTGGCCTTGAAAGCAGGTGAAAGCAAATTCCTTAGGAGTGATACTAGTCCTCCACCATCCCTGATATTTCCTCTCCCCCTGCCCCTCACATACTGCTGAATTACCAGCCCCACATCTCCATCCAGAGATCTCAGGAGGATGTCAAGCAAATGCTATATGTAGTTATTGCCTCATATGCAATTACAATATATCCTCTTATAGATATATCAATATATTATTTCTAATTGTCAACTGAATTCATAATGGTTCTAGAGCTGCTCTGTCCAATAAGCTAGCCACTTTCCACCTGTGGTTACTGAGAACTTGGTTAGTGGTGTGTGTTGAAATGATAATATTTTGGACATACTGAGTTAAATAAAATATATTATCAAAATTAATTTCACCTTTTTTGAAAAACTTTTTCAGTGTGGCTATTTTTAAATGTTAAATTACATATGTGGCTCGTATTATAGTTCTTTTGGTCAACACTGGTCTATATAATCAAACTTTTCTAACCTATACCTTCTTGCTGAGCTTTAGTCATTTAGAAGATATTGAGTTTTACCTATGATAGATATTTTGGTGGGTATCATGTCCTAATGCACACTTGATATCACCCAACTCTTCAGCCTCAACTGGCCAGCTGCTTGACGATTTGTATTATAAGCCAACATTTAAGCAACCTGGAGATTCACCTGTAGTGAATCTTTTGAAAAAAATGAATAGTTTTTCCCTTTCATATTCTTGATTTATTTGATGGCTACTTGGGGTTTTGGTACACCTAACTTGCTTAAACTTGGGTCTACCTACACATGTCACAGGATCATATGAGAAGTCCTAATGCAATTATCTTCCAGCTATGTCCAGGTATGTTCTGGTTGGGAATTTGGTGGCGTAGCTGATCTTCTGTGCCCATTATATTCCTCTTCCTCAAACTTCCTAGCACTTTAGTCTCTGACACCACATGTCTTGAAGTTTCATGCTGCTGGATCTGTAGTTTGAGTGGCTTAAATCCCTAAGACCATTCATCTAAAATAAAATGACATCAACAGTGCTTAAACCTCAGCTCAGATCCCAGGAATAGCTCCCTAAGAACCAAATTTTTGGCTAAAAAATGTATGTTTCTCAGAGTATCTCAGACCACTCAATATATCTCTTCCATCATGTTTTTTCTTCCTCTGTAGACATCAGTTGGGTAGATAGTACCCCTACCACTATTTTACAACCAAGTAAGGTAAAAGTACTGAGCTGGTGAGTAACTTGTCTGAGATGTTAGAAGATCCATTGGAAGAGCTGAGACTGAATTCCAGAGCACTTTAGTCCCTTGCTACTCAAAGATTAGTGCTAGGACCAGCAATGCTGACATCGCGTGGGAGCTTGTTGAAATGAAGAATCTCAATGCCACTCTAGATCTCCTAAATCAGAAGCTGTATTTTAACAAGATCCCCAGGTGATTCACAGCACATTAAATTTTAAAAAGCACTGTCTCAGACCACCAATCCACTTCCCAAATCTGTTCTAGGTCATAGGAGTGGCAAAGGAAAGGGGAAGACAACAGATCCCCAAGGAAAATTTTTTCAAGCATCTGAGTGAGTAAGTAATAAGTGAACAAAGAGAGAAACATACATAACTTGACAAGTACAGAAAGTGTGCCTTGACCTTCTTATTCCAGGAGTTTCTAGGATGGGACTTTTGACTTTTCATTCTAAGTTTTCATCATCAGTCTACAAGAGCTTCGGTTCATCTATCGCTAGAAAGCACTGTAGTATCTGCACATCACTAGTGTTAATTTATTTCCATCGGGGTCTGGAAAAAAAGGTGGCATCGTTTTCCAAAAGAGACGGTCTGATCAAATAATAGCTATGGTATTTCAGAGGCAAATAGCAAAAGGTACTGAAATCTGGGTAATCAGAAATCTCTTTTTTTTTTTAACACCTTTATTGGAGTATAATTGCTTTACAATGGTGTGTTAGTTTCTGCTTTATAACAAAGTGAATCAGCTATACATATACGTAAGTTCCCATATCTCCTCCCTCTTGCGTCTCCCTCCCAACCTCCCTATCCCACCCCTCTAGAAATTTCTTTTGATGTTCCAAAAAAGCTAGCTTCAGCTAAAGAACCCTTCAGCTTTCCTCAGAAGCCACCTGTTACAAACAAACTCTATCTACACTCCACTTTGCTTCAGTAGGAATCCTCCTTTGATCCCAACTTAGGGAAACAGGGAAACAGTGAGTGGAGTTCCTTCAGGTGTTTTACTTACCCAGTGCTGTTAAGGTAGCTTTGACCAAGGCTGCAGTCCTTTGACGGGGATGCTGGATTGTACCAGAAAGCTGGGACACAATGGCTTTCTCCATGTCTCTCATAACCATAGTCACTGTCGAGAAAATAAATATTGCATACTGGTGTAGATGCACAAATGTGAAAATACCCACAGGCACACACAAACACATCCCTTTAACCATCCCCAAAGCTGCAACACATTCTTTAAATATTCCCAGTGGGGACAAATAATCATACTTTGAAAATGGATTTTCAGATTTGGAAATAATCCCAAAGTCATTCGGAGTTCAGTGTATAGAAGACGTAATAGATTCTCAGATGGAGAGTCCAGGCTTAAAAAAGTATGGATGTACATAATGTGGCAGGTACACTGGCTTGGGGTGGGTGTGAGGGATGCTGTAAGCTTAAAAGTATATTTTGGATCACAGTGGATTTACTGAAATAAGTAGATGACAACCAAGAAGATGACTTTAAAGGTCAAGATTTATTTCTGTGTTCGGATTCCACATTTTATTCCAAAATGGACTTCATTGATCTTATTTTCATTTTTTCTGAAATTCTCTCTCAAACAAATACACACATTTGCATTCACATATACACAGTCATTCAAACTTTTCCCAACTGTTTATAACACAGGTCCCCTGTTTTCCTTTAGGAAAAAACAAAACACACACACACACACACACACACACACAAAACCCCACAAAAACTATACTGTAGCTCTTCTCCATGTTTTTGTAAAAGCCTAGCCATAGTAAAATGAAGAAACAAAGTCTGGTATGATTTTCTGCTCCTTTCCTCCACATTCCAAAATGAGGAAGTCATAGACCAGTGTAGGAGAAGAGCTCTCCCATCTGAAATGTAAATGGTGTTGCCTTCCTTCTTGGACTTTTATAAAGCTCCCAGAATCATAAATTCCAGGGTAAAAAAAGGGCAACAAAGTAGGCATTATTCCTCTTGTAACCAACCCCAGGTCATTGAACGTGGCTTAAACTGGCAGGAGGAGTCATGCCTCCAAGTCAAGCACCCAAAGGTGTCCTGAAACCCACAGACAGGGCAGAACAATCTGGACATTTGAATACTGATCCACTGAGTGTTAATAAAACATAAAACAACAGGAAAATCGCTCTCTCCAGACCCACGCCTCCTTTCTTTTTCTGCTCTCCTATTCTTTCAGCCAAGATTTAATTAAAGTCCAATGAAAATAGACGCAAATTGTCTATGTGGGTAACGAGGATAGCAATGAAAGGGAGACAGAAAGAAAAGTTTAATTCCACATTTATTTATTACTCAGTATGTGCCTTGTCCTGTGAAGGAAGTGCCATAATCCTTATCCTCAAGGGGTTTTCAGTCTTTTGGAGAGAGGAGGACAACATGCCTCAAATCCAACAAAAGAACAGAGTAATACAGTATCAAGCAGAACACAGCGTGATACAGGATGAAGCAGTACAGTTAAGAAGTACCAATTGACTGATGAGATTATATAAATTATCTTCTCAGTTTGACCTCACCCTACCCTGTCACCACCTTCCTCCAAACCAAACTCAGGCCAACCTTTAACTCTCTTTGTCTTTGTCTGTGTGATGCCCGGGGCTTTTGTGTTGTTTTTTTTTTTTTAATATAAATTTATTTATTTATTTATTATTTTGGCTGCGTTGGGTCTTCATTGCTGTGTGCGGGCTTTCTCTAGTTGCGGCGAGTGGGGGCTACTCTTCACTGCGGTGCGCGGGCTTCTCATTGCGGTGGCTTCTCTTGTTGTGGAGCACGGGCTTTAGGCACACGGGCTTCAGTAGTTGTGGCACGCGGGCTCAGTAGTTGTGGCATGCAGGCTCTAGGGCACAGGCTCAGTAGTTGTGGTGCATGGGCTCAGTTGCTCCGCGGGATGTGGGATCTTCCCAGTCCAGGGCTCAAACCCGTGTCCCCTGCATTGGCAGGTGGATTCTTAACCACTGCACCACCAGGGAAGTCCTGCCCAGGGCTTTTGAAGCACTCTACCCTTTTCTGTTTCAGATGGTTTCCTATGTATCCTTCTTCAATATCTAGGTCTGATGAAGCCATTCTTGCTTCCCTGGACCAAACCTCTGTGGTCCTAGCATTTTAGAAACATCAAGGCTACAAAAGAGCAAACCCTTCTGTTGGTTTTGTTCAGCAATATAAGAGTCTAGAATAGGATACTGAAGGTGTTGAATAAATATTTACTGGGTGAATGACACTCTAATTACATTTTTAAATGATTGCACAAATTATCCCATGGCATCTGGTCTATTTCTGCAGGGAGACTGTGAGCCCATGGTTGACTTCCCAGTGTGGACCACAGAGAGAATCCCAGGTGCTCAACAGATGCCTGTGGAGTGAGTGTGAGCTTGAGTCATTGCAAATCGCTACACGGAAAGGTGAAGGTCAAGACCAGCTTTGATACGGCAAGTTTAAATGAAACTGGAAGAAAAGGAGAAAGGGACATGTCTGTCAAGGTAATCTTTTGCCATGCCTCCCCTGATCAATGACTGGAGATCTTCCAGCCTGAGAGTTCATATGGACTCAATGTTGTGCCAGCTGGTAACTGCCCATGAGAGTCAACTTAAAATTCCAGGAATTTTGCAAATTAGTTAATGGTTGTTAAATACAACTATTATCAAAAATTAAGTTATACAAAATTTCAATTAAATAAATTATATTCAAAGGATAATAAATACCGAAAACACAGAAATTCCTCATTATTTTGCTGCATTATTATATGCAATAAATATTATATATAAAATGTCATTGTGGGCTTCCCTGCTGGCACAGTGGCTGAGAATCTGCCTGCCAGTGCAGGGGACACAGGTTCGAGCCCTGGTCTGGGAAGATCCCACATGCCGCAGAGCAACTAGGCCCGTGAGCCACAACTACTGAGCCTGCGCGTCTGGAGCCTGTGCTCCGCAACAAGAGAGGCCGCGATAGTGAGAGGCCCGCGCACCGCGATAAGGAGTGGCCCCCACTTGTCGCAACTAGAGAAAGCCCTCGCACAGAAACGAAGACCCAACACAGACAAATAAATAAATAAATAAAAACATGTCAATTCATTTAAAAAAAAAAAACATAAAAAAAGTCATTGTACATCATTTTATTATTTATACTCTTGAAGTCATTTATGTCTATGTATCTATACAGTAAATACATAGATACATGTTGTGCTTCCTAATTCTGCATTCAATGATGCCATGTTGGTAACTTGAAATCAGATATGGTGGGAATATTTATAGCAATCAGCAAACACTACTAATCAGGGCTTATTTATTTGTTTCTTTGTTCCCAGAGAGCCGGTGGTTAAACATTTTCCAGTACAGCACTGAATATCTGATTTCTAAGCATTGTTTATCTGCAGAAAGATTTGGACTGTGGTGTGTCTGCACTACTTCTAGAAAATTCCCTGCTTCCTTTATGAGGTAAATCTATTGAATGTCCTGTGAATCCTAAGAAATACTAGTAATCTCTGAAGGAAGGGTGTTCTCCTAAGCAGCTCTGGGAAGGAGAGAAATGTCTTATTTCTCCTTGCTAAATGTAACCATCTTTAGCAGTTCTGTTCAGCTCTGCTACCTGTTAGTGATGTAGTAATTTAAAAAGGTGCATCAGCCATGCTGCTTTGCCCCAAAGAGAAAAAGCGCCTCATTAATATTTAATAACATTAATGGAAACATCACTGGCTGCCCCCAAGCTATGGACTTCTTCATTAACTTCTGCTAAATGTATATTAAAATCTCTCATCCTGCCCAAGCTCCCTCCCAGCTCTGGAGTTTTTACGATGTCAGCAAATAAGCAGTCCCAGCTGCTGCTACAGCTTCTTGAGGACAGGTGGTTTTCTGTTGAATTGTGACATTTGGAGAGAATGTACCAGAAAGTTTGATTTGCCTCTGGGAAGTAAGCTGCCACAGCTTCTGCAAACACACAGATAGTTTCCTTTAAGAAATAAGTCACCTCTGTGGTTTTCTTGACTATAAAAGGGTTTAGAACTTCTAAAAGTTTATGGGAAAACTTGCCCATTTAGGACACATAGGGACCTATGTGTCCTCCAAGTCCCATCCAGGTAGAAGCCTCAGACAATCCAAAGAAGGAATAGACAAGAAAAGGTTCAGAAATCAAAAACCTTCTGCATGTCAGAATAGGAAAGGACACCTGTATTCCTTGGGTTCAATCCCCTCAGTTGACAGATTGGAAAGGAGAAGAAAAAGAGGAGAAATGACTTGTTAAAGACTGTACACACCTGATGATGTTAACCAAAGGTGATAATTGAGACTCCTGATCCCTGGTTCAGCATTAGTACAAGCCCATGAAACACCCATTTAATCAGCAGGGAGGGCCTAATGTCATTCTGAGCCTCTTGGAGCCATCCAAGAAGTCATGGTCTCTGCTGGCCCAGTGGTAGGGTGTATCCTACTCTCAGACTATGTACTACCCCCACCATAGCCTCATCGACCCCAGTTCCTCCATTTCCCCATTTGGGAGCTGCGGCTCTAGGATGAGTGTTCCACAGGTGTCTCTGTCTCATTTTAGGAGACAGTAGAGCACGCTGGGTTTAGGACCAGATAGAGGTTTATGGCAGCCACAGCATGAACACTCAGAAAAGAGAAGCAACCACAACAAAAACCACAACAAAAACAATGGACTAATAATTAACATCATCATCATTTGCTAAGGCATAGCCTAAATGGAGCTATAGAGATAGAAAGATAATTATATCCAAACCATTTCAGAAATTGTTTGAAAAAATCAAACAATCATCGCTCAAGTGTCTCTCCTAATCTAACCCCATGCTATCCATCTGGCCTTATCCCTCTATTCATCAACAACCTTCATATATCTGCTTTCTTGGATGTGCTGCCCATTTTCCTCATACTTATTCAGCAGCAAGTCTATACAGCTCCATCACCACTTCCTGTAGGAAGCCTTCCATCATTACTCCAGTCCTCAGTGATCTCTTTGCTCTGACCATTCCTAGCACTTGCAGGGAGGACCAATGCTGTCCCACAGAACTTTCTGTGATAATGGAAAGGTTTTACATCTATGCTATCCAATAGGGTAGCCACTTGCCACATGTGACTTTTGAGCACCCAAAATGTGGCTAGTTGAACGGAAGAAATGAATGTTTCATTGTATTTAATTTTTTTTTTAATTTTTGAATTTTATTTTATTTTATTTTTATACAGCAGGTCCTTATTAGTCATCAATTTTATACACATCAGTGTATACATGTCAATCCCAATCACCCAATTCATCACCCCCCCACCCTCACCCCCCCGCCGCTTTCCCCCCTTGGTGTCCATACGTTTGTTCTCTACATCTCTGTCTCAATTTCCGCCCTGCAAACCGGTTCATCTGTACCATTTCTCTAGGTTCCACATATATGCGCTAACATACGATATTTGTTTTTCTCTTTCTGACTTACTTCACTCTGTATGACAGTCTCTAGATCCATCCACGTCTCTACAAATGACCCAATTTCATTCCTTTTTATGGCTGAGGAACATTCCATTGTATATATGTACCACATCTTCTTTATCCATTCGTCTGTCGATGGGCTCATTGTATCTAATTTTAATGCAAATAACCACATGTGGCTAGTGGCTACTATACTGTACAGCATAGGTCTGGATCATGAAATTCAGCACCCAATTATACTCTATTATTTCCTGTCATCCCTTCTTTGCATCCAATAACTCTGGCTAATACATCTTCGATTTTTCTACAATGCCTAGTCTATAGAAAAAATATGCTAGATTGGGCCCTATATGCAGAATACTAAAGGTTGACTAGATTTCAGACGTGCCTGAATTTACGTACTATGGCACCCCAAATCTCTTCCCCTCGTTGTTCTACACTGCCACTTGATAAACTCGCTCTGTGGATCTGGAGCCATACTGGACATGGAAGGTAAACACTAAGACATAGTGAGACTTTGGGAATTCCCTGGCAGTCCAGTAGTTAGGACTCCACGCTTTCACTGTCAAGGGCCTGAGTTCAATCCCTGGTTGGGGAACTAAGATCCCACAAGCTGCGAGGTGTGGGCAAAAAAAAAAAAAAAAGACATACTGAGACTTGAGACTCTGGAGTAGCATATTATTATTTTGAATGAGTTACACTTAACCTCTCTTGTCTCGATTTCTTCATTTATAAAACGCCTATGATAACAGACTCTCCTTCCAAGAGCTGGTTGGGAAGATTAAGTAAGTTAATCCATCTAAAAAACTTGGCACCTAGTAGGTGCTCAGCAAAATTACTGCTGTGTGAGTGGCTGGATGAAGAGTAAGAAAGAGAACAATTTGGCATAATCTCTGGTCCAACTTGGTTTCTCACTGAACAAATGCATTTGGACCTCCCAGGGGGCAAGTACTTCCTAGGAGCCCTCATAGGACTTCATAGCAGCTCCCTTTTCTGGCTACTCACTAGTTTCTGACAAACTTAACTTCTCACGGAGGATTTGCTCCTAGCCCCTCACCAGCGCCATAATGGAGGTTGCTACAGAGAGGTTCTGTACAGTAAACATGAGGCTGGGGGATTTGTGAGGCCGTTAAGTAGAAACATCAATATTTATGTAAAATTCATACTTGTTACTGACACCCACTCTGGATGGAAGGGTGAAAGTTGCGAAAGTCAATGGTGCTCTACAAGTAAAGGTATCTGAGAATCTATAAAGCCTTCCTTCTTTTTTTTTTTTTTAATTTTATTTATTTATTTATTTATGGCTGTGTTGGATCTTCGTTTCTGTGCGAGGGCTTTCTCTAGTTGTGGCAAGTGGGGGCCACTCTTCATCGCGGTGCGCGGGCCTCTCACTATCGCGGCCTCTCTTGTTGCCGAGCACAGGCTCCAAACACGCAGGCTCAGTAGCTGTGGCTCACGGGCCCAGTTGCTACGCGGCATGCGGGATCTTCCCAGACCAGGGCTCGAACCCATGTCCCCTGCATTAGCAGGCAGATTCTCAACCACTGCGCCACCAGGGAAGCCCCAAGCCTTCCTTCTTAAGCAGAGCGATACGGGCAGAAAACTCCTCTGTGAACCCAGGCTGCATTCTTTAACTTTTCCACCAGAATCAACGCGTTTAATCCATCCTCCCCAGTCTCTACTCCCTGCTGTCTCTGAGACTTAAAAGTTGCCTGGGGCTTCCCTGGTGGCGCAGTGGTTGAGAATCTGCCTACTAATGCAGGGGACACGGGTTCGAGCCCTGGTCTGGAAAGATCCCACATGCCACGGAGCAACTAGGCCCGTGAGCCACAACTACTGAGCCTGCGCGTCTGGAGCCTGTGCTCCGCAACAAGAGAGGCCACGATAGTGAGAGGCCCACGCACCGCAATGAAGAGTGGCCCCCGCTTGCTGCAACTAGAGAAAGCCCTAGCACAGAAACGAAGACCCAACATAGCAATCAATCAATCAATTAAAAAAAAAAAAAAAAAAAAAGACTCCTCATTTCCTCCTCTTCCCCTTTAAAAAAAAAAAAAGTTGCCTGGACCAATCCAATGAACATGACCTGATTTGGCTTAGGGAAACAACTAGGTGGAATATGCATGGTAATCACTTATACTAACCAAGCTGGGGTCTTCAGAGTCCTTAGCTAACACTTCCTGGTAGGAAGGAACATCGAGAAGGAGACAGGGCTATGCAACTGTTGCCATACACGGATTTTTCAGCATGAGCATTAAAGACAAACAAACAGACAAACTATATTTGAGGGGAAAACTGTATTTTTAACTGATACCTATGCTTATTGAAGTTGACTTAAAAATAAAACAAAGAAAAAAATTTTAAACACTCAGTCCCATTGTCCATGAAAACCACCATAACAACAACAAAAAATCCCAGAAATTTCAGAATCAAACTCTCTGCCATACTCAAAAGTAGTGCAAAAATACTTTTAGGTCACATGATTTTTCTTGCTTTTGTTCTCAGATTATGACTGCTAACCCAGCTTCAAGTCTTGTGTGTTTGTTGGTCCTAACTCAGACTCAAGTGGTTCTATCTTCTTTTTAATATGAGGTATGATTGGCTACAGAGAGCCAAACATACCATGTCTTACATATCTCCCTTCAAAATTCTATAAAGTCTTCTTGAACGCCATACACCTATGACAATTCTACTACCAATGGCCAAAACTACTTTATTTAGCATTGGTTTAGAGTTCATGGAACATTCTATATTAAACCTCATCACCAGCAGTTAACTTAGATCATTTGAGAATGAGATCATTTAATTTTAGAATAAACAAACTTGGGGACCCTATTTCTTCTAAAAATAAAGTGTATCTAAAATAACAAAATTTGTTTGATTTCTTGAGAAATGGCATGATATAGAGAAGAGAATGTGGAATTTAGCTAGACTTACATTTGATCCTCACTTCTTTCTCTCACTGCTAATGTGATTTTGGTCAAGTAACTTACATTCCAGATGCTAATTTTCTTCTCATTAAAATGTCATAGTAATGATACTGACATTACAGGGTGTTGGGTCCAGGTGGTACCTCTACCAATGCAAGTGTGAGAACCATAGAATACTTTGCAAGGGCCTCTCCCTCCACTTCTTTACTTATAGATGCATTCTGACAGCAGTTTTCCAAAGACAGGTTCAGAAATAGTTTAAGCAAAACCATCACCACTGAAATAAATGGATAACACCCAAAGGTTCAACTTTGAAGATAGTGCTTATTTGGATGTATAAGCTCTGATTTACTTGCTAACAATACCATGGGGACCACTTAACCCTGGGGTTCAAGATTAACAACAACCGCAGCATCAAAAGCTGTGTATACCATTAGGATAAACTCCTTATTCACATTAATGATGTATGTGAATTCATTTATTCCTCCCTAGGACCCAATGAGATACATGTTATATATTTGTATTTAATAGCCTAGGAGGTGAAGTCATAGAGATTAAGTAAATTTCCCAAGGTCAAAAATTGAATATCAGAGCTGGTTTTTTTTTCCAGACTAGTAAATGTTAATGTAATTGCTGAAGAAAAAAATATTTATGTTACAATTCCTACTCTTTCTCAATTGTAAGACTTCCCAACAATGGGTGAGGGTCTAGTACAGTTCAGAGAGACACAGGAGAAAATGTAGCATGACATATGCGAAGACAATGCACCTCTATGGAGTCAGTCTGCAGAAGAACACAAGGAAGCCTGATATTCAGATTCTGCATATTCAGGTTGACATCAATATGTCATGTACCATAATTCTGAGTGGCCTACTGTGTCACTGCTATGACTATTTGTCCGGATTGTGGTTAATAATTAAAAATTATTCTTCCCAATTGTGAATATATCCTTTGTTTCCAAAGGGTCAAAAATGCTACAGATAGGACCCTGTCATTTAAATTAAATTCCATTTAGCACATCCCATTTGGATGATTCCTGCTGAAGTCAAGCTTTTCAATGCATGAGTTCAGGGATGAAGAGCAGGTAGGGGGGCAGTCATGGTCAACTAGCGGGCTTGCTGTTACCAGTTACAGTCATAGTAGAAAGTGGGAAATGGAAGATGGCTTACAGAACAAATCAAGAAACAGGCTGGAGGAAATGAGGATGGAGGGGGTGAGGGTCTGTATAAGTTCCATTTGGACTTATTTCTGTTATTAGACACCAGATAAGCCCTAATGCAGCTCTGTCATGGTCCTGCCCCTTCCATGTCTATAGGCTGACACCTGAGCCCTTAGCTTTGTCTTTTAACCTGGAATGGGTGATGAAAATATCTCAAATGAACTTCAGTTTTTGACTGTGACACAGAGGAAGAATTCATCCAACTGGCATCAGCCTGGGATGATTCTGCAGTCACCAATGGGATCACCCATTCCCAGGTTTGGGAAGGTTTTTGCCTCTCCTAAAAGAAACAACATTCAGAAACATCGTATGACAGTTCAATGCCTACTTTGGGCTAGGCATGGAGGATGCCACAATAAAGAATGTCTAAAATTCCTGCACTCACAGAACTTCCATTCTACTGGGGAAAGATGGGCAATAATAAAGAAATCAAAAAACACAATCTCTCTATTTGTGATTAATACTAAGATGACAATTAAACAGGGTGATGTGCCAGAGAGTGCCAGGGTGTAGGTGAGATTAGATGGTCTCAGAAGGCATTTCTGAGGAGCTGCTATTTTTGCTGAGGCATGAGTGATCCAAAGTTGCCAGCCATGCTGAGATGTGGAAGAAATCCTTGTACTTGCTGTTTCCTTTGCTAGGAATGGGTCTGGGTTAATCAAAGTGTAGGAGATAGTAGTGTGGCTGCAAAATAGTGAATGAGGCGAAAACAGTAAGAAGTTAAGGAACAATGGCAATGGGTCAATCATCTACAGTGGAGCAAAGAAAGAAGGTTAGATTATATTTTAAGGAAGAGGGGAAGCCATTGGAGTGCTTCAAGTAAAGGAGTGATATGATCTGACTTGGGTTTTTAAAATATAACTTTGCATAGATTTCAGGGTGACCAGAGAGGAAGCAGAGAGTGAGTTAGTAAACTGTTGGAGTGATCCAGATTGCAGTGGTCATGGGTAGAGGTGCTTTGAGTTAGAATGTGTTTTGGAAATAGAGACTTTCAAGGACTTGTGGATGGCCTGGACCTGAGGGTAAAGGGAAAAATCAAGCTCTCCTGGGATTTTGACTTAAGCAACTGAGTGGATATCAGTGTGTTTTATTGAATTTGGAAAAGCTGGTCCGGGATGGGGGGTGGGTGGCTTAAGAAAAGTTGAAAAACTGCTTCCACTAGTGGGTGTTCAGGAAGAATTCTGCTTGGCCACACGAAGTTTGAAATCCCTATTAGCAATTCAAGGGAAGATGGATGCTGAGTAAATAGATGGATACAAATGTCCCCATCCAAGAGGAGAGACAGGCCAGAGATGGAGGTAAATATTTGGAAACTTGTGAGTCATTAGCTAATAGGTGAGAGTCAAAGTCATTCTTTGTGGTTGTCATTAGAGGGAGAAAAAAAGAAATGACGATAAGAGAGCTCATTTGGAAGAGCACAATTCTAGCTAACGTTTCTGGAGGTAACTGTCCAAGGTGGCAGCTCTCTAAGCTCTCTGTGTCCAGCCCCACCTCTCTGGGACTTCCCAGGACAAATGCTAACTGAAGATGGGAAGAAGTCCCCTTGGACATGCTGCTCTGATAGAACAGTGATCTTCCCTGTGAAATCGCCTCCTCCCGTCCTCCTTCCAGGGATGCAGACATCCCATCTGGCCAGGAACTGGGGCAGCCAGGCCCATAGGCCAGCAGACACACCTATCTCTTAGTCATGCCTTCCTCCCCGGCTTCATCTTCACCCTCATCCCCCCAACCAGTAAATGTCTAGCTGGAATTGGCAATGAGATGCCCAGGGACTCACCATTCAAAGTCCCAGTCGGCACAGACACAGGGTTCTGAGACCACCGTCCCTGAGGAGTCTCGGCCCAGGGCACACTGAGCTCCTGGCTTGCGTTTCTTGAATATTTTCCTTTCTCCCATGACGCAAGGCTCCCCCTTACGAAGAAAGTCCATAGTGAGAGAGGCAGAAAAACACAAAGATGGTGAAATAAGCCAGCGTTAGCCTCTTCATTCTCTTCTCATCACTCTATGTAGAAATCTCCCTCCCAGGAACCATTCAGGAGTTTCCAAGATTAAAAGGCTGATCTTTTACTACCCCGCAAGAGGAACACTATGGGAGGCTGGCCTCTCACTGTCCCTCCACCTAACCTAGCCAGTGATGGCTGCTTTGTCTTGTTTCTTCTCCACCTCCATAGAGAATGCAAACACTCCAGGTCATCCTCACAGACCACCCGGCAATTGCCCGAATGGCGTCAGCAGAGATTCCAGTGGAAAAGAACCCACTTCTGGCATATTTTTCACATCATCTTTAGAGTAAAATTGAAGTGGACCCAATAAGTTCCCTCTCTATGATAAACCACTGTGTCCAAGCCCTTATTCCTAGTCAAGGGCACAAAGAGAAGGATAAAAATTTGTTGATACAAATTATAAGGACCCAATAGTTCTGAAGAAAAAAGAAGTCTGCCTATGTTGCATAGCACTAAATATCTGCCTTGCTAGAGCCCCTCACCTCCACCTTTCACCCCTTCTCTGCGGTCCTGTCCACAACGCTCCTGGGTCCTGACTTCAGGCTGGTCTGAGAAATGCTCTCATGCTTCCCAGTAAAAGGTGAGATGATCACATCATTGGTGGGGTCTCCTAGTTTTCTGGGCTTATTTCTCCATGGGTAGCACTAAAATCTCAGGTTACCATTATCACCACTTCCCCAGGCTGCTCGGTGATTTCAACGAGTAGATCAGGATTCCAGGGTGCACAATGGTCCCAAAATATCACCTGCCCCTGCTAGACCTGGGTGTGTGGGTTCCAATCCCTCCCCCGAAACCCACCATCACCCCCAGATGGCCCACTACTTTCCTTCTCCAAATAGGAAGGCCCAATAGGACCAAACAGGGCTTGCAGTGGCCCCTGTTCCTAGGACACAGGACCCCCTACCCTGCACTGTACCTGATTGAGCAGGTGCCAGGTCTGATAATCCTCTTTGCCGCAGCGCCGGCTGAAGATAGATTTGTAGCCCACCTTCACCAACTGCCATTCCGACCGGAGGCTGAAGTGGCCAAAAACTCTAAGTGTTTAGGGGACAAATGAGAAAGGCAAGCAGATAAAGCCCCATAGTCAGTCACAGCGTCTAGTCTAGTGCACAAGGACTGGAGGGACAGAGGGCTGAATTGCAGCCTGGACTTTAATGATTCTTCTAAAGCCAGGTCTGTGAAGGCTATTGAGGGGAAAGTCCACTGACCACACAACTCCAGCCAATTGACACAGTATTCACTGTGGGTGTAAAACCAACTTTTTTTTTTTTTTTTTGCAAAAGTAATATATGTGCTTTACAGGAAGCACTTCAGATATAGAAAGGTATGGTGAAGGAAAAATCTTCCCCAATCATCTACAATCCTCTCCACAGGTAGACCTGCTCCTCGTATTTTCACGTATAGTCTTCTTCTCAAACCAAGCACGACTGTTATAGCTACTATGTCCACAGGCAGGGACTCAGTTTTCTCATCTGTAAAGTAAATTGTACGTGTGTATGTTGGGAGGGGTGGGTGTGGATTAGCTAATCTAAAGTATGACCTCGCCAGTTCAAATATTCTGACTGAATCTAAGTGTGTTTTAGTTGAAATTCTCATTGCTTAATTCATGTGAATACCACCCTCTTTCCCCCTGCCCTGAGAAATCAGTCGTCTCATAAAAGGAAATCATATTTATGTATAGCAAAGAAGCACACTTTCTGCGTGACTTAGATAATCAATACTGACCTTTTCAAAGTCCAGCAGTTGATAGCCCTATAAACATGAATGATCAATCATTTCTAGAAAAATAGAAAAAAAGACTGATCATCCATACTCCACTCAGGTGGCATGTCTTGTAATTACAATGCAAGGCATCTATCAGAGTGATGTAAAGGGGAGACCAATCATGCCGGGAACCAAAACCCACTGAAGTCTTTCAAGGAACCGGATGGCTTCCATTCCAGCAAGAATTAATCATGCTCACAGCCCTGGATTCTCCTCTTCCCAAGTTCAAATATCCTCATAGTGACACCTAAGAGACTAACTCTCCTCAAGGGACATTTCCTTCTGCTATCTGAAAGATGAGGATGCTTTGGGAGGGATGGAGCTAATTAAAATTGTGAAATGGAGAAAGAATTGTTTTGTAGATCACACAACTTAGAATACACCTTAGGAAATGATTTTTAATCTTCTATCATTTGCTCGTTAAATAAAGCTTTTTAGAGCTTTGTCTGAAAAATAAAAAAGATTAAACAGATTTGAGGGAGTGACTGTGGGTCTCTCCTTTAGTAAAACCGTATGATCTTTGCATGAATCTTACCTCAGCCTTGAGTAGTAGGAGCCAAGAGACTAGCATACCCTGGACCGTGTGGCCAGTACTGCGTGGGGTACCTGCCCTGACGTTCTCTCCGTTCTATTGCATTCTTGCTATATTCATTGGTCTCCAAATCCAATACATCCATGCCAGGTCTACACTAAGGTATTTCTACCATTTAGTTATGATTCAGCTCACGGAAAGGTCATGTGTCAGTCAACTTTTAATCTTTAACAAAACAGTTATCTCATAAAAAGTTTCTATTTGTTTTAAGACAGGAGAATAAGGTTAAAAGCTCATCAAGAAAAAACAAACAGTGGGAGAAACCTTGATAAATGTCTTCTTCCCTCTCTATCCAGCCTATCCAAATCCTCCCACATTCGAATGCTACCTCCTCTAGAAAGTCTTCCCTGATTGGAGTAGTCTGAGTAGCAGGATATTAGTGATGCTAAACAGAAAACAAAATACTCTACCTACTCCAAACAGTTTACAGTTATTTTATAGATCACAAAATACATCATGTCAGATGAATCCCATTCCTTTCTATGAAAGGATTACTAGGCACACAGAAGAAGGAAATATGAGGCACATGATTTACCCAGATATCAACAAGGCACCTGATGGTCTGCTGTAGCAGTCTTGAAGAAAAGATGAAAAAACATGAGTCAGGTGCTAGTAAAATTATGTGGCTGAACAGTACGTAATTAAGGCATTAAAATCAACCAGGAGGGAGGGGGTGAGTAGTCAGCTGCAAGGTTACCTGCTGTCTGCTCTTTCTTGTTCATCATTTTTATTAATGACTTGATGACATGAAAATAATGGTCATCATTGGAAGTTGCATTTTCTGATGACACAAAGCTGGAAGAAACAGTCAATATGCTTGACGGCAGAATCAGGACCAAAAAAGGTCTTGACAGACTGAAGAGACAGGCTGAATTTAATAATATATGACATAACAGGGGAAAATATCAGGCCCCTCCCTGGCAACTACATAAGTATTGGATAAAAGAAATGGGGCTTGGTGCAGCTCAGGATACATAATAATAATGATGATGATAATGATGATGATGCAGCTTAAGAATTTTCGTATACAAGGTAATTAATATAAGTAAACACTTCAGAGAGACCAGAAATACTTAAGGTAATCTTAGAATGCATTAATGAATGCAGAATTTTGTATATTCTCTAGAACAAAAGAGGCAATATCCTGGTCTGCTTTACATTAACTACATAACAAAGGAGAATTGTACTTAGTGTTGGATGTCACCATTCAAGAAGGATATACGTGAGTAGTACATGTAGGGGCTTTGGTGGTGGTAGTGGAGTTTGAATCTCCTGAAATTTGAAATAAAAATATGCATTTACTGGCCTGTGTGTATTTATCTATGGAGACATTACATATCTTTTTATCAGATTTTCAAAAGGGTTCACAGTTCCCAAAGTTTAAGGACCACTGAAAAAGAGAGGGATTCAGATGATGTACTGGATGTAATAGTGGCTCCCCGAAGAGACATGACCATGTTCTATTCCCTGTAACCTGTGAATGGGACCTTATTTGGAAAAAGGTCTTTGCAGTTGTGAGTTAAGGATCTGAAGATAAAATCATCCTGGCCCTAAGTCCAATGAAAAGTATCCTTATAAGAGATACAAAGAAGAGAGACATACAGAGAGGAGAAGGCTATGTGAAGACAGAGGCAAAGACGAGTTATGCAGATACAAGCCAAGGAACACCTGGAGCCATCAGAAGATGGAACAAGCATGGAACGAATTCTCCTTTAGTGCACTAGAGGGAGCGCGGTCCTGCTGCCACCTTGACCTTGGACTCTGACCTCTAGAACTATGAGAGCATAAATTTCTGTTTTTTCAGCCACCCAGTTTGTGGTAATTTGTTACAGGAGGCACAAGAAATAATACAAATGGTGATATGATTTGAGACCACTGTTCATCTACCAATCCAAGGAGTGGTATAAAAACTATGGCTGGTTAACCTGGGGACGACTTAGGAAGGGGCAGTGGAGGGAAGAACAATAAATAAATGGGCACTTTAGGGAGATCTCTTGAGTATTAAAAAATAACAAAAAATAAAAGTGTTAAAGTTTACAAAATGTGAGAGATCTTTCTAATAGACAAAGTTGCCCACACAGGAAAGGAATGGCTCAGGAGTTAGTAAGCAGAGAACTTCAAGCTCAGGCTTAACCATTTCCCAGGGCTGATGTTGAGGAGGATGCTGGCATCATCCAAGTACGTGTGGCCTAAGTGACCCTGAGCCTCTAAGGATGTCCATGTTGTTGGCCTTCCCGGCTTTTAGGGATATCTGTTTCTGATCTGAGGGCTCATTTCAGAACTGAACATAAAATAGAGGCTCATTCAGAACTTGTGGACTAACTTAGAGTCTTCTCTTCTACAGTTCCCGCAGGTGCATTCCTTTCACCAGTATTTCTTTGGCTTCTAACCCAAATTTCCTTACACCATGTTTTCCAGGTCCTTCCCCAAACTGTAAATTGATACACTGATATTTCCACTCAGGGGTTGGCTAGTATGCTCTCCCACGGGGTCATTTTCCTGTGCCAGATGCAAATTTTTAAACATTTAATGTTAGGATTATGAGCTTTGTTCATTTTCTCACTGGATCCCAACTAAAATTAGTAGGGTAAAACCCCTTAGTAACTTTCAGACATTGATGTACTCCCGTCTCTCCATCCACTATCAGCTCATGGTGGGCCCCCTCCTTTGGGGCATAAGTGACTCTGATGCAGGGTCTCTCTTTTGCAAAGATCTGGCTTCCCTAATTCTGTTCACTACTGGATTCATTCACTGCTCTTCTGATTGGAGCTCATGGAAGATGAAGAAATGACAGAAACACAGCAAACTAAGTCAGAGATAAAATAAGGACTAACTTAATTTCAAGCATTTCTCATCCCCTTTCATAACTACTCTTAGAACAGATGTTAAAATTCACAACAGGATCTGCAGAAGTGAGAACCCGGCAGAGAAGTTAGAAGGATTAGAAACCACGTCCATCACTTTGAGGTGATAAACACTGACTAGATGAACTTGGTCCTGGATTGGAGAAACAGAAAACCTAGACTGCTTCTAAATAATAATATAAGAAATCAACTTCCCAGATAAAAGCCTCTCATCTCCTGGAAATGTTCCTCTAAGCTTATCACCAGTAAAGCAGGGGCAGCATATTCGTCCCACTGTGGTAACTTTTTGGGAAACAAAGTGATTCATAAACGAATTGAATACAAAAACTCAAGAGATGGCTAGGGTGGAGGAACCAAAGATGTGGAACATCTCCAAAAGGATAATGTAATTCCCAAAACAGGTACTACTTCTTTTAGAAAGTCTTCTGTGACTGTTCCAATAATACTGAGCTCTCGTTCCTCAGAAACTCAAATGGTCCCGTTATCTCTAGACTAGAGGATCTCCACTGTCCGCATCAGAATCAACTAGAGAGCTTGTTAAATATAGATTGTCCCACACCCAGACTTTCTAATTAGTAGTGATGGGTGCCTGATTATTGCATATCTAATAACTCCCCAGGTGATGCTGATGTTGTTGTCTCCAGGACCACCTGTTAAGAAACACTGTTCTAGACCGCTTATCCAGAATTTAATTTTCTTGTATTTTTGGTCAAATTTGTAGCAACCAATTAGAAAGCTTTGTAAGGCTGGGAATGTTCTTATACTTCTTTGGACCACATAAAGCCTTTCAACAATAGTTGCTTGACAAAGAATGGCTGATTACTGGGTACCAAGGGAACAAGGCAATTCGAGAGGGTGGCTTCATTTTCAAGTCTTTGGCAAAAAAGCTAATTTCTAGCGTGTTCAAATTCACTGTCATCCACAGTCCCACTTCCTTGAAATTACCAAGATAAACTATTTTGACCTCCTTCTTCAGAAATGTATCCCCAGTCCCCCTTCTTAACTCAAAGCGTATTTTCATCAACATAATCAAAACCCCAAGATAATGTATGTGAAAATCTTGAAAACTCCCAATTGACAATAAATATTCATTACCATCGCCATCATTCTCATTGCTGGGACCCCCACAGACTCATACCCAAGGCCCTGCTCATCAAGAGGTTTCAATAGGGTTGGCTCAAAATTCCTTTTGCAAGGTAAATACTAACCTAAAATGCAGGGGCTTTGTCTTTTGTGTGTGTGTGTGTGTGTGTGTGGCATCTTCTATAGAGCCTTGCAGAAAGTAGATACCTCATACATAAATACAGATGACTGTCTGGAAACAGGTAGCCTACCCTTTAGTTCCCCTGAAGAAGTTACTCCCCACCACAGAACAAAATAAATGAATTCTCAGAGCCATTTTTCACAATATGGATTTTCAGGAAAAATCTATTACAATTTATTACTTCTGTTTTTCTTTTTCTTTTTACCTTGTCACCTGGATTTTTTTTTCATGAGAGTTTTTGGCTCCACTCAAGATTCGCCTTCGTCTTGGGCTTTACAAACCTAAGACCATCTCTCTCTTTCTATTAAACTCCTCTGTTGCTATCTGTCTGCACTGCTAATGTGACTCTGGTCACAAAGTGTCCTCTTGTGTGGTTGTTTAACTTTGGACATACAGGTGGTCTGGGCATGGTGGCAAAAGTAGTAGGCAAGAAAATAGCAGACTTGTCTTTTCCTAGTCCTTGTCAGCCACTAAATTAGCTAGGTGACCTTGAGCAAATCACTTCATCTCTCAAGCTTTCAGCTTCCTCACAGAAGATCATTTTTAATCAGTGACACGTATACTGAAAGGATGGGATGCAAAAATAGTCTAGGTGGAACATGGCTCCTTAAAGACGATTTCCAAGAGTTTATGTTCTTTCAGTCCCTATGTCTACCTCCAGGTAGATAAGCTATCTGTCTCCTGATGACCCCATACACAAAGGATTTATCAATTAGCGTCATTCAGCTTTGTCTCCACTGGCACTTCTTTCATATAACAGATGCTCAATAAATAGTTCTGGGTTGATTAATGGGTAGAATTAATCTATCAAAACCATCCACTTCTTCCAAAACTGGGGTAATGGCTTTATCTACCCTTATTTCTGGGCCAAAGATCATGGTTGAGTTGTGTGCCCTTTGAGGTTTAGGAGGACTAAAACAATCTCAGGAAAAATAGCAGCAGTTTCTCTACCCCTTGTTATCACGGTCTGTGCTAGGATTTCCACAAACAACCGTGATTTGTTGGGACCCTAAATAACACACCTTCTCTAATCCACCATCCAGACCTGAGGAAACCTTGTGGGGAGGGAAGTGATTAATTGGAGGGATGGAGGTGGTTTACAAAAATAAAAGACTTCATTAGAATTCCATCCACACAGAGGGATAGCTACTCATTAATTAAATGATTTCAAAGGGGATATTGGTATATAATTGCTATAATTTAGGTGGAAACAATGCCACACTAAATGTAATTAGAGGAGCAGGCTATGTAAAGATGTTTTCGTCTTTACAGGAGAGCAACTCTGGGTTACCTGATTCTCCCCTGCATAGTAACCTGGTTCTTTTTTTGACCTCCAAATACACCAACTTTTATATACAGTTATAAAAGCTGTAAGAAGTTTCAAGGAGACAGTGGTTGACCACAACCTTTCCGAGAGGAAAATAACAAGAATTCATCACTAGGAAACCACTGGAAATATGCAAAAGATATAATCAACAGTGCGTGGGGAGTTAGATTAGCAGGATGTCACTGCAGACTGACCTTTGAGGGAACATCTGGTGGAACTCCACTAGGATAATACTGTGTTGTCATCAAGCTGCCCCAGGCCCTCCCCCTTCCCTTATCCTCCTCAGTCACTCCAGCACCAGCACCCTGAGCTCCTGTAACCCCCACCTCTCCCATCTCTGTCTGCCTGAAGAAAACCTTAAGAAAGAGAACAAGGCCAAAGCTGACTCTGCCAGTTTCTTCCTGACTTTCCTCTTTCTGTTACTGCCTCAACTGAATTCTCAGACATCAGGCTAGAAACCTCTGCATTAGCAGAGGCTCAGCCCTCAGTATGTCTTCTCTCTTAACCTCTAGCCTGACACTCAATCCTTTTCTTACACTTCTACAAAATCTCTCACATTCACCAACTCCACTTGTACCCCACTCCTATGCCCTGATACTAATAATGGCCACCACTGATGGTTACCATTGACAGCATGCTTGTCAGGTGCCAGAGACTCTGCTGAATGTTCCCTGGCTATTATTACCCCGAATCCTCCACACAAGGCCTGAGAATCTTAGGTATAGCCTTTTCAGATGAGGAAACTGAGGCCCTAGGGCCGTGTTCAAGGTCAAGATTGAGCTAGGCTTCAAGTTGACATTCATGTGAGGCCAAAGCTCTTACTGGCTGCTCTTCCTCCGTCTGAGGACTGTATTCCAGGCTCTCAGTACCTCTTGCCCCCTCACTCGTTTACACCCTACATCCATCTTCATGAAACCTATCCTCCACCTGTTTCCAGACAGTTGTCTTAAAACATTATTCCAATGACACCACATCCACACTCAGAAATTACGGCTATAGAATAGGGACCACGTTCCTAGAACTAGCATTCCATCTCATCCCATTCCATCATATTCCTTTCCAAACTTTTCTTCCTTCTCCCCTATCTGTTCCTGCCAAACTGGTCTATTTCCCTTTCTACATATGCTTAGTCTACATAGATAGTTGTGTTTGTGTGCACACACACATGTGCTGATGATAATAGCTGTGGAACATTTAGCAGAGTCCCTAGCATACACACACACACACACACACACACACACCCCACACACATACTCCTGATTTCACACCTTATTTTTGCCATGTTTTTCACTAGAAACATCCTCCTTCAGTCTCTCCTGTCCTAAAACCTACCCAAGCCCTGACTTAAATGCCATCTCCTCTTAGAAGTGTTCCTGAGGTATTCAAAGTCCAAGTGATCTCTCTTCTAGACTTCCTGTGTGAGCACATGGTAATCTTCTCCCACGGAGCAGAGGCCTTCCTCAGTTTCCCTAACCCTTTGTCTCAGTAACACCATATCCTCCCTGTCTTCCTCTTACTTCTCCAAGTGTACTTCTCCCCCCACTCCTCCTCTTCACATCTCTGTTGGTAACTTAAGCCTTCTTCTTATCTGTCCCTACACTTGACATTGGTTCTTCATATGTGGCTCAAGAGGTCCCCTAATGTCCTTCTATGACATTCAGCTCTTCAACTTTAATTTCTATGCAGAAAACTCCCAAGGTACCTACTCTTGTTCCTAACCTCTTACAAGATTTAGTCACGAATATCATGCTAAGAACTTTGAATTTGATACAAGAGCCTCCCTATCTACCTTTGCAGCATTATCTCCTGCTACTTCACAGTGTTACTTGTGCTCAGACAGAATTCCCTTTTGTTCCACTAAAAGAAGCATGATTTCCTAGCGCTTGCTTTTCCTCTGCCAGGGATGCCTGTCCCAACATCTGATCTTGTCCAACTCCTACCCATTCTGCAAGTCTGAAGTCAAATAATATGCAGTAATTCTTGGAAGGGGGGAAAGGAGAAGGAAATCTTTTCAAATCTAAGTATTTTGTAGTGACCATTTTGATTTCTCTTTTAAAAAACAAAACTAAGCAGATGAGGTGGGGTTTTTTAAATTTATTTTTCTTGTCATTTTAAAATTTTGATTGAACAGAGAGAATATAATCTCAATGGTATCAGCTCTTTGGAATTAGTCCAGCCTTTGTATGTGGCCCAGTATGTAGTCAATTTAAAAAATACATTAAAGGTTTTTTTTTAAAAAACATATTCTCTATTTGTTGTGTGGAGGGTTGCATATAGTTCTCTTAAATCAAGCTTGCAATAATGTCATTCATATCCAAAACCACACTAACTTTTGGACTGCTTGGTCTGTTGGTTTCTATGTGAAGTTTATTAAACTATTCCCCTACAATATTTCAAATCTTCCAATTCTCCTTGAGTTTTTGTAGGTTTTTGTATTATGCAATCATTGCACTATGCAGGTTTTGAGATTTTTCTATCTTCTTGATGGATTATTCTTCTGGGTTTTAATTTAAATGCTAACTTTTCTATTATGCGCTCTGTGATCTTTCTTCCTTCTCCACTCCTTTCCTTCTTCGGAAGAAAAAATGATCTCTTTCCTCTGAATTTTTGTAGCATTTTTTTCCTATGTCTTGAGTGTCACCCTTAGCACAGTGAAAGGTTATACAGTGAACAGTTCTTGGAGCCAGGAGTCCAATTTAGGCAGCTGCTGCTAATGTTATAACAGTTATCAGCACCGCTTTCAACAAGGCTCTCATATCCCTTTTTAAGCATTTTGTGACTCATTAGCAATCACTTGACTGCACAGTTTGGCACAGAGGTATGGGCACGGGTGGGGGGATCTCTTAGGCTGCTTGCATGAAAGGCAGAAAACACCATGAAATATATAAAACTGAAAGCACAGCTGGAGGAAGTAAGAAAAGAGAAATAGGCAGAGATGATGTTACCTAGAGAGCTCCAATTATGGCTCAATTTGTCTCAAGGTCTAAAGCACTTACTATGTGGAGAATTATGTACTTGAACCTGAACTATGGCAATCTTCATTGGTTTGGCCTCTAGTTGGGAGTTCCTGGGCATGGAAAAGAGCAAACAGAACTATAAAGTCTTAGTACTCAAGACTAAGGGTCCTTAGGGATAAACCTTTGGCCCAACCCCTTCACCTGCTAGCTGGGGAAATCAAGCCCCAGGTAAAGTAGTGGTCTGCTCAAGAACACAAAGGACTAGAACCCAAGGCACCTGAATCCCAATTTTTTCAACAACACTGACTGCTTTTCATGGGGATACCTTTGCGGCTTGCAGGTTGAGTCATGGTGCGCCATATGTGACAATAGTACCATGAGTAATTGCTGGAAGAACATGATCACATCCAGGGTTACGGTTAACCAGGAAAGGCTTCAGACAAGACCCACTTTCCACATTTTGCTGGTTTTTCCTTAAGGCTCCTGTGTCTAAAGAGAGCTCTGGGTTTTCCAAGCTCTAGCCTGCAACTCTGGAACTATAAATGTGTGCTACTAGGTTCTTCTAAGAGAGGATTTTCTTTGATGTGCTAAGATCTGTCATTCCTCTGCACAGTCTAATGGGCCGAATGAGTCATCAGAATGACACAGACAATGATGTATTCTGGGTTCTAGGGAAATGAGCTGCCCTCCAGAGACAGCTTAGCTACTCTCATCAAGCCCTTAAGGTGGGTAAAGGTCAGAGATACTAGGGTGACGGAATCTAAATTGGACTTCATGGATGGCCAGTAGGATGGAGGGCAGGCATAGACCTTCAGTTCACAAATGAGGGGGATATCCCTCTGGGTACCAGGGAAGAGGGAGTCTCCCATTGGTCCAGGTGTTGCCTCCACATTGACATGTAGATAAACGTGCCCCAAATCAAAGGCTCTGCAATGACCCAGACTGGCTACTTGCAATTTCCCCTATTGACACATTGGATTTATTTCTCTTTCTTCTAAGTAAACAATTAAACCAGCTATGGATTCTGGTGAGTCACACACCATCTTCTCTGCCACCTCCGTCCAGGACTCAGTATTAGCCATTGCTAGGAAACCGCAAATCCCAACTCAATCATTTTACTCCGCCTCAACTCCTTTCACTGGCTGGATGTCATTAATTTAAGAACAAATTATTAGAAACCTGGAAAACAGTTCTGAAATACCTGCAGATTTATGATGAAGTCATTTCACAAAAGGTCACAGGCAACCCTGATATAATTAAATCTTTCATTAATTTTTAAAATACGCAATAACTTACAAATGCAGCATAAATTAACCAGATGACCTTGAAAAGATTATTTAGAGCACTGCTTCATCAGAAGCCACTATCTAGCAATTTCCTGAATTTTTATTTTATGAGTGGGATTTGTCTTTTTCCATTCTTGTCTTTGATTGGGTTCTAGTAGCCTGCTTATTTGAAATGATTTAGTATTAATTTATTCAGAGCATTAGTCAGCACTGTGGAGTGATGGTGGGTAGTTATGACTCTCCCTTCCTCTAGGTCATGACTTCAAAAGTAGAGTAAGTGTGACTAACACAATCATCTACACATACCTAAATGCAGCCTCTACTCTTTTATCTGGAAGCTGCTTTTTATTTCATGAGTAAATTTTGATAAATGATTTCCCTCTTCTCATTATAAAAAGAATGCATTCTCATAAAAAAACTGAAAACTTTAAATATCTATAGCTGAGAAAATAAAAACCCCACTGGAGGTAATCACTTTTAATATTTTGTGATATTCCCTTCCATTCACTGACAGTGTTCTTCTTTCTCAGACTAAGAGATAAGCAGTAATCAGAATCCACAGCCAGAGTTTAAATTTTTGAAAGTTAGAGGTAACCCTGAAATCTTTCTCGCCCTGTCTCTCTCTCTCTCACAAACACACACACACACACACATACACCACCACCACCACCACCATTAAAACTCAATTGGATTATGGAAAAATATTCCATAAATATTAGGGCTGAAATAAACCTCATACAAAACTGACCTTTCTTCTGTAGGGTACAGAAGAGGCTGTAGAACACAGCAACTTCCCATCAGCAGAGACCTTGGCTATCCTGTTTATGTCTTAGCCCAGCTCCTGGAGCTCTTAGAACAGTGCCTAACTTGTAGTGGGCACTCAATACACATTGTTGAATAAAGAAATGATCAATGTTCTTGCAATAGCAACTTGACACATGTGGACTCCTGAGTCCTCCTTTAAGTGTTCCTACGGAGTTCAGCTCTCGGAAAGGCCTAGGCTCCCTCACGCCTCCTTTGCCTCCATAGGCCCTTCCTCTCTGCATCCAAGGAGGAAGTGGCTGAGGAGCGATTTCATATCAAAGCAGAAAGAGCAGCGTCCTGGAAAGGCCAGGCTTTGAGGCCAGCAGTTGCTGGTCTCCAGAAATTCAGGCCACATCCTTGGCTTTCGGTGTGCATCTATGCCACCTGACTGTTTTCCCATCAGGGTGTAGAAGGGATTAGTAGTAAAGGAGGTCAGCGGCTGCAGGGGAATTGCATTGAGTGAAAGTGAGACATGAACTAGACCTTAATAGAAATAGGCAGGGAATCAACAGCCAGGAATCCTGCACGCAGAGCCTGTGTTAGTTACACGATATGATGTTGGGTGAGATGGTGAAAAGAGGCAGGGATTAAAAGGTTTGAAAATAAGTACCAGGAGAGAAGAAGGCAAGATTGAGAAAGAGACTAAAAGGCATTGGACCTGAAGAGGCAAAAGAAAGAAAGCTTATTTTTAAATGCACTGAAAGAAATCATTCAATGTCCAAACAACTTTGACTCTTTTCTCAAAATTTAATAAGCTCCTTCAACGGGTTTGAAAGTTTAAAGTCCACAACAATGGCAGTGTGGTCTGTGAACCTGTGAAAGATGAGGCAGGAGTTGGGTGATGAAGGAGAACCTAAGAGATGGAAACAAGAGGGAGAAGATGGATGCTCAAGATGGGGTTTGAGAGAGGAGGAAATATCTGGGAGTCAAAAGAGCTGTAAGAGCGCAGGGGAAGGAGAGGCGCCTAGTTTTCTTCTGTCGTCATATTTCTCAGTCTCCTACTTTGGGTCAAATCCTGAACCAAGAGATAAAAAGAATCAGGAGAAAGATAAAGTTCAGCCCCTTCTTTTAAATAGTTTTCAGTTCAGGCCAATAGTATTATTCACTCTCGATGTATCTGCTGAGCCCCAATTATGCACAGGCCTCCATGTTCAGGGCGGCGGAGGATGACAAATAAGACAGTTGCCAACCTCATGAATGTTTCAGACTAAAAAAGACCTCAACTGCAGAGATGACCAATATGTAAAACAGTTAGGACACAGTGCAAAAATAAAGGTGACAATGCCATTTCACCATGACCCAGCAATTCCATTTTTAGGTATGCAGCTCTGAGAACTTCTGTGTATGCATTTGGAGGCATATACAAAGATAGGACAATACTGTTTGTAATAGTGCAAAACTGGAAACAGCCTAAATGTCCATCGACAGGAGAATGGAGAAATAAATTGTGCATATTCATGTCACGACATAATGCCACAGCATTATGTGTCTGGATCAGATGGATGTGTCCCAAGACAGATAATACTGAGTGACAGCAGCATGTAGAGGAATGACAGCATTTAGATAATTACACATTTAAAAACACACAAAGCAATACCACCTATATTTCTATGGATAATTAAATATGTATTAAAAGTATCGACAGACATACTAGAAGGATATACATCAAATTCACATCAGTGGTTGATCTGTGTAGGGAGTGAGGGGAAAGGTTCTGAAAATGGGCAATACCAAGAAAACCAACTCTACCTGGAATGCCCTGCTATTTATTTTAAAAATCTGAAACCCAAATGATGACGTGTTAATATTTATTAACTCCAGGTTGTTGGCACACAGGTGCTCATAATACTATTTTTGTACTTGACTGTATTTTTAAAACTTTCAAAAAGAACTGTAAGAGAGCAATATAGGTATGAAATTATGGATGTAGAATCTATACTGTGAATCACAAATTCAAAATCTTACAGGAGCCAGGAGTGCAACTTAAATGAACAATGAGTAAGCTGACGCAGCTGGAGAAGTCACGCACATCAGATGAGAGGTGGGGGAAGAAATAGCACACGCATTGGAAACTGGGCAGCTGCCATGCAGCTCCAGCAGCCTGTAGGACTATGGGCATTTGGGCTCAGTGCTGCAAGATGTTTCTGCCTGCAAATTTTAGCTCCATTAAGAAAAGTGAAGGCCAAACTAAATATATCTGTGATCCAGATGCTGAAGCTTAAGATAGGAATTTAATGAAAGAAAATAAGCAAGAGCTGGAGGAATTGTGGAGGGCTTCCTGAAAGAGGTGAGACTTGTCTGTATGGTTAAAGTAAGAAATGAGGAAACTTCTTAACTATTTCACATGATTTGTCTATTCAATATAGTCAGCACTCCATATCTGCCACTTCCACATCCACAAATTCAATCAACCATGGAACAAAAACATTAAAAAAAAAATCCAGAAAGTTCCAAAAAGCAAAACTTGAATTTGGCACACACTGGCAACTATTTACATAGCTTTTACATTGTTAAGTATTATAAGTAATCTAGAGATGATTTAAAGTATTTGGAAGGATGTTCAAAGTTTATATACAAATACTATACAATTTTATATAAGGAACTTGAGCATCCATGAATTTTGGTATCCACAGGGGAGCAGGGCGTTTCCTGGAACCAATCCCCAGTGGATACCAAGGGACATCTATAAGACAGTGCAACTGAAGTAGTTTATGGATATGGATAAGTAGTAAGGATAGTAGTTTGTGGAGAGTTTCTGAGTTTGCAGAAATTGTGTCAACAATTCAAATGGTATTTATAACACAGCCACAAAAGATTAAACTCCATGTACCCTCTTGTTCAGAGTCAACAAACTATAGCCAGTGGGACAAATCTGGCCCAAGGCCTGTTTTGGATGGCCTACAAGCTAACGATGGTTTTTACATTTTAAATGGTTGGGGGGAAGTGAATGAAGGAACATATTTTATACCATGTGAAAATTGTACGAAATTCACATTTCAGTGTCCGTAAGTGAAGTTTTATTGGAACACGCAGATGTCCATTCATTACATGTGGTCTATGGCTGCTTTCACACCGGATCAGGAGGGGCAAGTAGCTGCAGCAAAGACCCTGCGGCCAGCAAAGTCTAAAAATCTTTACAGAGAGAGTCTGCTGACCCCTGCCCTGGTTGGCCAAACTTCTTCCCTGAAGGTGGCCCGTTTCTTGATCATTAGACTCTGGAGACTGCAAACATCTCGAATGTCACTCAGTGGAGGTTATTTCACTTAATTCTCACATTCACATGAGGAACCCCAAGCTCAGAGGGAAGGTAAAGGCATCTAAGGTCACAGGGATACTAAGTGGCAGCCTGAGTGCTGTCCCTGGAGTGTGGACCTCCAAGATCTATGTTCTCAGCCGCCACCCCATCCCACACAGCAACCCATGGGTCAAAATAAGCCTTTTCTTCCCAGCCTACTGCCAGCTGCCAGTACCTCCCCATATCATCCAAGCCCCCTACGTAGGCATGCATTCTGCTTCTGTGTTCCTTGGCACCAACTCAGTGGGCCTCTGAATGGATGGCAAGTCTGGTGACAACCTGAAGGACGTGAATCCAGCAGCCAGCCTGAGAGGCGATGATTTGCGAGTTCCACTGGATTTGCTGATTACTCGAATGACTTACTTTGGGCAAAGTAAAATCAGACTCTTCTAGCAAACAACAGAGAACTGAAAAACAGATCAATGCAAGCAGCACTGCTTCATTTCCAACGACTTGATCGGATGTAGCTACTAGAGGCTAAACAATGTATTTAAGCTCAGGGCTAGGTCTCTGTGTTGCTCCAGGGCTATATTTGAGAGCATGTTCGCTGCTAAGCATGAGGTCACGGTCTCTTTAGTAGAAAGAAGGTCTTCACTTTTTTTAAACCTCCGCAGCTTTGGGGTTTGTATAATTTTCTAGGCAAAATGTTATCTCTCCCCCTTCACTTTGGCTATTAGTTCTGCTGGCAGAACAATGGATCAGAGATTTATGCCAATTAGAATTGGATTTATACAGGGACTCAGTGAGGCAATTGGCCCTAGACAATTTGCTGAGAGCATCTCTGGCCCTTCTCATCTGTCACTCTCCCCTGCACAGGCCAGGCAAGTTCATATTCTTACTGCTCCATGTTTGCTCACACTGTTCCCCCACCTACAATACCTGTGCTCCTCCCTCTCTGCACAGACACAAAGCCCTACTTGGCTACTCTATTTTTAATCTCTTCTCTGATATCCATTGGCAACTACAATTTGTCCTACCCCCTTACCATTTACTTGTTTTGTAGCTCTTTCATGTGTTTGTCATATTTTTTCAGACAGATTGTGTTTGAATGGGTCTGCTGTGACTTCGTGTCTGGTAGCACAGTGGGTACCCATCAATACTTAGTGAATAACATCCCTGCCCCTCTTGCCCCAAATGCCACAGTCCTTTATTAAACAAACCCTGGAGAATTCTAGTATCTTTCTTCAAATTTCAGCTCTGAGCCTAAGGTTTGAAACTCACATTCCTTGCCCTCAGTTTTCCTCTTACTGAGTGTGCGAGCTGAGCCCCAGTGTCCTCCTCTGCCCAAGGACAATAATCCCATCTACCTGATGGGGTTATTGCAAAATGTCAATGAAATCAAGTTTGAGAGACAGCTCAGCAAGATACCTGACACAAAGGAAGGTATGGAGCAGACACAGGTTGGCTGCTGCTGACTCCTGCTAAGAAGTTATCTATTCTCTTCCAGGGAAGCTGCACCCCTCCTTTTGGGGATTTGTTTTCCCCCTGGGAGGCTGCCAGGTTCTCCCTGGCCCCCGTGAAAGATCAGCTAAATCACAACCAATTGGTTAAAACACTTCATATCAAGAAAGAATTTCAAATGTGGCTTTGAGGCTGTAGGAAAGCAGTGTTTTTCCATCTGATGCCACATCTGAGCCAAGCCAAAAAGAGCTCTCCTTAAAGTACTAATTTGGGGGCCAATAGTGGACCGAAGAGTCCCAAGTGCTCTAACAGCCACAGGCACCTCGTCAGCTGGAGAGCCACTGCCTGAGACAGCAATAGGCCCTCCGGCTTGTCAATTATCCAGCCCTGTTCTCAGCCTTAAGTAATAAGAACGGTCACATTTCACTGTGAATTAGACTAGACTAGATGGTTCCTCTGTCAAGGTTACCAGGGAGATGCTGAAATAATAACATTTGAAAAGACAGTGGAAAAAAGAGGAATAAAAGCAAGCAAATCCCATGCCTGCAAGCTGGGGACTATCTCTCCCACACAGATTCCCCTATAAAGCCACGGTGTTAGAAGTTTCCATGCTCCTGAGCTTTGGCCTCCGGGAGAACCGCACACTGGAGAGATTCTGTAGAAAGTGGAAGAAATAAGGAATCATTCCCAGGATGGTCCTCGTTCTCTAGCTGCCCTTCTGCGCCCACTGCCATTCCACCCCTGCTTCATCACCCCCTATACACACGTCTGCACACAGACACAGGCTGCTCTGATTCCTACCCAACTCCAGGCGCCCATAACTTGCAACTACTGGATTCTGATCAGAGCACTTCAGAATCTCTGGGGATCTATAAGCAACTCCCTAAAATGCTAGAGCCATGGGCCAGAGAAGTCACTATACTCACAATGGTGGTAAGATTATTGGGAACCATAAGAGTCATGTGTTCATTCATTCATTTCTTCATTCAATCACTTAATACATATATACGGTTAAATCCTCAGTGCTAGCACAAAACTGATGCACACGGCAGCCAAAAAACAAAATACACAAAGATCCTCCCCTCATGGGAACTTAAAGTCAGTGTGTGTGTGTGCACGTGTGTGTTGTTTATGTGCAAACACATGTGTGTCTGTGTCTTAAGGTTAGATGAAGGGGGAGGGGAACCTACTAAACCAACTGCCATTTTCATGAATATTTATTGCCCAAAGTGTTGCGAAGGAAAAAATACATAGGGCTAAGGCCATATATAGAGTGGGGCCCCAACCTGGTCTGGTGGGCTAAAGGAGAGTGTGCCAGAAAACTGATACTTAGGCTGACACTTGAAAGACTTAATTAGAAGCTTGGTTGTTCAAGTGGGGAGGGCAAGCACATTCCAGATGGATACACAGACAAAGACCCTGGGGCAGAAAGGCACCGGTAGATAGGAGAAGGGTGGTCAGAGCATGGGGGCCAGAAATGAGGTCCCAGACATGGACTCAGTGTAGATATTTATAGACCATTCAATGAGTTTGGACTTCATCCTAAAGTCAATGGAAAGCCCTCCACGCATTTTGAGAAGAGGAGTGGTGTTTCCATATTTCCAATTTCAAGAACATCACTCTGGATGTAAGTCAAATTCCTAAACATAACCTAAGACCCTTCATGGGCTCAACCCCTTAACCCCAGTCATGCTCTCTCATGGTTCTTTCCTTTGCTTTGAAGTCATTCATTCTTTCAACCAATAAGAAGTGATTTCTGACTACATGCCAACCCTCTTTTAGGCACTGAGGTTAGAGTGCTCAACAAAACTGTTTAAAATGTGTGCTTTCTTTGAGCTTACATTCTATTACCTATTAATTGGTTGTCCATTGGTGAACTGCTACTGAAACTTCCAGACTGACTCAGTTGTCACATTTCATACATGTGAAGTTTTCACTTCCCTCTACTTGTATCCTGGTTATATAACTAGGGATTCTTGATGATTGTGTATCTCATTCCCCGCACCCCCCAACACACCAGACTGAGAGCTCCTTAAAGGTAGATATAATTGTATTCACCTCTTTGATATTCCTTAAGAGGGTCTAAAACATACCAGAAGCTCATGAAATGTTTCTGAATGAATGTGTAGTAGTCAGGGCTCTCTAGAGAAACAGAATGAATAGGAGATAGAGACAGAGACAAAGAGAGAGAGACAGAGAGAGAGAGAGAGACTGACTATATGGAATTGGCTCATACAATTATGGGGGCTGACATGTCCCAAGACCTGCAGGGTGAGTCAGCAAGCTGGAGATGCAGGAGGGCCAATGGTATAGTTCCAAGCTTGAGACCCAGGAAAAGTGGAAGTTTCAGTGGGAGTCAAAGGCAAGAAAAAGCCATGTCCCAGTTCAAATGCAGCCAGGCAAGAAGCATTCTCTCCTGCTCAGGGAAGAGTTAGCCTTTTAGGTCTAACCAGGCCTTCAACTGATTGGATGAGTTCCACCCACATTAGGGAGAACAATCTGCTTTACTGGGTCTACTGATTTAAATGCTAATCTTATCCAAAAACACCTTCACAGAAGCATCCAGAATAACGTTTGACCAAGTATCTAGGCACGCCATGACCCAGTCAAGTTGACCCACAATATTAACCATCACAACCTTATATATATTATATCCTCCAAATGAAGGCAACAAGGCAATAAAACCTTAGTGTGAATGAGCTAGCCCTTCTTTCTCCCTGACTTCAGTTGAACTACAGAGCCAGGGTTAACAGAAAGAGGCAGGATACAGAATTCAAATACCCTACATCATAAATAAGTTTTTGGCTAAATGGCAAGGTTAAGCAATCTTGTCCCCAGATGGACCTCCTGTCCTCGAAGTTCCTAAAGAATATATAAAATTATTTGAACTCCTGCTTTAGTCTTTGTCATTGCTATTCCATGCGAGAAAAGCAGTGGTCATCCTTAGTGGGCCACTTGGTTTTAAAGGCCTTTTTAAACCTAAGACAGAGCCAGAAATTGCCTCTCGGCAATCATTCCAGGGCCTACACTTCTGGCTATCTAAGGAGCCCTGGATCATTTTCATACTAGAGAAACTTTGAATTAATAAAAAGTTAAAAATAGGGAGCTTGAATTGTTTATACTTGGTTGGATGATTGCTTCCAAACTCATCTTAATTCCATGAAGGACAAATACCTGTCTGCCTCAAATCCCATATAAGAAAATTATGCACTATTCTAGTTCCTGTTCTACTTACTAGCATTTAAAGAATCTTGATAAGCAAGGTAGAAGGGAGACAAAAGCTCTGCCACACTCCTTGGAGTCTTACTGGGGAGGAAAGAAAAACGGAAGCACTAGATCATCTTTTCAGTCAATGGTTTAGCCCTGAGGTCAATCTCCCTCATATCCATGTGACCAGCTAAACCCCATCCAAAGCTGAGGAAAAAAAAAAAAAATTACCATTTACGATTAGATGAATACAGGATTTAAACTGTGGCTTTAAATTTGCTGGGGAACGCCAGGTCATGCAGAGATTGGTGTACATGCACTATTGTTCAAAGTAATGCCCAAGAGAAGCATGCAATGCGTTCAGAGAGGCCTCATACAAGAGAATGCAGGATAAATCACAGTATGAGATAAGGAGAACACAGAATAAAAGGAGGACCAGTATGTCTCTTTGCTACAAAAACAGGGAAGGCCTGACTTTAGGACCATACGTGTCTTCACTGCCCAACCTTCTAGGGTTGATTGTGATGAGTAGCCACATTTGGCTTGATCCATTCAAGTAGATTGCACAACATTCTTGAATGTGTGAACCTTCGCCTTATAGAACTTAGAACTCAATACTTGCAACTTCCTAGTGGCCGTATTGGAGGAAGTTCCAGAAAGGAGGAAGGTTTTCTTTTCATATCTAGTGATTAAGCGAAGGATGGGAAATCATTTGGAAAAGTCAGCTCATGGTTAGAGATCCTTATGAAAAAAGATAGCAGTATTCCTAGTATTCTGGGGTACGCTTCCTGGAATTCCTAAGAAAATATTTTAATCCCTTGGCAGAGTATTCTGGGTAACATGACAGAGTCATTTGTATGTCACATTTATTTAATGTATGCAGTCCACAAGGACAGGGGTTTCTTCTTGATTTGTTCATCTAGAATAGTATCTGGCACATAGGTACCACTAGTTTTTTTTAACAGTATAACTTTTCGAAGGTCTTGCTGGGACCCTAGATCCTTGGGATTTCTCTCTCACTGTATCTCTGTTGTCTAAATCTCTCCATATATACATGTATATCTATGTGTGCACATATACGTGTACATATGTCTATACACACAAATACTTGCATATATATTCACTATGCATATATATCTACGTATTTATCAAATCATTTGTATTTTAGAAATAAAGTTTATGTTATGATACTGCCTTTGAACATCCAGAATTTGTATTTATACAACATATTGTTGCTGTGTATCTACCAAACGATGAGGCTTTAGACTCTAAGCATTACTAACATACTATATCTTAAATACTGTCTATGGCTCAAACAGCTAAACTTGCATACAACAGTGTTAACTCTTAATTATTAAAGTGACTTGACAGCAACAATAGAGTCCATTTGTTATCACAGGAAATTTAATTAGAAATTTAGATGGTGAGACAATTCTGTTTGGGAGGATATTTTAGGAGAACGAAAAGAAATTGCTGAAAAAACTCAAATTAAAGCTGTACTTCCTGAGTAACAAATTCTACAAGAAATCCTTGTTTACATTGTACAACAGAACTGTCCAGAGAAGTTCTATCATGGCACAAGTTGGCCTCTAAAGACATCAGTTACGAATACAATATACCCCTTGGGAAGATTGTAGCAGCGCCTCATAGGGTTTGACATCATGTCTTTCAATTTCCAACAACAGATCATACGTGCCCAACACACGGATCATGCTCAGAAATGAGCGTTAAGTCTTTAAAAGACACAGTTCACACCCTTGAAGTTAGAGAGAAGGTTGTACAGGCAATTTGGAAAATTCAGAAAGAATTAAAGAAGATAATTTAAAATCACTCTTCGTTGCACTTGTTCCAAATAATTTTAAAGACATTTTGTGGAGCCACCCAAATTTTCTGTTATGAACATTTTTTAAATAATGAGGACACTGGGAATCCTACAGACTCTTTTTATAGACATACCCTATAGACATGGAACCCCTTTGTAGTGTTTCTGCTGAATTTCCTAGGACTGGACTTCTGTCCATTTGTTCTGTCTGTTTTCTCCAATTTGTGCACCATTTTCCATCATGGCTGGGTTCTTTCTGTCATTCTGAAAGCTCAGAGGAGTGGCTGGTCAGTCCTCTGGATATGAGGATGGAAGTGGAGGGAAGGAGCATGGCAAAAAGTGGTCCAGTCTGGGGCTAGATTACAACATTTGATCAAAACTGCGTAGCTGCAGTATTAAAAGATTTTTCAACTGATCACTCTGGGAAAAAAAGTAAAGCATAGGAATTAGCCATTTGCCCTTGTATTTGCCTCCTCTGTAAAGCTCATCAGTCTCATATCAGGAAAAGACTGATTCAAACTATAAAGAAATTAATGAACGCAAAGGTTAAAAGAAGAGCAGTGTCCCCTAGAGTAAGAAGATGACAGCGTTCCCCCAAGCTAGCCCAGGAGCATTCTATGAGCCTTTCTGTGACAAGTCCACAGTATAGCAAATTCCCCTTAATCTTGCCCAGCAGACTCCCTTCATTCTGTCCAGCAAATAATTAAAGTGTAAGATATTCCAGTCTCTTGGGAGTAGGGGAGGTGGAGAGCGGTGGGGTTTCGTATTGCTGGTGAAGGGTTACCACAACTATTCCTCCACATCCCCCTACCTACAGCAGTGCACACAAACACGCATAATCAACTTTTTAAGAATTAAACTTTGATATCATTTTAGAAAACATCAAATTATTATTATCTTCTTTAATATTCAGATAGTACTTTGGAGCTTTTTACAGCTTTAAGATCTATATCTCTACCACCTATTCTCATCGTAAAGGAGTGCAGAAAAATTTTCACAGCAAATTAATCTGAAGTGGAACAACAGCAACTCTGTGTGTGTATATCACAGACTCTGGGAGGTTCCCTTAAAACATTCCCTGTTTTCAGTAAGTTGGCTGTTTTGTTCCCTCTGTCCCCATCTCTAGTTCCTTACTAGGCTGTTTTGGAAAGAGAGAAAACACATCGAAAGACTTAAGCTTTCTGTTTGCTTGGGTTTTGGATAAATGGAAATTTGTTACAATACTTTAATTTTATGAGAAACCTTAACTTTTCAATTAGAAGCCCAGCTTCTCTAATCCTGTCAGTAGCCTCTTGAGTTGGTGGGTGTTGCATAAATATGTCCATCTTACAGATGAGGAAACTTTGGTCCAGAAACTGAAATGCTTTCGAGTAAGCCTCCCTGGGGAAAGTCCATGGTCTCCGTGGAAGTAGAACCCAGGCCGCCAGGCTCCTTTTGACCACAGACAAAGAAGTACTCACGTCATAATTTGGGTCTCCACGCCTGCCTCCACCAGAGCACCGTCCACAAAAAGAGGAACCGAAGTGAAACCGTACTTGTTCCAGGAGTGGCCCTCGTCAAAACTCACCCTGGGTTGGAAACAAGTAGATGGAAGAGACAGCTGAAAATAAAACCACACGATTTTGCAACCAGTTTTCAGGTGATTAAATTCTCCTCTGTATCTCCCTTTCTGGCAGTTTGGATTATCAATAGGTATTAATCTTCAGCATCTCTCTATATTATTATGAGATTTTATCAAAACTGCATTTCCCGGCCTAGGCACAGACAGCACCAAGAGCTGCAGAAATAGTTCAACATCTCAGAATTGAAGGAAAAAAACCACCCAAGCGGGAGGGCTTAGTGGCTGGAGTATCATGTTTCAAGTACTCAGAATGGAACCCGAGGTTCAATTTACAGCAGAATTAATTCAGCCTCTGGAGTCTCTGACACAGATAAATTCAGTAGTGCGGGGTTTACCCTATGGGAGGGGAGGTGTGTGTCTTTCAGATCAAACCTTAAAAATAGCAATTTCCTATTTGTTCAGAATGGATGAAGTATCATTTTCCCTCTCCGATGCCACTTTAAGGGGCTTTTAGGGATGAGTACTGAGTGTCTGAGATGTTCTGGGCAACACTGTTCCATCTTTCGACCAACGGTAAGGGGAAGGTCTGGCCCTTTGTGGACACAGCATCTGAAACTCTTTAAAGGAATGCTGCTAGTGGAGAGGATTTGAGCAATCTTGAGCAGTTGCTTCCTTCCCTTTCTTGATATTATCGAGTTCCCTACTGCCCCTTGATTTAACCGGAGGACAAAGCCCAAAGACCATCTCCTCTGAGAAACTTTTCCCAACACTTCTCCTTCCCCAAGGCAGCTTCATTTGCTTCACTTTCTGTGATTCTTTTGGCCTGGTTAATTCTTAATTTTTCTCTGACTCCACAACACAGGATTCTGAGTTCAACTGTAGAAGCTCTATTTTCCTACAACACCCAGGCCTTCCCCTATCATGGTGCTGAGTGATGACTTCTAAACTCATCCTGAATCCCTCCATTCAACATTATAATCTTGGGAATTCAGTGGTCACATATGTCTTGTGCATTGTCTGACAATCCCCGCCCCGATATCACCTACATATCTTTATTACAATGCTTCTTACCTGATATTACATACATAGTTTCAAAAGATATGTCTGACTCTCCCACTGAACTGTGATCTTTTTGAAGTCAAAGACCATACTGTTCACTTTTGCATTCCTAAAATTAGCAGAAACACTGGCACATGGTACTATATAAATGTTAAATGAATATATGAATGAAAAAAATAAGAAGTGATTAAGGAAACTCTTTTAATCCATCCAATAATTTTTCAAGCGTTACTGACACTGGCATCCATGAATTGGATGTGAATCCCTGTCCCCATTACTAGTCAACCTACTCAGTCCATTCTCTGGATATTACTTGTCTCTCTATCTTATCTTCTCTTCCCAAATAAACCGATCTTAAAAATTAGAAAGTCAATCTCTTTACCCAGCTAGAAAAACTAGTCTCATGCAATAAGAAGTTCTGTATTTCTGGTATACTGAGGCCTACTTCTACAAACAAAAAGCAGGCAGCGGTTATAAAAGTTTTTATGAGTTCCTAAATTATCAGGATCTGTCTTGACTTTTTATGAATAACTTTACCGAGATATCTTTGACATACAAAAACTGTATATATTTAAAGTGTATAACTTGATGCTTTGATATAGATAGATAGATAGATAGATAGATAGATAGATAGATAGATAGGGATATAGTGAAACATTGGCCACAATGAAGCTAGTTTCTGAGGGGGTGGGAGCGGAGGGTGGGCAGGAGGAAGAAACGAGGAGATGTTGGTCAAAGGTACAAACTTTCAGTTATGCAAGAAGAATGAGTTCTTGGAGATCTAATGTATAGCCCGATGATCTAATGTATAGACAAGTCAATATTGTCTTGACTTTTATGGACTTGGCCATTTCAACCTTTTATTTATTTTTTTTAATAGGCTGAAGGCTAAATAATCACTGAAGCTGAACCAGAGGAAGTTGGGCAGATCTGAACTGCTTCTCTTGGAAATGAGTTTCTCATTCATAAGTGAAAACAAGAGCATAATTGGGAATGGATTTACCTTTCATGCCATGTACCCTCCTGGTTCCTAAAATAATTGTAGGTATTTCAAAGTATGTCACGGCCACTAACTAGTTAATTCTGTCTGGTAAGTCCAGAAGGTATAAAAAGATATTTGTTTATTTTGATGACTTTGGATTGATTACTGTCTTGATAGGAAGAAGCCAAAGTGGTTGAAGACCTCTGTCCTTATCTCATTCTCAGAGTTTCCTTACTGATGAAGGTCAGTTATTAACATTAGCAGAAAAAATTGCAGTGAGTGCCACCACATCCCAGGGAAGGAGAAGCCTTCATACCACTGCCATTAACAGGGCAGAGGACAGTCATCTTTACTTTATACATGAAGATAAGACACCACAAAGTAATAGAAACAGAGGGACCATCACAGCCTTCTGAGCTCTGAGTTCTAAGATGTAAGCTCCAAAGAAAAACCAAGCCCAAGGTGGAGAGACAGGGTATGGAAGATAAAAGCACGCTGTATGAACTGAATCCATATGGAAGGAGCAAAAGCATGGATTAGATGGAAGAATGGGAGCAGCAAAAACACTAGGAAATGCCAACATCCAGGTGGAAAGGCTAGCATATACAATAACCAAAGTCTAAGGGTGACATAAAATTAGCATAGGCCAGGGGACAGTTCTCCAGAGCCAGGGTGAGGAATGAATGCTGTGACTATAATTTATGCTCAATGTACCACTAGGAAGCCCAGGTTCGTGCTATTCAGGTGACTTTCTGAGATCAGTAATTTCTAACACCCGAATATTTCATGCTGAGATAATTATGAAAACCAAAACAAAACTCCTAAAGAAACTCCAAAAAAATACATTATAAAATTTAATCTCTTGAGTATCAGAAACTTGGGTCTGTCATTTGTGAGAGCTATTCTTTCAGATGACTAGGAGTTTTTAGATGTTCTGAAGTAACTGTATTGAATGGTAACCCCACGGGACCCACCTTCTCCTCCTCTATTCAATAGCTCATTAATGGCCAAGACAAAGGACTTGGGAATCCCTTAGTAGGCCCACAGGTGAAATTGAAATTGATAAGACTGCCAGTACTCAGGGAGACAGGAGTAAAGTTACAATTGACCTCTAAATAGTGACAAGACAGGACTATAGAACCAAAAGAAAATAGAATTCACCTAGCAAATATTTATTGACATCTACCATGTGCCTGGTTGGCAGTGGCCACTGTTCTGGGGATATAGCAATGAACAAGAAAGGGAAGGCCCTAGCTTCAGTGGAACTTACATTCTAGTTTGAGGAGACAAACAATATGTAGATAAATGGATACAAAAAAATATGTTAAAAATAAGTGTCATGAAGACAGTTAAAATAGAGGGATATGATAGAGAGTGAGTGAAGCTACTTTGTATTGAAAATTTAAGAAAGTCCTCCCTGAGGAGGTGACATTTAAACTGAGATCTGAATGATAGTAAGGAATTTGCTATGCAAAGATCAAGGTGAGAGCCATTCTGGAGGGCAGACCTGGTGTGAAATGAAGTTGCTGTATGGGAAGAACAGAAAGATGGTTGGTGGTTGTAGATTACTGGGAAAGGGATTAATAGGAGGAAATGGAGTCAAGAAAATAAGGCTGGGCCAGATTACAAAGGACCTTGTTCCCAGCTGAAATGGGAGAGAGATGATTTGATTTAACCTTTACAAGATGGTTTCTTTGTGGTGAATGGATTGTCAGGCCCCAAAGTTGATGCAAGGAGAAGAATCAGTGGGGGAGGCATGGCAATTATAAGAGACCAAGTAAGAGAAGGGGCTTGGATAATGGTTTTAATAGTGGACACAGAAAGGGATGAAAGGTTGAGGATATTTTTACACGTAAAGTCAGCAGGACTTTTAGGCTATTTTTACAGATGAAGTCAATAGGATTTTGCTTGAACAAAAGAGAGAAGTCACAGACAACATGGATTTGGAGGGTTAAGCAACTGGGAAAGGGAAATGTAAAGAACAGGAGAAGCAAAGCTTTTTGTTTATTTATTTGTTTCTGTTTGGTCCACATCAAGGTTGAGATGCTTTTTGGATTTCCGTGTTGTAACACTGTCAAGAGGACCTTTGGATGGATGCATCCGGATTTCTGGAGATGGCTCAAAGCCAGGGATGTAGATTTGGCAGTCACTTATAGGAGAGGACCAACTTAAAGCAGAATGCTTCATTAAAATGAAAAAACAAAGAGCCCCACAGCCAGAGAAAGGAAAAAGAGTAACTAATGAGAAGCTCAAGCTGGAAAAAAAAAAAAAAAAAAAAAACTGAGGTGATTGTCAATCACAAGGTAAATATTTTCCAGCAATGTCCCTATTGTGATAATCAAAGGCACTGTGAGTCTAGCGTGTGTTCACAGACAGGTAGCATGAATAATAAAAGAAATTATCCTTCCACCAGATCCTCAATACTATGTTCAGTTTCATTCATTGTAGAAAACTGACAATCAATGTGATTAGAAGTAAGAAACAAGTTGTTCTAGAAACAGGTTATATGATTTGAAGATAGCTTAGGGGAAAGAAGAATAAGAGCTGAATAATTTACCATCACCTTTTAACTTTTTTAGTAAGAAAGCTTCCAAATAGTTCAACACGCAAAAATAATTCTATTGTTGCCTATGGAAAAGGGGTAACATCTGTGAATGAAATCAGAGAGAATGTGGATAGATGCATGAAAATATCAATTAAACAATACAGATAGAATAAGGTAAAAAAAGATTTCTATTCTCATAATTGTTCTAAAAAGGAAAGTCAAATATTTGAACAAGAATGTAAGTTCCCAAGTATTATGTCTTGTCCTTTGGTATATCCCAGCCCCTCTACTAGCGCTGGATAAATAGTATAGGCTCAATGAATATGTGAGAAATAAATGAACAAATGCATGCAATCTGTCTTAAATTGTGTATCTGATCATTTCCCAGAACTTAGAAAGCCTAGACAGAGCCATCTCTTGAGGTCCTTTATAGGCGTAGGACTCTAAAAATCGCATGCATTTCTGGAGCTGACTTACTCTACATAGGTCTGGGCAGCAGAACAAGGACTGATGGACAGAAATTACAAGTAGATTCGTTATTGCTCAGCACAAAACAATCTTCCTAACAACTAAAGCCAATATACAGGGTGGAAACTCATTCAAATTGGTCAGCTCTGTGCCGTCCTGGTGAAGTGGGGTGTCACTCTTAGGTGTCACAGAGGTATCTGCTGTAGTATGTGTGAAACTAGACTACTTGCCCTCCAAGACCCTTCCTTACTCCATGCATTGATGACTTTATAATGTTGAGGTAAGAGCCACTAAAAGGAACAGAATCTTCCAATACAATCTGATTCCAACAATCAGAATCCTCCCCGGAACACTCTAGCACAGAAATAGAGTTATAATGGCCATTGAGGATCAATGTTCCTCCCTTTGGTGAGGTGCATTGCTCTATTTTTTATTATCCCAACCGCATGAGGCGATGGCATTGTAGCCACACAGAAGTCCTTCAGAGTAGCACATGCACTTTCGCCTCTGAGAGGCACATATTGGCTGGAGCTATTGTTTTCATGTGAATGTTTCTATGAACAAAACGCCAGTGTTCACCACCATTTACAGAAGAGCAAAGGAACAAAAAACGGCCAGGTGATGTTTTGTTTTTAGCTTCCAAGAACCTCCCTTTGACAGGAGACACTGACAGCTTGTCAGGGCTAAGCAAACAGTAGGACCCCAGCTTACCCTCCGATGAGCAGCTCTGTCTATTGTGAGTTTTCATTACAGCACTGCATTCCATGGGGTGCCATTGTTCATTTCACTCTAATGCTTCTAAGGTACAAAGGTAATACTGGTAATACTGGATGGAGGGCTTACCTGAAATAGCACTTAGGTTCTAATCTCAATGCATCTAAATGTACACGGTCACAAGTGGATGGGTTCATTTGTATGCTGTTTTGTCTTCATACATATCTAGCTACCTATCATTTCAATTTATAGGAAACAGCATGCCTTGTTAGCCTAGCTAACGTTTCCCCAGCTTTTCAATTATGATTCTCATTTTCTCTGAAAGGCAACGTAGTTATTATTTAAATTCGAGAGCCACTATACCCTTGTGGGAGAGTGGGTAGGCCAGTATCTTTTTCCTATGCAAATATATATACATTTGTATATGCTGCCAAAATAACGTCAGTGAGTCTGAGACCTACTACAGAAAAGAACAATGAACTGATCACTTAACCTTTCTTCCACTTCAAATGAGCTCTGTGTTTACCCTGAAGGTTGTAACTTAATTAGAAGCTACTGGTGATGAAGAAACTGCATTTGAGTTTCACAAGCTTGCAATTCATAAGCCAGCCAGAGACAAAATCAGTCAAGAAGTTTATAAGGAAACATTGATGATAATGATAAGGTCAGGCCCTTACAGAACACTTACTTAGCCTCGAAAGAAGTACAAAATGCACAGGGAGATCAGCTCGGTGCTTTGTGACCACCTAGAGGGGTGGGATAAGAAGGGTGGGAGGGAGATGCAAGAGGGAGGGGATATGGGGATACATGTATACGTATAGCTGATTTACTTTGTTATACAGCGGCAACTAACACAACAATGTAATGCAATTATACTCCAATAAAGATGTTTAAAACATTAAAAAAAACAAAAAAGAATTCCTGAATGAGTTAAGTGCCACTGTTGTTTGCTAGCACATACACTCAGTAGCTGGCACTTAACCGTCGCAGGGACTATTTCGGAGAAGGGCATTCATAGACAGGCAAGTAAGCAGAAGTCATGGGTGGTATGTAAGTTCAGGGAAGCATTTGTAGCATTTATGATAAATGACAGCATCAACATCCTTTAAATGGAGAAAATTCTATTTCCAAAGCTTAGTTTGAAAAATCATCACTAAGCCTTTGTAAATTGAAGTAGGTGAACAAATAGAGGGTAATATTATCATTACTATTATAAGAGGAAATTCAATGGGATGTAGCTATTTTTCTGAGCTCAATAAATATTTTTTACCAACAAAAGAGATATTTCATGGAATAAGGGGAAACTCAAACTTTGTATTAATGCCTTTGAGAGGCAGGATTTGATCCTACTTACATATCCCTGAGTGAATATTGATTTTCCCAACTTGGATGGTTTCCCTCCAGAAACTCCTTCTAGAAGTGATCAGGCCTCTGGAGAGAAACCACTGCAGAACACACTGAATGGTCAGATGTAAGGATGCTAAGATTCGCCAAAGCCAAAACTTTCTCTATTCCTCTGCTCCATGCCAAATGTACTCTCCTCTCCTGTCACTAAAAAGAAATAACAACAATAGCAAACTCCTGTTTTCCTTAGGACAAGGCAACTTTTGTGTAAAAGTCTCTAAAATTCAACCATGAAGTGAGCGCTAAGTCCCTACCACATGAAGGAGAGAGAGCAGGAGGGTGACAGTCAAGGGTAAGATGGGATTGCCACCCTCTTCTCCCAGGACTTAAGGGGAAGAAATCTGCCAGCTGAATCTGTCTGCAGGGCATTTATCAATTATGTCATTGAGATTTAGATAGAGGTGCTTAGAACACAATGATAAGGACTAAGGAATGTTACTTTTCTTGGTTAAAAAACAACAAACTTGTCTTAAGAGTCAAGCTGCCCTCCCTGAGAGTATAAGTCCTACTCAGTCCTCAGTAGAGAGAACTCTTCTCACCACAGAGAGAGAGGTCTCGGTAGTAGAAGGAATTACCTACAGATTCAACCTGAACCCCTTAAACTGGCGTTTAAGTTCTTCTGAGGGCTACCCACCATTACTTACTCACATGCTTGATTCCAACGACATACAGTCTTCTGAGCACTCCCTACATCTCCTGAATTCCAGGCTTGGTCAGAGTTTTCCCTTCCCTTGGCTTTCCTCCCATCACTTCTCCTACTCCTGGAATCCTTTTATCAAGGATCAGCCCTCACGTCACCTGCTGCCCGAAGACCCCCTCACACACGGGCGGGGGGCTCTATCCGGCCTCAGGATTCCAGCAATGCACACGGTCAGCATCCTTTCGTAGACATTGCTTAGATTTCCAGTAATATGTGGACTGTCTAAGCTCCTTATCTTGACTATGATCTCCCAGAGGACAGAGACCATGGGGTAAGCCTCTGTGTACTCATTAAAGTATCTGGAAAATTGGCAGGTAAAAGAGAAGAGCATCCATGATAGAAAGCCAACTTGGTGCTGCAAGGTACTAGCTGTGTAGCTCTGAGCAAAGAATTTAACATGTCTGCATTTTAATGCTGTGATAAAAAGAGTACCCACAGGAAAATGCATAGGGTGGTTTCAAGAAGTAACTTAGGTAATTCATGGAAAGGGCCTAGAACAGTGCCTGGAATTTAAGAATCCCTGAGTAATGCTGACTATCATTATTATCAAGTAATTCCACTCTTCTGATACTACCCAAAAATTATAAAATCAGTAGTAAAAGGATGATAAACAATTACATTAGGAACTTTTTCAAGCTCATGCTTGAGGTGGCAGAGCACTGTTTTTGTGCGTTTGTGTGTTTTGGTTTTGTTTTTTTTTCTACAAACAGATTTTTTTTTTTTTTTTTAGAAATTTAGGTGTTTTTTTTTTTTTTTAAATTTTATTTATTTATTTATTTATTTATGGCTGTGTTGGGTCTTCGTTTCTGTGCGAGGGCTTTCTCTAGTTGTGGCAAGCAGGGGCCACTCTTCATCGCGGTGCGCAGGCCTCTCACTATCGTGGCCTCTCTTGTTGCGGAGCACAGGCTCCAGATGCGCAGGCTCAGTAATTGTGGCTCACGGGCCTAGTTGCTTCGCGGCATGTGGGATCTTCCCAGACCAGGGCTTGAACCCGTGTCCCCTGCATTGGCAGGCAGACTCTCAACCACTGCGCCACCAGGGAAGCCCCAAACGGCTTTAACTTAAGAGAAACTTTCTTAAATCCTTGCCAAGGTGGCTGAAGCTTGAATTTGGTACCTGGGGATCCTAAGCTTATTTTTTCTTTTCCTGATTACAAACTGATGCTTCTAAGTAAAACTCTTACTCTAAAAGGGTTAGTCTCCTGAAATCAAGGGCCTGGGAGTTATTCCAGCATCCATCTTCCAGCCCACGGTGAATCCCAACAACTGTATTCTAGATAGCATTCCCTCTACTACCAAACATTCACTCTTTCAAATATTCATTCTGCTGAATTTGAAGCCTGAAATTCTTTCCCTTCAGGATATAAACATACACGATACTTATCCATCCTCCGCCAAAAATAAAAACATCTTCATCATCGTTATAATCATCATCATAATAATATATTCTCCCTCAACTGTTTGTCTTCCCTGGAGGGTCTTACATACATACACTCAACTGCATTCCATAATCTACTTTCTTGGGAAGAATTATCTATACTGTCTCTACTTTACTTCATTGCTTATCATTCATTCATCCATTTATTCATATATTGCACTCTACCTTTCAACCCCACCTCTCTTGCGAATCTACCCTAACAAAGATCACCAATGACCTCTTACATTGCTTAATTCTAGATTGTTTTTCACTCCGTAAAATCTATTCCGATTATAGAATTTGGTGCTATGGATCACCCCTTCCTTCAGCTTCCATGAAGACATTCCTGCTGTGCTTTTATCTCTTTTGGCTATTTCTCCTTAGCCTCTCCTATAATTTCTCCCTCTGCTCTGCATGTTGGTATTCAACAGTATTCCATAGGAGTCCCTGTTTTCTCCTTTTCGTACCCACTTTCATGCGGCATGCAGCCTACTGACATGGCTTTAACTACCACCTAATGGCTAGTGACTCCAAATCTAGAGTGTCATCCCAGACCTCTCTCCTGACCTTCAGATGAACGTATCTGACAGCTAATCTTCATCTCTGCTTGAATATCCCTAGATATCTCAACTTCAACTGATCTAGAACTGAACTCAGTATTTGCTACATGCACCTAACCCTCTTCTTACAGCAACGTCCAGCTCCTGCATTTTGGATTCTTAATCTCGGCTGCTTGAACTTGAAGGTCCTTCCTGCCCATTTCTGGCTCATCTGAGCACCCATTCCTACCACCCCACTGTATTCATTATACTTCCCCATCTAAATCATCTGGTCTGCTACTGTTACCAAAGAGTTGGATGATGTAATGTACATCAAATGGATGGATGGATAAAGAAAGGGATGAAGAAATGGGTAAAATGGGTAGAAAATCATGCAGAATAACTTGTCCCAACCTTTTCCACTAAAAAGTTGCTCATTAACAGGGTAGGGAGCTGTCCTTACCACAAATGCCTGACTGGCAGAGGTGTGTGTTTCATGGCCACGAGGGCGCCACCCCAGTCTAGGAACCAGACATTGTACTCTTCATCAAAGATCTGGAACAACAACAACAATAACAGTCATAGCAACGCCTTACATTTGTATAGTGCTTGACAGTTTACAAAGTTTTTCACATATATTGTTTCATCTAGATTCTGCCCCTTCCAACAACCCTATCAGGAAGTTTGGCAAGTAATGTCATCCCCATTTAATAGATGAGGAAATGGGCTTGTAGAGAACAAATAATTGTCCCTTGGCTACTCAAATGGCATTTCCAGGGCTCTTTCCCCTAGTACTGTGAGCCAGTGTGCCACAAGAAGTTCAGGCAACAAGACGCGTGCTCTACTAGATAACTCAATGGAAAATATGACTTCAAAAAACTTCCCCATCTTTTCATCTGAGTAACTTACTACTCAGCTTTCTCTTTCTCATCTTTTCAAATGAGACGTTTGCTAACTTATAAATGGTCTGTGTCTTTCTCATCTTTTCAAATGAGACATTTGCTAATTTATAAATGGTTTGTGTCTTATAAACACTTATAATGTTTATACATTATCTATGAATTTAAAGGACAATTCCTTTTAGACCTGTAGACATTATGATCTACGTGATGACTGAGTTCTCAGACTTAGCCAACACCTCCTAAGTTCCCATGCAAGTTGGATGAAGACTTAAGTTTAGTGCTTGGGGATCCTCACTCTAAATGCTCACTGGGACACCATGCTTCCTCGGACCCAGAGTTACTGGTTCTTTGATTTATTTGTCCATTACCTATTCATCCATCCACTCACTCATTCACTCATTCAGTGATCCATCCATCCATCTACATAGGCATTTACTAGGCACCTACCATGATGCAAGTCTCAGAGCCTTAGCTTAGACCTAACCCCACATATAGCAACACTTCTACAATTTATGACTTTTAAGTCTCCAACCTAAGACAGGAAAAATATTTCTCCACCAGAGAACCAGTTCTCTCCTCTAGATCATCTAGAGGAAAGTGGAATTGGAGACTTCCTCTAGCTCTTAACCACTAATGGTGGCTCTTACAGCCTGGACGGAGAGGTTGGGATGGTGGGTTAAGTGAGAAGTACTAGAAGGGGTAAGAAAGTATAAGTAGACTTAAAAGGGGGAGAATAGGAGGAGTGGTGTCTCCTGTAAACATGCCCTAGGGAACACCACAGAGAAAAGTAAATGGACTCTCAGGCCTAAACTTTTCAACTGGTTTTATTTCTCATATTTGCCTTTAAATGCCCACACTAATGGTGAGCCTTAATGCACAAAAGACTTAAGGGATATTCATTTATATGTCAGATATAAACATAGACTCTGAGCCTGTAATGCTAGCTTTTCTCTCCAGAGCTCAAAGCCACATAATAGAAACACTGGACTGAAGTCTGAGGGTAAGGACTACAGGAAGATTCTTGGCGCTGAGGAGGAGAGAGAAGTTATTTTCTTCACACTTTCCTCTCTGTTGTATCATTTTGGCCACGGCTAACTCTTGCCCTGTCCAGCAATGTAGTGGAAGCTGGAATCCTTAGCTGTTTGGGAAAAGAGAAAAGAAAACAAAAGTGGTGACAACATAAGGAAGGAATGTAACAGTGGCCACCTGGCCAGGTGAGCTATTTCTTGTGTTGGAGGGACAATGGTTTGTCTGTTGGGAGTTTCTAGACCAGAAGAGTTTACATTCCAGTTTCTACCCCATTCGGCACTTGTAAGAGAGTATCTTATATTGTGAAGGTATGTTCTTATTTATGTGTCTGTTCCTCATCTACTTGATTCCCTTGTGGGCAGGAATCTTAACTTATTCTTTGTTGTAGGCCTTACAGTAGTTAATATAGGACTTGTGTCTAGTAGGTCCTGGGTAATTTTTTTTTGACAGTGGTAGTAGTGACAGTGGTGGCAATGGGGGTGGCGATGATGATGTTGGTGATGGTGATGATAATCTTCACTAAGGGACCCAAACAGAAGCTTGTGCAAGTAGATTTCAGATGGTGGCTTCACCTTCAGCGCTAAGACATTTAGTGCTCTTCCTTTGTCTTCCTCAGATAGAAACCTTCTCATCTTTAAGACTTACTAAAGTGTCACCTCTTCTTGTGAAGCCTTTCCCAGTTTCCCCAAGTAGAATCAATTCCTCCCTCTTCTCTGTAAGCTAATAATGCCACTAAATTAACACAATCACTCTAAACTACAGTTAGTTATTTATGAACCTGTTTCCTCTGCTTAATTCTGAGCTCCATGAGGAAAGGGACTCCAAAGTATTCAACTGTCTGCTCAGGTTTATACTTGCCACCCAGTTGACATTGTATAAATCTGTGTTGTCCAGTATAGTAGCCACATGAGACAATTTAAATTTAAATTGATTAAAATAAATAAAATAAAACATTCAGTTCCTCTGTCACGCTAGCCACATTGCAAGTGTTCAATAGCCACATGGGACGGTATAGATGCAGAACATTTTCATCATTGCTCAAAGTTCTATTGGACAGTGCTGCAAGAAAAAGTGTGTAAAATTGAATTAATTTTTCATGTGGTCATGTAACTATTAAGCTGTCTCATACTTAATGAAAGATGGGCCTACATAATACTGAAGCCATCACAGACTTCCATGGCTTTGCTGGTCTTAGCATTCTACTGCCTTCCTCTTATAGATAAAGAAACAGAAAGGTAAAGAGACCTACTTGCCAAGACCCCGTGGCACATTAATGATAGAAACTGTTTTATTGGCTGTATCTACTCACACCGGCATGGTAATTAGCATCTGGTGACTGTTCCATACATGTTGCTGAATGAAAGAATGAACAAATCGGGAAAATCCCAGTTTTTCTTATTCCCTGCCCAGCTCTTCCCATTTTAACCCATTGTCCATCTAATCTGCCAGCTACATTGACCAAATAGAAGAGCTGCTTCAATTTTCTTGCACCCAAAAAGTCATAACAAGCCTGAGAATCTATAAGAAAGATGTTGGCAGAACTTGCCCTAAATGGCTCCTCCCTGTCCCCGAATCTCCCAGTTACCTGTCTCCATGTGTTGCCCCCATCGGAAGAGATGAACACGCTGATATCAGTATATGAGAGCTCTGGACCAATGTTGCCTGAAACAGAAGCAGATCGTTTGAAATTGTCAGGCAGTTTACAGATTACATGTGCTTGGGGTTGGGTGAGGGGGTAGCAGAGAGTAAAGATTTTCCAAGTTATTTTTAGAATAGATTCATACAGTCTGTTTTTGATGCCATATCAAAAAGCCAGCAGGAAGATAACCTAACGTGGGAAAAAAATGAATAAATAAATAATATGACAGGGATGCATCTTTAACTGGTAACACTCCAAGGCCAAATATTGATTAGCTTGGACCTCTTGAACTACTCATTCATACCATTAATCTCTTCAAAATTAATCTTGATGGTGGCAAAGAGAAGAGTAAACAATCATGCTGCCTCTAGGGACACCTTCCTCCTCATGTATAACTTTAGCCTATGAAAAACTGGTGTGTGTGTGAGTGTGTGTGTGTGTGTGTGTGTATGTGTGTGTTTCCAAGTTAAACTTGCCAATATGTTTCTTGAGTGCCAGGCAGTTGAGTAATCCATTAGTATAGGCAGTTGAGTAATCCATTAGTATAGAGTATGTAACCAAAATTATACAGTGCCCAAAAGAATATGACAATATTCAGCAGACCATGGCCATCCAGCATGGCAGAAGAAGTCACCTGGTTTATGCCTAGCCTGACCACACTTACTGCCTTTATCCCTTCACACCGTTTTTTCCTCTCTCCTTCTTTTTCTTCCCCTTGAATTAATACTTCATCACCTTGTGGTTATGTTTATTAAAAAAAAGAAAGTGGTTAAGATTTCCTAGTCTATCCATATTGCCCAAGTTTGCCCACACAGCCCCCGTGCCCAGAACAGTGCCCCAAACTTAGAAGTGAGTTGCTCAATAAATAACTGTGCAACAAATGAATGAGTAAACAAATGAATGAATCATGTTCTGATGTTGATGTGCATTTGGGGAGGTCTTGAGAAGCAGGAAAAGTACCCTAAACATGTAAGAATTTATCACTGAGGCTGATATTTTTTCTTTAAAAATAGCATGAAGGGAATGTTAGCTCCCTTCACATTAGTAGCCTAAATAAGAGCACAATAAAAATGCAATAATGAAAATGTTAATTGAGCTCCTGACATTTAATGCTTCAAAATGAGAATTTAAAGGCAGGCTACAGCTTGTCAAGCTCCCATCAGCATCAGGGAGCACACAGCTAGCCAACTTGTTTTGACACTCAGGCTTCCAAAAATAACCCTGGGGCTCAGGGCTCAGGCAGCCAGTATCAGTGGAGTGGGGACAGGCATGGTGAGCGGCTCTGAGGACCTACGTCTGGAATTTGGAATTCAGCTCCTCAGATCCAGGTTTTAGAAGACACAGATGAAGAAAGAAAAGAGGGACGGGGCAGAAAATGTCAACTTGAGTCTTTTAATGATGGTTGCCTGGGACATTGTGCTAAGAAGGATCCTGAAGCCATATTTGGTTTCAACAGAATAGAGTACGGTGATCTATTAGTAACGTCTACCAAGGGTGGTAGAGAGAGGGGGAAGCAGGTATAAAGTCCCCCCAGAGCTGGAATCTGCCAGCCCTGTCATGGCTTCTTAGGCCCTGTCTTATCACCTCTTACCCTCTTCAGGAGCTGGTTCTGCCTACATCTTAAGCCTCTCTTTCAAAGCTTGACCCAGATTGATTTTGGAGGCGGGGTGGTGGTGAGAATCCAAGGCTCCCAGTGAAGACTGTTTTGGAAATATCTTGGGTCAATTGAAAGGATCCCTGAAACAAATGCTGCTGATCACAGGGACCAGAAAGTCAGTTCCCAGAGGAAAGGACAGACAAGAGGTGTCCAGGATGATTTGATCTTTGAACATGTTCAGTCCCTAAGTGGACCTGTGGGAAGGAAATCTCTGATAGGGAGAGTCAGGGTTATGGCGTCAGAGAAGGAAGATCTGAATAATGTGCCTCACTGGCTAAAGCAGAACTGGAGGGGGGCTTCCCAAGGTGGCCTCTAGCCAGATTGTAGGAAGAGGTAGTTGGTCCCTGCTGAAGTGATGTGATAGGAGGGAGAAATGGGGAGAGGGATGGAAAATGGGGAGCTCCTCTCAGCAACAGCTTAGCTTGGAAATCACAGAGGTGCCACTGCCCTTTTGGGCATTTGTAAACAACACACTTTTAAGCCCTATGTCTTCCCAGGGCTACCTTTCTCTGCTCCTTAGTTAGACACATGTAAAGGAAAGAGAGAAAGAGAGAGACACACAGAGAGAGACCGAGAGAGAGACACACACACAGAGAGAGACCGAGAGAGAGAGAGAGACACACACAGAGAGAGAGAAAGAGAGAAACTTTTAACATCCTCTGGGGTTAGAGATGCTTCTCTCACCACCACTGATGCCCACTCAGGGTGATTAAGTGCAGGGGGAAGCAGACAGCGCACAAGCCACTGCAGGAAAGGAAAGCACCTCCATGGAGAGGACAACGCAAGGGTACGAACATTCAGAATGTATAGGAAGCATGGCAGGGAGCCTGGGGTAGCTGTGGAGTGGGCATGTGAAGAGGCTCAGGGCTAGGTCTGGCTGAATGGCTACTGGACAGACTAGACTTGGAGCCAGAGGGAGTGTGAGTGAGGGCACAACACCTGTCCCCCTGCCCTCCATCCTTCATCTGTAAATCGAGGACAAGAGTGATCGCCTTTTCTACATCATAGGGCCATTGTGCAATCAAGGCAAGGAAAGTGCTTTGCACACCTTAAGGCCCTGGGAGGATGTGAGGCCTCGACTACTAGCTTGAAACCACAGTGGTAAGGACGGTAAGAACCCTAGTGCTTCTGATGGCTAAAAGCAATTGCCAGAGTCTCCAGACTGGAATTCCATCTGCCTTCTGAGACGGCCTCAACAGCAGTTTGAGATGAATCCCCAGGTGTCCTGCCATCCGCACAGCTTCCGGGAGCCCTCGTCTCAGTGAGAGGTGGAAGGACGCAGTGAGCTGTGAGGAGTGGAGAGGAGAGAGGCCAGGGTCACTGACACCTGAAGGCAGGTGAAATGCATGGATGTGGAAAAGGATCCTGGAGAGACGGGCTCCGTTCAGGCCAATGAAGCCGTCCTAGGATAACGTCGTAATTATTCTCCCGAGAGCGAACAGCCTCCCAGGGAGAGCCGGCAAGCAGGGTAAGGAGAAGCTGGGAATGAGAAGGCATGTGCCGGTGACCTAGCACTGGCTTTTCAGCAGGATCTTGTCAGCTGTGTTAGGTCCCTCTCAATGCAAAGCACCATACAAAGTTACAAGAGTGACAAAAGGAGAGAAAAGGAATTAGTAAATTCTCATGTATATGGACAAAAAAGTTTCAAAATCCAATCTTTAATGTCTTATGTGTCTGTTAGTTTATAAAGACTTAGCACTAGAGTAATTTAGAGGCACGTGATGGTCTCAGGTAATAACAACCACAACTAACCTACCTGACTATGCTCTGAGCCCTCAGCGGGATCTTCCATCTCTAATTCTTTTTTTTTTTTTTTAAATAAATTTATTTATTTATTTTTGGCTGTGTTGGGTCTTCGTTGCTGTGTGCGGGCTTCTCACTGCGGTGGCTTCTCTTGTTGCGGAGCACGGGCTCTAGGCACGCGGGCTTCAGTAGTTGTGGCTCGTGGGCTCTAGAGCGCAGGCTCAGTAGTTGTGGCGCACAGGCTAAGTTGCTCCGTGGCATGTGGGATCTTCCCAGACCAGGGCTCGAACCCATGTCCCTTGCATTGACAGGCAGATTCTTAACCACTGTGCCACCAGGGAAGCCCCCCATCTCTAATTCTTACAACACACTCACAAGGCAGGAAAAAAAATAAAAACCAAAAACTTCATTTGCAGATGAGGAAAATGAAGCTCCAAGGTTAAAGAACTAAGCCAACGGGCTTCCCTGGTGGCGCAGTGGTTGAGAGTCTGCCTGCTAACGCAGGGGACACGGGTTCGAGCCCTGGTCTGGGAAGATCCCACATGCCGCGGAGCAACTAGGCCCATGAGCCACAATTACTGAGCCTGCGCGTCTGGAGCCTGTGCTCCGCAACAAGAGAGGCCGCGATACTGAGAGGCCTGCGCACCGCAATGAAGAGTGGCCCCCACTTGCCACAACTAGAGAAAGCCCTCGCACAGAAACGAAGACCCAACACAGCCAAAAATAAAATAATTAAATAATTAAAAAAAAAAAAAAAAAAAAAAAGAACTAAGCCAAATCCATAAGGCTCATAAGTGTCAGAGGCCAGCTTGGAAAGCAGGACTACAGGGTTCCTGAGTGCATTCGTTCATTCCGTGGATGCAGAGTGAATGCATATTATTTATGGATTCTATTGAAGGAGATGTGCAAACCATATTCTCCTGGTGTAAGAAGAGCAGTTCTAAATTTCTGTAACATTAACAATGATAATAGGTGACATGTATTGAGCATTCGATATGTCCTAGGCACTGTTCTGAACACTTGAAATCCATTGCTTCATTTAATACTCCAATTCCATTATGTTGGTATTATTATTCCCACTTTGCCAATGAAAACACCAACGTTCAGAGCGGTTAAGGCACATGGAACAATGCCCTGGGCCCTGGGAGGGGCCTCACATCCTCCCAGGGCCTTAAGGCACATAGAACGATGCCTGACTACGTAGTTAGCATTTGTATTTTATTACTGATTACCATTTTCCAGTGTTCCTTCCACTCCAGTCCGGGGTCTCCTATAGGCCTTGAGGAGAGGCAGAGGGCACAGCAGTCCCAGAGCTGGGAGGTCCAGTCGGCATGATGGTGTGTGGGGTGCCCTCCCCCGAGCCAGGAGAACACCAATAGAGCCTGCCCTCATCTCTCACTGTCCTGGGCTCCCTGAAGCCAGTGGTGTTAAATATGGTGGCTCCAGTTCCCAGGGGGTGGAGGGGAGTAGGCTGAGGTGTCAGAAGGCTATGCTAGCTGTCAACCCGATTCGAGTGGATGGTCACTGGTGGTGTTTCAAAGTTCATACGGTTGGAGGCTTGGAGAAGGAAGTCATGTCTACGAGAGCAGTAACTCCAGCGGCTGGAGCTTCAGGTTGATGAGAGAAAACAGACTAAACCATCTCAGCAAGTTGCTGTGAATTTTTCTGCTTTCGTTAGAAAAATAGCTGCCTCATAGCAGAGCTCTAACTTCGAAGATTAGAGGCCTGCCTTGCTTTATGCCATCAATGTATTCCTCAAAAGGTGTGTGGAAATCAAATGCATGCTAATCAGAGCACTTTCCCCCAGAGACTTCCATTTTCATCTCGGAGTTGTTTTATCTTCATTTCTGATAGATGTTCAGTGGACAGTGGTTCCAACAATACAAACTGGAGTTTTTCTGCCCTTTCCCCCAGGCTCTCAGCCAAGTGGTTAATCATGTGTAAACCAACCTTTACATGCACCAGAGACCTCCTGATTAAAAACAGCTCTGGGGTGAAACCCTTTGTAAAGAACCCTCTGTGTAAAAAGAAAACTACCCCAACTTATACTTGGTGAGCTAGGAAGTTCATATATCACGTTTTCTTAAAGTGAGAATTCCCTATTACAAACAACCTTTCTGATCTATCAGTTTACTTGGTGAGGAACTCTGGCATCTTGCTAAGCACAGGGTACTGCCCTGTGACCATGTGAGATGTTGCATTTACCAAAAGTTGCAAGTGTCTGGAGCTCTTTTACTTGGTTATTAGATTGGCTTTGGAGTCCCACAGATCTTGCCTATTTTCTGGGAAGAGTGCCCATAGCTTTTATCTGATGCTCAAAATGATTCCAAAGAGGTCATAACATATTCCAGAAGCCCTCACTGAGGAAGAAGCCCAGGGAATGTCTTCCTTACCTGTGGCCACCACGAGCCCTGGAGCCGTCTCCTTGCTGGAGATCCTCCCTGAGGAATACGGATTTTCGGAGATCTGCAAGTGTAGGTGCAGGGAGCAGAAGGGCTAAAACAGAGGAGGAGAAAGTAGCTTCGTTCCAGGAAACTCCTGACATGCACCCCCTGCCCCACCAGATATGGGGCTCCCAGGTGTTCAGCTTCCAGAGACAGTAAGGATTGGATGTGAGCCACTCACTCAGTTTGGGGCACAAGTCATCTCTCCCTGAACAGCTGATATGTTCACGTCGGAAGCTGCCCTGAGCACCATTCATAGGCCCCTTCCTGTCCCTGTTCCTGTCACAATTGTAGGCTTCCCCTCTCTTCCTCACCCCTACCCCATCCATCAAGGTCCAGTTCATGGTCAGCCTTATGAAGCCTCCCAGACCATTCCTTCCCACAGGATGACACTGATCTTCTCCCATCACTGACCTTGGCCATCATGCTCTGCTTCTTGGAGCTCTAACAGGCCACTGGGAGCAGTGAAGCGGGGAAGTTAAGTGAGACAGTCTCAGGCCCTCTACCCTCTTCTTCAACCAGATGGTCCCTATTTCTGCTTTATGTATTTGGTTCCTGTTTATAATTTTACTCTGAATTTTACTTAAAATGTTTGAAGCCATTATTTGAAACTCATATAAGTTTGTGTTCTTTATTCATTTACTTATTTATCCCTTTTTGAGTTTCTTTAAAAGGATTAGGGATTTATAGACACCATATAATAAATAAAAATAAACAAATTGTGAAATCGGGGAAAGGAGAAAATTAGGTTAATAAAATAAGATGAATCCATGGGTAAGGTCTGGGGAAAAAAAATTCTTGCTGTGACCAGTTCTTGCATGTAGGCAGGCATCTGTCTCTGACCTTCCTAGTACCATAAATCTGTCTCTGACCTTCCTAGTACCGCAAATCAGAAGCAAGGAGCTGGACTGAAAACTACAAAAGGGGAAAGGCCCTGTTAATCCTATTTACCACTATATTCCCAGTTTTTAACATAATGTCTAGAATATTCAGTAAGTGGCAAAAGGCAACTTTTTTTGCAAAGGGGAAACATAACCATTTCTGGGACCTTAGAAAATTTTCTCAAGTAGGTCCTCTTTAAGAGGGCACTGAGAGTTGTGAATTTCACTGTTAATTATCTGTCTTCCCTCCTCACATGGAGTTGCACCTCCATGGTGCCTACCCCAATATTCCATACAGCTGGAGCCCTGGGAATGCTGAGAGATTAACTCTGTCCCATGTGGACATACCAGCCTGACATTCCTTGGGCTTCCAAGGCAAATTTTGCTTACCTTGCCCACCATCAAGCACTTGTCATCAAGCACTGTATCATACCAGCATCAGCTAATAGGTATTTACCACTACTGAGCTCTGTCTGGGACCCTTGGGCACAGGCTCTTTCTCTTATGTTTCTTTATCTTCCTAGGAGTTGGAGCACATAGTATATTCTCAGTAAAGGTTTGTGGAATTCAACTGAACTTTCCATCCAAGTGATATGGCAGTCTGGGTCCACAGGTCAATGCCCTGGGACCTGTAGGAAATCCCTGCTCAGCACCAGCCAAGATCCTAAGCCCTCCTTGATGGAAGAAAGCCCCCGGTGGAGCATCCCCAGGTAACCAGCCTGCCCTGTGGTCTCACATGAGACCGGGGGACTGACCAGCAGGCAGTGTACTGGGCTTCCTCTCAGGTCCACGTCTGGAGCTTGCAGGAGGCGCCAATCCCTGCCCTTGTTGTAAGTGATGTATGTCTTCACTTGGCCATCCACCTTCTTGTTTGCCAGGAATATCCCTTTGATACCTGCTACCTAGGAAAAAGGGCGAGAGATGGAGAACCATGTTGGGCCAAAATGCCTATAGTTTTGGATAGGACCTGGGAGAAGCCCCAGCATTTTCCACAGCATGTTGGGGGGTACAACAGAGGAAAAGAGGAGGAACATGGTGAGAAATGTCATGTGCCACGTGGTCTCCAAAAGAAGTTTAAGTTCATCTCTGCTCCCTCCACCCCCGCAAACCAGATGTCCCATTCTCCTATTATTCATCTGCTTTGCCCTACTCTACAGGTCTCTGTACTTTGTTCAGAGGACTTTATCCTTAATTAACTATCAACATCCCCTCTGGGGTGGGAGTGGTTGATAACAACTGAAGGAGTTACTCCTTCTAGAGAACATTTGGGATTAACAGATACAGGCTACTATATATAAAATAGATAAACAACAAAGACCTGCTGTGTAGCACAGGGAACTATATTCAATATCTTGTAATAACCTATAATGGAAAAGAATCTGAAAAAGAATATATATATATGTATATATACATACATATATATGTATAACTGAATCACTTTGCTGTACACTTGAAACATTGTAAATCAACTATACTTCAATAAAAATTTAAAATAAATAAATAAAAACAGAGAACATGGGATTTTGCTCAGGAGGGGCTTGTTGACAGGTTTTCAAGGCATCAAGGTATAATCTGTAATGGCAGAAGTCCAGGTGTCCTGATTAATAGTGAGGTGGATATTTCGGGGCAGGTGACCCAGCTTGGCGACCTGGCCCCTATCTCTGGCTGTGCCACCAGCTCACTGTGTGACTTTGGATAATTCCCATATTATCTTGGGTCTCAGCCAATGGTCACTTAGAAAGAGCCCTTCCCTTCCTTTTTTCCCTCAGTCAGCTGGCAAAGGATACAACAGATAATGTAGAGCACTCTTGCCAGATTTCCGATGTATCGGGATTTGCATACCCTTGATATTCTGAAGGAAGAAGAGCACCACCACAAAACAAGTAGCTAGAGAATGAGAACATTTATGATCCAGAAGCGTTCGAGAGTAAGTACAGATTTGACTCACTCTTATTTCTTCTCTGCCTACGTATGGGCAATAAGAAGAGATATTTAGAATGACAGCAATCTATGTCAAAGAAACACTCCCTTGACTTCTGGTTCAAGTTCCAGGATTTTCCAAAGGAAAGGTAATTCAAATTGTTTAAATATTTATATATAAATAAGAGGTAGAATGGCAGGTTTTCTGGATTACACTCAGATATCTCAAAATTTTAACTGTACTTATCCCCATTATTTGAGGGTCATCATGAATTGAGGTTTACTGCAGTTCTGAGAGGATGCCAGTGGGAACAAAGGGAAGGAATTTCACAGAAGTGAGTTCTTTTTTTTTTTTTTTTAAGTTTAATTTTATTTATTTATTTATTTATGTATGGCTGTGTTGGGTCTTCGTTTCTGTGCAAGGGCTTTCTCTAGTTGTGGCAAGTGGGGACCACTCTTCATCGCGGTGCGCGGGCCTCTCATTATCGCGGCCTCTCTTGTTGCGGCGCACAGGCTCCAGACGTGCAGGCTCAGTAATTGTGGCTCACGGGCCTAGTTGCTCTGCGGCATGTGGGATCTTCCCAGACCAGGGCTCGAACCCGTGTCCCCTGCATTGGCAGGCAGATTCTCAACAACTGCGCCACCAGGGAAGGCCGTGAGTTCTTTTTTTTAATGACATAATTTACCTGATGAAATGAGAAGTGCTTTTTTTTTTTTTTTTTTAAAGTAACCTAACTGTCCTTGAAAGAGAATAGAGAATGCCAACCCAAATACAAAACAAGAAACAACAACAAAAATGGACAGAGGATGTCAGGAGGAGAACAGTGCTATCTGGGAAGGACACCACCAGGGGGATTTGACAAAAGGCCAGCGATGGAACTGATTAGATTCCTAGTGTGAACAGAGGGTGGGTAAGGACAGAAGCCAAGGTAGGGAGAGGGGCAGTGTTGTCAGAGTTATGACCTTCCCCAGCAGCACCCTCCCTGCCCTAGCTGCTTAAAGTCAGTGCCATTTCAGGAAGGCCGGCACCTTACACACCCATCCAAGGGCTGTGAGGCCCTCAGATCACCTCGGTCTTTAAAACCAACTGCAAAGTTGTTTCTCTCAAACCCAATTACCAGTAATTCCTCACAGAAAATGGAATCTGTGTTTCCTTAGAACCTTCTGCCTGATGGAGGCCGTTTGTTATTCTCTTTAGACATAGAGCTGGTGTCTTTTCTGATGGATCACCAGATAACGATTCCATAGAACTCCTTCCCCTAAGCCAGCCGCCTGCCCCCAACACGTACCCAGGGCCTTGATATCGAATTTCTAGAACATATACAGGTCAGAATCAGACTCCTGTCTGTCACAGTCCCCTGCCTCCTAGCTCGATACATTCTAGCACGAGTTACGAGCCACTTAGCTGCTTCTTGTGTTCTTCTCGATGAGCATGTCTGGAAAATATAATATGCCAATATTATATTACCATATTCCCACTAAGAACTCCACCACTCAGATGGCTATTTTCTGTGTGCCTCACATAGTCTGAGAGCAAAATCAGGAGAATGGAGACTGAAAATATATAGAAGGAGAGATTTTGAAGGAACCCATCTGCACCTCTGAAGGTGTTTCTCCTGCAGTTGCACATAATGTCAAAGCAATCTCAGTCCTGTCTGCCTGTCCGGAAAAAAAAAAAAAAAAAAAGATAACACACTTCCCATTTGGATTTGGATTGTTCAAAGCCCTTACATTATTGCTGAGTTGCTTCTTGGCTCCATCTCTTGTGTAAATGGACTATAAGTTTGGAGGGCACTTTGTTTTCTGTATCCTAGGCCAATAGCTTTCAAACTTTTCGATTGCAACCCAAGTATGAAATACATTTCTGTTGGCGCCTAGCGGACTCATACCCATATATGCACGTATGTGTACACACATAGCTACATGTATATCTGACACAAAAGTTCCAAGAAACACTACTTACCTTCACTACATGCAATGTAAAGGAACTGGGGAATGAGACACACATTTTAACTCTTCTCCATCCACAGAGGTATTTGGAATCTGATCAACTTAAACATGCTTCTTCCCACTGTGGTTTGAAATCAGCAGCATAGCTGCTGCTGTTGGCCCCAAGAGTTCAAGGAGAAAGGTACCAGCTTGTAAGGTGGTCCCCAAAGAAGAGGGTAGTACAAGGCCCCAGGCCTGCATGACCCACTTTCCCTCTGGGAATCAATTTGAGGTGCAAAGGGACACTGACAGCAGCCCCTTGGCAGAGCACTGAGTCCAGGTGGCATAATCATCTGTCGCTCACCCCCATGCCCTCAGGACAAGGAAGCCAGGGCTCTGCTGAGAAAAGCAATTACCATGGTTTGCCTTGGGCTGTCCCTAGAGTTGGACCTGTGGTGAGGGGCCGATGAAGGTCAGTTGGGGAAAATGTCCCCACGGGGTCTATAAGTAGCCGTCCCATCTGTCCAAAGAAGGGTAATGTAAGGTCATGATAAAGCAGTGGGTGGAGGGCAGGCACTAGAGACACAGAAAGCAATAAAACATCAATAAGATGAGCAAAGAGGCCAGAACACTAAGGATGGCTCAGAGTTTCATTTTATCCATCCAAGTATAGTGAGCTCATGATAGTTAGTCATTAGGAAATTTAAACGAAACTAATGAGGTGCCACTAGGACCCTAAAAGAATGTCTAAACACACGTGTGTGCACACACACTCTCACACACACACAAAACTGATAATACCAACTGTTGTTAAAGATGTGAAGCAACTAGAACTCGCATACATCTCTGGTGGGGAAACAAAATGATACTGCCACTTAAGAAATGGTTTGGTGGCTTTTTATCAATATACACTGAGATTCAATCTAGCAATTCTACTCCTATGTATTTATCCATGAGAAAGAAACACTTATGTTCACATAAATGTTTATAGAAATTTTATTCATGATCACACAGAACTGGAAACACCTTGAATGACCTTCAACTGGTGAATGAATAAACAAACGAGGATACACCCAGGCAATGCAGTATTACTCAGCAGTAGAAAGAAAGGAACGTCTCTTGATATTCAACAACATGCATGAATCTCAATGTACTATGAGAAAGAAGCTAGACTCAAAAGACTCCCTTTTTTGCATTCATATGAAAATGTAGAAAAAATAAAACTGGAGGGACAGAGCGAAATCAGACTGGTCTGTCAGTGACTTTTGGTGGGAGGAAGATGACTACAAAAGGGCCATAAGAGGGAATGTCGTGAGACAACACCTTATATGTTCAATGTCCTATATCTCGATTATGGTGGTAGATGCACATACCTCTGTCAAAACTCATAGAACCAAAAAGAGTATAACCAAAAAGGGTAAATTTTACTGTACATAAATTATACCTCAATTAAAAAAATGAATGTGAAAAAGAATGTATAATAGGAAGAGCCTAGGCTTTTTGGTCAAATTGACACAGGTTGGTTCAAACACAGCCTCATCCTTTACTAGCTGTGTGATCTGAGCCAAGGTACCAAACTCCCTGCATCTCTGTACTCTCACAGGCACAACAGGGAATGGTATCTACCACAAGGAGTTATTGTAATAGATAAATAAGAAAGAGTATATATATCGTTAAGGGTTGTGCTGTCCAGTACCATAGCCACTAGCCACATAGGGCTACTGAGGACTTGAAATGGGGCCAGTGGGACTAAGAAACTGACTTTTAATTTTATTTAATTTTAACCAATTTAAACTGAAATTTAAAAGAACTGATACCTGATCCAATTATTGGCAAACTTTTAAGTATGCTTGGAATAACTTGGGTATGTGAATCTACCTTTTCTACTGTAAATTTTATGAAATATAAATGCTGATCAAGTATTTCTGGTGAAAATTTAGCCTATGAATTGAGATGCTTGAGAAGTGAAAAATATACCCAGGATACTGTAGACTTAGTATGACAAAAAATATAAAATATCTCATTAGTAATTTTTCATATTGAGCATATACTTAAATGACAGTATTTTGGATATTTTGGTTAAATAAAATATAATATTACAATTAATTTCACCTGTTTCTTTTTACTTTTTTTACTTTTTTCTCTTGATTTTAAAGTGCACATGTAGCTTGTTATATATTTACTCGACAGTGTCAGTTTAAGGCATTACCTGGTATGCTGTTGTTATTATTATACAGAGTTACAAGTTGGATGCTTAATCCAGGAAAATATTGAAGAAAATGCAGCAGCTCAGAGAATGTTTCTACAATATAACTGAAAGTGTTGCAAAGAATATTTGTTACCTGATTTATCAGTGGAGAACATCTAAGAAGAAATGCAGTTTATAGTTAGAGATGTGAAAAAACCACTACAGAGCTCTATATGAAAAGAGTGTCATAAGAATAATGGTGAACACACATAATGAACTGCATTCGTTGTCAACACCAGCCTTGTTTTGATGGAATGGCTCTGTTACCTTAAAGAAGAGATCATTATTTGGCCTTCAAGAATAATTTTCTCCCCTGATTATGTAATTACAGCCATGACAAGACTGCACTCTGACGAAGGGATTGGACAGAGCACAACAGGCTCCCTCTTCAGCAGGCAACTGCTCCAACAGACCAGGAAATGAACAATGCCTCGCCTTAGATTTTAGGGAGTTGGGTGGGGTTGATCCCCTTGATCTCCAAGGTCTCTCAGTGCCAAGACCTACAAGGTGAACTTCTCAAATAAGTTCTCACTTTCTTTGTCCCCTTTCCAATGTCAAGAAGAGGATTGAGAGGTCCATGTGGAAGACAGAATGACACACCAGTAGCTTTAAGCAGCTGTGGTCAGCTCGAGCCACCTCACATCTGTGTTAACTAAAGGCATCTCAGACATTTCAGACTAGGGAAAACAGATATACCACCCTGTCACATTGTAATATAAAGCTTTACATTAACTTGGCATAGGGACTACCTTGTGCATACAATTATCATTTGCTAGATGTAAGGGAAAACAGAGAGAAATACCAGCCCAGAGAATAAATGCCCGACTGTTCAGTCAAGCTCTTTACTAGCATCTTCATAGTCTTTATCCCCACTATTCTCCAAGGTCATTCGACATTCTAGGAAAATGGACCTCTACTCATCAGACTCTGGTTCTCTTCTTATGCTGGACTTTACCAGGCATGCCTTTCTCCCATGCTCTAGCAGTTCATCATTTAAACCTACTCATCTGCAAGTCTCCCCAAATTCATCAAGTTAGAATTAATTTTCCTCTTAGTGATCCCATAACATGCAGGAATCGCACCTCTAATACAAGTTAGACTGTGATCAATACCCTACTAGAGTCACTTACGTCTTTCCAGTAGATTTTGAGTCTCATGTACAAGCCTCATCAAGCAAAATACATTTCACGAAAGTGTGTTACTTTCGCTGAATTGAACACGAAAGCTCACTGTTTTTTCCAGCTGTATTACTCAAGGGCATTCAGAGTCCACAAAAATTATAGTCTCTTTGCTAACTGGCCATATGGTACACAATCTCAGTTTCTATGAGAATCTCCAGTGAAGAAGGTTAAAGTCTAATGACCCCTAGAGACCAATTAAATTGGGCTTAATCTCCAAATCACAGAATGTATACCCAGGTGCAAAACAGCATCACCCTCTAAAAACCTTCAGTGTGGTCATGGTCTAGATAGTGTCAGGATATAATTTATTACCTTGGTATGAAATGCCTTCTAGAATCTGAACCCCAACTACTTATGCAGCATTCATTCTTGTACCTGACAACCATCTATTCTACGCAATTAGACTGGCTAGCTCACGGACTTACAAATCTACACTGTCTGCCGAACTCTTGGCTTATGTCATTCTTGACATTTGGAATGCCTTCCACTTCTTCACCTCTTCCACCCCAGGGCAAAAGTACTGATAATCGGATTGGTAACACTGAGAAAAAGAACTGGTTTTTTACAGCACATCCCTAACTCAACTATTTTGGGGATCTGCCTGCAAAGATCACATCCTCTGCACCACAGTGCTGTGGTGTTACAGAGACAGGCTTCCATGGGAGAGCTTTTTATTTTTTTTTAACATCTTTATTGGAGTATAATTGCTTTACAATGGTGTGTTAGTTTCTGTTTTTATAACAAAGTGGATCAGCTATACATATACATATATCCCCATATCCCCTCCCTCATGCATCTCCCTCCCACCCTCCCTATCCCACCCCTCTAGGTGGTCACAAAGCACCGAGCTGAGCTCCCTGTGCTATGCAGCCACTTCCCACTAGCTATCGATTTTACATTTGGTAGTGTATATATGTCCATGCCACTCTCTTATTTTGTCCCAGCTTACCCTTCCCTCTCCCCGTGTTCCACGGGAGAGCTTTTGATTCACTATTTCTGCCTGTGACTGGATGGATGAGTTCAATTCTGGGGAGCAGTATTAGCAAGACCATTTCCTCCTACATGCTTTTCAAAGCCATAAAGCTGTCATTTGATCTCCTTTTGTCTCACCCTTTGTTTCTGTCTCAAATGGTTTCATTCTTGGGCAGGTAAAAGAGGAACTTTGTTTACTGACCCCTTCAAAGCCCAACAAACTAGACTGCAAGCTCCCTGAGGGTAAGAACCCTTATCTTTCCTGCTTTCCTCATGGGCTGGAACACAATGCAGGGGCACGATCAACCTTGGTAAAAATGAATGGAGAACAAGGTCAACAGAATTGGTTCTAGGGAAGTTGCCTTGCCTGGTGTATCTTGCTTCTCTGTAGGTGCGATGACACCATGTATTTTTTTCCCCAAAAAAGACTGACTTCAGCAAGACAAAAAAAAATTACATGTATCTTGGCACATTCTTCATTTTGATTCATGTGCCACTTCAGATCAGAATGTCTCACTGTTCTAAATGACCAAGGAGTTTCAGGCACCCTGTTTTAGGAAAGGAACTGCACAGTGGCAAACTCACCCACCATATCAATAGAGTCAGAGAAACAGGAATTTCTCAGCTGAAAGGTCATCTGCAGCAATGTCCACCTCTCCTACTGGGCTCTGACCACAGGAGCATGAATAATCCTCTTACCTCTACAGGCTTACTTGTGCAAACAGGAATGGCCTCAGTCCTGGGAACATTCATCCAAACCTTCCCACAGATGTGATTTACTGCCCAATAACAAAGGTATATTTCTGCTTCCTGGTGTGATTAGAGGCATGAAAATGTAAGCTTCCCAAAGCCATTTACACCCCTAGTCATCTCTACTAGTCTTTACAACTTTAGGAAGAAACCTAGGCCATTTCCGAAGCTGGGACCTTGTTGCTAAGGGAATTATTTCAGCACTTGTCTACGTCCTAGAAAATCAGCATATTTCTACCCTGACATTCACTTCTCTCCTTCTTTTTAATGTACTTGCATTCACCCCATGCCTTCTACCTAATAGAATAACTGGAATCTTATATGTTTCCACCACTCTTAGTAACTGAGCAGCCAACTTAGATACCAGAGTAGGGATGCTGGAACTTTGACATGCACTGCTCAGAAGAGACCACTGTCAAGCAGAAGCCCATGCGCTGATCTCTCTGCTCTGACAGCCACTCCCGCTCCTCGAAAAGGAAAACTCGTGATGGAGTAGCTCACCCATACCATCTGAGGCTACCGCCCACAACAGGAAACTTGTCCTGCTGTGAATGAATGACCTCCACCAGTACAGCCTGTGTGGGTCTGACCACAGGTCACTAGTAAATGTTGGATAATGAGACGTGCCGCCTTTGCTCAAATCAATCCATCTAGTTGAAGTGGTCAGTCAAGTTCTTTCACTGCGAAAGATCACACACTAGAGGTATAAACAAGCAGTGTATCATTAGGGTCACTGAAACAATTAGTTTTCTTTAAAAAATCTAGTCCCTAAATGGAATCACTTGGTTTCCTAGATAAATTATTATTTAACTGGTGGTCACATTAAAAACATTCAATATAAGTGGAAACTCAATAAAGGTGATCATATTAAAAAAAAGATGTAAGTCACAGCCAGTTCTTCTCTATGCACAGGTGTTGGCATCTGGCGGCATTTCAGGGAAACCCTCACTCTTACCAGTGATATGTGATTTCCTCTCCTATAAAGTTGTTCATAAAACATGATCTTCCAAATAATTTAAGGTATATAAATAGCACTAATCCCTCCACCCAGATCTCATAAAAAGAAGCACAGACTTGAAAAAAGTACTTAAGAGATCACTGAAGTCAAGTGCCTTCACTTCTGGGCTGTAATCCTGCTCATACACATAAGACATTGACTTTAGCTCCCATTTGTTGAAGGCTTATTGAGTCAACCACCACACTAGATGCTTTACAAACATTATCCCTCATTCTCACAACAATCTCATTAGATCAATATTTTATCCCCATTTTACAGGTGAGGGAATTGAGAAGGTAAGTCCCTTGCCCAAAGTTACAACTGCTAAGTGTACAGCTGAGAACTGAATTCAGGACCATCTGACTCCAATGCTTGTGTTCATACTGTTAAAACTCATGAAATCTTAGCTACATACCTCATACAATTCAATAATGATGTTTCCCATCAGACCTCTGCTGCTCTTAATGTTCTCCATGGCCAGGGTGAAGTAGATCCCACGTGTGTCTGAGATGTAGAGGTTGTACGTGTCATTCTGGTTCCATTCTTGGACAGCTGCGAACACTTGGTTCTCATTGGTACTAATGATGTGCATGTCCTGGAAGAAGATGGAAGGCCTGTAAGGCAGCAGATCTTCATATCTCCTTGCCCACTGAGACCCAGAGTAATTACCATGACTTATGAAACAGTTGAGAAAAAGCTTGAGTTATAGGCAAGGTTAAACAATTCTGTGTCGGGCCAAGGCTATAAATTATGAGCTTCATGATTTCTGTTACTTGCTAAGTGACAGTAAGATGGGTGTAAGGGGCTTTGATGGGTATGATTTTCCATGGCTTCAAGGGATTTATCCACTTTCATTTTTTATTTTTATAACTGAAAGTTGGCCTTTGCTAACGGAGACATACAACCTTGCAAGGGGAAACCCACACGTGCAAAAATGACAGGTCCTATCCCTTCATTAGCTCTTCATTTATGATTTCAAACTTTTTAGGGTAACGGTTTTCACACCTTTCTTTGGAATCTTCAGATGGGGATTGCAAGAAGGGTGGCACAGAGGCATAGCCGATGGGTGGGGCTCTGGGCTTCCAACTCTGTTGTAAACAGAGCGGCACTACTGAGATCTGTTATGTCCTGGAGTTCTGTGTAATATTTTAGGAGTAAACGGTGAGGGGGGTTCTGCTGCTAATAGTATATCGAAAACCACAGATATACAGGAAAGGATACTCACTCTAGAATTTAGTGTTCTGGGTCATAATATAAGCTCTGCTATAAGTCAGCTGTATGGTATTGGATGCATCAGTTTCCCTGAGCTTCCATTTTCTCACTGAAAGAGTGAAGAGGTTGGGCTACTAATAAAAATAGCTAACATTTGGGCACATTCTAAGTCATCTAAATGTATTAATTAAAAAATCCAATAATTCTACAATGGAGGTAGTATGATTATTCCTGTTTTACTGAGGAGTAAACTAAGGCACGCAGAGGTTTACCAACTTGCTTCAGATTACATAACTCGTTAAGTAGCCAAACCATGTTTTGAACCTCTGTGATATGACTCTAACCTAATTGTTAGCTTCTAACTATTTGTACATACAGCCTCTAAATCAGATGTTGCAAACCAATGACCCATGAAATGAATATGAATCACAATTGTTTGGTTTGACCATAACCTCTATCAAATACCTGAAAATGTAGTATTTTAGGTAGAGTCAGCACTCATTGGAGTCTTAGCCCTACATACCTATGATCTGCCCTTATATATTAATGTTAACTTCTTGGTCCCTGAAGCCACTTTAGTTTGTATTCCTGGACTGGGTCATTTCTAAAATCAAATCTAATAGTTCAGAATTCAAAATCATTTTTAAAAGCCAGTTTGCATATGTGGCTAGGCACTGTACAAAGATTACCACAAACTCAAGTCATTACCTAAGGAACTTACACTGTCAGGAAGAAATGTTAGCCTGGATAGATATCGGACTAAATAAGAGTAATTTTAAAAATGTATAACTATACAGGTGTATATGCCAAAGAGTAATATCATCCCAGGAAAGCAAAAAGAGAGGCACCCTTGTCACTGTGGCAAAAAACACTGGTAATAGGGACACAGGCAAGTGGAGTGACAGTAAGTAAATAACTAGGGTGGATCTAGCCTTCACCTTATTTGACAACCTTTCCCAGAAATGGTTTCAACAAAAAAAAGGAGGCAGCAATGTCTCTAATGTCAGAACCATGGAGAGCTCCTCCAGGCTGATTGTACAAAGACGCAAACTCATCTGGACAGCTGGGAGGGGGCAAAAGTGAGAAAGTGAGTTCTGGATCTTTTATTGGAGATTCTCCGTCAGATCTCAGCCTCTAGCCTTGGACTCCCTACGTCACCTTGACTAAGACCTCACTTGCTCATTTGTGCTTTCACACCTTGTAGAATTACAGGTTCCTGCTGAGGTGCTTGAAAATGGAAATAAGGCTTACTCTTAAAAACCATGTGATGAAGTCACGTTGTGTGGTGTGGAATGAAAGCCCAAGAACCCAGTAGGAGGGGAAATAGCAGCTGCAGGAAATATGGATTAAGTTCACTTAACCTGTTAAAAATGCAACAGAAATCCCTGGCTTTCCCCAGATGTTTTGGTCATAAAAATGAATGAGCTAAGTTATTTTAGACTAAACTAATGTAAAAGAAGTGAGGGGGAAAAAACAACTTAAAACACTGGGGCATGGTCAGGATTAGAGGCAGCCAGATTTGCTGTGAGTGCATCTTAGTTTAGACCCACACTGGGACTATGTTACCTGGTGAGCAGGTATTCCAGGCTCTAGGATGACAGACTACTCTCTAGTATATAGAATTATGGGATGTCCACTTGAGAAATCCTTAATTTATCAAAGTCACTTAGCTAATAAATTATATTACTAAGATTTGAACCTAAGACTATCTGAATAAAGAGGCTAAACTCCTTACCAGTGGGGGTATAATTCGGTGTGTATCAAAATGACCTGGAGATCCTAATAGCATGCCAACTCATAGGTCCCAATGCCTGAGATTCTGATTCATTATGTCTGGTTGTGGAGCCTTAGATTCTACCACCTGAGCAAGCCCTCCAGATGATTCTAGTGCATGCAATCTAGGGAATCACTTTTTGAAAAACTCTGAACTATGTGCCCTCTCTCCTAATAGGTCTTAGAGTTGAATAGGGGTCAACCAATAATGAGAATATTAAGTCTTCCAGGACAAAGAAAAGCATCATTAGTTAAAAATGGTCCAATAGGAATCTGAATGACAATAAAGCTTACTTCTTTCATCTTGCTACCCTAATTTAACTCCAAAGCATGTGTCACTTCCTTATTAAAACAATTATAAATAACACTCCCCCTACATCCTTCCAATACAGTCACTAGGGAGAATCATGGTTGCTTTTTGAAAATCTAACCTATGACTTCCTAGGTGAACAATGTAGAAATACTTCCGTGTTATTGAAACATTTTCTTGTAATTCAGGCCTAATGTAACTTCATTCATTACAGAAACACCTATGTTATTAAGCATTTGCCATGTGCCAAACACCATATATAAATACAGACAGGAACAAAACGTAGAACCTGACCTCAAGAATATGCCCATCTGGTGGTGGAGACATCACAAAATTAGGTGGCCTTTCGTGAACTTGACTAAGGACTACAGTAGACATACTGAAAATGGTGAACAAAGGCTTACAGGTGAGAGACAGGTGGAGTATTCAAGGGAATGTATGGAACTTGGAATAACCTGAAGGCAATTTTCCTCTGAGGGAGGTGAGGATAGACAGTGGCCACATCATAAGGGGTTCTGTATGGCACACTGAAGTTCTACCCTGAAGGAAGTACAAAGCTGCCACAAGATTTGAAGCAGGAGAAAGGGAGGATTAGAGTTGGTTAAGTAATGCATAGATTTTGTTGAAGATATCAAGTTCATTACATGATAATATCCAATGTGGAAGCATTGTGAAGAGGGGATTTAAATGGGGCAATGCTAGAAGGAAGGGAGAAGGCTAAAAGGTCATCGCAACCATCTAGGCAGTAATGCACAAGGGCCTGAACTGAAGAAGTAGATTCTCTATGAGAACTCTATGAAATGAACTTGTGAGATATTAAGGAGGTAGAACCTACAGAAGGGAGAAGGACATATCTTGAATATCTCAGATACCTGAATTACAAAATTTTCTGCTTTTTATTTAGAGTATTCATTACAATCAAAATTACCAATCACTTCCATAATTATTTGTGTGGTATCTGCCTCTCTCATTAGACTATAATGAGTTCTCAGATGGCAGACACTATGTCTCTCTTATTTGTCACTTTATTTTTAGTGCTTACCAGAGTATCTAGCACATGGTAGACATCCAACAATAGTTCATTGAGTAAATAAATGGAGTAAGTAAATAAAAGGAGGGGATATAAGGGTCAAAAGGTAGAGACTCTGAGCTCAGCTGTTAAACGTGTTCTTTAAGGGAATGTACCTCGAATAGGCAGTTAACGATATAGTTCAGAGTTTAATGGAGAGATATCTGCGGGGGCTGTGGATATAGGAGTCATCAGTGTGAAGAGAAGGGATGAGGTCACTCAGGAACCATGAAGAATGCAACGGGAGTTTAGGAACATCGCCACTTTAAGGATGGCAAGGGAAGGGGATCCAGAAAAGGAAATCAGGAGAAAAACACTGCCAAAGGGAAGAGTATCAAGTGCGGATTTTTTTTCCCCCCCAACAGTGTCAGATGCTCCAGAGAGTTTAAAAAAAAAAAAACCCAAAAGATAAAGATGTAGAGATGTCTAATTGGATTTGGCATGCAGGTGGCCACTGGTTACAACGGCTAGCAGATTTTTAATGGGACAGTGGAGAGATGGATGTGGGAGAGCTGAGGGCAGCTAGCAGTAGGTTCAAGAGTGAATAGAAAGTGAGAAAAGAGGTTAAAACTACAGATAACTCTTTAAGAAGTGAGGCCATGGCACAGCAAGGAAGGATAAATCAGTATTCGGGGAAATGTAAAAATTAAGGACAATTTTCCTAAGGAAATTAAGGAAGGGTTAACATCATTGTCATTATCATTTTAATAAATTATCTAAAACATATTTCCCCCTGTTCTCTTTCATTATTCAAAGTGGGATTAACTGTATTCTACTGTCAAAAACAAACCCAGCCTCAGGTAAGGAGAGAGTTGATTGGAAAAGACTACTGGAATAGGGAGAACACTCTGATCAAAGTATCTGCAAGCACCTCAGAGTGAAGGCAGAAGAGAATTACTCGTATTGGGAGAAGTAAAGCAAGGCTAGCATGAACTGCGGGGAGTGGGGCGAGTAGTTAAACAGGAAATTGTTTTCCTTAGGGTCAAGCGATTCTCGTAAGGAGAAAAGCCGGACTTAAGTCTGGTCCAGTCAAATTAGCAGGCATTTTGTCCAGATTGGTCAGTGGGGACAAACAGTTCAGCGAATCATTGATGAGACAAAGAACAGGAACCTGGTCTTGCCAGAGGTAAATACGGGGCACATTTAAGAGAAGGGGGTGTCTTCGCAGTAAGCCATATCCAGGAACACAAAAGGGTGGGGGGATTTCTTAAATGTTGCTGTTTCCAGGAGCTTGGGGCTCAAGTCAAGCTCAACATTGTTACCGCCAAACTGAGTTCCGTACAGAAACAAACCAACCAACAGGAAACAATTTTTTCTCTTGCAGAAATGGCAGAGTAGCGAGTTAAGAACAAGTCCAGAATCTAAGAGGCAAGAGGAGGTCTATCAGACTCAGAGGGGTCCGGTGAGGCCGGCAACTCTGAGAGCAAGAGCAGCCTGGGACACGACCCCACGAGGAACTCACCCAACAGGTTAAGAGCGTCAGCAGTATTTCCCCTGGAACACAATCGCTGCTTAGACTTGCCCAGCGCTTTACACTTTACCAGCAACGAGCCATTTGCTGCATCCTTACAACTTTGCCAGATGGAATGGTGTTATGATGCCCATTCTACAGATGAGAAGACCTGGGCTCACAGATGAGCAGCAGACAGAGCTGGAATGAAAGCCCTGGGTTTCTGCTCTTGAGCTCCATCTCCTTTTCCCGAGGCTGCCATGGCTTCTGTCATCTGTCTCCAAGCCCTCCGCAGGTGCGTGCTTTACACGGCCATCGGCCTGAGACTCAGCGCCCGCCCGATGCCCAGGGGCTGGGTTACTGAGGACTCAGCACAAGGCTGCTGCTCTTAATAACGTCACTCTTTATTAATGGCCTTCATCTCCTTCCCTGCAAAACACTCGGAAGCCTTGGAGTGCCCCAGGGGAGTGTATTCTGAACAGTCAGCTGGGAGTAGAGGTGGGAGGGCCGTGATGATGGGCAGATCTGCCGTGTTTCTGTTTCTAAGCAAGATGCCCAGCAGCAACTGCAGCACAACGTGGAACGGCAACAACTTGCTTAAAAGCCATTTCCATTTTTAAACAATGGAGAGAAGCAGTCTCCCTCCACCCACTCTGTCCTCACCTCCTCGGCCCAGGCTATGAAAACCCGGCCAATGCCGACGAATGAAGGGGATCGATAACCATCCAGCTATCTTCACGACAGCCCTCATGTCAGTGAGAAGCTGTTCTGGATGAAGTTCTATCAAAGGCGCTGCACGGAGGGTACTCTACCACAGTAAATTGCCATGGGGTTGCTAATCACTGATGGAGTGTTCTAGGGTTGTGATTGATGCCAGGCTTCATTTATCCCCACCTGCAGCCACATTGCCCAGGGGAGCAAACTGTTTGCTTTTCTGAGAAATTTAAAAATACATACAACAGGCATACATACAAGAGGCAAAATAGACCCTACATGGAGAATGTGGTTTGGAAAGTTCCTGAAACTCTTTTCCTGGGCCAATACATGGAAATCACCAGGCTACTGCTAAGGGTCATTCTCCTTTACAAAGAACATGATCGTGAACTTCCGCTTCCTCATCTTCTGCAGGCAGGGATACCTCTTTCCTGCTTGGGTTTAGAATATCTGATGGGTACATCCTGCAAGTGTAGTCCTAGACAATGGGCCTATAAAGCCAATCACAGAGACATTAGAGAAAATGAGAAATTAATGCCCACGGCCCCTGAGGCTACTTCCCATGGTCCCTGCGAACCTCGTCAGCCTCTCCACCTCTCTCTCTGCAACCCAGTCTCTCAATATGGTTTTCCAGTTTGTTAAATGAACCATACTCTCTCTTAAAATCGGGCCAGTATATGTATTTTCTACCAGCTTCCCGAACACTTGCTTGCAGGGTTAACTCCTTATCTGTCTTGAATCATCTTAAGCATCACTTTCTTTAGGAAACTCGTCTTCTCTACCCATATTTGGTGAGCTCCAACTATCATGTCACAATGGCCCTTGAACTTCTGTACCTATAATACTCCCTACACCCACAGTTGCTTGTTCAGTGTCTCTTCTCCACCAGAATACAAGCTCCATTAAGGCAGGGAACGTTTGTATCTTATTTACCACTCTAACCACAGAGCTTAGTTCAGTGCCTGGCACAGAGTAAAAACTTAAATGGAAGAAAGAATAGATCGATGGGTGAATAAACAAAGGAACAAATGAATGAATGGGTATGTGCATGCTTATATGAATAGGTGAATGTATAAAAGCAACCGGGGTAGATGTTATCCACCTTCTTATCGCATAATCCCTTCTACCTCTGTACTCATTTCGCCTTTCATGATATGTTTCCTAGCACCAACTTAGAGATCCAAGCCTTTGTAACATTACATTTGATACACGTCCAACCTGAGACTTTGCTTCTTTGCAGCCTTAATAGGTGATGCAACTAAAGCCCTCCCACGTTCACACCAAGGTTCTAAGACCTGTCTCCTCCCAGAAGCCATTGTTCACAGGGGATGAGGCCCACAGAGTAAGCTTTATGATTTTCCAATACAGGAGTTAAAATGCCATGATTTGATATTAATGTTATAGTAAATTATTCCTTTTTAATTACTCATAGTGGCAGAAGGGAGAGGAAGCACAGGCAGTGCATTTATATTTAGCGTAAAAGGTAGAGAGAAGCAAGAAAGCCATGAGACTAACCTGTCCGCATCTATCTATCTATCTATCATCTATCTATCTATCTATGGTTTCTGCTGGGACCATTCTAAGCCTGGCCCTCTACTGGTCAATAAGGCCCTTGTGAAAGGGAGGGGCCCTCAGAAGAGATTGCAAAGCTAGTGTTCCTTTCATTACCAGTCCTGGGAAATGACCCAAGATCATATCGGATGTTTGAATCATAGGAAATCAAAGCTCTTGCCTGTGTACCCTGCTGAGAGGGGAACACAGAACCCAGATTCAGCGACACCAGCAGAGGCTAAACCCCGCGGTGGTAAGTCAGGCTGAATGCCAGCTGTCTCCCAGGCAGGGATCAAACCTTCTGCAGCCCAACAGGGCAGCCTCTCCCCACCGCTTTATCTGGCAGTACCCAGGGGAGCAGGAGGTGCGTACCTTGGGCAGCGAGTACTTGGGCAGCTTTATCTGAGTGAAGGTTTCTCTTCGGTAAGACACGTAGTAGCTGGCTCTTCCACCACTTGTTACCTGTATCGTGGGGAAAACACAAAAGGTCAGATGGGGCTACGGATCATGGCACAAGGTGGAAAGCAGTAGCCTCTCCATCAACACCCACAGTAGGTTTGTGACAATCTTTTAGGGAATACTCCCTGTTGGCTTCGATCCTCCAACCCCACAGTGCCCTGAGTTGCTCCTGTGACACAGCACTTAGACAATAAGTCAGCGATTCCAACAGTCTTTCCCTGTGGCTGGCAATGTCTGTGAGAGCAGGGGCTCTGTACTCTGTCACGGTGCTCTGAATACATACACACTTAATAAATATTTTCAACGGAAAACAGAGAAGCTACTGATGTCTGCTGTACCCATGATCTATATATTCTTTTTTTTTTTCAACAGCTTTTAATCCACTGCAACGATGACATGATTGTCAAAGAAAATTTGTTTTGTATCTGAACAATTACTGTTGCTCAAAGCCTTATTACTTTGAAATGAATTTCACTTCCTCTCTGAGCACAATTTTTTTCCTTCCTATTTACAAATCCACGCATTGAGCAGATATTTACTGATCCTTTCCATGTGCTAGTTAACTAAAGGCATCAAAAGTCAGAGAAAGAACTCTGGATTTGAAAGTCAGAAATCTTAGGTCTGAGTCTCAGTTCTACTAGCTCATGGCAGGGGGAGTCAACATCTGAAACCTCTCTTGGCAACAGATGGATTCTTGGAGGAACCTGGAAACCACTCCAAGAGATGGTCCCCTGGCCTGGGCTTGCTGGAAAGTCTCACCAGCAGGGCATAGCTCTGCAGATGGCTGCTCTGGGCCCAACTATCCTAACTCAGGGGAAATTAATATTCACAGGAGAAGACAACATAGCGGGCTCAGAGGAAATAACAGGACAGTCGCAAGCAGGCTGTTGTGCTGAGGAAGCAATCACTGGAAGCCCAGGCTCCTGCTGAAGACAGGCCAGTCCCCTGACCCTGGTCCAACCCTCGTGCCCATCCGCAGCGGCTGCTGGGAGCAGGAGGGGTATAACATCTCTACTGAAAGCCACCCGTCGCTCCTCACTCCAAGAGGTGGCATTTCCCGTGGCTCTCCCTTGACCTGTGCAGATTGCAAGCCCACAAAGCAGGCACCACAAGCTGCCAGGTAGAACAGATGTTCAAGTCAGCGTGAAGGCAGAACCTTGGAAAAAACTTGGTGCAAAGTCTTAGGCTGTGAACCAAGAGGAGAGACTGGTTTCCCCCTGATGGTCGCTGCTATCCTTACATCTCTATTTTCTAATGAGAATCATTCTTATCTTGTATTCCAAGACTTTTTTTTTTTAATAAGACATCTGTTCTGAATCTATATTGTTCCGTGTTGGCTTAGAGGTGGGGTGTTGACAGATTAAGACCAATGAGTTGCTGAGAAGTCTTTCGTTTTTCTTTTTTAAATACATCTCAACTACATAGAATCAGATTAAAATATAACCCTTGGTTCTAAGCACAGTCACCATTAGTCCCGGCATGATCCTATTTATTTGCTTCTTTAATTTGGTTTTATTTTTAATTATAAAACCAACACATGTAAATGTACCTGCAAACCCAAGAACTAGATCAGTAGTTTTTAAACTTCAGCATGCATCAGAATCGCCCAGAAAGCTTGTTAAAACTCAGACTGCTGGGCCCCACCCACAGAGCCTCTGATTCAATCAGTCTGGGATGAGGTCCAAGAATTGTCTTTTCTAGTAAGTTCTAGATGATGCTGATGTTGCTGGTCTGGGGGCCACACCTGGAGCAGCACAGAACAAGAACTTCAGTGCCAACTGACATGCACCTCTATGCCTCTGTGCTCCTCACCTGTCCTGACCCCTGCCTCCCTCTGAGATGTAGCTACTGCCCTGAATTTTGTGTTTACAGTGATAATAAAGTCTTTTTAAAATTAAGGCGAAATTCATACAACATCAAATTAACCATTTTAAAGTGTACAATTCGGTGGCATTTAGAACCTTCGCAATGTTGTATGACCACCACCTCTGACACAGTTCTAAATCATTTGCATCACCCCCACCCAAGAAGACCCTTTACCCAGTGATAAAGTTTTTAAACCCCCAAATATATCCTCTGGTCACCTATCATGTGTTTGAAAATTAGCTCTCCACAGAACATCCTGAATTTCACCAACCTCACCCTTAGTGAATTAGACCAGTGTCAGAATCCTGTTACTAATGCTGGCCAGAGGTCAGCAATTAAAAGAAGCATTTCCCCCGAAGACCCGGTCACCTCCACAGAGAACAAGATGACAGCACCACCAGGCTTCTTATCAGCACCACAGAGCAAGGCAGGAACCCTTGGAGTTTCTAACTTACCAGGGGCCAAAGGAGAACAGAGTGGTCCCCTTGATAGGGTCCCGCTGACCTGACTCTGGAACTCAGCCCAGCCATGCCTGTATGGCCCTGTGCAAGCACAGATTCTCTCTCTCTCTCTTTTTCACACACACACACACACACACACACACACACACACACACACACATATACAAGCTCACACACACACACACAAGCTCACACACACAACCTGGGAGAGTTTCTGCTTAAATAAAGCATGAAGATGGAATTACACTTCAGAACCACCATGGAATAATCTAAAACATTAAAGGGCTGCACGAAGCCCAAGGAGCCCACAGGTTCCCCAGTACCTCTGATGCCATAGCATCCCCCAGCGACATCAAGCTGGCTCCCGCAGCTCTGCCTCTGTCCTGGCTGTCCACTCTCTGTACTGCAGAAATCCAGCTGATACTTTAAACCTCAGCGTAAGGCCCTGGAGTTCACGGAAGGGTTGTGGATGCCACCAATTCATTATAACTTCTCCCTCCTCTCATCTCCTGAATTTCGTTATTTCCATTTCTATAGCACTTTCATCATTTACTCCTGTGGTGTACATATACTTATAATGATCCCTCCATGTCTTATTATAAGGGTGTAACTTCTTGATTACTAAGTAATGCTGGTCTCACGGCAGGCGATTAGGGGATGCATCATGATAAAAATAATGATAAAACTGTCATCAATTGGGTTCATCTACCATGCTCCAGAACCTCCCTTACATAAATTATCTTGTCTAATCCCACTGACAACCCTGCAGAGTCTATAAGATATGGAATGACTTGCCCAAGATAAGACAAATATGAACCTAGTAAAGATTGGCTCTAAACCTGTTCTCCTCCTCCTGTGACTGAGACAAATCCTCTATTTATCTTACTCGTGTCAACAATTGTAACATTTCCTTAATTCCAACATCTTTAAAAAAATTTTTGTAAATCTCTGTAATTGACTTGTGTGTATACGTTTGTGTTTCTTCATATTCCCAGAGCATCTGCCATGACATTGACACTGCATCTTAAAAATGATGTCTTCTTAGAAGAGAAGTGAGGTAATAAAAACCAGAGGAATAGTAATTACCATGCAGTGAGAAAACATATTATGTGGAAGATGCTACAGTAAGCAGTTTATAAACCATACTTCATTTGCACTTATAGATATACATATACATATACATATATATATTCCTGACATGTAGAGGATATATATATATATATATGCTCTACAGGTCAGGACAATGAGGCTGAGAAAGGTCACTAATTTGCCCAACATCATACAGCCTTTCATTGTCCCAGCCAGTGTACAACTCCAGCCTATGCTTAAAAATTTAACTAGGAATGAGCACATCTCCAAAACGGCAGGCATAGGGCAGGAAGTCAATACTTACTGACTGAACAATGAATTGTGATTCATTCGCTTAACCAGAGAGCCTCTGAATTCGATTTTCTCCATTGTTTAGTGACTACACGGTGGCTGTAGAGAAGAACTCCATCCCTGCCCAGTCCCCACTGGTCACAGGGACTTATCTCCAAACAGGAGTTCTAGCATCCCCCCTTAGCACTCCCTGTGCTGGAATGATACCAGCCTAGTGCCTTTGCTGCCTCTCCGCTATTATTTGTGTGGTTCTCTGGCAATCACACAAGGAAGGAATAAAGTTTAGCGACTATTAATCTATTTTGATGAACTTTTCTCTTCCTTACAAGCAAATCTGCTGGCACTGTAAATCCCAGAGATTATTACTACTTTCCCTTTCAGTGACACCTTTTATTTTACATTTGATGGATGTCATCCAATTATTTGCTCTGGGACCATCCGTCATGCTAATCACAGAATTAGCTGGGCCTCTTCCTGACTAATGACTGGCTCGTTAATCTGATTTTCTGGATTTCCATTTTACAGGTTTAATTGGGCTCCTGGCCAGTGAAAATGATTCCTTTGGACAAATGCATTGGCCGTTAAACACATCTGTCTCTTCTGACTTGTTCCCATGCCTGCCGTAACCAAGTCTAAACTGACATATCCTATATTTTTTTCACTTCTCCTTGCTTCTGGATGATGACTTGCCCCGTAGGAGAGAGAGAAATTTGCCCCCCAAAATGGAACCAGAGGGCCTTGAGTCATATTGAGCCTGCTTCTTCCATAGATAGAAGAAAACTTGTAATGTCTCTAGAATTCGTAAGTGGGCATAGGTAATCTGAGGAGAGAAGCAGAAACTAATATTTTCCAATATTTATCATGTGATGAGTGCTTTAGATCCACAATACTATTCAATATCCACAATAATTATTACTGTTATTATTGTTAAAACTATTATTAGTACCCTACAAGGTAAAAGTATTGATAATATAATGTTTTTTGAGCATTTATTAAATACCAAGCACTATTCTTCAGTATGTACCAGCTTTCTGTTTTATGGTCAGAGGAGAAATTGAGGCATAGGGAACTTATACAACATACTCAAAGACACACAGCAAGTAAATGGTGGAGCTGGAATTTGAACCCAAGTTTATCCGACTGCAAAGTTTATGCTGGTCCCGCAGACTATGTGAGGTTTCCAAACCTCTCTATGGAAGGGAATGGATCCCAGGTCATTCAGTTCCCAATTTCCCAGATAAGATGCCCACCAACAAGGCAGATCTTTCTCTGGTAGGGTTCATGTCAATTTCCCAGCCCTGAGAAATCAATGCTCTATTGTTGCACAGGAGTGAATAGTGCTGCTATTGAAATTGGTGAATAAGAGGGACTATAACGGAAATAAATTCAGCTTACACGAGAGCTGCTGCCCTCATAGGAAGTGACATTTAGAAGCTTTCCCAGCTAGAGGACCTTGCTGGGTCCAGTACGATGTGAAGAATCTGTCCAAGCCAAGAGAAGTGACCATCTTTATAGGCATACGTTAGTTATTTCCCACGTAGCCCTTGCATTGTTTCCTCTTCCTTAAAAAATGAGAGGGAACAGCTGAGTGTTACGATGCACAATTAACTTTTCCAATTTCTTTGCTCATTAATTCTACTCAGATTATTTAAAATAAGTCTTGACGTTGTTAGGCCTTTCTCTTCCTCTCCACCTACATAATTCCTTTAAAGATCATACTTCTTCTTTAAGAACAAAGAAACAGGCTTCTGACTACCAGGGCATAAGAGTCAATAGATAGCCATGGGTCTCATTAGGATGCAGCTTTAAGTGTCAGGATGGCTTCTCCATGGCAGGTTTATGTCGCCTCTGTCACCTTGAGTTCATTTTCTGAAAGCGCTCTGCTAAGGCACTACACTATGTGTCAGAATCAAACCTGTGTTCAGCATTTAGAACAAGACACCTATCAGCAAGCCATCTCTTCTGCTAGACTGTTTGATGTTGAATTTAGTGTTTGTCAAACTGGTGTTTGCTCATTTTATGTCCTAGAGGCTCTGGGATATTAATGCAATATGCAGTTTTATTTGCCTGTTTCTAGAAAGAGTGGGTCTAATGCTTAACACAACACTCCTGCTGAGGCTGAACCTCTTTGAAACAGATTTGCCCATGAAATTTTTTATTGGGCCCCTAACATAGCCCCGAAATGGCTTTACCAAGAATAGATTTGGGATAAGATAGTTGATGTGAAGCCAATATTGCTCTCTCTCTCTTTGTATGAGGGATGTGTGTGTGTGTGTGTGTGTGTGTGTGTGTGTGTGTGTGCGCGCACACGTGTGCTTGTAGGGCCGGTGTTGGAGGGAAGACGTGTACTGAGGTTGCCAGCGCACTATTGGCCAAAAAATACTGACAAATCAACTGCCACTTTCACCAGTCCTGCCAAGAGACTTCTTGGGGCCTTCACTGCCTATGGGGAATGCTAGTAAGGCAGAGAAAAGGTGGTGAGTTAGAAAAGCATGGGACAAAGACCATGTCTAGATCTAGACCACACAAACAAGAAGAATCAGTAGGCCTGACTCTCTGAGACTGTTTTTTCAAATATAATAAAGGAGCTGGGCTTGATAAGTTTCCAATTACATATTTTCAAAGAAGACTCTTCTTCTGATTTTTAAGCATTATAGCACATTGGTTGGGATCCCAGACTTGTGTTTGAATCCTGCTTCTGCCATTTGCTGGTTTGGTGACCTTGAACAGGTAATTTAGCCTTCCTAATTTTTTCTTCTGGAAAATGGAGACATTAATGCTACCTAATAACACGTTATCACGAGGAATGAATCTACCATGGCATGTAAAGAGTTTTAGCCCTATACCTGACACATCCTAAGTACTCAATGCATATTACCTGTCCCTGCTGAACTAGAGGCACAGATGCCTGTATCAGTCTAATATCTTAGAGGACTTAGGGTGACTGACCATGGCAACAGTTTATATGTAAACTGGAGGTTGTTCAGGAAGTGTCAGGGTTGCCACATGGGCTACCTGGTCAGAATCGACCAGGGATAGAACACTGAAATTCTTCTTGTTGCCCTCAGCAAGGATGACTTTGTAGAGAAGACCACCTATGGAGACCACAAAGTCAACGTGTTGTGTGCCAGAGATTTGACCATTAAGCAGCTGCAAGTCTTATCTTCATGTTTTAGCTTTTACGACTTAAAAGGAAGGGAAGAAGTTCTTGGGATGCCCACCTGACCGTGAAAAATGGAAGTTCATTGTCTTTCCTCTCCTAGTTTTGCTGGGGGATAAAAAGGCAAAGATAATAAGTGCAGCAATAAAAAAAGAACCTGATATGGATTTGAATTGTCATCCTGGAGTATAAAATTTGGGAGCGTTCGAATACTCCCAGTTAATATAATAACAGATAAAAAGCTAAAACAGAGACAGTCTATGTTGAGTTCTAGATCAGGATGCCAGAGCTTCACAGAAAAAGGAAACACTACCCATGGAAACCTTAAAGACAAATGTTAAAACTTACCATCAAAACACCTGCCCTGCTTCCTCTTTCACAAATGTCCCTGTTTCTTGTGTACTGTGAGTTTAATATGGTTTTGTAAAAGACGAACTGAGAAAGGGCTAGAAAAGATATTGCAAGGAGTCAAGCTTATATAGTCTTCCTACACTTATGTAAGTTTTTCTCTTTGAGATATCACATAGCCTATTTCCTTTATACAGGTAGACATTATGAGGTCAATTAATTGGCTGAAATCGTCCCAAGCCAGGCTCTGTCTTTTCTATAACATCCCAGAATTTCAGAAAACAAAAACTAAAGAGTGGGAAAGGAGAAGAAGGAAGAAAGGTAAAAGATCTCAGTATCTGTAACATCTGTGAATCTACTTTCAGCTTGATCATGTATCAGACATGCAATTTTAGGCATGGTAACTAGTCTCTTGGAGTTACAAGGTTATTTTTATATGAAAACGGAACAAATAATAATTATCCTTCTCTTACAGAAAAGTAAATGCGATAAGATAATAAAATGCTTTCATGTTAACTATAAATTGTTTTACAAATACAATGAGTAGGGTGTTATGATTGACCTGTATATGTACCCAGGAACCCAAAGATTTTAGAAGTATTCTCACTGACAAATTGCTGTAGAATGAATGTTTGTGTCCCCCCCCAAAATTCGTATGTTGAAAGGTAATCCCCAATATGATGGTATTTGGAGGTGGGGCTTTTGGGAGAGACCAGGGTTCTTATAAAAGAGACCCCAGAGAGCTCTCTCTTTTTCTAACATGTAAGGACATGGCAACAAGGTAGCCGTCTATGAACCAGGAAGTGGACCCTTACCAGATACCAAATCTTCCAGTGCCTTCATCTTGGACTTGCCAGCCTCCAAACCTGTGAGAAATAAGCTTCTGCTTTTATAAACCACTCAGTCTACGGCTTTTATAGCAGCCTTAGTACAGAAATCAAGGTGATGACCCACATATGCCCACTCTATTGATTGTTTGGGGCATTGACATTTGCCATTGGGCCAGTAGCTAGATATACTCTGTAGGGCTATAGCTATCTACAGACTGAAACGTTAGCGGCAATACAGACTATGAGAAGAAAAGCAAGAAATGGATGGGCAGAGCTATAGATCAGATGTGTCTTCAGCCACATGGGATGAATGGCAGGTGCACATAGCTGCTTTGAGAATGACTAATTTTATTGATATGTGCAAGATATTTTAAAGATCCTAAAAGCGCAAGGAAAACAAAGCCATTAATTTTCTAGAGAAGCAGGGATGCTTCTTTGGGACACGGGATTTCCAGGCAGACTTGGAGATACCTGGGCTGCTAGATGTAACAGGAAAACTTTGCCAACATGGGATTTGCATGCCTCATTTTGGGACAGCAGTGGACGGATTTAAACCATCTGTCAAGCTGTTTCTCAGAAAACACTGTCACCTCCCCAAGAGAGCCATGAATATTTGTAAAATGCCAGCTGCTACTCTGCTACTTCTTGGAGCTTCCCCATTGTACTCTCTGGGTCATGCCTGTCCTATCCTCCACCAGCAGAAGTGTCACTGTTGGAGAGTCAGACTCTGTGCTCACCACTCTGTATGCACTGTCTGCCCTCATGCACAATGACCTTGGAGGAGAGATACTATGCAGCCCCACTCTACTGATGAGTTCATTGACATGGATAAGGTCACTCAGCTCCAATGTAGCAGAGCCTGGATTTGAACTTGGGTCTTAAAATTTTGACAATGTCCACTACACTTTGCAACCCTGAAAAAATCTAAAGTGTCTACTGCAGAGCCTTTCCAAAGAATAGCTAGTTTAAGACCAGTTACCTGGAGGGATTCATCCTGACACAAATCCCAGCATTAACGAATTTCACACCAGCTTACATCAAAAGCTACCTCCTTAAAGAGTCCTCCCCCATCCCAATTTCCCAACTGGAATTCAGCTTTTCATCCTCTGATTCTCAGGGCCCTTTGCTTGTAGCTCTCTCGTTGCACTTATCAGCTGCTGTCCTGAATTACTGGAAGAGGGTACATCTTAGGTCTCTTGTACTGTATTATCTTCGAGGGTAGACAATGTGTCCTGTTCCCATTTAACCATCTCTTAGTACCTGGCACCCACGTCATAACTCATATTTGTATTCTACTTCATGCCATTAGTTTTCATTATTGGACTGAATCTCATTTGGTTGGAGCACAAGCATGAAAAGGAGGTCTAATTACATCCCCATGTTAGGATTCAGGGGCCGGAGGCCCAGACAGGCCACATTATGTCACCTTGCTCCTAAAAGGTAAGGCTCAAAGCCAACCTCAGAACTTCTGACTTGAAGCCCAAGGCTCTTTTCACATCGCCAGACTGCTTCGGTCTGTGTTCACTAAGTCAAGATCAGAAAAACACAAAGTGGAGATAATTGCATGGATTTTTACAAGTGGGTCGTGATTTTACATCAAATACTCCTTTGAGTGGTTGGCAACACCACAACATGGAAAACCAGGTCATGCTTTCCTGTGGGAAACAAAGAAGCACATTACAAGATGTTCTTCCCTACCCACTGCCGAATCCACATATTAATTAAAGGTCTGGCCGAATTCACATCGTCCCTTGAACATTAATCATGTTTAGACATCTCATTAGGGATGAGAGATGTCTGGCCCCAATTCTACTATGTGTTACATATATCAATCCATCAGCAAATACTTATTCAGCACTTTTGTGCCCAGGCTGTGTCAGGTATCACAGGAGTCATGGGGCTGTGACCTCATGGAGTTCACCATTTCCTTGTAAAAACAAGCCAAACATGTAAGATGTACAAATGACAATACAAAATGAATGCCAATGCTATGGTACTCTGAGCAGGGCAAAGGCTAAGAGCTATAAAACAGAGAAACGCCCCACCCCAGAACCACAATAGTTTACACAACTTATGATCTTTCTAGACTACAATAAAATCAGTGCTTGGCACTGTGAAGTCCACACTCATCCTACCTCATTTTATAGATGAGACGACTGAGACACAGAGATGGCAGAGTGACACAGCTGGCAAAGGGTTGGACTGGGGTTTCAGCTCATGTTTGCCTAACTCCACACACACACTCACATAACTGCACACACACGTGGTAATAAGTAGTGTATAAACAGGTGTTATTTACACTCCCACTGCCTTAGGAGGAGAGGGGATTCCCATACTGAAGGACATTCTCTTTGCCGAATGGGATGATGGATTTGAGGATGGAAGACTGGAGAAACCAGGTCACGGCTGAACTATCCTACACACCAAAGGGAGACGTGGAGAGAAAAGATGGGGATGGAGCTTGAAAGAAGAAAAAGATCCCCAGCAGAGATGGAAAGGTAGCAGGATGGGAGATCCAAGCGAGTGGATCACTGGGGGTTTCTTGGTTCCAGAAGAGGCACTTTGGGGGAAGGGCAAGAAATAGTGGGTGTGTGTAGGTTTTATTAAGAGTCTTTGCCATTCAGTATCTGACATAGACACTATGCTTCATTTTCACTTGACATTTGCAATAAAAATGCAATGCTATACTGCTCAATAATCTTATTAAAATTTTATTTGTTTATCTCTGCAGAGGTGGTTCACATCAGGAACGTGGTTTTACTTCAAGAAAACATCCAAGAGTTAACAGCTGGGTTATGAGGGATTTTATCTTTCTGTACCTTTTAGGGTTACTGACTTAGTTCTTTGTTGTGAAAATTTAAAAAGAACATCAGAACAGAAATCCAGACATGGATCCCAACCCCCCCCGCAACCCCTACTGGCAATTACGACTCTGTAGGAAAAGCACTTAACTGCTCCTACACCTCAGTTTCATCTAAAAACTGATAAGCACCCTCATATCATAAGACCCAACGTGCACCTGACACAAAGTAGGGACTCAAAAATGTCACATCCCTGTGTTCCTCATCCCTTCACTTGCTGGGTCCTTGTCTCCTCAGCGTGAATGTCTTCTTCAACTCCTGTCTCCTAAGATTCTATGCGGCCAGTTTCTTTTGTGGTCATTCAATGACTCCACAAACATGTTGTAAGCACTTAACTTTGTGTTAAGCTTTCCACTCACTGCCCCTTATACAATTCTTGACCCAGTTTGACTCAGGCAAATAAGAAAGTTTAAGTCATGACGCTTTCTCATTTAAAGAGAAGAACAAGAGCAGAGGTTGAGAAAGAAGGCTCTGGTGTCAGGCTGCCTAGGTCAAATTTCTGCTCCACTCTTTACTGGCTGCGTGATCTTTGGAAAATGACTTCACCGCTCTGCGCCTCTTCTGTGAAATGGTGGTAAGAGTTGGACTTACCTCATAGGCTGTCATAACAATTAAATGCATTAATAATATGCCTAGCTCATACTAGCCACTCAACAAATGTCAGCTGATTCTTTATGTATAACTGATTCTCCAAGAGCTACGGCTTATTCAATAAGACAGAAGATTAGCTAGGTGGTGAAAATTGTGGAGGAAGGCTGAGAACAACTCTTTAACCAAGAAAATGCTGAGAAACTTCTGTTTCTTACACGGAAGAGGTATGTTCAATCCACTTCATAAAGACTCATATCAGATATTTCAGAGGAAGTAAGAAAGCCACTACTTCTACGCCTTCCCTCCCACATACACAAAGAACACCTAAGAAGCAGTTTACACAGCGTCCTGAAATAATTAACACCATCGTATTAAGAGCCCTTGGATGATTTCTCCATACTGCAATCTGGAAGCGGTCGCCACCTGGGGCAGGCAGTAAAACGGCAAGCATTTATTCTGGAGAACCAGACAGAAGGCCTTGGGTATGGCCCCCTCTCCACCGTAATTGCATTCAGTGGGATCACCACCACATGCTATCTATCACAAGGTGTGCATTCCTTCCGAAAACATTTTTCAGAGGAGAAAGTGGAAGCGATCTTGCCCGGCCTCGAGGATTTCCAAGGCTAGAGGGAGACAGGGGAAGTGTCTAATTTCATGCTCCCATTACACACAATCTGGATTAGAAGAAAACAAGGGAGGAGGAGGAGAGAATGGCGATTAAAGAATCAGACAATTTTAAAGTCCAAGAAACATAGAGAGAGAAGAACCAATCAATTTCTTTCTTTTTTTTTTTTTTTTGCAACAGATGTTTTGCTTGCAGTTCCGAATGTAGGAAGGATGAAATAGGAGGAGGAAGAAAAAGAAAGAGCTTAAAGGGAAGGGAGTCAGGGAAGGAGAGAGTCAGGTTGGCAAACAGGAAGCTAATCCCAATGCTTCCCTCCTTTCCAGCGTCACCATGCTCAGTTCTACCCACTGGGGACGGCAGGGTGTCCCTCTGCCTTACCCCACACCTGCAGGCATTTTTTCACCAGGAAGGCGGGGGTAATCAGGCCCATCCCTTAGGCATCTGCATCCTATTCCTTTCATAATCAGCTTCTAAAGTTCTGTTTGTTGGATGTGGGGCTAACCAGACCAAGCACTTGAACAGCTGCTCGGGCCATGGAGCTATTCTCTTTGCCATTGATCACAAAGACAAAAATCAATCCTGGCTAAGGAGAAAGAAGTTAAAAACAAATTGCAGGAATTGATTTCTGTTCAGACCTTCTGACTCCCAGTTTAGGAAGAGGGTGCGTGAATCTGCCTGTCATGAAAATACTTCACATGTCCCAGGCTCAAAAGCAAAATCTGGGTATATTATACACACACACACACACACACACACACACACACACACACAATTTTATCTTAATTTATGCTTTTATATTATTTTATTTTTGCCTCCCAATAACTATCAGAGATGAGAATCCATCTAAATCATAAGCTCCCACGAGAAGAGGACTGGGTCTGTCTTGGGTTCACTATAAAATCTCCAAAGTGGGGCCCTATGCTTTGTGAATAGTAGTAACTCCAGAAAAACTTGAGGGACTGATGGAATCAATGAATGAATGAAGTCCCCTCCTTGCTATTATTGGCTCTTTCAGTTATGCTTATTTCTGCATAGATTTCTCACAGTATGCAATTATTTTTCTTCTTTATTGCTTAGCTTATGTATTATCTCTCTCTCTCTCTCACTGGACTATAAACCCTCCCATGGCAGGAACTTTTAGTTTTTGCTTTTTAATTTTTGATCTATTGCATTATCTCCATATTGAGCCCTCAGTACATGGCTGTGAAAGGAAATAAGGGAAGAATGATTCAGCAACTCTCTTGAGCAATTAGCTACATCCCAAATATCTTTTTTTTTTTTTTTTTAATTCTGACATTGGAGAAATGAGTCGGGAAATACTTCCAAATAACAGTCCCCTCTACATGTCTGACTCAATGGACTGCCCCACAGAGTGAGCAGACTTATGGAATTTTAGCATGAGAAGGGAATTTCTGGAGTCATACAGCCCACTGCCTTCCAAACTGGATTCTATTCTAGAATTCTACAGCAATGCTTTGAGAGTGTCCATAAAAAGGTGAAGAGGAGGCTGGGTGGGTGGGGGAGCTGATCCAGTCCCTCACCCTTCTTAAACTAGATCCATTCCACCTGCGTCTGTTTTACATATTGGAATTCCTTGAACAATGCTGTCTGAAAAGTGGTTCCCACTGTTAAGAGCAGTAACGACAACAAAGAGTTTGAAAGCTCTACTTGGATGCCATCCTTTCCTTTCGTGATAAGAAAACTGAGTTCCAGGGAGGAAAGTTAGTTGCCCAAGGTCACAGAGTGAGTTACGGTGATACCAGGCTTAAACGTAGGAATACTTGCCACCCCTCCACCACCTGCCTACTCCATTACCATGGACACTGTCTCCTGCCATTAGAGGTCTCTCTTCTTTGGAGCACTGGCTGGTCCTGATGTTGGACTCCTCAAGTTAATTCCCTTCTCTGGGAACTGGCTTGAGCCCTGCCTTCTCCAGGAAACGTCCCTGATCACATCATGCCTCATGGGTCTCCCTCGCTCTGGAAAGGGGCCTCGCATACCTTAGGTGCTTTGAGCTTCACTCATGGAGACTTGTCAGGTCACCCAGTCCTACCTCTACATCTAAACTGAGCAAAAAATGAGGACAGCCACTTTGTCAGTATTGTCTACCATTATATCCCTTTCATTAAGAACAGTAGTAGGAGCATATTAAGTGCTCAATAAATGATTGTTGAATGAATGAATCAACCAATCAACCATTCTGTCTCAGACAGCCCAGGGTATATAGTAGGTGTTCAATCAAATCAAGTTGATTGATTAGCCACTGGCTCTGCCACTTATTAAAGTCCAGGAAGACCTTATTCCGGCTGACCACGAGGGCTTTCAGAATCCTAGTCTCAAAAGCTTCTTGCAGAAATCCAAAATGTCTGTTTACCCCATTAGCTAGTGATGCAGTTAAAGGAAGAGCGAGTAAAATTTTGAAAAGCTGAACCTCTGAAATGTATATTCTAGTTAGAATGGTAATGGGGAGAGAACTGGACTTAATAGTCTGCTCCTCAGTCAACAGCCCAACTGCCGTCATCATCAGCACTGTTGTTTTTACAACAATACAATTATCTTTAATAGAAGGCTCCAGAAAAGGGATCCTCCTGGGAGCTGCGCTTAGCACAGTGGGTGTTGGGGACTTGCTGGAACCTGGAAGAGAATGATAACAGGGAGACCTGATCGGGTCGTGATGCAACAGCCCTTCTGCATCCGGGAGTGGGACACAAGAGATGCCATGCTCCGAAATACATCATGGAAATTGGATCAAGCGCAGAGAGGTGCAAGGCAAGTGCAGAAGACTCGAGAAGAGCGGAGCTGGGGACGGTAACGACGATCAGCCATGCTGCCACTCACCCCCCTTGGCACCTTAGCGATGAGTGTTTGAATAATCCTCTAAGTGTATCTGAGGGACAACGCTCAGAGGTGCGGCCATGATCACATTGTACTGAATTCCTTTAAGCCTCTCTTTGGTTAATGACTCAGAAAGTTTCTGATCTGAAACAAAACGGAAACAGATCCTGACAAACAGTTCACTGAGCAAGGAGTGGAATGAGGCTTTCTTGCCCCGACTATCTACCAAGACAGGGAGAGCGTCTGCCTATTCCACTTTTACGGCCATCTGGAAAAGTTCTGGGAACACCAGCTATTCAGCGCTGATGTGCAGATCTTCATCTTGGGGAAAATGAATGAGAAATGGATCGCTGTCTTCTTTTCTCATCCTTCATGAACCCAGGCAGCCCTGAGGTCCGATCCTCCTCATGCTGACATTTATTGAGCTACACAACAAAGGGTGGTTCTCTAAAATTTCCTGAAATTCAGTTTCCCCCTTTGCAAAATAAAGATCATGCTGTGTACCACACTGAGATCCTAGGAAGATAAAGTAGAATAAAAAAAATAGTAAAATGCACACATGCCGGATATAAATTTGACACTAAATAAATGTGAGGTCCTTTTCCAACAAAGACAACAATTCTTCCAACTTGCTGACTGGTGGGTAAAAACTGGGGGGGGTGGCTAGGTGGAAAGAACATTCTGAAGAATCACTGCTTTGGAAATAGGAACTTGCAGATTTCCAAACAGCGGAAGAGATTTGAAAGTTGTGTGGCTGATCTCATGCCTTTAAGCTGAATACAGAAACGTTTGTGGTCCCTGGAAAGCATACCCACCTTCCAGACCAGAACGCCCAGGCTGCATCTAACAATATGAGGCCTCTGGATAACGAAACACTATGAGTGCCACTCTTCCTGTAAGATGCACTGCACAGCAGACATGCCACTACTGCCCACCATGCCCATGGAGACACTTAATTAACAAAAGCAGTCTTTCCTACTGAACCACGATAACACAGTCTTCTATGCAGCTATTACTAATTACTCAGAGGTGATACACAAAATGAGAAAAAACAAAAAAACAAAAAACTGACAACCCTAAACCGGACATACCCATCCATGTACTACCAGAAAGGCAAATACTTAGGTTCTAATACGTAGATAATTACAGAACAATTCTCTGAGATTAAGGGAAAATACTCCTTGCTATTTTGGCCTAGTAAGCAACAAGCATTATAACTTCCATGGAGCCTCAGCAGATCTCTTGGGAAGAAGCAAACAGGAATCATTTATTAGACATAGACACAGCAAAGCTTTGAATAGAGTGAAGAGATCGCCATGCTGAAAGGATTGATGGGCATCCTGTAAATACAGAGCCCCTCCCAGGAGTCACTCTGTCTCAGCAGGAGACACTGGGGAATCATCAGCATCTGGTTTGTAATTGATGTTCTGCTGTAGGAACAGACAGGAGGGATTGATCAGCGAGAGGGCAGGACGTGAGCAGAGAAGAGGAATCCAGTGAGGGCTCTGAGAAAATATTTTAAATTCTCAGAGAAAATACTTAAAAGGTGGGCAGAGGAAGAGGTACCTCTGTAGAAGAGGAAGAAGAAGAGACTGAAGAGGTAGGGAGAGGAGCTGGCCTGCAAATTATCAAAGAAGCAAAGGAGAGAGGCTGCTTCAAGGAGGAAGGAGCAGTCAGGAGATTCCAAAGCTGCAGACGAGTCCACTAATATCATTACTGAGTGGTGTTGTCGAGATACCATTCAAAGATATCTTTGATGAACTTGGCAAATTTGGTAATTTCAAGGAAGTGGCAGAGGCAGAAGTCAGTCTCAAGTGGGTTAAAGAGAGAAGGAAATGAGAAAATGGGATAATGAAGGTAGAGTGCGCTCAAGAAATTTGGTCGTGAATGAAAGATGGGTCATTTCTAGAGAGGAGTATGGGGTTCAAAGAGAGTTTTGTTGCTTTGTTTTAATTTAAGGATGGTAGATATTTTAAAATACTTAAACACTGATGGAAAGTCGGAAAGAGGAATGAATAAGCTAAAGACAGAGGGGACAGAAAGATAAGCAATAAAGCCAGGTCCCTGAAAAGGTAGAAGGCATGGGAATGGGTGTTTGGATTGAGGAATTTTATACGGGGATGCGAGTGATTCTTTCTATTTGTCTTGTATAGTCCACCCTATCTACAATCCTGGATGCATAGCAGGGACTCAAAGAGAGAGTCTTTCCAATTTGTCTTGAGTTGGGTTCCCCCCAGAATTAAGGTCTGAGACAAGGGCTTTTGGGCAGGTAGTTTATTTTTTCAGAGGGGTTGTTTGGGTCTTGTTTGTTTATTTTTGAGAAATGTTCCTAGGGAACAGGAGTGGTGGAACTAGGAAGCAGGAAACAAGGCGGAAGGGAAAGCCATCCCAAGGTGCGTTACTGAACTGGTCATTATTATAAGCAACTGGGGCTCAGTTCTACTGGGGACCCTGTGAAGACTCAGAGGATGAGGCCCAGCATTGCCCTCCTGACTCCGGAAGAGAGGAGTCCTTATCCACTGGCCCATGACTCTATTGCTCAGATTGTCCCAGAGGATCTCAACACCCTTGAAATTCAAGGTATGCATCTGCACCGGAATGACTGAGGGGTCTATCGTGAGTCTCCCACTTGGGGAGAAATCAGCCCTAGAACAAAAAGCAAGAGGTCCACAGAGCAGCGAGGTGAGGTGATATCAGGCCACCGCTGTGCGCAGCTAGTTGCTGAGCAAATGTGAGCCAGGAGCACGGGAAATGGGACACAGATGTTCAACACAAAGGTCAACTAAATATTATTACTTCACGATCAGATCACTATTTTGTGTTTATTCATGGAAGTATTTCCAATACTAACAACTTTTACATCAAGCCACTAAAATCATTATAGGTACAGAGACACAGCCCAGCTACATGCTATTTAAATACCTCCCATGAATATTGGGGTGCATGTATCTTTTCAAATTATGGTTTTCTCCAGATATATGCCCAGCAGTGGGATTGCCAGATCATATGGTAGCTCTATTTTTAGTTTTTTAAGGAACCTCCATACTGTTCTCCATAGTGGCTATACCAATTTATAGTCCCACCAACAGTGTAGGAGGGTTCCCTTTTAGCCACACCCTCTCCAGCATTTATCGTTTGTACATTTTTGATGATGGCCATTCTGACCAGTGTGAGGTGATACCTCATTGTAGTTTTGATTTGTATTTCTCTAATAATTAGTGTTTATTTACAATAGTCAGGACATGGAAGCAACCTAAATGTCCATCAACAGAGGAATGGATAAAGAAGATGTGGTACATATATACAGTGGAATATTACTCAGCCATAACAAAGAACAAAATAATGCCATTTGCAGTAACATGGATAGACCTAGAGATCGTCATACTGAGTGAAGTCAGACACAGAAAGACAAATATCATATGATATCGCTTATATGTGGAATCTAAAAACAAGGGTACAAATGAACTTATTTATAAAACAGAAGTAGAACCACGAATGTAGAAAACAAATCTATGGTTACCAGGGGATAAGGAGGGAGAGGGATAACTTGGGAGACTGGGATTGACATATACACACTACTATATATAAAATACATAACTAATAAGAACCTGCTGTACAGCAAAGGGAACTCTTTTCAGTACTCTGTAATGGCCTATATGGGAAAAGAATCTAAAAAGGAGTGGATATATGTATATGTATAACTGATTCACTTTGCTGTACACCTGAAACTAACACAACTTATAAATCAACTATACTCCAATAAAAATTAAAAAAAAAAAAATAAAGACCTTCCATTAGTGTTGCCTGTTAAAAACACTTAAGATTTTGAAAGCGCTTCAAGGATATTCACCTGAAGATGTTTTTATTGGATTTCTTTTGAAGATCATCTCTGAAACTCTTTCATTTTTCTTTAAACTCCTGTGTTGTAAATGTGCCCCTAATGATGAAATTGCTATTTATTTAACATTCAAAATCTCTCCCATTAAGGCCAAATTAACATCATTTAAGATATTGCCAAATAGTTTTTCTTCGAATAATTACACTCAATTTCTGCCTCAGGGCTTTTTTTCTTTCAGAAAGATAACAATTTATTAGGGATACAGTAGCCACATCATCGAGGCTCTTCTACCTCTCATGTAGGTGCGTAAAACGGGCTCTTAAAGTATCAAAACCCAGGTGATCTGGGGACCAAGATGCTACAAGAAGGCACTCAAGAGTCTTGAAAGATATCTACAGTTATCTATACACAGATATATGTATCATTAAAAGTTGGTTTCTTTGATAACCAACACTATGGAAGACATGTGGGACGATTTTATTATGTACATATGTCGATAAATGACTTGAAGCCATGAATAATTAAAGAATGAATTTGGGAGAAAGATTTAGTAATCTTTTATGTGATAGGCTTATAAAAACCCTTCAAAGAGAAGGTGCATACACAAAATACAGTGAGGCTGATTTTTGCACGTGGATTAGTCTCTTGATTCTTGCATTTTATAGGGCTCCTAGTTTTCAAAGCATTCCAAAGCCATTAGTAGTTTCAAAGCATTCCAAAGCCATTAGTAGTTTCAAAGCGTTCCAAAACCATTAGTAGTATCTCCTTTGATCCTCACAACAACCTTCCAATTTAGGCAGAGCAAGTAGCATGATTCCATTCTACAAAGATCAGGAAATTAAGAATCCAAGTGACTTGCCCAGTGTTCCCTGGCTGGCAGGTGGCAGATTCCTAATTACAACCCAGGTCTCTGAGTTCAGGGTTCTTTTCCCCACATCAGACCACTAGCTACTCGAGTCATAAACTGCTTCAGAGCAGGGACAACGTCTTCCATCTCTAACATGCTCCATTGCACCTGGAGTATTTCTAGTGGCTCAACAAATATCTGTTAATTGGCTACTTGTACTTGCTAATTGCTAATACTTCTAGAACGTCTCCCAACACACAAAAATAGTACAATGGTGCTATTTTTCTATGTTTATACACACAACTCTTAAAAACGAACAGCAACTCGTATCCAAACTACCCACTGGTTTCACTGTACTACTGGAATCATCTGAGAACCACGCTTATGTATGGCATTGCTCCGCCCTCAGATTTCCTTGCTATAGAAAGGGCTTCTCTACACAACTTCACCAGGGGTCAAAGTGGCATTACGTAGCAGATGGTTCTGCCCTGTTACTGGTCTCCTTGTGGATATGGAGAAGGATCTGGCAGGGTTGGGATGGCCTTCCCTCCTTCAAATTTTCTGCTTTGTCCACCCCTCCAGAGTACTTTATTTGGATCTTAATTATGGATCTGTTTTTTCTCTTATACTTTAGATATCTGAAGATAGGTCAGTATCATACTTGCTTTTTTTTTTTTTTTTTTTTAAATTCAATTGCATGCACTGTGAAACTGAACCCATATCACATTAAAGGCCACCTCCTGTGCCAGAAGAGAGGAAAGGACCGGGCTTCATGTAGCTCAGTAAAGACGTACAAATGTCTTGTGATAACTTATTAGGGCTCTGCTCCTATTTCTTCAACACACTCCCCAATAGCCAGGGTATGAATCATATCACTGAAGGGATTTTACTGCTAACCACTGCTGACCTACCTATTCTCCAGGATAATCACTAGAAAAGCTACTCCATAAGGAGAAAAGACAAGATTTCCAACCATCTTGACTCAGAACACAGAAACCAACTTATCTCTCTCTCCCTTTGCCCCTACAGAGGAAAGCAGATTTCTCTTTTATCCATGTGGAACGGAGGCATTTCAGGCAGACACTTCCCCATTAAAACAAGGGCTCTTCTGGGAAGGATTAGCTCCTTTTGACTTTACTACAAAACCCCAGGCCCTGGGCCTCCTGCACAGAAAAGGCATTGACAGATTAACACATTTCACAGTTTTCTGTACATCTCCAGCTCAGCATCCCCAATAGCAGGAGATCAAACACTAGGTTCCCTAAGCAAAACATCAAGATGGCTACCTTTACCTCTTTGTCAATGAAAAAGTAAAAGGTGAGGCAGAACCTTTGCGATCTGTCTAAATTATAGGAGCTGCATGAATAAGTCTATGGACCCTCCTACCACACAAGATACAGGATAAAAAATAATAACATCATGCCCAGAAAAAGGAAATTATGACTGGGCCTGGGAAGCTTTCCTTTAGAGGAACAAATGGGAGAGGGTGAATATTTTATGCAAAATTAATATCATGGGAAGTGCATTATGAAGAGCTAAGCTAGGTTTTTGGTTATTTAAACTGCACTCTCAAATGCATATACGTTTGTACATAATGAGTCACTGTAGGTAAATAATTATGCCTTAAATACATGCACCTCATTTATAAATATGCAGAGAGAGGATATAAGCCTGGATGTCACCCGAATTCCTAGTGGTTCAGCTGTCCACACACACAAAAGCCTGACTTTGACCTATGCAGTCAGCAGTGCTGTAAAAATGTCAGTGGTTTTCAAACCTTTCTTAGTAGCAGATTCCTTTTGTCAAATAAAAGTATTAAGAACGCTGATATACAGAGCAAACAAAAGCAGAATTACACTTTTAAGGAGGGCTAAGGGTCCTGGAGCCCCACCCTCTTCCGTTTTTGTTAGCATCTGAGACAAGTTCCCTAAGAACCAATGTAAGAGCCACCAAGAAAAACATCGGGCACAAAAGGGTAGGAAAGAGTGAGGGGATAGACTGGTCTCCTTTTCTGCGAGGTTTTGTCTTTTTCTCCCTTAGAGTTCTATCTCCGGTAGCACTAAAACAAAATATAAGATATCAATACTTTCAAAAGTTAGAAAATTTAAGTGGTAAATCCCTTAAAATTATGAAAAAACAAACCCACCAAAGCCCCTTATGCCCATCCTGCTGTTATTTAGCTATTCAAATTGTAGGCATAGAAGTGAATAATCTGCTTTTGCAAGTCTCCCCTTTAAAAGTCAAACTATGGAAAGAAGGCAAGACTCTTTCAGTGGCAGCATAATCCTCGGCGTCCAGCTCTCCACAGGAATGTCACCCACAAAGGTTGGGCTGGACCCAAGCCTGGGTGCGCTATAGCTTTTCCCAAAACCGTTCTTTGGCAGACTTCTAGCCAGGGTAGGAAGAAAACAACCTACTCTGATGCCCTAATATCTTGCTCAGATACAAATCTGTGGGTTTAAACAATGGAGGGGAAGCTACTGTTGGTCTGAGGGTTTTCTGCTCTTACAAAAGTCTTCTGAAGCAGCTTTATTTCAATGAACAGAATGAAAAATCCTTGCTCTTTCCTTGCTTCAGAGGTAGATATTCATCATTGCAGTGCAAATCTTACCTTTTCCATAAAGCCTTTCCTGATCCCCACTTATTTTCAAAACTCATACCCTCCAAAAAAAAAAAAATTAAAGACCCACACTGATTGCAGAAATGTATTTGAGATGGCATCCAATAATTTTTTTAAAAAAGGCAATTATCAAGCAAAAATATAAAAAAATACAAGAAAGGTGTCAAGTCATCAAAAATGACCAGTGGTATAGGAGAAAGGAAGAAGAACAGCATAAAGCTTAAGGCAGGGAAACTGCTAAAATTGACACAAAAATCAGTTGTGAGCTTTTTAGCAACTGTAAAGAGGGAAACACAAAATTATCAGTATTCAGTTAAAGGAAATAGAAAAGGTTTACCTCTTCAGGACAATTTTCTAATTTACTTTCCAGCCACCTCACTCCCTCCCATAATTACAGCTGTCCTTAGATAGAGGTCGTGATACATTGGGTTGGCCAAAAACTTCGTTCGGGTCTTTCCATAACAGATAGAAAACCTGAACGAACTTTTTGGCCAACCCAATACCATGGTCTCTCACTTCCCTCACTTTACCCATGCCTTCCCCTCTGCCTGCAGTGCCCTTTGTCCTTCACTTGTCTAACTGGTACTCACAGTCCTGCTGCCAGGAAACTTGTACTGACCCTCTTCCCAGGGCAGGGTGAGGAGCTCTTCCTCCTCACTCCAAGAGCAATGCATGTTTTCCACAAATACAGCTCTCACCACACTCCATTGTAATTGCTTTGTTGTCTGTCTTCCCCACTGGGCTGAATGTATTTGAATACATTTAAATGAATGAATATAAAAAGGACATTGAATAATATAATGGATAATTCCTGGACAGCAGTTCTATAAAAATGCAGAGACATTCTACATACAGTCATTTCTTATGCAGTGAGCAATTGCCAATTACCCTAAGTTGTCTTATATTGTTAGTTGGAGAAACAAGACTCCCTTGCTTTAAAAAGATAACTAACTACACTCCGTGAGAATAAGGACGGCGTCTTATCTTCTCAGTTCGGTTCAGTTCAACAAACTTTTATTGAGTACCAGTCGTTATGCTAAGTGCAGGAAAAACTATGATGAATAAGACATGGTCCTGTCCTCTTAAAGTTTACAGACCTGGCTCGGGAAGCATAATACACATGGATAAGTAATCAGCAAAGGAGCTTGGTCTAATCCTGACTGACTGAGGATGTCAGGGAAGACTTCCTATAGGCGGCATTGTCTAAGTTGAATCTTAAAGGATGAGTTTATTTGATAAAGGGACATTCCAAGCTGGAAAAAAGAATACAAGAAAGGCATATTAGGCAAGAAATGACATGGTGCAAAAACGACATGGTGTATGCATCGAGACTAAAATAGTTTATTTTTATTGAAGGGTAAAATATAAAAAGGAAGGTATATGGGGAACAGTGGTGGGAAAGGAATTCACATGAGGCTAATGCAGTAGGTAGGATCCAGATAGTAGAAGAGCTTGTAGGCAATGTTAAGGAAATTGGATTTTCACCTATAGGTGATGAGAAGCCACTGAAGGCAAGGACATTGATTCTATTTTAAATAAATTACTTTGGAAGTAGTGTTGTGAACAGATTGGAGGTATGCTGACCTGGGAGCAAGAAAATCAGTTAGCAAGTTATTGCAACATTTCAGAAAATACATGATAAGGGTTTATAAATGGTTTTAAATAGCCAAGTAATAATGGTGCTTCCCCCTTTTCTTTTCTTAAATCATCCTGGAGCAACAAGAAAAACACGAAAGAAAAATGCAAATTCTATACTTAAGGAAAACAAAACCCTGAAACACTATATGTGGAAAGGAAGCCAAAGGCAGTGAAGGACAAACAGGGTACAGACAGGCACCAGAGCAAAACTGCCTACAGCTACGAATCTTAGATCAAGCTAGAGATATAGAGTTCTCTAAAGATGATATTTCCTAAGGAGTAAAACTAACAACCTATTATTTGGAACCAAGGGAATGTGGCTCAGGAACTGGCAGTGGGAGTGTTTCTGGAATTCACTGGTGACAAGGAGAGGCTGGAGAGGCATGGCTGGCTAGAGAACCGCTCAGGCAGTTTTACCTTATAAGAAGAACCCACTAACAGACTAATAATCTTTAGTTATATGGAACCTCACTGAGAACAAAGGGGGACTCTTGTTAAGCTGAAAGAGAGCCTTGATCAGGGCCCTGATCCCCAAGATGAACCTCCTCAAATAGTTCAGCCAGAAGAGCTCATGTCATTAAAAAATAAGTAATGATGAAAAATATAAAGAGAGAAGAAAACAGCACAAGAGTTACAAAATAATATGACAAAATAAAAGAGAGAAAGGAACAGGAAAAACAAAGAGCAGACATAGAACAAAAAATGTTTCCATGAACTAAATAAAAATTGTGACCACACTGCTACAAATAAAAATAACCCACATGATGCAATCACCTCTATAAAAGAAGAGGTCAAGCAGAAATACAAGAGCTCGGGGGAGATATGTTGAGACAACAAAAAGAGATAAAATATAAGCTGGCAAAGCTCATGAAAAAAGTTAAAAACAATAGCAGCAAAAAAGGCAAAGAGGAGCCTGGACACGGCTACATACTCATTCAAGGACAGTATGAGTAAAACTGTTTTTATAAATTTCATTTTGCTCAGGGAGTTAAACATACTAGAAGAAAAAAAAGATGTCTCCCCTTTGTCTTTCTTGCCCATTATACACATCCTAAGTGTCTTGAAGGAAGAGAGCCAAAACAATAAAACTAACGTATATAATGAATAAAATACATATTTCAAAATATAAATCACAGAAACTTTTGAGAAATTAAAAAGGAAGACGCAATTGAACCAATTGAATGAGATATATTCCATGGGAAAGAATCAACATAGTATTAACGACCACAAAACATACACTACTAAAGTAAATAGTATTCAAATATATATGTATGTGTGTAATATATATATATATATATATTTTTTTTTTAAAGGACTTTACGTATCAAGGGTGAAAAAATATCAAGACACCTAAAAGGGAAAATATGAGACTAGCCAGACACAGTAACATTCAATAAGTTAATGGAGCAAAGTGTTTATGGAAAGCAAATGATATCTTTTATACCTTAAAAGATGATATTAAAGCATAAAGGGGATAAACAAACATATTTTCAACATTCAAGAATTCACCTTTCTTGAAGACATTACTAAAGGGCAAATTTCAGACAACCAAGAAACTAATGGGAAAACTATAGTAAAAGGACCACTGAATAAATTTACCTAAAACTAAAATCAAAATAAATGCAGGAATGATGGTTCAAGCAGAATATAAATGCTCCAAATGATTTAATTAACAAAACTGGGGTTGGACAGAAGGGAGAACGAAGGAGGTCATAAACACACATGCTATTTTTTTCTACTTGTCTTCAGCAGTGCTTAATAAAATATTTAAACTAACAGAATTATAGGAAAGCAAACACTAAGAGATAACATAACCAACCAAAACTGGGTGGTAGAGGAATTAAAGAGATAGGGGAAGAAATAGAAAGGCATGGAAATGCACTAATTTTAAAATTGGTCACAAGAGGAAATCAACAGATTATACAAAAATAGAAGATGTGCTATGTTGTATAAAGTTATATTAATAAAGTTTAGTTAGAACAAATATTCAAAATCCTCAAACAAATACATGTGCAGGAAAGCAAGGAAAACAGACCACATAATGATTTTTTTTCTTAAAAAGAAGCAATTAAAACTAAAAACTAAGCATACACTGTCAGAACTAAGATATATTTGTCACATCAATCAGTCAACCCTCAAACTCACCTATGAGAATGAAAAGACTCTGATTCAGTATTGATGGGCAACCAACTTATATTTGTACCCATATTATGTGTAGCTGTTTACCTGCAACCCACTGACATCCTTTATTTTATTTTTATTGTAGCCAATTGATAGTTGCAAATAACAGCATTTAATCTGTGTTTATTGGATGATTAATGAAATTCAATGTTTTTCTCAAGAGTATTGGCCTTTTACATTTTTGGGAGCATTGCTAGTCAACTGTTTCCCATCTCTTTCATAGTAAAAAAAAATCCTTAAAACAGCCTTCAAGGTCCTGTGGAATCTACCACCCTGTGCCTTCCTGATGTAATCTCTATATTCTCCAAGTGTCGCTTACTACCTCCCTCATCTCCCTGAACTCTATATATTGGAGTGCCCTGTGGCTCAGTCTTTAGATGGTTTCTCTTCTCTATCTACACTTACTTCCTCGGTGACTTCAATGTTGCAGTTCAAAAATATCAATATGCAGACACCCTTCCCATTTATATCTCCAGCCCCTACCTTCCCACCATTCCTGCTTCTAAACCCAGCCTCAAATTTCTAGCTGCCTACCCCACATCTGCATAAGGGGCACAAGGAAGTGCAGGGCACAACAGACCTAGCTCCACGTCCCCCTCTGACGACGAACTTCTGTCACTCTCTCCCTGGTCATCACCCAACAAGGCCTTCCCAGGTCATCCTAAATAGCAATATCCACAGACACCCAACATTCAAGGCCCCTCATTTATTTTTATCCATAGCACTGCCATCACCTGCTATACTTTGTAGATAGATAAACAGATGATAGTAGTAGATAGATAAAAAGATACAAAGCAACATTTATAGAACATTGTTTTGGTGCTTTATAGGATTACAAATGTAATCCTCCTAGCAACCCATGAAGTAGGTACTACAATTATCCTCTTTTTATAGATGAGTCAAATGAGGCACAGGTCAAGGTCATGCAGCTAAGTGTGGCACACAACATTTCATATCTATGTATATATGGATGTATACATATCACCTACATATTTTCCTGTCTCCCATTAGCATGTAAATGCCACAACAGCAAGAACTTTGTCGTGTTCAATATCTTAACCCCAGCACCTAAAACAGGGGGCTGCAATGTAGTAGGGGATTAATAAAACTCTACTGAATAATGGGAATGCATATCTCTTTCAAACAAAATAAAATTTGATGCTGATTAAAGAGGAAAAACTTCCATTGGTTTCCAGCATAATAATAATTCTTTTAAAAAGGAGTATTTCAGAACAGTTAGAAAAATATTCTGGATTTCTGCCTGCAGTTACAGAAAACTTTATGCAATACAAAGAAAAAGGAGACAAGAAAATTGAACATTTTAAATTCTAAGTCACGTTGCCCAGAAACAATTCTGCCATGTTCATCATTTTATGCGGTATCAGCATTAAGAAAAGGGCAATCAGATTGGTAAATTCATAAGTCATCCCTGTGCTTCTACCTTAAAAAAAATTAAATAGAGAGAAAGCAACAATAAAGCCTTAAACTGGGGCCATAACAATGGGAATGGAATGAAAGGAAACACTTGAGAAATAACTAAGGGTGACATTAGCAGAGGCTGTGGATTCATTTAATTTGATGACATAGACTGGCTTCCAGGTTTCTACCTTGAATGACCTGGTAGCGGGTAGTGCCACCAATGTGTCAAGTTCAAGGGGGGCATGTCAATTACATTTAACCTGTGGAATATCTAAGTGAAGATATTGAGATTGCTGTTAGATATGTAGGTCTACCGTACGTGATAGAGGTCACGGCACATTGACTTGAGAGTCATCAGAACATGGAGAAGATGCTCAAAACCATAAGATCTCCCAGAGAGTGAGGGGGTGGGGCAAAGATTAGAAGGTCAAAGGCAGAAAGCTGGGGAACACCAAGTGTAGTGCCTAGTACTGTATATTTTGCATTGTACGTGTTCAATAAATACTTATGAATAAGAAAATGGTAGTACCAATGACCTGCCAAGATTTAGAAAAAAATTCCTGAAATTTTGGCCGAGAAACAGTGATTATATAAGCACAAAGATCGCTCTTGCACTCCCTCTTTCAAGCTCGTTTTTGCATGGCTGGCTACTTTTCCTATATCATAGTAGAGCTCAAAAATCCATGCAGCTTCATATATGTATACATACGGCTGATTCACTTTGTTCTACAGCAGAAACTAACACAACATTGTAAAGCAATTATACTCCAGTAATAATAAAAAAAAATTCATGCAGCTCATTTGTAAAAAAAAGTAACCGCTACATGCATAGTCAATCAATAAAACAAGTAGACATTGAGCACCATTGATTTGCAAAGGCCAAGGTTCAGGGTAAAATGTGTGTATGAAATATTGTCCCTCTTCTCAGAGAGTGTAAAACACAGTTTGGAAAGAAGGAGACAAATCCACTAAGACTTAAGTAACAATTCCTAATAGCCTATGTGCTAGAGGAACAGCAGGTAGCAAGAGCTCCAAAGATTCAGAGGAAGAGTCGTACCCAGATTGGAAGTTCAGAGAAGGTCTCATAGAGGAGATGGGGCTGATCTGGACTAAGAGACCAGGAGTGAGGCCGAGAAAGCCCTTCAGGTGCTTTCAGCTCTGAGCAAACTCAGGGAGATTCTGAAGTTCAAGGGTCCTATAGGAAGCAGTCTGGAAAACAACAGACCATAGAAGGGTGGAAAGGCAGAGGACAGGGGGATCAAGGCTGCCCTCAAATGCAAGTATGATTTAGCTCAGTAACACACACACACACACACACACAGTCCATCACTTGATGGAGCATCTTCTTTTGTTTTCCCTCATTTTTGATCTATTTTGCACCTCCTTTCAGTGAAACTCAAAATCTAAAACGAGGCTTCCATTGCCTGCCTAAATATGTTAGTCCCATCCAGTTTTCTCTAGGAGTCACAGAGTTCTTGGAGTGAAGGATTTGGGGCTTGGACATTTGAGGGGGTGGTCAGCACTGGAAAGGGAGGGGAAGATTTACTGAGACCTCAATTTTCACAGAAAGAAGATCCTAGAGATGCTTAATTTCTTGGAGATTCTCATTCCCACATTAGATAAGTCACTTTGGACAGAAATAGAATGTGGCTTTGATAAATTACTTATCTCTAATTACTCATCTCTAATGAGATTTGATTCTAAGTAATCTCAAACTCCAGCCCAAGTCCTGGTCATTTCAAGACCCCTTTGGTATAATAAAAGGACAATTCAACTGAAGGATTCAGTGGGCCACTAAAGTTCCCTGTAAACAATAAGGACCCATAACACCTTCATCTTTCACCAGAAGTCTGGGATCTCCCCAGTGGACCGTGTACCGCAAGCACAGGAGGGACAGCACCCCAGCTCCGCGTCTTCACAGCCTCTGGAGAGCCGTCCTCATCTTCCCGGTCAGCAGTTGACTTCCCCCACGCATCTTCCTTCTACCATTGACTGCACATCTGGACTCACCTGAATGAAGATATATTCATCCTGGACGACCAGGGAACTGATGTCAATGGAGCGGGCAAAAGGCCCACTCCGGGTAGTCTCAGCACATTCCTGGATCCTGCAGGTGAGGTAGTGAGCATCTGAAATGGGATGGCAGAGAGACACTTAGACACAAGGGGCAATGGTCACCAAACCTCTCAGCACACAAAGCCCTACTTCCTGGGGATCAGTGATGCAATGTAAAACAACCATGAGACTGCATTTTCTTGTCCAAAGAATCTGTAATAATTTTTTTAAAAAGAGGAATATCTAGTTCAGGAAAGGGAGTGGGGAAAGAGTTAATCTTATATCCTACCAGCCAAAGAGTAAACTGGTACAGATTTTTTATATTTTATTTTTTATTTTTTTTTAACATCTTTACTGGAGTATAATTGCTTTACAATGTTGTGTTAGTTTCTGCTATATAACAAAGTGAATTAGCTATATGTATACATATATCCCTATGTCTCCTCCCTCTTGCGTCTCCCTCCCACCCTCCCTATCCCACTCCTCTAGGTGGTCACAAAGCACTGAGCTGATCTCCCTGTGCTATGCAGCTGCTTCCCACTAGCTATCTATTTCACATTCGGTAGTGTATATATGTCAATGCTACTCTCTCACTTCGTCCCAGCTTACCCTTCCCCCCTCCCCGTGTCCTCAAGTCCATTCTCTACGTCTGTGTCTTTATTCCTGGTACAGATTTTTGAAGGAACAAATTTGAAATATCTATCAGAATTTTAAATGTACATATCTTTTTACCAGCAATTCTAATTCAAGGGACGTTTTCTAGAGAAATACTCATATATTTTCACAAAGAGGCAAGGGCAAAAATGTTCATTGTGGCATTATTCATAGCAGTGAAAAAACAGAAACTGGCTAAATGTCCATGAATTAAAGAACATTTAAATAAACAAACGTACACATATAACAAAGCACCATGTTGTGAATAGAAGAATTAGGTAGATACGTATGCATCATGTGCTGATTTCCCCAAGGTGCATTGTTCTGCGACCTTTAAAAAAATTATTTAGCAACATGTATGGCACAATCCAATTTATGAAGAAAACAAAAAACAAAGAACAATGTCTTTATAAATACAGGTTTGTGCCATAACTGCATAGGAAAAAAAGTTTTAAAGGACATCTATAGAAATTAGCTATGACTACTTTGGGGGAAAGGAATGGACTTAAGGAGAGTAGAAGTGGGGCCTTTGCTTTTTATATTATATATGTCTTTCTTGTGTTTACAATAAGAATGTACTTACTTATTACAAATAAAACCTGTATAATCACTTGTAAAATTTTCTAAAGATCTCAGCAGCTGAACCTTCCTCAACCAGCCCCCCAAAATTATGGCAGCAGCTGTAGCTGAATGAGAAATCCTCAAGTCTAAGCATTCTGATCATGACGACAGGGTCACCCAAGGAAGACAATCTATTCAGTTATTTGTTCCCCAAGGAAAAAGCACAAGTGAATCTCTATAAAGAAACCTCTGTATACACTTGCTTTAAAAATGTGTATTGTTTATTTAATGGTGTTTAAAAATAATAAATGGGTCAAAGTGAAAAATAGAGGTCATTTTAGGATTAAAAGCAGAGAAGTCTTTGTTATCACCTAAAATGACATGCATTACTACATACATCTAATGCGCTTGCCCACTTAAATATGTGCACAGATGTGAGTACGTTTCGGAGGCTACACTGGAAGGGGTGGTAAGCGGCAGAGATAAATAAAGGCAAAAGTTTAAATAAACAAAAATTTATAACAACTGAGTGTAAAACAAGGGTACTTTAAATTTTCCCTAATTATTGACCTTTAATTAATTTATTGATTGATTGATCCAGAAAGTATTTCTTGTGTGCATATAATGTATTGGGTATTATTTAAGCACCAGGAATATGGCAGTGAATGAGACAGAGATTTTCTATTGTGAAAGGCCCTGCTGTCTAGGAAGGGGTTCACTCATATAATTTATAGCTAGCTATTACACACATTTATGAATAAACAAAACGCTAATTTAACAAAGAAACATGCTTTGGTAGGCAATGAATTCATTATGTGCTATAGCCCTACTTTTCAAATGTCTGTATCTGGGCAAAGCCAATTTGCTCTGGTGCCCTTCCTCCAGACACGTCAAACACTAATCTCATTCTCTCCATCAGCAGTCTCATCAACTGCCCAGTAGCTCAAGCCTCTTCACTGTTCTTTCCTCCACATGCCATGCAATCCAGCTGGTTCCCAGCCTTGAAAACTCTGCCTCTGAAGTGCTTCCAGCCTCTCTCTTCTCTCCACGACCCCTGCCACTTGCCTGGAAAAGGCCTTCCCATCTGTGTTGCCTGCTGCGTCCATTTCACAACTGGTGCTCAGGTGCAGGATGGAGTGCAAGCTGGGTGGCCCCGAGGCAAGGAGCCAGCGTCACCTCTCAAACCTAACCTCAGCTAATCCCTCTCGGCTTCAAAGTCACCCACGGTTCTCAGTGCCCGGGGACAAAGCCCAAATATACTTCTGTAAAATAGAAGGCCTTTTACAACTAGCCTAATGAAGTCAAATGTCTCAGGGGCGAGGCAAATAATGTACAAGAGGAAACTGAGCTGGGGTAAGACGATGGATGGCAGCGGGCGCATGGTCTCAGCGTCAGGGGTCACTGAGGAACGGCTGGGACTGCAGGAAAATGGCCAACACTTACCTCTTCACGGGGAGCTGCCTCTCAGCATCAGTCATCACTGAGATGCAGGAATAAGATGTTCTGAGTTTCTACATAAAGCTAAATGGCCCAGTTTTTTTAATGTGACATTTCCTAATGTGTAAAGAATGGACAGCTAATTTAAATTTAAAATATGGTGCAGGCCGAACAGTATTAGGCCAAACAAAACAAGCCTACAGTCCACCAGGAGCCATTCATTTCGTATCTCGACTCTGTAAGTTGGTCCCTACCTACCTCTCCAGGGAATAGACTGTGCCCTGTCCCCACGTTCCCTGACCTGTTGGCAAGACCACCTTGTTCCCCATTCTGTGAGTACCGCCTGCGGACCCCTCCCTTTTGTCTCTGTCCACAGAGAAAGCCGAGAATGGCCTGGCTTTCCACGTCTGGCTGAGAGGCCAAGGGAAGGCAAGGCTTTCCACGTCTGGCTGAGAGGCCAAGGACACTAGAAGCGCTTTGGAGCACCAGGCATAGTCTTGGTTCCCCCCGCCAGCCTGAGTAATTTGCTCCTAGCATAAAGCACTAAAACCCAGTGAAACGCTGCAGTGAAGACATGTAAAGAAACCACAAGGGTTGACTTGACGACCTGCTTCTTTCTCGCCAGCGAGTGTTTTGGAAAGCCCCTTGTACTGGTAATCAAAGGTGTGCACAGGAGGACATCTGCTTATCCCTCCCATGCGCTCATTTCTCCCCTGTCTATTTACTATTTACTCCCATACTTGGACACTTTGAAAAAAGAATCAAGCGTACTTGAGGCCACCCCACACAAAACCGAAACCTACCTAAACTGTGGCCCCTGGTAGGTGAGCTATTGGGCCACACTCATCCTCCTTCTTGGCTCCCCTGCTGCTTGCCACTGCCCAGCATGGAACAAAAGGTCCAATTTAACAGGAAAGCAGCACTAAAATGTGTTTGGGAAATCCACTTAAAATTCAGGGGCCTTGCAGTCTGTAGCCGGACTCATATATCAGAAGTCTCAACGCTTTTATTTTTCTAAACACAGAGATACCCACTGCCTGGTGAGAACCCCAAGTGGGGGCCTGGGGAGAGGAACATGTCAGCAGGCCAGGCTACCAGGTGGAAGTGACCGAGGGTGTCACAGGGGACTGGGGATGTCAAAGGAGAGCAGGAATCACCACTTCGCTCAAGCCTCCAACTTGCAAAAGGTCTTAAATTTGGACTTCGGACATTATCTCCAAGTGAGGCTGAATACAGTCATAAGGATTCTACGATGAAACTGAAAGCAGATATTTATCATGTAACATGAAATCCCCAAACAGGCTTCTAAACAACTGTGGTCTTGTTTGTTTGTGTGTGTGTTTGTTTTAATAACACAAGATGCCCGATTAAAAGGAAGAAAAGCGGTCCAGATTTCTCAAGCATATTGTGGTGTGTGAGAGAAAGGCTTGTGAAGGTAGAAAGTGCGAAGTTCAGATCCTGAACTTGCTGCTTGCTGATTGCCCCCGGGCTAAGCAGCAGTTCCACTTTTCATCTGTGAGGTACAAACAAGTGTTTGCCTCTCCAACCGTTGTCAGGATTAAATAAGATTATGTATGAAAAAGGTCAGTACGTTGTTGAATACATTTTAAAGGATCAACAAATGCTAGTTCTTTTTAATCATAAAGAGAGAAGGAAAGAGATTTAACACTCAGCATCCTTCTTACGTACAATTAACAAGTAATGTTCGGTTTTACTGTGGAGAATCGAAGGATCATGATAGCACAGGTCCTGCTAGTGAAGCCATATTCTGGATTGACGTCACTGTTTATTGTCTCTAAATGCTATAGGTGTTCAGACAAGAAAAAGCACATCTGAGCTGGAATAATTAAGGAGGACTTGAAGGGGGAAACAGTGCTTGTGTTTAGCATGGATGGAGAAGTGTTCTGTGGGAGAAGGGGATTTCTAAAAAAGGGAGTGAAAAACTCCATGTGGACGTTTAGGTAGGGAAAGCCCACTGAAGGCACTATATAATTACACGATAACGGGTGGACATGGATTAATCTTTATTCTATAACTGCTATTTCCCATCCTTTCCTTCAAAACATCCTCAAGCGGAAAACTAGAAAGACCAAACTGAATGAAGATCTCATTAGGATACCCTTATGGGAAAACAAGAGAGGGATTCCCCAAATGGTTAAAGAGTCACATCATCCTCATAATTAATGCATTTCTAAATATCAAATGTCTTTCTAAGAGCTGGTGCGGTCACTTACAAAAACTAAGTCAAAAGTTTTGTTCCCTGTGAATAGAGAGATCTGCTCCATAACTGTATCAGTACCAGGCCCTATTTCAACTAGCTGTACTGCTAGCAAGACTTTAGGGAAGGTGGTACCATTGCACCACTGTGTCCGGCCTCATGCCTCCTCATCTTACAGATGGTGGACCAAGGGTCTCATGTGGTGAGAAGGGGTGACCTTAGACTGACTGATTAATTTCTTTTGTATTGGGTCAAGGTGTATAGAGAAGCTGCATGCATCAGACACTCCCTGAGGTTCCAGAAAGCAGAGAACATAAGACTGGTTCTTGCCCTCAGAAGAATCCCAGGCCAGTGATAGAGACGGGATATTCGCAAGTGAACATGCCTTGGGATCTGTGCTGGATCTGAGAACTGAGGAATGTGGCAAGAGCACAAAGCAGATAACCCAACATCCTTAGTCTTATCTTCCTAAGAGGCTGCTTTTCCACCAGCAGTTTTGTAAGGCAAGCTTCTCATCCATCTATATCAATGAGTTTCACCGTGAAGTCCAGCATTTCTCACTCTGTCAAACCATTCCAAAAGGATCACCTCCTTAGAAACCTGGATAAAGTCTTAGTCATCTTTGTTTCTCTCCTCGCACTGACTTTATAAAGCTTCAGTAAATGCAAGTTAAGCTGAACTGAATTACATTAAAAGCCGATACATTTGTGCTATTTTCTGACCTGTGATTATGTTTTGCCTTTAAGATCATTAAATAATCAAACTATCCTAAACGTCATGCCTCTTGCCATCTCAGAGAAAAAAACTTTCCATGATTCGCTCAACTTCCATCCCTTTGGGTAATATTGTCAAAATTGAAAAAGTGAAATAAAATTGTGAACAAAAAGCAAATTCAGCTCTTCAGGTCTTTTCTTAGAGAAATACCCAGGAGCTATTTATTTTAGATAACAACATTAACTCTCAAATGCAAATAAGTGAAATCGAGCAGATTCCAAGAAACTCTGAAAAGTTATTTAGCTTCCAAAAGCCTCCTTTTCCTTGACTGGGGAGTGAGGCTAAACTATCTGTAGGCACAGGGCAAAACAAAGGATATTGACATTGTTCCAAATGCCTAACACAGCACCTGAGACAAGGTAGGTAATAAAAATCAGCAAAACAAGAAAAGGTAGCTACTATTCCTTCCTATTGTGCTTATGGGTTTAGAGTTTTTGTGAAACTTCTTTTTGCTCGCAGGAGAATTCTAGTGTCTTTTCCTTCTAGAAAAGAAGGGGGATCTGGCAGAGTTATAGACATTTAGAAACCACAGCGATCCTGAATACCTTAGGACTCCTGATACTCCTCAGGGTTCTGGGATTTGAACCCAGGCGACTTGACACCAGAACCAGTGACCCTAATCGTTATGTATTTGAACCATGGAAGGAAAATCAGGCTGAGAATCAGACCAGAATCTACATTCTGGTTCAGTCCCTGTTACTGACTATCTATGTGACCTTGGGAAAATCGTTACACGTTTTGGTGCTTTTTGGAGAGTGATACAATTTGAAAATTTCTAATCCATTCCAACCATTTTTTAAAATTCTGAGATCCTTTATCAAAAACAATCCTATATTCTCAATATATCAAGTAGATTTTAGTGTGCCTTGTCTAAATGAACAGAAGGCTTGTAATCCTATTGGTTTAGCTCCCCCTTATCCTCTTCTTGGCCTCTGAGTTCTTAGAATACTGCTGGATCTCTGAGTTACACGGTTTACAACCACTGAACTAGTCAGTAACCCAAAGTTCTTTAAGAGCCATTATTCTATGTGTCTAGAACCTACAGTTTAGACTTCAGGGCTAATAGTTTTGCCTTGTGTGCCAAGCCCATTTGATTACTAATGACTTCCTGGAATGCTCTGTTAAGATGTATTGGGTTTTATCTTGGCTTAGTGAGAAAGTGCAGTAATTGATGAAGAGAGTTGATAATAGTACCAGGACAAGGAATGGTAGTATATGTGCTGTGGGTTTTGATTCTAGAAATCTCAAGTCTAGATGTCTAAAAACTTTCAGCTCATGTCGAGTTTCGCTTATTACAGTGTGCTACAAGGCCCCCATACAGCTTATGCTTGAAAATTTCCAATAAAGAGGAATCAACTACTTAACAAAGCAGTCTGTATCATTTTGGGGTCCTCTTAATTGTTCCTCCTTTGTTCATTGAACTGAAATCTGCCTCACTGTAAATTTTACTCTACAATAAGATCTTTGTTACCCAATTGATGAAAAAAATTATAAAAATACCTCTTATATTTGTGTATTCAAACATGTGAAGCACTAGAAGATTCACAGAAAGTTTAAAAAAAATTGTCCAGGGTCAAACAGGCTCTAATTGACAGAGTTAATTCTCCAACTTAACTCTTAGGGAACCAAGTTAATACTCTTTCTATTGACACTCAATTGTCTCTTGGATGGAGAAGGGGTGTGTGTGTGACTGAGTAACTGAGTGAAAGAGAGAGAGAGAGAGAGGGAGGGAGGGAGAGAGAACATGAATATGAATATAAATATGAATATTCACAGGGGACATTGAGACATTCAGACAGAGATGATTTCCAGAAGAGAATGGGAGAAAAAGCCATCTGAATCCTGAATCTCATGGCAGAAACAGGTTTCACACTGTTATTAACCAAATTGGTTGGCTTTGCCCTGTTTAAACCACGCCAAGGCAAGAGATAATTCAATGGCTTTAGTTTAATCTGGAAGTCTGACTCCCAAAGAGGACGACCAGGACTGGGGAAGAGTGGAGATGCTTACATCGAAACAAGAAAAGGGACCTGTTTATGTTGGGTTTGCTCCAGAGTGTGAGAGCCAGGTTTAGAGACAGGACTGTCAATGCCACACCACGTACTGAAGAGCCACATGCCATATGCTGCTGCACCTGCAGCCCCTCAGTCTAGGGCAGTCCTGTGCAATGGAGCTACTAATGACCTTTTAAATTTCCCAGCAGCCATACTTAAAAGGTAAACAGAAAAGTGTACATTTAACATATTTGATTTGACCCAAAATATTATGATTTCATCATGAAACTAATGTAAAAATTACTAATGGGCTATTTTCCATCATTTTATTCATAGTAAGTCTTTGAAATCTGGTGTGTATTCCACACATACGGCACACATCAATTTGGACATCACCGTTTCAAGTGCTCAGTAACCACGTGTAACTGAATGGCTACCATATTGGACAGTACAAGTCTAGCATAACTTTCTCACTCTTCTTTTCTACCATCCCCTTGGGAAAATCCAACTCATCTCCCAAGGCGAAACTTAACCATGGGCTCTTCAGTGCAGCCTTCAGTCGCTCCTCAGCGATTGGGCTACCCTGCCTTTTGGTTCGCACAGATAGCACTTTCTTCATGAGACAAAACAGAGTCCCCACGGCCTTCAGCACATTATATTGCAGTAATAATCCGTGTACTTATCTGCCTCTGCTACTCAATGCTGATTGTGTCCTATTTACCCACACACCCTCCACAGCTTCGTGCAGTGCAGTCCTGATCAAAGCGGGGTCTACTGGCCAGCAGCATCAGCTGGGAGCTTGTCAGAAATACGGAAGGTGTGTTTTAAAAAGCTCTCCAGATGGTTTATTTGTAGTTAATGTTGGAGAAGCTCAGATCTAGTGCAGTGGTTCTCAACCCCACATGTACTTCAAAATCATTAGGACAATTTTATACAGGGCAATGCCCATGACCTTCCCCTGGAGAATCTTCTTTCATTGATCTGTGGTGGGACCAGGTGAGTATGTATGTATGTATGTATGTATGTGTGTGTGTGTGTGTGTGTGTGTGTGTGTGTGTGTGTGTGTGTGGCAATTTTAATGCTAGGTTTTGAGAACCTCTTGCCTTCTACACATGGAAAGGGCTCTATCACAGTGGAGTGAATTATGAGTGGGTCAATAAATAAAGGTAACACAAATTTCTGTATTTCTGCCATACTCTGGGAAGTACATAAAGCAACATTTAATTGTTTTTTCATAGGCATATCCTGTTTCCATCCCCTGAAGATCTTTTCAAAGCTCATACTATCCCTTCTAATATTTAAGAAGTTCTCACATCCATGATTTTAGACATTTGAAAGTTATCTTGATGTGGAGAGCACTTTATAATGAATTGTGACTTGTTGATTTTTGTTTTTTAGAAGAGAAAGAAAGACCCATTTGCTCTCTTTATATGTTCTTCTCACCTGCATTCCTGTGACAGCCCAGGTGCTACGGAGCAGAGTAATTCCCGACTCCAATACCAAGGCTCCTTGTTCATGCTTACTGAGGGTATAACTGTCCCCGAGCTGTGACTCCAGCACCACATGAGGTAAGGGATCCACACAGCAGTGTTCCTGAATAGCACCTGGATCAAAATCACGCTGGGAGTGTGCTTAACAATATGGAGACGCCCAGGTCCTGTACCAGACCACCTAAACCAAAACCTCTGAGGTGGACCCCAGGAATCTGTAGTGGAACCAACTCACCAGAGGATGATCATGAATGCTACTGGTTGAGCAAAATGGCCATGAGAACTGTGGTGCAGGAAGATGCAGAGAAATGGAATTTTACTGCTCAAGACCCCTTTGATGATAATTTTCAAAATAGTAGTTAGCAAATCTATAACACAGGGTAAAGGGTCTGAAATGGGCTGATTAAGGAATAGACTCTTGAACATGCCAGAAAAAGTGGAATAATGAAGGAAAGTCTGAGGAAGGAAAAATAATTATCTAAGATCCATTATTTCTCCTGATTTAAGATTCTCAGAGAATTTTGTTATTGTTCTTTTAAACATATGAGTCACAAAACAAAAGGTCTCAAAGGATCTAGGTATTACTTACTCCAAATATAGCAAATACTTGTGTTTACTTGTCATCTTTATATTTTCCTTGGTAAATGTTCTGTTCAAACTTTTTCCTATATATATTTTTTTTAATGGGGTTGTTTCTTATTCCTATGCTTTAAAGGTTCTTTATGTGTTCTGGCTATAAGTCCTCTGTTAGTTATATGATCTGCAAATAGTTTCTCCCACTGTCTTTATTGTGTCTTCTGAAGAACAAAATTTTGATGAAGTCCAATTTATGGATTCTTTATTTTATCAATTTTGCTCTTGGTGTCAATTTAAAGTCATAAAGATTTTCTCCTATAGTTTTTTCCAAAAGTTTTATAATTTTATATTTTACATTTAGAAATGTGATCCATTTTGAGTTACATTTTGTATAAGTTGTAAATCATAGGTTGAAGTTCATTTTCCCCATATGGCTGCCCAATTTTTTCCAACACCATTCATTAAAAATAATCATCCTCTCTCCACTGAATGTTTTGTATCCAACAACCCTGCTCTACTTACATATTTGTTCTAGCAGCTTGTTTTGTAGATTCCTTGTGATAGTCTACATAGAGAATCACGTCAACGAGAATAATGACAGTTTTATTTTTTTCCTTTGTAATCTATATGAATTGTATTTCATTTTTCTTCCTTTATTGCACTGACTAGGACTTCCAGCATCATGTTGAAAAGGCGTGTTAAGAGTAAACATCCCATATATACACTAATATGTGTAAAATGGACAACTAATAAGAACCTGCTGTATAAAAAAATAAATAAAATTCAAAAGTTCAAAAAAAAAAAGAGTAAACATCCCTTCCTTTTTCCTGCCCTTAGGGGGAAAGCGTTCAGTATCTCATCATTAAATATGATGTTAGTTGTGGGTCTTTTGTACTTGTTCTTTATCAGAAGTTCTCCTCTATTTGTAGTGTGTTGAGAGTTTTGTGTTCTAGTTTTTATTCTATCACTAGGCTATCTGTGTGAATTTGGGCAAATTCAAGTCCAAGCTACCACATCAGGGGAAAAAAAAGGAAATAAAATATATGTTGTGCCTTTTTGTGATGATCAAAAAGATAGAGATGTATGTGTATGTGTGAGTGTGTGAGTGTAAGAAAGCATTCACTACATACCAAAGAAGAAAGGAGTCATACATTTCATTAGGGTATGTAAAATAAAACATCCCCGGTTAGTTCAGTCTTGTTATGTGCACTTTCTAAATAAAGGGGGGTTACAGCCAATTCACTAGGTTGAAAGAAGATACTTTGAAGTATTGAAAAACTCATTTTAACAAACCTAAAAAATGACACAGAATTAATATATACCATACTTTAACCTAAGTGTGGCGTATGACATTTATCCCTGTTTTATTTCTGTCTGCTTTTTTCAATTCTTGACAATAGGTCAGGAACTTTTCTCTGTGTTTTGCATTTTTAATCTCATAAAATTTCACAGCAGTTCTGTACCACAGGCCTTATCCCAATGTGGACCAGAATTCTTGAACTTTCAGAAAGTAAGTTTGAGCTTTATGTAAGAAATTACCTTAAAAAAAAAAAAGGAGCTGTCCAGCAGTAGAAAAGGATATGTCTTAAGCCTGAGCTCATGAAACCTGAGGACACACTATAAGAGATTCTGGGGGAAGGGATTCCTACACTAGGTAGGAGGTCAGACAGGCATATAAAGTGTCCTCCAACTCTACAATATTACAACCACCACAGATCACATATACAGCTTAAACATGTTGGGGCTTCCCTGGTGGCGCAGTGGTTGAGAATCTGCCTGCTAATGCAGGGGACACGGGTTCAAGCCCTGGTCTGGGAAGATCCCACATGCCACGGAGCAACTGGGCCCGTGAGCCACAACTACTGAGCCTGCGCATCTGGAGCCTGTGCTCCGCAACAAGAGAGGCCACGACAGTGAGAGGCCCGCACACTGCGATGAAGAGTGGCCCCCGCTTGCCACAACTAGAGAAAGTCCTCGCACAGAAACGAAGACCCAACACAGCCAAAAATTTAAAAAAAAAAAAAAAAAAAAAAAAAATGTTGACATGACAAGCAAAGCCAAGGCAGGGGTTGTCCTGAACACTTGTCTGTGGGTCATCTGAGAGCTGCTGTCTGCTCCCCTCCTGCTCTTCCGCCATGCTCCTTCAAACCCCTCCATCCCACTCGTCCTCCAATTTCCCATGTTTTTTTTTTTTTCTCAGCACTAAGAGTAATTTCGAATTTAGGCTTCACCATGCTTACGATCAGTGAATTTGAATATGTGGCATTACTTCCCTAGATGTTATATAACTCTTCTGTTAAAAAAAAAAAAATGTAAAAATAGTGTGGGTCATCCCTCATCCCTGGCTGTATCAGAGAAAGAAAGAAAGAAAGAGAGAGAGAAAGAATGAAAGAAAGAAAGGAAGGAAGGAAGGAAGGAAGGAAGGAAGGAAGGAAGGAAGGAAGGAAGGAAGGAAGGAAGGAAGGAAGAAAGAAAGAAAGAAAGAAAGAAAGGAAGGAAGGAAGGAAGGAAGGAAGAAAGAAAGAAAGAAAGAAAGAAAGAAAGGAAGGAAGGAAGGAAGAAAGAGAGAGAGAGAAAGAGAGAGAGAAAGAAAGAAAGGAAGGAAGGAAGGAAGGAAGAAAGAAAGAAGGAGGGAAGGGAGGAAGGTGGGAAGGGAGGAAGGAAGGAAGGAAGGAACTCAGCAGAGTGCCAGGCATATAGTAACAAGTGTCAATTGCCTTCTAACTCTTTTAAAAATAAAAATAAAGCAAATAAAATATATTCCCCAAAGTGCATGTTTCTAGCATACATCTGAGTTTGGCTTCAAAAGCAGTAGATTTCCCATGGACAAAGCACAAGCGCACCCAATACCTGCATCCAGGTCAAAAAGAATCTCCTTATGTTTGTACATTCAACCCATAACCCTATGAGGTGGGCAGGGCAAGGATGAGAATCCTCAGATAGTAGGAAACCAGAGCACAGAGAGGTTAGGGGGTCTCATGGTCTCATGGCTAGTGGGTGGCAGGACCCAGGACCTCAACTCACAGTCCGGTGCTTGGATCTGCTGCACCCCTAAGGTCACGATTATTTCCATGGATTATTTGGCTCTATTTGTGATCTAGAATATGCTAATTATATTTTCATATATTTTTCAGATTTCATATATATATTTTCACATATTTAAGTTGATTTTATCTTTCTTGGACAGGGAAGAGCCCTATAGATACTTGAGTTGGTGCAAAATGATACTTTATCAGTCAAATTCTGTTCAAGATGTAGACAGGTGTACGACGTACAAAGGGGTCACATGTTTGAAATCTTGGATTCCATGGCTGATTTGCGGGGACAACAGAGGTCTTGCTCACCACTGTATCTCCAGGGCTAAGAATCTTGCCTAGCACACAGTAGGCCATCCCTAAATAATTGCTGAATGAATGAACAAACAATTCTGGAAATAGTTTGTCCAGTTACTTTTTTTTTTGGTAATCTTGACTATATAAAGGTTTATTTTTTTAAAGCTGGCATCATCTTATTCACCATGTGAATGCAAAATACCACGATGAGCTATGGCCATCCCTATTTGAATTACACTGAAGATGCCAGGAAATGACTAACAGGAGCCTCAAAATTGGTCACATTAACTCCCATCTCCAGAAAATTCATTCCTGAGGGTTTATTTCAATGAAACGTCTCCCTTGGGACTGGAGGCCTCTCCCCTACTCTAGGAAATAAGATGCACAGGGCAGTAAGGGAGCTCAGGGCTTTTCATCTTCCCAAGCCATTAAAATGCAAATTGGGGGAGGAGGGAGACCTGCAGGCAGATCTCCCGGGGCCCAGCCTGGTGGCCTCAGCACTCACATCCATCAGCTGTCCGCACTTCCATGTGCACCAAGTCCGCCTCCTTATCCAATCCGGCCACCGACCTGGGGAAGGAAAGGAAAGTCAGAAGCTCAGTGACCGTGAGGATGGCAGACAACAAAGTGGGGAACCATTCAGGGTTATTCTTCAGAAAGCCACTTGCTCAAGAAGGCCTGTCTTGCACCGTGGGGGCCCACAGAATATGGCGACTTGCAGCCCCTGCAGGGTGGCCCTCTCTAGCAGCTGTCACCTATAATGGTCACAGCTCATGTGTCTTGGAGCAGTGTCAGGGAGTCAGTAACTCGCAAAAAAACATAAAGGAGCACAGAGTAATGTACTCCATAGTAAAGCTGGTCTAAACCTCTGTCCTTAACCCTTCCCCACATCATACCTTCCACCTCCCCAGTCTTGTCACACCTGGTTATTTCCACCACTTCCTTCCCCTCTGCCCTCCCACTTGGGGTGTGCTACTCCCTACCACGTTCTGCCCCTGGGGAAGGTGGTTTAGCCTCCGTTCTGGCTATCTGCTTCCAGACACTCCTACCCTCCTGAGTTTGGACCTATCTGCCCTTCCTTACCTCTGCCTTGTGAACAATAAATGTTTGGTGACAAACATTCAAAATCTGGTCTAACAGGGACACAATTCTGGTGATAGGAGTGGGAAACCTTAAAGGTCGATGGCCAATAGTCAGAAAAAGGAAGGCTGAGAATCCTGACAAACTAATTCCTGTGGGCCTCCAACCTCCCACACATAAAGTGCAGTCAGCCACCTCCTGCATGAGACATCCAGGCCAGAGTAAGACCCAGAAAGTCAGTTAAAAAAGGCAATACAGACATTAAAACATTCATGCACTAAAGACATCACATAATCCACCCTCTCCAGCAAGCTTGGACTCACAGTCTTTTTACTTTTAAATTTCATTCTAAGATTGGTTTTCTGGTTTAACAGTCCTCAATAGGGAAGAGGCAGCAAGTTAGAAAGGAAAAGGAGAATTTAAAACAATGAGAATCAAGGTACCCAGATAGCAAGACAAATTGAAAACTTATGAAAAACAGACCGAAGAACTCAAAACCCAATCTTCCACATCATAAATCTACTGCACTTCTTCTGATCCTGAGGCCATAGCTGTTATTATAGCACGGTTCAGTATCCGACATCTCTGCTGAGGGGCTGAAGGCAGAGAACGGGAAGCAGGAGGCTAATGATATCAGTTTACTCTAAGAAAATAGGGTTGCAAATGACCTATGTTAGGAAAAATGAAATGATTTTTATTTGTTAATGATTGTTGTCTTGAATGGCTAAATTTCAGTTACTTTAAAAGTTCATTTATGTAAAATACTTCTTTCCCCCAAAAATACTGAATAAAAGAAGTTTTACTCTAATGCTGTATTTTTTCCCAGTGATCACTGATACACTATCTTTTAATTTTTCCTCACCTCATTTGATGCCTAATGTAAGGAGAACAGGTATCATTAGTTATATTTGACTGACTGGGAAACTGTGGCATGTACTGGGAAATGGATACGTATCTAAGATGACACAGGGACTAGGCCAGAACCAGAGAGACTGACTGACTGACTGAGACTTCTCCATCGAGAGCAGCTCCCAGCCTTCTTGGCTCTTCTCCCGTCTGCTTGCAATGTCCTTTAGATGCAACTCTCTCCCTGCCCCTTTCCTTCTCCAGCTACCTCTCCCCTTTCCTTCAGTGCTCAGTTGGTCTCATCCCTCCAGCAGCCCATCCATCCCTCATCTCACTGAAGAACCTTTATCTGTTTCCATAGCATCCTAACCTTGGTGGTTCTCAAACTTGGCTGCTCACGAGAGGCACTGGGGGAGCTGAGAAACATCCAGATGCCTGGGCCCCTCCCCAAACCAATGAAATCAAAACTTTTGGGATAAGCTCAAGGCATCCGTATTTTTGTTTTAATTTAAATTTATTTTATTTATTTATTTTTTTGGCTGCGTTGGGTCTTTGTTGCTGTGCACGGGCTTTCTCTAGCTGCGGTGAGCGGGAGCTACTCTTCGTTGCGGTGCACGGGCTTCTCACTGCGGTGGCTTCTCTTGTTGCGGAGCACGGGCTCTAGGCGCGCAGGCTTCAGGAGTTGTGGCTCGCGGGCTGTGGAGTGCAGGCTCAGTAGTTGTGGCGCACGGGCTTAGTTGTTCCGCGGCAGGTGGGATTTTCCCGGACCAGGGCTCGAACCCGTGTCCCCTGCATTGGCAGGCGGGTTCTTAACCACTGTGCCACCAGGGAAGCCCTGGCATCCGTAGTTTTGAAAGCTCCCAGGTGATTTCCATGCACAGCCAAGTCTTAGAACCACTGCTTTGCATGACTCAATCAGGTCGCATGTAATTGCACTTCTGTGAATTCTGTACTTGGATATAAACTTTAAAGAAGTAGGATTCTGTCTATTTATCTTTGAATCCTTGGCACCTAAGTGCCTAGTATATATTAGGTGCTACTGATGTATTTACTGAATTAATGAACAACCCAATCTGCCCATGACAATGACAAAATTCCAATGTGAAACTCACTTGAGCTCAGACACACAGAAGGGACTATATGGACACCTCTGTTCCTCAGCCTCCCTGTTTCTTTATAAGCAAGTTGGTATTCTTAGAACTAGAGGCCTCGCAGGTTTTATTCTTCTAGCCTCCCCCAAGGTCAATGGCAGGGTAGGATGGTCAGAATTGGAACCATAATGACAGTCTAACTACGGGCAACAAGCACTATGTTCTTTAACAAAAGAAAAGTCCTTGCCTCTTAGGAGCTTGAAACAAGGCAAACAACACCAATAAAACAAGCACAGAAACTTCTCCTTCATCCAGGATTGCTCACTCCTTTCCACCTATCTAAATCTTACACACCTTTTAAGGTTAAAACCAAGAATCAAGTCCTCCTGGAAGTCTTCCTTGATTACTCTAGCTCTCCCCACTTTGAACTTCTAGAGAATTCGGAATCAAGATTAAACATCCTCTAGCACTTGTATTGTTATTAAGTTGTGTGTTTGTTTCTCTGGACTTGGTCTTGGCTCCCGAGAGTGGACACCTGTGGTCGTGGTTGGCTTAGTACCCCTACAACCCTTCCATCCTTTGCAGAACTGTTCTACCCAACTCACGCCATGTGCTTTGTGCAGGGTGGTCAATCCCAGGAGCCCATCCCTCTGAACCCCCAGGATGGTGAATGATCCAGCGTGATCATGAGACAGCTTGGCTGTGGTGGTCAGAACATGCCAGGACAGTTTAGAGGACTTCCTCAGGATTTCTCTAACTGAGCTGGCAGGAAAAAACTGCCTTTCCTCTCTGATCATCAGGTCAGAACTCTTGGGAGAAATGTTCCCAGCCTGATAGGAAGAATAGGTCTAAAGGAGCAATGTAGATATACATAGAAAAAGAAAAGAGAGTTGACATTGGGACAGGTAGTTTAACAGAGAGATGGGGCTACAAAGGGTGATAGGAAGATAGTGGGCAAGACAGAGATGAGATAGACACACAGGAAAGAGAGAGACAGACAGAGATTCAGAAAGAAACGGAGAGGGTAGACCAAAATGGCAACATAGGAGACTTCTGAGCTCCCTTCCTCCCAATGGATACACCAAATGTACACATGGAGCGATTCCCTCTGAAAGAGATCCAGAAACTAGTTGAGTAACTTCTACACATCAGATGAATGAGAAAGTACCCACACCGAAAAGGCTAAGGGTAGGAAAGGGTAGAAAAGGCTAAGACACACTCTCACCGTAAACCCCGCCCCTGGCACACGACCACACAATTGGAAGTGAGCCATCAACTCTCATATTCTCCCTGAGGAGCAAAGGGTTTGGAGCCCACATCTAGCATCCCAAATTTTAAGACTTGCAACAGAGGGACGGCCCCCAAAACACCTGACTCTAAAAGCCAGTGGGGCTTGTGTCCCCAAGACGATAGCAAACAAAGAAGCAATTCTTAATGGGTGCAGGAGCACTGATGCAGCTGTTGCCCCAGGGCTCAGTGCAGAGGGAGCAGGCAAAATCACCCATCTCCCCGTCTTTCCCTGGAAGTGTTATCTGAATACTATAACCGCTGCTGCCTGAGGGCCTGTCTTCTAATTTAGCAGGCTTCTAGGGACTGCATGTGAATCTCCCCAGAGACAGAGGAAGCCGACAAATATGCCTCCCACCTTCCGCCTCCGGTCCTCCCCAGGTTGCCAGTATCTCCCTGGAAGGGGCTCATACATGACTGCACCCCAGCTTTTAGGGCCGCCACCTATGAGATGGGTCCCCAGATTTCCTGGCTTTGACAGCCAGTGGAGCTTCCATTCATGAGTCCCATGGAACCGTAGCAAACAAAGAAGCAGTTCTTAGCAATCTATCTCCCTGAGGTTCAGCACAGAAGGAGCAGACAAAAAAACGCCCAGCTCCCAGTCTTGCCCTGATAAAGGTTTTTATGTGGATACTTTAAAAGCTGCCACCTGAGGCTTCTAATTTAGCAGGCACCTCGGGGCTGTGATCCTCCTCAAAGACTGAGGAAGGCTGCAGACACTCCTCCCATCTTCTCCTTCCAGGCCACTCCAATAATAAAACCAAGCCACCAGTGTCTCCCTGAAAGGAGGTTGTATACATATCTGGCACCCCAGCTCTTGTGACAATTTCATGAAGGATGAGTCCCTGAATCACCTGGCTCTAATAACCCGTGGGCCTTACATTCATGAGGCACAAGGACTGCAACAAACAAACAGTTATTAATGGGCACAGGAGCACACCCACCCCTGCAGCTATACACCAACACGAAGCACAGAGGGAGCAGGCAAAAATGTCATTGCCTTGTTTCTCCCTGTAATTACATACTTTCTTAGCTGCTGCCTGAGGGTCCAGCTTCTCATCAGCCCGCATCTAGCTGCTGACCGCACTCCTCCCCTTGATCACTGATAGGTCTTGGCACACCCTTAACTACTGGGAGTCACTAAGGACAAAGAAGGAGGCTCGGACAATCACAAAAGTTTGAGAGACAACTATGAGCTCAGTCAAGCTGATCAATGAGGTTCATCTCCCACAGGAGATCACTCTGTCAAGACTGGGAGACACATCTTGCGCTGATCTATCTAATGCTCAGAGACCAACAGAGAGTCAAGAAAAATGAAGGAACAGACAAATATGTTACGAACAAAAGAACAAGATAGATGTCTAGAAACATATCTTAATAAAATGGAGGTAAGTTATTTATCTGGTAGGGAGTTCAAAGCAACTGTCACAAAGATGCCTACCAGGGTCAGGAGAGCAATGCATGACGACAGTGAGAATTTCAACAAAGAGACTGAACTATTAAAAAGTACCAAACAGAAATCACAGAACTGAGGAAGAAAATAATTGAACTGAAAATTCAATGCAGGGGGTAAACAAAAGACTAGATGAAGTGAAAGAAAGAATCAGTGAAGTCTAAGACAGGGAAATGGAATTCATACAACTAGAGGTGCAAAAAAGAAAAAAGAAAAAGAAGAGTGAAGATAGCTTAAGGGACTTATGGGACAACATCAAGTAGACTAATGTTCTCATTATAGGGGTCCAAGAAGGAGAAAAGAGAAAGGGATAGAAAACTTATTTGAGGAAATAATGGTTGAAAACTTCCCTAACTGGGGGAAGGTAACAGATAGCCAGAACCAGGAAACACAGAAAGTTCCAAATAAGAGGAATCTGAAGAGGACTACACAGATACATTATAATTAATGTATATGCCCAAAAGCTAAATATGAAGAGAGAATCACAAGAACAATTTGAGAAAATTGAAAAACAATTTGTTACATACAAGGGAACTCCCATAAGATTATCAGCATACTTTTCAGCAAAAACTTAGCAGGCCAGAGGGGAGTGGGATGATATATTAAAAGTACTGAAGGAAAAAAAACAATAAAGAAAAAACCCCTGCCAACCAAGAACATTCCTCCCAGCAAAGTTGTCTTTCAGAATTGATAGAAAGATAAAGAGTTTTCTAGACAAACACTCTAGGAGGTCATCACCACTAGATCAGCTTTACAAGAAATGTTAAATGGAGTTTTTCCAGCTGAAATTAAATAACACTAATTAATAATAGAAAAATATACAAAAGCATGAAATTCACTGGTAAAGGTAAAAATACAGTTACTTTCAGAATATGCTCTTATTTTAATGGTAGTGGGTAAATCATTGATAAGTCTACTATGAAGGTTAAAAGACAAAAATATTAAAGTTAATGAATTTGTTAATTTGTTAATGAATACACAGTGTAAATGATGCAAATTGTGACATCAAAACATTAAATGCGAAAGGGGGGGGTACTTTTGTATGTGTTTCAAGCTATTATCACAGACTGTTATAAATAGAAGATGTTTTATCTAAGCCTCACATTAACCACCAACCAAAAGCATACAGTAGGTACGCAAAAGAAGAAGAAAAAGGAATCCAAGCTTTCCACTACAGAAAATCATCAAATCACAGAGGAAAAGAGCAAGAGATGAAGCAAGGAAAAACGGAATTACAGAACAAGAAAACATTTAACAAAATGGTAATGGTAAGTCTGACTATCAATAATTACTTCAAATGTCAAAAGACTAAATTTCCCAAACAAAAGACAAAGGATAGCTGAATGAATAAAGAAAACAGGACCTAACTATATGTGCCTCCAAAAGACTCACTTCAGCATTAAAAACACACATATATTGAAAGTGAAGAAATTGAAAAATATATTGCATGCACATGGAAAGAAAAGCAGAAGAAGCTATTCTTATATCAGATGAAATAGACTTTAAGCCAAAAACTGTCTGAGACAAAGAAGGTCATTATATAATAAGAAAGGGGGCAATTCATCACTAGGATATATTATTTGAAATATTTATGCCAATACAGGAGAACCTAAATATATAAAGCAAGTATTAAAAGATCTAAAGGAAGAAATAGCAATACAATAATGTCAGGGGACTTCAAAACCCCACTTTTACCAGTGGATGGATTGTTCAGACAGAACGTCAATAAGGAAACATTGGATTTAAGCTACACTTTAGACCATACGGACCTAACAGACATACAGTAGTCCCCCCTCTTATCCTAGGTTTCACTTTCTGTGATTTGAGTTACTGGAGGTCAATGTGGTCCAAAAATATTAAATGAAAAATTCCAGAAATAAACAATTCGTAAGTTTTAAATTGCATGCTGTATGAATAGCATGATGAAACATTGCACTCGCTCCATCCCACCTTGGAAGTGAATCATCCCTTTGTCCAGCACATCTCGCCCATTACTCATTTAGTAGCTGTCTTGGTTACCAAAGTGATTGTCAAGGTATCACAGTACTTGTGTTCAAATAACCCTTTTTTTAGTTAATAATGGCCCTAAAGTGCAAGAGTAGTGATGTTGGCAATTCAAATATGCCAAAGAAAAGCCATAAAATTCTTCCTTTAAGTGAAAAGGTGAAAGGTTTCAACTTAATAAGGAAAGAAAAAAAATGATATGCTGAGGTTGCTAAGATCTACAGAAAGAATGAACCTTCTATTTATGAAACTTTGAGGAAGGAAAAAAGAAATTCATGCTGGTTTTGCTGTTGCATGTCAAACTGCAAAAGTTATGGCTACAGTGCACGGTAAGTGCTTAGGTAAGATGGGAAAGGCATTAAATTTGTACAATAAGATCTTTTGAGAGAAAGAAACCATGTTCACACAACTTTTATTATGGTATTTGTTACAAGTGTTCTATTTTATTATCAGTTATTGTTGTTAATCTCTTACTGTGTATAATTTATAAATTGAACTTTATCATAGGTATGTATGCATAGGAGCAACACATATTATAGAGAGGGTTCGGTACTGTCCATCGTTTCAGGCATCTACCGGGAGTCTTAAAATGCATCCCCCATGGAAAAGGGGGAACTACTGTATATAGAACATTGTATCCAACAGCAGCAAAATCACACTCTTCTCAAGTGCACATGGGACATTCCACAGGATAGATCATATGTTAGGACTCAAAAAAGTCTGAATAAATGTAAAACGATGAAATCATATCAAGCATCTTTTTCCAACCACAATAGTATGAAACTAGAAAGCAATTACAAGAAGAAAAGAAGAAATTCACAAATACATGGAGATGAAACAACATGCTCCTAAATGGCCAATAAATCAAGGAAGAAATCAAAAGAGGAATCAAAAAATATCTTGAGACAAATGAAAATGTAAACACAACATAGCAAATCTTACAGGATGCATCAAAGACAGTCTAAGATAGAAAAGCATGGCAATAAATACCTACATTAAGAAAAAAAAGACCTCAAATAAACAATCTAACTTTATACCTAGAGAAACTAACAAAAAAAGACTAAACTAACCCTAAAATTATTGGAAGGAAGTTAATAACAGATCAGAGCAGAAATGAAAGAAACTGAGGCTAAAAAGACAATAGAAAAGATCAGTGAAACTAAGAGCTGTTTTTAAGATAACCAAAATAGACTAATCTTTAGCTAGATTTACCAAGAAAAAAAAAAGACTCAAATAAAATTATAAATGAAAGAAGAGACATTATAACTGACACCACAAAAATGCAAAGGCTTATAAGAGACTACTATGAACGGTTATAAGACAACATATTGGACAACACAGAAAAAATGGATAAATTCCTAGAAACATACAATCTACCAAGACTGAATCATGAAGAAATAGAAAATCTGAACAGACCAGTTACTAGTAAGGAGAATTGAATTGATAATCAAAAACCTCCCAACAAAGAAAAGTTCAGGGCCAGATGGCTTCACTAGTGACTTTTAACAATCATTTAAAGAAGAACTAATTCCAGTCTTTCACAAACTCTTCCAAAAAGTTAGAAGAGGAAGAAACACTTCCAAACCCATTTTGCAAGGCCAGCATCACCCTGATACCAAAGCCAGTAAAGGATACTACAAGAAAATTACAGATGATGCAAAGCTCCTCAACAAATGATTTAGCAAACTGAATTCAACAGTAGAGATCTTCCTCTACTCACGCTGGGTTTATGTTCTGATGGACCCATGGAAAGTTGAAAATATCAAGTTGAAATGCATTTAATACACCTAAGCTACTGAATATCACAGCTTAGCCTAGCCTACCTTAAATGTGTTCAGAACACTTACATTAGCCTACAGGTGGTCAAAATATCTAACACAAAGCCTATCTTATAATGAAGTGTTTAATATCTCATTTAATTTATTGAATGCTGTACTGAAAATGTAAAACAGAATGGTTAAATGGGTACAGAATGGTTGTAAGTGTATCGGCTGTTTATCCTATTGGTTCTGTTTCTCTGGAGAGCCTTGATTAATAAAACTTGTTTCTTAGTCCCGCTCCAACTTTGCAGCCCGTTTATCCACATAAGCCCATAACGCACCTTTGTGAGTGTGTCTGCATATTTATCTGCTTAGGCCATCAACTACAAAAAGAATGGGTCTTATTAATATACAACCCATCAGACAGTGAGCTTCCTAAGGACAGAGACTTTAATTATTTTTCTCCAATATTTTCTACCACACACAAGTCAGGATTAGGCATACCTTCAGATTAAATGATAGGGATAAGAGATTTGTACTTCAAAGCTGCTCTGTCCCTGGATCCAGAGGGAAAGAGGTTAAGTTGCTCAGCTGGCCAGAGGTGGAGCAAAAGATGTTGGGTGCTGAGGGTAAGGAGAATACTCTTGCCCTCGTCTAGCTCACAGAGGAATGCCACTGCCCACTTTCTGCAGTACTGCTGGCATCAGCCTAGATTCTCTCAACAGTGGCACTGCTGACATTTTGGACCGGATAATTCTTTATTGGGGGGGCTGCCCTATGCACTGTGGGATATTCAGCAGCAGCCCTGGGCTCTACTAGATGCAGTAGCATCCCTGCAGTTCTGACAACCAAAACCATCTCCAGGCGTTGCCTACTATCCCCTGGGGGCAAAACTGCCCCCAGTTGAGAACCACTGCCTTACCTAGACACACTTAGCTGATACCTGAACTCTGTGCCTTCCCTGCTAACAAGGCAGCAAATATAAGCAGGCAGAGATTTCACCTCCTCACCTAGCCCGAACGCTGCTGAGATGCCCACGAACTCCAACTATTCTGGACCACACCACTTCACCAGAAAACTATCTGACACTTGCCAGGTGGAAGCAGTCAGGTCCCTAATCTTAAAGCCCCACGACATCCCCACTTCTAAAAACCTAATGCATGGAGTGTGCACACAGATACAGCAAGCAAAGAAATACAATAATATGCAGATATTTAGCGATGTGTTTGTTGTTATTGTAGGCGCAAAGCTGCAAGGCGTAAACTCGTGGAAATGTTTGGAAAAGCACACATGGTAACAATGATAAGTGTCAATGGATACTGAGATCATTCACATGCCAGGTACTGTGTTTGGTGTTTCAATTAATTATCTTAATTAGTCCTCAAGGTACCATTCATCTAATTTTCATCTTCAGTAAAATGGGGATAATAAGAAAGATGAAGTAACATACCTCAAGTCACACGATAATAACAATTCACAGATATTGAGAGTACTTTATGTCAGGCACTATTTTAAATGTAAATGCTGATCTGATTTAATCCACATATCAATCCTATGAGTCTGGAATCATTCTTTTTCCATATTTTAAAAGGGCCCAACTAGGCATTGAAAGCTAAAGCAACTTGCCGAGAAAGTTCACAGCTAGGAAGCAGCAAAACTAGGGCTTGAACCAGCCAGGTGGCCTTGAGTCAGGAGCTTAACCTCCCCTGTAAGCTGACCCTTTCAGCTGCTGAGAGGAGAGACAGGCTTTGAACTCAGTCATTTCTCCCAGAGTTGAGGATCGTAACCATGGTGCCCCATTGCCTGCTCTCCCCATACATGTAAGTCCATCAGCATTGTAGGAAATATAAATGTGTTGTGTACACATATTCTACATCTCAGAAAATTTTGGTTCTATTTTACATGAACTGGGGGTCACTCATACTGGTGATAATCAATAAGAAGAAAATGCTGGGAATAGAAAAAGAATGTTGGGTTGACGGTAGAAGAGTAGCAGATGGAAATTTTTGCAGAGAAGCCTTAAGAAAGACAAATACAGTGGAGGAAAGGAAAACTGGGGACTTGGGCTTGACTCCTTTTTAGGTCTTTGAGGATGGAAGGAGCCGAGACATGTATAAGAGGGACTGTGAAACTGTCATGAGTCTATGGGAGGGGATGAGAGGCATGCCTGCTCAGATATGCCAAGCAGGTTAGTAAGTGCCCCTGACACCTCTTCCATCTCTAGCAGCCAAGTCCCTTCACATTTCCAGGACCAAAATGGGGCCAGGGTGGACCAGAGGATGAGAAACGATATCTAGTGCAGAACCAGCCACGGCACAGATCAAGCTCCCTGTGCTTAATGTTTGCGACAAAGGAAAAATGAATTTGCAAGCATCCCACTGAAACCACAGGAAAGGAAACTCCCTGAAAGTTTCTAGAAAGTATCAGATGGTAAAAAGAAATTTTATCAGTACATGTTATTACTAATGCAAAATGAAAACAAGTCATCGATAGTGCCTTTCTTTGGTTATGTTGTATTCCTGGTTTTAATTAAGTGACTATAAAACAAAATTTAATAGAACAAAACAGAGTTAAAGGATCAAGACCAGATACGAATCTATGAAAGCCTTTATGAGTATTTTTAAATTCCTCAATAGTGAATTCTTCTACCACAAGTTTCTTCTGAAACCTAACACCCATGATTGGAAAACAACTAATCTTTTCCAGTGGCTCTTCCCAGTCTTCCTAAAGAAGAGAACTACGATCAAACTTTGTGCAAACTCCCCATCACATTTTGCCCACATACGCCAATAAGGATTTTCAGTTTCCACATCTGTAAAATGGGAATATAATAATACCTGCTTCATAGAGTCAGGGGGCTCAAATGAGCTAAGCAGTAAATACTTAGGACAGTGCCTGACACACAGAAAGCATTTTTTTTTAAACATCTTTATTGAAGTATAATTGCTTTACAATGGTGTGTTAGTTTCTGCTTTATAACAAAGTGAATCAGTTATACATATACATATGTTCCCATATCTCTTCCCTCTTGCATCTCCCTCCCTCCCACCCTCCCTATCCCACCCCTCTAGGTGGTCACAAAGCACTGAGCTGATCTCCCTGTGCTATGCGGCTGCTTCCCACTAGCTAGCTGTTTTACGTTTGGTAGTGTATATATGTCCATGACACTCTCTCACCCTGTCACATCTCACCCCTCCCCCTCCCCATATCCTCAAGTCCATTCTCTAGTAGGTCTGTGTCTTTATTCCCATCTTGCCACTAGGTTCTTCATGGCCTTTTTTCCCTTAGATTCCATATATAAGTGTTAGCATACTGTATTTGTTTTTCTAACTTACTTCACTCTGTATGACAGACTCTAACTCCATCCACCTCATTACAAATACCTCCATTTCATTTCTTTTTATGGCTGAGTAATATTCCATTGTATATATGTGCCACATCTTCTTTATCCATTCATCTGTCGATAGACACTTAGGTGGCTTCCATGTCCTGGCTATTGAAAATACTACTGCAATGAACATTGTGGTACATGACTCTTTTTGAATTATGGTTTTCTCAGGGTATATGCCCAGTAGTGGGATTGCTGGGTCGTATGGTAGTTCTATTTGCAGTTTTTTAAGGAACCTCCATACTGTTCTCCATAGTGGCTGTATCAATTTACATTCCCACCAACAGTGCAAGAGGGTTCCCTTTCCTCCACACCCTCTCCAGCATTTACTGTTTCTAGATTTTTTGATGATGGCCATTCTGACCTGTGTGAGATGATATCTCATTGTAGTTTTGATTTGCATTTCTCTAATGATTAATGATGTTGAGCATTCTTTCATGTGTCTGTTGGCAATCTGTATATCTTGTTTGGAGAAATGTCTATTTAGGTCTTCTGCCCATTTTTGGATTGGGTTGTTCGTTTTTTTGTTATTGAGCTGCATGAGCTGCTTGAAAATCTTGGAGATTAATCCTTTGTCAGTTGCTTCATTTGCAAATATTTTCTCCCATTCTGAGGGTTGTCTTTTTGTCTTGTTTATGGTTTCCTTTGCTGTGCAAAAGCTTTGAAGTTTCATTAGGTCCCATTTGTTTATTTGGGTTTTTATTTCCATTTCTCTACGAGCTGGGTCAAAAAGAATCTTGCTGTGATTTATGTCATAGAGTGTTCTGCCTATGTTTTCCTCTAAGAGTTTGATAGTGTCTGGCCTTACACTTAGGTCTTTAATCCATTTTGAGTTTATTTTTGTGCATGGTGTCAGGGAGTGTTCTAATTTCATACTTTTACATGTATCTGTCCAATTTTCCCAGCACCACTTATTGAAGAGGCTGTCTTTTCTCCACTGTATATGCTTGCTTCCTTTATCAAAGATAAGGTGACCATATGTGCATGGGTTTATCTCTGGGCTTTCTATCCTGTTCCATTGATCTATATTTCTGTTTTTGTGCCAGTACCAAACTGTCTTGATTACTGTAGCTCTGTAATATAGTCTGAAGTCAGGGAGCCTGACTCCCCAGCTCCATTTTTCGTTCTCAAGATTGCTTTGGCTATTCGGTGTCTTTTGTGTTTCCATACAAATTGTGAAATTTTTTGTTCTAGTTCTGTGAAAAATGCCAGTGGTAGTTTGATAGGGATTGCATTGAATCTGTAGATTGCTTTGGGTAGTAGAGTCATTTTCACAATGTTGATTCCTCCAATCCAAGAACATGATATATCTCTCCATCTATTTGTATCATCTTTAATTTCTTTCATCAGTGTCTTATAATTTTCTGCATACAGGTCTTTTGTCTCCTTAGGTAGGTTTATTCCTAGATATTTTATTCTTTTTGTTGCAATGGTAAACGGGAGTGTTTTCTTAATTTCACTTTCAGATTTTTCATCATTAGTATATAGGAATGCAAGAGATTTCTGTGCATTAATTTTGTATCCTGCTACTTTACCAAATTCATTGATTAGCTCTAGTAGTTTTCTGGTAGCATCTTTAGGATTCTCTGTGTATAGTATCATGTCATCTGCAAACAGTGACAGCTTTACTTCTTCTTTTCCGATTTGGATTCCTTTTATTTCTTTGTCTTCTCTGATTGCTGTGGCTAAAACTTCCAAAACTATGTTGAATAATAGTGGTGAGAGTGGGCAACCTTGTCTTGTTCCTGATCTTAGTGGAAATGGTTTCAGTTTTTCACCATTGAGGACAATGTTGGCTGTGGGTTTGTCATATATGGCCTTGATTATGTTGAGGAAAGTTCCCTCTATGCCTACTTTATGCAGGGCTTTTATCATAAATGGGTGTTGAATTTTGTCGAAAGCTTTCTCTGCATCTATTGAGATGATCATATGGTTTTTCTCCTTCAATTTGTTAATATGATGTATCACGTTGATTGATTTGCGTATATTGAAGAATCCTTGCATTCCTGGGATAAACCCCAATTGATCATGGTGTATGATCCTTTTAATGTGCTGTTGGATTCTGTTTGCTAGCATTTTGTTGAGGATTTTTGCGTCTATGTTCATCAGTGATATTGGCCTGTAGTTTTCTTTCTTTGTGACATCTTTGTCTGGTTTTGTTATCAGGGTGATGGTGGCCTCGTAGAATGAGTTGGGAAGTGTTCCTCCCTCTTCAATATTTTGGAAGAGTTTGAGAAGGATAGGTGTTAGCTCTTCTCTAAATGTTTGATAGAACTCGCCTGTGAAGCCATCTGGTCCTGGGCTTTTGTTTGTTGGAAGATTTTTAATCACAGTTTCAATTTCAGTGCTTGTGATTGGTCTGTTCATATTTTCTATTTCTTCCTGGTTCAGTCTTGGTAGGTTGTGCATTTCTAAGAATCTGTCCATTTCTTCCAGGTTGTCCATTTTATTGGCATAGAGTTGCTTGTAGTAATCTCTCATGATCTTTTGTATTTCTGCAGTGTCAGTGGTAACTTCTCCTTTTTCATTTCTAATTCTATGGATCTGAGTCTTCTCCATTTTTCTCTTGATGAGTCTGGTTAATGGTTTATCAATTTTGTTTATCTTCTCAAAGAACCAGCTTTTAGTTTCATTGATTTTTGCTATTGTTTCCTTCATTTGTTTTTCATTTATTTCTGATCTGATCTTTATGATTTCTTTCCTTCTGCTAGCTTTGGGGTTTTTTTGTTCTTCTTTCTCTAATTGCCTCAGGTGCAAGGTTAGGTTGTTTATTTGAGATGTTTCCTGTTTCTTGAGGTAGGCCTGTATTGCTATAAACTTCCCTCTTAGCACTGCTTTTGCTGCGTCCCATAGGTTTTGGGTCGTCGTGTCTCCACTGTCATTTGTTTCTAGGTATTTTTTGATTTCCCCTTTGGTTTCTTCAGTGATCACTTCGTTATTAAGTAGTGTATTGTGTAGCCTCCATGTGTTTGTATTTTTTACAGATCTTTTCCTGTAATTGATATCTAGTCTCACAGCGTTGTGGTCGGAAAAGATACTTGATACGATTTCAATTTTCTTAAATTTACCAAGGCTTGATTTGTGACCCAGGATATGATCTATCCTGGAGAATGTTCCATGAGCACTTGAGAAAAATGTGTATTCTGTTTTTTTTGGGTGGAATGTCCTATAAATATCAATTAAGTCCATCTTGTTTAATGTATCATTTAAAGCTTGTGTTTCCTTATTTATTTTCATTTTGGATGATCTGTCCATTGGTGAAAGTGGGGTGTTAAAGTCCCCTACTATGATTGTGTTGCTGTCGATTTCCCCTTTTATGGCTGTTACTATTTGCCTTAGGTATTGAGGTGCTCCTATGTTGGGTGTATAAATATTTACAATTGTTATACCTTCCTCTTGGATCGATCCCTTGATCATTATATAATGTCCTTCTTTGTCTCTTGTAATAGTCTTTATTTTAAGGTCTATTTTGTCTGATATGAAAATTGCTACTCCAGCTTTCTTTTGATTTCCATTTGCATGGAATATCTTTTTCCATCCCCTCACTTTCAGTCTGTATGTGTCTCTAGGTCTGAAGTGGGTCTCTTGTAGACAGCATATATATGGGTCTTGTTTTTGTATCCATTCAGCCAGTCTGTGTCTTTTGGTGGGAGCATTTAATCCATTTACATTTAAGGTAATTATCGATATGTATGCTCCTATTCCCATTTTCTTAAATGTTTTGGGTTTGTTATTGTAGGTGTTTTCCTTCTCTTGTGTTTCTTGCCTAGAGAAGTTCCTTTAGCATTTGTTGTAAAGCTGGTTTGGTGGTGCTGAACTCTCTCAGCTTTTGCTTGTCTGTAAAGGTTTTAATTTCTCCATCACATCTGAATGAGATCCTTGCTGGGTAGAGTAATCTTGGTTGTAGGTTTTTCTCCTTCATCACTTTAAGTATATCCTGCCACTCCCTTCTGGCTTGCAGAGTTTCTGCTGAAAGATCAGATGTTAACCTTATGGGGATTCCCTTGTGTGTTATTTGTTGTTTTTCCCTTGCTGCTTTTAATATGTTTTCTTTATATTTAATTTTTGACAGTTTGATTAATATGTGTCTTGGCGTGTTTCTCCTTGGAGTTATCCTGTATGGGACTCTCTGTGCTTCCAGGACTTGAATAACTATTTCCTTTCCCATATTAGGGAAGTTTTCAACTATAATCTCTTCAAATATTTTCTCAGTCCCTTTCTTTTTCTCTTCTTCTTCTGGGACCCCTATAATTCGAATGTTGGTGCGTTTAATGTTGTCCCAGAGGTCTCTGAGACTGTCCTCAGTTCTTTTCATCCTTTTTTCTTTATCCTGCTCTGCAGTAGTTATTTCCACCATTTTATCTTCCAGGTCACTTATCCGTTCTTCTGCCTCAGTTATTCTGCTATTGATCCCATCTAGAGTATTTTTAACTTCATTTATTGTGTTTTTCATTGTTGCTTGGTTCCTCTTTAGTTCTTCTACGTCCTTGTTAAATGTTTCTTGCATTTTGTCTATTCTATTTCCAAGATTTTGGATCATCCTTACTATCATTATTCTGAATTCTTTTTCAGGTAGACTATCTATTTTCTCTTCATTTGTTAGGTCTGGTGTGTTTTGACCCTGCTCCTTCATCTGCTGTGTGTTTTTCTGTCATCTCATTTTGCTTAACTTACTGTGTTTGGGGGTCTCCTTTTCACAGGCTGCAGGTTCGTAGTTCCCGTTGTTTTTGGTATCTGTCCCCAGTGGCTAAGGTTGGTTCAGTGGGTGGTGTAGGCTTCCTGGTGGAGGGAACTAGTGCCTGTGTTCTGGTGGATGAGGCTGGATCTTGTTGTTCTGGTGGGCATGTCCACATCTGGTGGTGTGTTTTGGGGTGTCTGCGGCCTTATTATGATTTTAGGCAGCCTCTCTGCTAATGGATGGGGCTGTGTTCCTGTCTTGCTAGTTGTTTGGCATAGGGTGTCCAGCACTGTAGCTTGCTGGTCGTTGAGTGAAGCTGGGTCTTGATGTTGAGATGGAGATCTCTGAGAGATTTTTGCCGTTTGGTATTACATGGAGCTGGGAGGTCTCTTGTGGACCAGTGTCCTGAAGTTGGCTCTCCCACCTCAGAGGCACAGCCCTGATGCCTGGCTGGAGCACCAAGAGCCTTTCATCCACACGGCTTAACTTCTCAGTTCATTATCGTCATCTCACAGCCACACGGAGGAAGCCCAGGAGCTCCGGGCTGGCCCATCCAGGTGCAGTGAGGAAAGAGAGAGGGTCGAGGACCTGGCGGGCAGCAGACGTCCGCGGCACTGCCCGGGTCCAGAAAGCATTTTTTACCTTTTGGCTATTATTATTTTTCATTTAAAGGACAGTATGAACGAGTCTGCTTTCCTGCCTGCCTTCTTCCCTCCCCTGTAACTTCCTTCTACATTTGTTAAGTGCCTAATATAGTCACAGCATTGTTCTATGCACTGGATAAGAAAAGTTCTGCTACCAAGGAGCTCAGTTCAGGCACCTTTCTGACTCTCCAGACTGGTTTATATCACAAATCCTGGGAACCCACCCTTGATAAGGGTTCCTGTAAGGCCCCATTGCAAGTGTTTTGTTTTGTTTTTTTTCTGCCTATGGGACACAATCCTTGACCTCACCAACTTTTGCTGGTTCTTTTTTTTTTGATTTATCATCTTTTAATTTTAATTATTTTTAGTTTATTATTATGGTTCTGGAAGTCAGAAGCACAAAATCAGTCTCACTGGGCGAAAGCTGAGGTGTCAACAGGACTGGGTTGCTTTCTAGAGGTCCCAGGGGAGAATCCATTCCCCTGTCTTTTTCAGCTTCTAGACATTACCAGCACTCTTTGATTCATGGCCTCCTTTTTCCATCTTCAAAGCCAACAACACTGGGCTGAGATCTTTGTATGCTGCCATCTCACTGGTCCTCTTGCTGGTTCTTATACCAACATTTCTTTCACAGTGAATAACAGACCATCAATAAATATGTGTCAAATGAATGATTACAACACTTTCATTCAGGCATACAAACTTCCTAAAGCCCTGAGTAAGCCTTCAGCTCACGTCTGGGTCTCAAAGAAAACTTTTTTTATGCTCAAAAGCAGGGGTCCCCAACCCCTGGGCCTCAGACCGATACTGGTCCGCAGCCTGTGCCTGAACTATGCCCGCACCGCCCCCGTCTGTGGAAAAACTGTCTTCCACGAAACTGGTCCCTGGTGCCAAAAAAGGTTAGGGACTGCTGCTCAAAAGAGATCTCACTTTCCTGTCTATGTTCCAGATCATTTTTATCATGCGGATTGCTCAACTGGTGAGAAAAGGGAGGGAAAAAATCTATACAGACCTGAATAATGTGTGAAGTGGTTTCCGCCTGGGGATATTTCATTTCATAACAATTACCAAGCTCAGCACCAGCACACAAAAATCATGTGAAACTCTGAGAGGAAGGATTATTCTCCAAAACTGAGAGCTCTCCTGAGTTCTGAGCAAGGACCAAGGACACAGGGAACAAAAGGACACAAGGAGCCATAGCTAAGCCTCCAAGGAGGAAACTGAAATTGGCTCTTGGAACAGCAGGCTCACAGATGTTACGACGGAAGTACCTGGAAAGGGTCAAGCAGCTTTCAAACTTATTTTCCAGCAACCGAACCCTCTGTTCAAACACAGTCTCCAAGTCCTAACACGTGAAATAGGTCAAACAGGAACTTATCAGAAACCGAGAACGGCTCACTCAGACACAACAGTGCCCAAGAGAGCTGGACGCAGCAACTGTAAAACACCGTGATCTCTTTCTACCCCTTCACTTAGTAGATCAGAAAATTAAGCTTCACACAACTGCCCAAAGACACACAGCTAGCTTGTGTCTAGAAGCCAATTTTGAACTTCAGGCCAGCCTCTTCGTAGCACACGTGCCTGCCATGAGGAAGTGGCGGGGCTAAACTGCTGTGTTTTTCTCTCCTTGTGGATGTGAATCCCGGAGCAAAAGCTTCCCCAGAAATAAGAAAACTGGACATTGGGGTATGCATGAGAGAGGTACTGAGGGTAAAACACTGATGAAGTCAAAGGACAATTGCTTGACAAACTGATTCGCTAGACTGTTAAATTTCAAAATAATTTTATCTCAACATGTTTCTCCAATTCACACCAGAAACATTCTCCCCCTTGATGTCTTGGCTCAAACTGCCCCTCCACCTGGAATATTCCTTCTGTCCCACTCTGCATATTCCCCGCTTATGGCCCAGCTCAATACCACTTTCCATGAAAGCTTCCTGACCCTGGCTGGACATTATAATCCCATGGGGACCTTTCTAAAAATACTGAATGCCAATGCACAGATCCCAATTCCATAAATTCTGGTTTCATTGCTCTGGAGCAATAATCCCCTCACATTTTAGTTGCATCAGAATCTTTCTGTTAAAACACAGATGCTGGGCTCTACCCTCAGAGTTCTGGATTTGGGAGGTCTGGGGTGGGGCTCAAGAATTTGCATTCTTAGCAAACACGTAAATGGTATGATGATACTGGTCAGGAATCACACTCTGAGAACCACTAGCCCGGAGTATAATCCAGGAATCAATAGCTTTTAGATGCTCCTGGGTGATAAGGACGTGCAGTCAGAGCTGAGAATCACTCATTAGAGCTTGAAAAGCAACCTTCACGAATCAAGCTGAAAAGCCTTTCCTTTTTATGTATCAGTGGGGTAGTTAAGAACGTGAATTCTGGAATCAGACGCTCAGAGTTAGTCTCAGCTGCATCACTTACTCACCGTGGGATCACAGGCAATTAACTCAACCTCTCCTTGCTGCATTTTTCTAATCTGCACACTGGAGAGATGATAATAGCACCCTTCTCACTGTTTTTATGAGAACTAAATGAACTAAATGCATATAAACATTTCTAATAGAGAGAGGCTTATATCAACACTTAACTCTATATAATGCTTACTATTATAGCGCTCACATTATGTGCAACTAATACTTTTTAAGTGTAACTAATATTTATTGAGCATCTAATGTACCAAAAATTTTATTATCATTTTTTTTTTTTTGGCTGTGCCACATGGCATCTGGGATCTTAGTTCCCCAACCAGGGATTGAACCTGAGCCCCCTGCAGTAGAAGCGTGGAGTCCTAACCATTGGACCGCCCGGGAATTCTCCTTTTATTATTAATTTAATATGTTATCTCACTTAATCCTTAAACAAAGTTTTGAAATTGGTAGTATAATTTTTTTTTTCAGATGAAGAAATGAAAATTTTGAGATGTCAAATTGCCTAATCATTGGTACAGAGTGAGAAAGAGATGGAGCCTGGATTCAAACATGGTTTGTTTTACTCCACCATCAATTATCTGTGTACCTGAATTTTTTTCTCCTTCTTTATTGTACTGTCTTTAAAGACAGGTTCTAGGTCTAATTATTTTTCCACTAGTGTCTAGAACTGTGCCTTGCTCTGTATTAAATATCTGTTGAATAGGTGAATACACAAATGAGAGCAGTAATAACCCCAGCAATATGTTTAAGATAAATGTTAAAAATAGCTCTATAGTATGGTGAAACAGACTTCATTCATTCAATTAATCTCTAGGCAATTAAGGAATAAAGCCTTCATTTTCCATTATTATGCTGTTATTTTCACCATTTATCCTCAAAGCAATATTAGATCTGCCAAATACAGTCATCTGTGATTTTCTTGACAAATGCACGATCATCCTGTGAAAATGCTAGGGCAGTGAAAACTCAGGGATCTTATCCAGCTCAAATGAACATGGCTTCTGTGTCCTGGCTATTGTAAATAGAGCTGCAATGAACACTGGGGTACATGACTCTTTTTGAATTATGGTTTTCTCAGGGTATACGCCCAGTAATAGGGGTGGGATAGGGAGGGTGGGAGGGAGACGCAAGAGGGAAGAGATATGGGGATATATGTAAATGTATAGCTGATTCACTTTGTTATACAGCAGCAAGGAAGAGATATGGGGATATATGTAAATGTATAGCTGATTCACTTTGTTATACAGCAGCAACTAACACACCATTGTAAAGCAATTAAACTCCAATAAAGATGTTAAAAAAAAAAATGAACACAGCTCCTCTAGTGGGCATTTTGGGAGCTCTCCTCCTAAATTACAGTAATCCCTGCCTCTGTCAACTGCTGGCCCCTCCCCATCCACAGATTTCTACATGCAGACCCCCACACCTGTGTCGGTACCATACGGCTCTGTCCCTTGTCTAAAGCTGATTAGACCAGGGCTAGACCCCCGAGCCAAGCTGGGTCAAAGATATTTGTTTCCCCGGGCTTTCGGATTGCTTTGAGAAACTATGGCATGAGACACGGAGCAACTTGCCTTGGACACCTTTACCTGTTCTGCCAGAAAGAAGAGAGAAACAGAGATGGCAGATAGAAAGAAAGCACTCTGTGAGATTCTGGAATAGGGTCCTTTGTGAGATCTAAATGCATTCCTTTTCTGGGATTCTAATAATTGTTTCTCTCTCTCAATACGCTAGCTTAAGTTAGTTACTGTTTCTCGTACCACAGAATCATTACCAACATGCCCCCTAAAAGTTGCTCAGCATGTGCAGGGCCATTTCATGACACTTGGATTAGCTACTATCCCTTCAGCACTCTGGTTCTCCCAGCAAATTAAAAGGGCTACTGACTACTATACCAGTGTTTCTCAAACTGTGGGCTATGACGCACTAGTGGGTCATAAAATACATCTAGTGGATCACACCCCAATTATTTTTTTATAAAACAAAATGGAATGGAATACAAGATATAAGAGAGCATCTCATGTGGTATACTAAGTATTTTTCATGGAACTTGAAGATATATAAAAAGACATAGGTTTATACAGGGTCATAAGTATAGCATTTCCTACCAGGGAAGCAGTACTGAAGGAAGAAAGGAAGGAGGGAGGGACGGATGAAGGGAGGAAGGGAGGAAGGGAGGAAGGGGGGAAGGAAGGAACTACATGGTCTAATTTAATATAATATCTTTCTAAATTCTAGATGGCTAGAATGAAATTCAGCGGTCACATGAACTATTTTCAAGACAAGGCATACACACATCAAGAGGTCACTTGAAACTGATGAGGAGTTTGAACTCGACTGAAGAATTTCTGTGAACCGTAGCCAACACCACACAACATGCTGGCAGTAGCAATTTGAGGCTGAGCTTTGGTCACTGGGGTTTTGTGATTGTGCTAACGTAGTGACAATCCATGAGGTTTTACCTAAATACAGCTGAATAACTGGTCTGCTAGGAATACAGCCAGTAATCCCTTGGCAAGTACTGACTGAATACCCACTATGTGTCAGCACTGAGGGGACTGCCAGCCAGCCTACCACATGGCCCATTTGTCTGCTGTATACATGTGGGCTATAGCCTAGCATAGTTCTAGTGAACAAGACCATATCATATGACACACCTTAAAAAAGGTTACTCGCAGAAGACCTAATAGTCCTATTAAACAGACCAAGTACATTGCCACATTTGTAGAGTGGTTGCAGAGAACCGGCAATGCCCTTGCTGCCAGACATTAGATTTTGGAACGTCCATTCTCAGACCCTACTACCTATCTCCTGAGAGTACCTTTAATAGGTATTTATAAGGTAACACATAAAGGGAACTTCAAAGAACTTGTGGTCTTGTTGGAAAGTTGCAGTGGATCAGATGGGGTTTCATAGAGATGGGAAAACAAGGACCAGGCTTGAAGAATGTGTGGGATTAGAAAGTCAGGAAGGAGAGAGGGATGCTATGGTCCAAGGCATGATGGTGCAAATAGGCATGCTGTGGAGGAGAATACTGAACAGCAGTCATAAGAGACCCCTCTGGAGACAGAATAAGAAAGAATTTGAAGGCAGTGACAAGCTGCTATGCCAGGAATTATGGACTGGTTCCCGCAAACTAAAATCTGCAACATTCCCTACATATTGGTTATACCACGGGACAAATGCTTCTCTTTCCGAAGGTATATTCACTTTATTTCTTTAGAACTTAATTTGTATTAAGACAACCTTTATAAACTGTTTACTTAGAAGAATCTATACTTTTTAAAATGTTGCTTTACCTTTATTTATTTACTTTTGGTCTACGGGATGTGCTTAAAATATCACGGGTTGGAACATGCGTGACCCCCCCAGTGGCGGCGCTTTGTGGAGATACTCTCACTACCTCATTCACTGAGGGCCTGAGCCAATACACATGGCCACTCAGGAGGGGTGAAACGCAAACTCAGAACAAAGGGAGTACCCACTGACCTGTCCCAAACCACCCAACTCTGCCACGTAAGAAGAGACGAGACAGGTGTTTGGCAAGAATTTTCATGAAAACTTGGATGGAGAAGGAGCATCTTTCTGTCATCCCCATGATCACGTTGCAGGTCTCTTCTGGGCAGATGACCACACTAACTAACTAGTTCATTCAACTTATTCACACACTGAGCACCTGCTAGGAGTCTGGTACAAAAAGATGATGTGGGAGAGAAGATGCCAAGAGGAGGAAGATGAGGCTTCAGCTCCCTCCAGTAGCCCAGATGGATACAGGCAACGGAGGAAGGCAGGTGTTTATAAGAAAATGTGGCACATGCTTTCAGAGTGGAGTATTCTGCACAGAGGGCTGTGACAGTCTGCAAAGCGGTGGGTCTTTAAGTGAGTAGAAAGGAGGGGTACCTAGATGAGGCACAGATTGTTCCTGCTGGCCCACCACTGTAGCCCTTTGGCACCCAAGGCAAGCACTTCCCAACCGTTTCCTGTGTGTCCAGCATGGAGCCCAGCAGTAAAATGAGGGTCAGGAGCCAGAGGCAGTGAATGGGTTGAAAAGTGGGGTAGAACATAATTTGAGAGAGAAATAAGTTAATAAAGGTATAGAGATCAGTTAAAGAAAAACAATTAGGAAGGAAGAAAAGTCTCACTGCCCCACATTTCCCAAGCTGGAGCTCAGGATGACAGTTTGTGCTTATTGGGGTTGCACTTCATCACACTGGGTATTATTTTTAACTCGTAATGTGTTATTAGGACAAGAACTTGTCTCTTCTATGTCCAGTGGTTAAGAGAGGAACCAAAGTTCAGTCCTAGATGCTAATTCTGGCTTTACACCTATTAGCTGTGTGACCTTGGGCAAGTTACTCAGCCTCTCTAAAACTCGAATTCTCTTAAAACAGAGGAAACTTCCCCATTTGGTCTTGATGAGGATGAAATGAAACGGCACATGCACACATTTAGAGAATGTGCCCATTGGGTTCCAGGCATCTTACGGAGCTTGCACAGGGAGACACGTGCACAGATGTGCATGCACACGTACACTCATTTGAATACCTACTGACTGCGTAGAAAGTGTCTAAGGAAAATTTGCATTGGAGTGTAGGAGAAAGCGCACTGGGCTGGGGCAAAGACTTCAATTCTGGCCACAGTCTGTTCACTGACCAGCACTGTGGCTTTGAATACGTCACTTGAGCCCGCTGGGCACAGTTCCTCTCTCTGCAAATTGCAGGGGTTGCCAGGGCTGTGTGGTGAGGGCACCGGGATCCTCTCTACCGCTGCTCTCTGGCACTGGGTGACTCCACAGCTACAAAGATGGAGACACGTGAGCTGCCCCTTTGCACTGGCAGCTCTTATGCCCCTGATGGTCAGGGCCCTTCCTGCTCCATCCTGCTCTGCCCCCTTCTCTGAGGCGGAGCGGGGCGCCTTTCTAATCAACTAAGTGCATCCGAAGGCAGAGGGACCTCCTGCTGGGGAGGTCCCTGAGGTGTCACTCACCGCCGGCAGGGCCCACACCCAGCTGGAGAGGGCTTTCCTGAACATCCTCATGCCGCCAGAACCTGCCTGCCCTGCACCTCCATGGGGACCAGAAGACCAAGCAGGGAGCAGGCAGACGAAGTCACTGCTGGGGACCAACGAGCTGGAGGGCTCCACACTCGCCGGTTTACAGAGCTCCTTCCCATCATCAGCCTCTAATCTCACTGCCTTAGCCCTGGGAGGAAGACATCATTGTTCCCATTCTACAGATGACCAAACTCCAAGCCAAAGTCGCTGAAGATCACCAAGCGGAGCTGGTGCTCCTCCCAGGTTCTGCTGACTCTAAGCCCAGAGCTCTCAGTGCTGTGGGCTTTCCGGGCCGCCCTGCGCATCAGCCGTGAGGCCGTGTGTAATCAGATGCAAGATTATGTGGTACCGACTGGAAGTGCTGGAGGAATTCAGAGAGTTAATTTAAAAAGACAAAGGGCATTAGGGAGACAGCCCGGGAGGATGTTTTGTAGACGTTCTAGAGAAGAAAGAGAAAGGAACCAGGTATACTTATAGACCAAAAATGTGCAGAAGGGGGCATGCTGCCCGGCAAGTCTCATCAAGTTAAGGGATGTTGCCAATTACTGTGGTAACATTTTTAATTGTATCTTAGCTCCGAAGAGAATAAAAACAGAATTTCTTAGTCTTTGCCTCAGGACTGTTAGGGACACACATTCTGGTACACTATAGTAGCGTGGACATACCTGCCCAGAGTCTACAAAGACAGCCCACTTCATAGGAAAACCTTACTCACGGCTGTCCCAGACCTAACTGGGGTTGAAAGGAGTAGTTAGAAAAGAGGGTATCTGCTTTATGGGTTCATGTGTATAAATGGGTCCATGGGTATCTGCTTTATGGATTCCTCACTTACACATGTGAGGAAATAGGCTGCAGTCACGTGGGACCCTCATAAAGGAGAAGGTAACCACAGCATCCCCGATGATAATGTACCGATAGCTAGTATGTGTGTGCTGTCTTTTGGTCCCTGGGATATAATGCACTGTGTGTGTGATCCTATTTAAGCCTCATAATAATTGGTGTGGTTATTTGAATAATGCCTGCCTCCCCTCTAGACTGTAAGTTTCTTGAAGGGAGGGGGCCTTGCCTGCTTTTCCCACCATGGTGAATCCACTTCCTAGCACAAAGCTGGCACTTAATCATGTAGTTGAACCAATGATCAAAACTCCTAATTTTTGTCTGCATCTCAGTAGCCAGGGACTACAGGCTCAGAGGAACTAGGGAGGTGGCTTGTCTAAGACTTCACAGCTAATAAATGGCAGCTCTCGGATTCAAACCCAGGTCAGTTGGACTCGGCCCTGGAGCACATTCTGTGATGCACCATGGAGGCCTCCTTTCTCCCCTGGAAACAGGGAGGGAGGCAAGAAAATGACCAGCGCATGTTCATCAGCTACAGTGTGCCAGGCACCTTATTTCTTTATGTCATTTAATCCTAAGAAGAAATCTATGAAGTACTGCCCACAAATTGAAAATGCAGAAATGGTGGTCCTGAGAATTTAAGTGGCTTGCCCAAGGTTCCTCAGGTGGCAAAGGAGAAGAGAGAAGGTTGAAATGATTCCATAACTTAACCTTGACAGAGCTCCCCTTTACTTCATTCGTCCCAGAGAGTGACACCGCACAGATCAAACTAACCCTAAAAACACAAGGCATGGAGGAGAGGAAAATAAAAGTGTATGGTCTCCTGTTCCTTCAAACAAATCTTCTAGGGACAACTTGGGGACAAATTGTGGCACAGGTAATTTTCCTCTGATGACCACCCCCACGCCCACCCCTGATCCCAGCTCCCCTTTCTGTACTTCTCTCTCTGTTTGCTACATTCAGTGGCCTCACGCTTCTCGCCCTACACCTGTGCCAGGACCCAAGACAGTCCTCCACTTAGGCCTGCCCTTCCTGGATAATATTCTGGGCTCAAAATCAACCACCAGCAGCTCATGTCTATGCCCAGGCCCTCAGCCAATAGCAGCCAAGGAAAAGTAACCGAATGAATGAATGAAAAGATCTCCTTCAGTAACAAGCAAGGATATCTTGGGAGGGGCAGCAGAGCCACTGAATGTTAACCAGCTACCCTGACTATGCACTGAACACCTTCTGCCCAGCAGCCTCATTCTCTAAGCAGAGGATACATGAATGAAATACCCCCTTTTCCTAGGCCTGGAAGGGAGCATGGCCTAAGCGCTCACAGATTTGCAAACATCCCAAGATCTCTGCACCTGAGACCTGGCATGAGAGCTCATGCCACATACCCAAGCTTCCCAGTTTAGGAAGCTAAACCTGGTTGATCTGAGAATCGGCCATTTCAATTCACAGTCGGCACTGGTCCCTCCCTGCCTCTTCCTCTCCCTGACTTCTATCTTGTTCGGTACATTTCACTAGGAGGCAGTGACGAGAGGCCACTTTGCAGTCAGAGAGACCTTGGTCTCTCTGATCCCAGCCCCACCACCAAGCTAAGTGACCTTGACACTCATCTGACCTCTCTGAGCCTCAGAATCTCCTTCTCTGAGAAGGGAAATAATAACCATACTTACTTCTAAGCGTTGTGAGAATTAAAGTAGGTAGCAGTAGGACAGTAGGACTCCTAGGCTTAGGAATACTCAACACACGCCCCATTAGCGTTTCTGGTCTTCCCCATGGATCATAAGTCTTTGACCCCCACTACTGTCCTGAGTCCCCACACCCCTCTTTTACCTGCATAGACACTGCTGGAGGCACATCTCCTGGCTAAGAGGAGAAACGTGTACAATCACCAGATTTTAGCTACAGGTAGAGCTGTTTCATCTGCCCCCAGAAGAGGATTCCTCCTAAACCTGAGCACATTCCAGAGGCAAAATGTGAAAACTCCCAGACCCTGGAAAACTGAGAGCAAGATGAGGACGCAGAGCCCTGGCACAGGGCAGCACCATCTTCCAAGACGTTGCTCACACCTGCATCTGCCGGCCCGGAGAAGGGCTGCCCAGGGCAAGAGCAAGAAGTCAGGCCCTCTGGGACGATTACAATTAAACCGAACCAGATACTCTGAAATCCTCTCCTGGGAGCCATTCTGCCTGGTCCAGGGCTAGAGCAACACCACTTAATAGGCCCTTTTTCAACTTTAATTTCTCTGATTCAGAAGGTTTACAAGATCAATTGCTAAGAGGGCTAATGTGAGGAGATGAGGCAGCAAGTTGCTCCGGGCCCAGAGTCAGCTAATTCCTTAGCTTCTAACTAGAGCCCACAGGGACTCACTTACATACAGCCTGAGAACTCGCCTGGCTCAATCGCCCCTCCCATCCGCAAACCCCCTCTAAATAAAGAATTTGAATTGCAACCCAGCAAGAAAAGCATATCAACCTCAAGCCAGCCAGCACTCCCCAGGAATCTCAGGAAGATCTTGCTGGATACACTTACCCTTCAGCCCGGTGTAGGGCTCCTGAGCTCAGAGCCTGCCCCTCTCAGTCCTCACATGGAGCATCCCAGGGACCTTGCATCTTCAAAGACTATCTGAGACAATGCAATATCATGATCAAGTCAACGGGTTCTCAGGCTGTGTGAGTCTAAATCCCATTTCTACCTCTTTCAAAGCCTTGGTTTCCTCATCTGTAAATGGGAGCAATAATAGAGGTTTGTGGGCATATTACTAAAGAATGCCAGTAATGTGCTTAGCGTGGCACCTGCACTTGATAAATGCTAGCTATCATTCACTCTCCATTCTTCTTGGGCCACCTGGCGCCAGCACACTGTACTCATTCAAGGATGAAGTCAAGACAGACCAACACTATGAAGCACTCGTATTTCACAGGAAATACAGGACTATACTCAGACTTCATTTTAGCCAGTGTGCTAGTAGCTGCTGCATCCCTAAGAGAAGCGACAGCCTTTTCATTTATTATTTTCCCTATCTCCTTTATTCCTGTAATAAGTTAAGACCTCCTCTCCTCCATTCCCTCCCCACAGGAAGCCACATATAGGAACAATGCTGGCTGATGACAATTTTACCAAATGATTCCTGGAAACAGCATGGAAGAAGAAAAAAATGCCTCCCATCCGGGGGACATACATTCTCTGAATTGAAACACAAGGGGACTAGCTCATACCAATTGTTCTGGAGGATGCATCCTCCAGGACCCTTCATTTCCTTAATAGGACACTTGCCTCGCTTCTCCCATCACGTCTGCATATTCTCCTGAATTATGGCAGAATTAAACTGAACTATTTCTGCACAACTAGCTCTAGGGGATTCCAGAAAGCCCCGGAAGGAAGTCTCAATTTGTGCACTTGATGAGAATGAATTCTGCCTCATATAACTCCTGACAAATTGCCATTTTAAAGGGTTTGTTAATTTCCAATGAGCAAATGGCACCTCAGATATCTTGTTTATTCAACAGATGCTCCTGAGCTAAACAAAAGGTTCTTGTTTAACAAACATGGAAACATCTTGTCAGCTTTGCCAAGATCATCCTGTTTAACTATCAAGGGAGGGTCTTGTGGTTTGTGGAGAAAATATGGGTTGCCTCCCTCCCATGTAGGGTTCCCCAAAGGGCTGGGGACAGTGGTTCCATTGAAAGAGATGATGAGAAGCTCCCTGATCACAGGCTGGGAAGCGGCTCTTAGACAAAGGTCCTGGGATTTCTCCCTTTCTGTGAAGATGTCAGGTTATTTCTGATTCAGTTCTATTTGATCCAGAAATCTCCTTCATCCTGAATCTGAAAATAGTCTTGAAGGAGATACCCATCTGAAACAGAGAGGTGGTATAAAATTGTAGATAAGATCTCAGCTTTGGAGAAAGCCTAGGTTGAATTCTGGCGCTGCCACTTAGGAACTGTGTGAACTTGGGCTGCTTACTTAATCTCTCTCAACCTCAGTTTCCTCTTCTGTGAAAGAGGTCTGTTAATGACATGAAAGGCAAAGATGATGATGATAGTAATAAATGTTCATACTATTGATCCCAGTTACATTTTCAAGAATTTTTTTTTTTGAGAGTGGGAATTCATTTTAATTCAACAAATGTTCATCGAACACCTACTAAAGTCAACGAACAAGGCACCATTGAGAATAGTAAGGAGAGTGAGGAATACACAAAGCTTAATAATACAGTGGTCTGCCCTCCACAGCTAGTCAAGGAAATAGTCATAGAAACAATTAAGTCAAGGTAGTGTTGTCACATTAACTCCTTTTTTTTTTTTTTTAAGATCAAAGTCTAAATTTAATTTTTAATTTTTTATTTTCTTTCTTAAAAATTTTTATTGAAGAATAATTGATTTACACTGTTGTGTTAGTTTCAGGTGTACAGCAAAGTGAATCAGTTATACATATACATATATCCACTCTTTTTTTAGGTTCTTTACCCATATAGGCCATTAAAGACTATTGAGTAGAGTTCCCAGTGCTATACAGCAGGTTCTTATTAGTTATGTATTATTTTTAACATCTTTATTGGAGTATAATTGTTTTACAATGTTGTGTTAGTTTCTGCTCTATAACAAAGTGAATCAGCTATACGTATACATATATCCCCATATCCCCTCCCTCTTTTGTCTCCCTCCCATCCTCCCTATCCCACCCCTCTAGGTGGTCACAAAGCACTGAGCTGATCCCCCTGTGCTATGAAGCTGCTTCCCACAAGCTATCTATTTTACATTTGGCAATGTATATGTGTCCATGCCCCTCTCTCCCTTTGTCCCAGATTACCCTTCCCCCTCCCTGTGTCCTAAAGTCCATTCTCTAGTAGGTCTGTGTCTTTATTCCCATCCTGCCCCTAGGTTCTTCATGACCACTTTTTTTTTTTTTTTAAGATTCCATATATATGTGTTAGCATACAGTATTTCTTTTTCTCTTTCTGACTTACTTCACTCTGTATGACAGACAGTCTATTCACCTCACTACAAAGAACTCAATTTCATTTCTTTTCATGGCTGAGTAATATTCCATTGTATATATGTGCCACATCTTCTTTATCCACTCATCTGTCAATGGACACTTAGGTTGCTTCCATGTCCTGGCTACTGTAAATAAAGCTGCAATGAACATTGTGATACATCACTCTTTTTGAATTATGGCTTTCTCAGGGTATATGCTCAGTAGTGGGATTGATGGGTCGTATGGTAGTTCTATTTTTAATTTTTTAAGGAAACTCCATACTGTTCTCCATAGTGGCTGTATCAATTTACATTCCCACCAACAGTGCAAGAGGGTTCCCTTTACTCCACACCCTCTCCAGCATTTACTGTTTGTAGATTTTTTGATGATGGCCATTCTGACTGGTGTGAGGTGATACCTCACTGTGGTTTTGATTTGCACTTCTCTAATGATTAATGATGTTGAGCATCCTTTCATGTGTTTGTAGGCAATCTGTACACCTTCTTTGGAGAACTGTCTATTTAGGTCTTCTGCCCATTTGTGAATTGCGTTGCTTGTTTTTTTAATATTGAGCTGCATGAGCTGCTTGTATATTTTGGAGATTAATCCTTTGTCAGTTGTTTCATTTGCAAATATTTTCTCCCATTCTGAGGGTTGTCTTTTCGTCTCATTTATGGTTTCCTTTGCTGTGAAAAAGCTTTTAAGTTCCATTAGGTCCTATTTGTTTATTTTTGTTTTTATTTCCATTACTCTAGGAGGTGGGTCAAAAGGATCTTGCTGTGATTTATGTCATAGAGTGTTCCGTCAATGTTTTCCTCTAAGAGTTTTATAGTGTCTGGCCTTACACTTAGGTCTTTAATCTATTTTCAGTTTATTTCTGTGTATGGCATTAGGAAGTGTTCTAATTTCATTCTTTTACATGTAGCTGTCCAGTTTTCCCAGCACCACTTATTGAAGAGGCTGTCTTTATTCCACTGTATATTCTTGCCTCCTTTATCAAAGATAAGGTGACCATATGTGCGTGGGTTTACCTCGGGGCTTTCTATCCTGTTCCATTAATCTATATTTCTGTTTTTGTGCCAGTACCATAATGTCTTGATTACTATAGCTTTGTAGTATAGTCTGAAGTCAGGGAGCCTGATTCCTCCAGATCCGTTTTTCTTTCTCAAGATTGCTTTGGCTAACTGGGGTCTTTTGTGTTTCCATACAAATTGTGCAATTTATTGTTCTAGTTCTGTGAAAAATGCCATTGGTAGTTTGATAGGGATTGCACTTAATCTGTAGATTGCTTTGGGTAGTATAGTCATTTTCACAATGTTGATGCTTCCAATCCAAGAACATGGTGTATCTCTCCATATGTTTGTATCATCTTTAATTTCTTTCATCAGTGTCTTACAGTTTTCTGCATACAGGTCTTCTGTCTCCTTAGGTAGGTTTATTCCTAGGTATTTTATTCTTTTTGTTGCTATGGTAAATGGGAGTGTTTCTTTAATTTCTCTTTCAGATTTTTCGTCGTTAGTGTATAGGAATGCAAGAGATTTCTGTACATTAATCTTGTATCCTGCTACTTTACCAAATTCATTGATTATCTCTAGTACTTTTCTGGGGGCATTTTTAGGATTCTCCATGTATAGTATCATGTAATCTGTAAACAGTGACAGCTTTACTTCTTCTTTTCTGATTTGGATTCTTTTTATTTGTTTTTCTTCTGTGATTGCCATGGCTAAAACTTCCAAAACTATGCTGAATAATAGTGGTGAAAGAGGGCAAACCTGTCTCGTTCCTGATCTTAGAGGAAATGGTTTCAGTTTTTCACCATTGAGAACAATGCTGGCTGTGGGTCTGTCATATATGGCCTTTATTATGTTGAGGTAGGTTCCCTCTATGCCTACTTTCTGGAGAGGTTTTATCATAGATGGGTGTTGAACTTTGTCGAAAGCTTTTTCTGCATCTATTGAGATTACCATGTGAATTCTACCAAACATTTAGAGAAGAGCTAACACCTAACCTTCTCAAACTCTTCCAAAATATAGTAGAGGGAGGAACACTCCCAAACTCATTCTACAAGGCCACCATCACCCTGATAACAAAACCAGACAAAGAAGTCACAAAAAAAGAAAACTACAGGCGAATATCACTGATAAACATAGATGCAAAAGTCCTCAACAAAATACTAGTAAACAGAATTCAACAGCAAGTTGAAAGGATCATACAGCATGATCAGGTGGGGTTTATCCCAGGAATGCAAGGATTCTTCAATATACGCAAATCAATCAATGTGATACACCATATGAACAAAATCAGGAAATTTTTAAATGGAACTGAACTCAGGAATGAATCTAAGAAGCCGAGAAAAGGTTGGGAAGGGCCCAATTCCCATGTCCTCCATTGTCTGGAAGGAGTAAATGTGGCACCTTTGATACTGTGATGGCTTGATGACTCTGGTCAGAAATGAAATCTAAACAGAAAATGCAGTTCTTCCAAGTCTCAAAACTCCAGCCTGATATCATAATTACTTTCAGCCAGTGAGCTAAGGATCTGGCTAGACTAGGAGGTAGGATGGGATGAGGATGGCTGGGAAAGAAGGAAAGGAAAGAAGCCAGCTTGTCGGGAGCACACAAGGACACATGCAGAGAGATGATGGTTGACCTCTGTCAAGTCCAACTGTGCAAGGATAAATCCATCTGCTGATGAGTTCAGCACAGTACAAAGTATTAATTAAAAGAGGGATGGCATTTCAGAGCCTCCCTGCTGAGAAGTACCATGGAGGATTACCTTGAGACAGCATCTAACATGCTGAAAATTAATTTACTCCACAGTTTAGGTGCTTTGGAGAGATGCAAAGTGAAGTTGACCACAGCTGAGCGTGGCATTACCATGTACTGTCTGAATCAGTTGCAGATATTAACTGACCTGAACCTGTGAAAGGGCTGCAGAAGATCCCCCCACTCGACCCCAGGCATGGTTAATTACCTGACACATCTCCACAGCAACTCTATAATGTAGAGAACAGCATGATTATCATCATTAGGCTGATGATGAAACTGAGGTTTAGAAAACTGGCCCCAAATATTAGAGCTTCTAATGGAGGAGCCAAGATGTCTGTTTCAGGAAACATGCTCTTAACATCTCTGAAAATGTAAGAGAGAGTTCAGGCAGTTCCAAAAGTAAGGTAACTTTTGAGAAGATGGCCGAGTAGAAGGACGTGCACACCCTCTCTCTTGCGAAAGCACAGGAATCACAACTAACTGCTGAACAATCATTAACAGGAAGACACTGGAACTCACCAGAAAACATACACCACATCCAAAGACAAAGGAGAAGCCACAGTGAGACGGTAGGAGGGGCGCAATCATAATAAAACCAAATCCCATAACCCCTGGGTGGGTGACTCACAAACTGGAGAACAATTATACCACAGAAGTCCACCCACTGCAGTGAAGGTTCTGAGCCCCACGTCAGGCTTCCCAACCTGGGAGGCTGGCAATGGGCAAAGGAATTCCCAAAGAATCAGACTTTGAAGGCTAGTGGGATTTGATTGCAGGACTTTGACAGGACTGGGGAAAACAGAGACTCCACTCTTGGAGGGCACACACAAAGTAGTGTGTGCATGGGACCCAGGGGAAGGAGCAGTGACCCCACAGGAGATGGAGCCAGACATACCTGCTAGAGTTGGAGGGTCTCCTGCAGAGGCAGGGGGTGGCTGTGGCTCACCATGGGGACAAGGACACTGGCAGCAGAAGTTGTGGGAAATATTCCTTGGCATGAGCCCTCCCAGAGTCTGCCATTATCCCCAACAAAGAGCCTGTAGGCTCCTGTGCTGAGTTGCCTCAGGCCAAACAAACAACAAGGAGGGAACTCAGCCCCACCCGTCAGCAGACAAGTGGATTAAAGTTTTACTGAGCTCTGCCCACCAGAGCAACACCCAGCTCTACCCACCACCAGTCCCTCCCATCAGGAAGCTTGCACAACCCTCTTAGATAGCCTCATCCACCAGAAGGCAGACAGCAGAAGCAAGAAGAACTACAATCCTGCAGCCTGTGGAACGAAAACCACATTCATAGAAAGATAGACAAAATGAAAAGGCAGATGGCTATGTACCAGATGAAGGAACAAGATAAAACCCCAGAAAAACAATTACATGAAGTGGAGATAGGGAAACTTCCAGAAAACGAATTCAGAATAATGATAGTGAAGATGATCCAGGACCTCGGAAAAAGAATGGAGGCAATGATGGAGAAGATGCAAGAAATGTTTAACAAAGACCTAGAAGAATCAAAGAACAAACAAACAGAGATGAACAATACAATAACTGAAATGAAAACTACACTAGAAGGAATCAATAGCAGAATAACTGAGGCAGAAAAACGGATAAGTGACCTGGAAGACAGAATGGTGGAATTCACTGCTGCGGAACAGACTAAAGAAAAAAGAATGAAAAGAAATGAAGACAGCCTAAGAGACCTCTGGGACAACATTAAATGCACCAACATTCGCATTACAGGGGTCCCAGAAGGAGAAAAGAGAGAGAAAGGACCTGAGAAAATATTTGAAGAGATTATAGCTGAGAACTACTTCCCTAACATGGGAAAGGAAATAGTCACTCAAGTGCAGAAAGTGCAGAGAGTCCCAGGCAGGATAAGCCCAAGGAGAAACATGCTGAGACACATAGTAATCAAATCGACAAAAATTAAAGACAAAGAAAAACTATTAAAAGCAACAAGGGAAAAAGGACAAATAACATACAAGGGAACTCCCATAAGGTTATCAGCTGATTTCTCAGCAGAAACTCTACAAGCCAGAAGGGAGTGGCAAGATATATTTAAAGTCATGAAAGCGAAGAATCTACAACCAAGACTACTCTATCTGGCAAGGACCTAATTCAGATTCGATGGAGAAATCAAAAGCTTTACAGACAAACAAAAGCTAAGAGAATTCAGCACCACCAAACCAGCTCTACAACAAACGCTAAAGGAACTTCTCTAAGTGGGAAACACAAGACAAGAAAATGACCTACAAACACAAACACAAAATAATTAAGAAAATGGTAATTGGAACATCCATATCGATAACTACCTTGAATGTGAATGGATTAAATGCTCTAGCCAAAAGACACAGGCTCGCTGAATGGATACAAAAACAAGACCCATCTATATGCTGTCTACAAGAGACCCACTTCAGATGTAGGGACACACAGAGACTGAAAGTGAGGGGATGGAAAAAGATATTCCATGCAAATGGAAATCAAAAGAAAGTTGGAGTAACAATAATCATTTCAGATAAAATAGACTTTAAAATGAAGAATGTTACAAGAGACAAGGAAGGACACTACATAATGATCAAGGGATCAATCCAAAAAGAAGATATAATACTTATAAATATATATGAACCTAACATAGGAGCACCTCAATACATAAGACAAATGCTAACAGCTATAAAAGAGGAAATCAACAGTAACACAGTAATAGTGGGGGAGTTTAACATCTCACTTACACCAATGGACAGATCATCCAGACAGAAAATTAAAAAGGAAACACAAGCTTTAAATGACACAACAGACCAGATAGATTTCACTGATATTTACAGGACATTCCATCCGAAAACAACAGATTAAACTTTCTTCTCAAGTGCACATGGAACATTCTCCAGGATAGATCACATCTTGGGTCACAAATCAAGCCTCAGAAAATTGAAGAAAACTGAAGTCCTATCAAGCATCTTTTCCAACGACAACGCTATGAGATTAAATTACAGGGAAAAAAATGGAAAAAACACAAATACATAGAGGCTAAACAATACATTACTAAATAACCAAGAGATCACTGAAGAAATGAAAGAGGAAATCAAAAAATACCTAGACACAAATGACAACAAAAACACAATGATCCAAAACCTATGGGACGCAGCAAAAGCAGTTCTAAGAGGGAAGTTTATAGCAATCCACACCTACTTCAAGAAACAAGAAAAATCTCAAATAAACAATCTAATCTTACACCTAAAGGAACCAGAGAAAGAAGAACAAACAAAACCCAAAGTTAGCAGAAGGAAAGAAATCATAAAGATCACAGCAGAAATAAATGAAATAGAAACAAAGAAAACAATAGCAAAGATCAATAAAAATAAAAGCTGATTCTTTGAGAAGATAAACAAAATTGATGAATCATTAGCCACACTCATCAAGAAAAAGAGGGAGAGGACTCAAATCACTAAAATTAGGAGTGAAAAAGGAGAAGTTACAACAGACACCACAGAAATACAAAGCCTCCTAAGAGACTACTACAAGCAACTCTACGCCAATAAAATGGACAACCTGGAAGAAATGGACAAATTCTTAGAAAGGTATAACCTTCCAAGACTGAACCAGGAAGAAACAGAAATTAAGAACAGACCAATCACAAGTAATGAAATTGAAACTGTGATTAAAAATCTTGCAACAAACAAAAGTCCAGGACCAGATGGCTTCACAGGTGAATTCTATCAAACATTTAGAGAAGAACTAACACCCATCCTTCTCAAACTCGTCCAAAAAACTGCAGAGGAAGGAACACTCCCAAACACATTCTACGAGGCCACCATCACGCTGATACCAAAACTAGACAGAGATACTACAAAAAAAGAAAACTACAGACCAATATCACTGATGAATATAGATTCAAAAATCCTCAACAAAATACTAGCAAACAGAATCCAACAACATATTAAAAGGATCATACACCATGATCAAGTGGGATTTATCCCAGGGATGCAAGGATTCTTCAATATGCGCAAATTAATCAATGCGATACACCATATTAACAAATTGAAGAATAAAAGCCACATGATCATCTCAATAGATGCAGAAAAACCTTTTGACAAAATTCAACACCCATTTATGATAAAAACTCTCCAGAAAGTGGGCATAGTGGGAACTTACCTCAACATGATAAAGGCCATATATGATGAACCCACAGCCAGCATCATTCTAAATGGTAAAAAACTGAAACCATTTCTGCTAAGATCAGGAACAAAACAAGGATGTCCAGTCTCGCCACTATTATTCAACATAGTTTTGGAAGTCCTAGCCATGGCAATCAGAGAAGAAAAAGAAATAAAAGGAATACAAATTGGAAAAGAAGTAAAACTGTCACTGTTTACAGATGACATGATACATAGATGATGTGTGTACATGACACACATGTATGTACATATGATACACATGTGTACATGAACCTGTATGTGCATGATACATACATGATGACATAGATAATCTTAAAGATGCCAGCAGAAAGCTACTAGAGCTAATCAATGAATTTGGTAAAGTTGCAGGACACAAAACTAACGCACAGAAAACTCTTGCATTCCTATACACCAACAACGAAAGATCAGAAAGAGAAATTAAGGAAACAATTCCATTCACCACTGCAACAGAAAGAATAAAATACCTAGGAATAAACCTACCTAAGGAGGTCAAAGACCTGTACTCAGAAAACTATAAGACACCTATGGAAGAAATTAAATACAATACAAACAGATGGAGAGATATACCATGTTCTTGGATTGGAAGAATCAATATTGTGAAAATGACTATACTATCAAAAGCAATCTACAGCTTCAATGCAATCCCTATCAAATTACCGATGGCATTTTTTACATAACTAGAACAAAAAAATCTTAAAATGTGTATGGAGACAAAAAAGACCCCAAAGAGCCAAAGCAATCTTGAGGGAAAAAAACAGAGCTAGAGGAATCAGAGTCCCTGACTTCAGACTATACTACAAAGCTATAATAATCAAGACAGTATGGTACTGGCACAAAAACAGAAATATAGAACAATGGATCAGGATAGAAAGCCCAGAGATGAACCCATGCACCTGTGGTCACCTAATCTATGATGAAGGAGGCAAGAATATACAATGGAGAAAAGACAGTCTCTTCAATAAGTGGTGCTGGGAAAACTGGACAACTACATGTAAAAGAATGAAATTAGAACAATTCCTAACACCATACACAAAATTAAACTCCAAATGGATTAAAGACCTAAATGTAAGACCAGACACTATAAAACTCTTAGAGGAAAACACAGGAAGAACACTCTTTGACATAAATCACAGCAAGACCTTTTTTGACCCACTTCCTAGAGTAATGGAAATAAACACAAAAACAAACAAATGGAACCTAATGAAACTTAAAAGCTTTTGCACAGCAAAGGAAAATATAAACAAGATGAAAAGACAACCCTCAGAATGGGAGAAAATATTGGCAAACAAATCAATGGACAAAGCATTAATCTCCAAAATATAAAAACAGCTTATGTAGCTCAATATTGAAAAACAAACAACCCAATCCAAAAATGGGCAGAAGACCTAAACAGACATTTCTCCAAAGAAGACATACAGATGCCCAAGAGGCATATGACAAGCTCCTCAACATCACTAATTATTAGAGAAACGCAAATCAAAACTACAATGAGGTATCACCTCACACCATTTAGAATGGGCATCATCCGAAAATCTACAAACAGTAAATGCTGGAGAGGGTGTGGAGAAAAGGGAACCCTCTGGCACTGTTGGTGGGAATGTAAATTGATACAGCCACTATGCAGAACAGTATAGACGTTCCTTAAAAAACTAAAAATAGAACCATCATATGACCCAGCAATCCCACTACTAGGCATATACCCTAAGAAGACGATAATTCAAAACACGACATGTACCACAATGTTCAATGCAGCATAATTTACATTAGGCAGGACATGGAAGCAACCTAAGTGTCCATCATCTGATGAATAGATAAAGACGTGGCACACATATACAATGAAATATTCCTCAGCCATAAAAAGGAATGAAATTGGGTCATTTGTAGAGATGTAGATGGAGCTAGAGACTGTCATTCAGAGTGAAGTAAGTCAGAAAGGGAAAAGGAAATATCATATATTAATGCATATATGTGGAATCTAGAAAAATGATATGGATGAACTGGTTTGCAATGCAGAAATAGAGACAGATGTAGAGAACAAATGTATGGACACCAAGGGGGGAAAGTTTGGGGGGGTGGTGGTAGTGGGATGAACTGGGAGATTGGGGTTGACATATATACACTAATATGTATAAAATAGATAACTAATAAGAACCTGCTGTATAAAAAAAAAGTAAAATTCAAAAAAAAGAGAGAAAAATAAATACCGTATGGTAACACATATATATGGAATCTACAAAAAAATGCTTCTGATGAACCTAGGGGCAGGACGGGAATAAAGACGCAGACATAGAGAATGGACTTGAGGACACGGGGAAGAGGAGGGGGAAGCTGGGACGAAGTGAGAGAGTAGCATTGACAAATATACACTACCGAATGTAAAACAGATAGCTAGTGGGAAGTAGCTGCATAGCACAGGGAGATCAGCTTGGTGCTTTGTGACCACCTAGAGGGGTGGGATAGGGAGGATGGGAGGGAGACGCGAGAGGGAGGGGATATGGGGATATATGTATACATATAGCTGACTCACTTTGTTACGCAGCAGAAACTAACAACATTATAAAGCAATTATACTCCAATAAAGATGTAAAAAAAAAAAAAAAGTAAGGTAACTTTTGAGCAGAACTTTAGAAGATTATTAAGTAGTTTGCCTGGAACTGCAATGTTCTGTTTTCATTGTCCTGGCAAAGGGAAGGCATGATTGAAGAGCCAGAGGTAAATGATCTCATGGCATGTATGCAAAGGGGTGATGGTGTAGAGTGTGGGTGGGGAACTGAGGATCAGTAGGTGAGTGTGAGTTTGGAAAGATGTTTCAGGTATTTGGTGTGAGAAGGCAGTCTATGCCATGCTAAAGGGTTTGGGATTTAATCTCTAGGCTAGCCAAGACATGGAAGCAACCCAAATGTCCATCGACAGAGTAATGGATAAAGAAGATGTGGTATATTTATACAATAGAATATTACTCAGTCATAAAAAAGAATGAAATAGTGCCATTTGCAGCAACATGGATGGACTTGGAGATGATCATACTAAGTGAAGGAAGCCAGACAAAGACAAATATACGATATTACTTATATGTGGAATCTTTTAAAAAAATGATACGAATGAACTTATATACAAAACAGAATTAGACCCACAGACAGAGAAAACAAACTTATGGTTACCAGAGGGGAAAGAGGGGGATAAATTAGGAGTTTGGGATTAACATACATACAATACTGTATATAAAATAGATAATCAACAAGGATTTACTCTATAGCACAGGGACCTCTACTCAATATTTTGCAATAACCTATAAGGGAAAAGAATCTAAAAAAAAGATATGTATGTATGTATTACTGAATCACTTTGGTGTACAACTGAAACCAACACAACTTTGTAAATCAACTACACTTCAGTTTAAAAGATCTCTAGTCTAGTTTTTCTCAATCTTGATTCCCTGAAAAATCTATGGTGATGCTGTTCACATAAGACACAACCAGGTGCGCATACCACAATTTTGAAAATGTCTCTAATAATCTTTAGTGAAATCCTGCCCAGCAATGATTTGTATTCACGGCATCTCTTTATGGTTTGTCCATAAAGGCAGATTACTATGGGCAGTAAGAGAAAAAAGGATGGGGACACATTAGCTGTCACTCAGTTGATTTTTGTTGATTTACGAATGCAAGTATGTAAGAAAGACATTTACCAAAAACAAAACAAAACAAAAAAAATGGAAGAGCGATAACTCATCAACATCAATCTTTATTACTGGCCACAAAATTTTTGTGACACACTTCACATGTAATCGTGACTCACCAGTGTCATTACACTTTTATTTAAAATTCTTTTATAGGTCTCTCTTGACTTCAACAGCAGTTTTTAACCAAAGGATAACATCATTTAGTCTGCATTTTAGGAAACTTACAAGGCGACATAAAGGATCAATTTAAGGGTAGCAAAACTGAAGGGAGAGAGGACAGAAAGGAAGCTGATCCAGGCAAATGATGATGAGGATATGATTTTTAAAAACATCAGTAGGGATGAGAAAGATGCAGTTGAAAAAATATCTTGCAGGTGTCATAAATTGGCATGGGAATCAAGTGGGTGGGGATGGTTAAGAGAATGAAAGAAGGGAATCCAGGGTGATTTGAGATTTCCAGGTTGGACAAGCAGATGGATGGTGAGATTGTTCAATGAGATCATCTGAGAACTCAAGAGGAATAATTTAACCAACTTGGGCGAAGGAGGAATGCAATATGTTCTGTCATGGAGAGTATGGCTTTGAGGTCTATGAGAAATATCCCAGTAGAGCTATCCAGCAGTATCTGAGCAATATCAGGGTAGAGATGTCTAGTGGGGCATGGAGTGTGGGAAGTGTGAAATTCTGGAAAGAGTAAAGTACGGGAAGGATTTGGTGATCTTCACAGGAACTAACAGTCATGATGAAAATGGGTATGTTTTTCTGGGAAAATGTATCTTTTTAAAAGCAAACAAGAAAATGGTGAGAACATCCTGGAAACACTGACGTTTATGGGGTCCCCGAATCAAGAAGAGCCAAAGAAAATGCAAAAATGGAATGGTCAGGAAGATAGAAAGAAAAACAGAAGAAAATCACAGGGGCCAAGGAAGGACAGAAACTCTGGAAGGAAGCAGACACCAGTGCAAATATTGCTGAAGTCAGGTAGAAAGAGGAATGAAAAGAGATTCGACATTAAGAGTTCCCTGAGGATCATGGTCCAAGAAGTAGTGGGTCAGAGACAAGACTGAGTGGGTTTAGAGGTGGATTGAAGGTGAGGAAGCACATTCATTACACATAATTTCATAAAATATGGCAATGAAGAAAGGAGACAAATAGAGAAATCACTTGAGAGGAAAGAAGAACAGTTTTGTTTTCAGGAGGGAGAAGATTTTTTTTTCCAGGAGGGAGAAGAATTAATGATGTCTTTAGGTGCAAGGGAGTAAACAGTTTGAAGATAGTGCACCCAGATAGTAACTGATGAAGCAAAACTCCTAAAGAGCTGGAAGAGACAGGATTAAAGGTGCAACTGAAATTTAGTTCACTAAGAAGTTACTGCTACTCTTCAACATAGCAGAGAAATACAGAAGAAGAGAAAACATTGCGGGAAGAGGGGCAAAGGAAAGTAGTATGCGTTTATATGTTGTAGCCTCTATTTTTTGGTGAGACAGAAGGCTCAATGATTGCTCAAAGTAAGGGACAGGGAAGGGTGGGGGGCTAAGGTGAGTGGTGAAGGTGTGGTAAAGGTTTGGACAAACCCACACCAGGAACAGGAGGACAGCCAATTAGAACACACTATGTGGCAAAAGCAAGGGCTGTTTGGCTGATCAAATAAGAGGAGTGGAAGGATGCAGGTCGTGGCTGGGGTTGAGTTATTATGTTTCTATTTGTTCAAGAATGACCAAATCAAGGGAATTAGGAATGAAAAATGAGAAGTAACAACTGACACTGCAGAAATACAAAGGATCATGAGAGATTACTATAAGCAACAATATGCCAATAAAATGGACAACCTGGAAGAAATGGACAAATTCTTAGAAAAGCACAACCTTCCAAGACTGAACCAGGAAGAAATAGAAAATATGAACAGACCAGCTATAGGCACTGAAATTGAAACTGTGATTAAAAATCTTCCAACAAACAAAAGCCCAGGACCAGATGGCTCCACAGGCAAATTCTATCAAACATTTAGAGAAGAGCTAAAATCTATCCTTCTCAAACTCTTCCAAAATATAGCAGAGGGAGGAACACTCCCAAATTCATTCTACGAAGCCACTATCACCCTGATACCAAAACCAGACAAAGATGTCACAGAAAAAGAAAACTACAGGCCACTATCACTGATGAACATAGAGGCAAAAATCCTCAACAAAATACTAGCAAACAGAATCCAACAGCACATTAAAAGGATCATACACCATGATCAAGTGGGGTTTATCCCAGGAATGGAAGGATTCTTCAATACATGCAAATCAATCAATGTGATACACCATATTAACAAACTGAAGGAGAAAAACCATATGATCATCTCAATAGATGCAGAAAAAGCTTTCGACAAAATTCAACACCCACTTACGACAAAAACCCTCCAGAAAGCAGGCACAGAGGGAACTTACCTCAACATAATAAAGGCCATATATGACAAACCCACAGCCAACATCGTTCTCAATGGTGAAAACCTGAAACCATTTCCTCTAAGATCAGGAACACAACAAGGTTGTCCACTCTCACCACTATTATCCAACATAGTTTTGGAAGTTTTAGCCATGGCAATCAGAGAAGAAAAAGAAATAAAAGGAATCCAAATCGGAAAAGAAGAAGTAAAGCTGTCACTGTTTGCAGATGACATGATACTATACATACAGAATCCTAAAGATGCCACCAGAAAACTACTAGAGCTAATCAATGAATTTGGTAAAGTAGCAGGATACAAAATTAATGCACAGAAATCTCTTGCATTCCTATACACTAACGATGAAAAATCTGAAAGTGAAATTAAGAAAACACTCCCATTTACCACTGAAACAAAAAGAATAAAATATCTAGGAATAAACCTACCTAAGGAGACAAAAGACCTGTATGCAGGAAACTATAAGACACTGATGAAAGAAATTAAAGATGATACAAACAGATGGCGAGATATACCCCATTCTTGGATTGGAAGAATCAACACTGTGAAAATGATTATACTACCCAAAGCAATCTACAGATTCAATGCAATCCCTATCAAACTACCAATGGCATTTTTCACAGGACTAGAACAAAAAATTTCACAATTTGTATGGAAACACAGAAGACCCTGAATAGCCAAAGCAATCTTGAGAAAGAAAAACGGATCTGGAGGAATCAGGCTCCCTGACTTCAGACTATATTACAAAGATACAGTAATCAAGACAGTATGGTACTGGCACAAAAACAGAAATACAGATAAATGGAATGGGTTAGAAAGCCCAGAGATAAACCCCCACACATATGGTCACCTTATTTTTGATAAAGGAGGCAAGAATATACAATGGAGAAAAGACAGCCTCTTCAATAAGTGGTGCTGGGAAAAGTGCACAGCTACATGTGAAAGAATGAAATTAGAACACTCCCTAACACCATACACAAAAATAAACTCAAAATAGATTAAAGACCTAAATGTAAGGCCAGACACTATAAAACTCTTAGAGGAAAACATAGGCTGAACACTCTATGACATAAATCACAGCAAGATCCTTTTTGACTCACCTCCTAGAGAAATGGAAATAAAAACAAAAATAAACAAATGGGACCTAATGAAACTTAAAAGCTTTTGCACAGCAAAGGAAAACATAAACAAGACGAAAAGACAACTCTCAGAATGGGAGAAAATATTTGCAAATGAAGCAACTGACAAAGGATTAATGTCCAAAATTTACAAGCAGCTCATGAAGCTCAATATCAAAGAAACAAACAACCCAATCCAAAAATGGGCAGAAGACCTAAATAGTCATTTCTCCAAAGAAGATATACAGATTGCCAACAAACACATGAAAGGATGTTCAACATCACTAATCATTAGAGAAATGCAAATCAAAACTACAATGAGGAATCATCTCACACCAGTCAGAATGGCCATCATCAAAAAATCTACAAACAATAAATGCTGGAGAGGGTGTGGAGAAACGGGAACCCTCTTGCACTGTTGGTGGGAATGTAAATTGATACAGCCACTATGGAGAACAGTATGGAGTTTCCTTAAAAAACTAAAAATAGAACTACCATATGCCCCAGCAATCCCACTACTGGGCATATACCCTGAGAAAACCATAATTCAAAAAGAGTCATGTACCACAATGTTCACTGCAGCTCTATTTACAATAGCCAGGACATGGAAGCAACCTAAGTGTCTACTGGCAGATGCATGGATAAAGAAGATGTGGCACATATACACAATGGAATATTACTCAGCCATAAAAAGAAATGAAATTGAGTTCTTTGTAGTGAGGTGGATGGACTTAGAGTCTATCATACAGAGTGAAGTAAGTCAGAAAGAGAAAAATAAATACCATATGCTAACACATATATATGGAATCTTAAAAAAAAAATGGTTCTGAAGAACCTAGGGGCAGGACAGCAATAAAGTCAAAGACGTAGAGAATGGACTTGAGGACATGGGGAGTGGGAAGGGTAAGCTGGGACGAAGTGAGAGAGTGGCATGGACATATATACACTACCAAATGTAAAATCGATAGCTAGTGGGAAGCAGCCGCATAGCACAGGGAGATCAGCTCAGTGCTTTGTGACCACCTAGAGGGGTGGGATAGGGAGGGTGGGAGGGAGACGCAAGAGAGAGGAGATATGGGGATATATGTATATGTATAGCTGATTTACTTTGTTATAAAGCAGAAACTAACACACCACTGTAAAACAATTATACTCCAATAAAGATGTTAAAAAAAAAAAAAAGAATGGAGTGACATGCAGTGGTGCCTACCAAATGAATGGCAGACAGTGATGACAAAGCTAATTAGGTCTCTAGGTGTAATGATCCAAATGTGATGTGGTAAATCCACAACCCCACACCAGCTCTGCTCCTGGCAAGGAAAAAGCAGCGTTTTGCGGCCAATGAGATGGCAGCCCCAGTCTGTCCTTGATTTATCTCCAACTCTTCCAAATCCAGCTCTTTCAACCTCTAAACCCATAGCCTTCTCTCATCTATCTCCATCTCCTCAAGTCCACCGTTTCCTAGCAAGACCACCAATCTAGAATAGATCCTCCAAGCCCTGAACATTCGAGAAGAGACAGCAAGGAATTGATATTCACAGGGAAAGATTTCAGTGGGGACAGGAAGGAGGGAGAAGCTGCTTCTTAGTATTAATGCAGGTCTTTTTTTGCAACATGGTGACAAAATGTCAGCCATGTATTATTCCACCAGATGAGTCGCTGAATGAATATTAATTTTTAAAAACCTTTCCTGGGTATTAGCTTTTTATAAAGCACAATGTTTACCCAGGGGACCATCCATAACAGTAGTTAAACAGAGACACTCTAACTCGTGTTTCTAGGGTCTTGGGAAATAGAAATCCTTTAAGTACTGTTACTCTGCTTCATGGGAGCTAGTTTTCAAAGTTTAAATTGTTTATATTTCACACTAGTCACTTCCTAAATTCCATTTATAAATCAAAGTAGCTTTTGAGCAATTTGATGGGAGTGAAATGGATTAAGAAAGAATAAACATATGTGTGTGTGTGTGTATATATATATATATATATATATATATATATATATATATGTATATATATTTGGTCATTTGAATTAATTGGATTTTTTTCTTTTTTTTTTTACTTCTAACCGCTTCTCTGAAGATACTCTGAGCCAGGTCTGGTGTCTTCAGCTTTGGCCTGGAGATCAGGTATGTTGCCAGAAAAGAACATGTTGTGACTGTCCTCTTAGACTACCAACTTCCGACTCCAATGATATCATGTCTTCTGTGTTCTTTGGCATTGGAGTTGACCTGGCTAATGTCTCAGAGATCCAGGATGAAGAACAGTTCTTTCTACAGTAACATCTTCCCATTCATAATCACTCAAATCCAGGCTCCAGAACTCACCATGGGTATTTTATAACACTGATCTAAAAGTTTCTACCCCTTCCAATTAGAATCAAAGGCTCTTAGTGCCGGAAGTGTTCTCAGAGGTCACTGTGTTACAGTTGGTTTTCAAACCAGTTGGGAATGAATATATTTTCCCGAACTATTACAGACTGACATTTTTGTAAATGCAATAAAAATATCACAGAATGTCACACCGCTACAGAAGTTTCTAAAGATCCTCAATGGATGTACTTATTTATACTGATCACAAATCAGTAGCAGTTTGTGGACCAGCACTGGTCCCTGTACTATACTTGGAGCAGCTATGATGCTGGTACAAACTTCTCACTCTTCATTCAGGTAAGGAAGCTGAAGTGTAAGGGGACAAGGCAATTAACCACAAACACATAATTTCTTAGCAGGAGAGTTAGATTAGGACTAGGATTCCTGGTGCTAGCCACAACTACTGAATCTCCTCATATTCACTCACGTAGAGGTTAAGAAAGATGGACCCATGCACAAAGACTCCTCAATACCTGCACCCTACATAGTTTGATTTTAAGTATATTTGTGTATCTGACAAGGTCAGGTTCCCTGTTATATATACACAATTAAGGCAGGCCTTCCAGACTCCCAGACTAAGCTGGGTCCCTCGGTTTTACCCTCACATAGCAATATTTACTCATCCTTCGTTGCTTTTACCACAGTTAGCAATTACATCTTTACATAATTATTTCACTACCATCTGTTTTCCCTGCTGGGCTATAAGGACTAAGGGGGCAAAGACCATGTTTGTTTTGTCTACCATCATAGCCTGGTGCCTAGCACAGTGCCTGGCTCCGAGCAAATAATGAAAGAATTAATTTTGTTGAAAGAATTAATTAATGAGTGGAGAAGTAATGCTAGGGTAGCACTCTGGGGCCACCTGCAGGCACTACGGGACCTAGCAGGATGCCCAGTGCTGCCACCATGAGGACACCGGGACTGCCGCAGAGCTGAGCCTGGCTAAGTTTTCTCCAGGGCAGCTTAGCTCCTCTGCCTAGCAACTTCTTCAGGCTTATTTCAAGGGGCCTTTTATCAATAGGGCAGGCAGGTCTGTTCTCCCCTCCTCCCTTCTTCCTGATCTCCCTTCTTGCCTCCTCCTAACTTCCTTTCTTCCTTTTTTCTTCCCTGTAATTATTTCTGTATATAACACTGTGTGAGGCAATATATATAGAGATAAACTATCTGGCAGGATCTCTGCCTAGAAAAAGTTTACAATATAGATGGGGGAAGAGAGAAGTGCAAATGATCAGTTGATAAAAATCAGCAAAGATAAACATTAAGACAACATGAGCTCCAGGAATTTCAACTCCTCTGCCTGGATTTTAAGCCCTTCACAGTCAGATCCCATCCTACCTGGCCAAGGTGTACCCAGTGTACATCAGAAACGCCGACTTCCTCAGCACCTCCAAAACATCACACTTACTTCTGTCTCGGACCCTCTAGCTCCTGCTGCAGCCCTAGCTGAAACATTCTCCTTCTTTTGGCTTTGCCAGGTCTCACCTTGCCAACGTAGCTCAAGTGCCACCACCTGTGAGACCTACCCCACCCTCCAGTTTCCTGTGGTGCAAATTACCTGGATCACACAGGCGGACACTCAGGCATCTGACACCTTGAGATCAGGTCTCCCAGCTGATCTCTGAAGGAAGCAACTGTGGCTGGTATACAGTCACTGTCACCAGAGTACGTCAAGTCTGAAATTGTGAATGCTTCAGTGGAAATACGTAGCAAGGCCAAAACAATCTAGTTTTAGGTGATTTTACTGGATCTACCATCACCTAGAATACGTAAAAGCAAACTCAGGGCAAAATGCAGATAGGTGTCATCGGAAGACATCACAACTTATCTCAGAAGTGGCTGTACTTGCGGTAATGTATGAAAGAGTTTTCCAAGACTCGGTTTGTCATTAATAAAATGGGGATAGTAAGGAGAGCTAGGAATAATGGGAACGATATATAATTAAGGGTAACAGCGGCATGATATATACAGTGCCGCGCCACTGTCCACACCATGATTCCCAGTGAGTCTCTTTACCTCTCTGGGCCTCAGTTTCCTTGTCTGTAAGCTAAGTCTATTTTCTCAAGACTCCCTTCCCACTTTAATTGTCCAGGTGTCTCTTAGAAGCCAGTATGTCTCTCCTGGGTTCCCACGGTCAATGGCTGTTCCAGAAATGGTTGCTGATTTCCTCGGAGCAGCCAGAAGGAAAGGTTCTTATTCATTACACAGCCCCATCAATCATCTGGAGTCCATAGGATGTTTAATATGGAATCACTTAATTTAATAGTCATTTTGACATAAGAAACTGTTTTCTTAAAGCAAGAACTGGCTGTAAAACCTCAAGTGATATTTTACGGCCGCCATATAATAAAATCATTCAGCAATTAGTGATTAATGACATACAACCATAAGTTTCTCCACAGTCACTTCCCCACTGCTGCTGTTCCTCTCTGGTCTCAGCAGTCACACCTGGAGTGACAAGCCTCTTTCTATAACCAGGGTAGATTTCTGAGCCTAAAAGACCCTTACCTCCATCAAAAAGTATCTGATGGAGCCTGGCACCATAGTGGGGCTGAATGAAAGCATCTAAATAGACACATTCCATGGCCTGGGGGAAAGTTAGCGTGGAGCTCCCTCAGACAAACCACCACGGATGAGGTATGGAACAAAAGAATAAAGCGTTGACTCCCTAGGTTTTGCTCTTTCGGCGGCAGGGTTTTTGTGAGAAAGGCACGTAGAACCTGTGAGCTGACTCTCTCCTGCAGCCTTCTACCCATCACACTGCCCTCCTTCACTGTACTTTTAGCCCTGACCCTCCCACTGCCAAAACACCGAACACCCTCTTGCTGAGCAGGGCCCCTGCTGTGGCACCCTTCTCTGGCCTCTCCTCCCACAAACACCAAAAATTAAACTTGACAGTGTGGGCTTTCAACGCAGAAATATCAGCCCCACTCTTTCCTCATTCATAACACTCGCCCAAACCTTATGGGACGGACTGTTGGTGCTAATCCCATTTTACAAATGAGGAAACTGAGGCCCTGGGTGCCCAAGAACACACGGCTAATACGCAGCACAACCATGATTCCAGCCTAGGCAGTCTGCAGCCAACCCCCTCGACCTTGGGCCACTGCACTGTTCTGCTTGCACGCTTGTTAAAAGATAATTGCAGGGGCTTCCCTGGTGGCGCAGTGGTTGAGAGTCTGCCTGCCAATGCAAGGGATACGGGTTTGAGCCCTGGTCTGGGAAGATTCCCACATGCCGCGGAGCAACTGGGCCCGTGAGCCACAATTACTGAGCCTGCGCGTCTGGAGCCTGTGCTCCGCAACAAGAGAGGCCGCGATAATGAGAGGTCCGCGCACCGCGATGAAGAGTGGCCCCCGCTTGCCGCAACTACAGAAAAGCCCTCGCACAGAAACAAAGACCCAACACAGCCAAAAATAAATAAATAAATAAACGATTAAAAAAAAAAAGTTGATAATTATTAAAAAAAAAAAAAAGATAATTGCAATAACAGGTGCCATGGACAAAGCACATTACTTGGCCCAGAACGAGCCCCCAATAAGTGATAATTTATGATTATCACTGTTACTTATTTTACAACGTTGTTTATGATTGCCTTGTTATTTATTGTGATTATTATCAAAATTCATTTCCCTCTAAGGAACAAGAACAGGACTGGGAGCAAACCTCTCTGCCCCCGCTGTAGTGGACACAGTGGTGTGCTACCCAGAACCCACTCTCTTCCAGGCACTCACTCCCGGTGTTGGAAGCGTGAATGGTTGTTGACTCCCAGCTGAGTCCCTCTCCGGAACTTCCCACAGCCGGTGACAGCGCCTCACCAAGTTCACACCCTTCCCCAGTGGTAGCCCACATCTTACGGACAGTCAGCATGGAGGTAGGAAGGCTCAGTCCCTTGGCTCAAGGCTGGACATCTCTGAAGGGCCATCCCAGCTACACAGCTCTAATGGGATCAGTCACTGCAAATGCCTCACAGCCCACTCCTTCCCTGCCCAACACTGCCCGCCTCACCCCTCAAAGGGGTCTTATTCCTGAGTTCCAGTAAACCTGCTGCACACAAATTCCTGTCTCAAAGTCTGCTTACCAAGGGGGCGCTGCCTACAACACCCACCCATCCCCCCAAAAAACACAAAAAACAAGCAAATAAATACAAAAATGTACAGGGAATATTGCTTTAGTGTCTTTTTAACACTGGGTTAAATTACATCTAAGTCCAGAGTATGGTTTTCCATTAAGCGTGTTAATAGCACATTGCATTTAAACACTCACTAAAAAAATTTATTAGTAAAGTCTTTGAATCTGTGGTCACTATACCTTGTTGATTTAGTTCCAAGTAGAACTTGAGTTTTTAGATATTATAAAGACAGGAAACAACATTCTAGAATGGAAGAAGGATTTAGATTTATTTTCTATTCTTCAAGATGTTCTTTTTCTCTTTCAACTGTGAAGCACAGTTTCTAGAATTTCCTGAAGGTCCATCTACTCTTTCCAGTATTTGCTGCCCCCAGTAATAGCCTTTTAATGGGCCACCTGGACCCCAGTTCTTCCTTCTATGATTTGCCCTTCATCCCACTGCAAGAATGACCTTCCTAATGGCTGGTCCCGAGTATGCCTATCACTGAGCAGAGCCCTTCAAGTGTATTAACTGCAACATCTTCAACCTGGCATTTAAAGCCTCTAAGTTATCGTTTTAATCTTCTTTTCCAGCCTTACCGGCATCTCTTCTCTCATGAGCGTAGAACTTGAACTTCCCAATAGACTGAACTATTAACATTTTCTAAACACACCCCATGCTCTGCTACATTGAGGCTCTCCTCCTGCTCCTTCCTCTGCCTGATATGCCACCATTATGTCACACCAGAAGGCCCATGAGCACAAACATAGGTCTGCCTATGGAAACTGAACCCATCTGTCAAGGCTCCTCTCAAATGCCACCTCCTCCATGAAGGCTTTACTGATGTCACCTCCCCTGGCCCCGCCATCTCAGGTGGTACCTCTCTTGTGGCACTTCACCACTGTCCTTTGTATCAGACACTAGTCCATTTGTCACAATTTTCTTTGCCCTACTGTATCAGTAGCTTTTGCTGCATAATAACCCATGCTAAAATGCAATGACTTACAACAACAGTTATTTATGCTCATACATCCAGGGCCAGCTACGGAATTAGCTTGTCTAGACTGGGTTCCATGGAAGACTCTGCTCCAAGCTAGGAATTGGGGCAGAGCTGGGCTCTGCAGAGGTTCAGGTGTACGTGTGCCTCATGTTCTTCATTACGGAGCCTGGAATGAGGGGGTCACAGCTACCATGGGATGGCAGAGGGAAAAGACGCATACCCCAACCGGGCAGGCACTTTAAAAGTTTCTGCTGTGTCACATCTGCTAAACTTTATCAACACAAGTCAGATGGATGAGCCCACAGCCAGGCTGAGAAAATACCTGCCACACACAGTCCAAAGGCACCACAAAGTTACACGGCAATGGGTTTGGAAGTACAATTTTATTACTTAAGAGATAATTAAGCACTGGAACAATAACCCACACCTACTGTCCTTTATATCCCTTTGTATGAATACACTATTCACAGAGTAGGGACTCCAAACAGTCTCTTGAATAGAAATCCTTAGTAAGGACATCTAAATGGACGTAGATAAAATCCATAACCTCATTTATACCGTAGGGTTAATAAAAACTAGAGGTATTATTTTAATAATGACTAACATCTATACAGCATTTTACAGTTAACAAAGCATTTTAATAATGCCTTACAGCTTTCAAAGCACACTTAAATGTATTATCTCATGTAGCATGGAGTGTATGCATTTTTAAAAGATGCCTGGAAGTGGCAATGTCTTCACTGGTTGGAACTACTCTTTCACTGTGGATGTCAAGTACTGTGGAGAAAGGAGAGGGGTTTTGGTAAGGGGCCCCAGTCTGTATGACTCAAAGCACAACACCTAGGACCCCACTCACTTGCCTCCCTGGTTTTCAAAACCACCTCCTAGCCACCTCCTCTGGTTTCTAAAACCTACTGGGCAAAGAAATTACTGAGAGAGAGTGCTGAAATAGATTCCTGAGGCCAGGGTCTACAGATTCAGATCAAGAGTTTCAGGGTGGGGCCCAAGAATCTGCATTTTTAACGAGCACCTTGGGTCATTCCACCGCAGGTTCTCCCTTGACCACCATCTGAGACACAAAATTCTCTCTATCAGGGGAGTGGACAGGATTTTCTCTCCTGACGCTGCTTAATGTTGGAGATCGACACTCAGGCTGCAAGGGGATCATTGACTCCTGGGATGAAAGCACTGGACCAAACCTTCAAGACCTTCTAGTCAGCTCTTTAAATTCTACAGAGGAAGATTCAGAAAGCCACAGGAATCCTATGAGTGCCCCAAGGCCTGACTGCTATTCCAGTGGCAGAAACACAATTAGCACCTGAAAGCCCTGACTCCTTCTCAGGCTCTTTTCACTACACCTCACAGGTCAGGGATTTTCTCTTCCTGACGTGCTGAGTTTCTCTTCGTTCTGGAAAATCCTAACAAATCTCACATTAAAATAATAAAAAAGAAAATGAAAGAAAGAAAAGAACAAAAGGAGACGTGGCATCACTCCCCTTATCATGTCACTCAGGTTTCAAATCTCTTCTTCCACAGAAGTAGAAAATAGTCATAAAACCCAACTCTATTTGTTCTATTTCACTGTCACTTCTTTTAGCGACACTTGTTAAATGGGGGGTGGGGGTGGGGCACAGGGCTAAGAAATGTATGACGCAGGTTCCTGGACCCCTCATTCCCAGCATCACTCGGACAAGTGCATGGCCATCCCATTTTAAACCCTCCGGTGCTTCTGGCCCAGCTCCTTGGCAATTACTGCACACTTTGGTGCCTTTTATAGCTCAGACGGGTTCCAGGGTCCGACCTTTTCAACGCTTCAATCTCCTCGTATCCATCTGAAATGCTGAGTGGGCAGAGCAGGGACCCCTCACCCCAACCCGGGTTCTCTCTCTCCCTCTACTGTGCATGGTTCTGCTCGAATTACTTGACAGCTTCTCTTCAACACCGTTAAGGGAAAAGGTTGCAGAATGTCTGAATATGACACAGCTGGCCAGTGGGGAGATGAAAAGGGGCGGGGCATGCCCCTAGTCCATCATTCAGGCTGTCTTTCCAAAGAGCAGATTCGAGTAAGAGGCCTAAAGGGGGGGAATGCGTCCTGATTTGGGAGAATTTGAGGATTCTTGAAAGACAGTTTTTTCTCTCATTGTATTTGTAAGCAAAGGAGATCAAGGTAGTAATACACACGTCAACTGCTAGATTCAGATATACACAAACATGTACATGGAAGGCAAACTGCTGCCTTTGAAAAGCAATTTGCTGACAGATGAAAAAGCCTAACTGCCTAACGGCATTTCCTGTTTTAAGCATCCCTTTGAGAACAAAACAAGCTAGGGTGTAGTCACAACACCTGGGCTCAGTGCCATTTGCCACCAAGTAAATGAAAGTGTTAATTTCCTCCAGTCCAATCACCATAGTCTTTCACCCTCTCTCACACCTGGCTCTCACTTAACTTGTCAAAATCATTTCCACGTGAGTGTGGACATTTATCTTCTCACCAAAAAACATGGTGAGCCCCTTGACAGAGTAGAAGGTCATCAGGTAGTGTCCTCATTAGCACAACGGCTTAGGTTCTTTGGCAAGATTTTAGCCATTCAAAAAGCGTCTACACTATGGAACTGGACATTTCAGGGTGGTGCAAGCACTAAGGAAGGATAACCTGAAGACTCTTATACCAGTATGCAGCTTGTGTAAAATGAAAAGAACAGTCTAGATGAATGATTTTATAAACAATTTTGTTTGTTTCTTTAATGAATGGTCTTCTATCTTCAAAAGAAATCTTATGCGTAAGCCTGATATATAAAACATTAAGAAGCTGAGTAGTTCTGGCTGAAGCAAAAATGATGGGGCCAAGGACCTGATCACTAAGCACCCCTAAGGCTTCTCTGTGTACCAGGTAGTCCCTGGGGCAATTTATCAGAAGTCCCACAAAACTTCCGAGAGCACTAGTGGAGAAATCACTAGACCAGATCATCTTTCAGGGTCCTTTCCACTCTAACTTTTCCATAATTCTCTACTATGAAAGAGAGTTTATCAATTCAGTGGAATATTCTGCCACATGAAAATGATCATTATAAATACTAGACCCACATACAGAAAATTACTTAGGTTGGTTAAAAGTGAAAAAAACAAAGACATAAATGCAAGGACATATTACAACTATAATTTGGTGAAAAATTACTTTTATGTGTACAAAAATTAGAAGAGGACAAGAAAGAGTAAAGTGTGTGTTAAAATGATTAAATCATTAGTTCAATAAAAATCTGTAATGTCATATCAATTAAAGTATAAACAGAAATGAATTATTATATACTAGGCATATATTTTTAAAAGTCCACAATTCCATAATTTTTCCTTGGAGAATGAAACTTGAGATCAAGATACTTTAGAAGATTTGCACATGTCTTGAGGAAAATCAGTAGCTTATCTATTGACAGAGAGTTGCACACAATGCACTTAAGCATCTCAAGGAAAGTGCCTAATGTTAATAAATCTTCATAAAACATGAATATCATGTCATTCCCCTGCACAAATATGAATGCCCTCCATTACCCAGAGAGACAGGTCTAAACCACTTACCTGGTATTTGAAGCCCTTCACAGTCTGAATCTAGTCTACATCTCTAGCTTCATTTCTCATTGCCCCTCAATGCAAATCCTATTTTCCTAGCACAGTGATTCTCAATGGGGGGAGGGGGGTGCCCCTCAGAGAACACTTGGCAGTATCTGAATATTAGACACATTTCTGTTCTTCACAACTAGAGGAGTACGGTGAGCACGTATGGAGTAGAGGCCAGGAATCCAGCTAAACCTCTTACAGTGCAGAGGATAACTATCCAGACCAAAATGTCAGAAATGCTGAGGCTGAAAAACCCTATTCTAGCAGATCTACTAACCGCTCTCCAAACATACTATGACTTCGCCTTTGTTCTAATCAGCTTCCCTTCCCAGGAAAACCTGTTTCCCTTTCTTACTTGCCAAGTCAACCCACTCTTCAAGGTTCTTCAACCCCATCTCCAAGAAGCCTTCACTTGGCATACCAGGCTAACCTGGGCCCTTTAGCTTCTGAGCAATCATGACATTTCTTCTAATATTCTTTTGGTGCTTGCCGTTTCTGGCCACATGCCCTTGGCATTCTGCATGGATTTGTCTCAACATTTGCATCACATCTGTAAAAGCACACAGGACCTGATTCAACACCATCTTTAGTTTATGGTTTTATGAATTTTATTAACATCAAGCTAGAAATATTTTTCTCTAAAAATAACTTTAACATGTATAAACAATAAGACATATGCTGATACCTGGAAAAACAGATCAGAAATACAAACACTGACTATTAGGTAATAAATGTGATTTGAATGTAGAGGAAAAAAAGGATATGCAGATGTACTCAACCTTGCTCACTTTCAAAGAGATGCTAAGTGTTATTTGCCACCAAATTAACGAGGATGGTCATTTCTTCCAATTATCCTCTCATATTATAAGTTGTTTTACTATTAATTTTATATCTAATATTTATTAAGCACTTACTATGTGCCAGGCTAGAAGACTGACATTCAGCCAGGAGGCAATGGCAGGGTATACTGATGCCCCATCAGTCAGAAAGGACACCAGCTGATGAAGTACAATTGCCCAATGTCATAAAGCTATTAAGGGCAAAGCTCTCCTCCTATTTAAATCCTCAACCACCGCCCCCACCACAGGAATGAATCTCTAGCCATATCACACTCTCCTAATCATTTAAAATTTCTTAAAACATGTATTTTCTTTATAATGTAAAGAATCTTAGGGCACCGGGATTTCCGTGGTGGTCCAGTGGGTAAGACTCTGCACTCCCAATGCAAGGGGGCCAGGGTTCGATCCCTGGTCTGGGCATGCCGCAAATAAGAGTTTGCATGCCACAACTAAGAGTCCACATGCTGCAACTAAAGATCCCGTATGCCGCAACTAAGACCCAGCACAGCCTAAATAATTAAATAAATAAATTTTTAAAAATCAACATTTAAAAGAAAAACAAAAGAATCTTAGGGCACCAACTATATATGCATGTAGGCAAATTACAAATATACCTCATGGCTATCCAATTCGGTCATGCCAATCTGAAGAAAGATGTTATGTACGAAATATCTTTACTTACAATAGCACCAAAAGTAACAATTCCTAGAAATAATATTAACTAGAAATGTGTAAGACTTGTATAAAGAAAACTATACAACTTTTACTGAGGAACAAAGAAATAGTGAAAAAGGAGAGACAAACCATATGTCCAAAAATGAAAACTGGATATTGAAAACTATTCAGTTCTTGCCAAATGAATTTATAGCTTTGCTGCAATTCTAACCAAGAATCTAAATAGTTGCTCTATAGGGAGGGGGAAAGAGGAAATTTTGAAATATGACGAAGTTATTTCAAATTTATCTGGATGGATAAATGAGTAAGATAAGCCAAGAATATTTGGAAAAAGAACAAAAGGTTCTATTTTTGGTTTTTTGTTTTGTTATGTTTTGCAGGAGAGGAGACTTGCCCAGCCAGGCACTATATTGTGTTATAAACAATAATTAAACACAGTCTGGTCTGGCTCAGGGCACAGAGGACTGACCAATCCAGCAGAATAAAGGCTGCTGACAAATGCTACCAACATCAACGGTCCCTAACTTCTGACCAGAGTTTCTCCTGCAGGAAACCATCAGAGGAAATGGTCAGAAATATGGGCACAGAATTAAGTGGGAAGATGTTCATTGGATTTTACTTACTTAAAAAAATAAAAATCCTATAAAACCTAAAAATATCCATCAGTATGGATAAAATTATTAAATTATAAAAATGATTAAATTATAGTCACAAGAGGAAACAGACAACTATCAATATAAGATTTCTGAAGCATAATATAGGAGAATGCAGTCTTTTAATATATATAATCTAATATATAATATATACATATTATATATACTATTTAGTAAAGAAGCATTACAAATCAGAAAACTTCAGCTAATATTTACATGACCACAGGTTGAGGGCACGATTTAAACATAAAGTAATAGAAGACATTATAACAGGAAAAATAAAAAGACCTGATCAATTTTTTTAAGTAAAAAGTATGTTTGATATCATAAGGCAATTAAAATCCAAAGAACAAACTGGAGACAATATTGAAAGAAAATGACACCATATAAAAATGCCCATAATAAAGAAGAAGCAAAAACAGATGGTCACATAAAAGAAATACAATGGCTAATAAATATATGTCTAAACTCACCAGTCAGATAAGAAATGCAAATTAAAACAAGGAAAATCCATTTTTGCATATTAAATTAGATTACTTTTTTAAATTAAATTTTTATGAGGTGCAGTGAAATGGTATTTCACTAGTTGGAGTGCAAATTGGTATAAACTTTCCAGAGAACAATTTGGCATGCTAATATTTATAGATATATTGTTTTGGTAGTCTATCCTTAAAAATTATAATAATCAGACCTTGAAAAGATAATTACTTAAAGGTTTTCAAAACAACATTCCAATGCCTTCCTTAATAGTAAAAATGCAGAAGCAAGATCAATGTAAAATAATAGTAGAGTGATTAAATTATTATATAGCCACCAATTAAAATACAATGTAAGTAATGCAAGTTTTAAATTATGTTTAGAGAGTGTAGAGAATGGTACAGGAAGATGTTCAAGTATGTTTTAAAAAGATACAAAATTTTATAAACAGCATGATCTCAGTTGTAATAAAAACTTAAATATATTGAAAATTATACTATATTATAATAGGGGAAAAAGTCTATGAAGAAGTACCTGATTTTTTAAGTGGTGTTTTCTGGGCAGTGAAATTAGAAGGAATTATTTTCTTTTTATTTTCCTGCCTTTCCTTGAACGTATACAATAAGCTCGTATCTACTCTACAACCAGAAAAAAAGTAGTTAAATTGTGTTTGTGTCTTTTAAAAATTATTTTTGTAGTTTTGGCCTTGCCTCTCCATCTTTTCCTACAAGCCTGAGACACTTCTGCTCCAGGACTCTTCTTGGTGAGAAGTTCTCTGGAAAGTTTGCATTTCTTCTTAAGGTCTTCCCTGCCTTACACCCTGCTATGGACTGAATTGTGCCTGTCTGCCCCCCCCCCACCCCCGCCATTCATATGTTGAAGCCGTAACCCCCAAGGCAATTGTATCTGGAGATGAGACCTTTTGGGAAGTAATTAGGTTTAGATAAAGTCATCACAGGTGGAGTTCTCATGATCACATTAGCATCCTTATAAGAGGAAACACCAGAGAGCTAGCTTTTCCTCTCCACCATGTGAGGACACAGCAAGAAGGTGGCCATCTACAAGCCAAGAAGAGAGTCCTCTCCGGAAACCAACCATGCTGGCACCCTGATCTCGTACTTCCAGCCTCCAGAAGTGGGAAAAAATACACTTCTACTGTTGATGCCACCCAGTCTATGGCAGTTTGTTATAAAAGGGTGATTCCGCATGCCTGCAACCCTGTATCCAATCTACGTGTTAAACAGCCTCTGAGCCTTCAGTTGGATGCTTTCTCCTTGGGCTGCTCAGCTCAATATCCTTCTCTTTCTTCTCTCTCTGGGCCTCTCCCTGACCCTCCAATTCTCAGATTCCCTAGTCAAGGCTACTAAGCACGGCTCATTACTATCAATGTATTCAATGTCCCCACTTCTTTATGCAGGGAACAAGCCCTAAATGGCAATCTGAGTTTCAGGAAGGCTAGAGCAGTCAAAGTGCTTTACTCCACGTGGGCCTCTCCTGACCCCTCCTCAAAGGACAATAACCTCTGAAATCTCACCCACTGAGAACAATCAAATTTGCTCCCCTCTGAAAGTTTATTAGTGAGATCTGTCTGTCTCTGAGCTGAAGGACTACTTCTCATACCCTCCACATAATCATCAGGGTGGAATAAGCATTTGGAAGCCATGTGTCTCTAATCCCAGAGAAACCAGCCAAAAAGCTGGGGAAAGAAGAAATGGTGTTTCCATTTGTATCTTGGAATTTTTCTTACACTGAAGTAGGTGAGTGGATGTGGCTATCTCTGAATTCTTTTTGACACACAGAAATCTTTTCAGATTTCCCAAGGCAGGGTCAAATATGATGCCTTCGCTTCACGGTAAAGAATTCACTTAAGTCTACAGCTACATATGTCCCCTTATTTCCCCTCCTTTGTAGCACTCATCTGTGCTAAGCGTGATCACCACCTGAGTCCAACAGGTCTTGACTTCAACCAAAGAGGTGAGTGTCCTGTCTTCCTCAGTGCACTGGATTGACGACCACGTGTAGCTTTCGAACACTGCATTTGCTTTCGGCATTAAGACAGCGCTTCCAAGGCCGAGATGCAACCAGACATGCAGCATATGGGTGGCCCCCCTCAGCAAAGTAGAAACTGATTTCTGCTTGCAAGCTGAGCTTTCACATCTCCCCTCCTGACCCTGCATGTATTATTTTGAATGTATTTTTAAATTGCTACACCATTTAAAAAACGTAAGGGAGAGTTGAATTAAATATTATTTGTGGCGTGCACTGGCTTGCAAAGGGCCTCTAAATCTGATTCCTTCCACGAGGTCGATGCCTAAATCCCATTATTTGAGATTGCAAATGACTGTGTTTGCAAAATTGTAGATGCACATTTAGATGCAGCTTCAAAAATTCACCCCGTAATGTTAACTTTGTTTGAAAAGACCTTGATTTTCCAGGAAGCAATCTCGAATCATTCTGCCTGTTCCTTAGCTCTGTCTCTGTCATGGATAATGTATTAATAGCCAAAGGATGACTCGCCATGTAGTTCTTCTGGAACCATTGTTTAGGAGCCCATCCTTGAAGCAAAACAGAATACATTCCAGAACAGGTGAGATCTACAGAGTTTAAACTGAAGTAAAGGTGTAAGAGGGTTCACCCAGCCACATTATCTCAAGGTAATCATGTCCCATTTTCACTTCCTGCTTCTCTGCCCTATGCTTTCCACCCTCACAGCTGCTACTAGGCTGAGCTGGGTAAGTCTAGGACTCAGATATATGGGATTTTTGTAAGTGAAATTAGCACTTCACTGAACAGGAATGTGCACACTTGGCTCATGTGCACACACACACACACACACACACACACAGAGGCAATAAACAGTATTCTCACAAAGCAAAATCCTGCCATCAAAATGTAAAACAGAATAGAACAGAATGAAACAAGTTCAGAAAACCTCACTAAAAAACTCAGCAGCTAAAAACAACAAATATTTCTCATCTCACTGTTCCTATGTGTCAGGAATCTGGGCATGACTCAACTGGGTGCCTCTGTCTCAGCGTCTCTCACAAGGCTTCAGTAGATGTGCTGGCCAGGGCTGCAGACTCACCTGAAGGCTTGACTAGAGAAGGATCTGCCTCCAAGCTCACTCACATGATTGTTGGCAGGATTCCGTTGTTCCTCATTGGAACCAAGCTGTTGGCCTGAGGCCCTTAGTTCCCCACTGACTACTGACTGTAACCTCCCTCAGTTTCTCGTCACATGGGCCTCTCCATTGGGCAGCTCACAAAGCAATTACAAGAATGCACCTAAGACAAAAACCATTGTCTTTTGGTAGCCAAATCTCCGAAGTGACATCTTATCACCTGTGCCACATTCTAGTAACTAGAAGCAAGTCGCTAAATGCAGCCCAAACTCAAAGGGAGGGGACTAAACAATGGCATGGTCGCCAGAAGACAGAGGTCATTGGGGGCCATTTTGGAGGCTGCCTGCCACAAGAATGAAGTAAGTATTGACTATAAATAGACTCATACTTGCACATGTTTTAGGTGTGAATATACAATAGCACAAAATTGATATCTTTAATGACAGGTGTCAAAGATACTCAAATGAATATATTCTGAGGTAATTATTCTCCTTTCAGTGGTAATTAAAACAAAGTCATTAAACCCTAACAATCACCAATTCCCCCTCCTACATGTTCTAAGGGATATACAGCAAACAAAGATTGATTTCCTGGAGGGTGGGGTGAGAGTGATAGGCGGAGAGGAAGAGGGGAGAGGGTAGGTCGCTCTATATAAGAAAAGCTTATGATACTCGGGGAGGAAGGTGTGTGGGGATAAAGGGGTGCTCTGGAAGGGGATGTTCTGTGGACAATAAACCTCTGTGACTGAGACTAGTTCTAGAACCCATGGAAAGAGAAGGAAAAGCTGAGAAGGTAACTACCATGATGATCAAGATCTTGGAGAGACAGATATGCGCAAAGGACAGTTTTAGAAAGACTCACTGTGTGCTGTGTGATATAATGCTTCTTTGCAACCCCCTTCAAGAAAATGTTCAGTAAAAACCTACATTGCTCTAAAATGCTTTCAGTGTTGAATTTGGGTCATACCACTTGAATGTGACACTCTGTTGAGACTGGGGAAAACATAAATTTTTATTTGGGCTACCTAGGACACTGGTCCAAGAAAACAATCCTAGATATTAAGGAAATATGCATAAAATATTAACCAAACTGTTACTTATGATAGTGAAAAATACGAACATTTCCAATGTCCGATAAAAATAGAGTAATACAAAAAAAATAAAAATAAAAAAATGTTTAAAAATAGAGTAATACAGTATCTTTACATAATGAAGAGTTGCATAGACAATTAAAATGATGGTTATAAAGATTTTATAATAACATAAAAATTGTTATAATAGCACATTAAGAGGAGAGAAGGGAGATTATAGAAATTCACATGCAATATGTTTAGGTTACACATTAAAGAGCACAGGCACACAAAAAGAGACTAGGAAAAACAAGAACGGTGAAAGATTGGAAAGGAAATATTGCAATCAAAGGGTTTTTTAGTCCATATCCTTCCTTTCTCCTTTAAAAGATATTTTCCTAGGACCTCCTATCTATACACACAAGGGAGGACACGTTTTGCTTTTCCATTCTCCCTACCCTCCCTCATGACCTTTCTAAAAGAAGAGAAAAGAAGCTGCTGGCAGAGCCATCGCTAGAAATCTACAATGAGGAAGCCGACCTTAATCAAAGGACAATAGAGCCCATCCCGACTGTCCCTACACACCAGCCACTCTTCAGCCTGCAACCAGGCATCACAGCAGCTCAAAAGAGCGGTCCACAAGGGACTCTCTCCATGAGCCCCCCTAAAGTGGGCTGATCTACAACTTGTTCTACATCTGTTGATTCTTATAGGGTTTTTTTACTCTAAAGACCAGTCCATTTTGCAACCCAAATTCTCCAGAAAAGAGGTAAGAGTTTAATTTCCTGGCACCTTAGTGTGTATTACTTTATCAGAACACTCTCCTGCAGTGACAGCAAAGAAGAAGAAATGGACCCTGATCTTTCAGGAGAGAGAACAATTAAGGGGAAGTTAGTAAGGAAGAGACATAGGACACATTCTATCTCTCCTTCAAGATATGGTACGACCAAATGCCATCAGGGATCAGAGGCACTTAGAGGCCAGTCCAGTTACACAGAGAACTCAGCAGGCCTAGGATGCCTGTTCCCTCAATGAAAAAAAGGCCAGAAGAGGGTGAACACCTAGGGAGGGTGAGGCGCTGCAGAGGCAAAGCTGTGAACTGTCACAAGTATTCATATTGGATGTGCAGCGAAAACAATCTTCCCACAGCAGAATGTGCCTGCCTGTTAAATATCTTCCAATGGAAGAGTGGAAATACTACTCATTTGTAGCTCAGTAGGATATTAAAACAAAAAACAAAAACAAAAAACCCCACTTTTTCCCTACAATAGCTCTGCCCAAGCAGAGACTAGAGAAAGATTATATTAGGCTACTTAGCCACTCTTGTGCTCTCCCTGCAAACTAAAATTGCTAAAGCAGTTGGGGTGATGAATGCGAGCATAATCTGCCTGTTAACCAGGTATCAAATGAGTGAAAAGGTCACATATAAAAGAGTTTTTACGTCAGTCTGATTCTCAGGGCACGAGTTTGATGGCCCAGTCACTCCATGGTGTAAGATTCCTAGGTGACCTCTCTTGATGGCATTAGAACATCTGGAATTCATAAAGAAAATTTTATCTCTTGATGAAGCTTTTATGATTGATGCTAATGAATATTATGCCCCATGCCCTGTCTAACCCACAGGCACTGTGGGGCACTAAGGAGGAAATGGATAATCATGATAGCCCCTTATGATTCCCAATGCATTTTCACAGCCATTACATTGATCATCACTGTAGATGGTCGATTCTTCTCCAGCACACTTAGCAGAAATCTTTTCTGAATCACAGTGTTCTTCCCCACAAGTCCCTTCTAGGTTGCTACTTTCCGCCAACTGAAGGCGACATGGGAGAAGAAACCTAGCATTCGTGAAGGATCTATCCCTAGACATTTGAAAATCTCCAAATTATAGATAACAATATTTGGACAATATTTTGTCTGGTTAGCATGTTCACTCTATTTGTCTACATACCGCAAGATAAAAGTCTTTTATTTCAATGTCTTGTTTTTGGCATGACTTCCCTGCCCCCAGTGCGTCCCCACCGTCCCTAATACCACTTCACCCTACAGCAACCCTCCCAAAGAAGCAGCTGTAGGGCTTTGGGTTGTTGAATTGTTTTGTTTTTACCACGTCAGAAGAATTATGACTCCAGAAAGAGTGAGGACAATAAAGTTAGGTTGAGATGTGGATTCTTGGCAGTAAATTAGACCCATTCGATTGTTATCAGATGTCCACACACAAACAGTCTCACTGGGAATGGGATTCAAATTTGCATCCCAGAAAAATGACAAATCACTTATGTGTCACAGTCTTCAGAACTACTGGTAAACATAGTATTTAAAGACATAACTTACAAATTATAAATCTGAAATGGTGAAACGAAATTGCCAAGAGTCCAATTTTGAAAGGATTATATCTGGTCCTTTCAATAAGCATATGAAACTGACAGAAAGAATATTGTTCCCATTGCATAGATGCGGAAACCAGAGCTTGGAGAGGCGCTCTCTCAACCAAGCTGTGCTCTACACCCTGAGAAATGCACACTTTGTCTTTCCTCAAGGAGGTGCCTAGTCGATATTTCCACTCCTAACCCGTACAAGCCATGTCTCTCCAACATAAGCGCTTTCAACAGCCATGAATTCTGTCATTGGGGGGGAAAAAAAAAAGGTCTGTGTAAAATGAGCTCTTCCTCTGCAACTCCTATGGCACCTAAAAGAATAATCACGGCAATTATACATCAGAAACGGAGAAATGATAATTACAAAAATGGAATTTTCAGCTTCCACTTGGCTAGCCAGCACAGGCACTAACTTTTATATTTCCCCATGGGGGCATATATGAAAGAAGCACAGAGTGGAGAAGAGGTAAAATACAATTGCCAGGACCTGGGGATTTATCCTTTCTGCTACACAAAGGAAGGGGGAAGGCAGACAGCAACTGGGACATTCTCTTCTTGCTCTTTGCAAAACAAAGAAAAATGCTGCCCTTCATCCACTTAATTTAATTTCCTTCAGAAACAATGACAAGTCCTATCCAGTCTACTGTACTTTCCTTCTCCGTCAACTTGACTTCCTAGTCAGCTAACTGCCTTACCATCTCAAGAGTTTGTTCCAGAAATAGCAGAGGGCTACCTTTTTCTTTTTGAGGGACTTCTGAGTGTTGGCACACTGAGAAACTGGTCCATCTTAGCTGAGCAAAAAGGCAGTAGTTATATAGCTAGAACATCAGAAAAACAAATATTTCCTTTTTCTGCCTTAGTCTATTGAAAAAAATCTTAATACAATTCTAAATACGACCAAATCATAATTGTAATAATAGTTACAGACCAAATAATAGTTGGTCTGAAAAGGGAAAAATAACTGGGAATAGCCAAGGTATTGAGTCAAAAGCAGTTATCCCAATTCCCTTTTTTCTCCCAGTACTTTGTGTATAATACGACACGGTTGATTTTCACAGTGTGCTTCAGCAATCATCATTTTAATTCTGGACAAAGTTCTATAGGTGCAGAGGGGACTGGGTGAAAACGCTGCTTCCAAAGATGTGGGTATGGTTGTATATACATACAGGGATACATATACCTACATGACCACCACCCACACACACACCACACCCACCTTGTGGAAGGCATAAATGGCCATCTCGTGACTTCTTAAGGGAACTGACTAAGGTATTTAAAATGAGACATGGAAGAGGTACTACTTTCAAATACTGTTAATTTTTTTCTGTTTTTAATTAAGCACATAATTAAGCATATTATACACTTTGGTGTATGCTTCCTACATATATTTGGCCATCATTTCTGCCGAAATGAAAGCGAGATAGAACTAAGAAGCATTTCAAAGAGCAAGGAAGAGTAAAAGGTAAAATTATACCAAACCAAGTTTACTTTGCTACAACCAAGGTAACAACAGTATGCATGTATTAAAAACATACCAATTAATAACAACACTTGCCCCTTGTACAAGAGTAAATCTGTTCTCCCTGATAATACCAACTAAAATTTATAACATAATATATAGTTAATGAAGTATTTTTCAATTAAAAAAAAGAATGGCATTTTCTGATTGGGGGAAGGGCTAATTCTCCATCTTAAACACGTATTCACTCTTAAAAGAGTTTTTCAAAATGTGCTCCACAGAAGTGGCTCTGAAGGATTCAGGTGTGACGTGAGAAAGGGATTCTGGAGTGAAATGAGTTTGGGAATCAGTGACTTTGTGTTTGGCAGCTTCCCTCCCTCTGGGCTTCTCCAGAGTCTTCAATATCCTAACATGAATCCTGAGTCTCCAGGAGGGCAGAGTTAGATAACCGTTACCTAAAATTATGTGACCACAGAAACACCTTTGGAAGGAGAAGCACCGTGTGGAACTAGTGTTCTTCAGACTATGTTTTCGGAATACTGCTTTTAGAATAGGTTCATAAAATATCTACTTTTTCCAAAAAGAAGGGAGACTAGTACATAGCTAAGAGCGCCCCATCATGACCTTCTCATGGAGCTCTCCAGTCCAGGGCTTCTCACTTTAATATACACATTAAATCACCAGGGATTATGCTACATGCAGAGTCTTGCTCAGGAAGTCTTAGTGGTGCCTGAGATTGTGCACTTCTAACAAGTTCCCAGGTGATGCCGATGCTGCTGGTCCGTGAACCAAACTCTGAGTAGCAAAGGGCTAGGACACACATGACTTCACATGCTGAAGGTGGGGCTTCCCTGGTGGCGCAGTGGCTGAGAATCTGCCTGCTAATGCAGGGGACACGGGTTCGAGCCCTGGTCTGGGAAGATCCCACATGCCGCAGAGCAACTGGGCCCGTGAGCCACAACTACTGAGCCTGCGCGTCTGGAGCCTGTGCTCCACAACAAGAGAGGCCGCGATAGTGAGAGGCCCGCGCACCGCGATGAAGAGTGGCCCCCGCTTGCCACAACTAGAGAAAGCCCTCGCACAGAAAGGAAGACCCAACACAGCCATAAATAATAAATTAATTAATTTAAAAAAAATGCTGAAGGTGTCCAGGGACTGTCCAGAGTGCTATGTTGTCTGATAATTCCTTACCCAATAGGGTGGTGAGACTGAGGATGGGGCTTACCAGTAAAACCTGTTGGGTGTGATGCGTTCATGCATGAGTTGCCACCGTCTCCCAAAGTCCATGGAGCTGTAGAGCTGCAAAACAAGGAAGTGAGGAGAGCATAAGCATCAAGGTACACTGTTTAACAGAAATGCACGTGTCACCCTTCTGGAGATGAACATTCCAACCCATCCGAGTGCCTAATGCACTCAAGTAGGCATCCATTCTATCCAAATATATGAATATGACTGCGCTATGCTTATCATGGGGTCTTCTAACTCAATATACATCCAAACAACGGACGCTTTGGAGCTGAGTGTAAAACCATTTCGGATGCCATCCATGTCTCTCCTTTAGGGGTAAAGCCTTTAGTAATTTATATCTTCTTTTTTTCTTCAAATTCCAAGAAGTCTCTAGCTACATCTAAAACAGTTCAGCAATACTGAATATTTTAAAATATTTATTGAACAGCTCTTACATGAAAGGCACTCTGGTGGATATGAAGATAAGGAAGAGGTACATTCTGTGCTCATAGGAAAAGTAACACTCATAGGTAAAAATGCTCATCAGCTGATATCTGAGCCAATATTAAATAAAAATATTATGCTCTTTCAGTTTTATCTCTTAGTGTTAAATATAATATAATCTAAATGAAATGTGGTCTCTTCGATGCCATTAAGGTACCAGGCTCATTCACACTCTCATGACTTTGTAAGATGGCAAGGATAAGACGACTCTTGTGCCTAAGTGAAAATCACCTATCCGTGCAGGGCCAGCACAAGTGTGGCTTCCTCCACAAAGCCTTTTCTGACCTCTGGTCCACTCACTGTTCTTCCTTCTCAGTTCACTCATCATTTGTTTCCACTGAGCACTTATCATGGGATAAAATATGTTTGTGTGTTTCAGATTTGTCTGTATTATTTAGTTGTATTTATACTCCCTGAATACATACAGTGTTCACTAAATATCTGTTTCCTAAATCAGTAATTAAAACAGGCAATAAAGATGGACAGACACTCATGGAATGAGAAAAAACCCAGAAGAGCCCCAGGACTTTAGAAAAATAAAAGAAGAACCCTCTGAGAGGCCAAACGACACAGATGCCACGTTCTCTTATTTTATGAATGCAGAGTCTGAAGCCTTTGTAACACATAAGGGAAAACCCAGCATCCCTTTAAGAGACTAGCTAGGAGTGTGGCTAGTTTATTTTTAATTGAATGCCTAGAAGTACAATATGTGAATCAGACTGATGATACTAATAATATAATCAGTAATAATTAGTAATAATTATTATTATCATCATCATTATTGTTATTAATGTTTGACTGTGTTGCTCCTTCACATACATTTCAGCCTTACAAGGACACTGAAGAGAAGGCAAGACAGTTATTACTAATGGAAACCCCTGCTCTCAAGCATTCTCTCATCCACCCAGAAAGTTAACCACTCCCTCCCTGCTGGCATCACTGTGTTTACTATCAGCCTGCAAGAAGGGGTTCACAGTCAGCCATTACTGGTTGGCACACCTCTCCGCCCCACTAGACTGAGAGTCATAAGAGGGGCAGAGATCATGCCTTATTCACCTTTGTGCGTCCGTGGTTATACAACGCCTGGCATGTAACAGAGGAGCACACAAAACTCCTATTTCACATTTAATGAGACTCAGTCTTGAAGAAGTTACAGTTTTGTCAAATGAACTAGGATTTAGGTTTTCTGAGGCCGTAGCCACCATCTCCTTCTATGGAATCACGGTGCCTAGTTTATAATGAGAATTTCATCATGTTTATATTTTTCCACAAATGTTTACAACTGGAAAAACTGAGCAAGGCAGAAGTAGGTGGTCCTCAAGTTTATAGAAATGGGGTCAGGTGAAGGATATCCCTGTAATCACATCCCCAATAACCGTTTACCCACAGTGCTCTCCAATGCACCACATCCAGGTAACGTTTCCATCTGTTAGTTTTGAGTCCAAATCTTACAATGCACACAGAAATAATTTTTGTATGAACTTATGGTAATCTCAAAAAAGCTTTGGGGGGCTTGGAGAAGTTTGGTCCCATTTCAGTTTCATTCAGGAAATATTACTGAACATTGGCACCATGAATGAACTACATTTTTTAAAGTCTCTTTTTTTGTCCAGTAAATAACAGATATGTTTGTGTGTGTGTGTGTATATATATATATATATATACACACACACACACAAACATACATATAACTCAAAATAGTCTAAAAGGTAGTTAAAGAGATATATTAGCATTTCTATTTTATAGATGAAGACATCCATGCTCGGTTCTACAAAGTGACTATAGCAGCCGAATGGAAAACCAGGATGTCTATGCTGATGTAGCAGATGCCAGGTTTATACTACACCACACCAGCCCCACCAACTCCACCAACTCTCACAGTATTTATTCAAACCAGGCTCTTACTCCATGAGTAAGTACCAACTACTATGTGTGTCCAACTCTGCACATGGGAAAAATAGGCAAAACTACCCTGACCCTCAAATATCCATACAGGTCCACCACATCAAACGGGAAAATGGGGCAAAGGCTAAGGCTCTAGAAGGTGAGAGATGGGAAAGATAAACCGGGGTAAAAATGGAACAATGAGGCTTCCTGAAGAAATATATTTTGAGCTAGGCCTTTGGAAATAGGTGGTGTGGACCAGAGAGAAGGTGGATCGAGATTTTCCTGGATGGAAGAGACAATGAAGAGAAAGGTGTCAATATGGCTAAGGTCTTGAGCTTGGCTCTGGGGGAGCTTTTAAGAGAAAGGAGGTATGTGATAACAGTTGCTGGCCAAAAGCAGGTGGAGGTTGTCTGTCTGTCTGTCTCCCTATTCATCCATCCATCTATCTATTTGCGGAGGTTTTTATATCTCTCTGTATGTATATTTAGATTGGAGAGGGGCTTGGGAGGAAGGAGAGGGTTTGTGAGGACCAGACCATCCCATTGGGAAGAATATATCCACATAATTTATTGCAAGAACTGAGTATTCCATGCAGGGTTTTAAGAAATGGATCACTTTCTTTCCCATGGCATATGCTGAGACTTAAGACAGATGTTTCTCAATTAAATATAGGAGAGACTTTGGATGGTGCCTTCTATAACCCAAAGATATCGATCAGACTCTCTGTCGGCCCTGCTTCCAATCTGAGCAAACAGAACCCCAAATTCCTTCAAATAAAACCCAGCACGATTGTGTCTTCCTCTGCCGCAAACTCTAGCAACAGGTCAGGCAAAAACCTTGAGGGTCACACCGACCCCTGAATCCCCCAGGGAAATCATCAGACCCTCCATCATAGAGGATGCTGGTCGTGGCAGAACGCCACCCTCCACAGCTCCTGCTCGGGCGGACTGCTGGGAGAAGCATGGCTCCGCTCATCCCACGCACTTCCCAACAGAAACAACTAGAGCTCAGTGCTGATCTACTCATCCAAGCCTGTTCCACTTACCGCCTCCCTGTCTCTGGTTTTGCTTTTTCAGCTTTTCAGTTTGACTGATGAGAGAAAAATCAAATTGCATTCTCTGCCTGGAGGCTGATTCAGATGAACAGAAAGAGCAGGCTCCTATTCATTAAGGGCCTTGGCTTAGCTACCTTGTCTCTCAATCTACAGTAAGTTGCTGAGTCTGAAATGAACTGTATTCTCCCACAAGCTGAATCTTTGCAGCCTCTCCATCCATCCATCCATTCATTCATTCATTCACTAAAAGTGTATCAAACAACTACTATGCTTTAAGCACTGAACTAAGTGCTGGGATTACAAAGGTTAAAAATACCATGGATAAGTAAAAGATAGAAATCCAGACAATTACACTGCCATGCATTATGTCATAATATTAATACTGTTTATCTCTGCAATGGTAAGATTGTGGGCAATTGATATTTTCTTCTTTCGGTTATTGGGATTTTAAAAAAATTATTGTGAACATGTATTACTTTAGTAATTTAAAAAATGAAAGCTCTGACACTGAAATAGAAACAAAGCACATAGGCAATCACTCAATAGAAAGTGCTAGAAGATTGTTTAATGGTATGAAAATGTTCATTATATATTATTTATTTAAAAATATGTTACAAACCATGCATATATTGATGCTAATTTTATTTAAAGTATTGCATAACTTGAAATATATTAGTAGAGAATATGTCAAAATATTAGTAGTGGTTATCTCTGAATTGTGTAATGATGAGTAATTTATATACTTTTTAAAGCTTCCCATTATTTTTAGATTTCTTTACAATAGATATATATTATACTTCAATAGTAATAGTAACCTATGGTTTATTCTATTTATATTTATGTAACAATAATTTTCTTTTTATAAATGTACATGTTATATTTATCTATCTTTTAAAAGACCAAGAATTAAGCCTGCAATTTTTCCATTGGGGAACTGGAATTAGACAAAGCTACATGGAACTTTCCATAAAATGGTATTTCACAGAGGTTATTATTATGGATAGTAGTGAATCCTTCCTTGGACAGAAAATGTATTAGCTCACGCAGTGTTTATATAGTCCTGCATGGCTTCAACCCAAAGTGTTTCATGCAACATTAAAATAAAATGTATTTTCCAAACAATAAACATGTTTAAAACATTTCTTGTTTACACAAAGTTACACATGAGACGGTGTTCTCCTCCATATACTGCCTTATGATGTCCCCTCCCTTCAAGGATGTCATTCTTGGACTTCTACCAAAGAACAATCCAGACCCCCTTCTCTCCCTTCTTCCACTACATGTCATGGTCTCATCTCTCTTAACAAGCACATATTAGTAGTGACATGCACACGCAGCGCCCTAAATGAATCATCGGAACAGCTGGAAAATATGAAAGAGCACGCTCTTTTCCTTATTGATTCAGTTATTCGTTCCTTAATTATATCAGCCTGCCAGGGAAAAGCATCTGATAGCTGAAAAACTAAAGAGGCCATTTAATCAATGTAATATTCCACAGGAAGAACAACAAGTTGTATCTGGAAAGCTTAAGTTCAAAGAATAATACGACTGCGTTAGGAGGTTACGGGTTGAATTATGCCCCACCCCCCAAAAAAAGATCTGTCAAAGTCCTAACTCCCAGTATCTCAGAATGTGACCTTATTTGGAAATAAGGTCTTTGCAGATGTAATCAAGTTAAAATAAGGTCAGGATGGGCCTTAATCCAATATGACTGATATCGTCATAAGGAGAAATTTGGACACATAGACAGACAGACACAGAGGGAAGACAATGAGAAGACACCCAGAGAGAAGGCCATGTGAAGACAAAGAATTTTAGTGATGTATCTACAAGCCAAGGGATGCCAAAGACTTGTGGCAAATCACCAAAAGCTAAGAAGAATCGAAGCCTCCCCTATAGGTTTTAGAGGGAGCATGGTCCTGCTAACACCTTCATTTTAGACTTCTAGCCTTCAGAATGGTGGGACAATGGAATTCTATTGTTCCAAGTCATCCAGTTTGTGACACTTCGTTATAGCAGCCCTAGGAAACTAATATAGGCATCTTACGCTTGCTACCAGGAGTAATAATGACAGATCTGGCTACATTTTTCTGTTGTTTTCTTGTCTCCACTCCTAGGCATTTAGTTGTAAGGCCAGAAGTCTTGTTTAGGACCAGACTGTTCAATCTGTGGTTGAAAACCAAACTCTCATTTGCCTATATTTCTCTGTCCTGTGCATATTTACCACACCCCTAAGGATATTTTGTAAGAATAACTGTGAATTCATAAAGACCATATGGCAGTAACCAGACATAATCAGAAGGGGCAACAAGCTATACATTTTATAGCAGCTTTTGGTATTCCAGCCAGATTCCCTAGAGCCAGCACATCTCCCATGTAGAGGGAAGGACGGTTTGGAATACATTTATATAAAAGCTCTCCCCTGTAGGCACATTCAAACTTAGTGTGTAACTGTCCCGATTTTTTGCTCAAAACCCATGGAGTTTAGGTAGCATTCCACTGAACTATGGCCATGACGATCTTGATCTTCCAAATAAAATGAGACTGGTTTCTGCTCAAAATAAGGTCTCTGCACCTTTTTCCTTGGTAGCCACAGAGCAAGTAGGAGGGCTTGGCTGGCTTATGCAGGGCTATAGGAAGGATCCCCTGGGTTGTGGTAGGCAGGAGAGAAACCAGGTCACATAGCAACAAAGAGTCCTTTCCAACCTGTGCCTCTGGCTCCTTCCTCAGATGTTCTCCAAAGAACTCCTTTCTTGATAACCAGGGGAAACAACTGCATCCAAGGTCCCTCTAAGCTCTGGAAATGTAGACAAGAACTTCTGTCCTCAGTAACCATTTTCCTTTGCCCTTAGGAGTTATAAGGCATCTACACCATAAAGATATTTATAAAAAGACATAGACACTCACCTAGGTATGCCATCCTATTGGAGATGGCAACATTTTTCTTCCCTTCTTGAAGATTTCTAGCCAAGAAGGTTTTCTCTCTCTCAGATGGTTTACATCATCCATTCCTTCATTTAACAAATATTGATCAAATGTCTATTAAGAACCAAGCACTGTTCTGTGGGTTTAGGATACATCAGTAAACCAAAAAGACAAAAAGTCTCTGCTGTCAGGAATTTTACATTCTAGCTGAGATCAAGAACTCAAATGCCCTAAAGTTCATTGTGTGAATACATGAGGGAGGGATAAGAAAAACAGTACCACTATTTGTATTCTTTAGATACAGGCTCATTTTGCTGGCACTTAATGCACTAAGGAAATTTCTTTGCTTATCCAAGAAGAAGATTTTTCCATTTTTATTGAAACACTTGATAAAAGGCTATCTTTTATTTTCCTGCTTTTAATAGAGACATGAGTTCAAAAAATGTTTCACTTTCCTCTTAACTCTAAGAAAAACACCATACAAGTCTGATAATGTTTGGCAGATGAAACTTCCCCACAACGCTGGGGAGAAGCAGGGAGTCCACAGAGCTCATGCTCCATCGAAAAATGGGCTTAGCTGTTCCCTAGCTGGACAGGAGTGCTGAGCCAGTGTGGTCAGGCTTTAGAACTTTGAAGAGAACCCGAAAATTCTGATTTTTTATGGGAAATCTCCATATTTTTCAATTTTGGCAAAAACTGAAAAATTTAAAACATACTGCAGGGCAAATAAGATGTGTCTTAATCCAGATGGCCAAGTGCTGCCTGAGGACCACCAATTGGCGATCTGAATCCTAGCGTAGACCTACAACTGCCTGCAGGAGACAGTGGGACTATTTGACCTTGAAGTAAGATGGCCAGATTTAGCAAATAAAAATACAGAATGCTCAGGGAATTTGAATTTCAGATAAAAAATAAACAATTTTTTTGTGTAAGTGCATCCTGTATAACAGTAAGGATATGCCTATATTTTTAAAACGTTGTTATTTATCTGAAATTCAGATTTAATTACATGCCCTATATTTTATCTGGCAACCTTACCTTGAAGTCCCTCCCATTCCACCTCTAAAAGTCTGAATTATAAGATGCAGCCCCTTATATTGGGCTTCTTTACTCTTTGACATTGGATGCCACCAAGTGAATAAAAGAATCTCAAAATTACTGTAAATACTCCCTGTAATCAATTAAGTCAAACCATTTCACTCAATCTATTTAATGTTAATTGAGCACTAGCATGTGCTAAGCTCGGTACCAGGTGTGATGATACAAAGGGGCAGAACACAAGGTTCCCTGATCTCTAGATGAGAAGACAGATGTGTCAACAGGTAAGTGCAACATGACACAAGGAAGCCCGTGCCAACAGAGGCAGAGGAGGGCTAGGAGAATTCAAAGGAAGGAGTGGTCAGGTCTGCTGGGCTTGGCACTGGGCCAGGGACTGAGTCAGAATGGATGAGTAGGAGCTGGCCTGAAGGGTAAGTTCCCCCCAAAACATTGCAGCTAACAAAGGTGAAGATTTCTAGACATTAGAAAAGATGTTGGAAATAAAACAAACATTATCTCATCCTCCTACAAAAGTACAACTCATTTGGCCGTGGATCAGTGTACATTGGTCTAACCGTCACATCTCAAAGGAGAAAGAGCAGAGATGGAAAGGGGTCTGAATAAGGTCATGTAAAGGATTCAAGAGGAACAGGGGAAAACAACTCTGCAAGAGCATAGGTGTGAGGATAAAATGAAGACTTAAAGATGCGCTGTGAGGGCTTCCCTGGTGGCGCAGTGGTTAAGAATCTGCCTGCCAATGCAGGGGACACGGGTTCGAGACCTGGTCTGGGAAGATCCCACATGCCGTGGAGCAAATAAGCCCGTGAGCCACAACTACTGAGCCTGCGCGTCTGGAGCCTGTGCTCCGCAACGGGAGAGACCGCGACAGTGAGAGGCCCGCGCACCGCGATGAAGAGTGGCCCCCGCTCACCACAGCTGGAGAAAGCCGTCGCACAGAAACAAAGACCCAACAGAGCCAAAAATAAATAAATAAATTAATTAATTAATTTAAAAAAAATGCACTGTGAGAGTGAAGGCTATGAAAGCAGAGAGGGGTAAGTAGATACACACTTGTTTATCAAGTTTCAAAATATCTTCCCATGAAACCTAAAAGAGACAAGATTACAACAGCAAAAGTGAACAACTACTTTTAAAAGCAAGTTCATAAAATTCATTACTCTAAGAAGTCGGTGAGAAAAGCACAGGATATCCTATAACAGTTTAAGACTCAATGCTTCTCAAAGTTTTTCATCAAAACATCTCTAACAGCCAAAGGGAATAAAGCATCCCACCAGGAATCTGGAGGTTTGACCGTAAGCAGTCTGACATTAGGGCAAACATTTTCAAGTCTCTAATTTTCACCAGAAAATTCCATGGATTAGTCTACTCTATATCTGTGCTTAGAATAAAAAAATAAATTTCTTCACAAATCTTCAAGTGAAATGGACCCTCCAGAAAGACATTCTATATCTATCATACTCTCTTTACACCACTGTCCCCGAGGGGTGCATTTTTGAGTCCCAATTTGAAGAGGGGGGAGTGACACCAGAAATGGCTGATGCATAATTAGGGACCAGGTGCTACTGATGGGGGGTGACTCATTTAACTGTCTCAACTGTGTTTTCTGTAGGGTGACTACGAGCGGGGGTTGTGATCATTTCTTGGTGCCTATGACAATTGGAATCCTGGACTTGATATGAGGAGACACCCTTGGGCAGGGTTTTCATTTAATTTTATGACCAAGGGAGAGGAAAACATGTAGTTCTGGTGATACCATACTTGCAAGAAAGCAATTCCATTAGACCCTGTCTGCTAACATAGCAAGCCTTATTTTTGTCATGGCTTTTGTAGGATTCCTCAGGCTTATCCACCCGACTGTACCTCCAATTCAGAGGTCATATGTATATCTGAATAAGCAAAGCCTTTTATTTCCCAAGTCAGTGTTCTACTCCTTGCTAGAGGTGCTGGTGACTCTAAAGGCCCATTTGAGAACACAAAGCATAGACGATGCTTGCGCCCAGATGCCCCAATGCCCACCCCACAGTAAAGATGCTTTCTTCCAATCGGGCACACAGAAACTAGCTCATAAGGATGTTCGTATCTACACTCTGTCAAAGGGGGGACACCGTGCTCATTCCCCACCTGCCTTTTCCTCCAGGATTCTCTCCATCCGCCTTATTTTCCAAGTTGCAGCCACACTAGCCTTCTTTAGCTTCTCAAACATGCCATGGACTCTCCAGTCCAAGGGCTTTTGCACACACTGTCCCGTCTGCCTAAAATGCCCTTCTTCCACTCTGCACTTCTCCCTCTTTCCATGCATGTAGTCAACTGCTGCTCCTGTGTCAGGTATCAGCAGAAATAACCCTTCCTAAGGGAAGCTCTTTGGTCACCTCCTGCCCCAGACAGCACCAGGTCCACCTGCCGCCTGCTCTCATGGCTCTCTATCCTCTTATTTCATAATATTCACCAAAATATGAAATTATATATTTGTGTAATCATATGATTGACGTCTGTCCTCCTTTCTAGATAGTAGGAATTGCCACTTTAATAGTCCCAAGTGTTTAACACAGTGCCAGGTCTGGAAGAATAGATGCTCAATAAATATGTCCTGAATGAATACATGATTATTCCATTTCAAGCCTTTCAAAGTTCTATTCCTTCCACCTGAAAGGCCTCCCTTCCCTTCCCAAAGTTGTCTAAATTCTACCCTTCTTTCAATATTAGTTCAAATTGTCTCCTGTCCATGAAGCCACACTTGGTCAAAAGAGACAAGATTATAAAAGGAAACCTAAAGGACTACTTTTAAAAGCAAATTCATAAAAGAAGCTGGAGAGAAAGGAAGAGTATCCTATGAATAGTATCTCTTTTCTCATCATTAACACCAAGTGTCCAACCAGACTCCAGTAACAGGTTTCTCTTATAAGCTCTCAAATTGCTTTTATTTAATTCATCCAACCATTAATCTGGTCACTTAATTCACTTATGCATCAAAACTTCAGGTAATCTCTTCAGATAGATTAGGGGCCCCTGGTTGAGAGAATCCCATCTGAAATCTTGATCCCTTCAAAGAAACTTCCACTGAGCTGCTCGACAAAACAGAATCAGAGAATCATAAATTTTTATAGCTGAGAGTGTCCTTAGAGGTAATCTGGAAAATTCTTTTTACACATGGGGAAGGCTCAGAGAACCTAAGTGACTTGCCTAGTATCACACAGCAAGTTAATTGTGGAGCTAGAATTCAAACCCAGTGTCTTGATTCCCACCTCAATGCTCTTGTAACTGTGCTGTATTGTTGTTTTTTGTTAATTGCTTGATTCTAAAAGAAAAACAAGTTAATATAACCTCACAGGAATAATGGCTCATTATTTGGGTATACCATACATGAATAACACCGTGCCGTGAATCTCTTCAGCACTTTTATTTACAAATCATTTTCACAATTCATTTTATCCCCTTTCATGCTGAAGAGTTTCTGAGCTAACAGACACATGAGACAATCTTACAAACAATTCACACAGTATTTACCAAAATCCATTCTTTTGTCTCCACAGTCCTATTCTCTTGGCCATTTTCCTTTGCAATCAGATTCTATTCATTTTTATTCATTATGATTCAGAAGCATCTCATTTTAAGCAGTACCCTTTGAACACAAATGTTGGTATTCCTCCATAAGCTGACTTTATTTGTTCTGACCCACACCTCTCCCCCTGTACCTGTGTTCTCTCTCCTTCATGGTTTTGGTTTCACATCACCTCCTACTATTAATATCCACTTTATCACCTACTTTACTGGCTTTTCACTGCATTCAATTTGTCTTTAACTCTTTTCCAAGTTCAAATTTGTTTTTCTTTCCCCCAAAACCTGAATCTAAAAGAGATGGAAAGAACTTAATTTTTTTTTAGTTTTAGGTCATTTATTTAATGTAAATTACTATCTTTAAGTATCAAAACAATAATACCTGCCTTTAATTTGGAAGAAATGAAGACTTTACTATACCTACCATATGAAACACCATTTGAAATATATCTCCAGGTGGACTATTTAAACATGCTCACGATTTTAGTATTAATACGTGGCCAGAAACTCTAAGAATTCATTCAAACTCAAGATATTAAAGGGGAAAAAACAGTGTATACTTCGAAGTCTATTCTTTCAGAAAAATAAAACTGAAGACAAAAAGAAATTTACATTTATGGAGGATCTGCCCCTGACAGGTATTTCTGTATATAGTTTAAATGACTCAAAATAAACACTTTTTGATGGTTATTTCTGTCCACACTTCTTGGAGAAGAACACTGAGGACTTGATCAAGATCCCAAAGCAAACTCCAAGACATCTGATTCCAAAACCAGTGTTCATTCCAAAATATCTGCTGCCATTGAAAAATGAGTGTTATCAAGGAAACGACCTGAATTGTAAGGGAGCTCAAACTATAATATCCTAGAAAAGTTGTCAAAACTTGAGGTTGTGGCCCGGAAAACTGACCAAGGAGCAAAGAGGTTTATAACTGTTTTCAAACATGGGAAAAAGTTGTTCTGTGGAAGGACAATGAGACATTCTCCTCCTGCATCAAAGGACAGAGCAGGACCAAAAGGTGATCTAGACAGAAGTAAATGTTGTCTTGACATAAGAAATAATATTCTAATGGAAAGAACTCCCCAAGGCTGGAAGAAGCTTCCTTGCATGGCAACAAGTTCTCCAGGGAGTTACTGGATGTGCTTAAGTAGAAAATGGATGAGCACTTTGATTAAGGTGATACCAACAGGAAATTAAAGCGTCAGATAGGGTTTAAGCCAATGAGTTCTTAGGTCCCTTTAGATACATGATTTTTGATTCTTAATCCAAGAGCAATAATCCTAGGACGAGAACCCAAGAGAATATTCACTAATCATGCTCCCTAAACATTTGTAAAAGCTGGCAGAGGAATTTTTTTCAAAGGCATTCAGATGTTGTTGGAAAGGCCAGGACTCTGTGTGGGAGCTTTGATGGATTCCTTCAGCCTCCCTGTATCTAAGACCTTTGCAGAAGGATTTTCAGCTCCTCCCTTCAACAGCTAGGATTTATTTCTTCACCCCTTGTTTTGGGCATCAGAATGCAGTAGAAGCATCCCAGTTCTGAGAAGCCTTGGACACCTCCAATCTTTCAGAATGCTGTCACCCAGGGTGAACAAACCTGGGCTAGCCTGCTGGAGGATGAAGGACCACATGGAAGAGAACTCAGCCTACAGCCATCTCAGACCATCATACAGCCAGCTGAGCTCTAACTAGAAAAGCGAGCCCAGACAAGATCAACACAGCTGCCAACCCAGCCACAGCTGACCACAGACACATGAATGAATCTAGCCGAGACCAGAAAAATCACCCAACTAATCCACAGAGTTGTGAGCCATAACGAAGGTTTATTGTTGTAAGCTTCTAAGTTTAGGGAGAGTTGGTTACACAGCATTAGCTAGCTGCTACACAGACCTCAGATACAAGTCTTGGCTCTATCGCTGGCCTAACTGAGCTGTTTTGAGGAAGACTTTAAATTCTTCAATCTCAGTCTTCTTATCTAAGTATGATGAAGGGCTTTCTCCACAATAGTGGCTCTCAAATGTCAAACTTATTCAGATGTCTTGTTAAAAATGTATATTTCAGGCCCTCCTCTAGAAATTCTGATTTGGAGGGCCAAGAGTGGAGCCCAGAAATATGCATTTTGACAAGATATCAGATGATTCTAATGTAAATGCAGAGGAACCACACGTGGAGAAACTCTGTTCTAGATCATTCTTATGGAAGCTTGGACATTTATAACTAAGCTCATCATCCTGCCTTCAGTCAATCTCTACCTTCATCACAGGTAGAGGATGCCCAGCTGAATATTTGGAGCTCCTTAGAGATGGGGTGTCACAGATACTCTAAGGCCCAGTAGAGAAGAGTGACTTGCCCTTAAGTCAGACAGCTTTTGGCTCTTAAGTCAGAAAGCTTTTGGCTCCTGGGAAACCCGCTCCTAGCTCCATCCCAGAAACCAAAGCCTGGGAAAAGAAGATAGGCAGACTGCTTCCACTCAAAAAGATTCTGTCCAACTGCCAATGCTGGAACACGATTAAACAGCAAACAGCATAGCCTCAGCTAAAATGTACAGTAACAGCTGGACTGTGTTCCCTGAAAGTACAATGCATTTATTACACAGATAATTAGACTTCCCTCTGGATCCAAAAGTCATATGGTCTGTGCATTAAGCAAAGGGGACTTACCACAGCCTAGCCAACCCTTGCCCAAAGCGCACAGAAAATGCTGATCCCTGGGTTCTAAAATGGGGTGAGGAGGGAGCTGGGGTGAAGTCAGGAAGACAGCAACTTCTCTGATGTTCTTCTGTTCTTGGCTTTAGTGACCCAAGTCAGTGGTTCTCAACTCTGCATCACAGTTACCTAAAAGTTTTAAACAATACTGATACCTGGGCCCCATCTTAGAAAACTTAAATCAGAATCTCTAGGAATAGACTACTTGGGCATAGGTATTTTTAAAGGTCTCCAGGTAACTCTAATATGCAGACAGGGTTGAGTACTACTGGTCTAAAACAGAGGTTGGCAGACTATGATCCACCTTTTTTCATAAAGGAAGTTTGATTAGAACCTAGCCATACTCATTCGTTTAGAGTTGAGTGTTGCAACAGAGATCATATGGCTAGCAAAGCCTAAAATACTATTCAGTCCTTTACAGAAAGTTTGCCGACCACTGCCCTTAGGTACTGGTCTTTAGCATCGGTTAAGAGGTCCCAACAGAGGAATTTTATCCTGAATGCCTCCTAGCTTGGTTACACACCCTTTTTACCTATTTCTCCAACACCAGGAGCCCACAAGTACATGATAATAATAATAACTAATGTTTAACGAGTACTTATTATACGTCAGGTACTAGATTAAGTGGTTTGCATCTTCGCCTTTAAACCCTACAACCACCCTGGGAGGAACTCTGGTTATCATCAACTTACAGAATGGAAAACTGAGCTTTGGAGAGGACTAAGTCACTTGTCTGAAAGCACAGAGTAAGTGTAGAGATCAGATTTAAATCAGGCTGACTGATTCCATGGCCTATGTGCTTAATAACCACACAAGCCAAGATTCACAACATGGAAACATGGAGCTTCTGAGCCAGATAGCAATGTGAGCTTGGGCAGGCTGCTTCCAGGGGCAGGGGTAGGGGACTTCTAAGAATATCTACCATACAGGGCTGTGGTAAGATTAGGGGTAGCACGACGCCTACTAAAATGAAACTGTCTGGTAGACAAACTATTTTTCTGTTAGATTTTTCTTCTGGAGACATTCTTGACAATATTTCACTAATTATTTTCATCCATTTAATCACTCAGTAATTTAGTGAACACCTTACCTGCACCAGGCATGGTTCTATATTCTAAGGATACAGCAAAGAACAAGGTGCTAGAAAACACAGTTGTCAAAAAACATGTATATATATTTTAAAATATATTTCATTCACTTACTGCCCCTTTCTCCCACTACCATGTACACTCCATGAACTGAGGGGTCAGCAGCCTTTTGTGCTTGGGAACAGTAGATAGATCCTAGCACAATGCTTGGGGGCCACTGCAAATAGTGAAACCACCAAAGAAAAGCACAAAAATACAAAAAAATATGGCACAAAACAGACCATGAAAAAGACAGCTCTTTGTACCCTGAGAACTCAAACAAGAAGGCAGAGCATCGCCTTGTTCAGTCTCTGCTGGGAACATGCATGTCAGGTGACTCAAATTTTGTGCCACTCAGCACATGTTTGCAAATGTCCACAAAAACTTTCTGAGTACTGATTTGGGGGTTATAAGTGAACTTTAGCGAGTAGGTAAATTCGCAAATACGGAATCCGCAAATAATGAGGATCAACTGTATAATATCATGCAAAGATAACTACTAAGAAGAAAATCAAAGCAGGATAAGGGGATAAAGCAAGAGAAAGGGGTACTATTTTTGTGAAGGCGGTCAGTGAAGACCTCTTTGAATAGCTAACATGTGAGCAGAAACCTGAATGAAATGAAAGAGCAGGTGATGTGAACATCGAAAAGTGACCTAGGAGGGAAGAAGAGCAAGGGTAAAGACCCCGAAGTGGGAGTGTAGTGGCATCTTGGAGGAACGCTACAGGCCAGTGTAGCTGGAGCAGTGCACAGCGAGAGAAGCTTTGGGAGATGAAGTTAGAGAGAAATCAGGGAGGACTTCATGTACAAGGCATATCTGTCCTTGATAGGATCTGGGGTCTTCTATGCATGATGGAAGTGTATGGAGGCATCTGAAGGTAAGTCTGCCACAATCTGATTTAAGTTTTAAAGGTCACTTGCAGAAAGTAGGGGATCCACAGAGAAGGGATGATTGGGGTGGTCCAGGGAAAAGGGGTGGTGGCCTGCACTAGCCTGTGAATGGTGGAGTTGGGAAGGTGGAGGGATTGGCAAAATGTTCTGGAGGTAATGCCAATAAGATTTGGTGATGGAAGGGCTGTGAGATCTGACAGTAAAAGAGGCATTGCAGACAACTCAAAGATTTCGGACTCTCACCAACTGCGTAGTGGAGGAAGATGAGAGAAATGATCATATTCAGGATATGTTTTGCAGGTAGACATGACAAGATTTGCTGCTGTACTCGAGTCGAGTTTGAGAGAAGGAGACAATTCCAAGATTGAGCCTTTAGAAAGGGGTGTCATTTACTATAATTCAAATCTGGGAAAATTAAAGAGTGTGTGAGGGTATCAAGAGGTACATGCATTAACTTATTCTTCTTTGGATTTTTATGTGTGTGTGTGTGAGAGACAGAGAGAGAGAGAGAGAAAGAGAAAAGAGAAAATTATAAATAAGTAATAGGTACTCATCAAATGTGTATAAATTACCTATCGTGTATGCTCTGCTAAGTACTAGGGATAGGCAGAAACAAAACACAGCCGCCATGGAGGAGCCTGAAATCGAATGGCGGAAACAGACAAGTAAGCAGGTGATTATTTTATTTTTTTCAATACAGGTTCTGAAGCCAGAGAATGACAGGCAATGCCCAGTGCAACACAGAAAGAACACTGGAGTGAGATCCAAACGTCCTAATCTGCAGAAACTCCAATTTCTCCAAAGAAAGACCTGAGAAAGAATGATTTTGCTGGTCTCATAAATACAGGCAAGAGTTTTCAGCACAGCTGTTGAATAAATCACTACTAGGTTCTCCTTGGGAAAAGGCTTCTGAGAAGGCTGGGCAGGCCAATAGCCGCCATGACATCAAGCGGCACACAAATGTCTCCTCGCTCAGAGGGTAGCCCTCAGCTCCCAGGACCGGCATCCCCATGTTCATTCATTCACCTGCTGAACTTGCCCATAGATGTGCTTGCTGCTTTGAATGTGTAACCAAGAGCAACCCACAAAACAAACAGACACCCACAAAACTCAAAGTCCTCAAGCAAGGGAAATACCTCCACAGACAAACGAGATACAACTTCCTCCAAGGTTTGAGCAAGGACAAAATAGCTCTCTTGAGGAAAAGCCCTGCTGAAGGCAAGACACTTTTCCCTCTGAGTGTGTTTCTACCTTTCTCTCTGGTCCCAGCGTTGACAGAGACCAAACTGAAAAATAAGACACAATCCTTTCCCTTAGACTCCACAGTATAGCTGGTAGAGACCAGCATTTTCAAAAAGAACTTACTGTAGAAATCCAAGAGGGAAATAAACAAAGGAAATATAAAACTATGAAATTGTTGCACTCACAGAGCAGAGCTTCCTGACCTCACGATAGATAATTACCAGGCAACACAGGCCGTTTGTTACACATTCTGTCTGCAAGTTCTGCGTTCAGAAAAAGGCTCTGTTTAATGCTTAAGCAGGCAGCTCATACACACACATACATTTATACACACTCCTTGGCCGCCTCTTTTCTAGATAAATGCCTGGAGTTTCTACTCTAGTCTGGGGGAAAATGTATAGATATCAGGACTTTTGAAGCTCCCCTGGGCGAACAAGGCAAAACTCAGATTCCTTCCAGCATATAACAGCCAAGACACGGGTTGGGTAAAGACTTGATTCCCCTCTTCTCCATTTCCCCTGCCCTTATTCCAACCTATTTCATGGAAACGTTGCATTTCAGGGCTGGCAGGGTCTCAAGGGATCAATGCTGGAGTCCCCTTTGAAGCCAGTAAACATGAGATGGGCTTATTACATCTTTGTCTGACAGGAAAGTGGCCCCTCAACCCTCCAATGGTGGCATTTCGTACTCAGAGAACAGTGAATGACAACCAACAGTCAAATGCGTTCTCAGCTACATCAGTAGATACGAGAATGAGAAAGTGTGCGCAATCCCTTGAGGAAAATCAGAAAGACCGCCCACAAAGTCACACGAGGGGCTATTCAATGCGTTCTCACCCAGAGGTCAGTTCTGTGCTATTGCCTATCACATAAGGAGTGCGAATCACCTATACATACAGATGCCCCCTTCTGCCATTTTCTTTTTGATTTAACGTTATTGCACCAAGAACACTAAATTCCAGCAGTGTCCCCATGACAGAGTCAAACTACACAAGTCAAAATAATTAGGGAAAAGGGAGGCTGGCTTCTCCTTGAAGTGGAGACTTCCCAGCTCCTCGTCTGCCCAGGCAAGTGCATGGAAATCACTCTGCCTGTGAGCTCCTCCCCCCATTTCCAACTGGATTTTATGGTTTGCTAATTTCTTGCTATTTGTCCCCCACCCTCCCAGTCCTATCCCTGTCCAGCATTCATAATTTGACCAGGAAACTTAGAATTATTTTCTATTTCTTCCTCACTGCTTTGCTCAGCAGCTACAGAGATGCTTCAGACTGATTTTCCAACACCCCTACCGCCACTGTCCCCAGGCAAGGGACAAAAGTTCCTCTTGGACCCATCATTTGGATGTGCTCACTCTCTGTGGCATGATTTATAGAAAGGCAGCCTCAATTATGATTTCTCTTACTCTCTGCATTGATGAAATGCTGAAAATACAGAATTGCCAAGATGGCACGGTACACAGCCTCCAACTGAAACAGCTTTCTGCCGACAGCCCCAAGCACACACACACAAAAAAGCTGCAGCACCAAAAACAAAGACTCAATCCATCAGTGCCAATGACGGGAAGACCGGGGGCTGTTTTCCTCAGTCAGAAAAGTGGCCCCACCACCAGTCTCCTCTCTCCAACCAACACTGGGAACTCTCTGCTCTTTCTTCTGGCTGCGAGTTTACAGGCAGCCACTGATAGGGGCCAAGGAATTTCAGGAGTAGCAGCTAGCAGACAGGAATCGGGAGATTAAAAAAATAAATCTGCATATGTACTTCTATTTCTAGCCCTTGTTTACTCACAGTAATAATAATAAAAAAATTAAACCAGTAACTGAAATAAAAACAACTAGACCCATTTATCTACTGGCTTTGGTTTCGCTTTTATTCTGTTGATTGGAAATTGGTGAGAACTCCAAAATAGTGTTTCACCCAACAGGAGAGTTTGTGGAAACAGCTTATCCCAGTGCTCTTCTTACCAGGAGTGAGCCTGGGATGGGGGCGGGGGGGAGAGGACTTTGATAAGTGTCACTGGTTGGTAAAACAACGAGCATATTAAATACAAGGTCACTCTTGGACTACCTTCCCACAGACTCTCTAATCTTTTCTTTTTTTTTTAATCCTGTCTCTTCTAAAGTCTTTTTATTACAGACTTAATGATCTTCATGGCATCTTAGAAATAATTGTTTTAAAAGCTCTATGTTTAGAGAAAGTTCTCAAGGGAATTAACCGTCATTTTGGCTTGAACATTCTACTTTCCATCCACTTCACCACAGTCATCCTTGCAATGGCCTTTCTCCAACCTCCCAGGATGTCCAAAATGGTATTCTGCGTAAAATATCTAAGAGGTCATCTCTTGACAATTGGAATATGTTTCAGTGTCTTAATTATTTAAATTAAGACTTTTATAATTAATAGACTTTATTTTTTGGAACAGTTTTAGGTTACAGAAAAATGGGTGGAAAGTACAGGTACAGAATTCCCAGATAGCCTCTCTCTTCCCCACTATTATTAACATCTTGCAGTAGCTGGTATATTTGTTAGACTCAATAAGCTTATATTGATACATTATTATTAACTAAAGTCCACTGTTTTTACTCTTTGTGTACATTCTATGAGTCTTGACAAATGTAGAAGGAAGGATACGTATCCACCATTGACACACAATAGTTTCACTGCCCTTAGAAATCCTTTGTGCTCCACCTATTCAGCCCTCCTTTCTCATTAGTCCCTGGAAACCACTGATCTTTCTACTCTCTCCATAGTTTTGCCTTTTCCAGAATTTCATATAGTTGGAATCACACATTACATAGCTTATACAAATTGTCTTCTTTCACTTAGCATAAGCTTCGTCCAGGTCTTTTCGTGGAAGAATTGTTTTTCATTTGTCTGTTTGTTTGTTTGTTGGAACTAGTAGCCTGTAAACACAGAGCTGGGACTAGTAGCTTGGAAATTTTAAAATGGCTCCCAACTTTCTCTTCTCTTAACTGTAAGCTTTAAAGCAGATCAGGGACACCATGAAACACTAATCAAACAAAGCCTGGTGCTTCCTAATATTGTTAAGGGAAAATCCACAAAGACATATTTTATATTATCCAGTGCGTGTTTATAGATATGCCAAGTGAGTCAACTGAAATTATCCCATCTCAGGGAATATTATTACAATTATTCATTATTAAAATGAGAATGTGTCAGAGTTCAGGTGGAAAAATAAAAGAGTGCTTGAGCTCTGTGAAACAGCACAGAAAGATATTCATTCAATTGGTTGGTTAATTCTATTTTAGTGTACACACATGCTAATGGATCAAGCACCAGCCAATGGGTGTTACCTGAGAATGTAGCAACGACAAGGCTTTGGGCAACGCACTTTGGACGTGTGAATGTCTTGGACACATGCCCTGCACACTAGTCGCATATGATCTCCTGGGGGAATGTGTTGCTTGCAATAATTAACTCCAATGTTAGGCATTATACGCTGGGGCAATGGCGGTACAGAGGATGAGTGTCGTAGGAGCTCAGACAAGGGAGGTGCTTTCTGACTGGCTGATATGTGAGCTGGTAGCTCTTCAGGAAGTGCAGAAGGTCATACATAAGCAAGGGTACAGTAACAGGACAGCATAAGGAGGAAGAGGGCAATGGTGACGACCAGGTGCCTCCCCTTTTTTTGGTGCAGGAGTCTCAACCTTGTAATCCAAGTGCAGCTTTTGTTACTTTGTGTGTGGGGTTTTGGGGGGGAAAGGGGGAGTTACTTTGGTTTATTTATTTATTTGTTTGTTAAAATAGCTTTTTAATGAGTTTGAATAGCTTTAGGCAGGGCATGTCCACACCAATTTACTATAGTTATTTTTATGATCTGCCCATACTTAATGTGCATCTGAGATAAACCTGGGGTATAGGGTTTGCAGAGAGAATCAGAGGGTGATACGCCTATGATACAAACTGTGTAAAGGTTGAATTCTGTGTTTAAAAACTTGAACTTCCCCCTGACAGCAAGGGAGAGCCATAAAGTTTGGGCAACTTCATTTGGAAGACACTGTTTTATATGGTCAATATTTATGAGGCCTTTGACTTAAAAGATTCTCATTCCATAAAGAGTAAATCCCATATCCTGGACATCCAATGACAGGTAAGTATGGGCAACCCCATGGATGACAATTACAGATCCAAGAAGCTTCCTGGATGTAGCAGCAAGACCATGGATACAAGGTGTTTTAAACAAAACACTGGATTTTCCAAGAGAGCAGGTTTGGGCTCTGGTTAAGTCACTTGAGTTAAGTAAAGTCATAAAGTATTAGAGGTCTTAGGCCTTGACATTCAAATATAAGTTATTGGTGCTTCTGCAAAATTCAGGGAAGAGAAAGAGAAAGAAATGCATTTCTATGGTAACCAGTCCCCTTCAGATATAGAACAGAAAGATCATCTGTCACTTTCGTCAGGGATAATGGGCTCCTGTATCAAGTTGATCTTTAATTTAGAAATAATTGCATTCCTTCATTTATTTGCTCTTTCACCCATTCAACAATGCCTATTGACGGTCTTCTGCATGCTGGATATTGTTCTGGGTGATGCAAAAGTAACAAAGTTGATAAGACAGATTAATTCCAGCATGGTTATTACATACAATACAGGACTGGGCATCTTTGAGCAAGGTAGAATAAGTGCTTGACACAGGATATGGCACAAAGTACACACCTGATAAATAGCTACCCTTAGTATTAGATGAAAGGAAGAAGGAATGTCAAGCCTCAGAAGGAGTGTGGCCACTTTTTGTTAGATTACTAAGGGAAGCACTTGGAAAAGTGGCATCTGATCATGGAAGTACATTAGCATGTGGGTTGGAGAGGTAAGAGAAGGGAGGGAAAGTGGCAGAACGACAAACGTTTACAGAGATGAACACAATCCACATGTGTCTAGAACATGAAGGATCTGAAGAGGAGAAGTAGAAACGGCAGGTACAGTCTAGAACGGAAGACACAAATACTAACTAGAAGCATGAGCAATGGAGAACAACTGATTATTCTTTCATGTGGGAATAACATACCACTTCCTGTAGAATACCACAAACTGACTTTATGACACTCAACAGTTATCTTAATCTCTCTTCAGTTTTATTATCTGTAAAATGGGAAAAGGGTAGAGATGATTTCTGAAGAATGATCAAATATGTCATCCTGTAGGAATTTTAACTTGGTGTCAGTGCACAGGAAGCTTAGAAGGCAGAGACACAGAGGGACATCTGAAGAATTAGGAAGCCACTACAGGTGTTGTAAAATAAAGACAAAAACTGAGGTGGTAACAGTGGAACTGGGAAGGAAGGGAAGACAATGACAGAACAGCAAGATACAATGATTTCAGCAAGGGTGACAGGGGAGAGGGGAAGTCCCAAGCTTAAGTGACAAGAAGAATGGATGGGTCATTGGTAGAACTAGCAAAGACAAGAAAAAAATTAGGCTGGAGTTTAGCAGATGAGGTGGAAGATTTTAATAGTTCCTCAGTGCCCTCATGAACGTAAGCTTAAGATAGAGAGAGAGAAACTGAGTTTAGAGTATGGAACTACAATTAGTCAAGGGAGAATTTGTATGAAGAGCTATGGCTTCTTCTACACTCTACCAAGGGAAGCAATTCAACTCAACTGTGTTGAGTCTGTATTAGATAATAACTGTATATTCTGCTTTAAAATTAGAACAGATAAAAGAGGAAAATACAGCCTCACATGTAATAATCTTAAAATGTAGTTGAGAAAAACGCCAAATCTGTGTTCTACATAAGTCAACATAAAATATGTGTCTGTTGCTTTCCTACTCTGTGCTTATTTGTACGTTTTTCAGTAACCCTGAAATTCCCTGTGACCACTAATCCTCCAACTAGTTCATGAGATTTGGTGCGACTATCCCCCACTCTTACCTTGACATCAGGGTCAGCATGTGATCTAGACCTAAGCCAATTGCAGTGGTCTTGGTGATTAGCTTAGGGGGTGGGCGTGTAGCACAGTCAGAAGCAATTGGAGCCCACCCAAAGACTTCCTGTTAAAGGAGCCCTCTTTCCACCAGGGTCATGAGAGACTAGGACGGGGCGTGGAGTTGCTAGCAGCCATCTTGCCACGCTGAGGGGAAAGTTTCCTTCTCAAGAACAAAGATAAGCCAGAAAAAAAAAAGAAGAGCTGAAAGACGTAGGAAAACAGAGCACTGCCAGCATGTTGTGAGCCCTTAGACTCAATCACGCTTGAAGCCAGGTCTTCTCTTGAATGTCACACCTAATAACCCACAAATTCCCTTTTGCTTACACCAGTTTGAGAAGGGATTTTCATAACCTCCAACCAAAACATCCCTTACTGTACACAACATATAACCATGGGTAACACTGAATCATACAGAAACTAAGTCCAGAGAGACGCTTGTGTTCTGTAGGCTATGTTAGCCAGTGACTACTTCTTGGAGGCTGGCTTACCGTGCTTTGGCTAATGGCATTTCGTAGCGCACTGCAGGGAGTATAAAGAATGATCTCAGTGCAGCTCCTGCTAACCAGGGACCTCATGATTTCATGTAGGAAACAGCTGCATGCCAAACTCAACAAAAGAGTGAACAAAGTTTAAGGAGATGAAGAGTGCAGACTAACAGAGAAGGATCCATCCTCGTGAGACAAGCGAAATTAAGGAGGACTGTGGTTTTTTTCAAATGCAGCATTTACTGAGCAACATTCTATGTGCTAGAACTTCTCACATGTACTATCTCTGTAATTCTGTTCTCAAGAGCAACAGTAATAATAATAATAAAAGCCGTAAAGCCCATGACTGCTTCCTCCATTTTTTTTAGACTGGACTGTGCAATCTAAAAGTTCATGCTTTAATCAGTAAACTATACTACTAGAAACCTCTTATTGCCTGGTTGATCCAACCAGCCTTTCTGGTTAATTTATTCTCTTTCCTACCCCTGAATCTGCAAAGACTCTTTATTTGCCTGATACCAGTCGGAAGCAGGAAACTACCTTCTTACTGTTTGACTGCCTTCTGGAGCCCGTGCTCATCCAAGGGAGGGCCTTTCTGCCACTGCCACCATGACTGCCTTTGTGGTGGACCCCCCTCACCCTGCCTCTGGCTACCCACACCCCAAAGGTACAACCATTTCATGCAGAGACCAGCACAAGAGCAGGTGGCTCTCTCAAAAATATTCCCTTCATTACAACAAATAACCTTGGTAATTACCCAGAAGTGGCAGACAAAATATCACTAGCACAAGAGAACAAGCAAGACTTAATCTTTAAGTGAGATGTAACGGAGTTTCTAGCAGTGCATCAAAGTCACTGTTAAAAATACTGTCCTCCAAATGAGAACACCACTCTCCTGATTCCACGAGTCAAATCAGTTCAAACGCATCTCTCCCCTGAGACAGTTTTCAAGATTATTAATAGTGTATGTGTTGTTTTGGGAAACTTTTTTTTTTCCCCCGCAACTCAAAATAACATTTATTTTGTGAGCTTTGAGCAGGCCGTCTATCCATTCCCCACAGACACACTGAGTGGAGAGGAAAAGCAACTTTTGCCAGGGACAGCATGAAATTGGAGTGGCAGACAGGAATACCACTGCCTGCGGTCATGGTCCACCATCCAGACCACATGATAGAGCCCTCAGCAGCTTTAATCTTTTATGATAATAATATATATGGGGCTTTCCTGGTGGCGCAGTGGTTGAGAATCTGCCTGCCAATGCAGGGGACGTGGGTTCGAGCCCTGGTCTGGGAAGATCCCACATGCCGCAGAGCAACTGGGCCCGTGAGCCACAATTACTGAGTCTGTGCGTCTGGAGCCTGTACTCCGCAACAAGAGAGGCCGCGATAGTGAGAGGCCCGCGCACCGCGATGAAGAGTGGCCCCCGCTTGCCACAACTAGAGAAAGCCCTCGCGCAGAAACGAAGACCCAACACAGCCATAAATAAATAAAAATAAATAAATTTAAAAAACAAAACAAAACAAAACACAGAGGCACCCCATCACTGCTCATGAAATCATTGTTAAAAAAAAAAAATAATAATATATATGAGGGGGCACAAAAAAAGTATGACTATTTGCAAAAATAGTTAAAATAATACAGCTATTTCTTGTTATTCAGCAATTAGACTACAGACATGGTGCTAAGCTGTTTAGCTTTACAGTTTCTTCAGTGCTATGTTTTAGTTTTTTAAAAAATCCTGTAATATTTTCTTCTTATAAAATATGTATGTAATATTTATAATATGTAATATATAAAATAAATGTAAGTTATGAAGCACAACAAAACAAATACCTGTGATCCTACCACCAAAAGTTTAAAAGTAGAAACTCATCTATTGCATTGAACTATCTGTATGCCCCCCCTGAACCCCAAAGGCAACACTCACCAGAATTGGAGTTTTATTGTCCCCTTGATTTTAAAAATAATTCTATCCCATAAGTATGTAACTCTAAACACAATATTGTTAGGCAGTGTTTCTTTCTGAAATTTAAAAATGGGGTCATACTGTATGAAGCCTATTTTGATGGGATTTTTTTCCAGCCAGGATATTTTTCCAAGATCCATCCATGCATGTTGTTCAATGCAGTTTTAGTTTGTTAATTTTCATGGCTGAATAATATTCCATTGTGTCAGTATAACACAGTTTAGTTGTCCATTTGCCTATCAATGGATACTTGAGTTACTTCCAGCTTTTATCCTATAACAGGAAATTATGTTCATATATTCATGCATGTGTCTCCTGGCAAGCATTTCCCCAAGGTTTACACCAGGAGTTGATTGTTCAATTGTAGGATTTGCATTTAGTTGGTGTCAAAGGTACTTACTGCCAGCCTGTTTTCCAAAGTGGTTGTTCAAATTTAAACTGCTATGGGGATGTACTAGGACTCCCACTGAAGCTCAACCACCCTCATACTTGAAATGACGAGGTGCCTTAATATTGCCAGTCTTGTGGGTATTAAATGGTATCTTATTGTCATCTTAATTAGCATTGCACCAATTACTAATGAGGCCAAACATTTTTTTCATGTTTATTTTCCATTAGTGTATCCCCTTAAATGTTATACCTTGTCATTTATTCTGGCAATTATTTTGTTAATTTGTCTCTGGTTCACTTACAAATTTGTAATATTTCTTTATGTAAAATAGATCCTTATCCTTTGATAGAGATATGTGTTGTCAATATCTTCTCCAAGTTTGTGGCTTATATTTTCACATTTTTGGTATCTTTAATGAAAAACTATTCCTCATTATTATGAACTTTAATTAATATAAGTTGAATGTATTCATTTTATGGTTAGCATTTTTGGGGTCTTAATTAAGAAACACTTTCTTATCATAAGATGTAAAATATAGCTTCTAGAATGTTCTTCTTAAAGGTTAATATTTTCTTTCACATTTAATTCTTAAATTCATCTGGCATTTTATTTTTGTGTATGTTAAGAAGTTCAGACCCAAATATATTTCTTTCCTCTGCATAGGCAATTATCCCAGAAAAGTTCATTCTATGCCCACTGTTCTGTTACACCAACTTTGGTATTATTAATTTGCCATATGTTTTGTATGACTCTTTTCTGAGCTCTCTATTCTCTACCAACTTGTCAATGTGCCCATGTTTGGGTGTGTATGTACGTACTCATGTGTGTGTGTGTGTGTGTACAAACTGAACAGGGGTACAGAATAAAACTATAATTTTCGATATCTGATAAATGCTCCACTCCAGCCCAACAACACACACTTTATTCCCCTTCAGGTGAATCTGGCTTATTCTTGGGCCTTTCCTGTCTTTCATGTATTAGAAAATCAACTTGATAAGTTCCTACAAGCATCTGTTGTTATTTTGATCAAATTGTATTAAAACAAAGCAACTTGCAGAGAATTGACATTTTTACTCTACTGAGGCTTCTAGTAAGTATGCATGGTGTATTTTTCCATTTAGTTTGGTTTCCTTTAATGTATTTTTTAAAAGTTTTGAAGTTTCAAGGGGGTGGGGTGGTGGTGTGATGAATTGGGCGATTGGGATTGACGTATACACTGATGTGAATAAAATTGATAACCAATAAGGACCTGCTGTATAAAAAAATGAATAAAGCTAAATTTAAAAATTAAAAAAAAAAAAGTTTTGAAGTTTTCTCCATAAAGGTCTTGCACAACTGTATTCCTGCTGGAAAGTAAAACACATTATGCATGTAAATTATGTTTCTAATTATGTTTCCGAACTGATTATTGCTGAGGAATAAAAATCCATTTGATATTGCTAAGCTTTATTAAGTTTAATAAATTGTCTGTAGTTTCTTTTGAGTCTTATATGTAGAGAATCATATCAACAGAGGATGACTTTTTTTTCTTTTTCTTATATTATTATGATGGTTAAGATTCCCAGTGCAACACTGATTCAAAGCTATAGTAGTAGGCATTTTTGTCTTACCCCTGATTTTAAAAGAAATGGTTTTAATATTTAACAATTTAAAATAATATCCATTGTGTTGTCTCATTGATAATCCTTATCATGTTGAGGAAGCACTCATCTTCCACTCATTTGCTAAGGGTTTTTGTTTATTTGTTCATTTTGTTTCTTGTTTTTGCTTTGTAAATCACGAACAGGTATTGAATTCTTTTCAAGAATTTTAATGAGTCAATTGAGATGTTAATGTCGTTTTTCTCCTTAAACCTTTAATATAGTGAATTTCATTTTTACACTTTTTTAACATTTAATGATCTTGCATCCTAGAAATGAACGAAACTTTATCATAAAATATTCCCTTTTGCATACACTGCTGGATTCAGTTTATCCCACTGAATCTTCACATTATGAAGCAGGTGCTTTACAATCTCCTTACAGACTGTCATTTAGCAGTGATGTGACCAAGGGTAAAGGTAGAACTTGACCTCAGGCCTGTCTGACCCCAAACTCCAAGATTTTAACCAACTGGCATACCTCTCTGGATGCTTTGAAGTCAAAAACTCCTAAGAGTGCCTCAACATAAATTTGTATAGTGTCCACTAGTCTAGTTTTTTGCTCTTGAGACAGTAAGATCCAACAGGCTAATTTAATTAAACTTGACTGGTAGACCTTGAAAGTCAACCTTTTAGATGTGTGAGTATAAAGGGAGGAAAAGATGACTGAAGTGCTGGCACTGACACGCTCCAAGACCAGAGGGAAAGAGTGTAAATGCAGACTAAAATGTCTTTTAGGTCTATTAGAGGAAGTGACTTGAAGTTTATCAGGTTACCATCTTAATGGGAGGAGAGGGACCTCCTCACCTCCTTTCCATCTAGATTTATGAATCCATCAAATCTATTTACCCAAGTCCACCTCCACATATTTCACACTTTCTCATCAGAACTTTTACCATTGTCAACCATTCAATATTTAACTTTAGACTGAAAAGATATTCACCAGGAAAAAATTGGCACGCTCTCACCAAACCATCCAATGTCCAAAAGTTCATTCAGATTTCCCCTTAAGCATGGTTTTCCTTCACTTTGAACATGGATGTTTTTCTCAACCTACTCTAGTTTCTCCACATCCTTTTCTAAATTCAGTCACTAGAACAAAACGTCACAGAGAACTCAAATGAACAGAGGAGAACCTAGGCCTAGGGAGGCAAAAGTTTTGGGAAACTCAAGAATGGGTGTAATGTGGTTCCATCCCTTCTGTGCTGTTAAAAGCCTGCCCACATTCAAGAGATCACGTTCTAGATATTAATGGCATGCTGGAGACCCACAGTACTGGCTGGAGCCTCTGCTCTGGAACTTTGCTTCTCTCAGATATCACTGCCTTGACGAGACCTCTCCTGACCACTCTAAGTTGTAACTCTCCCATCCTGGCTCTCCCTATCCTTTCTTGTGTTATTTTCCTTATAGCACTTATGACAATAATTAACAACATATGTTATTAATTAGACCAACTCTGACAATAGTTAGCCAACTACAATTGACCCTTGAACAATGTAGGTTTGAAATGCCCGGGTCCACTTACATGCAGATATTTTTCAATAGTAAATACTACAGGGCTACATGGTCAGTGGTTGGTTGAATCCATGGATACAGAGGAACCAAGGATACAGAAGGCTGACTATAAATTATAGATGGATTAACCCCCACGTTGTTCAAGGGTCAACCGTATATCAAGAGTTGACCAACTATATAAACCAACTATAATAATAAATGTCATAACACTTTATTTTTAATTTGACACACATGGCAAGTTTCATGATGGGAGAAATTTTTGCCTGGTTTTTGTTTGTCTGTTTATTCCTTAATGTACCCAGGTGCCTAGAGCAATGCCTGGGACATAGTCAGTGTGCCATGAATATTGATGGAAAGATGAAAGGAAACTGGAACGGAGGGATCCAAAGAACAATAGCAATCAGACTGTGGTACAGTCATCAGGCCAGATGTCCACAATGTACAGTGTCAACTCTAAAGCAGGTTTATTTTCTCTCACTTGCCCGTCCCCCTTTTTCCAGCTACCACTCCTCCTCCTGAAATGAAGAAATCCTCTAAGAGCATCTCATGCATGTACCAGTTCTGCTCATCCATCTCAGTACCTGTGTGGCCACCCTAGATGTTGTTTGTGCCACTTGTCACCACACAAGCTTTAGCCAACACTCTGTCTGGGCCAAGGCAGCCATAACCCCCAGCATCTCCCTGGAGACTCACCCTGACCCTAGCCTCCCCTTGTTGTTCTCTTAGAAGTGTTTACACATCAGAAAAGTACCACAGAAAGAAAAAGATAGAAAGTGTACTTCCAATAGAAAGATTTTTCGTTTAAATGCACTTTATTGTGTGATGTATCCCTTTAATTAAAGTGTCTGTCTGGGTGCATTGGTTGGTATTACAGTACAATTCCTCATGCTTATTGAATGCAAGAGTAGCTGGGGCAATGCAGTGGAAACTCACACATTAGCTAGACTGCAACTTAAAGCTATAGTTCCCTGATCTTTTGAGCTTCTAAGAGGCAGATAATCTTCAGGGTTAGTGGCCCAGTGTGATGAGATGCCCTCAATAAATTTACAGAGGTCTCGTATGAAAAAAATGTTTTTTTCCAAAAACCTTGTTTGGCTTGTCTTGTTGTCTCACCCAGATTGCATCTTTCACCTCTAGAAGAAACACAGAACCAGGCAAAGGAAGGGAAGATGCTAGAAACTTTCCACCATCTTCAAAAGATAGTATAGGGAAGTAAAATTATTAACACTCTCTGCCATTTCATGTTACTTTATGGTTTACAGAGAACTCCTCCTAAGTGGCTTGTGAAGTGTTATTACTTCCCATACCGACTTAGGAACTAAAGAGGTAAAGGACAAATGAGGTACCCAAGTTGCACAGAAAACAGCAGAGATGTGCCAGACCCACACCTCTGACTCCAAGGCCAGTGCTCTTTCCACCACCACAGAGCTGGCAATAAGGTCTCTGCTCTGATTCTGCCATGAGTTATGACCGACTTTAGAACAAATCCTGGAACCTCTCTGGGTTTTAGTCTCTTCATCTGTAAACAGAGGGGATATTTCAACATCCCTTTAATTCTTAAATTCCAATAGTCTCTTAAATATGCTTTCATAAGCTGAGAAATGGGAAACCAGAGAAAAAGGGGTTTTATTTCATGATCATTGGGGAGGATGGTTAGTTTTCTTCCTAGCGAGGGCCCTGTAATACCATGAAAAAAAGGTAGCATTTCCTTCGGTATCACTCCTGTTTTTTTCTCAAACATACTGAGAAAAAAATGTCATCATAACATATCAGATTTTTAAAAATCAATTATTAGTTAATAACCCCAACAGATCAACTATTTTCATTTCCTCATGATCTCTGCCAGGTCTTTTTCAACATACATCTATACATTTCCATGCTGATATATCATCCCACTGCCATTTTCACAAGGAAGAAGGTCTATGCTTTTGTTCTTCTTTTGAGCAAATATTGTACCTCCAGAATACTTTTTCTCTCCACCTTTCTTGTGAGCTTCTTGAGGGCAGAGACCCTAAATAACACATCTTTGGATGTGCCTCGGCATTTATTGTTTACTGCTAGTGGCATTAAAAGCCTTAATAGACATTTATATTTATGTTCCTCTGCTTCTTGAATTTGTCCTTCCACAATTATAAGCCATGTTTTCTTTTCCAGATTCTCTTAATAAAATCAATTTCTCATTTTGGCTCTGGCCTTCACTAGTTCTCAGTATAGAGGCAAATCATATACTTCTCTATGACCTGTTTTTAATTCTTCAATTTCCAAATTAAAAAATAATAATAATAATTACCAACTCACCAGAAAATTGTGCAACAAAAAGCACACAGAAGCACTTAGCACAATATCTGGTATACAGCAGGGGCTCAATAAATATGTGTTAGACATGAGAATATAAAACAACATGTGTCTATGTTCATACTTCCCCTTAGAGTTCAAGGGAAAAAGAGAAGAAGAAAAAACTATGCAGCCAAACTTGACTCAATCCTACCTTCTCAAAACTACTCACCATTGCTCTGTCAGTAACTTTCAGTAAGATGGACAGCATCCTCTAAAAACACGCTGGCTATGAAGTGCTCACCACCAGCCTCTTCTGATGACTCAAATGCAACAAAAACCATAATACAGATACCGAAGGACAGTTCAAAGCCACATCAAAGGGATAGATGCACCCATAATAATATTACAGCCTTCAAGTTTAGTCAGGTTAGAATATATTTCCTTGAACAGGACTGATGATGGGAAAAAAAAAAAATCCCTTCTTGGGGAATTTCTACTAGACATCAGGGAAATGCAGACCTTTGTTCAAAAACTGATTATTCGGTATTTACTATGTGCTGGGCACTAGGGATTCACAAAAGAAAAGACAAGGTGTCTTCTCCACTGTACTCACAGTCTGTACAAAAAAAGGGTGGTTATAATACAAAATGGTAGATGCTAAGATGAAGATGTGTCTGTGCAAAAACAGGAAGGAACCTGAGACTGCCTAGTAGAGATCAAAAAGGCTTGTCAGAGGTACTTGAGCTGAGTGAGAATTTGCCAAACAGAAACCAAACCACGTAACCAGAATCATTCTTCGCCAGCGATTTTTCTGTTCTTTCTTCCCCATTCCTCTCCAGCAACACCATTTCTTTTTCCCATCTTTTAGGCCAACCTTAAGTTTCTCCTTCTCAGTGACATAGCCAATCATCCCAGACCAAAGAGATTTCTTCCCTGGAAGGAGATCTCCATTCGCCCAGATTTTCACCTGCTAACTTGATTTCAAACGTATGTCCTTCTACCTCCTGAGCTCTTTGAGTGCAAGGCCCATGCCTGGGGTAGCTCAGCATTTTATATACAGCACAAAAAACCCTGCCTGGTACCTAGTAAGCCCTTCTACAAATAGACAACCAATGAACAATCATCCCGACAATTGTTCATGTCATGAACGGATCTTATGCCCTGATTCTGGGGGCTCAGCAAACATGGTCTGCAATTATGGCACTGAGAGTCAAGCAGGTGGTTTTGAATCCAGCTTCTGCTACTTCACTCACTGCCCCCATCCTCACAAACTCCCATTCAGACACTCACCTCGGAAAAGTTATGATACTCTCTAGGCCTCCATTGCCTCATATCTGTTTCTTTCTTTCTCCGGAGGGGTATAAGGGGTAGATATAACAATGGTACTTTTCTAACAGTGTTATAAAAATTAAATGAGATTCCCAATGTAAAATTTTGATACAGTGTCTGGAACACAACTATTAATACTACTGGCATCGCCTAGTACTGTTAATTACTGGTGTGTGTGTGTGTGTGTGTGTGTGTGTGTGTGTGTGTGTGTGTGTGCTTCACCTCAGATAGATGACCAAGACTCTGGAGAACAGAATTTATATCACATATTTCTTTGTATCTCTCATAACACAGGCCTGTATAGAAAGTAATTCCTAATAAATATTAATTCACCAACTGGTTAAAAAGCAGGGGAGAAAATGGAGAGGTCAGGATCTGTCTTTCCAACTCCCTTCCGGCCTGACTGGCTCCACGTGTGCGGCAGGGGCTCCCTCTCCTGTGACTTCAGCTGTTGGATGCTGCCCCTGGACCACTTCAGCTTACTCCGGGAATTCATGGCGTGCTTGCTCCTTCAGGCTCAGGGGTTTAACATCTTCCTGCTGCAGCTGCCTAATACTGCTGGCTCTCAGGGCCTTGTCATGCTGCGCTGCTCCCCTTAACCCTGCACACCCCTCTGAAAAGAGTCCCTTCACTCAGTTCGCATGGAATTCTAGCTAAGGCCAACCCTCTCCTCCAGGCCTGGATGCTGCCTGGTACGAGGTCAAATTGCATCCCTTCTCAGCACCATCCTGCTCTGGCCCCAGCCCCTCCCATCTTCCTGCGTAGCCCAGGCTGTCAGGCAGCCCGCTGCACTGTGCCCGCTCTGATTTTACAGACATCCACAGTCTCATAAAAATCAATGGAACAGAAACCCAGAGAATCTTTACCACACCTGAGAAATTTCCCATAACTGCCCTGAAATTGTCCTGGATTTCCTGTGGTAAAACTTAAAGAGGTGGAAAAAAAAAGAAGAAAGAAGAGGGTTTGACATCCAGGTGTAAACAAGTGGTAATTCCCGTCTTTTCTGGGACTGGATGAGAAATGAAGTGTCCAGGAGGAGCTCAGGCTGTCTGAAGACAGAGATAACGCCTAGTGCGCCCCCTGTTCTGAGGGCTGCACTGTTTGCATAAACATTTTCCAAACCCCAGCTCCCAAGTGCTCGGGAGGGAGCCCACAGCATCAATCAAAGCCTGGTCAGAAGAATCAGTGAGGGGGGACGGGCACCCACCCTGAGCTCCTGTCTCCACACACTTGTGCTAGGATGCCAGGTAAGCACAATTAATGACGAGTGGTTTGTACAGTTTCTGTAAACATATTAACACCTCGCTCTGCACATTTATCTGACATTAAGTGATTAACCAGTTGCATAAGCTAATATTTATACACGACTTGCACTCGTGCAATGCAAATTAGGCCCCATTTATCACAGAATCAGAGAATTTGGAGAAGGAAACAGTCCAGGGACATTCTCGTCCAACCTCCACATGTTGTAGGTGAGGAAACTAAAGCAGAGAAGGGGAGTGATGTGGCCATGGTGGGGAAAAGCAAGGGGTAAGAGCTCCTTTCTCCACTAAGTCCTTTTCCTGCTATATTTTTCTATTTTCCACTCACAAGGGAAACAAGGTACCCACCTCTCCCATATGCTTAAAGAGAATAAAAATTCGACTTTTTCTAACTTCCTTGAAGGCCAGAATAATAATAACTAACATCTTGTCAGCTTTCACTCTATGCCAGGCAGATGCTAAGATCTTCGTGGAGTAAATGACTAAATCCCCCAACATCACTATGAGATTGATGCCCTCGTTAGGAATTACAATAAAGACTGAGAGCAAGATTCCTGATCCCGGGTTCACATCCAGCTCCAGGAAAGGGCTACAGGACTTTTCTGTCCCTGCTTCTACATCTATGAAATGGGGATGATAATAGCATTTATCTCCTAGGGTGATTGTAAGATTAAGTAATAATCAAATAAAGCAGTTACCATGGTGCCTAAAACGTAGTGAGTACCCTGTAAGACGTTCCCTATTTTCTTGTTAATTATATTTCGTATTTTGTAGATAAAGGAAGAAAGGCAGAGAGAGATTTTGTAAACGTGCTCAAGAGCACACACAGACTCACAGCTGCTAAAGGAGAGAGCCAGGTTCCAGCCCAGGCTTTCTGATTCCGGCGCCAACGTACCCTTTCACTGATGCTGTCCGGTAGAACGTTCCGTGATGGTGGAAGTGGGCTACAGGCATACTAACCAATACGATGATACCAGCTGCATGGAGCTCCTGAGCACATGAAGTGTGGCTAGGGCAGCTGGGGAATGGGGTTTTTATCTTATTTATTTGTAATTAATTTAATTTATAGCCCCACGTGACTCACCTCTTCACTCCCTGATTCATTTTGGAGTCTTTATAACCTAGCTCAGTACCTGACCTATGCAGGGTAGGCACTCCAGTCTCTCTCTAGGATATAAACCCTTATTCCCATCTTTCTGACATTAGTGTCTTCACAAGCCTGTCCTCTAACTAGGGTTATACAGCTAAGATGAACTCATAATGTCTGTAAAATGGATGAATAAATAAATGAACTGCCACCTCACCTAGGTAGGAAACAGCTCCATGTGAAGCAGGGCTGGTCTCCTGGTCTCCCCTCCTCTGTCATGTTGCAGACACCCCTTCCTCAGCCTGCAGCCTTTCAGCTCTTGTCTGCTCTTAAGGAAAGACAAGTGGGCCAAACTCAGAGGCCGTAAAGATCCTGAATCCTGTCACCTGGTTCCCACCTGGGCATACAGCTGAGTGTCTGGAGGAGAATTTGGAATGCACTGATCTCTCATTTTGATTCTGGCGGACACATCCCCCCATGTGCCCAGGGAAGTTTCAAAAACCACTTAAAGCACATCCCACTCTGGGACCTGAAAAATTAAGATGCCTCGGCATGGAGTCTGACCAGCCTCTGTTTGAATCCCAGTTCTGTCATTTCTAGCTCCAGTACGTTGGGCCACATCCATACTCTAAAACTTTAGTTGCCTGATCTTTAAAATGGGAACAACAGGGCCCTTCTCCAAAGGGCTGAAAGAGACGCTGAGTATGAAGAGTTTAGTGCAACGCCCAATGTGTTGTACTTGTTCAGGAAACAATGTTCTGCTTCTCCCTGCAAGGCTGGAGTTACTGCAACTGTCTCCTCTAATTGGCCTGTCACTAACCCATCCTTCCTCTCAATGTTTTTCCCCTGAGGGGGTTTCTACAGGCAACTTTTCAAAGAAAAAGTGTATTCAAAGGGTGAGCATAAAGCTGGACCTGATCCCATATTTTTGCATAAACTTTTCAAATGGGAAGTGCAATTTCAAGGAAGGTTTTGGATAATCACCATCACCATAAAAAGGCACTTAAGTGCCTCTTCACAAGTGGTGCTGAAGGAAGACGACAAGACTACACAGTCCTGCCCTCCAGGCACATTTCGAAGAATCACGTAGACACAATCTGTTCTTTTCAGAAAATTGCCAAACCTAATGGTTTTCTCAGCCCTTACCTCTCGAACAGCATTTGATTCTCATCGAAACCTTGAACCTCTCTTCTTCCTATGGTATTGCTCATTTATGGTCTTCTTCCTGCTTCAGGAACATTCTTCCTTTGTCTCCTTGGCTGGCGGCTGTTTATCTCTCTTCTTCCACTTACTGGCTGTGCGACCTCTGAAAACTTACCTAACCATCCTGAACCTTGATATCTTTATTCATACAATCAAGGTAATGATACCTACCTCATAAGGTTAGTTTGAAGATTATATAGGAGAAATAGGCCGCAACTAGATGGTACTCCATCTCCTAACAAATGTTTTGACATGATAAATAAAATAAAACTCAGAATCTTAAATAGTTTCCCACCTTGGAAGGAAATTCCAGCATGTCAAAATCAAACTGAAAACTCAAAACCAAAGTGGCAATCAGGGGCTGACTCAATCATGATCCACGGTGTTTTGTGAACTAAATATAGGCTCTGGGAACTGAGGGGTGGATTCTAAGATCTATCCAAGGAAAAGAGAAGTTTTTATGCCCTACAAGGTAAATAGCTGGAAAGAGCCCATATAGAAAAGTTGCAGTGCTATCAGACATGACACAGAGCCTTGAAATATATTAGCCAGTGTCTGCACAAGCAACAACAAATTGCCTTCTGGTCAGAGTCTTGGATTAGGGTGCTGTGGGAATAGCCACCAAAAGAAAACAAAATCCCAGGCTAGCTATTGCTATGGATCTGGAGTTTGAATTCACATGACCTTCATGATGTGTGTGTGTGTGTGTGTGTGTGTGTGTGTGTGTGTGTGTATATATACATGGCACATCCACTGATACTCCTAGGGCTCAAACAGAAGCAAATGCAAAACCACCTACAGGGGACATTTTACAATACAGGGAACCCTATAAAAATGCAGAACAGAGAACTCCATGTGAAGATGAGCTAATACTTAAAACACATATATAACCCCCCCAACACATACACACACCACTATGATATTTGAAATTAATGAAATTGATGAATGAGTCAGAAAGAACCTAGAATATTAAAATTAGCATAAGTAAAACAGCATAAGGCTTAGTATATATTGGTTATTCAACAGTTCCTATTTCCCACTCTCTTTTCTTCTATACCCTAAATAATGGTTCCAAAATTCTGCCCTTGTCTCTGTGTGGGACATTGATGTTTGGTTTTGTTATATTTTATTCATTCATTCATTTAGCAGAGGAGCCCATGACCAGCACTGAGCTTTAGGAAGACAGTCCTTTGTGCTACCACCATATTGATTCATACACCACTGCAAAAAAAGGAATAAAAGAATCCAAGGCAATAATGGAGAACGAGGGGCCAAGCTAGAGGCAGGCAGTTCAAGGGAAAGGCAATCTATCTGCCTACCACGACAGAGTAGCCATGTGGTTAAAAAAAAAAAAAAAAAGGATGAGAGAAGGAGCTAGCAGTATAGAGAAGGGAGCCACTGAGGAATCTCCAGCTCCACTTGTGGACTCTAATGGGCTGGGTCCATGACTTGAACCCAAAGCTTAGGAGCATAAAGCATCCTTCTAAACTTTGTGTGTGTGCTTTAAAGGCCAAGAGTTGGACCACCGGAGTATGAACCCTCCTGCCTCCCCTATATGTAACAGGGCTGTAATTCAGGGTTTTCAGAAGTTATTTCCTGGAGCAAGAGATGTTCACCCTGGAGGGGACAAGAGTAATAGGGCAGGTACTAAAGCTATGCCACCTATTTGAAGGGTTTTCACATGGAGACAGAGGGGACTTGTAGGCTTCAGAAAAGAATGTCTGAATGAGGTGGTGCCAAAAGAGAAACTATTTCCAATAGATAGAAGACTAAAGAGGGTAGATTTCATTTTACTGTGATATGGCCTTAGCTAATAATTAGAATTCTCCAAAACCAGAATTGGCTGTTTGAGGAAATGAGCTCCCTGAAACTGGAAGCGTGTAAACAGAAACTATGTGGTTGCTGTCAGAGCTAATATACAAAGGATTTGGGAGTTGGACTAAAGACCCATCCAGCTCACGGATTCTGTAAGAATAGCCTAAGAAGATAAAACGTAAAGAGAGAAGGTTAAAGACGCAGACATAGAGAATGGACTTGAGGACACGGGGAGTGGGAAGGGTAAGCTGGGACGAAGTGAGAGAGTGGCATGGACATATATACACTACCAAATGTAAAACAGCTAGCTAGTGGGAAGCAGCCACATAGCACAGGAAGATCAGCTCGGTGCTTTGTGATCACCTAGAGGGGTGGGCTAGGGAGGGTGGGAGGGAGATGCAAGAGGGAGGGGATATGGGGGTATATGTATACATATAGCTGATTCACTTTGTTACACAGCAGAAACTAACACACCATTGTAAAGCAATTATACTCCAATAAAGATGTTATATAAAAAAAGGCAGCAGCAAACACTACAAAAATATTTACCAATGAGAATATATAAAATGAACTCCATACCTGGAAGCATTAATAAAAACAAAAAGAATTTAATTAAATAAATGATAATAAGTAATTTTTCCTCTTTCCCTTTTTCCATTTTCATAACAGAGGGTGAGTACTCACACACATAAGCAATCCAAAGGAACACCACCAAGTGACACTGGCACAACTGAAATGCTAAAAATGTCATAGCTCCCACATTGTCATCACTTTCCCTTTCTGTGTACATTTCCATGAGAAAGAGCTGGATCATCTGAGCACTGCTGTCTTCAACTCTGTAATTGCAGAACATGGGCCCTGATGCATTGCAAATGGAGTGAGAATCCCTGCTTGTGACTTAATGAGGAAAGATAGCCCAGTCACAGCCGTCCTCACTCCATGTTAATCAAGGGCTGATGATTTTCTGCTGAGAAACTGTCCTCACTGATATATGGTCCTATTAGCCAACTACTACCCAGTCGGCCTAAGACCTCTGGCCTTTCTAGTTTTGAGTTTGGACAAGTAGGCATTAAGGAGACTGAAGGCTCAAAGAATCTTGGGAGGTAAATTCACCCAAGAGAAAATATCCCCTGAAGTCCTAGAAAAGTTAAAATTCATGGTAGCAAAAGAAGAAATTTTTAAAAACACAAAAAAAAAGAAAACAGAAAAAAAAAAAAACTGCCAAGAAGGAGAAGGAAATCTGAGTTAGCTCATCCAATCAGAGGCCAAATAATATGAAGATCAGTGTCATCTGCTCAGCTGTGAGGCCTGACGGGGTAAAGCTGGTTTATGCCAAGCAGAGAGCTCACACTGAAAAGGGACTTAGCACAGCTAAGAATCCTTCACCCACAGAATTCTTACAACACACCGGTGAGCTTTCTGTCATGATTCTCACTCTACCTAAAATGAAGCAAGTTCAGAAATGTTAAGCCATCCACTCCAGGTCACACATCTGGGAAAAAGGGAAGCGTGGAATTATAAATCCAGGTCTTTTGAGTCCAAGTCCAATTCTCTCCAGAGCCTAATACTATGTCCCTCAAGAGGGTCAACTTTCTGCTGCATATTAATTAGCTATGAATTGTCCTCTAAAGCAGCAGTCCCCAACCTTTTTGGCACCAGGGACTGGTTTCATGGAAGACAATTTTTCCATGGACGGGGGTGGGGGGTGGTGGTTATATGCTGGTTCAGGTGGTAATACGAGCAATGGGGAGCGGCAGATGAAGCTTCGCTCACTCGCCTGCTGCTCACCTCCTGCTGTGCGGCCATGGACCAGTACTGTTCTGTGGCGGGGGCTGGGGACTCCTGCTCTAAAGTATTTCCTTAACAGAGCCTTTCTCCATAACCCACTGTCACCACGTATGTAACAAGCACCTAACAAGTACCGCAGTGGGTTTCTTTCCTTGGTCGAACCTTCCTCATCCTTCAAAGTCCAGCTAACTCCCTCCCCCAAATTCTGTAGTCTCCAAAGACCTTTCCTCACTGGTGGTCTCAGAAAGGCATTAGTTTCTAAGGTTCCAATGTCCACATATGTGATTAACAAGAGTTCATTACTTTTTCTCTCTCATCAGACTGAGCTACCTCAGGGAAGGTCTGAGTCTGATTCATCACTATATCCACACAAGCACTGTACACAATTATTTAAACCTTTCAAGTCCTCAGTAAAGGTGTGTAGAATGGAAAAGTAAGCTCTGGCATGAGGAAACTGGGTTCTTGCTACAGAGCCAAGGCATACATGTGAAACAGACACTGAAGAAAAGATTATCACATTCTGCACTGTGTGTCCCAGATTTTAATTACTGTAGAGATAATCCCTAAGGGACACTCCCCAGAAAACAAAAAGCATACATACACATCTCTCCCATCCCCAATCCCCGATGTGCTTTCTCCTTCTCCCAGAGATTGGAAGCATCCACAAAGGGCTGTTCCCTATGACTGTAAAGACAGGTCACTGCCTGATCAAGACTGGATTTCTTAATTGGGATAAGATTATCGATGGAAAGCCCAAGTCTCAGACCAAGAGAAACAGAATTGGAGAGAAAAGTTCACATCCTAAATTCTGAAACAAATTGGAAGTCCACATGAAGTTGATGAAAGGCAAAGCTAAAGATCATCTTTAGGTTTTGAATAGTTTATGGTAAAGAAATAACTTACTCAAATAGCCTTTGTTATTTTAACACAGACAGTTCCCAACCTCCAGATGAACTATGCTAACAAGAAAAGAAATAATTTCCAATCTTTGCATAAAAAAGCACAAATTATGTAGACTAACACCCAAAGGTTCCCCATTGACTGACCTCAGGCTAACTTCTTGGCTACTTTCCATCATGCACCCTGTGCTTCAGCCAAACTAAACCACTTGCTAAACTTAACTATACCTCCCCTTTCTCCACCTTCACAAGTTTACTTAGGCTTTTTGCATTGCCTATAGTATCTTCTCTGTGTGCTAATCTGACATTTTTTTCCAGGAACCATCCACCCAAAAAAGCCATGTTTTTCATCTTCCACACACCCTGGCTGGATCTTCCTTCACTAAAATCCTGAAGTACTTTTACCTCTCTAGTGGGATGTGAGGGCAGAAGTTTGTACTTACTTGACATTTTAAAGTGACATTTTAGTAGTAAGGATTTTTTTCTATTATTAATTCTTGTCTCTCAAAGGCCCTCTAATGGCTTCAAAACATCTTCTCGTACACTAGGTAATTTTCATGCTCTTCTGAAACTAGTTAAAATAGTTCCATTTTACAGGTGAAGAGTTACAATAAGTGTACTCAGTCACAAAGGAGCAGAGTATGGTCAATCCTGGTAAGCCATCTATATGCATTTGAGAAGAATGTGTATTCTGGTTCATTGGGTGAAGTGTTCTACCAATATCAGTTAGATCAAGTTAGTTGACTGTGTTGTTCACTTCTACATCCTTATTGATTTTTTCTTTCTACCTGTACTATAAACTACCAACAAAGAATCAAAAATTGAATTTTTTAAATACCATTTAAAAATCATATTTACGAAATGCTTAGGGATAAATCTGGCAAAAGAGGTTCAAGATCTGTAAAATATTTATATAAAACATTGCTGAGTTAAAGAAAATCCAAATAAATAGAAATAATGGGTTCATGAATCAGAAGACTCAATATTTGTAAAATGCCAATTCTCCTCAAATTGATCTATAGACTTTATGTTATCTTAATAAAAATTCCAGAACCCTTTTTTGGAGGGTAGAAATTGACAAGTTGACTTTCAAATTCATATGGAAATGCAAAGTACCTAGAATGACCAAGACAATTTTGATAAGTAAGAACAACTTCAAGAGACCTACTCCCAAGACATTATAAAGCTACAATAATCAAGATAATGTGGCACTGGTGTCAAGATAGACAAATAAATGGTTGAAATGGAATAGAGTCCAGAAATATACCTGTATATATATATGGACAATTGATTCTTGACAAAAGTGCAAAGGCAGTTCAATGGAGAAATAACGGTCTTTTCAATAAGTGGCATTGGACTAATTTGGCATCCACATGCAACAATAATAAACTTTGACTCATACCTCACACCATATGCAAATTAACTCAGAATAGATCCTAAGGCCTAAATATAAAACTTAAAACTATAAAACATCTAGAAAAGAGCAGAGGAGAAAATCTTTATAAACTTGACAGGCAAAGATTTCCTAGGCATGACACCAAAAGCATGATCCAAAAATAAACAACTGAAAAACTACCCTTCATCAAAATTACAAGAGTCTCTTCATTGAAAGACACTGTAAGGAGGATTAGAAGACAAGCTATGGTATGGGAGAAAAATATCTGCAAAACATATATCTGATAAAGGACTTTTATCCAGAGTATTGAAGGACTCTTAACCCTCAATAATAAGACAAAAACAACCCAGTTTTTAAGAAGCAGTCTTAACCCTCAATAATAGGACAAAAACAACCCAATTTTTAAGTAGGCAAAATATTTGCTCAGAGACATCATCAAATAAATAATCTAGATAGCAAATAAGCACATGAAAAGATGCTCAAAACATCCTTAGTCACTAAGAGAACGAAAATTAAAATCACAATGAAATATCACTATACACCTATTAGAAGGGCTAACATTTTTAAAAATAACTATAACAGATGGGAGTACATCAAACTAAAAAATTTTTGGAAAGCAAAGAAACTATCAACAAAACGAAAAGGCAGCTTACTGAATGGGAGAAGATATTTGCAAATGATATATCCGATGAGGGGATAATATCCACAATATACAAAGAACTCATACAACTCAACATCAAAAAAACAAACAACCTGATTTAAAAGTGGGCAGAGGACCTGAATATGCACTGCCCCAAAGAAGACATACAACTGGCCAACAGACACATGAAAAGATGTTCAACACCACTAAACATTAGGAGATTGCAAATCAAAATCACGAGATACCACCTCACTTGTCAGAATGCCTATTATCAAAAAGACAACAAACAAAAGGTGTTGGCAAGGATGTAGAGAAAAGGAAGCCCTCACACACTGTTGGTGGGATTATAAATTCATGAAGCCACTATGGAAAACAGTATGGAGGTTTCTTAAAATGTTAAAAATAGAACTGCCATATGATCTAGCTATTCCACTTCTGAGTATTTATCCAAAGAAAACAAAACCACCAATTTAAAAGATATATGCACTCTGATGTCCACGGCAGTATTATGTACAATAGCCAAGCTATGTAAGCAACCTAAGTGTCCACTGATAGATGAATGGATAATGAAGATGTGGTACATATACATACATATATACAATGGAATATTTCTCAGCCATTAAAAAATGAAATACTGCCATTTGCAACAACACGGATGGATCTAGAAGGTATCATGCTAAGTGAAATAAGTCAGAGAAAGACAAACACTGCACGTTCTCCACTTATATGTAAAATCTAAAAAATAAAACAAAGAAACAAACAAAATGAAAACAGACTCATAGATACAGCCAACAAATGAATTAGTTGCCAAAGGGAGGGGGTGAGGAGGTTGGAGGTGGGCAAAATCATTGAAGGGGATTCAGAGGTACAAACCTCCGGTTATATAATAAATAAGTCACAGGGATGTAACATACAGCATAAGGAATATGGTAAATAATAATATAACAACTCTGTATGGGAACAGGTGGTTTCTAAACTTATCATGGTGATCATGTCATAACATATGCAAACCTCAACTCATTAAATCATTATGTAGTATACCTGAAACTAACAGAATATTGTATGTCAACTATATTTCAGTTCAATTAACTAATTAATTAAAAACCAATTATAACAAGTGTGGATGAGAAGGGGAACAACTATAACTTTCATGTGCTGCTGCTGCTGGAAATGTAAAGTGGCACAACCACCCCAGAAGACAGTTTGGCATGTTCTCAAAAATTTGAAGCTACATCCACCGTATGATCCGATCATTGCACTATTAAGTATTTGTCCAAGAGACATAAAAGCATATATCTATACAAAAACTTGTGCAGGAACGGTCATAGCAGCTTTATGCGTAATAGCCAAAACCTAGATTAATCCATTAATAGGTGAATGGATAAACCAATTTTGGTATAGCCATACAATGGAATACTCCCCAGAAGAAAAATAATCATAAACTATTGATACACGCAACAACATGGATGGATCTCAAAATATTATGATAAGAGAAAAAAGCTATGCAAAAACAGAGTACATAATGTTTAGTTCCTTTTATATAAAATTCTAGAGAATGTAAACTAATCTATAGTTACTGTGAACAAATCCCCAGCTGTGAATACTGTGAGGGGATGAAGAAGGGTGAGAGGAAGGAATTACAAAGGAGCACAAGGGGGTGATGGATATGCTGAGTTTCTTGACTCTAGTTATGAATGCATGAGCGCATTAGCGTCAAAACTTATCAAATTAGTACACTTTAATGTGTGCAGTTATTGAATATCAGCTATACCTCAATAAAGTTGTTTATAAACATCTGCAGGCAACTCATAGAGTGACCTTAGTTTTATTTTAAACAATGTTTATGAGCACTTAATGCCAAGAGAATACCTTAACTCTTCAATACATATATCTTCAAGATGTAACTCTTCAAATGCTATAGCAAACATTTTTGAAGCTAGGTCAGACCTTCTCCCTAAAATATGCTCTCCTAACAATCTACAGTCTTATTTTGTCACGTCTGGCATTTTCACCATAAACACCTTTGGGTCAAGCAATTTCACAGTACAACTAATGAGCCGTAAAGAAATTTTGCCCTAAAAGATAAAATAACTGGTTGACAATTTGGCTTCATTTCATCATTGACACACTACTCCCATTTTCATATTGTTTACATCTTAGGTCTCATAATGGTCTATACCGTGACGAGTAGACATGGCGGTCTGAAAATAGTGGATGACAGCAACTCTGTTAGAAAATATGGTGATAAGAAAACTTACTGGAAGTGTGAGACAAGAGCGTGTAAAGCCAGACTGCACACTATACTAGAAAATGATAACAAAGCAGTTTGCAAATCTTTCAGTAAGCCCAGGCACCCTCCCACCCATCAAAACCAAGAGTTTACCAAGCTATGGCAAATATAAAAGAGGCGGCTTGTAATTCACACCAGACTTTGGGAGCTTTATCTATCGAGTCTTTGGCTGATTTAGATACAACAGCTTGTTCGCTCATGTCATCTTTACCAAATTTATCACACAACATGATAAGTTGGAGGCAAAAGAAGAAGAATCAAGCTCCTCCTACTCCCCCCAAAAGAAATGATTACACGATTCCTGATGAGTTTAAGTTTCTTGAAAATGGTAAAAAATTTTTGCTATTTGATAGTATAGAACATGATGTAGATAGAATTTTGGTAGTTGGCACGAATCTGGGTTTGATGATTTGGTGTAATATAAGAATTGGGCATGTGATGGAACACTTAAATGAAGTCCAGATATGTTCTACCAGTTATATACATTACCTATATTGATAAGAAATATCAGCATCCCTCCTCTGTTTGTTTTCCTTCCAGGGAAATCTGAAGAGATTTACAGCAGATTTTTCTATATTGTGAAGAATCTATGTCCAACATTAGATCCAAAATCCTTAATGATCGACTTTGAGAAAGAAATTATCATAGGTTTCTCTAAGATATACCTGAATACGACGATAACTATCAATCTACACACATTTTAAAAGTATTCAAATTTTTTTTGTATTTTCATTTTTCACACTGAAATCTTTTTTTAAATGTTATTACTTTTTCATGTCTCATGGTGTCCTTTTTAATGCCCCTCTTTTATTTTCATTATTTTATCTTTTACAGCAAAATTGTCCTCTAGCCAGTTAGTTATGCAGTGAAACTGCTTGCAATGAAACTGCTGTGGCAAAGATTCAATACCTAGAACCCTATTTTGTAGACTTATCACCATTGCCATCAATTACTCATTTGATCAATTCTTCTCTTTCCATGACAGCAGAGATGGTATCAGTATCCTTCATTCCTGCATCTCTAGGTCCTGGTACACAGTAGGTGCTCAATAAGTACTTGTTGGATATAGTATTTTGACCTGGTGTCTGGGTGCTAAAGAGCAGGTTGTTGATACTTGAAATTAAATACACTAAAAAATAAGAGGTGGTTTCTGCTCTCTAAGCTTTTCTTCATTTTCCCATTTATTTTGTCAATATTCATTTTAGAAAAATTGTTTTCAAGATTCTAAAACATGAATCTCTGTTAGAATTTGTTAGAATTTGTCTGGTATCTGTTAGTAAGTTACTTGGGAGAAAAAAAAGACAAACGTCATGGCATACTTTTCAGTTATTTTCAATGATTAAGCTGTGATACCTGTAATGGTGATTAAATGAATAATATCAGCTTTTTACCTGATTATTGAAGTGGCATTTTTCAGCATCAAAAAGGGAAAGAGACTATATAAACCTAAGGGTAGACAGATTATATCAAGCGTAATGATCTGCTAGTCAGACCTGAAAGCTCCCTTCCGGGGCTGGAGCCTCTGGGCTAGAAGGTTCCAGAGACCATCCATGCCTCAGATAAACACAGGAGAGGGTAGATTCCTCAGCCACCTTTCAGAATGTTAATTATGAAACATTCAAGTCCAATATTAGTAAAACAACATTTGAATAGAGAAAAGTTAATATAGCTTTTCTTCCTCACTCATTCCCCAGCTACCTATTATAAAGCTTCTGGATTACAATCCCTGGTATCTCTACCAAGCGCTTCAAGTTAAGAAGTCTCCGTTTTAAAAAGCCTGTTTCAATAACTTTCTCAGACAGACACTGCTGACTGCTGCCTCTGGCACTCAAGAGGAGCCAAGGGAGGCATGGGGCAAAATGTCAGAAAAGCAGCCAAAGGGAAAAACAACCACAAAAGAAGTTCGTCGTCCCCTCCGTGCTATACCCTGGTGGCAATGCCTACTAGGGCCTCCCCTCTCCCATTCAGTGTGCTTGAGAAACAAACACCTCCTGTGTCAGGAAAGAAATGTGCCGTGGGCACAGCTCACGGCCTTAGATATTTTTGCAGGCAATCAGACTATCGGATCCATGGTGTCCTTTTGGCTTTTGCCATGTCGAGGTTATCAGGCTCCCCTTCTTCCTGTGACTTCTATGCAGTCACCAAGTCTGCTTCTATTTTCAAAACCCCTCTATAATTTTTTCCCCTTTCTTTTCAACTCCACAATTATTATCTTAATTCAGGTCTTCCTTATCTCTTGTCCAGGGACAATTTAAGATCTTTGGATGTCCTAAACACTGAGATACATTTTGGTCTCTCTACCCCTCATGTACTTAAAAAATATAAAACCATAAAATAAAAAGTTTTCCAGTACGTTGATGTGAAAATAGCTTTTTTCTAAATTTTTCTTAAAAGTCGAGAAAGTTTTCTCTAGAAAGTCGGATTTGCATTGAGTTGTAAAAGATAAAGAGATAGATAACTAGATAAAGAAGGAGAAAAGGACTCCTAGAGGGAATTGTCTATGTTAAGGTATTCTGGGCTGAACCAAGAGGATACATTTCCATGTTGCATGAGTGAACAAAGGGCTTGGGAAAAGGGCTAGAAAGTAAGACAGCATCCAAACTATGATGGTCTATGTGCTGAGCTGACTTTATCTTCCAAGCTATGGGGAAGCCCATGACAAATTGTAAGAAGATGTATAACACCTTCAGGTCATTCAAACCTCTCTCTGTGAGATCTACTGACATTTTCAAAGGCAAAGAGAGAACAAAAATCAAGCACCAAAAACAAAATCAAACACAACAAATCTAGCTTATACAAGCAAACAGCCATGATTCTCAAAAATAAGTTTCTAGCAGAGATTTCTTTCAAACTGTTCCCCAGTGTTCTCCATGGCCTGGGCACCATCTTTTCTCTTGTGCCCTCTGTGATTCCCTAACTTAACCCAGGGTCAAAGCCAAAGACCAGTTTGAGACCTTCCTGACCAGTCTCAGGGACTCTCATGAGGTTTCCATCCCAGGGATAAGCTTCACCCTCACTTCCTTAACCCCCCACCCGGCTTCATAGCACATCCTTCCTGGTGGCTGGTTCCATTCCACTTGCCTCAGAAGCAGTCATGCTACACAGAGGAGACTCTTACCCTCTCCTTACACAGGGCATTACAGACCCAAAGGACAGTAAGACTTTCATCACTTAGCAACCTGGACTTGCATTTATGTTATCGGCTAAATTGTATCCCCTCCAAATCCATATGTGGCATGCTAATCCCCAGTGCTTCAGAATGTGACTATATATGGAGATAAGGTTTTAAAGGGTTAAGATAAAATGAGGTTATTAGGGTGGGCCCTAAATAGCAATATGTTACATATAAGAAGAGGAAATTAGGACACAGAAACACACAGAGGGAAGACTTTGTGAAGTACAAAGAGAACAGCCATCTAGAAGCCAAGGAGAGAAGCCTCAGAAGAGACCAATCCTGCTGACACCTTGATCTCAGACTTCAAGCTTCCAAAACTGTGAGACCTTACATTTCTGCTGTTCAAGCCACCCGGTCTTACAGCAGACCTAGCAAACTAATACAATATGTGACAAGATGGGGAACAGGTTTGGGGTTTTTTTCACCATAATTCCTGTTTGGGGGAACTCTTCTTATTTCACGACTGCATGGATCAATGTAAAGAGGAATCATAAGTATGACCTTAGATGGCCTGTATTTGGATCTGTGGATGCCTGGGCTTCCAAGAAGTAGGTGCAGATAAGTAGAGGATTTTGTCTGCTGTGGGACAGAAGACCCACTGAAGCCAGGGGAAGGTCAGTGAGTGTGTTAGTTTCCTCTCGCTGCTGTAACAAATTACCACAAACTTAGTGGCTTAAGACAACAGGAGTTTATTATTTTGTAGTTCTGGAAGTCAGAAGTTCAAATGAGTCTCCTGGGGTTAAAATCAAGGTGTCAACAGTGTAACAGGGAAGAGCCAAACCTGACTAGATGTTGGATATGTTTCTTTGACTTTAACCTTTGCTTCCTGTTGCTTTTGTTCACTAAAAGGATATTGTCTATACATAATGGCCTGCCTCGGGGAACCCTGCCCCTCTGCCTGAATGTTAAACCAAAGTGCCTTTGTTCAGGGAAACATCCAGACCCTGTCCACCTGTGGATGGCTGCAAGAAAGAAGAAATGAACACATCCCCTTCCTGAGGCTGGCCATTTCAGGGGATATTTGCAAATCTTATGGGGCTTTTTACTTTACTTCCTCATCTCCTCCCCTTCTCTGTGCTATTAAAGAAACTGGCATCCAAACCCCGATAAGATGGTTATTTAGAGACATTAGTCTGCCATCTTCTCGGTCTGCCGGCTCTCCGAATAAAGTCGTCTTCCTTGCCTCAACACCTCGTCTCCGATTTATTGGCCTGTCGTGTGGCGAGCGGAGCGAGCTTGGACTTGGTAACGACAGGGCTTTCTTCCTTCTGGAGGCTTTGGAGGAGAACCCATTTCCTTGCCTTTTCCAGCTTCTAGAGGCTTCCTCCATCCCTTGCCCCGTGGCCCCATCTGCAAAGAACATCATTCCAACATCCGCTTCTATAGTCACATCTCCTTTTTAAACTCTTCTGCCTCACTCTTATAAGAACCCTTGTGATTACACTGGGCACACCTGGTAATGCAGGATACCCTTCTCATCTCAAGATCCTGAACTTCATCACATCTGCCAAGCCCCTCTTGCCCTTTAGGGAAATGTATTCACAGGTCTGAGGATGCAGAGGTGGACATCTTCAGGGGAGGAAGCATTATTCAGATTATAACAGTGAGGACGACTAGGGGGTGGCACAGTCCAGGAGGAACTCAGGAACACAGACATGGCAAAGGAGGTGAAAATTTATATGCTGTGGCCCCTGCCCTTGACCTCAGAAATCTTCCGCTACCACCAGCCATCACAAAATGCTTGTCACAGTTGGTTAGCGTTCCCCCAGGAGCAGACACTGAGACAAGAACTGAGTAGTTTATTTGGGAGATAGTATAGCAGTAGAGAAATTACAGCCAATGGAGGGCAGTTAATATACAGTATGTTATAAAGCCAGCTAACTCTCTGGGCAACTAGAGCTTAATCCCATTGGGAAATGCTGGAAAAAAGTGTAAAACTCTTGGGAGTTATTCCACATGAGAAGTGAGGAAACCGTGGTGTCTCTACACCAAAGTTTGTTGGTCATTGGCTGAGGGCTGCTCCCACATGTTAATTCCCTGGTACTTCTATAGAAATGGGTAGAGTAGCCTCTAGAGCAGGGGTCCCAAATGGCCCCCGCCCCACCCCACCCCACTCCGGGTCGCACAGCACGTGGTGAGCGGCAGGCGATCAAGCAAGTGAAGCTTCATCTGCTGCTCTGCATCCCTCCCCATAGCTCACATTACGGCCTGAACCATCCCCCCCATCCCACCCCACCCCCCGGGGAAAAACTGTCTTCCATGAAACCTGTCCCTGGTTCCAAAAAGGTTGGGGACTGCTGCTCTAGAAGCTTTGGAGAAAGCCCGCCAGCAAAGAAATGCAAATCTTGCAATCAGAAGTCAGTGGGAGCATTTCTATTACAATGGAAATACCAAATGGATATGGGCAGGACATCATCAGTGTCTGCTAAAATTAGATTTCTCATGGAAATCAGTGACATGGCTGAGTTTTGCATCCTCATTGATGTGGGGCTGAAATAGTCCATAAATATGAGGTAACAGCTGACATCTGGATTGCACAGAGAATAAGCACCAACAGAAAGCGGCTTCTGTGCTCGTCTTACACTTTATGCCTATAAACCAGTCACCACTGCAACCCATTCTACAGTCTCTTCCACTGAAAACCCAGCCCTGAACTCCTTGTTTTCTGGCCCCCGTTCAGGACTTCCGTAGCATCCCGTTTCCAGTATTTCCCTGGTCCAAAGCTAATTTCCCCCTCCTCTCCCACTCCCACCACATTTGGCTTAGACAGAACATCAATCTACAGTGCTGCACATGTCTATTGCTCTTTTGAGTAGACAAAAATATATTGGATAGAGTTTCCCTCCACCTACTACTTCCTCCCTTGATTAAAAAAAGAAAATTAAAAAAGAAATTACAAAAATAAAATCCCCAACTGTTATTTTCTCCTTTCATTTCACTCCAAGTCCTCAGCCCTTCCCCTTCATTCTCAGCCATAAATCAGGCATTTCTGGAGTTTCCATGTCCAAATGCACAAGGACAATATGCAGTGGGTACTTTTAAGGAAGAAATCAATGTTCTATAATTTAATTTTCTCCTCTCACATTAAACCTGCCATTCGTCACATAATTGGAGTGATAAATGCAGAGTCAGACTTCATCTTCCTGACTTTAATACCTATCAGTACTCCAAATGCAAACAATTGTGACATTCGACTTTATAAAAATTACTAAGCACACCAACTTCGCTTAATTAAACCATTTAAAAGTTGCTTTTGTTACATTTAATGAATGATATATTATACTGCAATGAAACATGCAGCGATACAAATACTTCACAATGCTTCCAATTAAGACTCACTTCACTTATGCCAATTGACAACACAAGTGTTCCACACTTCATTCAGTTTGTGCATTTTAAATGAACTGGTTAGTGAGAAGGGTGCTTCTTTGCTAATGAGTTTTGTAATCAAGGCATCTATTTTAATTTCAAATTGGCTAGATTGGGGGAAATTGCTAGACTAAATGACTGGTACTAATTAGGATTATAAAAATATTCATCATGCCATGGAATTAACATGGGGGTCTGATTTTCCTACATTTGCATATTGCTTGAGTTTTGGGGGAAAAAAATCTTGACAAATTGTCTTCTCTTTAGCAAATTGAACAAACACTATATCTGTTTTAGCCCTTCTTTTCATTTAAAGCATAATACATATTCATGGTTTGTAAATGAAGTTAAATGATTTCAACTTCTATCTTCATTACCATGTTAAAGATGTTGTCTCCATAAACTTCCTTAAAAAACCCAGATTATAGTATTACCTATTTGAATGGCAAAGACTTGTTTAATTTACATGTGAACCCAAACACTGGAACAAATGGATGGGAAAAGTGTGCAAAACTGGATGAAACCCAAAAAAAAAAACAAAACAACGGCTTTGTTGTTCATTTTCTTCCAGAGGCAGAATTACCTAGTCCTATGACCTATCATCAGGAAGCAATTTGATGGCTTTCCTACTCAAGGTTCCACCTCGGCAAGTGCCATCAGCGGAGGGATGTGCTAGAAGAAACTAGATTCATCTGAAGGTCTGGTCTCTGCCCGGCTGATTTTGTCGTCTCACGAGTACCATGTTTTCTGGGGTTAAGGTTCAATGTAAAGTGGCCCCTATGGAATTCTGCCCTGAGGGGGTGGAAAGTCTGTCCATCTACTAGCCAGAGCGAGATGTGGTGGCCATAGTGGGGGGTCTCAGCCAGGCTTAGAGGAGCAGGCCAGGCCCCTGACTTTCTGGGTGACCTTGACCAGGTGGATATTGCCTTCAAGAATCATATGCTCACCTGTAACTTGGAAATAATAACAACCACTTTGCAGATGCCAATGCAGATTCAATGTAACCATGTATATAAAAGCACCCATCAGTGCCCATAGACAGGAGATACTTAATGACATATATCTCCATTCCTGAGAAGCGCCTATATGTTCAACACTGAGTAACGAAACATGGCAAGTGTAAGAGTCACTAGGCGCAAACTCCAATTCATTGCGTATGTCTGCACCTCTTGGCTCCAGAGTATTTGTTTCCATTACAGCTGTCAAATCAAATAACCAAATGCTAATTTAATTTTAGGATATAGCCACAAAATTCATCTGAAAAATCACCAGAATAAAGCGCTTCCTTAACATCCCTCTCTAGTGGGTTCTTCTAAATAATAAAACCTCTTATCTATCACTGAGTTGTAAATAGTAAGGACTGAGGTTATACCCAACGAGGATACTTTCTGTTAGGAGAAAAAAATAGTTCCTAGAGTTTCACAGTTCAAAAGGGACCATAGTGAAAAGCAAAGCTAAAGAAAAGAGAAACCTCAGACTTGTTATATTCCTAGTTAGGGAAATTTTCCTCTACGCCACATTGCCTCTTGAAAATGTAGTTAAATAGTGACTTGAAATGATTTTACCTAAGTTGACCTTATTCACACCTATAACCTTTTTTAAGATCACTGCCTTATAATTGAACATAAGCTATGTTCAATAAGCTATTCAAAGTAGATTACTTTTCAGAATTCTTTAATCATAAAATTAATCTATAATGAAATAATACAAAATTAAAAAAACAAATGTTATTAAAAAACAAACATAATTCCATCATCTTAAGATAACTCAGGTAATGTTTGGGAATATCTCCTACCATTTAAAAATTTTTCTCCTTCCTTCCCTCTTTGCTTCCCTCCTTCCTTCATCTTATTTTATTTGTTACATACTTGTATTCAAAGAGCACTCATTTATTTAATATGAATCATGTATGAACTTACATATACACATAATGTATGCAATATGAGACATACATGTATTAAATAGATATTAATATGTATCATGTTGCTATATGGTCATCATGACCACCATTTTAATGGCTGCATAATATTCTGGCTAATGTATACATCCTGATTTAAAGTCCCTTAATATTGGGCATTCAGTAAATTTCTGTCCAGATTTTCCCACTATGAGTGACTTTGATAAACATTATTATGCTTAAATCTTTTTGGTATTATGCTATTGGTGCAGTCTCAGAAGTGAAGTAACTGAATCATTGGATCAAATTTATGCATATGTGTATGCCTTCTGATACATGTTGCCAAGATGTTCACCAGGAAGGAAAAGTCATTTGCATGACCATCAATACAGTTTCGTAATATGAGTTTCACCATAACTTTGCCAACACTGGGTATTTTCCTTATGGCACAGAAAGGAACACATATTTAAAAATACAACCTATTAAATTAATTTTAAATGAGCATCTTTTGAAAGCTTCCTTATGAATTCTCTGGATTAGTTAGACTTACTGAACATCAATGAATTCTTGCCTTTGGCTTAGACTAATTCTCTAATGTTAATATATTTAGAAGTCTCCTTCTCTGTCATTTACCTCACTTGATATCTTCCAACCTTGCTTCCAAAGAATTCATCTTGTGTCTATTTCTTCACCAGTTTAGCCAGCCATAAATCATCTGCATGAAATTAAAAATGACCCAACTGATAGCAGTTCCACTGCGGGTGGAAGGTAATGACTGAAAAAGTGCACAAGGAGGATTCTGGGATTCTGGTCATGCTGTGTATCTTGATCGGGGTGCTGGTTCCATAGGTGTATTCAGTTTATTAAAATTCACTGAGCTCATGATATGTGCACTTTTCTGTATGTATAGTACACTTTGACTTAAAATGTTTAAAGACTGACCTGACTTTAAAAGGCCAGGTGCTATCATACCAGGGGCAGTGGTCAAGGTGGAGGCAGAGAATGGAGGGAGGATAGAAGGTGTGGCGAGGTCAGGTCGACTGGGTCATAAGTCCAGAGAGGCTTGCAAAGGAAGCAATAAGCAGAAGAACTCCTAGTTCCAACTGGAAAACTGGAAACCTAGGGTCAGAATTAGGCAAAGGGATCAGAGTTAGGGACCCTGGGCAGTAGTGTGAGCACTAAGGACCAGTGTGTGTGTAAAGACAAGGTCACCCCATATAGGAAGGGGTGAAGGAACACAGAGAAAAAGGTTGTGTTCAACCAGAGGAGGCTGCATGGCGTGACCTCTTGCCCACCTGTAGCTGCAGTCACCTCTTTCACCAAAGTATTGCCACGCCTGAATTTCTACCCTGAGAGCATAATTGCTTTGGGAAAAGTGTTGTTGGGAAGAGGCACCTGCGTACCCTTCTTAATACATATATACGCTGCATCTTCCATTAATTATTTTAGCAAATGTTCTTTTCCCTGACAGAACTGTGGCAGGTTACCAAAAGGAACACATAGGAGGTAGAGGCAGGGAACTGAAGTCTGGGACATGATATAGAAAAAGCAGGCTTAGGAGGACAAAGGCCACCGGATCCGTATTTTGCTGAAGGTTGTTCCTTTGAGCTAGCTGTCTCGCAAGCAATGTTGCAAAGCCTGGAGATTCTTACTGCACCACCATCACTGACTGCGAGTTAACGTTGTACATTAAACCAGTTTTGTCATTCAGAACTCAGCTCAAATAGGTTAATTCCAACATCTGAATAACACAGTGGCTGTGCCACCTTTTTAATACAAAATAGGGCCATTCTTGCTTGGCCCACTGTTTTTGTTTTCACCTTCAGGAAAGTGGCCTCATGGAAACTGGTGTTTCTATGGTGATGGAGATAACGCATTTCTATTGTACTGATGAGACATCTGTAAGATCAGTGTGGGCTCCCCCTAGGTGAGTAGGCCTATGGATTTTTCTTTCTCTTAAATGATGCACATATGATTTTACAGGCACGGAAGACGACCTAATGAAAATGTAATGTTTTTCTTCAAAAAAAAGGCACCCTTCAGTTCTAGCCTTATTCCATGGGAAATAAGCTTCAAAACCATGAGCATCCCTAGTTAATCCCCAACAGCTTTGTCCCCACCAGGTGGGGAGCCACGAAACCTGCTCCTGTCAAGGGCTGCTGAGGAAAGTTACCATCACCTGCTAATCCTGGAGGCTCTGAGTGCAATTACATTTCTAATCTAAGGGTTTACATGAGAATATAAATGAAAGGAACAGCTTCATTTGTATCCAGCATTCTAGAAGTACAAGTTTAAACTTCCCTTTGAATTTTCAGGCCCTCCACACACCAGATACACCCTAATTCACCAGTGTCCTGCTCGTGTGTGGCAGCACCAGGTAGGGTCCAATCAGGAAAACCTACCTGGAACCACTGCCATCTCCTCTACTGCAGACTCTATTTTGCCAGTGACCCGACTAAAATTGCATCAGCTTCCTAACAAGCTTGTCACTCTGTCAGCTACTATTGAACTTGGCGGGTAGCCAGACATAAAAGAAAAACAAAAACAACAACCCAAAAAAACCCATAGTTGCATACCCACCTCCCTCCCAACTACCATAACAGCAACCCTTCGTTATGTGTGCTAGTGTTTCAGAAAGTGGTTTTTACATTGAAATTATGGGCAATTCTAGACCAGTCTAGCCCAGAAGCATATGAAAAACAACAGAGTCTGAAATCCCATTGAGATCCTCATCTCTGATGACTAAAGCAGCCAGATTTGTTAAAGTTTCATTTTGTCAAGAAGATAAATGATAATAGAGAGCTCTGCAATCCCGCCTCTCAGGCAGAAAAACAGCTATTTTCAACTCTCCATCTCCATGGAAGGCCCCCTGTCCAGGATGTATGCATCTGTGAATACATGAGCATGTGCCCATTTTTTTAAAAAAAACTATACTGAGTCTTTTGTCAAAATGAGGGATGTTTAAACACCCAGCTTTCTATAGCTATGAGAACAGCACCTATCTCTTTAGAGGACTGCAATGTCCTCAAAATCTATCTCAAAATCTTTCAAAAATTCTCAGTTTCAATAAGATTACTGAACCATCCAGCTAATCCAAAACATCACAATGTGAGCTGTTTCGGTCACCAGCAAGGAAGTAGCCTGACGGAAGCAAAAGAGAATCCTGCTTCTTAAATAATTGGTAAATACACAGCTCTCCTAAGATGTTCTAGAGCTTTGGTTCAGAGAGGAGAGGAGAGGAGTAACTTTCATTATTTCCAACTGGTCAACCATAACCTATTATTTCTGCTATTTTTTTTAATCTCAAAGATTTTTTTATAAAACATCTCCAAGCTTCTTATACCCAAGAAAGAATCTCTTGTTTTTACTAAGAACTGAGTCAGTGAATATTAAAATGCAAGATGGCAGGAGAATCTGTAAGGCAGAGGGGAGCTGGCATAGTCCTGTGGCAGGACTCACAGGATGGCCAGAATAGAAGGACTTGGTCAAAGGCCCAAGTCGCACTGAGCAGGACACAGAAAGGACTTGGCTAGATCGAGACACAGCAGAACTGGAGAGGCATGATCCTTCAACAGGGTCAAGTGCAAGGTGCATTTGCCCCTACCTCCATACCCCTTCATAGCTTTGGAAGTTGGAAGGCTTGGATCACTTTCACCCCCCACCAGGCCCTGACCAGTACAAGCGAGCCATGTTTCCCAGGTGATTCACAACCTGCCATACAGCATCTCAAGGAACACAACGTCATGTGCAGCTCTCAACTTCTAGACACAATTTTGTTCTATCCAGAAGGTATTTCCTTAATTCTCCAGCAGTGCCTTTACGGAGTAAGAACTCCTAGCGAGTCTCCTGCAGCTTTGGGGTAGCAATTTGGAAAGTAGAGCAATTGGATATTGTCCTTCTAAAATATCATTCAATTAGGTCTTTTGTAATACACACAACTAAAGAGACAGCCTTACCAATTCTAAAGAAATGGCTAGTGCGTTTCATCAAAGGCACAGTAATGGAAACATTGATTCACTCCTCGCCACAAACATCTCCCTTTGATGCTGCAGTTACCTTAATCCTAGCACTTTTCATTTTCTCTAGAAGAAACCAGCACCTCAATGCATGCACATCAGAGAAGGCAGCAGTCTGAAATAAGACATTTGTATATCCATCTCAACCACCCTTGCATCTTCATTTGCTGCTCCGTAGCGCCCCTCTCCTTGACTCTAAACCCATAAATTACCCTGAAATAAAAACTCTGCTGTAAACTGGATGCCTGGATGATGTTTTATGGCATCTCCACAAATGTTGCCTGGGGCGTCATCGGCCTCCTCACACCATTTATTTAAAAGAGTGGCAGGGCACTGGTTAGAAACGTGATGGACCTAAAGAACATTCAGCCACTTCACACAAAAGATGTCAACAAGAAAGAGAACTTAAGGAAGAATACATCCGGAAATGTGCAGTGTGATTAGAGAAATCCATCAGCTCCCACTGCCACATTTCCAAATATTTTTACCAAGTGAAAAAGCAACCACCGAGTCAGAAAGTATCTTGAATGCACTATATCCACAAGGGAACTTCACAAGCAATGCCGTAGATGTTCTCAGTGCTGTGGAGTTGGAGAAAAAGAATAGTTCTTCTATAGACACGCAAGGCATATTGCATTTGGTTTATTAACCTCTTGGCATGAGACGTCTGTTGCCTCTAACCTAGCTTGTCTCTGCATAAGTAAAAACACGGGTTAAGGGTTCTGAGTTTCATCTAAATAAATTAGCATACCATTTAACATCCAAATGAATTTTTTTTTCAATGTATCTTCAAAATTCCTGGCTATACTAAGCATCTAAACTCACAGACTATCTGACATTTGGCTAAGTCTTTCATACAATATCCACCTGATGTCATGAAAGAAATGTATTTGCAATGGCTTTTGCTCTGCAAATGTCATGTGGGTGTCCTTAGGGAATTGCATTTAGCACCTGGAGCCTACCATGAGGCTCTATTAATGAGAGATATAAAGGTTATGTTGAAATTATTGTTTAAAGGTGCTGACATCTCACACACACGCGCACACACACACACACGCACACACACACACGCACACACACATTTACAAATTATATATTCAAATATATACTGAGGAGCAACTGTTTCAGGACTTAAGAGAGAACAGAGAGAGGAAGCTACTTCAACCAAGGTGATTCTGTAGATATCTCTATGCAATATAGTGTTCATAATTATCCATTTCCTTTCACTGATTGAAACATTGTTACATAATAGTTCGGCATCAAACACTGTACTAACGTTCTGGAGAAAGCAGGAAATACAAAGAAGAATTAAGTCTCTTAGGTATAAGTTGATCAGCTACAAAGGGCTCATTACCATAGCACCAATGCATTCATCCACTAATTCATTTGCCTAACAAATACCGATGATCAGTAAGTAGCAGGCCCTGTCCTAGGGTCTGGTGCTACAACTGTGAGTGAAACCAGGCACCGTCCTGCCTTCCTAGAGCTTGCAATCTAGTGAGAAATGCAGATGATACCAAATTCACATCAGTCAATGGAAAATCTCAACCGTGACAGGTACCCTTGAAGGGAAGGGTGCAGAGCCTTACGAGGAAGAACACCAAGGGGAATTTAACTTTATCAGGGAGTTTAGGGAAGACGTCCTGCAGAAGGGATGCTACATCTGAGATCTGACAGTGAGGAGGTTTGCTTTAGGGAAGAAGATCCCAGGCCCAGGAACGGGAGCAAGGGGGACAGCTGGGGCGGGGAGGGGACTGAAAGATGGCCATTGAAAGGGAAGTGCTAACAGTGAGTCAGGAGACAGGAGGAGGGACCAGACAAGGTAGGTGCTAATAGAGCCTACGGAGGACTTTGGTCTTTTTTTCTGCGAGTAATGAGAAAATGCTGAAGGAGTTTAAGCAAAGGCATGAAATCAAAAGATCTACATTTGGGAAATATGTTGTTCAGGTTATAGTATGAACACATACTACAGGAAATATTAAGGATACCTCCTAGGTTTGCAACTAAATGAATACAATTAGGGAATACTGGAAGAGAACCAACTATGCTGGGGGAAGGTCAAGAGTTCATCTTTGGAATATGTTGAGTCGAGAAACTTTTGAGATACACAGGAGACAAGGTCAAGTACACAGCTGGATGTATGCATCTGAAACTCAAAGGGGAAGGACTCATTGGGCTACTCTATCTTGGATGTACTTTTAGAAAATAATGAAATGGACATGTTGGAGGCTTCCCTCCCTTTGCTAAATTGAGAACAATGGTTATATTCCAATTCAAAGCAGCAGGTGTGAAGGGATATTCCTAGACTCAGAGTCTGGCAGCAAGCATCCAAGCCCTGGCTCCTCCAGCTACTAGCTGAGTGTGTTTGAACCAGCACCTTAGCTTTTCTGCACCTCTGTTTACTATAGTCTCCATAAAATTATTAAGGATATACATTTCCTACTTACAGCACAAGGTTGTTTTAAAGGTCAAATGAGTAAAATCATAGAGAAAACTATCTCTAACCTGTGAAATGACAAATAACATTGTCAATAAATGAAATATATCTGCCTGCATACGTTGATATGAAAGACTAGAAAGGAAAGTTAGTTAGCTGCAGACACAATCAACTTGGTTGGAAGGATACAATGTCACTGAATCCCCTCCGACATTTGGATTGACTAAGCAAGTGCTTTTCACCGGGTGGTACCTCAGTGACAGGACATGAATGACAGCAGTATTTGTTCACCTTTTGATCCAGACTGTAGGCCAGCACCCAGTCCTCTTGCTTGGGGTGAAAGAGCAGACTCTGGATATAGAAGGTGAGCCGGTATTTCTGATAGGTTGCCCCTTCATCTGAGCTGATCAATATGCTGCTCTCCATCTCAGGATCACTAAGAAGCATGATCTAAAGAAAGGGGAGAGGAGAAAATACAGACAGAGTTAGTAGGAGAGAATAAATACAAGAAATTAAAGCATAAATATAAAGTCCTCTGTACTTGTATATCACAGCACAGAAAGGGGCATCTGGGCCTCTAGATGAAATATTGGTATTTTTCTTTCCCAATTTAGTCCCTCATTGCTGAATTGAGCTAAAATACTGTTCAAGGCTAGGTCTGCATACAAATGAGGATTCATTTTTCTGAGGTCCTTCTTTTAAATACCTTCATTTTTGACGTTTGTACTTGTACCTTTAAGTACTAGAAGTTTGTTCCTGGGGTCCTCTGTCCCCTGACCTTAGGACCATCACACCTCTGCCTCCTCATCGTCCCGCAGTCAATTCTCATGTCACTCTTCATCACTCTGCTGGTCTTACTGCTCTTTAGTCATGAAAGAGATCCCACTGTTTCGTTCTTTCTAAACTGTCTTCGTGATTTAATTGATTTAAGTGGTTTCATGACCCCTTTGCTCTAGATGTTTTCCAAAGCACACATCCCCAAAGGCCTTTGGGACAAATATTGATGCTCAGGAAAGTCTGTCGTCCCCAAGCCCAATGGGCAGGGTGGTGTAGTGAAAAGGCTTCGGCACCTGAAAGAGCACGTTCAAGTATCAACACTTCTCTGTCATACTGTCACCTTGAAAAGCCACTTAACCTCTGGAGGCCTTGGTTTCCTCAACAATAACTGGGTCTGACAACACAAGAATTGGCTTTGAATGCCTGATAGTGCATATTTTTGACAAGTGATAGCTATGGTTACTATCGACCTCTCAGGATTTAAAAGCCCCTCCAGTCAGGGCAATTTGACTTCTATTCACAGGACCTCAGTGGCATTGGTCTCACTAAAGGTGTGAGTGATTTTCTAGTATTTAAATCCAATAAACACTGAGATACTCAGACCTAGCTGTCCCTTAGTTAAACGCTTAGCAGTCTTTGTTACCACTGACAATTCCATCCTTCTGGAAGCATTTTCTTCCAGGGGCTTCTGTAACACCATACTTCTCTGGTTCTCCTTTCTACCTCTTTTGAATACTCAACTTTCTCTGATTACCCTTATAATATGGCCACTCCTCAACCCTCAGTTTTGACTTTCTTCTCTTTTCACTCAACACACCGTTCCTCGGTGACCACTTCCACCCTCACTTCTATTTATTTTTTTCATTACCACCTTTCTGGGAACATCTCGTAAATTAAATGTCAATCTGAGGTCTCCTCTGACTTTCAGACTTGAAAACTCAGCTGCCTGGTGCCTTCTTCTATTTGGATGTCTCACGACACCTGACACTCAGCATGCCCCAGGATGTACCTCATCCAAGCCCTCCTCCTCCCCAGTTTTCCTGGTTCAGTGAGTGTCTCCACCAACCACCCAGCCCATGTGAAGCCAAATGCCCAACACCATCTCTAACTCTGTTTTTCCATTCACCTCCTATAATTAATTAGTCTCTAAGCTCTGCGTATTTTACCTACTAATTAACTCTAAAATCAGATCCGTTCTCTCCTTGCCCATTGTGATTGCCTTAGTCCAAAATGTGACCATCTCTGTATTGGATTCCTGTAAGACACCCCTCGTCATTTTCACAGCTTCAACCAGTATCCCCTCCAATTCACTTTGCACACTGTGGAAAGAATAATCTAAAACCATTCAATGGCTTATCTTTGATCTTCCTATATTCTAAAATTCTTAAAATAGCCTGATAGGATCTGCCCCTTGTGTATGTGTTTGGTTCCACCAGCAACAAAGACCTTTTGACCTTTATCACCCAGCTCAACCCAACTTCTTTGAATTTCCAACGTTTGCCCAGTGACTGAATGAGCAAATGAGTTTATTTCCTCTTATAATTTGTCCTGTCTTGGGCTGTACCGCCACCAGTTATTAGGGCTACTACTACACACAGTCTGCACCATGGGGTCCAAAGTACCAAGTAAAGTCAAAAAAAATTTCCATACCTTATAAAATAAAACTATGGAATACTAGGATTTTAAAATTTTACCCATAGTATACATTAGTATTATGAGGTAAGCTTTAAACAAATTCAATGCCTTTAACTGCTAAGATTCATAGTTATTTTCCTCTTTTATTCCTTTATAGCTTCCAAGACAAGTCTACTTTCTTTTTCTCAAATACTTGCTTTGGCTTCATTGAAATAAGTTATTACTAGTTATCAGCAAATTTCTGAGAAATGGATGCAGTATCGTTTTTTTTTTTTTTTCCATTCATGTGTGAATAATCTAGGGGAAAAGCTCTGCGATGGGTTATTCATAGACAATAACTTTCTCCTCCCTTGGCACTGTGAAGGGTAGGGAATACTGGTAAAAGCACCCCTACTGCCCTTGAAAAAACCTAAGAGGGGCACCCATGCTCCTTGCAGAGTCTGCAAGGACAAGTATACAGGGAAAGAATGAAGCTTTCATAACCACCCTCTCTTGCTTCCCGGCACGTACCGATGAGCTAAATAACAGGCAATGAAATCATTTCTCCCCTGGTGCAGAGAAATTAAACTGCTTATTTTATGCAGGTATAAAGAAGCTTCATGCCTATGATTTTAATTAGAAGATAAGACCAACATCATAAATGAACTTTAGTTTATATGCCATGAGTTACAATATACTGAATAAGGGTTACCATCAAATATCTAGTGCAATGTACTCTCTTCGTCCAGCCCTGTTTCTTCCTGCACACACACTACATACTTGCATACACAAACACATTAATCCACACATAAATGAGGCATACATGTGTGCACACACATGCTTACACATATATCGCTGTGGCACATATATGCATGCACACATACAGAAATACACTTATATATAAGGTGTATTGAGATTGTGTGTTGGTTTTAGGGTGCTTTTGTTGGCAAGAGGACATTTTTATTGCAACCTTTCTCTGACATTCTCATCAGAAATCCTTTTTTTTGCATATACCCTGAGAAAACCATAATTCAAAAAGAGTCACGTACATGGACGCAACCTAAGTGTCCAATGACAGATGAATGGATAAAGAAGGTATGGCACATATATACAATGGAATATTACTCAGCCATAAAAAGAAACAAAACTGAGTTATTTGTAGGGAGGTGGATAGACCTAGAGTCTGTCATACAGAGTGAAGTAAGTCAGAAAGAGAAAAACAAATACCGTATGCTACCACATATATATATGGAATCTAAAAAAAAAAAAAATGATTCTGAAGAACCTAGAGGCAGGACAGGAATAAAGACGCAGACATAGAGAATGGACTTGAGGACACGGGGAGGGGGAAGGGTAAGCTGAGACGAAGTGAGAGAGTGGCAGTGACATACATACACTACCAAATGTAAAACAGCTAGCTAGTGGGAAGCAGCGGAATAGCACAGGGAGATGAGCTCAGTGCTTTGTGACCACCTAGAGGGGTGGGATAGGGAGGGTGGGACGGAGATGCAAGAGGGAGGAGATATGGGGATATATGTATATGTATAGCTGATTCACTTTGTTATACAGCAGCAACTAACACAACAATGTGAAGCAATTATACCTCAAAAAAGATGTTAAAAAAATACTTTTATATACTTTGATATCACTGGCAGTGTCTGTATTCAATCCTAGTGTATGAGAAGAATGGAAGGAGGGACGTAGAAACCTACATGTTTTGGATTCCTAACCTGTGCTGGGCACTTAACAGGGTATTTTATCGAAACCTGAAACAAATTATGTGACATATCATTACTTGCATTTTACAGGTAAAGAAACTGAGGCTCAGAGGAGGAAAGCAACTTGCCTATTACCTCCTCTGATGGACTCAAATGCCACCACCTCTTGCCACACACATACACACTAACACTAATGCTTTTCTGGACCTTGAAATCTTAGCACTTTGTGCTTTACCCAGGGACAAGGGAATGTCAGAGAAGCAGCTCTTTATTCTTTTTTAAGCAACTCTAAGAAATCCACACACCAAAAAGCAGTTTCAAGAAAGCCCCTTTCCTCCTCTGACTCATATCCACCTTTGGTCAAGAGGACATGAAGAATTAAATGAATAGGAAACCAAAGGAGAAACAGAAAGTTAGTGCTAAAAAAAAAAAAAGAAAGAAAAAGAAAAAGAGGGAACCATAATATTAACATAAATACAATCAGAAAGCAAAGCCTCAGCAGAAGTTAAGCCTCAAGGTAAAATATGTATATTGTGTATGAATCTACGTAACTACTTCTATAACTACATATATAAAGAAAATCATCCCATGCACACCAAGATTGTTACTGGGAAGAAGGGATTTCAAAGGTAAATGCCAAAGAGGGCAAAGCAGGTAAACTAAGTGAACAAAGCAGATAAAGCAAAACAAGGAGTGGTAAGAACTATGCCGACATGGAAAGTACACACCTTTCCTTAAAACGTTTAAAATGAGATTGTTACAAAAAAACTTTTACTCACATTCAATATGTCTTTAGACTGAATTTATGAAATAGGAATGTGACTCTTGGCATAGTTATGACAGTTTGATCCTACAGACCCAAAGAAATTTACAACTCTTGCCTTTGAATCTTTAATTGCAGGTATATACATATAAAACTTAGGGCAATACCTGTTAAGACATCTGTGAATTCTGCATTTATGTGATTTTGCTAATATGAACAGGGAAGAGTTCCCACTGGAGATTTTTTGTTTTGTTTTATTTTGCTTTTGCTTCAGTTTGCTTTGATTCTTTATCTAGCTTGTCCTGACACAACATCTGCAGTGGGTGTATGCACGTGCTGGAAGAGGAGAAGGGGGTCTTTCATTTTGGGTTGAGCAGAATTGTTAATGCCATAGGATCTGGGGGCAGGTGTCTTGAGTTCAAATCTTCAGTCTGCTACTTTATGTGTAAACGTGAGGATATTACCCAGTTTTTCCAATCAGTTATCTCATTTATGAAAAACACAGATAATAATTATATCTAACTCACCAATGCTCTTGAGAGGATTAAATGAGATAATGATTAAAGAGCTTAGCACAGGGCCATAACGGCTAAATAAACATGAACCTGGATCTATAAACCACCCAGGATAAGAGCACAACTGAAGTCAGAAGTGATGCCAAGCAGGTTGGAGATTTGGGGATTATTTGCCTCCCTCTTGGCTCCCTGAGTTTCGTAGATAAAAACCAAAGGGATGGAGAGCCTCCCATCAACCCTCTTAGATAGCCTCAACCACCAGAGGGCAGACAGCAGAAGCAAGAAAAACTACAATCCTGCAGCCTGTGGACCAAAAAGCACAGTTACAGAAAGATACAGAAGATGAAAAGGCAGAGGGATATGTACCAGATGAAGGAACAAGAAAAAACCCCAGAAAAACAACTAAATGAAGTGGAGATAGGCAACCTTCCAGAAAAAGAATTCAGAATAATGATAGTGAAGATGATCCAGGACCTCGGAATAAGAATGGAGGCAAAGATTGAGAAGATGCAAGAAATGTTCAACAAAGACCTAGAAGAATTAAAGAACAAACAAACAGAGATGACCAATACAATAACTGAAATGAAAACTACACTAGAAGGAATCAATAGCAGAATAACTGAGGCAGAAGAACGGATAAGTGACCTGGAAGACAGAATGGTGGAATTCACTGCTGCGGAACAGACTAAAGAAAAAAGAATGAAAAGAAATGAAGACAGCCTAAGAGACCTCTGGGACAACATTAAACGCAACAACATTCGCATTATAGGGGTCCCAGAAGGAGAAGAGAGAGAGAAAGGACCAGAGAAAATATTTGAAGAGATTATAGTCGAAAACTTCCCTAGCATGGGAAAGGAAATAGCCACCCAAGTCCAGGAAGCACAGAGAGCCCCATACAGAATAAACCCAAGGAGAAACACGCCGAGACACATAGTAATCAAAGTGGCAAAAATTAAAGACAAAGAAAAATTATTGAAAGCAGCAAGGGAAAAACGACAAATAACATACAAGGGAACTCCCATAAGGTTAACAGCTGATTTCTCAGCAGAAACTCTGCAAGCCAAAAGGGAGTGGCATGATATACTTAAAGTGATGAAAGGGAAGAACCTACAACCAAGATTACTCTACCTGGCAAGGATCTCATTTAGATTTGATGGAGAAATCAAAAGCTTTACAGACAAGCAAAAGCTAAGAGAATTCAGCACCACCAAACCAGCTCTACAACAAATGCTAAAGGAACTTCTCTAAGTGGGAAACACAAGAGAAGAAAAGGACCTACAAAAACAAACCCAAAACAATTAAGAAAATGGTCATAGGAACATACATATCGATAATTACCTTAAACTTGAATGGATTAAATGCCCCAACCAAAAGACATAGACTGGCTGAATAGATACAAAAACAAGACCCATATATATGCTGTCTACAAGAGACCTAGGGACACATACAGACTTAAAGTGAGGGGATGGAAAAAGATATTCCATGCAAATGTAAATCAAAAGAAAGCTGGAGTAGCTATACTCATATCAGATAAAATAGACTTTAAAATATAGAATGTTACAAGAGACAAGGAAGGACACTACATAATGATCCAGGGATCAATCCAAGAAGAAGATATAACAATTATAAATATATATGCACCCAATATAGGAGCACCTCAATACATAAAGCAACTGCTAACAGCTATAAAAGAGGAAATCGACAGTAACACAGTAATAGTGGGGGACTTTAACACCTCACTTACACCAATGGACAGATCATCCAAAATGAAAATAAATAAGGAAACAGAAGCTTTAAATGACACAATAGACCAGATAGATTTAATTGATATATATAGGACATTCCATCCAAAAACAGCAGATTACACGTTCTTCTCAAGTGCGCACGGAACATTCTCCAGGATAGATCACATCTTGGGTCACAAATCAAGCCTCAGTAAATTTAAGAAAATTGAAATCATATCAAGCATCTTTTCTGACCACAATGCTATGAGATTAGAAATGAATTACAGGGAAAAAAACGTAAAAAAGACAAACACATGGAGGCTAAACAATACGTTACTAAATAACCAAGAGATCACTGAAGAAATCAAAGAGGAAATAAAAAAATACCTAGAGACAAATGACAATGAAAACACGACAACCCAAAACCTATGGGATGCAGCAAAAGCAGTTCCAAGAGGGAAGTTTATAGCTATACAAGCCTACCTAAAGAAACAAGAAAAATCTCAAGTAAACAATCTAACCTTACACCTAAAGAAACTAGAGAAAGAAGAACAAACAAAACCCAAAGTTAGCAGAAGGAAAGAAATCATAAAGATCAGAGCAGAAATAAATGAAATAGAAACAAAGAAAACAATAGCAAAGATCAATAAAACTAAAAGTTGGTTCTTTGAGAAGATAAACAAAATTGATAAGCCATTAGCCAGACTCATCAAGAAAAAGAGGGAGAGGACTCAAATCAATAAAATCAGAAATGAAAAAGGAGAAGTTACAACAGACACCGCAGAAATACAAAGCATCCTAAGAGACTACTACAAGCAACTTTATGCCAATAAAATGGACAACCTGGAAGAAATGGACAAATTCTTAGAAAGGTATAACCTTCCAAGACTGAACCAGGAAGAAACAGAAAATATGAACAGACCAATCACAAGTAATGAAATTGAAACTGTGATTAAAAATCTTCCAACAAACAAAAGTCCAGGACCAGATGGCTTCACAGGTGAATTCTATCAAACATTTAGAGAAGAGCTAACACCCATCCTTCTCAAACTCTTCCAAAAAATTGCAGAGGAAGGAACACTCCCAAACTCATTCTATGAGGCCACCATCACCCTGATACCAAAACCAGACAAAGACACTACAAAAAAAGAAAATTACAGACCAATATCACTGATGAATATAGATGCAAAAATCCTCAACAAAATACTAGCAAACAGAATCCAACAACACATTAAAAGGATCATACACCACGATCAAGTGGGATTTATCCCAGGGATGCAAGGATTCTTCAATATATGCAAATCAATCAATGTGATACACCATATTAACAAATTGAAGAATAAAAACCATATGATCATCTCAATAGATGCAGAAAAAGCTTTTGAAAAAATTCAACACCCATTTCTGATAAAAACTCTCCAGAAAGTGGGCATAGAGGGAAGCTACCTCAACATAATAAAGGCCATATATGACAAACCCACAGCAAACATCATTCTCAATGGTGAAAAACTGAAAGCATTTCCTCTAAGATCAGGAACGAGACAAGGATGTCCACTCTCACCACTATTATTCAACATAGTTCTGGAAGTCCTAGCCATGGCAATCAGAGAAGAAAAAGAAATAAAAGGAATACAAATTGGAAAAGAAGAAGTAAAACTGTCACTGTTTGCGGATGACATGAAACTATACATAGAGAATCCTAAAACTGCCACCAGAAAACTGCTAGAGCTAATCAATGAATATGGTAAAGTTGCAGGATACAAAATTAATGCACAGAAATCTCTTGCATTTCTATACACTAATGATGAAAAATCTGAAAGAGAAATTATGGAAACACTCCCATTTACCATTGCAACAAAAAGAATAAAATACCTAGGAATAAACCTACCTAGGGAGACAAAAGACCTGTATGCAGAAAACTGTAAGACACTGATGAAAGAAATTAAAGATGATACCAACAGATGGAGAGATATACCATGTTCTTGGATTGGAAGAATCAACATTGTGAAAATGAGTATACTACCCAAAGCAATCTACAGATTCAATGCAATCCCTATCAAATTACCAATGGCATTTTTTACGGAGCTAGAACAAATCATCTTAAAATTTGTATGGAGACACAAAAGACCCCAAATAGCCAAAGCAGTCTTGAGGGAAAAAAATGGAGCTGGAGGAATCAGACTCCCTGACTTCAGACTCTACTACAAAGCTACAGTAATCAAGACAATATGGTACTGGCACAAAAACAGAAACATAGATCAATGGAACAAGATAGAAAGCCCAGAGATTAACCCACGCACCTATGGTCAACTAATCTATGACAAAGGAGGCAAAGATATACAATGGAGAAAAGACAGTATCTTCAATAAGTGGTGCTGGGAAAACTGGACAGCTACATGTAAAAAATGAAATTAGAATACTCCCTAACACCATACACAAAAATAAACTCAAAATGGATTAGAGACCTAAATATAAGACTGGACACTATAAAACTCTTAGAGGAAAACATAGGAAGAACACTCTTTGACATAAATCACAGCAAGATCTTTTTTGATCCACCTCCTAGAGTAATGGAAATAAAAACAAAAATAAACAAGTGGGACCTAATGAAACTTCAAAGCTTTTGCACAGCAAAGGAAACCATAAACAAGACGAAAAGACAACCCTCAGAATGGGAGAAAATATTTGCAAACGAATCAACGGACAAAGGATTAATCTCCAAAATATATAAACAGCTCATTCAGCTCAATATTAAAGAAACAAACACCCCAATCCAAAAATGGGCAGAAGACCTAAACAGACATTTCTCCAAAGAAGACATACAGACGGCCACGAAGCACATGAAAAGATGCTCAACATCACTAATTATTAGAGAAATGCAAATCAAAACTACAATGAGGTATCACCTCACTCCTGTTAGAATGGGCATCATCAGAAAATCTACAAACAACAAATGCTGGAGAGGGTGTGGAGAAAAGGGAACCCTCTTGCACTGTTGGTGGGAATGTAAATTGATACAGCCACTATGGAGAACAATATGGAGGGTCCTTAAAAAACTAAAAATAGAATTACCATATGACCCAGCAATCCCACTACTGGGCATATACCCAGAGAAAACCGTAATTCAAAAAGACACATGCACCCGAATGTTCATTGCAGCACTATTTACAATAGCCAGGTCATGGAAGCAACCTAAATGCCCATCAACAGACGAATGGATAAAGAAGAAGTGGTACATATATACAATGGAATATTACTCAGCCATAAAAAGGAACGAAATTGAGTCATTTGTTGAGATGTGGATGGATCTAGAGACTGTCATACAGAGTGAAGTAAGTCAGAAAGAGAAAAACAAATATCGTATATTAATGCATGTATGTGGAACCTAGAAAAATGGTACAGATGAGCCAGTTTGCAGGGCAGAAGTTGAGACACAGATGTAGAGAATGGACATATGGACACCAAGGGGGGAAAACTGCGGTGAGGTGGGGATGGTGGTGTGCTGAATTGGGCGATTGGGATTGACATGTATACACTGATGTGTATAAAATTGTTGCCTAATAAGAACCTGCAGTATAAAAAAACAAACAAAACAACTAATACTAAACTTTCATTGGGTTATTTGTATGGAAATATGTTAATATAAATGTTTCAGACATTACATGAAATTTCTAAAAATCTTATATTTGTATGTGTATGGAAATATGTATGGAAATATGTTAATATAAATGTTTCAGACATTACATGAAATTTCTAAAAATCTTATATGTTCTGGTATAATGTTATATGTAATAATCCTAGTTATTACTTTAAAATGTATATCTCAGAAATAACTAATTTTCTTGTCAACTGCATTATTATGAACTTTCATCAAATCTTTAACCGTGGTCATTTTTAAGTCTTTTGTCATTTACAGACAGTTCTGGGTATACTCTGATGATTTTGCAAATATGTTCCTATAAAAGGGTTTCATCTTCAAGAAATTCATGGAAAAGACTCTGACAAGTACAGGTTTCTGGTAACTGACTGTACTGCTGAACTGAATGAATAAGCATTTTCAGAACTCTAATGAAAAACTGATGAACTCATAAAAGTGCTAACAAAAGATCAAGATGAAAAAAAAAATTAATTACATGGGACTGAGTGAACTGATGAGGATGAGTATAATTTTTGTGACTTTCTGTCTGAATTAAAAAAAAAAGTCCCACAAGGACTCAGAGGCAAAGAATATACAAATCAATTTTCACTGCAAAGTAAAGGAGCTGTTACAGTGGAGGATTACTGGACTGAATGTCAATATTATGACATAGTATGAGTGTGTTTCATGTTTGGTAATTGCAATCATTGTTGCTTTTGTTGTGGTCATCCATGTACAATGCTTGGTGTCAGTCTATTTATCTCTTGTAAAAATAAAATACAGTGTGTGTGTGTGTGAAAAAAAAAAAAAAAACCAAAGGGATGGGTGGTGGGGGTAAAGGGGAGCTGCTGTTCAATGGGTATAAAGCTTCAGGCCTGCAAGACGATCAAGTTCTAGAGATCTGCTGTACAACTTTGTGCTTATAGTTAACAATACTGCACTGCGCAATTGGAAGAGTTTGGTAAGAGGGTAGCTCTCACGTTATGCATTTTAGTACCACAATTTTTAAAAAACGTGAAAGGATGAGGGAAAAAAAAGACTACAGTTTACACTTATTTTACATTCCTTGTAACATTTTAAGAAAAACACACTATTTTAGCAAATAGCAACACCGCCAAAATGAACACCAATCAGTAGGTAATTGTCAATTCACTAAACACCATTGCACTTTGAATGACCACTCTCATCTCTTCAATGGGAGGCTCTGGCCCATGAAGGAATTAAACACACCACTGCCTTAGGGGTAAGAGCCTCATACAGCCCAGCCTGTCTCTATGGATTTGGGCATTTATGGTACATGAATTATCTGTATCTCAGATTAGAGATGGACAAGTTTTAGAGTTCACCAACATACAGATGGTACAATATCTTTTTTACTTTCTTTTTTTGGACCCGTAATTCTTTTTGTAGGAAATTCCTGGGAAACTTGAATAATGGTGGCCCTGATTTTAATGGCGGGTTGCAAATTACAAAAGACACAGATGTAAATCAGGAATCAGGCAAGGCTTTGCTTCAGCAACTTAGATTTTCAAAAGCCTATAGGCTTATTTGTGTCTAAACCAGTCAAACTTAGTATTGAAGATGTCAAAATCCTCCCCAGAAATCTTTCCAGAATGCCCACCTTCCTGCTGCTGGGTGAGTCTTATAATACCCAAATTGTAAAATTAATGAATATGTTACTTTATTCAGTTGCCATGCTCTGGTTCTCCTGTGTGCAATCTATAAAATGGGGTGAAAGCTATAGGTTTCTCAGCCTCTCACTCTGCCAGAATCCCAGAAATGCAAAGGAAACAAATTGTAGTTCAATGCTTTGAAAACAGTCTTTGAATAGGAATAAGTAGACTTCCTCTGAATAGAAAAGGAGAAATGCTATAATTTACTGTATAATTGAGTCCTAATGGGAGACTCTTAGCACAGTTAGTGCTCAGTAAGAAATAACAATAATATCAATACAAGCTCACAAAGAATATAAGAGATATTCTTTAGGCTGACCCCTAAACCTACTGACATAATCGATATGTTGTTGAATATTGACTTACACACAAATAAAGCCTGTTACAGATAAGGGTCTTAATCACAATATAACAATATACCAGTATTCGCTCCCCACCGTCCATCTATCTATTTATCTCTCTACCTAACATCTCCTCTCATAGCAGAAGTTATAGCTGGCAAGAAAAGGGGCTGCCCTCAGGGGACATTTAGCAATGTATGGAAACATTTTTTTCTATTGAGTTATAATTAACATACAATATTATATTACTTTCAGGTGTACAACATGGTGATTTGTATTTTTATACATTTTGACATGATCACTGCAATAAGACCAGATACCATCCTGTTAACCAAACAAAGTTGTTACAATATTATTGACTACATTCTCTGCATGTACATTACATCCCCCATGACATTTATTTTATAGCTGGAACTTTGTACCTCTGATCCCCTTCACCTATTTCATCTATTCCCCCTCCCTGGAGACATTTTAATTGTCACAACTAGGGTCAAGAAAGAGAGTAACTCGCATCTACTGGGTAGAGGCCAGGGATGCTGTTAAATAATTACAATAAACAGGACAGCACTGAACAACAAATAATTATCTAGCCCAAAATGTCGATAGTACTGCTACTGAGAAACCTTGTTACAATATTTGTGCATTTATGAGTATATATATATGTATACACACATACACATATATCCTATTTTGGGAAAAATTTGTAAAGTACATATACATTTTTCAGGTAGAACATCAATTCATATTTATGTTTATATGCAAGTCCCTTTCACCCATTAGTATTTATACATGCCATTCTCTTTACCAAGATTAGACTCCTCACCTTTCCACTCCAACCCATTTTATTAAGCATATTTCTACTTGTCCTTCAGAATTTAACTCAAGCATCAGCAGTAAAGCAACAATCATTGAGGCCAATCAGGAAAAAAATATATAAAAATCCCAAATCAACAACAACAAAAAACAACTCAATTAAAAAATGAGCAAAGGACTTGAATAGACATTTTTCAAAAATATATATATAATATATATCTGGTGAGGACTTAGGGAAATTGGAACCCTTGTGCATTGTTGATGTGAATTCTAAATGGTGCAGCTGCTATGGAAAACAGTATAGTAGTTCCTCAAAAAAAAAAAAAAAAATGGAATTACATATGATCCAGACTTTTCACTTCTGGATATATGCCCTAAAGAATTGAAAGCAGGATCTCAAAGAGATATTTGTACATCCATGTTCAAAATACCATTATTAACAATAGCCAAAATGTGGAAGCAACCCAAGTGTCCACTGATGGAGGAATAAACAAAATGTGGTATATACATATAATGGAATATTATTCAGTCTTAAAAAGGAAAGGAATTATGACACATGCTACAACATGGATTAAACGTAAAGACATTATGTTAAGTGAAATAAGCCAAAAGACAAACACTGTATGATTTCTATTAGAATACCTAGACTAGTCAAATTCATAAAGACAGAAAGTAGAATAATGGCTGCCAGAAGCTGGGGGAAAACGGAGAATGAGGAGTTGTTTAATGGGCATAGTTTTACCAGATGGAAAGAGTTCTGAAGTCTGGCTGCAAAACAATGTGAATGTACTTAACACTACTGAAATGTACATCTAAAAATGGTTAAGGTGGTAAACTATATGTTATGTGTATTTCACCACAATTTTAAAAAAACACAGAAAGAAAAATATAAAATTAGATCTGAGATGAGATAAAACAATTTGCTAAGAAAATTTGAAAACTAATCAGACATATAAACACTATTCATTCAACCATTATTTACAGAGTCTTTCCTTTATGCCAGGCTGTACTATAAAGACCAGGATAAGGGCAATAATCAAACCAAATGGAAAACCCTGCCCTCAGAGAAACTGCATCCTAGTGAGGGGAGAATAGACAATAAACAAACAAAGAGGTAAAGTATGTAGCTTATCAGATGGTGACGAGTCCTTTAGATTAAAATAAATCAGGAAAGGAGATAGGAAGTACTGAAGGGGAGGGTCTGAAAGTTGAGTAGCAGGGTCAGGAAAGGCCTCACTGAGAAGGGGACATTTCAGAAAGGCTGTAGGAGTCCACTGAGCTAGAACAGAGCAAAGGAAGTAGAGAGTTGAGCATGGGGGCAGTAGGTGATATGAGCACCCTGGCTTTATCCCAAGGGATGTGGAAAGCACTGGCGGGCTTCGAGCAAGGCGATGTGGGCTATGGCTTGTATTTTGATCCTTTAACTCCAGCTGAAAAGAGCATTGTGGGAGGTGGGGAATAGCAGGTAAAGAATCAGAGAGACCAGTAAGAGGCCACTGAAATGATCCAGGTAGGAGAGGCTGATGATGGAGTGCCGTCTCAGTTACTGAGATGTGGTCCATCTATGGGGATAAAGGAAAAGTCAAAAAGGTCTGCTTACAGATGAGCTGTAGGGAGTAAGAGAAAGTGAGGGGTCTCATTGAAAAATAAAAAGTTTTATACCTGTATGTTCATTTCAGTGTTGTTTATCATGATCAAAAATTGGAAATAACTCAAATGGTCAGGTAGGTTTTTGGCCTGAACAAGTGGGAAAACAGAATTGCTTGTTTATGAGACAGGAAAGCTTGAGGGAGGAGCAGATTGGGGGCTTTGGAAATGAGGAATATGATTTTGAAAAGGCTAGGTGTCAGATGCCTAACAGACATCCAGAGGGGCTGATGAGTAGACAGTGGATAGAGCGGGCTGGCCTGCAGATAAGAATTTAGGAGACTTCAGTGTTTGAACAGCATTTAGATATGAATCTGGAGATGACAGAGGCAGCAAATATAGATAGAAAAGAGTCTGAGAACTGGGCTCTAGCACACTGTTTAAGGGTCAAAGATGTAAGGAGGGACCAGAAATGAAGTGTGAGAAGGAGAAGGAAGACCCAGAGAGTGTGATGTCCTCAAAACTTTGAAACCAAGGAAAGAAAGTGTATCAGGAAAGAGAGTGTCCAACTGTGTCAAATGCAGCTGACAGTTCAGTAAGATGAGCTCTGGAGAACTGACCACTGAATCTAGCAATGTGGAGGATATCGGTGACCATGGCCAAGACAGTGGAGTGAAACATGCAGACAGTCAGTGTTGATGCAAGTATACATTGGCATGACTGCTCTGGAAAGCAATGTAGCAATACGGAACGAGAGTCATAAATATTCATACTTTTGACCCTGTGATTTCTCTTCTAGGAATCTGTCCAAGGAAACCAACAGGGACCCAATGAAAGACTTATGCACCTGTGTGTTCATCTCAGCGTGATTTAGAACACTAAAACACTGGAAACAAACCAAATAGCTGGTAGAATAATTAAATAAAGTAGGCTAAATCCATTCAATGGAATATTATGCAGCTATTAAGTATGAATTCAAATAGTTTTATGACACGTGAAAAATAATCATATGTGGAAGCCGTGCATAAAAAGCAGGCTGAAAACACATGAGGCATAATTTCAAATTTGTTAAAAACGGTTTCTATCTCATGCCTATATTTATGCACAAATGAACAACTTGAAGGAAAAATTCACTACATGTTAACAGTAGGTGTTACTGTGCAGCAAGATCATGAGTCATTTTCATTTTTTTTCTTACATTTTTCTATTTTTTTCCCTATTATTCTGCTATTCTGCAGATATGAGCAGATATTACCTGCTCATAAAAACGAAATGTTTCTCTCTCTCTCACCACACATACCCACACTTTCCCATTAGCCCTTTCGAGAATCCCAACAGGATTATGCTGCCCATTGCCCGCCGGTGGAAAAACTGAGACTCTGGACAAGTATCTGCCCACACTGCGAGCACTGCTCTGAGGGCAGGACAGGCATGGGTGAAGGCGGGGTAGCTACCGAGCGTACCTCACTGAGAAAACAGCAAGAGCACCTCCCAGCTCAGGGGGTGCTGGTCCTGACCTCCTCTCGAGCAGGAGTCCTGGCTGTCCGCCCCACCCAGGCTGTAAACCATCTGGCCTGCCCTGCACTGCATGATGGCTCCCCCCTGGCCCAGCTCTGACCATGATCATGGCACTTCCTCTCCGTAAGAAACTCCAGTACCCTCAACAGGTCATGAAAACCAAGTCTGGCACCTCAGACACTTCTTAAGTGAGCCCCCATATTGTTCTCAGGCTTGATCTCTACAACCCAACCATATACCCTAGCCAAGCACTCCTCTAACATTCCCATCTTTGCTAATGTTCCTCCTTACCTAGAAAGCCCAGCATTTTCCCTGGTCCATGCCTTCCTTCCAGGCTCTTTGTAATTCCCTCCCTTCCATGAAGCCTCTCAACTGCTCCAGCGGAACGATCTCTACCTTCCATGAACTCCATTGGCAAATTCGTGATCACACTGAACTATGGCTTCCTGTTTAAAATATGTGAAAAGTTATAAACATTTTATATATTTTAACATATTAGTTAAATTTTGTTTCACTTGTATTCATCTCACTTTGCCCCTGGATGTTAAGTGCCTTAAAGACAGAGAGTGTCACTGATACCACATCCGCTGGTCTTTGCTGTGCTCAGTGAAGCACATACTCAATCAATATCTGATGTGCGGCTGAGTGAAGGTCGCTCAAGGGTTTCAAAGTTTGCTTGACCAAACGTTCACTGCACTGGATCTGTGGCTTACCAGGGCCCCGTCCAGAGAGGCCGGCTCCATCTCAGTGACAGCAGTCAGCAAACCTTTATGTGAAGCAAGCACTGCCCACTGGCAGTCCAGGCATCCCCAGCCCTACCTGTGATGATTATCACGTAGGGCAGTCTCTCTGTCAATCTAGTTCCTCTCTGTCAAAGTCCAATACAGATAAGTTAATAAATTGACGGCCATGTTATTTTTCTGCAAGATGTTCAACTCCAATATTTTTAAGAAAGCAAGTCTAACCCTAGGAGAGAAGGAAAAAGAAGTTTCATAATTTTTTTTTAAAACCCTGAAATCTATAGGATTGGGTTGGAAGTCATTTTCATTACTTTTGTTGAATTATTTTTAATGTTTTGTTATGGTTTGATGTGAGGGTCTTTGGTTTATTTGTTTGGTCTCTGTCCGTCTTAGCAGCACTAAAGAAAGATGCGTGTACTCCTGAGATCAGATGGAGGGTGCTGAGACACAGGTTAGATGGGACGAAGGCATAGGATTTGGTAACCAGGTGTATTGGGAAAGGTTTAGAGAAATATCAAACTAGCTCAATCAAGATCATCCACATTATTTGCTGTTTCAAGCATCCAACTTTCTACTGTGCACATCTGGGACCACAGTGGAACCCCAGAGTTAAGAATCGCCGCTCAGAATCCTAAAATCAGAAAGGCAATGACTATATGAAGAGATAAAGAAAAAGTGCTCACCAGCATGCATATTATCTACCACAAAAGAAACTTAATTTATAAGCATCTTGTTGAAGCTGCGGGCGAGGAAGATCCTGAAAAGATTCTAGTGCACAAGGGATGGTAAACGGAAATTAACTGCACTGCACCCATTATGACTAATTTAAGAATCGCAGATTGTCACTGATACAGTATTTATTTAGTGTGCTAGCTTTAGTATTTCATTCAGTGAACATTATAAAAAAGGGACAAGGACTTTTATAAGTTCACCTGCTAATCCTATTTTTCCCATTGGATCTTGAATTCTTCATATGAGAAGCCTTCAACCTCGGCAATTTTCAAGGACTTAACCCTACTGGGATTAGCAATTTGGGAACAATTATTCTAGTCAGGAGAGGCAAGACAAGCATTAGGTTATCCCAAGGAAAACAATCAGGGGAGTAAATATGCTTGGAAGTGTCCTGTGTCCTGGCCTAGTTGGAAGAGACTAGGCAGTGGAGAGCTTCATTAGCATAGGGAACAAGGTCACTACATTCCGGGAACACCTCCTGGCTCTATAAGAATAATGAGCATGTGAACATGAGTTGGAGTTAGAGCTCAACTCCTCACCCCCATCGCCGCCCACACTTCCGAGGGGCAGGGATGGGCTCACATACAGCTAAACGCTGGATGTGATCAACGGGGAGTCAGGCAACTTTCTGAGGCAGCAGCCCCTGGGGCCAATGGACCACCTCAAAGCCAGGCTGTCCTAACCAGTGGTCCCTCACAGTCCCTCACCAGTGCAGGAACCATCCTAAGGAAAGGAAATGGTGGCACTGAGCCCATTCGCCCAGATCAGAGACATTTAGCTCCCAGAAAGAGTGAAAATGAAAAGGAACCAGATCCTGCAAGGAGCTGGGCAGACCCTTGATCTGTGCGTTCCACCCCCAGCTCAAGACACCTGCTGTGCATCCCTTCACCCTCAGCTGAAGTTAATATCAAGGCCTTCGCGTGGCATTGCATTTTATATCTTGCCAAGTCCTTCCTCAGCTATTTTCCCCTCCATCCTCCCTCTGCTCCCTGAGGAAGGCAGGGCTGGCATTATTACCCACTGTATTAGTTCCCTGTGGCTGGAAACAAATTAGCACAAGCTTAACGGCTTAAAACAACATAATTTTATTATTTTACAGTTCGGGATGTCAGAGTCCCAAAATGGGTCTCACTGGGCTGAAGTCAAGGTGTCAGCAGGGTGGCATTCTTTCCTGGAGGCTCTAGGTGAGAATCTGTTTCCTTGCCTTTGCCAGCTTCTAGAGGCTACCCCCAGCTCCTTGGCTCAAAGCCCCCTTCCATCTTCAAAGCCAGCAATGGCCAGTCCAGTCTTTCTCATATCACCTCACTCTGACCCTTCCTCCCTCTTACGAACGGTTGACTAAAAAGAAGCACAACCTAAAAGTTGAGAATTATGTGTATTTGACAGACTTGCTGAGGACTTAAGCCTGGGAGGCAGTCTCTCAGTCCAGAGGGACTGCTGTGAAAAGGTCAGGGAGGAGCCACGCTGTACAAGAGTTTCTGCAACAAAAACCAGGCAGTCCGAACATTAAGAGATTACTGTTAGTTAAAGAAAAAGCAACATGAAAGGATGCTCAACATCACTAATTATTAGAGAAATGCAAATCAAAACTACAGTGAGGTGTCACCTCACACCAGTCAGAATGGCCATCATCAAAAAATCTACAAACAATAAACGCTGGAGAGGGTGTGGAGAAAAGGGAACCCTCTTGCACTGTCGGTGGGAATGTAAATTGATACAGCCACTATGAAGGACAGTATGGAGGTTCCTTAAAAAACTAAAAATAGAACTATCATATGACCCAGCAATCCCACTACTGGGCATACACCCTGAGAAAACCATAATTCAAAAAGAGTCATGTACCACAACGTTCACTGCAGCTCTATTTACAATAGCCAGGACACGGAAGCAACCTAAGTGTCCATCGACAGATGAATGGATAAAGAAGATGTGGCACATATATACGATGGAATATTACTCAGCCATAAAAAGGAACGAAATTGGGTCATTTGTAGAGATGTGGATGGACCTAGAGACTGTCATACAGAGCGAAGTAAGCCAGAAAGAGAAAAATAAATACCGTATGCTAACACATATATATGGAATCTAAAAAATAAAAAAAAAATGGTTCTGAAGAACCTAGGGGCAGGACAGGAATAAAGACACAGACGTACAGAATGAACTTGAGGACACGGGGAGAGGGAAGGGTAAGCTGGGACGGAGTGAGAGAGTGGCATGGACATATATACACTACCAACTGTAAAATAGATAGCTAGTGGGAAGCAGCTGCACAGCACAGGGAGATCAGCTCTGTGCTTTGTGACCACCTAGAGGGGTGGGATAAGGAGGGTGGGAGGAGATATGGGGCTACATGTATATGTATAGCTGATTTACTTTGTTGTAGAGCAGAAACTAACACACCATTGTAGAGCAATTACACTCTAATAAAGATGTTTAAAAAAGAAAAGAAAAGAAAAAACAAACATCTCAAGTAAATGAATTTAGCACTTTTCTATATATGGGAAGATACAAGAGTCTGGGCTCATTAAAATCATTCACTTGATATGCACCTGAACTACCTAGGGTCAGTATCCTGTTTTTCCCCAACCTGAATCACCTCAGGGTACACAGTTGGGATTGGCTGCAGTGGCTCGATGACCACAACATCCTTTGTTTACTGATGCAGCAGGCAACAGTCTTTGTCCGCAGCACTTTTAAGGACACTTGTGAATACAATGGCCCACCTGGAGAATCCAGAGGGCTCCCCTGGCAATTGTGCCAGGCAGGTACTCTCTGTAATGATCGCCATACTGTGTCAGGCAGTTTCCAGACAGGCAGGGGAGAGAAAGCCACAATAACAGTCAAATATTTTAACAGCCTTAATTCCATCTAGAACTTGAATTCCCCCTTCACATATTCCAGGGATTAGGATGTTTCCAGGAGGCCCTTTATTCTGCCTACCACACCCCATTCCAGAGGCAAGGAAATGCCAAGCCTGCACCTGGTGACTTGCCGAAGTCACAGCTGGTCACCAAGTATGAAAACTGGGGCTCAAACTCAGAACTTGACCTTCCAAGTTGAGTGCCCTATCCTTGCTGTGCTCTGTATTGGTGACACGGTGAAGGAGAGTGAGAGGACACAGCAAGCGAACAACAGAGTGCAAACACAGGAGCGGAAAAGAATCAAACAGAGAGCAGGAGAGACTTTTGTCCACCATCCTCCCCCTTTGGTTTCCATCCCTTCAGTTGTAAATTTGACCCCATTCTCCCCAAACAAAAGAGCCCCTGGCAGAATGTACTTTTTTTCCTTTTGGGTTTTCAGGGTGTTGGGTTGTTTGGTGGTGCTTCCTCTCTTTCCCAACGTGATGCAGGAGGGGAGGGGGCAGAGAGGTGGCAATTTTGTCAGGCAGGTAGTCTCTGTAATGATCCATCATCCTACACCGGGCGGTTCCCAGACAGGCAGGGGAGAGAAAGCCACAATAACTGTCATAAACGGAGAAAAGGGTCTTCCACGTAACAACGTAATGAGGAGCCCCAGCTGCCGCAGTCAGGGAGAGTGGGAAGAGGCAGGAGAGGAAAGACTGAAAGGGAGAGAGATGGAAGTGCCCAAAGGTTGCAGTTTTATATTTTGCCCCAGTGACTGCTGCTCTGTGTGTGTGTTTTCTCTCCCCATTGCTCAAAGGAAGAAAGCACCACACACATTCTCAACACAAACTTTGTGTTGTTGTTAAGGATGGAGCAGCACATTTGTCATAAAGGTCCACTGTCACCTCCCATTCCAAAGCTCGCAAAGGATCCACCCCTATGGTGATTTAGATTAATCGTTTCTCATTAAGAGCCAATAAACAAACGACACCGAGAGAGCTCCTCTCAGCCACAGCCCACTGTTTTGGTGTATAATTGCCGAGAGGGAGAGCAGAGGCATACCAGAGAGTTGTCAAATGTAATGTATAGGTTTTTAAGATCTAATCATTCTCTATGATATTAGATTAAATGACAGTCTGTATTAAAGAGGAAATTACATTTCAGCTTGCTTTCTTCACTTTTCCCCCCTTTCCTAGCTAGGGTTTTCAAAGAGCTCTAATCCCACAGCCAAGGGCCAGGAAACGCCCTTGACAATATACTTGAATAGGATCAGCCCAAGGACTTCCCTGCACCCAGAAGTCTGTCCAGAGATGCGGGACTGAAACTGCGCACCTCAGATGGGACTTGAACCCACGTGCCAGGACTCGAACCCAGCCAGAACTCAGGTTGGCACTGGAACCCACAGTCTTTTAATTGAGATCACACATCTGGTCTCAGGACTTAATGAAGCTCAGGTTCTTGATGTCTCATTGCAGAAAGAATTCAGTGAGAAACAAAGTGATAGGTAAGAAGTGGATTTATTTAGAGAGACACACGCTCCACAGACAGAGTATGGGCCGTCTCAGAAGGCAAAAGGCCCCGATACGGTGGTTAGTTTTTATGGGCTGGGTAATTTCACAGGCTAATGATTATTCCAATTATTTTGGGGAAGGGGGTGGAGATTTCCAGGAATTGGGCCACTGCCCACTTTTCGGCCTTTTACGGTCAGCCTCGGAACTGCCATGGCGCTGGTGGGTGTGTTACTTAGCTTATGTTGATGTATTACAACAAGCGTATAATGATGCTCAAGGTCCACTGGAAATCAAATCTTTCATCATCTTGGATATAGTTGGTTCTAACTATTTTTTTTCATGTTCTATAGCTATGTCATTCTTTTAAAGGTTGTGCCCTGCCCCTTTCCCTCCTGTTTCAGGACCTGAGATAAATGGGAATATTCTCTTAGCTGAGCCCCCTCCATCCAGGAGCCCCATGAAATTGGCTTCCCTCACTCCCACCAGAGCTGTGCCATCTTACCCTCTGACCACCCTCACCACAGCTCCAGAGTATTTCTTTCGGTGTTTGTGGTGGTAGAGAGATCCCTTACAGAATCCCATCACATTTAGATTTGCAATCAAACATCCCTTGCTTTTTCATTTAGTCATTCGGTCATGTGGCCAATCATTCGCTCACATTCGCTTATGTGTCACATTCTAGGATGGGCATGGGAGAAACAGGGTAAGACAAGATTCAAATCCCAACTCCATTTATTAGCTCATTTATTAGTTCCTTGACTTCAAAGCTTCAGTGTTTGCTCCACTGTAAAATCCAAAAGGAACACACCGCCCCACCACCATTAGAGGAGAAAGTAAGAAAGAGAAATACTGTTTGGAAACTTCTGACGCACATTGGCAAACTCAAATGTTGGGGCTTTTCTTTCCCTTCTGCTCCCCACAGGGCTGAGAACAGTTATTCTCAATTAAGATGGTGACAAACACAGAGGATCAGTTTGAAGAAGGAGGCGAGTCACTCAGATTGCAGAGCTGAGATGTAGGAAGTAAAAAACATGTAAAGATTGATATCCACTGCTGTAGAAGGATGTGTCTGGTCCCTAAAGCACAGGAAAGGAGCAGTGGGGCAGTCATCCAGTATCGTGCATGCTTGGGATACACAATGTCAGATTACAGAGAACAGACCCATTAGCCTGGAGGTCACAGTCTCTCATTCACTGGTTCCAACAGAACTTTCCAACCCCATGTCCTCAGGGTGCCTATACTCTTGAAAAGAGTCACCCAATTCACTCTTCCCCAAACATCTTACTTTGCCACCTCCAAGCCACTGCTAATCCCATTCCTCTTCCTTGAAAGCTCTTTTTACACTCTATACACCTAAACCCTATCTGTCCTTTAAGGCCAAACCCAACGTCCTCTAAGAAAGCTCCATGGATTCCTCCCTTTTCCCTCTGTAGTGCTTTTTAGAGCTATGACTACCTGCTTAAATTACAGTAAAACTGTAAGCTCTTTCATGGCAGGGAGAGTTCCCCCATCTTTTTATCCCCACACCCCCAAGGTCCGAGTTAGTGTCTTTCAGAGGGAGTTCAAAAGACCTACTGCTTGCTCTATGCCGCCTGCCTTTGTGAACTCAGCCTGAAGGAGCAGCTGCTGCATTCCCGCAGGACCACTGGATGTGGGAAAGGAGTCACGGCAGAGCCTCTCAATGGTTCCTAAGGCTTCTGATCACAAGGAGCCCTGGTCACCTCCGCTCTCACTTCATTCATTGGCCAAAGCAAGTCATATGGCCACGCCTGCTCCCACTAATGTGAGGTATAGAATTCCCCCCAGGGGGAGAACCCCAGGGGCAGGGTTGGGGGCAAGGAATATCTTGTACAAATAATACACCTGAATTCCACTCGCAGGTATATACTCAAACAAATCAAAAACAAACACTCAAATAGATACATGTACATTCATGTTCACAGTGGCACTATTCACAGAATGTAGCCAAAACATGTGGAAACAGTCCAAACATTCATCCACAGCTGAATGGATAAGCCAATTCTGGGACATATACATGGAACATTACACAGCCATAAAAAGGAAGGAAGTACTGATAATATGCCACAATATGGATGAACCTCAAAGACATTATGCTAAGTGAAAGAAGCTGGTCACAAAAGGTCACATATTGTATAACTCCATTTATATGAAATATCCAGAACAGGCCAGTCCATAGAGATAGACAAGTTGGTGGTTTCCAGGGTCTGGGTAGGGAGGAACAGGAAGTGACAATTTAATGGTTACAGGGTTTCTGGGGGTGATGAAATGTGTTGGAACTAGAATGAGGTGGTAGCTGTATAATATGGTAAATGTATTCAATGTCACTGAATTATTCACTTTAAAATGGTTACTTTTATGTTATGTGAATTTCACCTCACTAAAAATAAAATAAAAGAGCTATGGCCAGCACTGGTTGACTCCAGCCTCCCTCGGCCACGCCAAGAAAAACTAGGATGACAATACTAAGCGGAAGATTCTAGTAAGCGCAAAACTGACTCTCACCTGGCTTGTAAAGTGACCAGTCTAATAAACTCCTCTGCTTAATGAAAATTAATAACTGTATAGTTGGTCTAAACAGGTCCCACAGACCACTACCATCAGGGAAGCCTGAACAGCTCTACTAACCTAACAGCCCCCTATTGGCTCAGGAGTCTTGGCACTGGTCTATTTTCTTCCCGGTGATGCCCAACTCCATCTCAGGCTGAAGAATCTACATACAGAACCCACATGTCCTGCTGATGTAAGTGACAGTTCCCGGCAGATGACCCCTCCCAGGAACAAATCCCATTCTAACTGCCTCAAGCCTCCTCTTCCTATTCCTTAAAAATCAACATTACCAACAGGTTTAATGAACAAGCAGAGGCCCCTTCATGCCTAAACACCACGCTTGAACGCTCTCATTTTAAAGGACGGTGTACAGGTGCTTGCTTTATACAGCTTTACGCAGCATGTGTTATAAAACCACCTCACCCATACGGCTTTTATATACCATGGCAGTCTGTTCAATTCAATCCCATAAAACCCTAGCAATATTTAAGTGTTAAAGGTGACTTTCACTATGATATTTATTCTTGGGTAATGAAAAATGGGACGGATAGCCTTCAAACCTCTAGGCAACGGACCGAACCACGTCTCTTCTACGCTTTTAATAATAGGATCACCATATTTCCTGGAAATGACACAAATCCCCAGAGTCCCTTTCGAGAGTCCCTCTTGGCAGCATGAATTTTCTTGACAGTTTTTTGTGTTTGTTTGTTTTTTGTTTCGTAGAGACCAAATCCCGTATCAGTCAGAGGAAACTCAGTTAGTTAAATATTTGGATCTGCCTTTTCCATCAGACTGGACGTTTTTAGGACAATCTTGCCCTTCCCATATGACCAAGAGTTCCCTATGACTCTTGGTCTCCCCTTGTTGTAGATACCCCTACAGAACCCAATATAAAGAGCTATCCAAATACAGCGGGAATTCACTCCATGTCACCTTTCCTAACTCTGGACCCTCTTGGGTCCTATGTCCTATTGCTATTATACCAGCTAGTATGCTTATTGTCATCTATTGCTCTGTATGTTTATGTCCTCAGCAGACTGTGACATCTCTGAGAACAGTGACTGTGTCTGACTTCTCTTTCTCTTCCCCGGTGTTCAGCACAGTATCTGGTACATTGCAGATGTTAATAGATGTGTCTGCGTGAAATAATAGTTAACTAATTCCGAGAAAACTATTATAGAGCAGAATCATCCATCACAACTCTCTCAATATACAGTTGAGGGCACATGAGAGATTCAGCGATCTTCTTAAAATCCCACAGTTATCAATGATATAATTGTTAGCCAATAGTGGCACCTTGGATAAGACCATCTGAATCCTCTGAAATGCCTGTTAAACTCTGCATCTTCCTAGGTCCCACCGCAGACATACCGAATTGGGATTTCTGACTCAGAGAGCAGAGCTCTGAATCGGCCTTAGGACACGCACTGAGATTATTCTCATGTACGTACATGGGTCAGCACCTCACCTTCAGAGTGTTTACGGAAAGAAAAACTATTTTTCTCCAGTTCCTTGCAGAACAGAGGTAAACTGCTAGTGCCTGATAGTCCTCCATCAAGGAGGTGGCCATGGAGAGTCTGAAGAACTCGCGCGAAGTAAAATGGAGCGTGAAATGCAGGTGCAGCCTTCACACGACGGGTCAGTGTCCCTGTACTCAATGGGAAATCAAGGGCTGCAGGAGAGAAGGATGTGGCCCCAGGGACAGAACAATCATAGCAAGGGAATCAGGACAACATTTGTTAATATCCTTCTCTGAATAGCCTTTAACCCCCACTACTCTGTCAGAGGTGAGGTCCCCAAATATCTGTTTCGTAACTTCGCTAACTTCACACTAAGCTCCTAAAAGGTGTGTGTCTTTCCCCCTAAAGAGTCTACATTTTAGGCTTTCTAAACACCACCTATTTACAGAGTTGGAAAGAAATTAGCATCAACCGTGGAGCAACGAGCTGCTGCTCTCAGGTTGTACATTTAGTTTCTGGAATAGAAATGAGCAGGAATTAGCCATCCTCTCTCCTCATTAATAGGCAAGAGTTGCCATCCCTACTAGTTTACAACATGTTAACACAACCCGAGCTACTCCGTGGTTGTCGTGCCTAGCTTAAGGTGATGTCAAAGGGAAACAAGTATTTGGTGTCACTGTGTGTATGCATTTAGGCTAGAGAGGCAAGCATGTGGGGACGGAAACTTGAATCTGATCAGAATGGAGTAAGCACAGCTCTCAACTTAGTCCCAAGGTAAAACACGAGAGGACCTTCAGTCTTTGTTCCTGCCTCACGGTTTAATGCATACGCCAAGGATCGTGGACATCTAGACTAGGCCAATTTAAGACTAAGGGGAGAAAAAGTAGAGCTCAGAGCAGTGCATTTCAAACTTGAATATGCTCATGGATCACCAAAGACCTTATTAAAATACAGATTCTGGTCTAATAGGTGTGGTGAGGGGTGTGAGATTCTGCACTTCTAACAGGCTCCTAAATTAAGCCAATGCTTCTGGGTCTGCAGCCCACACCTTGACTAGCAAGGACTTAGAGTAAGTAAGTATTCTGAGACACAGCTGATGTAGTGCTGTCACCTGAAGGGCCTGTGGAACCATAGATTGCTGCCCCCTCTACCACCACAGTGTGTGACTCAGGAATTCTGGGGTGGGTCTGGGAATTTGCATCTCTAACAAGTTCTCAAGTGACGCTGATGATACGGTTCAGGAACCACACTTGAGAACCACTGGGGTAGTAGAACACTGGACGTGGAATCAAGCAGAAATGACTTCAAATCTCAGTGTGGGGCTAACTTGCTCTGCTCTCTGAATCTGGTGTAAAAGCAGATAATAACTAATATCTACGGGTTGGTTCATTGGTTTGGGTGGGAGTTAAATGAAATGACGCACATAAAATATTTAGCATAGTTTGTTAGGCCCTCGACAATGGACAATTGTGAACTTCCTTCCTATTGTCAAGATTAGCCAGAAGGAAGCATGGCTGAATTATAAGAATATCCTGGGATGTGGCTTCACGATATAAGGCTTCACATCAAAAGCCAGCTTTGCCCAGAAGTCAAGATAATCATGAATCTGTGTATTGTGTCTGCTTTGATTTGCCCATGTCTGACCTTCCACCTCTGACATGTAGACTGCTACGTAAAACTGACTGATCAGTTACTTATTTAATTGAGTCTCACACCATGCAAGGCAGTGTGAAAGGTGCCTCTAAGACTGGGAATTGAGCAATATGGTTTCTACTGTCAAGAAATTTATAATCTTGTAGAGGACATTCAGTCCTAAGTAGTGTGAACTTGGCCTGTTATACGCAAGACATTTCATAGGGAATATGCAAGACAGAATATAAATACAGTAAGTAGCATTAGTGAAGACTAAGAAGGAAATTATCTGTAAATAGTAAAGATAACCAGAAAATGGAAATACTGCTAGTGCCCACAATAGATGCCCAAAGAGCTCTGTATAGGAATAACTATTCCTCTATAGACTAGAAGGTCAAAAAAGTAGGCTTTCTTCAAAAACACATTCAACTTCAGATACTCCTGTTACACAATCACTTTGCTGAAATCATTTCTATTTAAGACCCAGCCTTTTAGTTATGAGACCACTGAGAGAACAGTATTTACATATAAATCTGTGGATTTCAACTTTATCTAAGAATCACCTGGAAATCTTGGTAGACCATTCACACCCCATGCTACATGCTCTGGAGATGCTGATTCTGGAGTTCTGAAGTAAGAACATAAACCTCCCAAGCCCCCTTTTCTTCCAAGACAGCACTTCTCCAGTCTGAGCTGAAGGAAAATATTGCTTTTCCCCAAGCACTGAAACTAGCCCTTCTATTCCAAATGGAAGTTTCCAGCAGGTTTTCTCCAAAACCAATTTATAAAACATTTTTGTAACTAAACCAGGTCTATAAAAATAGCTTTAAAATCATAATCACAATCATAATAGCTAATATTCCTTGCTCTTGCTATGTGCCAAGCTGTATGCTAAGAATTTTTTTCATGGGTCCTTCATTTAACCCGCACAAGGACTCTATGAGTTAACACTCTATTAACCAGTTTTCAGAGAAAGGTCCAGCAAGGTAAAGAAGCATACAAGATCATACAGCTAGGAGGTACCGTTGCAGGAACAAAGATCCAATATTTCTAACCCCCAAACTTACTGTTGTATACTACGCTAAAATTAGCATTTTGGCTGGGGGGTGGTCAAAAAAGGCAATAGGCAGTATCTCATTGGCTGTGGGTAGTGATCACACATGGCTTCATTTCAGAAGGTGACATTTTGAAAATGACCTTGAATGGGGTAGAAGGTTAATAGGAACTAGAGCAGAAGAGTGTTGCAAAGAGGGGCACAAAGGTGTAAAGGTGGGGAAACTCAGAGGAGTCCTGGTTTCTCTGCTCTGCTTACTGGTACACTTTATTTGCTCCACCTTCACCTTCTCTCTTATTGCCCTGGCTTCAACCTCTGCATCTTAGATTGATGCTTTCTGTGACTTAACCTGACACCTGTACAGGTGGGCTCGTGCAGCTTAAACAAAAACTGCACACAAACTAAACTTGTGTATAAATTGGGAGTTTGGAATTGACATATTCACACTACTATATATATAAAATAGATAACCAACAAGGATCTATTGTACAGCACAGGGAACTCTGCTCAATATTCTGTAATAACCTAAATGGGAAAAGAATTTGAAAAAGAATAGATATATGTATAACTGAATCACTTTGCTGTACACCTGAAATTAACACATTATAAATCAACTATAGTCCAATATAAAATAAAAATTTTTTAAAAACCAAAAAAAAACCTAATTAAACATGTAAATCGAATCTTATTCCTCCACTGACTCATTACCATTTCACTTCAGATTGATAATTCAATGAGCAATTTAAAGTTTCTCTCTTTTAGGTTCTCCACCAAGTAGCTAATGATCTGTGAATGAACAGTGAAATACACCAAGGCACTGACCAATAAGTTCACTATTTGCTCCACCCCTCCCTCCTCCATACACAGGATCTCAAAGCCCACCTATTTTACAATTCGAAATGTTTATATTGTGGGTTTTCTTAAAGGGAACACGAATTTAAGCATGTACTTGTTTCTACTCAAAAAGCCACAATGAACAAAGACCCAAAACCTAGACCAGGCCAGATGACTACTTTAAGGTTCTCTTTATTATATATGTATGTGGAAGGAAAATAGAATATATTAATGAAAGGTAGCAAGAAGTTCCAAGAGACAGCATCAAATTTCCTAAGAAGTAGAAGGTGTAAGTCATACTTAACTTCGTTTCTTAATACTCTATACTTTGAACCCCTAAGAGAATGCCTACTCTGTTAAAATGTTTCACTTTCTTACAGGGAAAAATAATTCAGTTCATCTATCATTTTCCTGAACTGCCAATTCCAACTAAAAGCCTGACTTCCCAGGCTTGAACTACTTTCCAAACTATTTTGCTTTCCCTCTGGCATGTAAGCAAAAAAGCTCCTTCTACCACCCGTGTCTCCCCACTGACACCCAAACACAAACATAGTATCTGTGGAAAACACAGCAATTTAAAGGCAAAGCGAACACTGAAATTTTTAATAAAGCCAACTCTCAATTTTCTGCCTCTGGAGTGGGGCAGGGATTACGTATGCTCAAGGAACCTACTGATATTTTAAACATGGAAGAAAAAAAAAAAACTTGGCTTTTACTGTCAAAGCTTGGTTATTCATACCATGGAGAAGACCTGGAAGGGTGTATAATCCCAAATGGTAACTAATCAAAGCATTTATTTTTTCTTTATATCCTGGATGGTGGTCTTCTCTGCAACAAATTAGCTTGAATGAGCTTGGGCTCCTGTTAGCATGGATTTGCCTTCCTTGACAAAGTAAGTAATATTTAGTGGGTGGCTGGGAGGAGTGAGGGTGGTAGCAAATGGGACAGGGAGAAGAGTGGCCTATAATTAAATACTTTGCATAGAGACACAACTATGAATAATCAACACTAAGATAATGGAGTTGTCTATCCCATTTGTTAACTCCTAAGAGGCAAATCTGATCTTCATTCACTTCCTGTGTGTTTTTGCAATTGAGGAGGTTTCTTTCATTAAAGATCCTTCCTTTGGACCCATGAGGCATGTCAGGATCAAAGAAAAGGAAGATGCTGATAGATATCAAAGTGGAAAGTCAATAACATGAGGGCAGGGCTATATTTAGGGTTTTAACTACTGTGTCCCCCTGCCTGACACCCTGAAGATGCTGTGAAGTGAATGAATCCATACGTCACCTCGGTTCCCAGTTGTACCACTTCTCTCATGAGAATTTCCTCATTCCACTCCACTGACCTCCACACTGCTGCCCTTGCCCAGTTCTCTATAATCACTTCCATACCCACCCAGCCTCTACACTTTTCATGCCCAACTGGATGCCATGTGATATCTGAGTCTGGCTTCCCAGATCCTTGATGTTGATTTCTTTATCTTGTATGATGCACCCACATCACAATTTATTGGTAATGACCCACTGATTTGGTAAAGCCCTGATTTCTGGGTTTTGCATGCTGTCCTTTGTGACCTCTATCAGCACAGCAGAACCCTGGGGATGGACTTAAACGGCTGAGGGGGAACACAGCTAAACCCTGGGGAGGTAAGCAGGACCCAGAGGCACTCAAGACAGGGCCAGGCAGAGGTCAGTATCCTGAATCGCTCAGAGAGGTGGACAATGTACACTTGGGAAAAGCATGCAGCTTATATATGTGTTATTTGTTCCTTAAGGCCAAGCCCATTCTCAGTCCTGCTGGGAGCTCTCTATAAGGAGTCCTTTAAACATTCTCACTCATTTTTACAATGACAAAAATAGCTCTGGTGTCCAGACAAAAGCAGTTTTGTTTTTTGAATGCTTATGCCCAAGGTCTTTAAAGACCGTAAAATGCAGTGCTGGCTCACGAAACGGGTCTTGGTAAGCAAGCAAATGGAGAAGACAACTCTCTGAGTTGATGGGATTGATGTGCTACTGCACAGGTCAGCCTCACTGTCCATAAAAGGACAGCAGCACCTCTGTTCTAGGAGATCCTTTGGGCTTCTGGAATCGCTGAGCCTCCCTGAAGAGGAGAGAGAATGAAGCTCTTCTCTCTAAATCATTTTCTGAGCCTTCCTCAGTCCCAGTAGAGTATGGGATTCTAAATGGTACCAGTCCTTCTTTCTAATACCCATAGAGAAGGGAAAAGTTTTCCCAATCTGCATAAACTACAGCAGGCACGGACCTTACTGCTGGTCTCTGCCAGAGAACCTTTATTTTTCAAAGTGCACCTCTCTCCAATAGCCCTTCCTTGGTCAACCACATTCCCCCTCCGGGCAGGGAAAACAGAGGAACTCTCTATATGTGAGCAAAAGAAAAAGTGATGTAAAGAGAAAAACAAATACCGTATGCTAACACATATATATGGAATCTAAAAAAAAAAAAAGATTCTAAAGAACCTAGCAGCAGTACAGGAATACAGACTCAGACGTAGAGAATGGACTTGAGGACACGGGGAGTGGGAAGGGTAAGCTGGGATGAAGTGAGAGAGTGGCATGGTCATATATACACTACCAAATGTAAAACAGATAGCTAGTGTGGGAAGCAGCCGCATAGCACAGGGAGATCAGCTCGGTGCTTCGTGACCACCTAGAGGGGTGGAATAGGGAGGGTGGGAGGGAGACGTAAGAGTAAGAGGGAGGAGATATGGGGCTACATGTATACGTATAGTTGATTCAGTTTGTTATAAAGCAGAAACTAACACACCATTGTTAAGCAATTATACTCCGATAAATAGTTAAAAAAAAAAGTGATGTGACTGTGAGGATGGGGGTAGCAGATTAGACTAGGTATCAATGCTAATCTTAATAGGCCACACCATGGCTTTTTCTGGCACATGAGCTGCCATCACCTCTCTCGATCACCCATGCCGGGCACTGCAAACAACCCCAACTTGCCACCCCCAGAGGTGAGTTTGGCTTCAGTGCAGACTCCTGTTCCCCGCAATCCCTGTTCCTTCTGCATCTGCCTTCCCTATCCCCACACCGAAGGGACAGGCTGAGAGCTCAGAGGGAGTGAGGGCTCCTATTCCTCTAGGACGTAGCAATCCCACCAAGGAGGCATAAAACTATTAACTCCAAATAAAGAGAAGCTGCTCTGATGCCTTTGCTCCCTTGGGCCACATGCGATTGGTTCTCCCGCAGAAGGAGAGGGGAAAGGATGATGGGCTGTGTGATTCCGGCACGTGGGCGCACTCCCTGCCAGGGGAAACTGAGAAAGAGTGGAGTCAGTGAGGCTACCGACCTGCAGCCAACCTCACCTCCGAGCAGGAGACGGGTCCTAGCGTTTACAAAGAGTTCTGAGTGCCCTGTCTCCACGTCAAAGCCCCTGGGATGGTCTGACTACAACAAAGCACTTATCGAATGATTTTGGTTTCTGCTGATAAAATAGAACCACACTGGTTCCGCTGCAACCATACATATCATTCAGACAAAGGGAGGGGCCACGTGACCCAGGCAGGGAGCAATGTGGCTAGAATTCACTGCGCTGCTGTGAAACAGGAGAGGAGGGGAAGCACAAAGAGGGGGCCCCAAAGGAAGAGATGGGAGACTGAACAGGAGAGCAGCAGGAGCCAGCCTGGCAGTCCTGTGTTTGTGATTCTTCATTCTCAATCCCCTGTGGGCATCTTACACAGCCCCCCCGCCCCCTCCGTGGCCAGGAGTATGGCAAGAAATTGTTGTCCCCACCGTCAAACCTGTCACTTCCTGAGCACATGCTATATGCCAGCCATTGTGGGAAGCACTTTCATGGGCTACCTCATTTGATAACAACACCCTACAGGATAAGCATTAATATTATTCCCATTTCACAGATAAGGATACTGAAGCTTTCAGGACTCAAACTACTCACTCAAAATAACACTGTTAATTAGTAGAGCCTAGAATTCAGGTCTGCCTGAAGCCAGCATGGGGGCTCTTAAAAACCACACCAGAAAAACAGCAGCCACCTAAGTCAAAGCCCATTCCCATGGCCCCCAAAAGGGTCGCCAAAGCCACTCAACTTCCCCAACATGAATGAGGATTCACTGGCCTGAAGACAAAGCACAGCATGGAGCAAACACACTTTTCTTTTGGGTGGGTGTATGTACGTGTGGTTAGTTTTTTGAAAAAATTGTGTGCTGCTGAATAGAGCAGCCATGAATCCCCTCTTAAATCAAGGTGCCTCCTTAACATTACAAAATAATTTAATGTAGACAATATATTGAAGTCAACATACACAGAGTTCACGGGTGAGCGTGCCTGTGTATTTACTTCCGACATAAACAAAAAGAACATTTAGTAGCCACTCAGAAACCCACCATGTGTCCACTCTCTTCCAAAAGTAACCATATCCTCTCTTCTATTAACATTCATTTCTTTTGACCATTTTTAAATGTTATATCAACAGAGCTACACTTGCTTGTAGGGCTCCACATTCTATGAGATTAATCCATCTTGTTGCTTGCTTATAGCAGCGATTCCTTCTTTCTCTTTGCTGCATAGTTTTCCATGTATAAATATTCCATAGCTTATTGGCCCATTTTTCTATTAATGGACATTTGAGTTGGTTCCAGATGGCAGTTTTTATTCCTATGAACATTCCTTTACATGCCCTGTGGTGCACGTATGCATGCATTTCTGTATGATATATACCTAAGAGTAGAATTGATGGGTCATAAGCTACGTATATGGTCAGGTTTAGTAGCTGTTGCCAGTTTTTCAAGGTGGCTGTAACAGTTTCCATCCCTCTCAGCAGTGTACAAAAGTTCTAGTTACTTTACATCCTTGCCAACACTTGGCATTGTCTATTTCTCATTTTAGCTAATATGTTGGCTATATGAAGCATCTCAGAGTGGTTTCATCTTGCATTTCCTGATGACTAATAAAGTTGATCAAGTTTTCATATGTTTATTGGAAATTTAGATATCTTCTTTGAGGAAATGTCAGTTCAGGCCCTTTGCCCACTTTTCTATTAAGTTATCAGTTTGTTTTAATGATTTATAGGCATTCTTTATATATTCCAGATATGAGTCCTCTGTAACATATATCTTACGAACATCTTTTCTTATTAAGTGACTTATCTTTTTACTCTTATAATGCTTTTGTTGAACAGAAGTTATTCAGTTACTTAAGTTCAATTTATCAGTATTTTCCTTTATGGTCAAAACTTTGTGTGGCCTAGTAAGAAATATTTGCCTATCCAGAAGCCATGAAGATAATCTCTTATGTTTTTGTTGGAGAGCTTCATGATTTTAACTTTCACATTTATATCTGTAATTCTTCAGGAATGGTTTTGTGTAGAAGTAAGATAGGAGTTAAACTTCTTTTAAAAAATAATAGGATATTCAATAGACCAAGTTACTCTTTTTTAAAAGAACACTCTCTGTATCACACCATTTCAATGTTACTTTTGTTATAAATCAAGCAACTATATATACATATATATATATATATATATATATCTGTCTACTTCTGGGTTCCATTCCACTGGTCTATTTTTCTATCTTTGTGCTAATACCATACTGTCTTAATTATTGCAGCTTTAAATAAGTCTTGATATCTGGTAGTGTAATTACTCCAGCTTTTTTATTTTTTTCAAGATTGTCTTATATACTTTTGGTCCATCATATTTTTCTATAAATTTTAGAATCAGCTTGTCAAATTCCACAGAAAAAGTACACCAGAATTTTTATTGGGCCTGTTTTGAATTAATAGATGAGTTTGGGAGAGAATTAACCACATAAACATAGTTTTATTTTCAATGTATTTAGGCCTTCTTAAATTTCTCTCAGCAATGTTTCGTAGTCTTCTGTATCAAGGCCTTGCTCATGGTGTACTACTCTATTCATTACCTTATTATATTACCTACATATTTATCAGATATTATTTGATGCTATTATACCCAGAACCTTTTTTATATTTTTTATTTTCTATTTGCTTATCATCACATAGAATTTTATATAACTATATAAAATATAGAAATATGGTGTGTGTATATATATATATATGCACATACATATTGTAACCAGTGACCTTGCCATATTCATTTATTAATTCTAGTGGTTTGTTTACAGACTCTTGAATTTTCCACATAGACAATTGCGTTATCATTGCCTTCTCTTCAATCCTTATACATTTGATTTCTTTCTCGTCTCTTCCACTGGATAGAACCTCCATTATAATGCTGAATAAAAGAGGTGATAGTGGGCATCCTATTCAATTCTCAATCTTAGGGTAAAAACATTCAAAATTTCACAATTAAGTGTGTTTGCTGTGGGTTTTTTAAAAATATATATTTATTTCATCACACTAACGAAGGTCTCTTTTCTAGTTGGCTAAGAGTTATTGATATGAAAGAGTATTGAGTGTTATCAAATATTTGTTCTGCATCAACTGAAATTATCATATGATTTTCTCCTTTATTATGTAACTGTGGTGAATAATATTTCATTTTTAATATTAAAGTCACCTTGCATTCCTGAAATAAGCCCAACTTGGGTGTGATATATTATCCTTTTTATATTTTGCAGGTTCAAATTAGCTAATGCTTTATTAAGGATGTTTGCATCTATGTTCATGAGGGGAATTAATCTGTAATTTTTATTTCTTTTAATGTCATTCTCAGGTCTTGGTATCCAGGTTACGCTGCCCTCATAATGAGCTGGAAAAACTTCTGCCTTTTTCTATTTTCTGAAGAATCTCTCTAAGATTCCTGTTATTTTTTTCCCAAACATTAGGAAGAATTCACTGGTGAGGTCTTCTGGGCCTGGTGACTTCCTGGTGGGAAGACTTTTCATCACAGATTCAGTTTCTCCAATAGACACTGGACTCCTGAAATTTTCTAGCATTCCAGAATATTTCAACAGTTTCTCTAGGAAACTATAGTATTTGACTCCTAGAAGTCTTCAGGAAATGCTCCAACCCGTTCCACTGGTCAGATTCCCTCCACATTGGTCAGACTCTCCTTCACAGTCCTGATCTTTTAGTCGGATCTCCTTGGTTCTCATCCTATCTCGGCATTGCCTCTCTGATGAATACAAGATGTTTTTATCATTAAAAAAAAAAGACAATCCCTGTCCTTGCAGCAGGGTGATTTATTGAGAATTTAACACAGCAGGATAACCTATTAAGACATAACATTGTGTCTTCTTTCTCAGTGCTCCAGATTCATCAGGCTGTAACAAAAGGTAAGTCCCATTTCCCCACATAAACCTCCTTAGACAAGCAGCCAGGGCTTGGTTTCCAAGCACTGGATTCTCTTTTCCCCCAAAGGGGACATCACAGCTTTTTTGTTACTGTGTTTCAGAGCCTGAGCAAGAAGAGAAAGAGGCTTGTACTTGGAAGCCAATGCTAAAATCATCTTTGCTTGTTTCTCCAAGGCCTAGACCAGTCCAGGGAAGTTAGCCAGATTGTCTAAGTTTTGGTGCTCTGGTTGAAAAGAGAAAAGTCCAAATCCTTAAAGTCTTATTCAATAACGGTAAGAAGAGCTGTTGTTCTCTTAGCCTGATCAGCAGCATTCGGAGGGGCAGAAACTCAAACGGGGGTGCCTGTGAGTACCGACTGTATATATATAGCCTGTGAATGAAGTCAGTAGCCTTGAGAACCCTCAGAAAGATATGCACAGTGCGACCCAACACAGGGAGTGGAGATGGCTTTGGAGGGAGCCATGGCTGAAAGCACCAGAAGGACACTTGTCAAGGGCCAAGTGCAGTGAAGACCATCACCAAATGAGGTTAAAGATGTTCCCACTCTTCCCTGGGTTGTGTAAAACCCAGCGTTTTTACATGACCCACAGGGGGAGAGAGCCAGAAAGACTAACTGGTATGAAATAGATCAATAAGTCTAGCAATTAAGGACTCCAGCTCCCAATTTCTTTTTTCATTTTTCAATCAAAACAAATTTAAGAATTTTAAATGTGGCCTATCTTTTAATCTCCAAGTGTTGTGGAACTATGCTCACATCTCTTTGCACTTTTTGGAACAGGGTCAGTGTGGCAACCGACCAGGAAATTAATTTTCTAAGTAGGTTTTGGTGAGGGTAGTCACTTCACAGAGCCTCAGAAACAGTTTGGCTTGCCTTGACCTCCCTCTTTCCCAGTGGTACTTCCATCCAGAGGACAGAAAATGTCCTCTAAACATCAAGCGTGCCGGCCCAATGGGACAGCCTTAAGGAGGTTCGGAAGAGTAGCAGCAGGAACGTGATATGGAGTTCAGACGGTTCACCTGCTTTGATTGGGCTCTTTCTTGGGTTATTTTCACTCAGTAATGGCTGATTAATTTCAGCTTAGTTGAAATGAATGGCAACCCAGTGCCACCCGCTGTGTTAGGCACCAGGAAGCCTGGACAGATAATGCACGGTTCTGCCCTGAGGGATTCAGTGTTTAGCAGGGGAGACAGAGACATGAATGGCTGAGCTGCAGGGAGATTTATACTTGGAGAGGAGATAAACAGAATGCTGTAAAAGCACCAGGGAGGGAGTGATCAATTCCACCACAAATGCCCCACTCCCCTTCCTCATCTCTCACCCCCCAGCAGAAGGTGCTAGGCTCTGGATTCTGGCAGAGGATGCTGGGGAAAGATTATAAGCTATCACAGCTAGCAGCCATTAGTCCCGCTGCAGTGACAGGAGAAGCCAGCAGAAGGCTGAACACAGAAGGTGAGTCCAGGATGGAGCAGCCAAGCTCAGGTGCCATCTGGACCCGGAAAGCAGATCCGGGAAGCTGGGATAAAACCTGAAGCAAAAGCCCTCTTGCTTAGTTAGCCCTCCACAGGCCGTGCCCAGGGAAAGGCTGAGAACCATCGACAGATGGCTGGGATCCAGCAACCCTGGAAATGCCCCCAACACCTGCACTGTGGTCTCCCTCCAAGGCAGCAACGAGAATGCTGTGCTCTGAGAGCGTGCGAGACCTTGCACCAGGCACTATGATGGGTACAAGAATGGGAAAACTCAGTCCAGACCCTGAAAGATCTAACCGAATTTCTATAGACAGAAACATTAAAAGATGGTACGCAAAGTGAAAAACGCCAGTCAACGTGGGAGGAAACACTGGGTGAGTTGACAGGTAAAGGTCTCTAGCGGGAGATGACTCTTCACGGGGCCCTGAAGATGGTTAGAATTCAAGGAAGTAGAAAGAGAACAGGGAGGAGCATTCCAAGAAGACACTATGAGCCCAAGCGCAGGAGCTGCCAGGACAGGCGAAAGGGAACGTGGAGTGTCTGAATCCCACAAGAGTAGCAGAGTACAAGTTAGACAGAGCAGGAGGAAACATCTGGTGCAGGTGAGGGGGCAGCTTTAATCCCATGAGTTTGGCCTGAGTCCTGAAGGCAATGGGCAGTCGCTAGCAGATTTTGAGTGGGTTAGGGACTGCATAAAAGCAAATTATCTCACGTAACACTTCTCCCTGAAAAACATCCCTCCCTGACCAATAAAGGCCACTCAATTGGAAGATGTCAAAGCACAGCCTAGTCCCAGATTACAAACTTACCTCCCAACTACTGAGAGCTATATCAGCTTGAGAAGGTTTGGTCTCTGCACCAAATTTATTTCCCAGTCAAAAATTTAAGGCACTAACAACAGTAGAGAAAGAGGCAAGCTGTTAAATGGGTTCCCAAAGCACCAAAAGCCCTGGAGGTACAGAGAACACATTAAGTGGCAGCAAAATCAAAGGGTAAGACTGGAGTCCAAACTCTGCCCATCAGTCCTCCTCGACCAGGTCAAGCGTCTACCACTTGGCTGGCTTCCACCCCCACTGGTGCTCAAATGTGAACCGGTCCTCACCGCTGTGCCTTGTAATTAAAGGTAAAAGTACACACAAGCACTGCCAAAGGAGAGGGGTCAAACACGTGGGAAGCATCATTTGGAAGTGCCCAGTGGTGTGGCAAGGTGCGTGCAGCAGTGGGATTCTGCCACCACTTTGCTGAGTGACCTTCAATACCCGCCCTGGAGGTGAGAAAGAACAGATTCGCCCATTCCTATCGAAGCAGCCATGGGGATTGGGGCATCTGCCTGGAGCTCAGCGGAGGGTTGTCCACCCAAAACCCAAGCTTGACTCGGCTAGGATGAACTGCAGGAAAACATATCACAGGCACCATCCATATTCAGATAGTCAATGTTGCTTTGCCTCGTAGTACGTGAAGGTGACGTGAGCTTTCAGCCAAACAGAGAGAACTTAAACTGGCTTACAAAACACATATTCAGTGTTAGCAATCTCTTAGAATGGAACTTGAATTTTATAATGAATGTCTGTAATAAATTTAATATCCAGCTTCCTGGCATTCAAATTAATACCAACTTTTTCTAGAATATGCTTAATTTCTAAAGTGAAATTCAGCTGCAACAGCGATGTGTAAACCACCAATCCACTTTGCAAACTCTAACTCATCTTTTAAGGCTTAGTCAAATGTGACCTCTGTTCCAAATCTTCCTACTAACCACTTATGGTAAATTTAATCACTCTCTCCTCTGTGTTACCAAAGCATCTGACACGTACATCTATTATAATATGTTTCCCTGGTCAGAGACCAAGTCTTGTTCATCTTGGTGACCCCTGTGCCTGGCACTGTGCTAACCAGAGAGTAAATTTTTAATAAATGTTTGCTGAATTGATGTCGATCCGGGTTTATTTGCTCTTAATCCTAGGTTCAACAACAAGAATCGCAAACATACTTTATTGTGGAATTTACCTTTGTTTGCCAAGACTTATGTGTGCTCTTAAGCATAAGCCTGTCTCCTAGGATCTAGACCTATAAATCCAACTGCCTAACAGCCTTCATACCTGGATGTTGCCAAACTCAACATGCCCCTACCAAACTGATTATCTTTTGCCCCAAACCTGTTCTTTCTCTGTAGTTCATCTATCTCTTACAAACATCCCCAACCTCCACTCATTTACCCAGCCACTCAGCTGAAATCCTGAAAACCACCCTTAAATCTTTTGTATCCCAACATCCAAGCAAGAACTAAGTTGAGTTGATTCCACCTCTCTATCCCTTCTCAAAGCCTACCTCTCCTCGCCATCCTTCCACCAGTGCAGGAGGCCATGTCCTCAGCATCCCATGCCCAGAGCATCATGTCAGCCACTAGTTTTCTGCTTGCTTTATTTCAAATATACAGTTCTATAACCTGGTTTTTGTTTTTTCTTACATGTAATGAACAGCTTTTAATATCAACAAACCTAGTCTTCGATCACTACATAGTATTCCACCACACTAATGTATTTTAGTTGACTAATAAACCTCTCATGGTTGGGCATTCATGTGACTTCTAATCTTTTAAATAATCATTTTAAAAATAATAACAATTTTTATAATAATTTTTATAAGGCAATGTCATATTGGACTCTGATGTCAGTTTCACCATCCTTCACCCTGTTCCCTGAGTGACCTTTCTAAGAAAGGTACAATGACTCCCTACTCCGTATTCTGTTAAGAACAAAACAAACAAACCAAAAAAACCACTCAACACCCTAGCCCAGAACAGGAGACCCTTACTCACGTGGCCCTTTACCACCTCTCTTTCCTCCTCTGCCACCTCCTCACGTGTGCTCTCACCCCACGCCCTGCAAAGCTCTTGGGGCTTCCTGAACATACCTCACTCTCTCACATGTCTAAGCCTTCACACATGTTATTTCCTCTGCCCGGAAAACCCTCCTCAACCCACCCCTGCCAAGAGTCCTCAGTAAACTCCCCCTGATGCACTGACTTGGCTTCAATATTAGGTTCACTGTGAGCCCTCCTGGCCCTGCCTGGTAGAATCAGCACCTCCTTCCTCTGTGACCCAGAGCATTTATCACCCTCCTGGACATGCCTCCATGAAAGCCAAAGTCCAGGACACAAGACACACTGCAACATATTCGTTAGATAAATGAATTTATCTTTCCTCCAACTAGACCAGTGGTCCTTGATGCATTTAAAATGTGTCCAAGGTCAAAGAACTGATACTGTTGAGAAGGACAAAGAGAAGCTTGGACAGGTAAGCTTGGAACCACGTGCTAAACCACACACACGTATAGACTTCTCCCAGGGACACTGGGCAGATCGTGAAAGTTTCTGAGTAAGGAGTGCCATGATCAAAGTGGTGATTCCAAAAAATAAATGACCCATTCTGACTGCTATCATTTTTTAAGAGGATGGCTGGGGTAAGGGGCTGCTTCCTCACCACTCCCTCTCCCTCCCTCGCTTCCAGAGGCTGATGGTCCAGACCCCAAGTACCCGCCCCAAAACTTCAGGGTAAACTCAGCATGCATGAGTTCACATGCAAGCAGCTGGAGGACTAAAGAGAAAGCATCTTTACAGCTGCTCGAGAGGAGAGGATGACTTGGAGTACTTTTAAGCATTTACAGTTGTCTTAGGTCCAGCTGAGGCAAGACAGGCTCTCCAGACAGTCACGTCACGAAGCTGTTAGTGTTGAGGAAATCTTCTCTGAGAGATAACTTTTTACAACCTTGCATCTATGAGGCCGTTCTCCTCTGAGCTATCGAATGCTGGTGCTCTGTGATCTGGGATCGAGGCACAGAGGCTGAGACCAGGAAGCCAGCACTTTATTATTCCAAGCCGACTTTCCGGAGCTAAGCTGCATGCTAAGATTCTGCTCTGACATCAACTCACTCCTCTCCAAAGGTTCAGAGCGGCGTCAGGAAATCTTCCATGCATCTCTCTGCTGTCACTATCCCCCCAGGGATGATTAAAGTTTGGAGGTTCAGGCCAACGACCACTTTGGATAATTGCATTCTATCTCTCTGCTACTCTTCTTCTGTGTCTGTCCTTCTTGTCTGGCCTGGCCTGGCCTGTTTTAATCAGTCAAGTGCCTCTCCGGTTACCATCCCCCAACAAGGGAAAGGTACCCTATGAAAGCGGGCTGCCAACAACCCGACCCAGTCCCAGTCAGGAAGCCCGTGTCCAGGCCTGCCATGCACTCCGTGGCCTGTCCTCCTGCTCTCTTCCCTTCTGGCTGGTCTTTCTGTTTGGGGCCTTTTCTCACCCTTTGGACTTTAGCACACCTTCTTTCTCCAACTTGGACCTTTTCCCTCTTTATTCAACCTCTTCTCAGACTCTCCTCTGATTTTGCTGCCTTTGCCTGCTCTGGGTCCAAGATGGCCTTGGGGACCTTATCCATGGCCATGTGCCCTTGGGCAGTTCCCCACCTGAGTCACGCTGGTCTGAAAGACTGACCTGGCCTCTTCTGCTCCCAGTGCCCTGGAGACTCTGGGTTTACTGGACAGACAGCAAGAGCCTCAAAGCTCCCACTTGTCAGTGTCCTCCTTGGCCACCCGTCTGCCTAGGTCTGTCTGCATTGGGCAGCATCTTTCTGTGCCACTTCCCAGGAAGAGCGCCGGGCTTGAAGCCAGAAATCTGATGTCCAAAACCACAGTTCTGCCATTAAGTGTCTGGGCAGCCTTGAGTAAGTGAGAGTCCCCCCCCTAGGGACTCAGTTTCTTCATCAGTTTAATGACAGGCTTGAACCAGACAACCTTCAAGTCACCTATTACCAGAGCCACACCTCTCCAAACCAATCACTCGATGCCTGAGACAGGGCCTGAGTGCCCAGCCAGGCTGAGGGCCATTCGTACATGGGCAGCTTCAACATGGGATTATCCCTTGTTTGTAGGCACCGGTTGTCCTGACATCGGGGCAATAATAACAGTAATAGTAATGGTATCTACTAACTGGACACCCGGACTCAGTTACTGGCCAACCATTTGCAAGCATTTTTCACTTAATCCTCCTATCAGCCTATGAGATGGGTACTAGCGTTATCCTGATTACACAGACGAGAAAACGGAGGCTTAGAAGTAGTTAATAATGTTCCCAGGCCACCAGCTGCTAAGACGTAGAACCAGGATTTGCACAAAGTGGCTTCTTGCCCAAGTGGAAAGAGACCCCTGGGGACCCGGCCAGCCCCACCCTATGGGGCTCCAGAGTGGGAATGCCAGAGCCGAGGCCTGCTGCTATCCCCAGAGAACTACTGAAAGCTCAGGCATTTCCCACAGGCGACAAGCCGCCCCATCTTCCCTAGTCTGTCGTCTGCCTGACATTGAAGGAAACTCAGCCCCCCTGTGCTCCTCTGGCTTCTCCTCTCCACAGGGAACATCTTCCACAGCTTCTCAGCACAGGACCACGGCATTGCTGGACTGAAGGAAACACATCCCTCTGCGTATCTACACTCCTTTTGTAGATATGTAAGGAGAGGTTTCCAGAAGGTCACAATGTCCATCTAAGCCGAGGGAGGCCATAATGACACCATGCTAAAAGCTTATGTTTCCAGTATGGGCAATCTGGGTCTGAAGCCTGGCCTGGCATCTCCGTAGCTCGAAGACCTCTGTCTTTTCGCTTTGATGCGCTCTCTCTCTTTTTCTCCCCCCATGAGTGCCCGCAATCACTCTCACTCTCTCGTCTCCCTAACATTCTCATAACATGGGGATAATAACAGTATTTACTTTATATATATTTTAAAGCCTTTATTGAATTTGTTACAATATGACTTCTGTTTTATGTTTTGGTTTTTTGGCCCCGAAGCATGTGGGATCTTAGCTCCCTGACTAGGGACTGAACCTGCACCCCCTGCATTGGAAGGTGAAGTCTTATTAACCACTGGACCACCAGGGAAGTCTCTAACTTTATATATTTTTGTAAGGAAAGTGTTCATGTAAAACCATGAGCATGGCACACAGTAAGTGCTCAATAAACTTCTTTCTTTCTAACACCCGTGCTGGACCTAGAACCTGGTCCTGATGTCTCGTCTAGCAGCTGCTGTCATAACTGCAGTCTCTGAGGTGTTGGGGAACCTGCTTCTCTCCCAGCTCTCAGCCCCAAATGAAAGTCCCACTTAAATACCACCTCTGCCAGTGCGGGGTCCAAGCCTGAAGTGCCTGCGTGCTTCCTGGGCCTGGCGCAGAGCTCCCGCCCAACAGCAACGAGCTCCCCAGACGTGCGCTTTCGAGACAGATCATCTGTACACCACCAAGAGGGAGCAATGAATCCAGGGGTGCGTCTGCACAGATGGAGGTGGCGTTTCACGGGGTTACAATGCCGGAGGGCTCCCTGGGGCTCTGGAGCCAGGCAGACCCGGATGCGAAGCCCTGTTCCAGCAGCTCTATGTGCCTAATGGGGCTTGGGTGATAATGGGAGGAAACTGGCTCTGCACATACTACCCAGGGCTGGCAACCATCACTTTTAATTTATTCTCCATTAAGTGAGATAGAAGCAATCAATGGATCGGTGAGAAGGCACACAAGGCAGGTGGCTGGATAGAGGGAGAAAAGGAAGGGATACAGAGAGGACAATTCTTTTGTTGTTTTGGAAGTTCAACGGACTTTGCCTAATGCTGGTTTGAGGAAGGGGTAGATTCCTTTTCCCAGGATGAAAAAGTCGGCTATTAGTAATGGGCTACCTGGGAACTGGGAGGCATTGCTGAGCAGAGGGGAAGCCAAAGAGAGGTTCATGGAACTGGGGTCACACTGTTGAACCCCTACCCTGTGCACTCTATATACATTATGTTATTTCATTCTTTAATTTGCTTTTTTTAATCCCATTGTGAGCCCCATTTACAGATGAGAAAGCTAAGGCTTAGAGAAGGTAAACTGTACATCCACGGTCACACAGCCAGGCACGGGGTGCGCTGTGAAGCCCTTCCCTCCACATCATCACTCCTCGCTGGGCACCACCGAGGAACCAGGAACAGCGGGGAACTTTCTAAACTGAACCGCACTCTTTCCCATCTCTGGCAGCTGAGAGATATTCACATACATTTCTTGTACCTCCATCCTCTCTGGTTCATTTCTTTCCTCCGTTTGGTCATCATAAGACAGCCCGGCCATTGCTCAGGGTGAGACTCGGGCTGCGGAGGGACAGGGCTGTCTGTCTGCTCCTGTTCCCGGGGACCCTCCTCATGGGGCTGCCAGCACCAAGCTGGGCCCCCATTTGTCACTGAGGTCAGTGTCTCACTCTGCATTGCTGGTTCTGACCCCAACGTGCGGGGACCGGGACTTGCTTGCTCCAAACCTGCCCTCGAGCCATCTGGCAGCCCGAGGATCCCAGGATGCTCGCCCCTCATTACCCGGACATGCTCACCAGCAGACTGTGTGCTGAGCGCTGACGTCTGTCATTCTGACCTTGGGCTGGTAATGGGGGGTCCGGCTGGGGGCAAGGCATGCGTAGCAGTAGCAATCTCTCTGCTTGGTTGAGCTCACCAAGGAAGAAAAAAATAGTTGTTTCTTTCACTGGTGGTGGTGGTGTTTGTCACAAATATCTCTACTTCAGGGGCAGTGAGACCCATTTGCTATACAACTGTGCGTCAGAATATTAGGAAGAACGTATCGCTGTGGTTTCCCAGGCTCTTTGCAAAAATTGCTCTTGCCTGTGATGCTCAGAAAACACACCCAGAAGGTCTGGTGAGGGCAGGGCAGGGAGAAGAGATGGAACAGGATGCCTGACCCAGGCACCTCATTGGTCCAAGGGGCTCTCGTCAGTCAGCCTTTCTCATACGCAGCTCTCATGCTATCAGCCCCTAGCTCAGAAGCCTGCTATGGCTCCCCATGCCCTCTGCACTGAGTCGTAACTCCATCCCTGAGCTTCGATGGGTCTACAATATATAGCCCCACCCATCTCTCTCTTGACTTGCTGCTGCTAAACGCAATATGCCTATTAAGACCTCCAAACCCTCATTCTCCTATTGAGATTGTCATTTCTATTCCCTCCTTCTCCAAATAGCAAGATTTCTTCCAAAGTCTGCCCGATTTTTGCCTCTATCTTTCACTGGCTCTGATTATGTCACAGGACAGCATCTTTCTTCAAGCTTTGTACCGTATTAACTCTTTCAGTTATTTCTAACATTTGCATAATGCTCTTTGTTGAACATCTTCTAGACACACACAGATGCATGTGTGTGTGTATATATAAAACCCCAAACCAAGAAAAATAAAATTTAAAAAAATAGGTTAGGCAAACATAAATCATGAAGAAGTACAGTAAAAAGCTAATTCTTATTATTTCTCTTAAATGCCTGGATAATCTTACTGCAAATCATATCATTATTTTAAAAAAATATGATACACTCAATGCAAACCCAAAAGGGCACTTTGGAGAGAAGCCAGGCTATAGGTTTATATTCTTCCCATTTTCAAATAAAATGCAAAAGAAAAAAACTAGTGATCATTTTAATGAGCCTTTAAATAAATTCTTGGCTAGAGCACACTGCAGCAACTTATACAGGGGACCACATGCATATATTTGCTGAGAAAGGGACTTTGTGACTAAAGAGTGAATTTCCAAGAATTACTCTAGAGTCCTTTCCTTTAAGTGATTAGTTTGAATTGAACCACACTTCATATCCACTCCATCACTGGGTCACACTTGCAAAGGCAAATGGAAACTTGTAAACCAGTGTCTGCCCCTTCATTGATCCACCTCTCTTCTGACTTCTTAACTTTCCTTTATTCTGATTTCTCAGGCCCTGATGAAGTCAGATACTTTCACTTTCGGGGGGTTTACTTTCTGGTTCTTTTTCTGAACATACCAAGAAGAAAAAGGTTTGAACTTGGAATCAGTAAATGAAGATGGTTTGGTCCAAGTTCTGTTCTTTTCCTTTTTTTCACTCCTTCCTCTCACACATTTTCCCCTAAACTCAACTTCCGAAAGACTGCTCTAGCCTCTCGGTAACTGTTAATTTATGAGGCAAGAAAAACGAGGTGGTTGTGAATTAACAAGAGTGGGACCATTTCTCTCCATCAGCAGAATAATCAGTCTCTCTCAGGCAGTCAGCAGGTTTGGTTTTAAAAGACAGGGAAGACGACTGGAAAAACGCAGGTGGCAGCATGCCTCCTAGACGGGGCAGGATGTGAGACTCTTAAAAACCCAGGGTTCTGGGGTCTACATCCTCCTCAAGGAAGCCAAGAAGCAGGCAGCCCAGCAGGGGAGGCCCAGCAGCCCTGTGGATGGCCTGCAGGGTCCCTGGATTCCAGGGTGTGGTCCTGAGGGCAGCTCCATATGAGGGGTCCCTTTCTGTAGCTGGTTTCCTGCCTAGACACTCTCTGAGGGCCCTTTTATCCCCAACACGTGGTGAGTCTAAGAATGAAATATGAGTGAAAGTGAGTTACATGAGCACGTTAGACCAAGGTAAGTGACCATCAGCAACCAAATCTGAGCGGGTCAAACTGACCTCTCAGTGCCAAACTTTCAGCATTTGTAAATGGACTAATGATAGTACCAACATCATAGAGTTGCTGGTGAAGTATTAAATGAGTTAATTCACATAAAGCATTTAGAATAATTTTTGGCACATAGTAAAAATTCTCAAAAACTGCTAGCTGCTGCCCTTCCCCCTCCCCCTCATCCTTCTCCTGCCCCTCCTCACCATTATGATTGTCATTCTTATTATTTTCATAAACACGTGTTACCTTTGGAAACAGAAATGAATGTTAGCGCTAAGAGGGATTTCTCTTACTTGCTTTTTTTTTTTTTAATTAATTAATTTATTTATTTATTTTTGGCTGTGTTGGGTCTTCGTTTCTGTGCAAGGGCTTTCTCCAGTTGTGGCAAGTGGGGGCCACTCTTCATCGCGGTGCGCGGGCCTCTCACTATCGTGGCCTCTCTTGTTGCGGAGCACAGGCTCCAGACGCGCAGGCTCAGTAGTTGTAGCTCACGGGCCGAGTTGCTCCGCGGCATGTGGGATCTTCCCAGACCAGGGCTCGAACCCGTGTCCCCTGCATTGGCAGGCAGATTCTCAACCACTGCGCCACCAGGGAAGCCCTCTTACTTGCTCTTTAAATATAGCTTATTGTGCACGTTTTCTGAAGGAAGAAAGCAGGGTCCACAGAGATGAGGTGCCTGGATGAGGCTGCAGGAAGCAGGTGGCCATGAAGGAAGAAGTGTGATGCAGCAGAGCTGGTCCCTTGCCTGCTGTCGTGATACTTGGTGTCCTCACCCCTGGGTTGCCAGAACAGAGGCAGATAGCATCTCTAGCTCCCTTTCCTGCTGGAGGAGGGCTGTGCACGCCCGGGTCAGCACAGTGATGGTCTTGGGCAGTTGCATCAGCTCGCGCCGATGGAACCCCTCAACTGTGCCATGGAGGATGCTGCAGTTCTGAGTTCCACCAGCAGAGGCAGCAGCTTTCAGGGAACCAGCCACCTTCTGAACAAGGAGCTGGGACTTCAGAAGAGCTGGCCTGAATGGGAGGGCTTATCTGGCCAATGTGTGGCCATAAAACCAGGAGCTTTGGGGACCACCCCTCCCAAGGACTAGCCAACTGGCTATCCATTGAGCCCAAAGTCCACAGTTGCGCACATATCACCATGTAGCCCTCTGAGAGGCACAGTCCAAATGGTGGTCATCCAGACCATCTAAGCTGGAAGGAGCCTCAAAAAGTATAGGACCTACCCTTGCCACTGTACAAATAGGGAAATGGAGGCTCTGCAAGGGAGACGTCTTACTCAAGAACACCCCGTTATCCAGGGGCAGAAAACCAGGACCAGAAAGAAGACGTCTGCCGCCTTCTCCTACTCTAATGGTCTTACTCTGAACTGACACAAAAGGTCCCTCTGAATTGCAGAACCTTCTGTGTGATTCCTCTGAGTCAAAGGGAGGTCTTTGCGAGCCATGCTCAGCTTAATTTCTCTCTCACTCAGATCATAAAAGCATCACTGCAGGCCCCCAGCAAGAGCAGCTTCTAAGCGTTATCCTTATTCTGTTGCCCCGGAGACCACGCTGCAAATACCAACTTTTCACCTGGAGACTTACTTACTCCTCAGGTCATGGCACATGACACCAATTGGATACAAGGATTAAAGCAGATTTGGGACAGCCTGCCAGGCCCCACACCCTGAACTCCACACCCTAGCCTGTCTAAAACACTTCGAAATACGTAAGTTTCATGTGAAAATATGCAGAGAAAAAAATCTATTAAGAAAATCAGGAACTGATGACAACGATGGCGTGGCTGTAATGAGCCCTTGTTCTCGCAGGACGACAGTCATCTGGAGCTTAGATTACAGAGCGGCTGCTGCAGTCCCCCCAACCTGGCCAACACCTCTCATGGACATTACCTGCCTGGCCCTTGTCTGCATTTGCGATTGAGTCCCTAGGTCTATGCATGCAGTTGTTTTCTGTGTGCATCTCGTCTGCCCAAGTAGACTGCACATTTCTGAAAACCAGAAACTCCCATCCAAAATACTTTGCTCAGAGCTAGACACTTAACAGATAGCTTAATAGCCTAAAATTATCTTTCCACATTCTTTTTTTGCTTTGCTTTAGTGTAAGAGATTTTAATATCTGTGAACTGAAAGTGTACTACCTTAGAGCTGACTTTCCCTGACCCTCCAACAATCTCAGGAGACACGGTCAAGGAAAGCAGGGGTCCAAGATTTTAAGAGTCTGTGTTTTGTTTTGTTTAGAGGTTTTCCGTTGTGTCAAAGATTGCTCAGGGTTATGCTGCTGTATTGAGAGACTGACACGGGAATAACCAACATCTGACCACACACACAATGCCTCTTAACAGCTTGACAAAGGCAGCCTGCCTGCTCATCGGAGAAATCTGACTGGTAATTCCCACTGTATTTCTGCAGGGTAGCCTGGAAGTAATTATCCTTCTCACTGGTAAATCAGTTAGGAAAGGAGGATCTAACTCTCCTCTCCTCCTCCAAAAAACTGCTAATCCTCTAACAGTAATGGGCGGGAAAACCCCAGGCAACAGAGTTACTACTAATAGAGGGCTGAATGCACTCACCTGGTCTTTTCACCTGTGGCAGGGGCAGCCGAGCTGAGGCAGGTCAGAGTAGAGAGCAGGCCCTGTGTGGTCAGACAGAGGTAGATGGACCATCTCAGACAGAGGTGGTCAGACAGAGGTGGTCAGACAGAGGTGGTCAGACAGAGGTGGTCTAACTACTTTAGAGAAAGCAAATGGCTCATCTGCCTGAGCCTCAATTTCTTCACCTGCCAAATGGGAACAAAGCTACCAGGCTCAGGGGATTAAGAGTGAAACTTAGGGTATCGAAGTGAACTTAGCCTAGTGCCCAGAACTTATTAGGAGCTCAATTTTAAAAAGTCTTTATCCTCTTCTGACGTCAGCCCTTATGGTCCTCCCGCCCTCACAGGCGGAGGCACACACAGGCACACACACCTCTACCCTGCAGTAATTTGATCACATTCCCTGGCAGTCAGGACTTTGTCTGCTCTCTGTCATTTCCAAAACACTGTTTCCAAATCTGCAGGTGTCAGCCACTTTTGAGCCAGAGCAATTAGGCCATAACAGGCCTGCATTTCTCCATCCACTCAAAGATTTGCTCTTAAACAGACACCTGTGGTAGCTAAGCCCCTCCCTTGTTGAGGCACAAAGACTTCAGCCTGTTTGTACAAAGCACAGTGCTGGTAAATGCAGGCTTGACCTCGGCGCATGCCATTCTGCATGGGACAGAGTCAGCTGACAGTCATGAGTTCTAGGAACCCAGGGACGTGTATCTCCTGCAAAGGGAAGGGGAGGCTGTGAGCAGAGCCCTCCTGCAGAGGCGAGCCTCACATCCACATGGGGAACTAATGCAGTGCTTCGTGTTCGAAGTGCCAGACTCAGACATCACCCAGGCAATGGGCTAACTGGCCAGTGGCCAGAGAGAAGCAAACAGCAAGGGATGCAGAATCACATCAAATACAAGTGGGGCAGGTCAACGCCATTAAAATAACGCTGATGCCCCATACCATAGGATGGTCTAGAACACTTCAACTCAAGTAGCACCCAGCATTTCATATCAATACTCTCATCTGGAAAAAAAACTAGTAGATACCACTAATCTAAATCTCAACTTCCTTGAGGGAGTCCAGCATTGCCAGATGTATTCTAATTTGTCCCCCAAATAAACCTCTTGGAAAGACTGTTGCAGACTCACCATTTATAAGTAAAACAAGCTTGGTGTGATTTACATAGAGGCTATTTCCTTATCTTGCCTGCCTTCTAAAGTGCCTGGGAGGACTGGCTATTATATAGATAAAGCTCCTAAAAGGAATCTGAGCATAGTTAATGCTAAGATTATTACTAGTAGGAGACTATACACATGTCAACCACTTCTACTTTCAACCTAATAGCTTATTAGCTATCTACATTTGGAGATTTTATGTTGTCAAAAAAGTGTTAAGACATCAACAATTAGCTTTGGGAACAACTATATAAATACAAGCACACTCTACTGTTTTGCTAGGGGTGACAGAACTCCGATGTACTCATAGCCTCCAAGGAAAGCAGTAGCCATCTGTTACATAAGTAACTCAATAGGTGAAAAGCAAGTGTTTCGACAAGATTAACTAAAAAATCTGCTGGAGACTACTTCCATTAGCTGGTTGATGAACATAGGCAGCTACCGATAATTTGAATGCTGAGAGAATCAAAAGAATCCTGCTTAATTCAAGCTCAGATGAGAATCCAGGTGACCAAAGATTTAAACTCCAAGACATGTAAGCAGGACACTTAAAAAAAAAAAAAGTTGCATTACAAGGTCATAATGACCCAGAGCACCAGACCAATAAAGAAACAAGTAAGAGTATTTTCATTTACATCTAACTGTCGATTTGCCTGAGTGGTGTGTAGTCTAGTAAACTTGAATATTCTAGTTAAGAGAAAGTCACCATGTAGAATATTTGGGCATCAGCATCTCAAGGCTCAGAATACAATCAAAAACACCTAACAACAAAATGAAACAGAATCTAATTTCATCTCTCCTTGGATGATTCAGAAAGTCCTTCAGGAGCACACAGTCTCCTTATGAAATTAATTTCTATTGGTATTTCCTAAATAAATAAATAAATAAATCCATGGCATTAGTCTATCTTTTGTCTTTCCCCTATCTGAGTGAAGAAAATGTCTGCACTTTTAACTTTCTGGGTGGCAGTGCCTCTTAAGGTGGGATTTAACTGTGTTCTGGTGGTGTTTCTCTGAAAAGACATGCAAAACAGCCTAACTTTTGTCAACTGGGCAATAATTCCTGTGAGGAAGTGGTCCAGAGAGCCCATGGTCTGAACATCACCTCTGGGAAGGAGAAATGGAGGTGCACTTCTGCACCAGTGGGCTCCAAATCCCAGCTTTATGTTCCTTTTAACCCTGAGTATCTGTCTTACCCTGCCCTTTGTCTCCCACGCTACTGAGCACCTCTAGGTCATACTAAGAAGAGATAAAACAGTCAGGAGTGGAGAAAAATGGAAAAAAGACTGAAAGAGATGTTGTTATGAGTAGGAGTCCAATGGGAAACATACATGACAGATGACTACCAGAATGGATGCAAACAGGTGTGACCCTTCATATGCCCCTTGGGGAAATCCTCATGAAGACAGCTGATTTATCATCTACATGAAGACGTGATTAATTCTGCTGTGGTCCAGACATAGGTCAGAGATCAGTGCTAAAGGACATCTGCCATGTGTCAAATATCCCCTTCTTGCTTCTCCCAGAGTGCAGACACCCCCTATGATTCCACCTGACCCCAAGTCACTGTGTTGGGTGGGAAGAGCTTTAAGCTGGGAGTTAAAAACCAACTGCCCATCCTGCCACTGACCAGCTGAGTGACATGGGTGGGACATCTGTCCTCTGTGGGCTTCAGCTTCCTTCCTAATGAAGGGAGAAGGCAGAGGAAGAGTGGAGATAGATCATGGCTGACTTGATTCAGTCAAGTTTTATCATGTGTCCATCATGGACCTGGCTTCAATTCAAGGCCATGAAGCAACTGCCTCAAACTCCCCAGTCAGGACTAGACCATCAATTTTGAAGCACGGGGCTGTGACTATATGGGAGGAAAAGGAGCAGAGCGTGGGCTGAAGTCAAGAAACCTACACTAAGCATCAGGAATCCTGAGCTCTAACTGGCTCCATATCGTACCTGGCTTTGGAGCCTTTTCTGGCTTCAGTTTCCTCATCTGGGAATTGAGACTACTGGTATAGATGCAAGATTCTCAACCAAGACTCCGTGGGCATCTTGGGTCCAGAGCGGGGGATTCAAGGTGTTCCTAAAGACCTAAAAATTGTTTGCAAAATTTTACGTTTGGGGGCATGTGTCCAGAGGACAGGTCCAGAGCTTTAATCACATTGGCAGAAGACTGCAGTTCAAAAACTACGAATAACTGCTCGTATAGATGAAATCGATGATCCCTTCCAGCTCTAACATTCAGTAATTCAAATAACAATATTGAAAAATGGGAAAATGACAACCCTTTGGGACAAAGAAAAGAGAAACTACGCAGCTAAAACCAGGAACAGGCACCTAAACGGCCATCCTGTATCAGAGTTTTGGTACCTGGCTGGTGGGCACAGTCCCATGTGTGGGGACCCCTGCAGCTGCTGGATCTTTGAGCATCAGTCGCCAATATACTGAACCAGGAGTCACCAATTCTGCTTCCTCCCTTGCGGGGAACAGTTAGGTGGGAGTGGGGAGAAGGGGTGGCTGTGAGTTACGATGCTAAGGGTTTACGTCCAAGTTGCTCTGCTTTGAGTAGCACCAACAGCTGTTCTAAGCCACAGCTTGGGCCCCACCAGGTTGGAATCAGAGATCAGCGACAGCTGCACAATGGGTTGAAGATCACCCCTGCACCTACCTTGCTGAAGAAAGGGTTTGCAAAACCACTGGGGAATGCAAGATGACACGGGGAGAGCTGGGGAATGCCATTTTCAGCCCTTTAGAAACCTTGAAATGGACTTTGATATTCGTGGCGTGTTTACTGAGGCCAGGCCTGCCTAAGTTTCTAAACAGTAGTGCCTTCCTAGCTGGGGAAAGATCATCTCTCCTTAAAGCCAATATATCAAACAGCATTTATTTTCTAAAACCATCCATCGTCCCAGGCCCCCTCCTCCCAGGAGGTCTCCGTGACCAAAGTCTGACCTTACATGATTTCACCCATGTCCTGGCTGTTAAGTGAAGAGGAAAGACAGAAAAGAAGAGGCCAGCAGAGCCAGTGTGCTCCCCTGGGCCTCAGAAGGAGCTCTGGAGCAAGTGGAAGAATCCAGGGGCTGCCTATCCTTCCCTTGGAGGAAACCGACTCCCTCTTTACAAGGAGCTCTCTGAAAACAGAGCAGCCAAAAGGAGGCTATAGGAGGACTCGACTCTGGAGTCAAGCAGACCCATTTTCAAACCCCAGATCTGTTACTCACCATGTTACCTGTTACTGTCTGGCATTAGGCTAGAAAGTTACTTAATCTCTCTGAGCTTCAGTTTCTTCATCTGTAAAATGGGGACAGTAGTCATTTCTACCCCAGAGATTCATTGTGAGGATAAATGAGATAAGGTATGTAAAGCACACACCGCCATCCTTGGCAGAGAGGAACCCCTTACGTAGTTACATAGTTTTATTATTGTTATTGTTGTTGTTATTATTATTATTATTATTGCTACTACTATCTCAAGGCAGTTGTTAGAATTACAATGTCTGTGGTGTTCTTGGCATATAAAATAGGCATTCTGTAAGTGACTCCATGGCTACTGGTTTTTTCCTTAACTCCTAGGCCTTGGCAGCCCTGCCACTCCACAGGGAATGCTCAGGACCCATTGACCACCCCCTCTCACCTTCCTTTTGTTGGTGGGATTGACGTAGAGGTAACTGAGGACAGTCTTCAAGCCCACTTTGTCATTGAGCTTTTCATAGGTGGTGCCGTAATCTGTTGATCTGCAGGTAGGAGAGAAAGAAAGAAAGGGAGAGATTGTTTTACCAAATGGGGGATTGTGTTTCAAGGGGAGCCCAGCTCTACCCCAACCTGCATCTTTGTTCCCAAATCACACGAGTGCTTAAAGGTGTTTGTTCTTCAGAGATAAAAGGCCCCATTAATTTTAGAAGAGCAATTAGACTGATGCATCTGCCTACTACCTAAGCTCGCTCCCCTTTGCTCCCGGCCTTTCTCAGAGACCTACTTTCCTTCCCTCTGTGTGGCTGTGAGTGACAGGAGCTGCCGGGGAGCCGGGCCACCTGCCACAATCAGCCCTCTGTCCCCGAGGGGCATTGCAGGGACCTTCTCCTGAGGTCGCTGGGTACAACCAACTTCACGCCCCTCCACTGAGCCTGAAGCCAAGGGACCCTCAGAAGGTCAGGAAGCACTGTATCCAGGAGCTGTGGGGTCCAAGGGCCAAATCTGGCCGCACCCGGCAGAGTCTGAGGCTTTACATGGGAGCGATGGTGTGTCAGGGGGAAGAGCCAGCGACACTGAACTGCTGCCGATAGCTCATCATCCCAACGATCCTGCTGGCCGCCCGCCCCTCCTTTGGGCCTAATTTCCAGGGCTCTGACCTTATACCAAGAACATGAGTCAGGGCTCAGAGAACAAAGGCGGGCCAACCAAGCCACAGGCTCGTTCCTCTGCATCCCGCCTTTCCACAGAGGAGAAGGGAGAGCGAGTACCCGACAATGGATTCAAGTAGCTGAAACCCCTGCTGCTCCCGCCTCGCTTCCCCACTCCCGTCCCACACACCTCCCTCCCTTTTCAGACCACCAGTATCTTCAGGTTCTCACCCCCTTTCTGCCATCGCCTTCCTTGGCTAGACTCAGGAAACCTCTCCCACTGGAGCTTTAGAAGGCCACAGAGGCTCATTCATTCTCTCTACGGTGAAGTGACCTCACGGGTGCCTGCATTCCGACGCCGGCCCTGTGTCCCCCTAGTAACTACCTGCCCCTATCTTTGCTTGATCCTTTACCCACCTTCTATCTCTAATCTGCTTCTGCCTTGGCCCACAGCTTAGCTTTATAAGTCTAGCAGCCAAGCTCTGTGATGACCTTTAAGAACTGTCTCCACCCCCATCCAACCTGGCAAATCCCATGTCCCAGGCCCGGCTTAAATACCCACCCTTACCTCTGGTTAAGGCTTCACTGGCCCTCTCCCTGGTTGCCACTCATTTCTCCTCTGCACCAGAACAAAGTTCCCCGTCTGTTGTACACCCAAGGCACACACTGTACATGCCCCTTTCATTTCCCCATATTGTCATGATTAGTTTCCTTATGTTCTGTTTCTCCAACCACAATGTAAGCTCCTCAAGGACACGGAACTTCAGAGAACGCTATGGGGAGAGGAAAGAACATGAACTTGGGGCACAGTAAAATCTCTGGTTAATTCCTAGATGGGCAGCTCCCTGGTCACATGACCAAGTGCAGGTTACTTCACCTGCTGGAGCCTCAAATTTCTTATTTGGAAAAATGGGGATAATTTAATCTCACAAGGCATTTCTGAGCATGCAAAAATACAACACACGGGAAACCTCCTAACAGGATGTAGGCATTCTGAGATGTCAAAAAATAAATGAAAATACAAAGGACAATGACTTCCCCTTTCCCCAAACTGTACAGAACCAGGTCTTACACATCATGTGTGCTTGGCCTGTTTATTGAAAAAAAAAAAAAAAATCAGTATTTCTAATCCCTCCCTAGGCTACAGGCCCCACACGGTTATGCTAACTTTAATACTCAGCACCTCCCCCCTCCGCAAACTGACTTCTTATCTTCTGTCTCCTCTCTACCTCAGGCACTAGGACTCAACGCCAATGGGAGAAATCCTTGCCTTTATCTCTCGAACCCAGCTCAGTCCCCAAGTCGTAATGATTCTATCTCCTACATAACTTAGACCCCCGATCTTCCCATTCTCATTCCAATGTTGTGGCTCACACATCTTCATTCTTGCAACGATTCCCCAATTGGATGCTCTTCTTCAACCTTCTCCCCCTCCCACCAATCTCCATGCTGTCATTAGGTTGTATATCAACCACACAGATCTGTCCACCTCACTCCGTGGTAGTAATTACCCACTGCCTGCACACAGTAAAGTTCTTTCTTCCAAGCTTAGTCTTGTAAAATCTGGTTACAACTTCCCTTACTAGACCTATTCCCAGCCACTTGCTCCTCTGCCCCTTGCTGTCCAGCCTCATTCAACTTCCCTGAATGTCCTACATTTTTGTGGCCTCCATTTCTGGCACATCATTCCCTTCTGCCTGAACTATCTCCAGCCTCTGTTTCCTCTACTTGGTAAACTTCTCTGCAATCTTCACAATCAACTCCAATATCACTCTCCTTCCAACTTTCTCACTGGGAAATTAATCACCATTTCCTTTGTGTTCTCATACCACCTTGTACATATTTCTATTTTAGCATTTATCCTATTGTTGTGATCATGCTATTTTTATCCTGAGACTTCGTCCTTGACTATACCTTCCTAAGGGCAAAAGCCATTTCTTATAACAACCCAATGCCTTGCACCGTGCCTGGTACAAAGCAAGTACTGAATGTATTAATGTTTGTATTGTTTTGCTTTGTCTTTATTTGCAAGAATGAATGAATGATTGAACCTGTCCAAACCCACTCACAAGGTCTTGACCAACTGCTAACGTTTTAGTGGCAGCTCAACAGAGAGCCACACCTAGAAAACACACCTGATATTTCAGATACTTCAGATACAACTTGCAGAATGGTAAGGCCTTTTAGTGCCATCTGGTACCAGGGAAAGATCGAGAATTAAGTTAAATGACACTAGAATTAAGGTGAAATGACCAATCAATCTGACCTCCTATCCTACCCAGGGCAGGGGAGAAGACACACTATAATCTCTACGGACTGTCAGCAGTATATTTTTCTTAATACAAATAAAATATTTTATAGAACAAATTGCTTCTTGATTCTACACTCTTGAAGGCATAAAGATGGCACCAGGTGGGAAAAGAAAATTGAACTTGGAATCTGGAAATCTAGAGTCTAGAGTGATTCTGAAATGTACTCAAAGTGTTACCCTGGAAAGGTCAATTCCCTAAGCCTGCTAAAGAAAGAATTATTCTGGCGCTTGTAAAAATGGAAAGGCAGACTTCATTCAGGACTATTGCAATAGGTACAAGGACCACAGCAGTGAGGTTTTGAAGTAGAGGAGGGAGATTGGACTCCACTCCAAACACAACAAGGAAAAAGTGGGAATTTACAGCCAAAGAGAAGGGTGGGAGTCAGTGGATAGAACATTACTAAGAAGGTAGGGCAATTCTTTGCTAAGCCGACCTGACAGGATTCTCACTGAGGGCAGGTCAGGGTGATCAGACATCACCTGGGGGATGGTGGAGGATGAGGAATTTGATCAGATATTGAGTATGACGAGATTATTGCAAGGGGGTGGGAGGATCCTGGCTAAACTCACTTAGCGGGACTGTTGCTAAAAATGGGCTCTTGAGGACATACCCGAGGACAGGGCCTAGTTGAAAAAGAGCTCGGAGGATCCTGAGGCCCCTTCTGGACTTGAAATCTTATTATCCCACCAGCACAGCGCTAAGCTGTTTCCAAATAGCAACTTTTCCTCATGCTCTATATAGCCAACATCTTACTTATAAGAGCTAAATTCTCAGGGCTCCCTGCATGACTGGTGTCACAACAAACTTCCTTCCAGCATCCAAATAACCCTCATCACAGGCAGTGTACTTAGCATGATGCATAGTCTCTCTTTCTGCTAGCCGCACAACCAATTCCCACTGACTTTGTTGTTTTCCAAAAGTGGCTGCACAGGGTAGGGGCTTCCCAGCAAAGGACACGCCACGGCTCAGCCTCCTCTGCTCCTCGGGCAGCTGCTGCTTATCCAGGCAAACAGAAACAAGTCTCACTCGGTGAGGACGCCTCAGGGAGCCACTGAGCCCTGGGACCAAAGGAGGCCTGGACTCTGCCCTTCCCAGCATGGAGGCCACACACCGCGCTGACCACAGAGTTCTGTGGGCCCCCTTCACCTGCGGTGAGGGGCAGCTGGCAGACAGGCCTCAGCACCATTGCCAGAGCCAGCTGTGCCTGCAGAAGTCGCTTTGACAGGAAAGCAGACCATCCTCCACCTTGTGACTCCAGACATCTGCCGGCGGGGTCTCTTAGAGGAAGCAGGCTCGTTTCCCCTAACTTAAAGCTAGTTGCCCAAATCTTGACACTAAGCTCCTAACGCTGAAATGTCCTGAAAGCTGGGGACATCACACACATGCATGGGGCACCTGCCATAGGCCGGGCACTATGCCAGTTACCATTTGGAATGGCTCAGAACACACAGCTAGCCTGGCAGGCAGCATGTGAGAAGTGCCCAGCCACAGGGCTCCCAGCTTCTGTTCTGGGCTCAGATTCCTCCAGTTCCAGAAGGTTATTCCACTGCTGTGTGTGTGTGTGTGTGTGTGTGTGTGTGTGTGTGTGTGTGTGTGTGTGTGTGCGCGCACGCACGTGCACATGTTTGTATCTCCCTCTCTCGTGCTCTTCGTCTTTCGTTACGAACTATTTCCAGAACACAGAAAAATACAAGAAGCCAATCATATACCCACTACTAGATTTATATGTTGTGTATGAACACAAATGCTTGATCATCTTTTGGCGTGTTTTTAGATTCACATAAATGTTATCATACAGGATATACATTCTGCAGCTTGCTTATTTTGTCCAACATTCAGTTTGGGGGATTTTATCCACGTTGACACACCTAGCCGTAATTCATTCATTTTAACTGCTGTAGAGCATCGCAGCTTACCAATAAACCACTGTCTATTTATCCTTTCAACCCCTGATAAATATTTTTGTCTTTTTCCTTTAAAATTTGCTATGATAAATGTTTCAATCGCCATTTTTACACGTGGCTTCTTGTGCATCTGTAAAGAAAAGTTTTTTCTAGAGAGACATCTTGATGTGCCATTACCACTCATACTCCATGCATAACTTCTTTGCTGGTATTTAACAAATTTTTCTCTAAGGAGGTCTTCAAAGAGACACTCCCTTAGTCCCCAGCTCCAGAAATTGGGTCCTTCTTTATTGCCAGGGCCTGAGTCCATAGCTCCTGACCTGTCTCGTCCCAGCTATCTCTGTCTCTGGAATCCTGAATTCCAGAGCATCTGAACCCAATTAGCAGCTGGGGCCCTGAGTCTTGGCTTCATGAGGGCCGTCTCTGGTTTTCCCATTCACATCACTGTAGGTCACCTGCTCCATGGCTCCACTGCCCGCCCAAGGACCCGCTTGCTGTCGGGCTGGGCCTCCCAGCTGCCAACCGCTCACACTCCTCCCCAGGTACCCGATGCTGACTGGTAGACTAGATGTCCATCCTCTTCAGCCTCCCAGCACTCCTAGTCTGAGCCCTTCGACTATTCAGAACTCCTGTCCCATCCTGATAGGCTTCCAGAAGACTTCCGTGTGGGCCAGTACCTTCCAGGAGGACCCCCTCAGCCTAACTTCCCATAACCCTGGTAGTTACCCAAAGCCAGTCTCTCAACGACAATTTCCAGGGTTGAGTTGTGAATATACTATACTTTCATCCGCCCAGCAAGCTCCCACTCCTCTAGTGAGCTTCTGCGGGAGCGGATGGTGGCAACAAGCATATGGGTTGCTATTTTAAAAGTAAAAGAACAGAAAAGAAAAACTTTTAGCCAACGCAGCCAAGTCGGCTTCCTGGTAGAGCTGAGCTGGATCTCAACACCACCCGCCCTCGCTGCATCCCCAAAGCCACATTCCTGCCAGAGGTGAGAGGGCTCCAGAGGGCACTCTGCCAGTTCTCACCAGCCACCAGATGTTCAGGATCAGGGCGGGCACACTGCTTTCCTAATCCCACCAGCTGCCTTCCCCTTGTTTGCCACCTGTGCTCCTCAGCCCCCCTCCTCCTTCCCTCTCCAAGCCTCGCCCCTGAGAAGGAACTGGGAAATTTCAAGTCTTTTACTCTTTGATTCTCTTATCAGTCTTTCATCTTCTCAGTGGACTCCCTTCTCTGTGATATTATCTAAAATTAGCAAACAACCTCAGTCCTGATAGTTCCTTTTCCTGTTAGCAATTTTATTTTTGTTTTGCTCATTTCTTAACACATCTCTATGTGTTCTCTGTTATGGCATCTACCATGTGCCAGGCACTGGGCTTACCCCTCCTCCCTCCCCAGTGAGGGACACTTACCAGGAGCTACAAAGCTCAGGCAAGCAAAGTGCAAACTGTTTTCTGTAAAAGGGCCAGAGAGTAAATAGTTTAGGTTTTGCCAATCTCTATCACAACTACTCAACTCTGCCTTTGTAGCTCAAAAAAAGCCAAGCAGGATACACCGATGAATGGGTGTGCTGTGTTACAATAAAACCGTATTTACAAAAGCAGGCAGTGCATAATTGGGTGGTCACCACTGCTCTAGCTGACTACAATATCAACCCCTACCATACCCACCACCAGCCAGGCTCCCATGCCGCTTTCGTCTCTAAGACAGCTTCCCAAGATTCTGGCCAAGGTCTCTGATACCCTGACTCATGCTTCCCTGCCTGGCTGCCATCAGGTCAAAGTGTCTGCCTAAGCCTGGCACTCAGGCCTTCTCACGCCTTTGCCCACTTTACCTCCCATCCTCCACTCTCCCAATGAGCTTACGGTTGGCAAGTGTCCAGATTTCCTCCTTTTTGACTCCCAGCTCTAGTACTAATCACATCTTGGAGACTTTTCCTACAACTTCAACCCACAACCTCCTCTGCATTTGTATCAACAGCGTTAGGAGTTCCCTATTTATTCTCTGAATACACCTATGTGCTTTTTTTCTTTTCAGCAATGACTAAAAGCTCCTTAAAAGAAAAACAACAAATGAAATGTCTTTTGAATTGCTGAAAGTGCAGAGCACTAAGTAGAGAAAACAAGGAAGATGCGAGCAGGGCAAAGACAACTATACCCAGTGCTGGATGAACTAGCCGTGTGAGCTCTTCACTTCTCTGAACAATAGGGCCGTTGTTGGGAGGACTACATAGAGAATAGTGAGAAAAATAGTCTAGCATCCGATAAACCCCTGTGCCATAAATGTGTGTGGCTGTCATTTTTATGACTACTCCAGATTGTATTTTTCTCAAGGACAATCACGTTGGGTTTTTTTCCTTGATTTATAAACTCCTTACGCTTAGGGGGTGAGGCACATGGACGCCCAATTAATCATTAAGGAATCTTTGGCCACAGTGTCCCATTGCTGCCATGAAAGTACAATACGGCCCAGCTGCCTGGGGAATCAAAAGGCAGAACCAAGCTTCCAAGTGCCAGGCCCTGGAAAGCCTCCACCAGCCTTTCCCCCCGAGTGTGTTCCCCTGAGCTACACCAAGAACAGTCAACAATCAAAGACCAGAGGCAACAAGGGGCTCCAGTGTGTGGTGGACCACAGCCCCCTCCAAGGGCAGGTCAGGAGTTTCCACAGCATAGCTCCAGACCCATGGCTGCCCAGAGAGTCTTTATGATCCAAATGGGGAAACCACTGATGCTCCCCTCTGGCCTGTTCCACTCCCCATCTTAAGGCCAGCTCCTAAGGCCACGTTAATTTGTATCTCTGCAATGGCAGAAGCCCAACCTGACCGCAAATAACCAGCCAGAAAACTAATTTCAGACTCCAAGCCAAAAACGAGTGACTTCAATAGCTTCACTCTCCAAGTGGATAGCGGCCCCACCCTCTGCTTCAGAAAAACCACAGGCAGGCTGATGCCCAGGCAGAAGCTCACACAGCTCTCCGTGAGCTCTTTGTGCCATCTGACTCCACCGCCGCATTCTCTAGTCTCACAAAGAGAGACACAGTGATACAGAATAATTAATGTTCTCCTGCCCCAGCTATCTGAATGAGAGCCATCATGGGGTCCAAGTGCAGAAAATTGAAGGTAAACTGACTCTGGAGACCAGATCATGCAGAATTCATGGTTTATATCAAATAAAATGTAGACCCACCAGCAGCACCATTCCAGTTCAGATCTAGGAGGGAAGGTTGGCGTGTGTGGGGTTGGCCCAAACATTCAGATCCTTGGTCTTTCTTTGTGTTCATTCAAGTGTGAACACTTCATTTCTCACTGAAGAATCTCAGTGAAGATAATAGGGCTGCTGGGTTGTTATTTTGAAGACTAAAAATGATAAAAGATTTCAACCCTATCAGCAAAGAGGCCTGTTTGTGTCATACTGGGGAAGGGAGGAAAGAGCACGAGCAGACCCTGAGAGGATGTGACAGCCTATAATTCACTGCACCTCTGTTCACATGAATATAGTGTATTTTACACAACACACACACACACATACACACACACTATACAACAGCATTAAAGAATCAGGTAGATATCAAGATTATTGACCTAGAAAAGTCTCTAAGACATTACTAAATGAAAAAGGCTACTGAATAATAATGCATCAAAGATACAAACAGTATACCCAAACAAAACAAAACAATATATTTCCATTAGGTTTTTAAGTGTATACACTAGTGCATTTTAAAATTTCTAGAGGAAAACGCAAATACATGGTAATAGAAGTTACCTCTGAGTAGGGGCCCGGGGTGGGGTGGGTTGGCTATAAGAACTTGAGTTTATTTGTAATGTTGCAATGTTTTCAAAACCAAAATATAGCCATGTGTCACTCATGCAGTTAAAAATAATCACAATAAAGTGATTTGTTACTGTGCAGTTATGAGGCAGATCAGTAAATTAACACATCTGTAGAGGAGCTCTATTATAGATAAGCATTTGCATTCAAAAAGACAACCCAACATAACCATAAGAGGATTTGTTTCAGAGTCAAGCAGATTTGGTTTCAAATCCAGCCTGTGTAACCTTAGGCTAATTACGTAAGTCTCCTGTGTCATATCTGCTCAATGGAAATATAAATATCGCCTTCATAGGATTACTGTGAAGCTTAAATGGTCCTAATGCCACGAAGTTCACTTCACTGCCAGTTGTTGGGAGACCCCATGGTAGAACAATAATGTGATCATTGGAGGAGAAAGTGTCCCATACATCTCTGGGCAAACAGGAGGTGAGTTATAGTTACATAACCACCAGTGGGCAGGTTAAAGCCATCCCGGGCTTTACACGGGAAGATGGAGGGGTTGCCACGATAATCAGAGATAGCCTCCAGCAGGTGGCCAATACTAACAAATTAAAGTCTAGGGAAAACAGACCTCACTTTGTTCAGTAAGTTTTCCTGGGGAAAAAAATAATGAGGCACGAACTAGAAGGTTCTGGACAGTTTTAGCAAGGCATCTCTATCTGGGGAGTAGATGTTTACCATTTCCCTTCAAAATTACATGCAGCCAGTTGGGTCCCTATGACATGCCAGAATTATATCTGTGCACATCCAGAAACCCCCAGGATAAAGTGCGTAGCTGCCTAATGGAGAGATGTAAACTGATGGAGAGCCTTCAGACCATCCCGCTACCCTAGAGAAGCTAAACTCTGTGCCCCATTTATTTGTAAATCTTTCTCTTCTCTGAGATAAACATAATACCTTGCACGTGGTAGGCACTCAAAGCGTTAATTAATTTATCCGTTAAAGCAAGTCTATTTCTCCCCTGAGCAACCAGCCCTGTAGAAAAGAGAGTGGCTTCTCCAGCTTCTATCCTCCTCCAAGAAGCCTCTCATCTTTCCTGCCTCTGGTTTCCTAGCACTCAGCATCTGTGTCACTCTCAGGGAGCATTGTACCCGCTCTCTGGGGATATACATCTCTTCTCTTCTGCTGTTGTTTTATGTCATTATTTAACTTTTTGTGCATGAGGCTTCTTTTTCCAGACAGACTAAGTCCTCTGAGGTCAATGAACTACCTTGTGTATCTCTCTTAGGCCCTAATGCATGCTGCATAATGCCATGCAGTTTTTTGGATACTCAGGCTGAGCAAATGTGTCCCAGGGACTAAATAGTCACACTCAGATTCCCTTCTGCTTGGGAAAGGTTCTCCTGGGAGAGACTAACAACAAAGCAGATGTCCTTCAGGCAGAGCTGGTTCTATCAGTTATCTTACCGGTCATTCGGGGAAGAAAGAAGACTAAAGTATTCCAACACCTGACACCTTCCAGCCCAAGAAAGAATTGGAAATTCCCAGATACTCAGGAGTGAATTGCAGGTCTCCCATTTGAAGCTCTTATACCACAGCCACTCCATCTCCTTATGGGCCCAGAAATCTGAAATCTCATTTACCTCTTCCTCTAAAAGAATTATATGTTGATTGCTATGCTCCCTGCACCATGCCGGCTACACAACATTATTTAAACAATTGCCCTCTTGGACACCACATTCTACACTCCAAACGCCCTTGACAACAGACCAGAGCTATAGGGCATGAAAACCAATCCCAGTTTTTTAAAGCTTTCCTTTGAAAGGCTAAGTAAGAAGAAGAAGCAATTAGCTAGAAGTTGGGTTTGTTCTCAAGTCACAGAGTATTTCTTAAACCATCATTTGGCACTGAGAGAAATGCCCCTCTGAGACCTGAGGCAGCACTCATCTGAAGCCCTGGTGCCATGGATTGGCTCCGTAGACTGGTGCCCATGGCCTTAGAGAAAATAAATGTCACACTCTGGGGTCTTTTTAAAAAATAAAAGGACTGAAAACTTATGGTAGAAATATCATAAAGTATAGAAAAGTATAATGTGCAACATAGACATCAATTATAGCCACGCTATGCAGAGAAAAATCCACTTAACATTTTGGTACTTTTTTTTTTCTCTAATCTGTGTGCATGTGTATGTTTTACAAAATTGGGGGTTGTTCTCTGCATACAGTTTGGTGTCCTACTTTTTCACTTAACATAATATTTTAAGCATCTCACCAGGTTGTTTAATATTCTTCCAAAATCATTTTAAAAGCCTTACAGCATCCCAGTGTATAAATGTATCATAATTTACTTTAACTGCCTTCTCGGTCAGATGGTTGGTTTCTGGCCAAATTTTTATAGTAAATAACTGTAGTGTGTACTCTTCTACATAAATTTTGTATGCGTCTTTGTTTCCTTAAAGTACATCCATGTTAATGTAATTATTAGTTCAAAGGGTAAAAATTATCATTAATATGGTAATTGTTACAAAATATTCTGTATGAAATAAATATTCTGGTCAATCTGTACTTCCACTAACAGTACCTGGGAGCACCAGTTTCACTGCATACTGGCCAACACTGGGCATTAGTATTTTAAAATCTCCAAACATAGGTGTGTTGGCACCAATGCATAATAAAAGTATGAGACCTTAACTGTGTCTTCACACTGGAATACCATGTCTTTAACACAGGACCCCCTTGATACTTCTAAAAATTATTGTGGACCCTAAGAGATTTAATTCATATGTTATATCCATCAGTCTGTACTGTATTAGAAATTGCATCTGATAAAATTTTACAATATTTATTCATTTATTTTAAAATAACAATAATAAAACATAAATACCGTAATTTTATGAAAAACAACTACAGTTTCCCAAACAAAAACAATTTAGTGAGAAAGCGTGGCTTTTTTTTTTACATTTTTTGCAAAGCTCCTTAATATCCGACTTAATGGAAGACAGTTGGATTCTCATATCAACATCTGCATTTAATCGTTATGACATCACATATGTCACGTAGCTTCTAGAAAACTCTACTGTACACTTGTGAGAGAATGAGAATAAAAAAGGGCAAATAACATTTATTATTATCAGAAAATATATTCATTAATCCCCTGATAGGGTTGTGGGCATTCCCCAGGGTTCCCAGGACCACACTTTGAGAACTGCTGCTCTATGCCAAACAACTGGGTCCCAGAGGACTGCCACTTACAAAGAGATCTTTTCGAACTGTAATTAAAGCTATGGACTTCTTGCAAATCTCCTCTCACCTCAAACAGTCTTCTTCGTCAGACCCCGTAAAGTTCAAATCCAGCCTCCTATATAAAGCCTTCTCATCTACCTTGCCCTACAGTGATATTTCCTTTCTCTGATTCTTTACTACTTTTATATCACTGCAGCACAATTTGGCCTATACCCTCTGATTTTCATTGCCTCTTGTCCCTGCCAAAACTATAAGCTTCTTGAGGTCAGGGATCAAGCCTTTGGCACACACTTGGGCTCAATAACTGATTTCTCGGGAGAGTGCCACCCTAAGTCAATGTGGCATTTAAGGAACTAACATTTGCGTAGTGCTTTATAAAAAACACTTTCTCTTGAGATATTTCATTTAATTCTCGCAATGACCCTTTGACAAAGGTATTTTATCTTTGTCATAAAAATGAGGAAATAGAGACTCAGAAAGGTTAAGTGACTAAGTAAATGACAATGCTGGAACTTGAAACCAGGTCAACAGATTCCAAATCCCGTGCACTCTACTTCAACTCTTGGCTGTTTATTGGAAGCAGTGGTAACGAAGTATCTGTTTCTCAAAATATCACATAATAGAGATTTCACTGACTCATCCTTTCAGGGGATCTCTGAAGACATTTCCTACTAGGAGGTATTACAGGTATTAAAAAGGAGAGCATTTGAAGTCGAAATTAGGCTAGAATTCCTGCTCTCCCACCTACTAGCAATATAACCCTATGCACATTGCCTTAGCTTTCTGGGCCTCAGTTTTCCCACCTCTAATATAGGCATAATAATTGCTACCAGGCAGGGTTGTTGGGAGGACCCAACGAGAAAATCTACATAAAGCACAGTGCAAGAATCAGCTTAGTTCTTGGATACACTTTCATTTCTTCCTAAAGCCATCTTACCGCCATCCTTTATTTCCCCTCTGAAAAATGAGAAGGACTGCATGAAATGATGACAGGCACTTCCTATAGCCTGAACAATCTACTGAACAGGAAAATATTTCATCCCAGACACCTGGGTCTGGGGTCTTTGGTACAGAGAGGCTACAGAACCCCAGGCCAAAAGTATCACTGGAAAGAAAGGACGGTGTCTTTATACCAAAAGACATTCACTGCCAATCCATGCGAGAGCCTGTAGAGGTCTTGGCTCTGGAAGCCAGCCCCGCACAGCCCACCCCCCTCAACATACACAGACACTCCTCAGGCTCATGTCCTCTCGGAGTCCCTGGAACTCAGTGCCTTTCCTGACACAGGCTGCCCCCCTGGGGAAAGGCAGCGCTCAAGTGCGCAGGTCAAGATGCTGAGAAGAGCCAGAAGCCTGGTTGGGAGCAGTACCTCCCAGCCCACTAACAAACACCAAGACTGGCAGCAACACAATGCATTGACTGTCCCCAGGGGCTCAAACTTCAGCATTCAGCGAGGCCCACAAGTTCTGGTCTATTGGGCTTCCAGAATCTTGTCGTTACAGACACTCCTTGTTTCCAACCAAAAACAATGCTTCACAGTTTGATTACTCTCCTCTTTTGTAAAATGAGACGGTTGGAATCAGTGATCTCAAAAGTCCCTGCCATCTCCAACCTTCTGCATATCTGACCAAGCTCCAAATGGCTTCTGGATGCTTTCAAGATGCAGATCTATGCTCTAGGGATGCAAATCTGTCATCACCAAGGGCTACTGAGGTCCTGCAAAAAAATTGCCTGGGCTTGGGCATGTCTCTGGAATAAGTGTTCAGCTTCCCAAAGGTCTACCAGCCTATGGGTCACCTAATCTAGGCACCTATGGGAATGCTCTCAAAAAGTATCATATGGTCTTGGGGAGACAAGACCATTTCTCACTAAATAACTAAAAAGCATGGCATGAGTCAGTCCTGAAGGCCAAGGGACATGTCATTTTAAACACAGCACCTGAACCATCAGGAAATGATAGGCAAAATGACACAGAACCCAGGCGAAATTTTGATAGAGTCGTCTCCTGGAGAGATTAGTGGGGAGGGAGAAGCTTAGGGAGAGGGACAGCAATTAGGAAAGGGGCTCAAGAAAACAATTAGATAAAACTCTGTGAGGACGAGGGCCCTACTAAGTCCCTAGTGTCCAGTCCCTGGCACTCAATCACTATTTTCAATGAATAAATGAATAAAGTATAAATGAGTAGGAAGAAGTTAGACCAAATTCAATAGGATAGCAGTGTGGTTAAGTACACACATTTTGGAGTCATGGCGGTTTCAAAACCTGGCTCCACACCCCTTACTATGTGATTTGGGGCAGGTCGCTTAACCTCTTTGAACTTAGGTTTTCTGATCTATAAAATAGGCAAAACTACCTAAACTAAGTACCTCACAGGGTTGTCTCAGAACTCAGTGAAGAACTCAATAAGAACTCAATGAGGAAATGCACATAAAACATTTATCACAATTTCAGGCATATTATATATAGGTTCTTAATATGACGGTGATAATGATGATGATGAAAATGATGAAGATAATGATACTCATTAGTGCTAGAGGAGCTCAGAGAAGAGGAAGGGAGATTTCATTGAAGAGGTGAACTTTGAGGAAAAGGTGGAGCATTAGGAGCCCAAAGGAATACAAAGACCATGTCCAAAGGCTTGGAACCTGAAACATGCAAGTATTTTCAGAAGAAAATTAGGAGATGGGCCCAGCCTGAAAGAAATGTTCATACACAGGCATAAAAGGGTGTAAGTTTAGATGAGCAGAATAAGACTTGTGGAGGGTCTTGAATATCTGCTAAAGAGCTTGAACTTAATCTTACAAGCAACTGGGGCCCCCAAGGTTCTGGAATAGGGTAGGGACATGATAGAAACCCATGTGGAAAGACTAATCGGTTGCTGATGGATATGATGGGTTGGTGAAGCCTGTCCTTCTGGAGGTAGAAAGACTTACTAGGAATCCATCCACTAATCTGATGATATTGTGTTGTAAGAAATGAAAGAGGAGCACAGAAGAAGCACACTGTGTTTACTGGACAGGGACAGAGAAGGAGCAGGTAAAGACAACGTCAAGATTCTAAGCCTGAGCGCCTAAGAGAATACTGTCACCATGGACAGAAACAAGAGTAGAACTGACATCTCCGGAGCAGAGTATAAAGTGACCTTGAGGAAAAAGAAAAAACATCCTAGGCTGAGTTGCCTAAAATCTGAGCTTGAGTCTGGGATTTGGAAGCTTAAGAATGATTGAGGGAGTGCTCTTAGGCCAAACCTAATGGAAGAGAGGGAGGCAAGATAGGGAAGGGGCAGCAGACCAGCAAGGTTGTGGTTCCAGGTAAAGCTTAATCCACAGGGGGGCTCTGGTGCAGAACTCTCACCAGAGACTTAACCCATTCTGAGGCAAAAAGCCAGGCTTTTGTGCCCCATACCAGCCAGTCGTTGGCCATCCCAGATGTGGGAAGGGGTGACCTCTGGAGGAAGTCATCACATTTCTTGCAGCAGCTGATGGGTGGGTAAAGGGAATGCTAACCTCAAGTTAACCTAAGGCTTATAGCACATAACACTCAGCAAATGCCTTCTATTATTACTGAGATGGCTAGCATCAAGAAGATGGCAAGATGTCCAACATACTTGATGGACGAAAGAAAACAACACCGGGCAGCTACAGTTCTCTGTACAACCTCTGACCGAGAGTATAATTCATTTCTCCTCCATTTTCTGACCTACTTTGTGTAAGCAGCAGAAAGCTAAGTAGTTGTCATACTCTGGATTTTCAACATCAGTCTTGCATCAGAGGTGCAAGAGCATGAAAGAAAAGCTAGGTGAGTCTTTCTAAAAGTGGAGGAAAGATAGGCTGTTTCTATTTTAAGCACTTGAATATGGATGGGAAGACATCTGGGCCCCTAAAATTTACTGCAAGGTCATATATCCTGGCCTAGAACCATCTCTCCTGGATGGAGCCCATCTGCAAAGCTGCTCTAACACATCTAGAATTCTATATGGCTGGATTTTCCTTGTATATGGTAGGAACCTCCCTGAAAGGCTGTGTGTAAATTTAACATTAGATTTAATGTTCCAGGTAAGCTGAACTCTCTGTTTAACAGCTGTATACTAAATCCTGTAGTAGAGAATCACCCCCAAATGTATATTTCCTCTGAAATATCAGATCGGTCTAACATAAAACATGCTTGCATTTTATAGGAAGCTGCTGTTTCATTCTTCGACCCAGAAATCAATCAACAGACGTTTATTGAGCGTCTATGGTGTAAAGGGTGCTATGCTAGATGCTGGAAAAATACAGCGTATCTTGGGAATAGTAAAAAGACATTCTGGCTGGAGAACAAAGTGAATGTAGGAGTAGGAGGGCTGGATATGCATTCCAGAGACTGTATGCACTGAGGAGCTAACTGCAGTAGCAAACACCACCAACGCGTCAGTGACTTAACACCGTGTTAGTGTACTTCTCACACCATAGTCCAATATGGACTTGCAGGGAGGTGAGGGGCAGGAAGGGGCTCTGGTTCCATACCATGATTCAAAGAACTGAGCTCCTCTCATATCAGCGTTCTGCTATCTTCCAAATCTTAGGAATTCTCAATTGAACTGGTGGAAGGAGAAATGAGTAAGAATTGTTTTTACCATGTATGCAAGTGGCATCCATCACTCCTAGCCTCCTTCTATGGGCCAGAGTTCAGTCATATGACTATATGTAAGTGAAAGGATGTAGTCTAGTTGTTTGTCCTGGATGAAGATGAAACAGGCTTAGTGAATACAGGCATATCTCAGTTTATTGTGCTTTGCTTTATTGTGCTTTGCAGATACTGTGTTTTTTACAAACTGGAGGGTCATGGCAACCCTGCATCGAGCAAGTCTATCGGCGCCATTTTTCCAACAGCATTTGCTCACTTCATGTTTCTGTGCCACATTTTGGTAATTCTCACAATATTTCAAACATTTTCATTATCATTTTATTTGTTATGATGATCTGTGATCAGTAATCTTTCATGTTACTATTGCAAAAACATTCTGACTAGCTGAAGGCTCAGATGATAGCATTTTTTAGCAATAAGGTATTTTTAATTAAGGTATGTACCTTGGTTTTTTTCATTATAATGCTACTGCACACTTAATATACTACAGTATAGTGTAAACATAACTTTTACATGCACTGGGAAACCAAAAAATTTGGATAACTCATTTTATTGCCATATTCATTTTACTGCAGTGGTCTGGAATCAAACCCCTAATATTTTGCTGGTGTGCCTGTTTCTATTCAGTCTCTGCCACATGAACATAAGGTGAGATTTCAGAATTCTGAAGTTAGGATTTTGTCTTATACATAGAAGACTGACCACCTAATGCCTTCTTGCTTCCAAAAATATTCCGAGCTCACCTGAGACACATTCTACTCACCGAAAGAACAGGAATATACTTAGTTGATTACCTATTCAACTGCAAATTATTTATGCAGTGCCTATGACTTGTTTGACACTAAATACTCAAAACATCATGTTAATCGGAAAACGAACAAACAAACCATGTGTCAGGCACTTTCATTAAGACAGATATTTTTACTTTTATCCCAATATTTCAAATAAAGAAACGAGGATCTTTCAACATCCTTTCATAATAAAAAATTCAAAAAAAAACAACTCTCAACAAATTGGGTTTAGAAGGAATTCACCTCTACATAACAAAGGCAAGCCCACATGACAAGCCCACAGCTAGTGATACTATTAATTATTACTCAGTGGTAAAAACTTGAAATCTTTTCCTCTAAGATCAGAAACAAGACAAGGATGCCCACTCTCACCACTCTTATTCAACATAACCTTTGAAGTCCTAGCCAGAGCAATAACGCAAGAAGGAGAGATAACAGGCATACAAATTGGGGGAAAAAAAAGAAGTAAAACTGTCTCTGTTTGCAGATGACATAATCTTATATATAGGAAACACTAAAGAATCCATCAAAAAACCCCAAAAAACAAAAAAACTGTTAGAACTAATAAGCAGCAGTAAAGTTGCAGAATACAAAATCACCATACAAAAACCAGTTGTGTTTCTATATACCAACAATGAACTATTAGAAAGAGAAATTAAGAAAACAATCCCATCAGAGTTGCATCAAAAGGAATAAAATACTTAAGAATAAATTTAATCAACGAAGTGAGGATTAGGAACCAAGATGGTAGAGTATAAGTACATGCTCTCACTCCCTCTTGCGAGAACACCAGAATCACAACTAGCTGCTGGACAATCATTGACAGGAAGACACTGGAACTCACCAAAAAAGATACCCCACATCCAAAGACAAAGGAGAAGCCACAATGAGATGGTAGGAGTGGTGCAATCAGAGTAAAATCAAATCCCATAATGGGTGGGTGGGTGACTCACAGACTGGAGAACACTTATACCACAGAAGTCCACACACTGGAGTGAAGGTTCTGAGCCCCATGCCAGGTTCCCAACCTGGGGGTCCGGCAACAGGAGGAGGCATTCCTAGAGAATCAGACTTTGAATGCTAGCGGGATTTGATTGCAGGACTTCGACAGGACTGGGGGAAACAGAGACTCCACTCTTGGAGGGCACACACAAAGTAGTGTGCACATCACAACACAGGGGAAGGAGCAGTGACCCCAGGGGAGACTGAACCAGACCTACCTGCTAGTGTTGGAGGGTCTCCTGCAGAGGCGAGGGGTGGTTGTGGCTCACCGTGGGAACAAGGACACTGGCAGCAGAAGTTCTGGGAAGTACTCCTTGGCACGAGCCCTCCCTGAGTCCGCCATTAGCCCCACCAAAGAGCCCAGGTAGGCTCCAGTGTTGGGTCATCTCAGGCCAAACAACCAACAGGGAGGGAACCCAGCCCCACCCATCAGCAGTCAAGTGGATTAAAATTTTACTGAGATCTGCCCACAAGAACAACAGTCAGCTCTACCCACCACCAGTCCCTCCCATCAGTGAACTTGCACAAGACTCTTAGATAGCCCCATCCACCAAGAGGGCAGACAGCAGAAGCAAGAAGAACTACAATCCTGCAGTCTGTGGAACAAAAACCACATTCACAGAAAGATAGACAAAATGAAAAGGCAGAGGACTATGTACCAGATGAAGGAACAAGATAAAACCCAAGAAAAACAACTAAATGAAGTGGAGATAGGTAACTTTCCAGAAAAAGAATTCAGAATAATGATAGTGAAGATGATCCAGGACCTCGGAAAAAGAATGGAGGCAAAGATCGAGAAGGTGTAAGAAATGTTTAACAAAGACCTAGAAGAATTAAAGAACAAACAAATAGAGATGAACAATACATTAACTGAAATGAAAACTACACTAGAAGGAATCAATAGCAGAAGAACTGAGGCAGAAGAATGGATAAGTGACCCGGAAGACAGAATGGTGGAATTCACTGCTGCAGAACAGAATAAAGAAAAAAGAATGAAAAGAAATGAAGACAGCCTAAGAGACCTCTGGGACAACATTAAACACAACAACATTTGCATTATAGGGGTCCCAGAAGGAGAAGAGAGAGAGAAAGGACCTGAGAAAATATTTGAAGAGATTATAGTCAAAAACTTCCCTAACATGGGAAAGGAAATAGCCACCGAAGTCCAGGAAGTGCAGAGAGACCCATACAGGATAAACCCAAGGAGAAACACACCGAGACACATAGTAATCAAACTGGCAAAAATTAAAGACAAAGAAAAATTATTGAAGGCAGCAAGGGAAAAACAACAAATAACATACAAGGGAACTCCCATAAGGTTAACAGCTGATTTCTCAGCAGAAACTTTACAAGCCAGAAGGGAGTGGCATGATATACTTAAAGTGATGAAAGGGAAGAACCTACAACCAAGATGACTCTACCCGGCAAGGATCTCATTCAGATTTGATGGAAAAAACAAAAGCTTTACAGACAAGCAAAAGCTAAGAGAATTCAGCACCACCAAACCAGCTCTACAACAAATGCTAAAGGAACTTCTCTAAGTGGGAAACACAAGAGAAGAAAAGGACCTACAAAAACAAACCCAAAACAATTAAGAAAATGGTCAGAGGAACATACATATCGATAATTACCTTAAACGTGAATGGATTAATGCTCGAACCAAAAGAAACAGGTTTGCTGAATGGATACAAAAACAAGACTCATCTATAGGCTGTCTACAAGAGACCCACTTCAGACTTAGGGACACATACAGACTGAAAGTGAGGGGATGGAAAAAGATATTCCATGCAAATGGAAATCAAAAGAAAGTTGGAGTAGCAATACTCATATCAGATAAAATAGACTTTAAAATAAAGAATGTTACAAGAGACAAGGAAGGACACTACATAATGATCAAGGGATCAATCCAAGAAGACATAACAATTATAAATATATATGCACCCAATATAGGAGCACCTCAATACATAAGGCAACTGCTAACAGCTCTAAAAGAGGAAATCGACAGTAACACAATAATAGTGGGGGACTTTAACGCCTCACTTACACCAATGGACAGATCATCCAAAATGAAAATAAATAAGGAAACAGAAGCTTTAAATGACACAATAGACCAGATAGATTTAATTGATATTTATAGGACATTCCATCCAAAAACAGCAGATTACACTTTCTTCTCAAGTGTGCATGGAACATTCTCCAGGATAGATCACATCTTGGGTCAAAGATCAAGCCTCAGTAAATTCAAGAAAACTGAAATCATATCAAGTATCTTTTCTGACCACAATGCTATGAGATTAGAAATGAATTACAGGGAAAAAAATGTATAAAACACAAACGCATGGAGGCTAAACAATACGTTACTAAATAACCAAGAGATCCCTAAGGAAATCAAAAAATACCTACAGACAAATGACAATGAAAACACGACAACCCAAAACCTATGGGATGCAGCAAAAGCAGTTCTAAGAGGCAAGATTATAGCTATACAAGCCTACCTCAAGAAACAAGAAATATCTCAAATAAACAATCTAACCTTACACCTAAAGGAACTAGAGAAAGAAGAACAAACAAAACCCAAAGTTAGCAGAAGGAAAGAAATAAAGATCAGAGCAGAAATAAATGAAATAGAAACAAAGAAAACAATAGCAAGGATCAATAAAACTAAAAGCTGGTTCTCTGAGAAGATAAACAAAATTGATAAACCATTAGCCAGACTCATCAAGAAAAAGAGGGAGAGGACTCAAATCAACAAAATTAGAAATGAAAAAGGGGAAGTTACAACAGACACCGCAGAAATACAAAGCATCCTAAGAGACTACTACAAGCAACTCTATGCCAATAAAATGGACAGTCTGAAAGAAATGGACAAATTCTTAGAAAGGTATAACCTTCCAAGACTGAACGAGGAAGAAATAGGAAATATGAACAGACCAAACACAAGTAATGAAACTGAAACTGTGATTAAAAATCTTCCAACAAACAGAAGTCCAGGACCAGATGGCTTCACAGGTGAATTCTATCAAACATTTAAAGAAGAGCTAACACCCATCCTTCTCAAACTCTTCCAAAAAACTGCAGAGGAAGGATCACTCCCAAACTCATTCTATGAGGCCACCATCACCCTGACACCAAAACCAAAAAAGATAATACAAAAAAAGATAATTACAGACCAATATCACTGATGAATATAGATGCAAAAATCCTCAACAAAGTACTAGCAAACAGAATCCAACAACACATTAAAAGGATCATACACCATGATCAAGTGGGATTTATACAAGGGACGCAAGGATTCTTCAAGATACGTAAATCAATCAATGTGATACACCATATTAACAAATTGAAGAATAAAAACCATATGATCATCTCAATAGATGCAGAAAAAGCTTTTGACAAAATTCAACACCCATTTATGGTAAAAACTCTCCAGAAAGTGGGCATAGAGGGAACCTACCTCAACATAATAAAGGCCATATATGACAAACCCACAGCAAACATCATTCTCAATGGTGAAAAACTGAAAGCATTTCCTCTAAGATCAGGAACAAGACAAGGATATCCACTCTCACCACTATTATTCAACATAGTTTTGGAAGTCCTAGCCGTGGCAATCAGAAAAGAAAAAGAAATAAAAGGAATACAAATTGGAAAAGAAGAAGTAAAACTGTCACTGTTTGCAGATGACATGATACTATACATAGAGAATCCTAAAGAAGCCACCAGAAAACTACTAGAGCTAATCAATGAATTTGGTAAAGTTGCAGGATACAAAATTAATGCACAGAAATCTCTTGCATTCCTATACACTAATGATGAAAAACCTGAAAGAGAAATTAAGGAAACACTCTCATTTACCATTGCAACAAACAGAATAAAGTACTTAGGAATAAACCTACCTAGGGAGACAAAAGACCTGTATGCAGAAAACTATAAGACACTGATGAAAGAAATTAAAGATGATACCAACAGATGGAGAGATACACCATGTTCTTGGATTGGAAGAATCAATATTGTGAAAATGACTATACTACCAAAAGTAATCTACAGATTCAATGCAATCCCTATCAAATTACCAATGGCATTTTTCACAGAACTAGAACAAAAAAATCTTAAAATTTGTATGGAGACACAAAAGACCCCGAATAGCCAAAGCAGTCTTGAGGGAAGAAAATGGAGCTGAAGGAATCAGACTCCCTGACTTCAGACTATACTACAAAAGCTACAGTAATCAAGACAATATGGTACTGGCACAAAAACAGAAACATAGATCAATGGAACAAGATAGAAAGCCCAGAGGTAAACCCACGCACCTATGGTCAACTAATCTATGACAAAGGAGGAAACGATATACAATGGAGAAAAGACAGCCTCTTCAATAAGTGGTGCTGGGAAAACTGGACAGCTACATGTATAAGAATGAAATTAGAACACTCCCTAACACCATACACAAAAATAAACTCAAAATGGATTAGAGACCTAAATGTAAGACCAGACACTATAAAACTCTTAGAGGAAAACATAGGAAGAACACTCTTTGACATAAATCACAGCAAGATCTTTTTTGATCCACCTCCTAGAGTAATGGAAATAAAAAGAAAAATAAACAAATGGGACCTAATGAAACTTCAAAGCTTTTGCACAGCAAAGGAAACCATAAACAAGACGAAAAGACAACCCACAGAATGGGAGAAAATATTTGCAAGTGAATCAATGGACAAAGGATTAATCTCCAAAATATATAAACAGCTCATGCAGCTCAATATTAAAAAAACAAACAACCCAATCCAAAAATGGGCAGAAGACCTAAATAGACATTTCTCCAAAGAAGACATGCAGATGGCCAAGAAGCACATGAAAAGCTCCTCAACATCACTAATTATTAGAGAAATGAAAATCAAAACTAAAATGAGGTATCACCTCACACCAGTTAGAATGGGCATCAGCAGAAAATCTACAAACAACAAATGCTAGAGAGGGTGTGGAGAAAAGGGAACCCTCTTGCACTGTTGGTGGGAATGTAAATTGATACAGCCACTATGGAGAACAGTATGGAGGTTCCTTAAAAAACTAAAAATTGAATTACCATATGATCCAGCAGTCCCACTACTGGGCATATACCCAGAGAAAACCATAATTCAAAAAGACGCATGTGCCCCAATGTTCATTGTAGCACTATTTATAATAGCCAAGTCATGGAAGCAACCTAAATGTCCATCGACAGACGAATGGATAAAGAAGAAGTGGTACATATATACAATGGAATATTACTCAGCCATAAAAAGGAACAAAATTGGGTCATTTGTAGAGATGTGGATGGATCTAGAGACTGTCATACAGAGGGAAGTAAGTCAGAAAGAGCAAAACAAATATCGTATATTAACGCATATATATGGAACCTAGAAAAATGGTACAGATGAACCGGTTTGCAGGGCAGAAATTGAGACACAGATGTAGAGAACAAACGTATGGACACCAAGGGGGGAAAATGGTGGCGGGGGGTGGTGTGGTGAATTGGGCAATTGGGATTGATATATATACACTGATGTGTATAAAATTGATGACTAATAAAAAATAAATAAATAAAATAAAATAAAAGACACACACACATGCACAAAAAAGACAACAGAATAAAAAGTGAAAGGTAATGATAATTAGCTCATGTATCATACTTGCTACATGTCAGGCACTACTCCAAATACAGTATGTACATTGACTCACTAAAGTCTAACAACCTTGAAGTGATTATTATTATTCCTGTTCCACCCAGGGAAACTATAGCATAGAGACATTAAGCAAATTGTCCAAAGTCACACAACTAATAAATGGCTAAGCTAGGATTTGAATCCAGATAGTACAGTGCCAGAGTTTGTGCACTTAACAACAATGATGATGTCTGGTAGAAAAAGGCAAAGGATATTGCAAAAGTAGAAAATGTATGGGTACGAACTTCGATGTAAGCAGGTGAATCAAGCAGGATAATAAATGGACTCACTTTGATTTACATTGAGAAGTTTATAGGTAATTTGAAGATAGAGAATTCCTATAAAATTTTGAAGAGTGATTAAACACACTTATGGATTTCTAAGTTTAAAATGTGTTCCTCATGATGAAATTATAGGTTAATTGTAAGCCAGAGAATTAGAGAAATTAAAAAATAAATAAATAAATAAAATAAAATACAACACAAATGAACTTATCTACAAAACAGAAACAGACTCACAGACATAGAGGACAGACTGATGGTTGCCAAGGGGGAGGGAGGGTGGGGGAGGAAAGGATTGGGAGTTTGGGATTAGCAGATGCAAATTAGTATATATAGGATGGACAAACAACAAGGTCCTACTGTGTAGCACAAGGAACTATATTCAATATCCTGTGATAAACCATAATGGAAAAGAATATAAAAAAGAATGTATATATGTGTATAACTGAATCACTTTGCTGTACAGCAGAAATTAACATAACATTGTAAATCAACTATATGGCAATAATATTTTCAAAAATTAAAATTAAAAAAATTTAAAAAGAAAAAAAAAGGAAGTGAAAGATCTATACACTGAAACCTGTAAGACACTGATAAAAGACATTAAAGAAGATACAAATAAATGAAAGGATATAACACGTTCATGGATTGGAAGAATTAATATTGTTAAAATGTCCATATTACTCAAAGTGATCTATAGATTCAGTGTAATCCCTATCAAAATTCCACGAGCATTTCTGATACTGGCTACACAGGAAAAAAGAAACCTCAAATTTGTACAGAGCTACAAAAGACCCCTAATAGCCAAAGCAATCTTAAGAAAGGATTAATCTCCAAAATTTACAAGCAGCTCATGCAGCTTAATATCAAAAAAACAAACAACCCAATCCAAAAATGGGCAGAAGACCTAAATAGACATTTCTCCAAAGAAGATATACAGATTGCCAACAAACACATGAAAGGATGCTCAACATCATTAATCATTAGAGAAATGCAAATCAAAACTACAGTGAGGTATCACCTCACACCGGTCAGAATGGCTATCATCAAAAAAATCTACAAACAATAAATGCTGGAGAGGGTGTGGAGAAAAGGGAACCCTCTTGCACTGTTGGTGGGAATGTAAATTGATACAGCCACTATGGAGAACAGTATGGAGGTTCCTTAAAAAACTAAAAATAGAACTACCTTACGACCCAGCAATCCCACTACTGGGCATACACCCTGAGAAAACCATAATTCTAAAAGAGTCATGTACCACAATGTTCATTGCAGCTCTATTTACAACAGCCAGGACATGGAAGCAACCTAAGTGTCCATCAACAGATGAATGGATAAAGAAGATGTGGTGCATATATACAATGGAATATTACTCAGCCATAAAAAGAAACGAAATTGAGTTATTTGTAGTGAGGTGGATGGACATAGAGACTGTCATACAGAGTGAAGTAAGCCAGAAAGAGAAAAGTAAATACCGTATGCTAACACATATATATGGAATCTAAAAAAAAAAAAGTGGTTCTGAAGAACCTAGGGGCAGGACAGGAATAAAGACACAGACATAGAGAATGGACTTGAGGGAACGGGGAGGAGGAAGGGTAAGCTGGGACAAAGTGAGAGAGTGGCATGGACATATATACACTACCAAATGTAAAGTAGATAGCTAGTGGGAAGCAGCCACATTGCACAGGGAGATCAGCTCAGTGCTTTGTGACCACCTAGAGGGGTGGGATAGGGATGGTGGGAGGGAGACGCAAGAGGGAGGAGATATGGGGATATACGTATATGTATAGCTGATTCACTTTGTTATAAAGCAGAAACTAACACACAATTGTAAAGCAATTATACTCCAATAAAGATGTTAACAAAATGAAAAAAGAAAGAAAAACAAAGCTGGAGGCATCACAGGTCCTGTTTTCAAACTATATTACAAAGTTATAGTAATCAAAACAGTACGGCATTGGCATAAAAACAGACACATATATCAATGAACATAATAAGAGAGTCTGGAAGCAAATACATGCATATATGGTCAATTAATTTTTGACAAAGGAACCAAGAATATACAATGGGGAAAAGGATAGTATCTTCAGTAAAAGGATAGTGCTGGGAAAATTGGATATCCACATGCAAAAGAATGAAACTGGACCATTATCTTACACCATATGCAAAAATCTACTCAAAATGGACTAAAGACTTGAATGTAAGATGTGAAACCATAAAATTCCTAGAAGAAAGCATAGGAGGTAAGCTCCTTGACACTGGTCTTAGCAATGATTTTTTTTTTTTTGACACCAAAAGAAAAGGCAACAAAAGCAAAAATAAACAAATAGGACTGCCTCAACCAAAAAAACTTCTGCATAGAAAAAGAAACATTTTTTTTTCACATCCACAAATGAAAAGGCAATCTATGGAATGGAAGAAAATGTATGCAAACCACATATTCCATAAGAGGTTAATATCCAAAATATATGATGAACCCATACAACTCAATAGCAAAAAAACAAATGACCCACTTAAAAGTGGGCAAAGCATCTGAAAAGACATTTTTCCAAACAAGAGATACAAATGGCCAACAGATTTATGAAAAGGCTCAGCATCACCAGTCATCAGGGAAACACAAATCAGAACCACAATGAGATATCACCTCACACCTGTTAGGATGTCTATTATCAAAACAAAAATAAGAAATTAAAAAAATGCTGGTGAGGATACGGATAAAGGGGAACCCCTGTACACTGCTGGTTGAAACGTAAACTGGAACAGCCATTATGGAAAACAGTACAAAGTTTCCTTTAAAAATTAAAACTAGAAATACCATATCCAGCAATTCCACTTCTAGGTATATATCCAAAGGTAATAAAGAGAGGATCTCAAAGAGATATCTGTACTCCCATGTTCACTGCAGCATGATTCACAGTAGCCAAGGTATAGAAACAACCTAAGTGTCTGTCAACAGATGAATGAATAAAGAAAATGTGACATACATACATACATACATATATATGTGTGTGTGTGTATATATATATATACATTTATACATATATTTACATATATACAATGAAATAATATTTAGCTTTAAATAAGAAAGAAATCCTGCCAATTGTGACAACATGGATGAAGCTGGAGGGTATTATGCTAAATGAAATAAACCAGTCAGAGAAAGATAAATATTGCATGGTATCGCTTATATGTGGAATATAAAAAATTAAAAAGACTCAAACTCATAGAAACAGAGAGTAGAACAGTGGTTGCCAGGGGCTGTGTGGTGGAGGAAACAGGGAGAGGCTTGCAAAAGGACACACATTTTCAGTTCCAAGACTGAAAGACTTTAATGTTGAAGGAAGGAAGGAAAGAAGGAAGGAGGGAAGGAGGGAGCAAGGGAGAGAGAGAGAGAAAGAGAGAGAAAGAAGGAGGGAGGGAGGGAGGGAGGGAGGAAGGAAGGAAGGAAGGAAGGAAGGAAGGAAGGAAGGAAGGAAGGAAGGAAGGAAGGAAGGAAGGAAGGAAGGGAGGAAGAAACTACTCTCAAAGAGACCAAGTGGCTTGCTCAAGTTCACATCTGCTAAGTAGCACAGTGGGTGTCTGATATCATGTCTGCTTGACTTCAGAATGCAAGTCATACTTCTCTGAGCCAAAGAAACTGGCAGATGCCTTTAAGAGAGGCCATCGCAACCCAATCCTAAAATCAGCTTCTCAATGGTGCTAAGGAACAGATGTTTAACCAGGGAGATTTAGCCCTCTATTTTCCACCTCCATGAGAATAAACAGGCTGGACTGAGTGTGAGAAGTCAGGATGGGCTGCAGATTATCTGGATGTGTGTTCCCAAAGGCTGGCTGGCAAGCATGAGGTGAACTACCCCACTTAAAATGTGGTATCCTTTTGACTTGTTTTTCAACCATTTAAAAATGTGAAAGCTGTCCTTAGCACACAGGCTATACAAAAACAGGAGGCAGGCTGGATTTGGCCCATGGGCCACCGTCTGCTGACCTCTGCCCTTGGCCCCTGCCTTCTTGCCCCCTCCCCACTATGAGCTCCCTTACCCCATGCTGACCTAGCAGTACCAACACTTAGCTTACCTCCTAGACCGAAATCTGCATTCACACTATGACTTATGCCTTCTTTGAGCTGTGCCTTGCCTGAACCACCCCAGTCCCAGGATGCCATCCTGGCCTTTGTCCTTGGCGGCTGGCATGCTCATCTGATTCACAGTAGATTTAGTAGTGGGAAAGCAAACAAAAGGGCTGCCACATGTTGTGCTTCTTCATGCCTTCAAAAGATCTGCACTTTAAGAGAGGCCAAGCTGCAGCTTACCCCATGGACCAACATGCATGATGCCCAAGCTGGGCTTCTTCCAAAAAAGAACGGGAAGCATCCACCACTTCACTTTCTTTGCCACAAGCCCAGTGGGGAAGCATGTGTCCTGTAAACAGGGGGAACTGACAACTCCAGCAGGGGAAACTGTGCACCAAACCCATCTGGTCAGTGCAATCTGGCCAGGCCCATGTGGCTAAACTCATGTTGCCTAAAGCAACAGTCTACACCCAGGTTGGAAAATGGCAGCAATAAAAAATAAATAGAACCCAGCCAGAGAGATGATTCTCAGCAAAAAAGACACACTGCATAAGGAGAAATGGGGGGGGGAATATTTATATCCATAGAGAGAGAGAGAGAGATTATCTTCTTCTCCAACACATTTTTCTGAAGTTACAAGTCAATGGTTTCTATTTATTCCCATTGGAGGGGAAAACAAAAACCCTGAGATTTATGAGCAGTTGTTTATTTATAATCCAAAAACTCCCCTCATACCATATGGTTGGGAAATTTACAGAAAGGCAAAGTGAGAGGAAATTGCCTGCTTAATTCAATGGTCTTGGCAAAGCTAGCAGGCAGAGAGAGCTTCCCAAACCCTTCCTCTGACACATGTGTAAGCGTGTACAGGCGTGGCGGCATGAATGCAGACAGCAGAGGGAGCCCTTCCCTTGCCAGCAAAGCCATGACGCAGTGTAGTGGGAATGAGAGCAGCTGATGAGCCCAACTGAGGAAGCTGGACTCATTTCTCTATGCTAGCACAGGACAGAGACACAGAAACCGAGAAGCAGACTGTAAAGGAGAGTGAGGGCTAAAAGACGTGGGAGCAACCAGTCTTCTGGACAAGTAAAGAGGATGCACAGCGCACGGGGGTTCTCAGGAAGGCAAAGTGCGCACAGGTCTCTACAACACTTTTGTTTAATCATTTTCCTCCTTGGCGTTAGTGGGAAATAAGCAGGAATTTCTGATTCCATCTCTGCTGCCCAGCGTGCTTTACAGAAAGGCAATCACTCACAGTTTGCACTGGTTGCTTTTATTTCCTCTGTGATCTACTCTCCACTTTCAGACTGATGACAAACAGAAAGAAAGGAAAACACTGAAGTTAAAGACAATTAATGCAAATGAAAATAGTGTCCAGATATGAAAAGGGATTGAAAAGCGTGAAAAAAAAAAATACAAATGACACGATGGGGCAAAGGAAAGTCCACCTCTTCGAGAAAATCGCCCCTGACACTTCTGTCCATGGGGCTCCATCCACTGAGTGTCCACAGCCCAGAGGACCTGCCCACACCACACTAGGGTTCCTCACCCGCTGCCTGCAGTATTAGCTACCTTTTAATATGCATACAACTGCTCCTCTGGTACATCTCCCACTTCTAATTGGATGACTGCCAAAATTTATCCTGCTCCAGCCTCTCCTATGAGCTCCACTCCCACATTTCCAAATGTCGTGCACTGAGCTATCGGCACCGCAATTCCAGGATGCTAAAACCGAGCTCATCAACCCTCCACCATAACAATGTTTCTCCTCCTCACTTCCTCCCCCCTTCTCCTCTTCCATTCCCTCACTCTACAATGGAACCAAACCCTCTCACCCTCCCAGGTCTGAAATCTTATAATCATCACAACTATTTCTCCTCTTCCCTCACCTCTAATCACCATCAAGTCATGTTAACTGTGCCTCAGAACTCTCTTTTGCATTGACCCTTCTCTCTCTCCTTCTGAACAACCCACGTTTAACATGATGGGCTGCCTGGGCTGCTGTAATACTCCCCTAGCTTGCTGCCCCACCTCTGGACACCCTTCCCCTCAGCCCAGGGTTCACAGTGGTGTCAAATCTACCTTCCTAAGGCATAGCTATAAGCAGTCATTTTCCAGCTCAAGAACCTTCATGGTTCCATGTTTACCACAAAATATACTTCTGGTTCAATACCCGTCTGAGCCTTCTATCACCACTGTTCACCCCAACGCCGGGGGCAGTACACAGCTGAATCTCAGTAATTGCCTGATGATGAAATGGCTGATGAATGAAGAATATGGACGAGAGCGATGCTTTTTCTCTTCCCCTCTATGGCTACTTAGGAGAAATGCTGCTGTTGAGAGAACCTGTGGGCTTATAAAACTGAACGGATTTGACAGTTACAAGTGTGTAAAACAATGATAAGAAAGCAAAGGGAGGAAAGAAGAAAGGCGATTACACCAGACTTCGTGACAAATAACAGGGAGGCAGCCTAGTCGGTAAGCAGCCCAAATAATTAAAAGCAAGGCCCAGAAAGGTCTGGGAATAAAACTGAAGGGCCTGGGCGAGCGAGGGAGAAGTAATTTATTGATGAGGAGTAGATACAGCTAAACAAGGAAATGAATTTGTGGGGGAGGAGTGTTGCAGGAACGGGGGAGGGAACAGGTGCTGGAGAGAGGCATATATTTGCCACAGGAGAAAAACCCCAGGTCCGTATCAGAATGGGTGAAGGAGCATCTCAGAAGAGGAGAAGGCTGACCAGACTACTAAGTGTGACAGGGTTTGCCTGAGAAGGAAATAACTGGAGAAGCACAGAGCTGTTCATCCCGGCATGGAAACCGCCAGCTTCCTCTCGACATGCAGAGCAGGTACGGCAAGGAGTCATGAATACCTGGAAGGAAACGAGCCCTAATTCAAACAAACAGAATCTACAGAAGCACCCGTTAAAGGTCTCACACCAGGAGACTGGGTGGCCAAAATGGGACAAGGCACAAAAGGGGACAAGAGGGACAAAAGGTTTGTCACATGTCAGAGGCATTGAAAACAACCAGTACGTATCACCGATAGAGTTCCAAAGCCAGGAAATCACACTACGAGTGACATCAAACTGGAGCGAACTGTGCCCTACCATGTTCTGACTGCCAAAGCTGACAAGGCAGACAGTGTGGGGATCGGATGGAAGAGGTCCTTGCCATCCGTCACTCTATACCCAGAATGAGGTTATGCTTTGTACACGGTGATGCCCAGAAAACTGACTCATTGCTTTTGGAGATTCTACTCCACAAGTGCCTATTGAGTGCCCTGCATTATGATGTTGTTGTATAAACACAAATCCAACAAGTGTGAACCGTTGTCCCATTGCCCAAATCAACCACTGCAGGGGTGATAAAGCAAATAAAATCCCAGCTCTCATGAATCTCACTATCTAAAGTAGGAGATAAACAATGAACCAGTGTAATAATAAGTATATTCAAAAACTGAAATTATGAAGCATGCTGAAGGAAATAAAGAAGGACTAGGATAGAGATAGGCAGGGGGCAATGTATTCTAAGAGGAGAGGCCACTTAGGCTGGACCTGAAGTATAAAAGCATATGCAAAATGTGAAATAAAAAGCACTACAGTGCTTTGTAAAGGTCCTGTGGCAGGAAAGAGGCTGACCGGCTTAAGGAATTAAAGAGGCAGTAAGGCTAGGATCCGGTGAGCAAGGGAGAGAGAGGCACGCAATGGGAATACACTTGTGGCCCAGCCTCATGTTTCACACTGGGATGACACAAAATGCGAGAAAGTAACGAACATATCTTGACTGCCTTCTATGTCTTCTATATGGGAGAGGTATTTTTCAACCTGTAGAAGCTTACAGAGAGAATACAGTCAGTCATGCTGGAGGTGTTTTTACTGGTCTTGGTTCGGTAAGAATTTGTGGGTAAGACAATCTCATTTTGCACCTTCAGCCAAAATAACAATCCCAACTAGCCTGATGCCTCTTCCTAAACACAGCACTGAGCTGGTGCATTATTACTAGGCTTTTTTTGTATACTTAAAGTCTAGCTTTCTTAGCAACAGTGATGGACAGAAACCTGAATGGATATCTTAAACATCAAAAGGGAATTTTCTAAAGGGACACATCAACAACCCAGTACATATCTTTACAACATCAAACAATATAAAGTTGTAAAACTTAAATCAAGAATCTTCACAATATATTCACGCTGACACGCAGTCTGCATCTTTTTCCCAGGGGTCACAACCCTGTCTACAGAAGCACGTGTTTGACAAATAAGAATCAAAGAAGATGCAGGAATTCCATGAGCTTCTGTGTGTCTGGGATTTAAATCTTGTCCTAGAAGATCCAGTAGCCAAATCATTACCTTTGGGGGTGATGGCTGGAGTATGTAAAATGACTAAAAAGAGCACAAACATGGAAGAAAGAAATCTGGGATCTAATGTCAGCTTTGCCTCTAGACCAGTTGAATAAACCTTAGGTAAACATTCACCTCTTTGGACCTCAGTTTATCAGGTATAAAATAAGGAATGGGTACTTCTGATTCTGGACATGATGGAGTAACCAGGACTGAATCTAACCTTTCACATAAAATGACTAATTAATTAATTAATTATATCAAACAATTTCCATTTCAATTTCAAGTCATTGGACAACAGGCAACAAAAAGCAGGGATCCCTGAGAGAGAGAGAACAAATGAGATAAGCGTTTCAATTGCCCCAGATCACTGCATGGAGAGAGTCTTCAGGCTACACGCAGGGTAAGATATTTATATAGAGCCCAGTGATCTCCCTGAGTTGAGCTGATGGAATGGGGAATCTGGGCAGGCAAAGGTGCCTACAATTTGCAAGAAACAGTACTGAAGAAGAGACAGCTGCAGAAACAGAGAGAACTCTAGAGAAATGCAGAGGGTCCCCCTCAAGTCTTCAGCTGAGTGTTAATCAGTTCATGCAAGTGAAGAAACTACCCAAGGCTGGAGAAAGAATCACCTGAAAGGATTAGAAGGAGCAATCCCAGAAGCTCACACAAGGTCAATAATAATCACTGTGCCCATCAGCCAGAGTGGCAACCCTCATAAATCATGGGATATCTGGTAGAATACGTCAGAAAAGTTCTGCCTCAGTAGTGGGGCAAAATCAGTCCTAAACAAAATGCTGTTCTGGTCCCACCTTATAAAGCTTAAAATTAACACTAGAAAGAATTCAAACATTCCCAAGTAACTTAAGTGTGTCCCAGAACAAGGCTCAACAATACTCATAGGAATTAAAAAACATCTAGCAACCAATAAGATAAAAATCTTAGTATCTGGCATCAAATGAAAAATTATTTGGCATTGGTGGAAGCAGAAAAATCACACTCATAATGAGGAGAAAAATTAACCAATCTAAACTACTAGTTCTTAACTACAGGTGATTTTCCACCCTCTCCAATCTGGCAATCTGGGAACATTAGTCAATGACTGGAGAAATTTCTAATTGTCAAGACTGAAGATGCTACTGACATTTGGTGGGGGGGAGGAGAGGGATTATGCTAAATATCCTACAATACACAGGAAATCCTCCCCACAACAAAACATTAGCCAGTCTAAGATGTCACTATTACCACTGTTGGAAATCATATTCAAAACCATCTCAGAAATGATACAAGTGATAGAATCAATAAACAAGGACATTAAAACAGTTAATAAAACTGTATTCTATATGTTCAAGAAGCTAGAGGGAAAAGCGTATATGTTAATTATATACACGAAAAAAATAAAAAGGGGATACAAGCCAAACTTTCAGAGAGAAAAACTATAATGTCTGAGCTAAAAAGTACACTAAATGGCATTCATGGCAAATTAGACACTGCAGAAGAAAAGGCAAGTGAAATTAAAACCATGATAACAGAAACTGTACACGTGAAACACAAGAAAAAAATGGAAAAACGGAATAGAACATCAGTGTGTTGCAGGACATCATGTGTAATTAAGAGTTCCTGAAGAGGGAGGGGAGAAAACATATTTGAAGAAACAATGGCTGAATATTTTCAAAATTTGATGAAAACTATAAAGCGACATCCAAGAAGCACAAAAAACCCCAAGAGTCATGAATAGAACAACATCAAAGTACATCATAATCAAATTGCTTAACACCAGTAATAAAGACATAAGGAAAGAGAGAAAAAGGGTATGGCACATAGAGTGGAACAAAGATACGGATGTCAGCAGATTTTTTGTTAGAAACAAAATAAATGACAAGAAAGTGAAGCAACATTTTAAAAATACTGAATAGAAAAATAACAACAATTGATACCACATGGAAATCTGGATCTACACAAAGGAATGAAGAGCATGGAAATGGTAACTACATGGATAAATATGTCCTTCGTATTAAAATATCTTTAATAGATCACTGATTGTTTAAAGCAAAAACAATAGCAATGTATTGTAAGGTTTACAACATATGTAGAAATGAAATGCATGGTTACAGTGGCCCAAGGGCTGGGAGGGGGAAATGGAAGTGCACTGGTGTAAGGTTCTTACACCGTATCTGAGGTTGTAAAATGTCACTTGAATCTAGCCTGTGACAAGTTTTAAGATGTGTGCTATAAATGCAAAAGCAACAACTAAAATAACACAATTAAGGAGTCATATCTAATTAGCCAAAAAAGAAGGTAAAATGGAATAAAAAAATATTCAATCCAAAGGAGGAAGAAAAACAGGAAAAATGGAACAAAGGAAAAACGGGACAAATAGAAAACAAAGAGTAAGATGACAGACTTAAATCCAAACACATCAATAACCACATTCAATATAAGTGGTCAAAGGCAAAGATTGTCAGATTGGAGTAAAAAAAAGCAAGACCCAAGTATATAGCATCTACAGTACTTTAAATATAAAGACACAAATAGGTTAAAAGCAAATGATGGGGAAAATGATGGGAAAAGATGTACCAGTCAAAAGAAAGCTGGAGTGGCTATACTATTATCAGGAAAAGTAGGTTTCAGAGTAAAGAATATTACCATGGATTAAGAGGACAATTACGTCATGATAAAGTAGTCAATCTGTCCAGAAGACATAACAATCCTAATGTTTATGCACCTCCTAATGGAATTTCAAAATACATGAAGCATAATAAAGCACAAGCAAGGCTAATATTCAAACATAATAATGTTAAAATAATGGAATTTGGTAAATTGCTGTTTCTCCAAGGCCCCTAAATATCCCCCAACCACCCCTGCTTCTCCCCCAGGATCTTCCCACAATTCAGAAACTAAAAGAGTAACATCTGTACAGCATGGAGATTCGTTACCCTGTTCCAGCCCTGTTGCCTCAGTCTACTCTGATTGATTGATACCTACTACTTAGTATTTTAAATATAACCTCTGAGCTTAGATGAAGGTAATATCCAAATTTTCTGCCATGCCTAAGGTTTTACCGTTTCATGTATTTAAGTTGACTCAACATAGAGAAAAGACTGAGTGCTGGAGGGGTGGTTAGAGCAAAGAAACAAGAATGGACAGTGGCCTTATTTTGCATTGGTGGTAGGTGTAGAACACGTGTTTGTAGAAACATGGAAACAAGGGCCTCTTCCATTTCGCATTTCTCACTGAACACCACAAGGTCTGATGCTCTGCAGGAAAATACAATTCAGCTCAACCCTTGGGATCAACCAGCACAGCACATCAGTCTCTTGGCCCAACCATTCCGCCTGTCACTTTGCTCTGGTGGTAGCTCGGGATTTATGGATCTGATTTCAACATTTAATTCTCAGTTTTATTCTCAGTAGCAGGGGAATAAAAGAGTAAAATCGTTTAAAAGCGGTCAAGTGTTACAACTGTATGAGACTCTAAAAAGTGAAAGGAAGGGGAACGGTTTTACAATGCTCTCTAAAAGAAATCTATGATGTCTCAATGCTGCAAGCAAGAGGAAAAGAGATCCTGGGGGAAAGCACAGCTTCCAGGCCACCTTTGAAAAGAAGACCATAAACCCCAAACTCTTACTAGCACTCTCATTGGTCTCAGGCTGTCTCCATGGACTCGCCTCTCCCCCTGTTGCTGGGAAGGTACAGGAGATAAGAGAGGTCACCTGGCTTATACTAAATGCGCAAGCATCTGTACCTGCACACCCCTTGCAGATCTGGCCACTGTACACCATGACAGATGTAGTAAAGCTTAAAACATCTACAGAAGCATGAGTAAAACAAAGTAACAGAGATTCAGAAGACGTAAGCACGACTCTCAAAAGTGGCACCATTTGAAAACAATCCAGTTCACACGGGATCTAGGTAACTTTATGGATGAGAGCTGCATGCCATCAACAACACCACTTGGAGATCTTGGGGCAGAGAGGATGCTGGGGTAAGCACCCAATCACCTGACCGGGAATGGCAAGTCTAGGCCTTCCTGTCACTGGACTCTTGTCTAAGAGCTGCATTCTATGTCACAAGCCCACAGGAGCAACTTAAACTCCTCAGTGGAACTTTTAAAGCCCTCTAGCATCTATATCTTCCCACCTCCCTGTGTAACTACGTCTCTGATTATTCCTCTGCACTCCCTCTCCACACCAGCAGGAATGAATGAGTCCAAGTGTCCCACAAAGCCATGTTCATTTCTGACCCAAGCTTTTGCTCATGCCAAACCTCCTTCTAGAATATCCTCCATGAGTCCTCTCTGCCCAGCTCTTTTCTATTCATCCTTTCAGCCTTAGCTCAAGCAGCTCCCACCCAAATTCCCTTTCCCAACCACTCCAGTCCATAATGATTGCTTCTTATTTTGGAGTACTTTAGCATTTACAAACAGAAAAGTATCTATGACATTTGCTCATAGAGGGTTTTAAATTTTCATATAATTACCACTCACGTGAATTTTTTATCTCCCCAACTAAATCATAAATTCCTATAAAACAGACACTCTAAAATAAACTCTTTTCCCTACTATGCTTAGGGAGGTATTCATTAAATTACTTGCTGAATGAAGAAATTTCAATCTCTAGGATTACCCACATGTTCCCACCTAAATATTCCTTTCGGAAAACTCTGCTGTCAACCTGCACTGCAACTGAGCTCACAGACAGGAAAGTACAAGGAAGTCATATATTAGAAATTCCAATCAGATTACTCAAAACGTTGGACCAAGAAGATGATGGGGAAAACTGGGAAGGAAAAAACAAAAACAAAAACAAAACCTCAAAGCAAGCCTGAAAGCTGTCACCATAGATAAAAGAGTAAACATTTTAATTTTTAATTCAGGTAATCTAAAGAGAAATATTTTCTCCACTATCTTACGAATTTTACATATTAATTTAAACATATAGCACAACGGTAAACAGGTTCTATTTCACATGCCATTTCCAGCTGATACCTAGTTACTGTCCTGGGCTCTCACCTAAAGAAAGATTATAATTCCAAATCTATGTCTAGGGAAAAAACAAACAAAAAAACAAAAAAAAAATATATATATATACACATACATACACATACATACATATACATATATGTGTAGTATTTTGTGTATTTTATACATTATTGTATATAATGTATGCTATACATATACATAAGTACATGTAATTTATTACTTATATGGCATCAGGGCACATTCTGTGTAGGTGCCTATTCTGAACAAACAGAAATATATATAAAATTAAGTCCTTAAAGTAAATGGAATGAATTCATCATTTATCCTTGTGACAAAGATATTCGAATTCAATTTCCAAGAATACTGAAAAGAGAGAAGCAGCACTTGAATAAGAACTTTGGGACCGCTGATGTGAATAAGGGGATCCAAATAGATTTTGCCGCCTCCATACAGGGATGACCAATCATCATGCATCAGAATCCCCAAGATAGAAGCCTCCACCCCCACTCCATTATATAAAACCCCGGATCAAGGAACTCTTACTAGAGAAAAATAAAGGTGTATTTAAAGACTATGGAACAGGGAGTCAAGAGACGTAAATGTCCTCACACAACTACTATTGGGTTGGCCAAAAAGTTCATTCGGGTTTTAAGGCAACGTCTTACTAAAGACCCGAACAAACTTTTTGGCCAACCCAATATCTAGCTGGGAATCTGTGAGATCATCACCTAATATTTCTGGACTCTCAGTTTGCCAGTCTGTTAAACAGGAGGAATGGCTATGATGTCTTTTCTGACTCCGAGGTTCTTGCTTTACTTTGAACATTACCAAATCACCTGTCACCGAGACTAGATATAACTATGTTTTCTCTTTTTTCTCTTTTCCAACTATTCTGTTGACATCGCGGCCTTTGCTGTTCCACTTCAGATCGCGCGAATTAAGAGAAATTCTTGGAAATATTAAGAGAACAGTAGAAATCGTAAAAATTGAAGTTATTTTGCACTAAGGTGCGCTCAAAACTTGCCCAGGATACTGGGATATCCATCCTATGTATGTTCTGTCTAGTTTGATGCAGTATCTGCTTTATATCATACACTTCATGTAAGTAGGCTGACATGGGAGTGGAAGAGAAGTAGAAACAAACAAACTAAAAAATAATTTCTTGGTTATGCATTTTATATTTGAGGGAGAACCTTTTTCTCCTAAGCCTTAATACCGTGCAAGCATTTTAAAAGATAATGACAGTTAACATTTTTTTCTAAGTCTAACAAAATTAAAATGCATTAAGATATACTTTAAAAGTCCTGCAGAGTACTGAAGACCATATTACCACCAGGACCACCTACACAGCAGGGTCTCTGGAATAGAAAGGAATGTCTATTGAACAGTTTCGAAGTGCTTCTTGGGCACTGGAAACACATGTGTGTGTGCCATCAGAAATCTAAGTCTCCCCGGCAGTGTAAACTGAAATCTGCTATCCCTGAGGTCTTTGTTCACCTGACCCTAATAAAGGTAACATGTTTGGTTCCAGAACATCCAGTAAAGAGACACTGTTGACAGGAGGCAGCAGTGCACTTGGCTGTGCCTATGAGCATCCGTAAGGGGACATGGAGACGCTGCTTCCTGCATGGGTGAACAGCAGTTCAGGCCCCTTTCACCGTCCCGGCTTTAGAGAGATTAGCGTGTTCACTGTATTCCCAGCCCCTGGCATGGTTCCTGGCACCTGGTGGATTCTCGGGAACTCTGTGTTAAAATACTGACTTGGAAATTTACTACTAGTCCGCCCACAATTTCCTGACTTCCTACCAACTTCGATGAAGCAGAAGAAATGGAATGAGAAAGCAATCTACAAACAGGAAATGCAAGGGATGCTCTGGGCAAAGTAACTAGTGCAGGTCTACTATGATTAGTAGCAAGCATCCGTGAAGGGATATGGAAGAAAGAAAAGCTAGAAAGGTATATGGAACCAGGTTCTGGAGAGCTTTGCTGATGAGCACCTTCTTTTTCCCCCAAATTGCTACCTATAGGAGTTCAATACTTCTTTTTGGAAATGTCTTATTTTCCTTACACCCAAATCTTCCATTAAGTGTGATGGACTTCGTATCCATGCTACTTCTCAAAAAGGTCACCTCCTGTCTATACCAATAGAACCTGGTCCTTCTTTTCTACGACCACCCTGTCACATACATCTCATACACTATCACCTGATTATTCTTCCTAACTTCTATTTCTAATCTGGCCACACCCAGTTCAAACCTTCAACAGCTCCCCAAAATCTGCTGACTGCTTTCTTAACCTGCTATCCAAAGTCCACTATCCTATCTCCTCCCTGAACTTTACAGTATTTTATTTAAAGGTCTCTGATAGAACATATTGATTTTTATATCACAGATCCCAGATGTTGGATTGCTTTATATCATTTGTCACATCTTATTTATCTTTTCATCCCCTCCAGGGTAACCTAGCAGGTGGTAGTCCCTCCATGTTTGAGGAATGAATTAAATAATTAATTAAGTGATCAAAGCATACTTGTGCTAAATATCTCTTCTCTTTTCTAAAGATCTGTATCACTTGTAGAATTGCAAACTGGAAGCTTGTGGGCTAAGTCCTCCTGAACATGTTTGATTTGGCCTGCCAAGAAGTATTTAAAAATCTGAACTTGAGTAACTTCAGAGGGAATACAAATATTCCTGTTGACCACAGGCCCCGCCCCTCTCTATTACCTGTCCTGATTTACCCATTTGTTCTCCTCTGAATTTTTGATTCTGCAATCCTTGACTTCACGTTTATACACAAATGAATCATGACAATAACTGAATTTTATTGGGTATTCACTTGTGCCAGAACTTCTTCTAGGGACTTTTCACATACTACTGAATTTTACACAATCTGATAGTCAACAATAAGGGCCTGGTGTTATGCATTTAATAGATCAGTGGTGTTAGCATTATCCCCAACTGGACAGTTGGATCTTAAAAAGTAGAGAGGCTGGTCCCCTCCGTGGTTCACACACAGAAGGAACTGAAGGTACAGTTACTGGCTGCCCAAAGGAAAGACTCCATGCCTTCTTTAAGAAGTTCAGGAAAGCTTGGGGAAGGTGGAGCGTTGGTCTCAGGGGCCACGCTAACAAACCCATCTCCCACCTTCCTCAGAGGAAAAAAAGTTGAGTTGCCCCAGTCTGGCTCCCTAGTACTTAAGAAGCTCCAAGAAAAAGGTGTCTACCTCCTTTCAGAGCCTTGAAATGCTTAGTAGGATCACCAGTAAGAAATAAGATGCTCCCCACAGATTCCAGCCCCAGTTGGCTGTTTTGTGCAACATCCCTGCAAGACTTGACCCAAAGAACCATTTTTCTTAGCTCAGCCTCTCCACCAATCTTTTTATGATGTTAATAAATGAGGTAAAATCTAAGGTTTTGCCTTTTAAAATACATATTTCAGAGTTTTCTTTATCTTCCCTTCATTTACGATGAATCCCTCACAGTCTTCTCGTAGCCTTTGCGCAAAGGCACTTAATCTTCTCATCTAATGACACTGTCTACAGAGAGAAGCCACCGTGTCTCCATTCACCAATAGCCAGATCAATCATGTGTCTCTAAGAAAGTGAAGTCATACCAAGCTGGTTTTTAACATTACTGAGGGGCGTCATTAAAACCTCGGACACTCTGTCTGCGATGGGCTCTGATAGATTGTGATTAATTAGGTCTCTCTTTCCCATAGACTCCCTCCCTGCCTCTGCTGTCAAACCGCTCACCCTAAAGCGGAGACTCCTGGGCTCCGCAGACCTTGTGGCAACCAGCTTAAATGAGGTCCAGGAAACTTCCTCACACCCACTGCTCTGCTCTGGAGTAGAAAAATGAAGCTCCTACTTTGTCTACTGAGAATGAACCAAGCAGGTGGTGCAGCAACCTGTAACCTTAAAATGTGTGCGCTTCCTCCCTGTGATTCTGTGATGTTGCTCTCCTGAGGACCAGGATGCTTTCTTCTACCCTTCACTGTACATCAGCGGCATTCTCTTTGAAGTGGAAGAGGGGGGTCAAGAGGGGAAACGTTGTGTGACAATGAAATGGTGAATTAGCATTCCTTTTCTACTCCAAATGTTCACCAGCCTTTGTGATATCTGCAAAGATTCTCTCATCCCAGGCTGTGGCTGGGAGGGGGCAGTGGATGGGGAGATTGGAATAGGCAGCTATTCCAGGCAGCTACAGTATGGGACTGGGCAGCACCAAATTCGAAGATTGTCCAAGGAAATATACAAATCACAATGTATCAATATGTTATGGACAAGGGAGTGGCCATCTGGATGCTTCTTCCCTAAATAGGTGGGTTGGGTCAAATCCATGAACACATTTCCCAGCGGGCTTTCTCTCTTCAGGCTTCAGCGTACTGATTTGTAAAATGGTTCTGTAGAATTCTACAGTTCTAGGAGGCCATGCTCTTCTCCCATCACAAACAGTGAGGCGGTATTTATCAGGATTTCCCTTCAAAACTAGCATTCTGAGGATACTTGCTTCATAAACTGATGCTCTGATAGTCATTTCTCCTTTCTCATTCCAAATACTAAGTTCTGCTCCAAGAGTGTCTGAAGCCAGGAGGTTTCTTTTGACCAAGGACGTAATCACCCTTTCAATTGTGCATCAAAGCCAAACCAAAAAACGTGACTTGGGAACCACATTTGTAATAAATCTGGGCATTTCACAAGCAGTCAGATTGAGAATAAATCTCTCAATAAATCTCTGCTATACGCAGAGGCAGAAAGTGAATCAGGTTGATCTCTATCCACAATTTGTTGTGAAAGAAAATTCATACTTTCCAACTCTCCAAACTAGAGTACTGATCAACTCTCCAAACTAGAGTACTGATCAGTGACAGTGATCTGCTAAAACTCTTCAAAAGAGAATCTACAATTTTTAAAGGGGAATCTACCTTCCAAATTTCACTGTGCATCTGTTGTGCATCACCTCTGCCTTCAGATCCCATTTGGAAATTTACTTTTTTCCCAGTGGGAAATAGAGATGCCTGCTAACTGCTGAAGATATAAAGAGCTTTTATCCCATTCACTATACATGAAATCCATATGAATTCCTTAAGCCAAGTATTGATGCTCCCATTTTACCAGTGAGAAAAACTGAACCCAGACAGTGAGGTGGCTTGGCCAAGATCAGATGGTGAGTTAGGGATGGAGGTGGATCTGGCATCCAAGCCTGCTGACATACTGCATTCCATGGCCTTTCTGCTATGCTACTATGCTAGGTTTTTGAAGTCAGAAAGGTAAAAACAAGTATAGTACATTAACACATATATGTTGAATTTAGAAAAATGGTACAGATGAACCCATCTGCAAAGCAGAAACAGAGACACAGGCGTAGAGAACAAACATATGGACACCAAGGGTCGGGGGGAGTGGGATGGACTGGGAGATTGGGATTGATGTATGCACACTACATGATGTATGAAGTAGATGGCTGGTGAGGCCCTACTGTATAGCACAGGGAAAAAAAAAAAAAGAAGGTACAATCTATTTGCAGGACAGATATTAAGTTAACCTTAAAAAATGCATTCCAATATACATTAGGTGCAGACAAACACTGTTTGATTCCACTTATACGAGGTACCTAGAATAGTCAAATTCATAGAGTCAGAAAGTACATTGGTAGATGCCAGGGGTCAGGGGGTGGGCTGGGGGGGTGGGAAGGGGGACTAGGGACTTAGTGTTTAATGGGGATAGAGTTTCAGTTTAGGAAGGTGAAAAATCTGGGAGATGGATGATGGTGAGAGTTGCACAACAATGTGAATGTACTTAGTACCACTGAACTGTACAGTTAAATATGGTTAAAATAGTATGTTTTATACTATGTGACTTTTACCACAATAAAAAAAAAATTTAAAAAAAACTATGACACTCTGCTTCAGTAGAGCAAAGCTTCTGCCTTTATAGCTGTCAATGTGTGTACTTATCTATATTTAAATATAAGCAATTGAAAAAGTGAACACTGCCCACCCTTCCATTCTTAATATGAAGTTCTTTAGTTTGTTAGTTTTTTTTCTATTAAAAGAACTCTCTTTAATCAAGCAAAAAGGCTCAGACTCTGTCTGCATGTTATAGGTTCCCTCCCAAGCTTGGTCTTTGCAACTGAATATTTCCATTTAAATGCTCCATCAATTCAATCAAAACGTTAATACTCTGATTACAAAGTACTGCTCTCTGCATTTTTAACATGTTTCTTCCCACTTCTTTCCCCCAGCAAAGCACAGAGCTGGAGTTCACAAATAGGCAGGTCATTTTGGTTTAAAAGGGGACAATTTACATACCACAATGCTACAGCAATTGATGAGTAGAAATATTTCCGCAGATTAAACTACAATCTATATGCACCCACCCACATTCAAATCACTTTTGTACTCTGCACACAGCTACGGCACAGTTGCTAAACCTCTGTGTGTCTGTAATGATCAGGGGGGACCAGTAAACTAGCAGCTATCCTTTTAAATCTGCATTAAAAATGGCTTTAGTGATGTGATTAAGAAGTGTAACTCTTTTTTCATTCTTTGCTGCATAAATGATGCTGAAGTTGGAGCAAATAATCACGGTTTCAACTTCAAGGCATTATCCCTCAGACTACAGAGATTATATATTTTAACAAGTCAGACACACAGAACCATGTCAGGAGTTTTAGAATATTAATCTCTTTCTCCACTGTATGGAGAGTGACAAACACATGGTTTTGAAATACAACTGTGGCTCACATCCTGACATTCCCACTGTAAAATGGATAGCACGTAATGGGAGATCTGCTTAGTAATGACCCCGTCAATATGAGCCACCTCCCTGCTTCTCTGCACTATAATATTACAGAGCAAAGCAGGGAGGCCAGGCTGGGGGAAAGCAGGATTTCTAATAAGGGGTTGGAGAATGTGCTTAAAAATGTTTTGGAGCAAGGCCTTCTCCCCACAGTGGGTGGGGGGCGGCGGTAGAAGGGGGAAGGCTGCTAGAGGCATTGGTGGAAGAGGCGACAACCAATGGGATAGGTGTCCCCGGTATGAGGAAGCCCCTGACTCCAAAGTGCTTTTCCCACCTGCTCTGACAGTTCTTTTAACACAAAGCAAAGGCTTTAATCCTGTAATTAGGCATCAAAGGCATGTATCCCTGAAAGGCAGACTACAGTGATAAACTCAATACCGGCTAGCAGATTTTGACAGAGGAAAGGAAAGGCAGAGAGCACACAGCAGCCAAAGGGGAGGACGAGAGGTCCCACAGAGAAAAGGAGTGCTCAGGGAAGGAAGATAAACTTTGCTGTCTCGGGCTTCCCTGGTGGCGCAGTGGTTGAGAATCTGCCTGCTAATGCAGGGGACACGGGTTCGAGCCCTGGTCTGGGAAGATCCCACATGCCGCGGAGCAACTAGGCCCGTGAGCCACAACTGCTGAGCCTGCGCGTCTGGAGCCTGTGCTCCGCAACAAGAGAGGCCATGATAGTGAGAGGCCTGTGCACCGCGATGAAGAGTGGCCCCCGCTTGCCGCAGCTAGAGGAAGCCCTCGCACAGAAACGAAGACCCAACACAGCCCAAAAAATAAATAAATAAATAAATAAATAATAATTAAAGGTGCTAAAAAATAAATAAATAAATGTATTAATCTTAAATGAATTTTCTGATTAAAAAAAAAAACAAAACTTTGCTCTCTGATACTTGTGCTTTTTTTTTTTTTTTTTTTTCTTACAGTGGCCGTAAGAAAAAGATAATGACAGCATGTGTTGGTAAGTCTCAAAGGTCTTTTACAATTCCCACCACATTTTATCTCAGCCATTGGTTCATTTAGGCCACACGTGTCATTAAGTATCTAATAATGAGGTTGGGCTACAAAGAATGTAAGGAGAAGAGAATGCAGGCTTGCTGTCCTTCCAGGAATTTACAGCCTGGCTGGGGAGGTGATATATAATTATTTAAAAGTAGAGATGAAAGTATGAGGAAGTGAATCCAGGGTGGCTTGGGCCCTGGGGAGAAGGATTTGAGCTGTGGACCCCTCACCTGCCCCAAGTGACCTGGCATTGCCCAGATTTACCACCACAGCCATTACCATCCCCAGAAAGAGGTGGCAGGTAAAAGTCACTGGACTTCAACACTCTTTTCTAGATGTTTCCACCCCTTGACCTAGCCCAGGGTCTCTGTAGAGTGCTGGGCAGATTCAGGACATTGTGTCAAGGGAGAGAGTGGACCCAGTCTGCACTCTGCTAGGCAGGCTGTGAGCCTATTCAGTGGAAGGGAGAAATTTCTCCAAGATACTGTCAAGTCACCTGAAGTCCTTTCTGAAAAATGGTAATTATATATGCATACACAAGTAAACATTTTTTTAAATATAAATGTTATTACCAAAGAGACCTCTTTTTAAGAAAACTAACTTTATAACACAGAGGCGATAGAAGACTCTCAAAGTCATAATGTGAATGACACAATTACGTTTTGAAACTGGAAAATTGTACATAACGATAGAGCAAGGACATCCTGTGTGGTATCTGATTCCTTCCCAGGAGATTTTCTTCCTATCTCCCTGTATAATTAGCCTTCCTTTCCTCTCTTAGCCTGTTTTCTGTCCCTCATGTGGCATTCCTTTATAAGGCCTTGCCTTGAAATTATTTGTGTACACCTTTCTTTATTTGATCCTGAGCCCCTGGAAACTGTGGCCAGCTTCTAACTTATTTATCCCCAGTGCCCAGCCCAGGTCCCTACACATAAGGCTTGAAGGAATAAACGACAATAAGCTAAATTAATAGTGGTGGGAAATTATATATATTGAACATCTTTATGGGTCAAATGCCTGTACACTGACTACTGACTTACTTAATCCTCATGAAAGGTATGATAAGATTGCTTCCATTTTACAGATGAGGAAATAGGTTCTGAGGGATCAGTAAGATTGTCCAAGGTCACATAGATCACTGTGGTTTGGAAAGAAGTGTGGCTGCGCATTGAAAGATGGAGAAAGTGAAAAAGACGAAGAAAGGAATGAGAAGAGAGATATTTTAGTGTCAACAATAATGTGGGAAACTACAGGGCATGCTGGATGGTGGGGGAGTGGACTAGCTCAAGCAGAGGTTAGAGTTACTGAGAAATAGTAGATGTTATGATTAGAACAGCTAGACCTGGACCAGGGTGTGGTGTGCATGTTATATGCCAGCACTCAACCACCATGCAGACTGTGTGGCATGTGGAGAAGGTGTCCTTTTCATTCTACAGTCAGTGAGGGTCAGAGCCATGAAAAGCTCTATCCAAGCCTCCTAACCTCCAACTCAGGCTCTTTCTTTTATATCAAACTGAGATATTATTATTTTGCAAAAGGATCTGAAGGTCTTCTGGGGTCTCTGGTATCGTGCTCATAGAAACAGATCTTTGATTGACATACAATTTCTATCTCTCTACAGATGAATTTGAAGGGTGCATAACTATAAAGTATTTTGAAATCTGACTTCCTTTGTTAGTTAGCTGCAAGAAAATGCAGAAACCCAAAGAGAAAGGATAACCTTATGAAAACAAGCACCGCTCTCCAATAGCCAGAAAAATCAAAGCAAGTAATTAACATCTGATGATAACGTTATCCAGGACAAACTGGTTACAATAGGAGATGACTACAATCCTTAGAATCCAATGCCTTTCTGGAATGCTTCCTGCCCTTAGTGACTTACAGCAGTTGAAGTCCAGTCCCCCTTGGTCAGCAGGCTTTGCTGTTTTTCTTAAGAAATGTCAGGTCTTATCTGCTAGTGTTGGAGGGTCTCCTACAAAGGCGGGGTGTGGCTGTGTCTCACCATGAGGACAAGGACACTGGCAGCAGAAGTTCCGGGAAGTACACTTTGGAGTGAGACCTCCCAGAGTCTGCCATTAGCCCTACCAAAGAGCCCAGGTAGGCTCCAGTGTTGAGTCGCCTCAGGGCAAACAACCAACAGGGAGGGAACTCAGCCCCACCCATCAGCAGACAAGCGGATTAAAGTTTTACTGAGCTCTGCCCACCAGAGCAACACCCAGCTCTACCCACCACCAGTCCCTCCCATCAGGAAGCTTGCACAAGCCTCTTAGATAGCCTCATCCACCAAGAGGGCAGACAGCAGAAGGAAGAAGAACTACAATCCTACAGCCTGTGGAACAAAAAAACACATTCACAGAAAGATAGACAAGATGAAAAGGCAGAGGGCTACGTACCAGATGAAGGGACAAAATAAAACCCCAGAAAAACAACTAAATGAAGTGGAAATAGGTAACCTTCCAGAAAAAGAATTCAGAATAATGATAGTGAAGATGATCCAGGACCTCAGAAAAAGCATGGAGGCAAAGAACGAGATTTGCAAGAAAAGTTTAACAAAGACCTAGAAGAATTAAAGAAAAAACAAACAGAGATGAACAATACAATAATTGAAATGAAAACTAAAATAAACAAATGGGACCTAACGAAACTTTAAAACTTTTGCAAAGCAAAGGAAACTACAAACAGGACGAAAAGACAACCCTCAGAATGGGAGAAAATATTTGCAAATGAATCAATGGACAAAGGATTAATCGCCAAAATATATAAACAGCTCATGCAGCTCAATATTAAAAAATCAAACAACCCAATCCAAAAATGGGCAGAAGACCTAAACAGACATTTCTCTATTGTCTTCTCTATGATTCTATAGAGAATCAACGAATTTGGTAAAGTTGCAGGATACAAAATTAATACACAGAAATCTCTTGTATTCCTATACATTAATGATGAAAAATCTGAAAGAGAAATTAGGGAAACACTCCCATTTACCACTGCAACAAAAAGAATAAAATACCTAGGAATAAACCTACCTAGGGAGACAAAAGACCTGTATGCACAAAACTATAAGACACTGATGAAAGAAATTAAAGATGATACCAACAGATGGAGAGATATACCATGTTCTTGGATTGGAAGAATCAATATTGTGAAGATGACTCTACTACCCAAAGCAATCTACAGATTCAATGCAATCCCTATCAAATTACCAATGGCATTTTTTACAGAACTAGAACAAAAAAATCTTAAAATTTGTATGGACACACAAAAGACTCCGAATAGCCAAAGCAATCTTGAGGGAAAAAAACGGAGCTGGAAGAATCAGACTCCCTGACTTCAGACTATACTACAAAGCTACAGTAATCAAGACAATATGGTACTGGCACAAAAACAGAAACATAGATCAATGGAACAGGATAGAAAGCCCAGAGATAAACCCACGCACCTATGGTCAACTAATCTATGACAAAGGAGGCAAGGATATAAAATGGAGAAAAGACAGTCTCTTCAACAAGTAGTGTTGGGAAAACTGGACAGCTACATGTAAAAGAATGATATTAGAACACTCCCTAATACCATACACAAAAATAAACTCAAAACGGATTTGAGACCTAAATGTAAGACTGGACACTATAAAACTCTTAGAGGAATACATAGGAAGAACATTCTTTGACATAAATCACAGCAAGATCTTTTATGCAAGATCATTACCTCCTAGAGTAATGGAAATAAAAACAAAAATAAACAAATGGGACCTAATGAAACTTAAAAGCTTTTGCAAAGCAAAGGAAACTACAAACAGGATGAAAAGACAACCCTCAGAATGGGAGAAATATTTGCAAATGAATCAACGGACAAAGGATTAATCTCCAAAATATATAAACAGCTCATGCAGCTCAATATTTAAAAAAACAAACAACCCAATCCAAAAATGGGCAGAAGACCTAAATAGACATTTCTCTAAAGAAGACATACAGGTGGCCAAGAAGCACATGAAAAGCTGTTCAACATCACTAATTATTAGAGAAATGCAAATCCAAACTACAATGAGGTATCACCTCACACCAGTTAGAATGGGCATCAGCAGAAAATCTACAAACAACAAATGCTGGAGAGGGTGTGGAGAAAAGGGAACCCTCTTGCACTGTTGGTGGGAATGTAAATTGATACAGCCACTATGGAGAACAGTAAGGAGGTTCCTTCAAAAACTAAAAATAGAATTACCATATGACCCAGCAATCCCACTACTGGGCATATACCCAGAGAAAACCATAATTCAAAAAGACACATGCACCCTAATGTTCATTGCAGCACTATTTACAATAGCCAGGTCATGGAAGCAACCTAAATGTCCATCGACAGAGGAATGGATAAAGAAGAGGTGGTACATATATACAGTGGAATATTACTCAGCCATAAAAAGGAACGAAATTGGGTCATTTGTAGAGACGTGGATGAATCTAGAGACTGTCATACAGAGTGAAGTAGTCAGAAAGAGAAAAACAAATATCATATATTAACGCATATATGTGGAACCTAGAAAAATGGTACAGATGAACCGGTTTGCAGGGCAGAAATTGAGACACAGATGTAGAGAACAAACGTATGGACACCAAGGGGGGAGGCGGTGAGGTGCAGGGGTGGTGGTGTGATGAACTGGGAGATTGAGATTGACATATATACACTAATATGTATAAAATGGATAACTAATAACAACCTGCTCTATAAAAACATAAATAAAATTCAAAAATTTAAAAAAAAGAAATATCAGGTTTAACAACCATGCCAAGGTGAGCAATATGATTTGCTACTTACTGGCATTTGACCTTGATGCATGGAGTAATACTAACTAGAAAGAAAAGACATGGTTCGAAAACTCCCAAGTAAACTTGAGGAGCCTGTGGGCTTATGTTTGGCAGTGTTAGGTGAAAAACAGCCAGTTTCCTTCTGCCACGTGAGTCTATTTAGCCATTCTAAAGCTTTCCCATCAGTGATATGGTGTCTAGAGATTCAAAAACACTAATAATTATGTCCATTCTGAAGCTCTGCATTGGCCATCAGCCTGGAACTTAATCAGACAGGCATGCAGGTTTTACAATTTAGAAACATTTCTAATATGCACCACTGAGCTCATGAGACCATCTATTTTTTCATGGACGTGGGCAGGCCAGTGACAATAACTAACTAGGAACTGCATTAGAGCAGCTGGGTCTTAGCCACAATTTACAGACTCAAATGTCTTCAACATTTCAGAGCTGAACCTGAAATTTCAGAGGTTCACTGGAGGCAAACACTGATTTGAAACTTTAGCAGGTCAATGACTTCTAATTAATAATAATGATCACTTTTTAAAGAGTTTACTAAGTTCCAGGAACTATGCTAACCACTTTACAAACATTTATTAATGGAATTATCACAATTAATTTATAAGGTGGACCCTATCATCATGCCCCGTTTTGAACATGGGAAAGTTGAAGTTAAGAGGAGTAACTTGCCCAAGGTCACACTGCTATTTAGTGGCAGAGCCAGGACTTAAATGCAAGATTGACTGTTCACGTAAACCACTATTGTGAAAGCAAAGCGCAAATAATGGTTTATCTGCCAAGATGGCATCCTTGACCCAATGCACATCCCAAAATAGAAGACAGGGTATAATTTTCTTGATTGGTCAAACACTCATGACTTGAAAAAAAATCTACCTATTGGCAAACATTCATCGAGCATCTATTCCAAGCAAAGCACTGTGTATGTAGAAAGCTTGATTCTTGCCTTTGAAGAAGACAGTCTTTTAAGGATGATAAGACATGTGACTTGAGGGCTTAAGGTTAAGGAGGAATCAAGAAAATGGAAGACATCATGTACTCAAACAAAAACTCAAATTCAGCAGACATAAGAGTGTGAGGAAATTGGAGAAAGAAGAGAATGTGGTCAGAGAGGGGAATTTCAGGGTTCATATTATTATAAGTAAGGCAGTTCCAAACGATGATGAGGACCAAGATTTGGTAATGCTGCTGGGTGGTTGAAAAAGAGAGCTCAGACGATGAAGTCAGAGTACTGAAGGTATCTTCTGATATGAATGGAGAAATCATCACAGAGGGTATTAAAGGACATGATGAGGAGGAGAGTTGTAAGCCAGGGACGTGGGAAGGAACACGGCTAGGTAGACTTGAGGTTAGCTTACAACCTAAAGGAACAGTAGGCAGGATAGTAGTTGCCCTCCGTTATGACACCTTCAGAGTTGGCATAGATGTAGCCACTCCTAATTTCACCCATCCCAATTACATATAAGGTTGACTTTCATTTATTAAGAAAACTACCTCTTGGGAGTTTTCAGAAGGTCTCCACAGTTTTGATGCCCCAAAACTTTGGTGAACTAGCCAGTCTACAAAAATCAAAAATTATAGGTGACGAATATTCAAAAGGGACCAGTATACACAATCCAGGGGGCAATAAGACCTTTAACATGTTTCTCATAACAGAATAGCCCTCAGTGGCAGATATTCCCAACGCTGACCAAAACAGCAATGTGTGCTAGAGACGAGATAGCAAAGGGAAACGGAGGTAAAGAGAAACTCAGCGGAATGTACGTGCCTCTCGGTGGCAGATCAGAATGGCAGCTACCTACGGCCAAACCAAGGACTATATGAAAATGCCTGGTATTTTGTCATTTATCGGAATTTGTCAGCATGACCAAATCCTCTCTCTCAAACGAAGAAGGAGGGTGTGAAGGAAGCAAACAAGATAAGCACACGGCATTCTCACCCCTATTAATGTGATTTCTTTGCATGGCCTTGTTCAGGACAAACTCCCATCACTGTGTTCATGTCACCACGGCAGTGAATTTTTAATGCAAATCAACTGTCTAACAGTATTTGTATTACAATAATAACCTGCAAGAACTTGTTTAATATCGGAAGACTTAGTGGAACAGATAGATGAATAGTTGCAACGCGATATCCACGGGATAGAAATTCAATTAGAAGCTGCAAGTAGAGCTGGAGAGCGGTGGTTATTGTTCAACCCGTACCACAGGGCCCTTTGCCGGAGCACAGCTATCAGCCGAACTGGTTGAGAAATTCTGTTTTCCTTTATGGCAATCTGTTAGCTTGCATAAAGTTAAATTAATAAAAACACCAAGCTGCCTCTGTGGTGGGAGAGCAGGATGAGGCCAAGGGCTAGTCGCATATTTTATAATTATGGATTAAGTGCATTAAGCCATGCAAATTAAAGACATGCCACAATTATAATAAAAATGAGAGACTGTGCATCTGCAAACGGTGATTGTATGACTACTGCATCCAAAGGAGAGTGCTGGGGCCCTACCTCCAAAAGGCAATTGTTTCTGCTATTAAAAAAAAAAAAAAGGAGGAAATTACCTTTCACGCACACTTTCCTTCTGAAAAGGCAGAACAGTACTTCTTCTAAAGACAGTCAGGTAAAAGTCACATGGGGCTGTTGACCGCCTCTGCTCTGTGCTCAGAACTGGGTCCCACTGCGCAGAACCTACACATTTCAGTGGGGAGTGAATGAAGGTTGTCAAGTTCATTTACGAATGAACGGATTCCCAGCAACTAAGGAAGAGCAGAAAACCAGGGGTCTTATATCACTGAGGGAAAGCAGTCCAGGGACAAAGACATCCTACATTCCACGTTACCGCATTTCTGCCTCAGAAGCCCTCGCTATGTTTCCATTTTCTTCTAGTTTTGAAAACAGGAAGCAGAAGCCCTTCTTGTGAAAATGACTGACACGTTGGCATCCCCTGCTCCCTGCTGAAGAGGGCACGGGTTCTTCAGATCTTTCTTTGCTCTTTTCTTACCACATTTATTGTGTGGGAGCATACTCAAGTATGTGTCTGTGTGTGTGTGTGCATGTGATTATAATCACATTCTGCAAACAGAATATCAATCCTTCGAGCCATTCGAGACATAAGCTCTCAGTCATGGCAAATGATGATACTTCCAGCACATAACACAATTTTCCTTCTGCCAAGACTCCAGCATATTGTGCTTTTCAGAAAACAAACTTTTCAACCCATATTGTTTGTAATGGTGCATGGGAATGGGCGTGCGCGTGCACATATGGGCGAGCACATGAGACCCACACAAGGAAATGGAGCTAAAGAAAGGAAGCTAATCAGAAACCCAAAAGGAGATGTCAACACAAGAAGCTTTTACCTGCATCTCCTTTGTTATTCTTCCCCTATTGCAGGGGTTCCCAAATGATGACTTGCGGACTAATCCCTTGGGACATTTGTAAAAGTATGAGGATCCCTAGGTCCAATTTCACACTTACTGGAACAGGGTCCCTGGAGGATGGGAGCCGGAAGCTGGCATCTAGCAGGATTGTGGCCTGTCGTGGCCAGGTGACGCTGATGGACACTCAATTTGAGAACCAGTCCTCTATTTTCTTGTCCAAGCCAAAGACCCCAACATGCAGATAGATTCTCAAAAATACTTAATCAGGAGTATCATCAGACACGATCCCCTCATTTTCCAGACAATGAAGCTGAAGTCCAGGAAGGAAAACCAACCTGCCAAAGGTCACACGGGAGTCACTGCTGGAATTCAGGCCAGGCTGGTGACAATGCCTGCCATTTATAATTCAACATATAATTTAAGAGCACTTTGCCGATTATCATCACATGCACTGTTCACAGCATCTTATGAGTTTCACGTGGCAGTTATATTTCTATGACAGACGTGGGTATAGAGACTTGGAGTAGGATGTGGTTGACTAGGGTGTAAACTTTGTGTGCTTTTATTCAGCCACGTAGACCAGTGTCTGGCTTCATGTGAATGATTTTGCTTTGAATCAAATGGTCAGAGTGAGCAGAGCAGTCAGTGTGGGACACAGCAGAAGTCACCTCCTCGCCTAAAGTAGGACCGTGTTCCAATCGGTTAAGACTCTAATCAGAAATACGAGGCAAAGGAATAAAATAAAGACCTCTCAGCAGGGTCTGAGAGCACCAAGCAAGCATATCCCACAATCCAGACTCTGTGCATCCCCCCGGGGACTCCCTGCCCTCCCCGTTCAGGTTTCCAGGAAGGGCAGAAACAAGATCACCGTCAAGCTGTGTCTTAGGGGCAGGAGCACCTGGGCCTCAGCTCACAAACATTGATAGAAAGGATTCCAGCAAGACGGCTCGAATAAAAATGGATCGAGGATTCAAAACCAATTACCAAAGTATAATCTCACTCAGATGGGCATGCTAAGAATAATTACTCTCTGTAAGAAAAGTGTCTGTTGTAGACACATTGCAGAAGGCTGCATAATTAAATACAGCTGCCAGTTCTCATTCATCTTTCTGGCGATTTGCATTTGAGGGTCCACCTGGATTACCAGAAGCCCGGAGCCAACGTGCCGAGTGGGGTCAAGAGCAGGGGCTTCACATTTCTAAGGCAGCTGGACTCTAATGAGGCACTTCTGATGGGTCCCAGCTCCGAACATCAGTTTGCACCCCCAGTTTAGTTAAGGGGACCCCATACGTAGACCGCATGCCCTTCCTCCTCCCTTCCTGGAAAGCTCTCCCCTGTCTCTTTGCCTAATTACATCCCAGCCATGCTGCAAGGCCAGATCCACGATGGAGCTGAGCCCTCTGTGCCTTCATTCCTTCATCTTCAACATGGGGATCGTGAGAGAAGTCACCTCCTCAGGTGGTTGTGAGAATTTTAATCTACAAGTCATTTTCTTTTTTTTTTTTTCAAATTTTTTACTGGGGTATAGTTGCTTTACAATGTTGTGTTAGTTTCTACTCTACAGCAAAGTGAATCAGCTATGTGTATACATATATCCCCTCTTTTACGGATTTCCTTCCCATTTAGGTCACCACAGAGCATTGAGTAGAGTTCCCTGTGCTATACAGTAGGTTCTCATTAGCAGAAACAGAGTTACAGACGTAGAGAACAAACGTATGGATACCAAGGGGGAAAGAGGTGGGTGGGATGAATTGGGAGATTGGGACTGACATATATACACTATTGATACTATGTGTAAAGTAAGTGTATTAATTTTCGAACAGTGCATGGCACCCAGTAATCTCTCAGTAGATATGACTGTTGCTTTATCCTCTGGCCCCTCTGGCCAACACCGGCCCGTTTCTTCTCCAGTTGCTCCTCTCCTCAACCACACAGGGTCCCCGTGCGCATGTAGGGCTGTTTCTCCCACCGTGACCTCTGCTCACTCGTGTGCTTTGTGTCGGTCTCTAGGTTCCTTGAGGGCCGGCAGCCTTAAATCCTTTGGCCTCTCACTATAAAAGATGCCAGAAGACACGCCGGCAACAGAGTCAGAATGATGCCTTAGAGGTGGGCTCATTGCAAGAGCCCTTCCAAGACAGACATCCAGGGGAGGTGAGAGGAGCGGTGGTTAGAGGACACGGGTGGGTGGTGGGACGGGCCTGCCTCATGTAAATCAAGCTGGGCAGAGCCCACGGGGTCACTCTCAACATGGCAGACGCCATCTTCACTACGGCCAGCCTCTCCTTCACGTTGAACTCGTTTCTCCCTCCCTCCCTCCACTCCTCCGGTCACTCTGAGGGCTGCCCTCTTGGCCAGCTGCCCTATATCCTTTGCTGTCTCCAGGACCAAGGCAACCTAAACCCTCATGCTTTCCCCAGTACCCCATCAAAATCTCTCTCAAAACTTTCCCTCACACTGAGGTGCCAGGAGATGTCAGCAGTTGTAGGTATTACCTTTGTTTGAAATACAGTTTTTAATGAGAACAAAAATATTTATTAAATATAATAATGATCCATCAGTTTCATCAAGGGGCTGGCACATGGTGGGGCTTAACAAATACGTGTTGAATAAATGTTTGCACAAATGAATGAATGAATACATGGCTCCCACTCATTGCCACTTACTAAACGTGGCTCGATGCTTCCCTTTCCCAAGGATTTAGATTGGCCAAGAAGGACAGTTCCAGATGATAGGATCAGTATGGAAAAAATAAATATTAACTGAATCGAGTGCTTTTGTTTACATATGTTTTATCTGAAAGACAAAAATAGGGTAAAATGTGCACCATCCTTTGAGATCTGTTGAGACTTAGAACATGCATCTACTGGGCATCAACCATAATAACAGAAATACTAACAATAACAATAATAGTAATGACAACCATCTACAGCATTACTAGAGTTCTTATGATATGCCAGGCACTGTTCCAAGAACTTCCTCTTTACTCCAGAAAACAACTCTATGTAGTGGTTGCCATCATCATTATGCCCATTCTGCAGATGAGGACAACAAGGTACAACAACGGAAAATGTTTTGCAGCTAATAATGATGAGGCCAGCAAGAGAACCAAGGCAGTCAGCACTACACAATATGTGCAGTGATCATGCTTCCTGAAATTCCTAGTCCTGAGTTCAAACATTTAATCTAACACATTCAGACATGACACATGGTGTGTTCTGCTTCGAGTTTGGGAAGAGATGGCTGGTGGCATTGTCTAGAGGGGTCCATCTGAGAGATGCCATCAAGAAATCAGAGCCAGGGGGAACGATGGCTGGACTGGATGGGGAAAGCCTGTCCTAGAAGCCATGGCCATGGACTAGCTAGATTAAAGGGGCCTACATCTGAAGTGAAAGACACAAGTGAGCATCCCTGGCAAACTACATGAAGCACGGGAGATGGGCGGTCCCATGAGAACACAGTTTTGCAACAGCACGAGATTCTGCTCCTACAGAGTCCACATTAGAAAGAGTAAGCTATCAGACGTGGCTCGGGAATTAGAACTTTGCTCATAATTTTGGAACTTTGCGATGTGGCATTTCTCAATGAGGTGTTAATATCGCTGGTATGCTTTTAATTAATGGTCTCTAGCTGCACATGTTATTTATAAAGAGACATTTCCCCAAGAAAGCAGCCAAGACCTTTTCCCTCAGTCAGAGAACAAACCCCTAAAGCACTCTGAAGTCAGAATAAAGGAAGAAATGGATGGAATCACCTGGGCTGAGCTACAAGGCTCCTCAGCAATTAAAAACAACCCCATATGAAAAGATGAAGCAAGGATGGGGTGGGGTGGGGGGGTGGGGGCGTGTTTCTAAGAACCACATGGAGCCAGAGCCCTGCGTGCTAAGGAACGCAGAGAAGCTCGGGTTGTAAAACCACGGAACACCACCCCTCATTAGTGCTGCATTTGATGGCTGTGTAAAAGGAAGAAAATGATCCACTTAAAAAGGGTCTTTAACATTGATGGGTCAATTTTGGCAATTACAGGATTTACGCGGCTATCTTTGCACCACATTGAAATGAGCCACGGCAAAAGCAATCTTCACTCACTTGTTTAGCTGATGACCATGCAGCTCTTTGAAGGCTTGCCTCCTCATTATCTTTTAGGTCTCAGCTCAAAGGTCAACTCCTAGGCAGGGCTGGGACCAGCAGGAGATAGGCAAGCAGGGTGTCTAAGGCACGAAATGTAAGGAGGCCCATGCAGGGCCCTAAGGAGGAGTGCCTCCTTAGATAATGCACCCTGGGCACCTCACCTGCCTCCTCTGTCTCACCCTAGTCCCAGCCCTGCTCGTAGGTGAGGTGACCCCTGACCATTCTAATAAAAGTGCCCCCTGTTGACTGAAAAAAAAAAACCCAAAAAACCCACAACATGAGAGCTGTGAGTTTCGTTTTATCTGGGGCTTACTGAGGACTATAGCCTGGGAGACAGCCTCTCAGATGGCTCTGCGGAACTGCTCCAAAGAGGTAAGGGGGGAGGTCAGGATATATATGTGATTTTGGTGAAGCGGGTACATGCAACCAAGCACGCAGCTTGGTAGAAGGTTGCTGCTAGTCACGAGGAGCAGATGTCTCTGTGAATGATTTTAGTGCTTTTCTAGGTATGAGAAGATGCAAGAAACTGGGTTCATAAAATTTTCTCCTGATAATATCTAACTATCTGAAGGCCTGTTCTGCCAGTTTTTCCCAGAGCACAGAGTGCCCCATTCCTGACCTCCATCCTGAACTCCTTTCAGGGTGTGTTAAAGGTCAGCTAACGCAGTGGCTAGTGACTTCATTCTTGTAGAAACCGATGGCGAGCGACACTCTTTCGCTGGCCCCCCTCACCACCCCTCCCCCATGCCCACCGATCATACCACCCGGTGGCACTCGCCGTACGTATTCAGTTATCACCGTTACTCATCTGCTTCCTGTGGTCCCCACTCTTGTGTCCACTCCATGAGAGCAGGGACATGGTCTATCTATCTTCCCCACCCCTGCCTGGGGTCCCTACTGCCCCATGTGGGGTTCAGCACACAGTAAGGAGGCTTCCAGGAATGTATGGGTTAAATGGGAATAAAACAAGGATGTGAACGCCTCCGTAGAGAATGGTATGCAATGACTCTAAACAACCAACAAAATCCTCCTAAACCCTTATTCTTCCTCCTGATATTAAAGTTTACACAAAGAACCAGTGTTGTGGGTGCATGTTCAAAACTAAAATACTCCAAACGAGACTTGGGGGGGGGGGGTGGAAAAAAGCACCTGAGTTAGTAAAGAGATATTCAAAAAATGTGAACTCCACAAGCATTAGAGCCACATTTTCCCAAACTGTTGAGAGAAAAAAATGGAAATAATGAATGAACACCCGCTTATAATAGGCACCTCTAGATTATTTCAATTAATGCTCACATTAACACTCTGAAATAAACCCTGTTCGCACTTTCCAGATGAGGACATTAATGTGAAGATTAAAGAGGTTACATAATCTGTCCATGATTTTACAGAGAATAACTGAGGCATCCAGTGTTCAAATTCAGGTTTCCGCAAACACCAAAACTACTCTTTCACATGGCCTAACAAAGCATCTAGACTGATTTAACTTCAAGGACTCAAGGTTATAAACATAACAATTACTGATGGTCATGACTGGTCCCAACTCTGATTATTCTAAAGAATTCCTGGATCAATAAATCCAATAAGTCAGAGTAGTCAACACAATTAAATAATTTGTTTTTTGGAAATATATATCTTTTTACATATTTTAAATATCCATCCTGTTACTTTCCCACCATAATAGTTGTTTTTTTTTTGAGGTGTTTTTTTTTATTGGGGCACAGTTGTTTTACAATATTGTGTTAGTTTCTACTGTACAGTGAGGTGACGTAGACTTATTAACTTCTGTTACATAAACACCTAATAGCTCCCTTACCTTACTTAATCTGTGTCTTTTCTTCTTGATCAGACCTCTCTGCCTCAAGTACCTGACCTTGAACATTAAGTCAAACGTTAGGTCCTCAAAAGAAACCACCACAATTGTGTCCCTTTTCCCTCTCAGACCTTTTTTTAAACGCACTATTCACTGTTTTGGCTGTATTTTAAATGCACTTCCTTGCTCCCTTCCTTTTCAAATTTCAGGGATAATGCATATGAGGTGTCAGCCACAAGCTGATGAATGTGGGACGTGAACAGAGAACTACTGTCTGATCCCTACACATCTGCCTCCCATGAAGGCTCGTGACCAAGGACAGAAGCACTGCAGTCAGCCTGTGTGTGTGAAGCCCAGCCGTGCAGAGAAGGTGAAAGATGCATGAGCCTTCCATCCCTGGTGTGTTCTGAAACAGAGCCCGACTTTCGCTGTCAGGTGCATTGTGTTCAGCTTGTAGCTTCACTTTAGGGAAAAGAAAAACGCCGTGTTCTTTCAAGGGCCTCTTGGAGAGTGGCTTTTCAGACTCAGCCAGATTTCTCCTGGGTGAGAGCCCGGCATTTGATCACCTCCATGTCTTCAGTTTCCCACTTCTCTGGTTCAAAGGCAAAGGGTTTAGTCACAAGCCCCTAAGGACGGGACTCCCAAGACCTTTCAAGGCTGCCTGCCTTCCATCTGAAAGTGTGATGGTTTCAGTTTTGGTCCAGTATCTTGCCCCAACCAAGTGACATGAAGAAAGTCACTTCCCTTCTCTGATTCTCACTTTCCTCATCCTTACAATCTGGAGGGAAGGCTAGATGATACATGTTTCTCCTACATGAAATGTCAGCAATCTACTTGAGAGAATGTGCGAAGGAAGAGATCTACAAGGGGTTCTGTCAAGAACTGCTATCCAGGGAGTTGGGAATCTCATGTCTACCTGCCTGCCCTGGCTTCTGCCTGTGGATTCCCGCTGCCCACCTCCTGCTTCCCTCTCGTCACATGGCTCCTATCGCGTGCCAAGCACAGTGCTTGGTGATGAGAAAGAATGTTGTATAAGGCAAACACACCCCTGCTCTCAGTGGATCTCTGTTTAGTGGGGAAGGTGGCACAGAAGTGAAATAACTAACTAATAACCCTTACATAAGACATAAAATGAAATGACTTTAAGCTGTACAATTATTAGTGCTGTTAGACAATGAGAGAGGGACCACCTCGGAAACCTCTCTTAGAGAGGATGGCTGGGTAACACCTCTCTGGAGAAGAGATGCTTAGATTGAAGAAATAAAAGGTAAAGAAGAACTAGGCTTGTGAAAAATGTGACTAGGGGCAGGAGGAGAATGAGAGTATTCCAGACAGATGTGAAGTCCCCAGGCAGGAAAAAGCTTGCTTTGTTCTAAAGAGACTGAGGGAACACCAGACTGCCTTTGGTGATTTGGGGCGGCATGCACTATCACGCCACCATGTGCTCTTACGGGTCTAGATAAACTCGGTGCATTCACCTCGTCACTGATGCTTTAATAGTGGACGATGAGGGGCAAAATGACGGGTCCAGTGATATTTCTGAGGCAGAGATGTTGGCAGCACCCCGGTCCAGCCCTCACTGGCTGATGCCGTCCATCACAGCACGCAGCAAAGGGCCGTGAAAGAAAGATGGTACCACCCAGTGAGATCCTTAGCTGGACCCTGAAAGGACTGACTCTGGCTTTGGTGCCAGTCTGTATGAAAAGGTCAACGAGGTTTACTTAGATGCCCAAGGCTGGACAGGTCCCTCTGTGGCTGCATCCATCCCGTGATTCCAGGGAGGCCATGCTCGCTAGGGCTCTGGGGCTGTGGGTGCAGTAACACTAAGCTCTCTCCAACTCCTACAGATCCCTAGCAGAGGAAAATCTCTTAATTTTTTAAATCTTAATCTTTTATAAACATGTAATAACTTCTGACATCTCTGAGCAAGACAGCAAAGCCAGGACTCCACGTAACATTTCCATACACATGTAGTACTATCCTGCTCAGCTCATACGATACCCAGCACTTCTCTACACATCTTGCCATCAGCATGTTTAGATTAGAGATAATATGAGAAAGTCCCTATTCCTGGCGCACAGCAGCCGTTCGGTATACCCTAACGAGTATGAAAACTGCCCCCAAGCACATACCACCCCCACTTATCCCCCAATCTCTTGGAAACTTTCATTTTGTCAACCCTGATGAAACAATCTGGCAACTGCCTCAAAATGGCCAGTGAATTTTGATAACTGTGGCATTCTGCGCGTGCATTCTCAGTTTTCAGCTGGCTGGCTTTCAACACATTGCTGTCACTCCAAAATATCCATTGATCCCATCCTACACCATCTAACTGTGACAGAGGACAGGCTACAGAGCAGAAAACACTGCTACTGCAAAGCTGGTGACAGGCGCAGAAGGGGCACCAGGAACTAAGTGTCTATTGGGGGCTGCCTGGCACTTGGAGTCCCTGCAGGACCTGAGGCTGCTGGACCCAGCCAGGCTTTCAGTAGACTCCCCGTATCAAGACCAAGGAAACCCAGGTGGATCTGGCTACCCAAAAGACATTTATTCAGCACATATGACACTCAGAGCACACAGCCACGTGCTGTGGGTGATCTCAAGAAGCCACACGTGGTACGACCAAGTAGCAGGTAAGTGGGTAGAAAAGCAGATTCTAAGGGACTCAAAAGAAAGAAGAGAGAGAATGCTGGGCTAGGGTGCTCAAGAAAGTCTCCGGAAGAAAGTAGAACATATGTCCTGAAAGTGGTTAGGAGGAGAGAAGAGGGAATTCCAGAATGGCACGTGGCATAAGTAAGGGCTGTCGGGAAGTGAGGCAGTGGCCTGGCTAGAACAAAAATCTATGGAAGCATGTGCTCTGCTGGGAACCTCCTAGTTTCCATCTGTGAAATGGGTACTAAACTCTGAAGAGACAGGGTGGAGGCCACCCAAGAAACCACTCGAAGCTTCCAGTGGAGAAATTTCTTGATTATGAATAAGTCCTGAGCTGTTCATCTGGGTTAAGAGCCCAAATCTACCTGCGTGAACTTTAGCAGATTACTCACTTTATTAAAAAACTCAGTTTCCCCATCTTCAAATAAGAAAAGCATAGTAGGACCTACTTCATAAGTTTTGGGGGAGGACTGGATGAGATAATTGATCAGAAAACAAGCAGATATTTCCCCAAAATGAATGTCACAGCTTAGTCAACAATTTGTAGCACATGTTTCCCATCTAAGGGATGATGTCCTGCTTTGTAAGAATAGATTGAAAAGGTGAGAGCTCTTCAATCTTAAATAAAACTAAGAAGGAATGTGGTTTTTTAAAAATAAAGATTAGCAGATTTGATTATTCACAAAATGTAAAACTCCTACTTTATGAAAAGCCAAACTATGATAACAGGAAAAAACAGAATGGGGGAAATATTGGTATCAGGTTCAACAATGCTTTCAGTTTATATATTATACTAAAAAATGTATAAATGATAAGGAAAACAAGCCACTAACATATAAACATACAGAACGCATGAAAAGAAACATACATGTAAGGAATTACAAGTAGCCAACAAAACAAAGAAAAAAAATGTTCCATTCACAATGATACAAAACCAGTAATAAAAAATTAAGCAAAATTTCAATGATAATAGATCTTTAAAGCATTCATTAAATGATGGCACACTCCTGCTTAAAGCCTTTTAGGTGTACCCCATGTGCCCAAAGTAAAACCCAACGTGTTTTAAATGGCTGACCAGACACCACGGGCGTGCCTCTTGCCATCTCCCACATCTCACAGACCACTCCCCCTCACCCACTAGCTTACTCTGGCTCCTTGAAAAGGGAAGCTCCCACCCACCACAGGACCTTTGCACAGGCCTGACTGGAATAGTTCCCCCCCCTCTCCTCTCCAGCCCCTCAGCTCCCAGTTAATTCTGTCTCATCCTTCAGCCCCAGCTATGGGCACTTCCCAGCTGGTGCGGATTGCCTTGCATCCCCCACAAAGATTCATACCTTCAAGTCCTCAGAATGCGACCTTATTTGGAAACAAGTTTGTCACAGATGTAATTAGTTAAGATGAGGTCATACGTGAGTGGGGTGGGGTGAGCTAATCCAATATAACCCAATTTATAAAATAAAATAATCCAATTTATAATCTTATAAAAAGGGGAAATTTGGATGCAGATACACACAAGGCAGAAGGCCGTGTGAGCAGGAAGGCAGGGATGGGGTGATGCTTCCACAAGCCAAGGAGCACCAAAGATTGCCAGCCAATCCCAGAAACTAGGGGAGAGGCATGGAACAGATTCTCCCTCACAGCCCTCAGAAGGAACCAACCCTGCTCACACCTTGATCTTAGACCTCCAGCCTCCAGAACTGCAAGGCAATAAAGTTCTATGGTTTAAACCACCTAGTCTGTGGTATTGGTTACAGCGGCCCTAGGAAACGAATACACCCAGGAAAGCCCTCCACAATCCTCCCGCTGGGGGGGCTCCTGCCCTCTCACTGCCTCGTGGAGCCCACACTTTCTCTCACCCACTGTGGAGAGTCCTGGGTCCCTGGGCCTCCACTCTGAAGGGAAGCAGGAAAGGAGCAGGCAGCCGGCCTGTTCGCTCCCCCTCCACCCATGGGATCTAGCATGTGGGAGCGCTCCACAAGTATCTGCTGACTGCGTCTGGGAAACATAGGAATAAGTCCTGGCAGGCAGGAGACTGGACTGGAGCCTTGAGGGATAAGGGCAAAAGGCAGAGCAGTCCAGAAACTGAAGCAAACACTCACAAAGCACATGTGCTGTGAGCCAGCACTCTTCCAAACACGTTACCACTAGTAACTCAGGGCGTCTCTCAGCCTCCCAGTGAGGCAGGTACTGTCATCACTCCTACTCCAGAAATGATGACGTGGGGCCCATAGAAGTCACTGCCCAAAGCTCACAGCTGGGAAGTGGCAGAGCTGAGATTCGAACCCAGGCAGTATACACTAGAGTCTGTGCTTTTAACCTCTCTGTACAGTGATTCTCAAGAACCTGTAGGCAAGCAGGTACAGGTAACAGGTAAGACAGGTACAGAACAGGTAAGCTTCTGCTCGACAAGTCCCTCAGGGGTTATTAAGAGAATTGTGGGGGAGATGAGCCCTATTCCAAACCTTTACAGAAAGGAAGAGACTAGACCCTCCCATGTTCCTACCCTTGAAGCTTCCATCGCAAATCATGCCCTGGGTTGGAGGAGCCATGGGTATCATCCAGGAGGAATTTCCTGTAGTCTCCCTCCTCCACATGAGTCTTGCACCAAGGTCTTGCACGGAGAGCATTATAAATCTTAGACTGGTTGAAACTCCGATAACAACTTCCAACCTCAGTCAGGTCTTCCTCAGTGACTGCTTAGAGTAGGATTAAGTGCACAGGCTCTAGTATCCGAGCGTCTGGATCCAAATTCCAGCTGTACTACCTACTAAGTGCATGGCCTTGGGAAAGTCATTTAAACTCTCTGGCCCTGAGGTTCCTCAGCTGTAAAATGGGGATGACAGCAGTCTTTACCTAACCGATTTTTCATAAGGCTGAGTAAAAACATATGTAAAGCACTTCAATCAGTGTATAGTTAGTGCTCAGTAAGTGTGAGCAGCTACTATTTTTTTTTTAACATCTTTATTGGAGTATAATTGCTTTACAATGGTGTTAGCTACTATTATTGGTGTGATTGCTATTGTTTTCATTTTATCAGTTCAGATGGGCCTGCGTATGCTCACTCAGCAGGGGACATGTATGTTCTTCTTGGAGACTACAGATACATCATTTTCCAGAATCTCATTACCCAAGTCTTATTCCAATAATTTTACGATAATTTTAGGAATACTAATGACCCTAAAGCATAAAAATGCATACGTGCAGTATTCATATACCACACACATATATACACAATGGAAACTGTGATAACTTTTCTCTTTAAATTTCAGAGATTTCTTTACCAGCATAAGAGTTGCAGAAACGCACCTTTTCATAACCAACTGAACAAGTATGCTGAGTCTTAAAATTTCTCCTCTAGAAGTCTATCCTAAGAAAATCATCTAAAATGCAGACAGAAACAAAGATTTATGTATCTAGATATTCATGGCAACATTTTTAAATAGTGAAAAACTGTAAGACAATCTAAATCTCTAAAAATAGAGGAATGAATATAGTTAAGTAAATTACAGAACAGCAATACAATACACTATTATGCAAACATCACAATTATGTTTGTAAAATATTTTGAATAACATAGAAAAATGCTAAGTTAAATATTATATGAAAATAAGAAACAAAATTGTTTATACAAGAGAGTCACAATTATGTAAAATTGTATAGGTAAAAAATGTATAGGTATATATATATAGAAACTTAACAATGGTTTTAAACAGGATTAAGATGGTGGCTACTTTTTTATAGTACTCTTCATTTTTTATTAGTGAAATTATTGCATAAAAATTTAAATATGCAAAATAAGAAAAAAACTTAGAAGCTTAGGAAACTTATTGTTTCTTCCTTGCTGGCCAGACAAAATCTTATACAACATCTCAATTCTGATGTCCTAGAGAATTCAGGCAGGTGTGTTTAAAGGGAATGCCAACAGAAGGTATCATAGTATCAGAGTAATCAGAATTTGCTCCAACTCCAAATTCTTTCCAGTTTGCATTGTTACAATCCTGTCTTCCATATCCCCACAGCGAGGAATGAAATGGAATAACCTTAGGAAGTCAATCACTTCCTTTGTCCTCTGCCCCACGCTTCCAGAATGCTGAAGGTTGACCTTTGCGTATAGTAAGCCAGTAAATCATGCCTGGTTCCTGATGGCCCTTCACCAGGTCTGACTTGATGAGCTAGTCATCATACCTTAACTTCAGTGGCATAGAATTCATGTTTATACACCTGAGAGCCAGTCAGAGATTCAGGGGGATGGCAAGGAAGTTTCTGGTTTCCCTCAAGCAAGTTTGAATTTCAGCTTCCTGCCTTCCTCGTTCCTGACCCATTAAATAACATTAGATCACTGGACATTCTACAAAGGTAGGCAAATAAACATAGAAGCAAAGACACATATGGATAGATGGACGGATAGATAGATAGTGGTAAAAAGCATAAGAATGTCACAACAGTCTCAGAACTGATCCTCCCTGCCTACAATTTTCTTCCCACACTAAATCACCCTTTCTAAACACATCTTTCCAAAACACAGCTATAACCCAAAATTTTGGTAATGGCTACATGATATACGAACAAGTAAATTCTCACATCAAAGACAAAGTGTTGGGGAAGAAAGTAAAAGTGTAGAGTTTTTGTATGTGATTGTTGTTATCAGCTTAAAATAGGCTGTTATAACTGTAAAAAGTTTAATGCAAACTTCATGGTAACCACAAAGGAAAAAACCTAGAATGGAAACAAAAAGATAAAGACAAAATAATCAAAGTATATTACTACAAATAATTATCAAATAAGAAAAGAAGACAGCAAGAGAGGAAGAGAAGAACAAAAGAACTACAAAACAGACAGAAAACCATTAACAAAATAGCAAAAGTGACTCTTTACTTATCAATAATTACTTTAAATTTAAATGGATTAAACTCACCAACAAAAAGATATGCAGTAGCTGAATAAATTTTTTTAAAAAGTAAAGAAACAAGATCTAACTATATGCTATCTACAAGAGACTGACTTTAGATTTAAGGACACATATAAGGTGAATGTGAAGGTATGAAAAAGATATTCCATGCAAATGATAACAAAAAGAGAGCAGGGGTGGCTAAATTTATATCAGTCAAAACTGTCACAAGAGAAAAAGAAGATCATTACATAATTACATAAAAGAGTCAATTCAACAGGAAGATATAAAAATTATAAATATATATGTACTCAACATCAGAGTGCCTAAATATATAAAGCCACATGAACAGGTCTGAAGGGATAAATAGTAATGCAAAAATAGGACACAATTTCAAAAACCCACTTTCAATAACTGATAGATTATCCAGACAAAGTCAATAATGAAACAGCAGGCTTGAACTACACTATAGACCAAATGAACCCAACAGACATACACAGAACATTCCATCCTACAACAATGGAATGAAACAAGAAATCAATAACAAAAGGAAAGCTGAAAAATTTGCAAATACATGAAAATTAAACAATACACATTTAAACAACCAATGGGTCAATGAATAAAGCAAAAGAGAGATTAGAACATGTCTCAAGACAAATGAAAACACAACATATCAAAACGTATGGAATGAAGCAAAAGCAGCAGTAAGAGGGAAGTTTTTTATATTATCTCTTCCTCCAAATGTTGAGTTATACCAGTATCCTTCCAATGAATCCTATATGGTGCCCAAGTTAGTGATGATTTCTGTTGCTTGCAACCAAAAATTACGAACAGAAAGCCTTCCAAAGTCACCTGAAAACCATTCCCCATTTGTTGTGCTCTTCGACCTTCAGGAAGCCTAGCTTTCCAGCTAAAAACTCAACTTCATAGAGTTTATCTCAACACAACTCCATGGAGACCAGAACCTTATGAACATTCTCCTGTGGCACCATTATCTAAAATCAATGTTAATTGCCCAATTAAACAAGCCTGATACTGACAGAATGTGAGCTAATTAATAAGTGCTAGAGCTCATTCCAATTCCTAACCTTTATGGTTGTCATTTATGAAGACGAGGGTGCAACCATGTATTTTTGCATGAATGACTGTGCTTGTCATTCTGAGCCAGCCATAAGGAAAATAGGTAAAAATGGGTAAGGGGAAGATTCCCCAAAATAAGTTTTCATGGACCTTTCAGAAATAAAAATGGCCATGAAGTCTTTTAGGTCAGTGGTTATATCAAAATCAAGTGGGGAGCTCTTTAAAACCATAAGTTCCTAGATCTTGATCCCAGAAATTGATTCAGTAGGTTTGGAATAAGGCCCAGGAAACTCATTTTTCTTATATTTCCCAGATGATTCTCATGATCCACCACAACTGAAAATCACTTAGACAAATATCCAAGGAAACCCATTCCTGGTCCCCAAAGTAGTCCCTTGGCCATAGATCTCTTATGAAATATAAATGGTTGCTGAGCTGGAAAGGCCAGGAAAGACTGATTACTAATGTAAGAGCAAGAGCCTGAAGCTGCTGAGAATTGGGATACCTAGATCTGGGCACCAGATCTGAAATCACCAACCACCAACCTACTCAAGAAATCAGTTTATCCATCTGTAAAATGGAATGTTTAATTACACAGGCCTCCCATTCCTCCTAGAAATAGGAGACATGCCATACTTCGTGTGGGCAATGACTACAAATATTATACCAATTTAAGATATCAGTGCCACTGAAAGGAAAATCTTTTAGAAGATAAACTCTACGTATTGCCTTTTCATACTTGACTTTAGCTTTAACTTGGGCACAAACCATTTGGAAGCAAAAGTAAGCTGTGAAATATTTCCTTTATAAGTTCAATGATTTCTGAAAAGAAACGTCACAGACATGTAACATTAAGAAGAGGCCTTTTTACCAGTTTATGGCTCCCCAAATGAAGTCTAGATAGTGGTCTTCATGGGGAAGTTGCCAAAAGCCTTCTAATGACATTTACAGTCTATGTCCAATAAAGTAATTGGCCACCAAAGGATGATAAAGTAACTATGAAAGCCTGACTACCTAATCTTTATAGTCATTATATATATATATAGCAGGAATGGAGTATGTAAAAATCCACTCTCCTATAAACTTGGAAATAGATAGGTTCCATGTGAATTGAAATATTTCCTTTTTGGCTTCAAACCACAGTCCAGGGGCCCACCTATCATGGTTTTACACATGTGGACATCTGGAAGGGAAATGAATTAAGGCTTTACCTTAGAGAGTCGGGAAATGCATCCATTTATAAATGTTATTTTAGAAGGAACTGTCTGATTCTGTTTACTTATTAACTTCATTAGAAGGCTAACGAATCTACTACTGAGAAAATGAGAGGGAACTCAGGGTGTGGAGAGGGATGGGCAGAATTTCACACCCCTTCTCCAAATGGTGGGGTTATTTGTGATTGTGATAAAATGGCACAGCATTTGGAAGGAAGGGAAAACAACATAAAATAACAATCCACAGACACAATCCATACGAAAGGATTATGTTCTCAGCCACTGGACAAAAATCAAGATTTACACATGTCAGGGTGGAAGAAAAAGACTAGGCCATAAAAAAGAAACCTCTTTCCCATAATAAATAGGAAAACATTAAATCTGTAAACCAGATCTGTTTCTCCAGTGTTCGCGTTGCTCTATTCTCCAGCAAAGTAAGATGTCTGAGGTCTCGATATTTAGGGCAAACTCCTTTCTCATTCTATTTTTGGGGGGAGCAAAGGGTTTCATAGATTGAATGCTGCTCTTTATGTTTAATGAATTGAAATTAAGTAGTTAGGACAGGTGTTCTGGCTGACACCTGCCCATTGGCTACTATCCATCCATGAACAAACAGCACGTTAGTTTTCCTTAAGGAGGGTGGACGTTCTCACAAGTGGGGCTGTTAGCTCATAAAAGGTATCTGCTGGGCACCATAAATCCTGTGTGTGTTCCCTGTTTGACTTCCCAGGTTGGTAGCGTCTGTGGACTTGGAGTTGAAAGGGATTTGAGATCACTTCATCGAATACCTTTATGAGGAAACAGAAGGATGGCATGAGTAATTCGATTAATTAGCAACTGAGATGGGCCTAGAACCCAAGCTTCCTCTGAGCTCAGTGGCTCCCAACCTTACCTGAAAATCAGAACCAACCACAGAGCTTTTAGAAGTATACATCCTGAGTAACACCAGCCTTACCAAACTGGAATCTCTTCGTTAGGGGCCAGGAATCTAGATTTTTAACAAATCCACAAGCAATTCTGAGGCTACACCAAATCTGAGAAATATGGATGACCCCATCCTGCCTTCCATGTTAATTACTTGGGAAGAACAAAGCTCTTCAATGGGCTTACCTCCCCCAACACTTGCATTAAAAAGAAAATAACCAGCAATGGATGAGTTAACTCAACACTGTGTTAGGGGAACTTAAATCAGATTGTGCTTGGCATCCTACACCCAAAATCAGCAGCAGCTGCAGCTGATGTAGAAAAACCAAGAAATATATTAACCTTTCCCTTTTGCCAAGCACAGATGAGTATCTAAAGGAGAAGACAAACAGATGGCCAACAAACACATGAAAAGATGTTCAACATCACTAAGTATTAGAGAAATGCAAATCAAAACTACAATGAGGTATCACCCCACACTGGTCAGAATGGCCATCATCAAAAAATCTACAAACAATAAATGCAGGAGAGGGTGTGGAGAAAAGGGAACCCTCTTGCACTGTGGGTAGGAATGTAAATTGATACAGCCACTATGGAGAACAGTATGGAGGTTCCTTAAAAAACTAAAAATAGAATTACCATATGACCCAGCAATCCCACTACTGGGCATATCCCCAGAGAAAACCATAATTCCAAAAGACACATGCACCCCAATGTTCAATGCAGCACTATTTACAATAGCCAGGAAATGGAAGCAACCTAAATGTCCATCAACAGAAGAATGGATAAAGAAGATGTGGTACATATATACAATAGAATATTACTCAGCCATAAAAAGGAATAATATTGGGTCATCTGTAGAGACGTGGATGGACCGAGAGACTGTCATACAGAGTGAAGTAACTCAGAAAGAGAAAAACAAATATCGTATATTAACACATATAGAATCTAGAAGAATGGTGTAGATCATTTTATTTGCAAAGCAGAAATAGAGACACAGACATAGAGAACAAACGTATGGATACCAGGAGGAAGGGGCGGATGGGATGAATTGGGAGATTGGGATTGACATATATACACTATTGATACTATATATAAAATAGATAACTAATAAGAACCTACTGTATAGCACAGGGAACTCTACTCAATGCTCTGTGGTGACCTAAATGGGAAAGAAATCCAAAAAAGAGAGGATATATGTATACGTATAGCTGATTCACTTTGTTGTACAGCAGAAACTAACACAACATTGTAAAGCAACTATACTCCAATAAAAATTCATTAAAAAAAAAAAAGGAGAAGACTCCAGAACATTCTCTCAATAGAAATGTATCATTTCCAGGCACCACGTGCTTAGGACTCTAGGTATGTTCTGCACCCCACCCTCCTAAAGATATCAGCACAACTGTCCTCAGGAGCCTGGTAGAAGCTGCTGGGCTAGGAGGATATGAGCCTACGAACAAATAATAATTATTACAGTAAGTACTAAGTAGATAGTAGGCATTTTGCATTCCATGCATTATCTCACTGAATCCTCACAAAGCTTCCATGAGATAGGTCTTACTATCATCCCACTATATGGATAAGTAAACCAAAGCTTACAGAAATGAAAACACTGCTTAAGGTGGTACAGTTAGCAAGCAATAGATCTGGGATTCACATCCAGGCAATTTGAATTCAGGACCCACTTCTTTAACCACTACACATACTCAATTCCATCTGTTACCAGGTGTTTCTGAGAATTATGGAAACTACTAGTTCTCATATGAAACAGTCTTTCCTCTGAAAAGTTTCACACCCTAATGGAGAAATAAGATGTTTTATATTAAACAGCAAAACAAAATACATGAGACACATTGATCATTTCTCTAATTCATTCCTAGAATTGCTCTGCATCCTCACGGAATGAGGTGTGATAATAATAAAAATATAAGTATTTCTACAGTAGGGCCACTCATCACAGAATGCAATGTGTTTTGCATATACATATATATACTTGCATATGCCTGACATTGTTTCCTATATGCATTAATCTTACCTTTCAACTGAACTAAACATTCCTCGAGGATAGCAATCACGACATACTTATTCGGCATCACCCAGCAATGAGCACAGGACTGCTTACATAATGAATGCTCAGTTAATATCTGTTCAACCGAATGCTCTGTGACCAATTCAGGAGTTTTCACCAGATTTATTACCACTGAAAGCCAACAGACAAAGGCCCCAGTTCTAGAGGGAGGATTTCACAGCCTGTACCTGCCCAGCCTTTGGGACCTCACATATGAAGAGTCTAGCGAATAGGATGGAAAGCTTTTAATTAACAGCCTAGAAAAAAAAATGTCATTCCAATCTGCAGTTTTGTTTCCATTAATTCACTCAGATTCAGCAGGGATTCCACTAAGGAATTGGGGTGAACAGCTGTAGAGGGAGGGAAGCACATAAATAAATCATGAATGTCATTAAAATTTGTAAACTAATAACTTCTGGGAAGTCTTAGCAATTATTATCAGGGTTTTCTTGGCAAACAAAAAAATTAATAAATCCAAAGGTCTCCCAGAAAGGTCACTGACAGAACAATTAGAGGAGGAAATAAATGGTCCAGACAACAGCTTGCAAAACAGATGAAAAGTTACAGGATTCCCCAGCGGCGGGGGGGATAGACAACTCAATACATGGAAAGCAACAGGACAAGGCGGGGCTGGGGCTGGGACTGGTTCGGGGCTATTGGTACTTCAGTTCAGTTCTTTTAGCCTTTATTTAGTGCAGCCCGAGTGCTGGGCAGTGTAGATCCAGAAACAGGAAGAGCACGTAGTCTCTGCTCTCGAGCGGCTCCCAGGCTGGGAACAAATCAACAGCACAGTGTAAGGATGAGACATCAGTGGTAAGCAGAGGAGAGGCACCCAATCCAGGGAGGAGGGTCAGGGAAGGTATCCAGGAGAATGTGGCCAGGAAGTGGGCATATAAACACCCTAACCAGGAACGCCTCGATCTGAAGCCCCCCTGCGCTGCAGGTCCTGAGGCCAGGCATACAGGAGCAGTGGCTGAGAAGCCTCGCTGCTTTTCCAAGAGCAGAATGTCTCCCACACTGCCAGGCTGGGGGTGGGTGAAATGGAGCAAGAGGGGAGGGAGGGAACTGAGGTAACGTTGCAATGCAAGGGTACCATCCACTGTAAAGGATTCCTGGTTCCTCTTACACCAAGACAACTGCAAATTCATTTAGCTCTGTGAGGACCCCAATCCAAAAGAAATTCCAGGGGAAAGCTCATGTGGAGACATCACACCCGATCAGAAGCTGGCCTCTCCCGGACCTTTACTAAAGGCTAGTGCTTGAGATGGACAGATGGAAGCCGGGGATTGCTTGCTAGCTCATCTACCTCCAGAAAATGAGACCTTAAAAACAATTTTTTGAGGGGAGGGCAATGTGTTTGTTTATCAGTCTAAGTGTTAATGTTTAAGACATATAGAACTGAGTCCAAGAAGCGATCTGCCAGCCCCCACCGTGACTTATGTTCTAAACTAAAGACTCAAAAGCCTCAAGCAGTGGATTAATCCACCTTTTCATAGGTACCACATTCAAAGAAAAGTGGCGCCCTTGCTCCCAAATTAAGGACCACGAATGCCACCAAACTCGGCAGAGGTGCACACACCCATATGTGCAAAGGGACATGAAGATGGCACCAAAGCATGTGCCACATGCTGTTGTCACAGAAATGAGAGAGAGCGTGACCCAGCCGTTGAGCCCCATGGTGCCTGTACACCATATAACAATGGCCTATTTGCAGTTGGGAATGAAGGAGATGTGAAGAAGAGGGCAATCTCTAAACAGACTCACAGACTTAGAGAACAGACTTGTGGTTGCCAAGGGGGAGGTGGGGTGGGAGAGGGGAGGAGTGGGATATGGGGTTAGCAGATGCAAACTATTATATATAGAATGGATAAACAACAAGGACCTACCATATAGCACAGGTAACTATATTCAATATCCTGTGATTAACCATAATAGAAAAGAATATGAAAAAGGATGCATATATCTGTATAACTGAATCACTTTGCTGTACATTTTAATTTAACACAACGTCGTAAATCAACTACAATTCAATTTTAAAAAAGAAGAGGGCTGTCTCTAGCCAGTTCCAGGGTTCCCAGTTAGGGGATATGTGAGTTTACGGAAGGAGATCAGGAGCCAGCAGGAGCCAGGGCGCACTCTTAATCTCAGACTTCTGATCCAGGAAACTCAGGCAAAGTGTCTTCCTCTCCCTGAACTCACACCCTTATCTCTGAAACAATACGGTTCTGGGGCTCAAGGAGAATGTTTGCTATGATACTTTCTCACCCTAAGTCTCTCTTTTTTTTTTTTTTTTTAAAGAAACTGGGATTAATCGTTGCCCTGTGACATTTCTTTTTTTTTTTTTTAATTTATTCATTCATTCATTCATTCATTCATTTATTTATTTATGGCTGTGTTGGGTCTTCGTTTCTCTGTGAGGGCTTTCTCTAGTTGCGGCAAGTGGGGGCCACTCTTCATCGTGGTGCGCAGGCCTCTCACTATCGCGGCCTCTCTTGTTGCGGAGCACAGGCTCCAGATGCGCAGGCTCAGCAATTGTGGCTCACGGGCCTAGTCGCTCCGCGGCATGTGAGATCCTCCCAGACCAGGGCTCGAACCCGTGTCCCCTGCATTGGCAGGCAGATTCTCAACCACTGTGCCGCCAGGGAAGCCCCCTAAGTCTCTTTGACTCTAGGGTCAACAGCCATGATTATTTCAGAATTACCAAGAATCACAGTTCAAAGACCTAAAAGTTCTTGTGGTGCCTCTTCTATTTCTGTGGACAGATTTCCACAGTCCTCCCTTCCTTTTAGATGATCAGAGTTTTAATATGGATCAGGTCAGCCTGTGACACTGCACATATTCCCAGTACCATAACATTATAAAATAATTGCCTTCCAGAACAGGTGGAATTTTTTACCTATTGTCCTTTGATAAAACAGATATGCATTTCTATGGTGAAAAAAGTTACCGTCACCCCCAAATGAACTGAAAATATGTGACAGACAGGTTACTAGACCTCCACTGGGCACTATGGTATCCACTAGCCATATTTAACTAACATTAAACACTCAAAATGTGGCTGGTCCAAATTGAGATATGCCTTTAAGTGTGAAATACACATTGGATTTCAAAGACTTACTACAAAAAAAAAAAAAAAACTGAGGCAAAATAGCCCATTATTTTTATTGATCGTCTGTTGAAATGATAGTTCTATTTAACTCAGCTAAAGAAAATTTATTAAAAAAATTAATCTCCACTGTTTCTTTTCACATTATTGACTGCTGGAAAATTATGTGGCTCCCATATATTTCTAATCAGACAGTGCTGGACTAGACAGCATCCATCTCAATTGCAGAAGGAATGTTTTAGCCTAGAAGTCGAAATCCCAGCCCAACCACTCTAGAGCAATTTTCCCACTCTGGGAATTTCTCCCTCTCCCACTTTCCATGTCATCCCATTCTCCATGTCATCCCGTTCTCCTACCCATTAAAAAAAAAAAGATCTCTTATTCTGAAGGAGTCCATAAATCCACTCTCACCCAGAATCAGACACAGCACACAGGGTAGAATGCGCACAGACTCAGGAGTCAGTAGGATTCCCCCTACTTGTTAGCTCCATGATCCGGGGCAAGTTGTTTAACCTCTGTAATGCTCAATGTTCCCATCTGTAAATTGGGGACAGTGATATCCGACTCTCAAGTTTCTTGCAAAAGATAGAACAAGACAGCTCAGGTAAAGGAACTAGCAGAGAGAAGCAGCTCAATTACTCGTGGATCATATGATGACAACTAACTCTCCTTGAGCATTTCCCACATGGGCGCTGCATGTCAGGTACTTTTCTAGGCAGTTTACATACTTTATTTCAATGAAGCCTCACAACTTTACATGGTAGGTGCAAGTATAACCCTCATTGTACAGATAAGGAAATGGAGGCACAGAGAGGCAAAGAAACGTGTTCAAGGTCACTTAGTGGCTCAGTGGAGGAGTGTGGACTTGAACGCAGGACATCAGTCCCAGAGCTTTCACTTTTAAATACTTTGAATAGGAGGAAACTGATGGATGCTGAGCCTCCCAACCTTGACTCATCTCTCCTCCTTGGGTCAGGCTTCTATAAAATCTAATAGAGTCGGCCTCCAGTATCACTCTTGACAGATGGACAGCCTCCAGGCTTGACACACCATGGACTGAAAACACCCTGAAAGCGAAGCCCCGGGTCTTTTTAAAAAGTCAGTCCCCAACCTCATTAATTCTACAAGCTTGACATGCTATATGTAAAATGTCCTTTGACTAAAGGATGCCAACAGACGGTTGCGCTAAATGACCAGTTTATGCAACCATCCTTGTGTGGGTAGAGAGAAAAAATTTTGACCACCCCCAGCATACTGGCACCTAGGAGTTCCAGAAAGAGGGTCACAAGGGCACAGGCTACTGCTACACTATAGAATGCCTTTAAACAGTCTTTTGTCTATTTAGAAGTAGATGGCTTTTCATCATTAATTCAGTGAGACAAATAGTTATGTCATACTGTAACCTGGCAGGGAACATCATCTTGTCATGACAGCTGCTCCAGGTGCCTCTGCTGTACAGAAAATTGAAGAAGAATCACCAAATTCAATTTCAACTTGGCTAGGCATGTTGGACTGGATCACAAAAATGAAAGGGTGTGTGTTTAATTTAGTTTCTTTTCTCTGCTCACTGTATGAGTAAGGAAGATCATAGTGCTCTAGGCTCTAACTGTAAAATACATCATTAGCAATATAGAAAAGAGGACGAGGGCACAGATCTTTAGGGGATGAGTAGGGAAGACAATAAAAAGTAAGAAGTCACCCTGTGAGACCCCAGGAAGTTGGATAATTCCCACAAAGTTTAGGAGCAGTCCCTTTCCTCAATCACATCCTCTGCAGGGGTTCCTAAGCTGGGCTTTATCAGACCTGTGAACCCTCTGAATCACAACACAAAAATACACCCACATAACATTTATCCAGAGGGAAAGCCTATAATATCCACCAGTTTTTTTCAAATCCCTGAAAGGTCACACCATATATACTCTGTTATCGATAATCTATGCTCTGAGTAACTGCCTTTGATTTGACCCCTTCTGTGAACTCGATGAGTCCCCCCACCCTCCCTACCTGGTCCAACACCCAGCTGCTCCCCCTGCCTCATTCTTGGCGGCCTTATCTCCTGCAGTCCAGCCTTGCCTGGACTTTGCCCTGTGCAAGGGGCATTTTTCCACTTTCCGTTTGCCAAATTGCAACCTGCCCATCATTCCAGCACCCAGCTCAGAGAATCTTTTCTACAAAAGAATGTCTTTGACTAGGTAGCCATTGCTGTTCCAATTCCCCCCAATCAGCAGAAGGAACAACATTATAAATCACTCTTCTCCCCTCCCTATCCCCTGTCGTCCCCCAAAAGATCTGTGCTAATTCCTAGATGGCGCAGAATACATCCCTTTGGTGCCCTACAATTTCCATCCCATGGATCCCTGCATTAGTGGATCCTTACAAAGAAAACTATACAAACACACAGGGTTATAATAATCATTAATTATTATAATTAACTAAGCACTTCCCACATGTGGGTAACTGTCCTAAATGTTTGTACATTTCGTATTTCATTTAATCCTTGCCACCCATCCATGAATTTATTCATCGAGCAAACATTTATCAAGTACCTCCTGTGTGCCAGATGCTGTCCTAGGTGTTGAGGATACAGCACTGAATTTAAATGGAAAAATTCTCTCTCTCTACAAGCTTAGATGTTACTGGGTGTAAGTAGAATATAAATAAATCAGTAAGTAAATATTTAGCAGCTAGAGGGTGACAGGTACTAAGGAGGAAAATGCAGCCAAGTGATGGAATGCCAAGTCCTCAGGCAAAGGCCTCACTGATGAGGTGAGCAGAGAGGAGGGAAGTGAGGGTGTGCCCTGCTCCCTGGAAGAAGAGAGCTCAGACCCAGGAGAGAGCTGAGTGTAACGGCTCCGGGGAAGAGGCTGGCTGGTTCAAGTAACAGCAAGGATACTGTGGCTGGAGCAAAGGTAGCATCTGTACTATCTCCAATATACATTCAGGGAAATTGAGACTTAAGAGAGTGAAGTAGGTTGAATGGCAGCCCCCGCTCCAAATATGTCCTAACCCCCAAAACCTGCAATGGGACCATCTTCGAAAAAGTGTCTTTGCAGATGTACGGATCTGGAAATGAGAGCATCCTGGATTATCCGGCTGGGTCTTAACTCCAATAGCAAGTGCTCTTCTAAGGGACAGAAGGGGAGAAGACACAGACACAGAGGAGAAGATGATAAAGGCAGAGAGTGGAGTAATGCAGCCCCAAGGAACACCGACAGACACCAGAAGCAAGGAGAGGCAACGAAGGGTTCTCCTTAGAGCCCCCAGAAGGGGGGTGGCCCTAAAGATGCCTTGATTTCAGACTTCTGGCCTCCAGACTGGGAGAGAATACATTTCTGCTGTTTGAAGCCCCCCAGCCTGTGGTCCTTGATTACGGCAGCCCTGGGAAGCTGATCCAGAGAGGTTAGGTAAAGTGCCCAAAGCCACAGAGCTCTTTGGGTGGACAAGCTGGGATTTGAATCCCGGCAATGGGACATCAGGGTGCCCTTAGGGCCACTTGGCCATCTGCTGTCCTTGACACACGCTAGTGAATACACTGGCTCTTATGACTGTGGGGCACACGCTCTGTCACTTACGGGCCTCTAGCATTAAGCACCTGGCTTCGGCCCCGTGGTTTTGCCTGGTCCACCTCTAAAACTAGCAAACCTTTCCTACAACATGGGCTGCCAGGTACCGCTGTTTCCCATTGTAAGCATGGGCTTTCTCTGGTTTGTTTCATTATTTGCACCAAGCAGACAGCACTGGAGTCAGGCTTAAAGGATCACCACCATATCCCTGTGACAGGGCCTGAGGGCCTAAGTCCCCAGGAGTCCCACGCGAGCGGAAACAGGAATGCTTTCATCTATGGGAGGCACCCTGGTTACTTATACCTCTGCCACTTTTCACTGAGCAGCAAAATTAGGTTTTGGACACTCTGTGCAGATGGAGGCAGGCCTCCATCGATGTGAGCAATTAACCCTAAATATTTAATAGATGCTGTGACTGCTCCCCTCCCTGGGAGAGAGGCTCTGGCTGATTCTCCACAGACAGGTCAGAGGAAGAAGCAGCCCGGCATGCAGATACTCACGCCCCAGACCCCTCTGCTCCAAAACCCCAGCAGAGCCTCAGGACTGGCGCTGGGATGAACACACAGCCACGTGAACGGCCTTTTGTGGCAGCGCTCTCCCCAGTGTTTACAAGTGGCAGAGCAAACGGAATGGATACACAGCCCTCTTGAGGCCCGTGGAGGTAATAAGCACAGAGAGTGAAGCGCTGACTCAGAGTGGCTGATGAAACTTGCTGGTGCCCTGTGTGACTGCCAGCAGCGTGGCGGTGACCGTGAACTTGCATGCGAGGAGGTATATGGAGGAGTGAGTGTGAGGCGTCCCCTAGCCAGAGAGACTGCGGGGTTCACGGCTTCGTGAAAGCCCTCTCTGACTTAATCCACCCACATCCTTCTCCCTGTCCCAGCCTTCCGTCGGGGCTGACTTATCCTGCAGGCACGTGGACACAGAGCCTAGGGTTCACAAAAATGCTGTCATTTCTTTTAAAGCCACAAACAAAGAAGTGAATATTTTAGGCTGAAAACAAGTTTTAATATACAATATGAATATGTTTGTCTTTACACCAGTACAGTTGTAAAATATATTTTTTGATATTATTTTATGGATGAAGAAGCCCACGAAGGCTTGGGACCACAAACGTCATCACACGGGCCTGATTCCCACATGTGTCTATTCCCAGAATCATGGGCTTCTCAAGAATCACAGCGTCTTACAGGCACAAAGGACAAGAAACAGTACTTGGGCCGAGACTCATGCCAAGGCCGGCATCCCTTCTACAGCACGCTCCCTTATCCACGGCCTCCACTTTTCCCAGGCATGCTCTGATCTCTCTACCCACATTTGTGTTTATCCAGTCAAAGGAGACACTGCAGGAACGCAGAAGCAACCACAGTGCCAGGGAGAATATGTGACAGACCCCACAGGAGGTCAGCAGAGTGCTAAGGAATTTGCAGATGGAGGCCATCAGTGCCACCCAGGGCATTAAAGAGGGCATCCAGGAGGAGGACCATCTTCTGCTCCTTTCAAAACGTGCTCTCCAACTGCTTAGCTGGCATTCCTCACGTGAGCCGAACCCGAGGAGCCGGGTAAGAATCTCTAACCCACTTACCTCCAAAGTGAGCTCTCTGTCACGCTTCCCAGGTTGAAGTCATACAGCTTCGTCAGGATAAGTATAACCTGAGAGGGGTAAGGAGGAGGGCAGAGGAGAAGAACAAAAGGGGAGGGAAAAAAAGAAGCCGACTTTAGTTTGTGTAACAATATACAGTTCATCTCAAATCACCCAGTGGAGGGCTTAGAATTTATCTGTGGAGTTGAGGGGTATTATAGGATCAAGCAAGGGGAAAAAAATTATTAATTTAATACTCTCCCGTAACTGGTAGCATTTATTTTAATCCCGACCATGCTTTGCATTTGAAATAAAACATGTCACCAGGAATTAACTGGGTACTGACAGTTGTTTCTCCACATCTGTCCTTCTTCAAGGTCAGGCACAGGCCAGCTGGCTCTGTTCACACGTATGGCCACCCAGAGATCAGAGGATGGGCTTGCCTTTGATCTGGAGATGACTTTGACTTACAGATGTAGACCTAAGGGGCTAAGAAAGAAGTGGGCCTGATTTTGTCTCTACAGAGAGGTTCAAAGAGATTTTGTGTTCCCATCACAGGGCCTCACAGCCATAAAAACTTGAATGACAGGCAAGTCCAGTCCCCAGCAGTCTCTGATGCCATCTGCCTTCTACCATGTCCCACCCATGGAGTAAGCAGGTCATTAGACCCCACTGGACTCCAGGACCACCTTCGTGACTCTAGTTGAAACTAAGAAACCCAGAAGGAAGCTGTATGTGTCAAAGAGCTGGACAGCCTGTAATAGGGTTAGCAGTTTTCTGAAATGATCTTCCATTGGCCAGGCTGGTCCCAGGCCCTTTTAACTTCTCCAGCTGGGAACCTGGATCTCAGACGTTTCCCTGCCTATGCCTCGTGCGCCCAGACACTGGCTTAGGCACAACCCCATATCTATCAGGATGCTAAGCGCATGCACCTGAATCGATTTTAATCAAAACACAGGTGCCTAATATACAGTGTCTGCCTGCACGCGTGATAATCCAGTTACACATAATTGTGTTTATCTAAATTTAATGCACAACTCATTTCACTTTTCTCAGCTCCTTCGCATTCCACAATTTAAATTCCTCCAGTTCATCTGCACAGCACCCATTAAACTCTTTCCGAGATAATGAATTTCTGCTACCAAGATGGGACTTTCCCATTCTAGGTATCCATTTAAGATTAAAGAAAAATAATCAGCCATTATATTGAACATTTTTATGGCATTTAACCGACGACAAATCACTCACTTTGAGATTTATTCTCATCCAGCACCCCATGGGGTCAGTCAGTACCATTTCCACCTCTTTTATGTGAACTAAGAAAAAATTAGAGGCCAGGATATGATCCATTATGGGTCAAAGAGAATCCCTGGAAAAGTTGACTTGCAACATTCAACTTCTCTACAGGGCCATGACTGGAGGATTCTTACGTCTTCTCTCAGATTGTGTCCTGTGATGGGGAGTAGTAGGCTGGCAAGAAACAGCCAAGCCAAGAAGAACATCAATGACATGGCTATTTGCAGAACAGGAGGATAGGTACCAAAGTACCAAGCTACCTGTCCTATTAGCATAGCACAACTGCAAGGAGCGTGTATCCTCTGCAAAGCATTGTTCTCCATGGTCACTCAGTGGTCCATGCCTCTCCCATTAATAGCGAGTTTCCTCATTTGTTAAATTCAGGAGCTAATGAAGACAAGACTTATCCAAACCTTCTCCAACCAAATAGTTAGCAATGTGCCGATAATTCCTATTTGTTAAATTAATACAAACACATACACAGACACATACATACACACCAGACTTCTCTTCATTTTACTTCTTTCATTGACCAAGTCATTCTTTCACAGTCACTATGTAAAAACATGGGTGCCCATATGCAGACCATCCCAAAATCTGGACAAAGAAACTCTAAGCTATGCGCTTCTAGAAACAGATCCGAACACCCATCTAGAATCTGCAGGAGCAAGTAAGACTACTTCACTGTCTCCCAACATCAAGCCTTCAGGGACATTAAACAATCTCAAAAAAGTGCAAAGCCCACAAAGAAAGAAGCAACAGATGTTGGGGGTTAGAGGTCACTTAACTGATTGTCTAACAAACAACTGGGTCTGGAAAACCCCTCAAAAATGCAGAGCCCTTCTCATGTGTCTGTGTCTCCTTACCCAGGGCTTGGATCACTCTCCTTCCTTCCATCTTCTCAAATCAAATCATCATTTTTGAGTCAACAAAAGATAATGGTGTTTCAGCAGTAAAGCATAGTCTTCAGAAGGGGATAGTGTTAATCTAGTCTATTACCTTCATTTTACAGATGAGGAAACTGAGACACAGAGAGAGGAAATGACTCAAGTTCAAGTCCCAACAATGTGTGGCCTTGACCAAGTGCCCAGGGCACAGTTCTTCCCATTCCATGAGCAAAGTTGGAGACTAACAGTCACTGGGGAGCCTGCTAAATGCAGATTCCCTGGTCCCATTCCCAGCAAGTTTGACTTGGTGGATCCTGGGGAGGGTCCAGAAACCTTCCTGTGGCTATTAGAGGACCACGCTTTGAGAAAGACTCCACCACGCCATGATTCCTCTCCCAACTCCATGCGGCAGTGACACCACCCTTCCACTATGGTGGAATCCTGATCTCTAAAAGCATCTTTGCCTTTAAACTGAGTGGACTTTACAAAGAAAGCAGGCCATAGGAGATGCATAAGGAAGATGTCTCAGCAAAATCACCCCAACATTCCCCAGAGGAAAGGTCCAAACACTGAGAATTGGGGCTGGAAGCTACCTTTCCCCTGGAGCCAGCATAGAAGGACAATAATAAAGTTATGAAGACAAGATAATGTAACCTTTAGCCTTAAGATATTCTGTGCCTAGCAAAGACAACCAAGATTGAAAGAAAGCCTGTCAACCTCTGGCTTCTCTCACCATTCAGAGCCTTCCAAAGGCCACCAGAAAGAAAGGATTACCAGGGAAGAAAACTGAAAGCAGATGCAGTAAACCCACTAACAAGCCCCGGGCTGCTGGGCAAGGATTCACTCAGATCAGAACGAGAAGATGTGAGTGTGACCAAAGAACCACCAGCGGATAGATGAGGCATGCAGGAAGGATGGAGGAGCTACCCTGGGAGCCACAGCAAAGCCTGACTTGACTCCTGTCCAGCAGATACCCCCAGATGAGAGTTGGCAGTCAAATTCAAAGAAGGAAAAGCAGGGACCAAACATTAATTGAACCCTTACTATGTGCTAAATACTAAACTGGGTGCTTCTCAATCCCCACAACACACTTTTGAGACTGAGCAGATGTAACATAGCATCTGCATTTTACAGATGAGAAAAGTGAGTCCTAAGAGTTGAGCAATTTGCTCCCCAAAGCACACAACTAGCAAGAGACAGAGCCAGCATTCCCACCCAGGGCTATGAGACTCCACCATGCTTGTTCCGATCTAATGCAATGCTCCTCCATTCAGCAAATGTTTACGTGAGTTTTTTGTGTGAAAGGCAATGAGCAGGTGAACTGAGAGGAGGGCACATCCTTGCTCTCAAGGAATTTATCACTCAATCATGAATTCCACAAATATTTACTGAGCTCCTCTTATGTGAATTAGAAAGACACCTGCTGAGGATTAACCAAGATGGCGGAGTAGAAGGACGTGCTCTCACTCCCTCTTGCGAGAGCACCAGAATCAAAACTGGCTGCTGGACAATCATTGACAGGAAGACCCTGGACTTCACCAAGGAGGATACCCCACGTCCAAGGACAGAGGAGAAGCCACAGTGAGACGGTAGGAGGGGCGCAATCAGAGTAAAATCAAATCCCATAACTGCTGGGTGGGTGACTCACAGACTGGCGAACACTTATACCACAGAAGTCCACACACTGGAGTGAAGGTTCTGAGCCCCACGTCAGGCTTCCCAACCTGGGGGTCCGGCTACGGGAGGAGGAATTCCTAGAGAATCAGACTTTGAAGCCTAGTGGGAATTGATTGCAGGACTTTGAAAGGACTGGGGGAAACAGAGACCCCACTCTTGGAGGGCACACACAAAGTAATGTGTGCATCGGGACCCAGGGGAAGGAGCAGTGACCCTGGGGGAGACTGAACCAAACCTACCTGCTGGTGTTGGGGGGTCTCCTGCAGAGGCGAGTGGTGGCTCTGTTTCACCGTGGGGATAAGGACACTGGCAGCCGAGGTTCTGGGAAGTTCTCCTTGGCGTGAGCCCTCCCAGAGTCTGCCATTAACCCCACCAAAGAGCACGGGTAGGCTCCAGTGTTGGGTTGCCTCAGGCAAAACAACCAACAGGGAGGGAACCCAGCCCCACCCATCAACAGTCAAGTGGATTAAGGTTTTACTGAGCTCTGACCGCCAAAGCAACAGTCAGCTCTACCCACCACCAGAGCCTTCCATCAAGCCTCTTGATAGCCTCAACCACCAGAGGGCAGACAACAGAAGCAAGAAAAACTACAATCCTGCAGCCTGTGGACCAAAAACCACAGTTACAGAAAGATAGAGAAGATGAAAAGGCAGAGGGCTATGTACCAGATGAAGGAACAAGAAAAAACCCCAGAAAAACAACTAATGAAGTGGAGATAGGCAACCTTCCAGAAAAAGAATTCAGAATAATGATAGTGAAGATGATCCAGGACCTCGGAATAAGAATGGAGGCAAAGATTGAGAAGATGCAAGAAATGATTAACAAAGACCTAGAAGAATTAAAGAACAAACAAACAGAGATGACCAATACAATAACTGAAATGAAAACTACACTAGAAGGAATCAATAGCAGAATAACTGAGGCAGAAGAACGGATAAGTGACCTGGAAGACAGGATGGTGGAATTCACTGCTGCGGAACAGAATAAAGAAAAAAGAATGAAAAGAAATGAAGACAGCCTAAGAGACCTCTGGGACAACATTAAACGCAACAACATTCGCATTATAGGGGTCCCAGAAGGAGAAGAGAGAGAGAAAGGACCAGAGAAAATATTTGAAGAGATGATTGTCGAAAACTTCCCTAACATGGGAAAGGAAATAGCCACCCAAGTCCAGGAAGCGCAGAGAGTCCCATACAGAATAAACCCAAGGAGAAACACGTCGAGACACATAGTAATCAAAGTGGCAAAAATTAAAGACAAAGAAAAATTATTGAAAGCAGCAAGGGAAAAACGACAAATAACATACAAGGGAACTCCCATAAGGATAACAGCTGATTTCTCAGCAGAAACTCTGCAAGCCAGAAGGGAGTGGCATGATATACTTAAAGTGATGAAAGGGAAGAACCTACAACCAAGATGACTCTACCCGGCAAGGATCTCATTTAGATTTGATGGAAAAATCAAAAGCTTTACAGACAAGCAAAAGCTAAGAGAATTCAGCACCACCAAACCAGCTCTACAACAAATGCTAAAGGAACTTCTCTAAGTGGGAAACACAAGAGAAGAAAAGGACCTACAAAAACAAACCCAAAACAATTAAGAAAATGGTCATAGGAACATACATATCGATAATTACCTTAAACGTGAATGGATTAAACGCCCCAACCAAAAGACATAGACTGGCTGAATGGATACAAAAACAAGACCCATCTATATGCTGTCTACAAGAGACCCACTTTAGACCTAGGGACACATACAGACTGAAAGTGAGGGGATGGAAAAAGATATTCCATGCAAATGGAAATCAAAAGAAAGCTGGAGTAGCTATACTCATATCAGATAAAATAGACTTTAAAATAAAGAATGTTACAAGAGACAAGGAAGGACACTACATAATGATCCAGGGATCAATCCAAGAAGAAGATATAACAATTATAAATATATATGCACCCAACATAGGAGCACCTCAATACATAAGGCAACTGCTAACAGCTATAAAAGAGGAAATCAACAGTAACACAATAATAGTGGGGGACTTTAACACTTCACTTACACCAAGGGACAGATCATCCAAAATGAAAATAAATAAGGAAACAGAAGCTTTAAATGACACAATAGACCAGATAGATTTAATTGATATATATAGGACATTCCATCCAAAAACAGCAGATTACACATTCTTCTCAAGTGCGCACGGAACATTCTCCAGGATAGATCACATCTTGGGTCACAAATCAAGCCTCAGTAAATTTAAGAAAATTGAAATCATACCAAGCATCTTTTCTGACCACAACGCTATGAGATTAGAAATGAATTACAGGGAAAAAAACGTAAAAAAGACAAACACATGGAGGCTAAACAATACGTTACTAAATAACCAAGAGATCACTGAAGAAATCAAAGAGGAAATCAAAAAATACCTAGAGACAAATGACAATGAAAACACGACGACCCAAAACCTATGGGATGCAGCAAAAGCGGTTCTAAGAGGGAAGTTTATAGCTATACAAGCCTACCTCAAGAAACAAGAAAAATCTCAAGTAAACAATCTAACCTTACACCTAAAGAAACTAAAGAAAGAAGAACAAACAAAACCCAAAGTTAGCAGAAGGAAAGAAATCATGAAGATCAGAGCAGAAATAAATGAAACAGAAACAAAGAAAACAATAGCAAAGATCAATAAAACTAAAAGTTGGTTCTTTGAGAAGATAAACAAAATTGATAAGCCATTAGCCAGACTCATCAAGAAAAAGAGGGAGAGGACTCAAATCAATAAAAGCAGAAATGAAAAAGGAGAAGTTACAACAGACACTGCAGAAATACAAAACATCCTAAGAGACTACTATAAGCAACTTTATGCCAATAAAATGGACAACCTGGAAGAAATGGACAAATTCTTAGAAAGGTATAACCTTCCAAGACTGAATCAGGAAGAAACAGAAAATATGAACAGACCAATCACAAGTAATGAAATTGAAACTGTGATTAAAAATCTTCCAACAAACAAAAGTCCAGGACCAGATGGCTTCACAGGTGAATTCTATCAAACATTTAAAGAAGAGCTAACACCCATCCTTCTCAAACTCTTCCAAAAAATTGCAGAGGAAGGAACACTCCCAAACTCATTCTATGAGGCCACCATCACCCTGATACCAAAACCAGACAAAGACACTACAAGAAAAGAAAATCACAGACCAATATCACTGATGAATATAGATGCAAAAATCCTCAACAAAATACTAGCAAACAGAATCCAACAACACATTAAAAGGATCATACACCACGATCAAGTGGGATTTATCCCAGGGATGCAAGGATTCTTCAATATACGCAAATCAATCAATGTGATACACCATATTAACAAATTGAAGAATAAAAACCATATGATCATCTCAATAGATGCAGAAAAAGCTTTTGACAAAATTCAACACCCATTTCTGATAAAAACTCTCCAGAAAGTGGGCATAGAGGGAACCTACCTCAACATAATAAAGGCCATATATGACAAACCCACAGCAAACATCATTCTCAATGGTGAAAAACTGAAAGCATTTCCTCTAAGATCAGGAACGAGACAAGGATGTCCACTCTCACCACTATTATTCAACATAGTTCCGGAAGTCCTAGCCACGGCAATCAGAGAAGAAAAAGAAATAAAAGGAATACAAATTGGAAAAGAGGAAGTAAAACTGTCACTGTTTGCGGATGACATGATACTATACATAGAGAATCCTAAAACTGCCACCAGAAAACTGCTAGAGCTAATTAATGAATATGGTAAAGTTGCAGGATACAAAATTAATGCACAGAAATCTCTTGCATTCCTATACACTAATGATGAAAAATCTGAAAGAGAAATTATGGAAACACTCCCATTTACCATTGCAACAAAAAGAATAAAATACCTAGGAATAAACCTACCTAGGGAGACAAAAGACCTGTATGCACAAAACTATAAGACACTGATGAAAGAAATTAAAGATGATACCAACAGATGGAGAGATATACCATGTTCTTGGATTGGAAGAATCAACATTGTGAAAATGAGTATACTACCCAAAGCAATCTACAGATTCAATGCAATCCCTATCAAATTACCAATGGCATTTTTTACGGAGCTAGAACAAATCATCTTAAAATTTGTATGGAGACACAAAAGACCCCGAATAGCCAAAGCAATCTTGAGGAAAAAAAATGGAGCTGGAGGAATCAGACTCCCTGACTTCAGACTATACTACAAAGCTACAGTAATCAAGACAATATGGTACTGGCACAAAAACAGAAACATAGATCAATGGAACAAGATAGAAAGCCCAGAGATTAACCCACGCACCTATGGTCAACTAATCTATGACAAAGGAGGCAAAGATATACAATGGAGAAAAGACAGTCTCTTCAATAAGTGGTGCTGGGAAAACTAGACAGCTACATGTAAAAGAATGAAATTAGAATACTCCCTAACACCATACACAAAAATAAACTCAAAATGGGTTAGAGACCTAAATATAAGACTGGACAGTATAAAACTCTTAGAGGAAAACATAGGAAGAACACTCTTTGACATAAATCACAGCAAGATCTTTTTTGATCCACCTCCTAGAGTAATGGAAATAAAAACAAAAATAAACAAGTGGGACCTAATGAAACTTAAAAGCTTTTGCACAGCAAAGGAAACCATAAACAAGACGAAAAGACAACCCTCAGAATGGGAGAAAATATTTGTAAATGAATCAACGGACAAAGGATTAATCTCCAAAATATATAAACAGCTCATTCAGCTCAATATCAAAGAAACAAACACCCCAATCCAAAAATGGGCAGAAGACCTAAATAGACATTTCTCCAAAGAAGACATACAGACGGCCACGAAGCACATGAAAAGATGCTCAACATCACTAATTATTAGAGAAATGCAAATCAAAACTACAATGAGGTATCACCTCACTCCTGTTAGAATGGGCATCATCAGAAAATCTACAAACAACAAATGCTGGAGAGGGTGTGGAGAAAAGGGAACCCTCTTGCACTCTTGGTGGGAATGTAAATTGATTCAGCCACTATGGAGAACAATATGGAGGTTCCTTAAAAAACTAAAAATAGAATTACCATATGACCCAGCAATCCCACTACTGGGCATATACCCAGAGAAAACCGTAATTCAAAAAGACACATGCACCCGAATGTTCATTGCAGCACTATTTACAATAGCCAGGTCATGGAAGCAACCTAAATGCCCATCAACAGACGAATGGATAAAGAAGAAGTGGTACATATATACAATGGAATATTACTCAGCCATAAAAAGGAACGAAATTGAGTCATTTGTTGAGACGTGGATGGATCTAGAGACTGTCATACAGAGTGAAGTAAGTCAGAAAGACAAAAACAAATATCATATATTAATGCATGTATGTGGAACCTAGAAAAATGGTACAGATGAGCCAGTTTGCAAGGCAGAAGTTGAGACACAGATGTAGAGAATGGACATATGGACACCAAGGGGGGAAAACTGCGGTGAGGTGGGGATGGTGGTGTGCTGAATTGAGCGATTGGGATTGACATGTATACAATGATGTGTATAAAATTGATGCCTAATAAGAACCTGCAGTATAAAAAACAAACAAAACAACTAATACTAAACTTTCATTGGGTTATTTGTATGGAAATATGTTAATATAAATGTTTCAGACATTACATGAAATTTCTAAAAATCTTATATTTGTATTTGTATGGAAATATGTTAATATAAATGTTTCAGACATTACATGAAATTTCTAAAAATCTTATATTTGTATTTGTATGGAAATATATATGGAAATATGTTACTATAAATGTTTCAGACATTACATGAAATTTCTAAAAATCTTATATTTTCTGGTATAATGTTATAAGTAATAATCCTAGTTATTACTTTAAAATGTATATCTCAGAAATAACTAATTTTCTTGTCAACTGCATTATTATGAACTTTCATCAAATCTTTTACCGTGGTCATTTTTAAGTCTTTTGTCATTTACAGACAGTTCTGGGTGTACTCTGATGATTTTGCAAATATGTTCCTATAAAAGGGTTTCATCTTCAAGAAATTCATGGAAAAGACTCTGACAAGTACAGGTTTCTGGTAACTGACTGTACTGCTGAACTGAATGAATAAGCATTTTCAGAACTCTGATGAAAAACTGATGAACTCATAAAAGTGCTAACAAAAGATCAAGATGAAAAAAAACAATTAATTACATGGGACTGAGTGAACTGATGAGGATGAGTATAATTTTTGTGACTTTCTGTCTGAATTAAAAAAAAAAAAATCCCACAAGGACTCAGAGGCAAAGAATATACAAATCAATTTTCACTGCAAAGTAAAGGAGCTGTTACAGTGGAGGATTACTGGACTGAATGTCAATATTATGACATAGTATGAGTGTGTTTCATGTTTGGTAATTGCAATCATTGTTGCTTTTGTTGTGGTCATCCATGTACAATGCTTGGTGTCAGTCTATTTATCTCTTGTAAAAATAAAATACAGTGTATGTGTGTGAAAAATTAAATAAATAAATAGATAAATAAATAAATAAATAAAAAAGAAAGACACCTGCTAAACTCTGGGAATCAGGGAAAGATCCAGAGCTCAAGGCCCAGGGGTGAAGGTAACTTTTGTTTTCTTTGTTCTTGGAGAAAGAAATAGGAAACAGAGATGTGTAATGAGGAAATAACTAGACAAACTGTTGGGAGATCCAGGTTTGTCAAATAAGCTTTGTCAAAAAGTTTCTTTTTGACCAACAGGCTACAAATCCTAGGGGGATTTTAGACAGCAGGAGAAATGAAAATAAATTGGAATTATTCATGAGTAAATAGCACTTCTCTCTTAATATAAGCTATACACATACAGGCGCACACACAGACTAGTAAAGCCACATATATAAAAGCTCGTATGTATAGGCACATATAACCGTAAATTGGCATCAGACATTCTCTGGAAGAGCATTTGTTCATAAATCTCTTATAGCTTTTATCAAACTGGATTAATGTGACTTCTCCATATGTCTGTCTTGTCTGTTAGATTGTGACCTCTCTGAGGTCAAAAATTAGGTCTCATTCAACTCTGCATCCCCAATGCCTAGCACAACACCTGACACATGGCAGGTGCTATACAAGGTCCATTGAATGAATTATAAATGAATGACAGTAAAAGAAGGGATGAGATGATAAGTGTATCTGAGAGGTACAGATAATGTGAGATAAGAGTTGAAAGGAGGAAGCAATTAAGTCCAGAAAATGTGGTCAGCAAAGTCTTCATGAAGGAAAGATTATATGAGCCAAAACTTGAAGTATGAAGAATTTGGAGATAGAGAAATGGAGCTTACTCCCTGGCCTGTCTGGCCTCTCTCTTTATCCCTCCCTCCCTCCCTGTCTTTCTTTCTTTCCTTCATATTTTAGTTGGACAAAAACAGATAGAAAAAAAGCAGGGCAGAAGGGTGCCATTTCAGTTACAAGAAACAGCACAGAGGTAGAGCAGAATGGGCCATTAGGGGCTAGAACAGTCATGTGTTGAGTGCAATGTCATGGGGACACCAACCACTTGGAGACACAGTCAGGCTGTGCCAAGGTGAGAAAGCTGGCACAAAGGACAATGGAATCGTGCAGGAAGGACAGAGGAAGCCCAGCCTGTAGTCAACTATGGATTGACAAAAAGTTTTATAAGAATGAAGAGGGTGATAATGAGGGACTATATTATAACAAGAGACTTACTATGTATAAACATATAACATATAATATTAATATATATTACATATATAATATCAATATATTGTATATTAGATGACTATATTATAACAAGAGACTTACTATGTATAAACATATAACATATAATATTAATATATATTACATATATAATATCAATATATTGTATATTAGATGACTATATTATAACAAAAGGCTTACTGTGTGTTCATATATATATATACACACACACACATATTATATGTATTATGTATATATATATATTTAAGGACTATATTGTAATAAGGGACTCATATAATTAGGTGACAATAAGGGACATGGCTGGCCTCTTACAAAATCCACTGGTGCTGCCCTTGCTGACCATCCACCTCCAATCTTCTTGTCCCCAAGCATCTAATGTCTTCTGCTGCCCCCAGATGCTCAGGCCAGCCCTCAGCTAACTGCCTGATCTTTAGACACACACAATGCCAGTAACTAATGTCTTTATTTGTCACATCCCCTCTCCCGTTCATTCTTCTATTCCTGCCTTATGCCAAACACAGCATAGGATCCTTGGTGATAAAGTGATCAAAAGAGAAATGGCTCCTGTCTTCATGAAATGTATACTCTCCCTTAATGTATAATCTTCTTTAGGAAGATTTTGCATTTCATGAAGACAGGACCCATTGGGTCCAGCCGTCTGCCTCCTGGATGGGGCTCGCCTGGCAGCACGGAAAGAACAGAGCCCTTGCAACTAGAGGGCTGCACTCAAAACCCAATCTCACCATATGCTACTGGGCGAGCCTGATCAACTTCCTTACATTTTCAGTATCTGTTCCAGTTTCCTAAAATGGGGATAATGATTCTCCTTCCCCTGCCAGCCTCACAGGATTTTTGATTTGAATCAAATAAGGAAAGCTGACCTGCTTTAGAAGCTGTACTATGCAAATGTGAGTGATTAGTATGATAATTATCCTTCAGGAGACAAGGGTTGCAAGTCATCCTTATTTGATGGGGTGAGGGGGATTCAGATCCTAGCGTCGCTAAGCTCCTTCTGAAAAATACCCACCCATTCTAGACCCCAGCTGCAACACAGCAGGCTGCAAATCAGACCCGGTATGTTCACTGGGCTCCTGCACTCAGCTTCAGCTTTAGAAGCAAAGCAGAAAGCCCCGGGGGATTCCTGTCCTCTGAAAGGGTAACGCATAATCTGAAAATTCATAAATCACTGGGACGCTCTGGCCCGTGAGCACATTCAGTGAAGTGAGGACCTTTAGTGCCTGTAAAATTTTACTCTGAAGGAAAATTACTTTAGTTCATTAAACCTTCCTGAAACCTTGGTACCTTTAAATCCATGGGGTTCTATGCATGTCCCCTCCAGGTCCCCCTCACCTCTCACCACCTCATTCCTGCCCCTACCTGAGAGTTCGTTTCCAGCCAATTGGAATATGGACAGTGGCCTTCTTTACCGAAAGTGATTGACAGCGGTAACATAGTAAGGATGCTAACATATTCCTCGGGGAGTGTACACAAAAGTGCATTTTTCAGTCTCAGCAGAGTCTGAATTCTGGAGCCCTCCTCCCACTTCGTGAGGCACTGCCCCCAGGGAACAGAAACTGCATATTTACAGTCCACAGCCCAACTGATCCCCAGTCTAACAATGTCTGGGCACCAACTGGGTATCCAGAACTGTGCTAGGTATATGCCAAGTTCAGAATAACATAAATAGTGCTCCCTGCCCACCATGAGTTTACAATCTAGCTGAGAGGACAAGGAATAGGACAAGGAATTGTACAAGGAATATCAACTTTGTCATCTTGTTCCATTGCACGCAGTTTCACAAAACGGTTATCCCGTTCCCTGTTTTTTTTCATGGGCAGATCATCAACTCTGTGGTTCAAGATAGAACCTCAGCATGACCCCTGAGTCCACGCTCATCCCACACTTAGCAAGACAAACATCAAGTCCTCTGAAATGTGTTGCAGTCCACTGGATCATCCAATTTCCGGTCCTCATTTTTTCATTCATTCACTAAGCAAATATGTATGGAATGCTTCCTCGTGGCCAAGTGCTATGGATTCAGCAGTAAAGACAACAAACCAGCTTCTCTGCCCTCATAGAGTTCATATTCTGGCAAGGGAGATAAACACATAAGTAGGTAAATGACATAGTAGTCAGATGATGGTGGGTCAGATGATGGACATATTAGCACTTAGAGCAAGTGCTCATATGCAGGCATGGTCCAGGGCTATGCAGGCTGAAGCAGTATACAAGGAGCCCAGGAAAGTTCTCTATGAAAAACTGACACTCAAGCAAAACCCTGAATGAGGTAAGGGATGAAGCCATGTGGCTATCTGGGTAATAAACATTACAGGCAGAGAAAGCAGCAAATGCAAAGATCCTGGGGCAGGAATGTGCCTGACATATTCAAGAAACAGCAAGGAGGCCAATGAGGATGGAGCTGAGAGACAGGGAGAGTAGTAGGAGACGAGGTCCAGGAAATTTGGGGAGGCTTAGATCTTGCTGGGACTTGTGAAGGACTATAAGGATCCTGGCTCTTACTGAGTGAGATGAGAAGCTCCTGGAGGATTTTACTCGTGGACTTAAGTTTTCACAGGGTGCTTCTGGTTACTGTGTCGAGAGAGGCACTGAGGAGACAGAAGTGAATTAGGATGCTGTTGTAATCATCCAGGTGAAACATGGTACGGGGTAGACCAGAGCAAGCCGTGGACAGGAAAAGAAACATGATCTGAAGATGTTTTGAAGGTAGAGTCAAGAAGATTTGCTGACAAATTGGATATAGGGCGTGAAGGAAAGAGGAGAGTCCAAAATGACCCTCAGAGTTTGGGACTAAGTAATTAGAAGCACAGAGTTGCCATCTTATGAGATGGAGACGGTAGGAGAAGGAGGTTGGGAGGAAAACTGAGAAGTTTAGCTTTGGACATTAAGTTTGAGATGCCTAAGAGAATTCAAGTGGAGAAGTCAAATAGCTGGATAAATGAGCCTGGAGTTCAGGGCAGAGAGTCTAGGCTAAAAAATATCAATTTGGGAGTTGTCAGTGATTAGATGGTATTTAAAGACATGAGACTAGGTTAGGTCACCAGGAGAGGGAGTGTGGATAGAGTAAGAGATAAGGACCGAAAGCTGGGGCATTTCAGCACTGAGAGACCGGGGGATGAGGAGGGAAACCGGTTATGTGCTTCAACCTCTCAGAACTGGCACAGTGAATGTCTGTGTCCTGTGCGAATACTCGCCAAATGGCACTTACTACAGAGCAGTCTCTCAATAAGCAGATGAACAAGATGGCCTTCTGTTGAGGCCGGCAAGCCTTTCTCCCCAGATCCCCCTGTTTGCTCTGTGGGCTCCTGTGTACAGTGGCTACTGTGGCAGAGATGGAGGCTTTGCCTATGTTTGCCATGGACTTCCCCTCGCCAAGGCTGACATGGGCAACGTCACTGCAGTTCCCAACCTGCCAACCTCAGAAACCAGTGCTGAGCCTCAACATGGCACCTGGTGGCAAGTTGATTGCACTGTCCCCCGCCCATCACGTAGAGGAAGCAATTTCTTCTCCTTGGACTTGCTTTCCTTGCCTGCGGTAAATATGCTAGAATCAAAATCTTTCCATTTCAGAGTGCCTTATTCACCGTCATGACATCCCACACAATTGCTTCTAACAAAGAAACTCATTTCACAGCAAATCAAGTGTTGTCATGGGCATGTCCATGGAATTCACTGGTCTTCCCACAAACTACATCTGCCAGAAGCAGTTGACCTGATACAATGATTGAATGGACTTTCAAAGATTCAACGGCACAACTAGCTAGAAGCCAGCACTGCATGAGGTTGTGGTGCTGTCTTCTAGGATGTGGATTCGACTAGTAAATGGCCAAAATACAAAGGTCTGGGGATCAAGGGGGAAAAGTGGGAGTGTGTCTCTCATTATTCCTCGCAATAAGCCATCACAGAGTATTTTCTTCACATCCACACAACTTTTGGCTCTGTTGATAAATCTTGGCTCCTAAGGAGAAAAAAACACCTGTTCCATTGAACTGGAGGCTGAAACTAATACCCAGCTATTTTGAGCTTCACATGCTACCACTGAACCAACAGGAAACGAGGAGGCTACTTATGAATAGGGGATGGAGATGGACACTCAGAGTAGCTAAAAGGGCGGACTGTGCTGTCTGTTTACTCTCGGTCCACTTTCCTGCCTAAGTATCATAGGTAACCAGGACCCTGAGAAGAGTATTTCTAAGACTCTCCTGTCATCTGGCTTCCAATTCTGCCAGTGGGGGTGGGGTCACTCGGGGGACATGTGGACAAGGGAAAAGCTACTCTCCTCACACTTTGTTGTTTTTGTGTTTTTTTTTTAAAGGAACGCCTTTATTTATTTATTTATTTATTTATTTATGGCTGTGTTGGGTCTTCATTTTCTGTGTGAGGGCTTTCTCTAGTTGCGGTGAGCGGGGGCCACTCTTCATCGCGGTGCGCGGGCCTCTCACTATCGTGGCCTCTCTTGTTGCGGAGCACAGGCTCCAGAGGCGCAGGCTCAGTAGTTGTGGCTCATGGGCCCAGTTGCTCCGCGGCATGTGGGATCTTCCCAGACCAGGGCTCGAACCCGTGTCCCCTGCATTGGCAGGCAGATTCTCAACGACTGCGCCACCAGGGAAGCCCTCACACTTTGTTTTTGGGTGACATGACAACAGCAGCAACAGAGCCAGTGGTACCAACAGCAGCGGTGCTGGGTCTCAGTGACATGAAGGGCTCGTGCAGCTCAGCACAGCCCCAGGAATCTGGGTGCGGGAGACCCTTGGCCTCTTGTACTGCTCTTCCACCTCCTGGGCAGGGGGTTAACAGTTTCTGCAGTTACCAGATTTGAGCAACTATATTTTCTCCTTCTTGTTCCTCCAGCCTTGCCGGCACTCTTGTAAATCAATTCCTGCATTCAACGTCTTTTCTTGAGAAATATCTAGAGTCAGGGATGCTCACTGACACAGAATGATCTGTGAGATTAGAGGAAATTCAGGAGAGCATGTGTTCTGGAAGCCAAGAAAAGGATGGGTTTCAAGGAGGAAGGAGTGATTGGCTGTGTGAAATGCTGCTGGCAGTTTGTGGACAAGAAAGATAAAGAATGGACCATTGGATTTAGCTACTAGATGACTGCAGAGGCCTTCAAAATAACGAGTTGACTTAATTTCTGACGTTCACCCCTCTTCCATCCTTACACCAGAATGACCTTTCTAAAGCAGAGGCTGAATCCCGTTGCCTACTGCCAAACAATCTCTAGTGGCTTCAGGTCGCCTTTAAGATCAAACTCCTCAGCACAGCATAAAAGGTCTTTCTCAACCTGGCCCCAATTGACATTTTAACCCTCTTCTAGAGCCACTTTCCCAAAATAACATCTAAATTCTAGCCACACCAGAATACCCATGTTTCTCCTTGTTCCACGCTCCCACACTTTCACACAAGCTCTTTTCTCTCCTCTGAAAGCCCTTCTCCCACTCTCCACCTGAGGATCTCATTCTTTAAGGCCCAGCTCAAATACCATCAATACTCTGGTGTCTTACCTGTCCTCCAAGACAGAATGGATCCCCCGTAATCCATGCTCCCCTACCTTGTTGCACATACTTCCAAGTATGCTACTCACTAGATTATGCTATAATTTTCTATTTGCATATGTATCTCCACCATTAGGGGATGTGCTCCTTCAGGACAGGCCTCGTTTTTCTCATTCTTATACAAGAGTACTATCACACTCTTCATCAACATGCTGCCTATTAACTAACAGAGATATATGACACATTCGATGAACTGCAAGTGCTGCCATAGGCATTCAAAGGAGGAGAAGATGAGTCTGGGCTGGGGTGATCAAGATGTCCTCATAAAGGATGAGAGGCATAAGTAAGGTCATAAGAGATGGGTGGGGAATGGAAATTCCCAGCCCTCTTCTTTCTGGAATATCTTATACAGTTTTACAAGGGTATCTTTTTTTTAGGTAAATTAGGAAGAAAGAATTCAAAATGAGTATGAAAGAATTTCAAGAATGTCCACAAGAGGGTAAGATAAAGGGAACACACGGGCAGGGAGGGAAGATGGTGAAAGCAACCTTCTCGTATGACTGCATTGAGTTTTCAAGAGTTGGTATTCTCTAGGGACTTCTAGAGAGGACAAACATATATACCTATACCTGATGGGATGTAGATTAAAGAAAACATTACACCTACAGACAAAAGCACGACTTGATTAAGTAATTTAGACAAGAGAAGAACAAACATAGAAAGGGCAGAGGTGGGGATGCTAATGGAAGCTGAGCACCTACAAAGTGCCCAGCGCTGTGCTTGGTGCTCTATGTGTGCTACATAGGTAACGGGCATAGCCACGGTGAAGGGTAGATATCATTACCCACATTTTCCAGATGAGCAAACCGTCCAGGCCATGCAGCTAGGGAGAGGTAGGAGTCAGAACCCAAACACGGGCATGTCTGTCCCCCCATGATCCAAGGAAGGGATAAGAGATACAGAATTTAACAGGTATTAGTCAGCTCTATTTAAAATGGGGCCATTGTTAAGAAAGTACTTTGCAGAATGTGGTAGCTGAACGAGGCAAGTGGCAGACCAAGGAAATGAAAATGAATGCAGTGTTGTTGAAACAAGGAGCTTGTGAAAAATGGCTGTTGAATAGTGGGAGGTTGTTCTGGTTTTGTGTAACGAGCCATTAAAAATGAATTAAAAATCCATTCACTCTCATTCCCTAAGGGACTCTGAAAATGAAAGAGACAGCCATCTCTTGGAAATGATTTAGGTAGCATGCAGCCCAGTAAGAGCGGGGGGGTCAAATTAGCCCAGAATTCCCTGCCAGTGTCTGTACTACACGATGAGAGCTCACCAGAACCAGAGTTAATTAGCTCAAAGTATACCATTAACTAGGAGTCTGAGCTCATACCCTCCTATATGTCCATCATTCCTTCCATCCAACCACCACCAGCACCACCCTCATGAGGAGGCCAAGGGCAGAAACAGATGTGCGCAGATGAAAGATGAAACCATGGCTCCAAAGCCACTAGTGTGAAGCTTCCAGAGATACTCATCAACACAGAGGAAAATACAAGCTATCTGTTACCTTGGTAATAGATCAAAAGCTCTAACCCAGACAGTCTTGGTGTGGAATCCAGGCTCTGCCACTTACTCTCTGTGTAACCGGAGGCAAGTGGCTAACCCTATGGACCCTCAGTGTCCTTATCTGGAAAATGAAACCAGTATCATTCCCTTCACTGGATTGTTGTGAGGATTAGGATTATGTGGCAGGCACATTCTCAGGCCTCGTCATATATTAGGTTCCTGCCATCCTGGTTTGTCTCTGAGCAAACCAGGTCATTTGCCCACCCAAGTAGGAAAACGCCATGTCCCAAGAGGGAGCACGTCACTTCTTTAGTGATGACAACTTGCAGCTCAGAAAATAAAGAGCAACCTCACAAGGCCTCTCACTGATGTAGAGACGAAAGCCCGGAGCACTCCCTGAGTGCTGGTGCTTGCTTTGTGTGGACGTGCATTGACAGCCTCAGCAATGGGAAGATCGCAGGCTCACCAAGTCCATTTTGCCTGGTGTGCGATCCTACCCACCTGTCACTTTTGATTTCAGGGTCTGTCTCCACTGGACCTGCCTGTAGGCACGCATACTCCCCTTCCTTCCGCCACTCCTGTCAAGGGGCATCATTCCCTCTTAGGTCTCAGGAGCTGAAAGAGCTCTCAGCCAAACCATTGTAGCTGCCGAACCAAGTGGATTTTCGAGGGATAAGCAGATATCCCCAGATTGGAACTAGCTACCAGTGCAAGAGACCAAGAGCAGGGATTTGACTAGATTGTAAGATGCCTCCGGCCACACAATGGTCTGTCCTATTTTTCACTACTATATCTTCAGCACCAGGGACAGTACCCAGCATGTCCCAGATTCCCTGTATACAAGGGTGGAGTGAATGACCTATCATCTAATCCCGTGATCGGGCATTTCTCACAACCTGTCTCCTATTCAACGCTACAAATTACTACACAGTGTCTCTTATGGTCGATGCACCACGCTCAATGCTGTGGAGGATGGAGGGATGAAGGACACAATGTTCCTGACGCTTTCAGTGCAACCAGAGAGATACACATTTATACGACTACCTTCAGTGAAAGCTGGAATCGCTCTGACTTATACCAGGTTGTAAGTCATTCCACCTATTGTCTCATGGGAATCTCACAGTAACCCAGCAAGGTTGACGTATGATAGAAATGAGTGATTCCCTAACAGGGATGAAGTAGAGGATTACTTTCCATGAAAATTTTTATAAGAGGTACTATCTGAACTGACTTATTTTTAGTAGGTGAAGAAGGCAACGACCTTTTCAGGCTAAGGATGCAGCATGAGAAGACACAATTAGGTTGAAATTGCCTGTCATGTTCCAGGCCTGGGGGTGCTGGGGTCTGCAGAGCTTAGAGCTCCAGGTACATGGAGAAGGAGATGGAGACCCGGGCTGGGGTTAAGACAATGATGATTTTAACTACTAGGTATGTAAATTTCTATTGCTGATGTAACAGATTACTACAAATAAAGTGGCTTAAAACAACACAAATGTATTATCTTACAGCTTTGGAGATCAGAAGTCCAAAATGGGTTTCAGTGGCTAAAATCAAGGTGTCAGCAGGGCTGTATTCCTACATTCCTCCTGGAGGCTCTGGGGGAGGATCCGCTTCTTGCCTTTTCCAGCTTCTAGAGGCTGCATGCATTCCTTGGCTCCTGGTCCCCTTCCATCTTCAACGCCAGCAATGATAGGTTGAGTCTCACGCTGCATCACTCTGACTCTTCTTCCTCCCTCTTTCCCATTTAAGGATCCTTCTCATTACACTGGACCCAGCCAGATAACCCAAGATAATTACTTTTTCTTACACTCAACTGATTACAACCTTATTTCCATCTACTATCTTATCTCCCCTTTTCTATGTAATCTAACATATTCACAGGTTCCAGGGATTAGGACATGGACATCTTTTGGGAGGACACTATTCTGCCTAGCACGTCAGGTTAAAGAGTTTCAACTCTACTCAGTAAATAGCATAGAAATGTCTACTGTGCTTGAGCAGGTGACTAATCAGTTGGCACCTGCATTTTGGAAACAAAACTGTCAGGGGTATGAAGGGTGAATCAGTGAAGATGAAAAACAGGGAGTCTGGTGAGAAGGATATTACAACAGTCCCAATATAAGAGATAAGAGATCTGAACTAAGACAATGGTCGTAGAGAAGGAAAGAAAGAAGTGGGGGGTGGTGGGAGCCCTACGAAAACTGTTGCTAAAAATTGCAAATAGTGTATAACAGAAAAGCATGGAGTCAAAGATGCCTCTGAGGTTTCCAAGGAAGTTAATGTGCTTCATTTTAATTTGAAGGCTTGGGCTTGAAATTCAGCTCCAACACTCGCAGGAGGACCATCTCTTATGTTCCCACAGTCTAACCCTCATTTCATGCCCCAGCCTGGTTGAATGGGTTTTCAAGTTATTTCCCTGCATCTATGCATCCTCCCATTGTTGGACACATGCTCATGGCCAGATTGCTCCTTCTGCCCCATCTTGTTCTTGCCCATTTGCCTAGGGGACTGAAGGGTCTGTCTGTTACTTCCTGCCCAACTGCCTGAACTTCTGAGAATCTTCTTCCCTCAATTAACATTTCCTGGCCTCATTCACATTTCCGGTTACCTCTTGAGCCTCTTTAGCACACTGCTTGCTTGGATCTCACCTGTGGATTGCCCAGAGAATTTGACCAGGGCAGCCGCATCCCAATACCAAACAGATGAAGGGCCATCCCATTCATGAGGTGGGAAGTGGGGAAGGGGTGTCAATTTTAGTCTCAAGCTCAAGCTCATGGACAAGCACTTGATCAAACCCAGAGTTCTGAATCATAGAGTAAAAGGATCATCCACTCAAGCAAGAGAGTACTCATAAATCCCAGACATTAGAGGTAGAAAATATTTAGGGTATGTTCAGGGCCATGCCAGACCCAGAGAAGAATTGCTGCCCTCTGGTCTTTTGCAGTTGCTAGCATTACTCTAGCAGCCAAACCAATATCCCCATTAGAAAGTTATCTGGATTGCCTAAAATAACATAAGCCTGGACTTTGTCTCCACGTAACTCCTTGGAAAGGAGAACCTCCAGTGGCTGATGGTGGATGATTTAAGAGCCCTCTCTCGTGTAGTCTAGGACATAATAACAAAGAACACATAATTTATTTGTATTGATTCACCAGCACACATTTGATCATATCTACTTGTCCTTCCTCTGGCTAAGAATCCATGGCCATGGTCCCGAGAAATTGATCTTTCACAAAATGTCTCTGTAAAAAATAAGTTCCTCACATATGTTAACTTCAGCAAAAGAGTCAGGTCAGGGAGACTTGCCAAGGAAAAGGGGAAAGGGAGCCTGCAGCCTCCTTGTGTGTTGTCCCTGGTCTAAACAATCTCCCTCCCACAGACAAGGTGTGCTTGGAAATTAAAGCTTCAGTTCTGGAACAGGGACTGTCAGATACAGAAACAGAAATTAGGGACAGATCAGATTCTTGTGCTAGAGGAATAAGGAGCACAGAGGAGCTGGCTGGATTCTGAGACAAAGAGAAGGAATACAACATAAGGAGCAGAAACACGGCATAAAAGTGCCCAGGTGTTCAGCACTGCTTTCACTTAACCTGCAATGAAGGTTATTCATCCAAATAATCTTGTCCTGAGCATCTACTATGTATCTGGTTCTACTCGAGAAGCTGGAAAAGGTTACACATAGTTTTTTTTCTCCAGAGACTCTCAACCTAATGGAAGGGGGAAAAGGCAAGTAAGCAAGTATTTTATTTAACGTGATTTCTAGTGTACTTATTGCACTAACTCAAAAATTTTGTGACTCATAATCCCATGGTGTAGTAGCTCCTCTCACTCCAGAATAAAGCAGAAAATCATGGGAAAAATAAAGAGAAATGGCTTTCCATTTTAACAAGGCTGATCAACTTGGGTGGGCACAAGGAACTTTAAACTTGATGTTGAATGTGTTGAATGGACGCCTAGAAGGAAGCCATTTGCTTTAAACTGCTGTATCCCATTGTAGGATTTCTTCCTTAGCCTATTTAGTTATCCTCAGCGTTAATGAGATTGACTAGATAGCCCAAAAGAAACACAAGTCCTCCCCTCTGTCCCCAACAACATGCATGTGTCCTTTTCTCCCTGCCAGCATCCACCGACCCACCCTTCAAGCACCAGCTCAAGCCCCATCTCCAGCAGAGACTTGCTCCTTACCCCAGTCCAAACTCATCTCTCCATTTATGGCCAACTTATTTCCCAGTATCTCCCATCCCACATGCTTATCTTACAGTTTGACCTTGACACCCCTCCTATTGAGTGGCAGATGGAGTTCACGTCCCTCCCTTTGAAAGCAGGCATATCTTTGTTATTATATTGACCAACAGTGCATAGGGGAAGTAGTGCCAAGTGACCTCCATGGTGAGCTGTGCACTCTTAGGATGGTTGCTCTCAAGGCGCCAGTGCCATGTGTGAGGATGCCCAAGCCGGACCACAGTAGGGAAGACCACATGCAGGGGCCATAGTGTTTCGGCTCACAGCCCAATTGAGGACCCAGTGAAGAGTAAGGATCAGTCACCAGCTACGAGGGAAGACAGCTTCAGATGCCTTGCAGCCCCAGCTGTCGAGTCAGCCTCAGCTCTGACTCTTTCCAGCTGAGGTTTCAGACACGGTATACATAGTGCCCAGCCAAAATCCTCAACACACAGAATCATGAACATAATAAAATGTTTTCCTTTTGCACTGCTAAATTTGGGGGTGGTTTGTTATGCAGAACAAGTACCCAGGACACCACTCATAAAGCACGTGCAGCATTTAAGGCTTACAGTCTTTATGCACGTGGAATTATTTTTCTAATGACTTAATTTATGTAGATCTAATTTCCATAGATAGATGATTGTAAACTCCTTGAGAGAAGAGATTAAGCACCTATCAGACATCTTCCTACAGGTAGACTAAATACCACCTGCCCTAAAGAGTGTTTATCAAGAAACCACTCAGACCTGCCCCCTCCTTTTGGAACTCCACATCTCAAAGAGGGCACGATCATCCACTCGGTCGTCCAAGCCAACCTACTCTATCCTGCTACATTCCTCCCCACACCACATGCAAACCCACCCCGTTACTCTGCCCCTAATGTCCGTAACTCACCCTTCCATGCATGGCTACCACTCCTTCCCAAGGTCAAATTCTCATCCTTTCTCATGAGCTCTATTGCGTCTGCCTCCTTACTGGCCTCCCTGCCTCTAGTCGCACAAGCCCATCTTCCACAAGGGGCCAGGCTGCCTTCCTCACACGCAAATATGATCATGTCATTCCTCCAAATCCTCAGTGACTCCCTATTGCCTACAGGGTAGAATCTGAAGTGAGTGGCAAAGCACAAGGGCTTTCAACCTAGCCCCAGCCTAAGTCTCTAGGTCTCTATCCTCATTTCCGGTCACTAGCTCTTCACTTTGGGTTCTACTTTCTGTATTATTCATATGAACCACAGAACCGAGAAAACGATTTCAGTGACTTTTTTCAATTCTCTCCCAAAATGATACATAACCAGGGCATTCTGGCTTAATTTCTCTCTCCCTCTTTCTCTCAGTCCTCTTTCAGAACCCTGTCTAGGGTCTAGACCTGTGCTTTCCAATTACCACTATAGCCATTAGCTATGCAGGATTACTTAAATTTAAAAAATAAAAATTAAGTACAATTAGTATTAATAATTCAGTTCTTCAGTCATGCTAAGCCACATTTCAAGCACTCAACAGTCACAGGTGGGGGCTTCCCTGGCGGCACAGTGGTTAAGAATCCGCCTGCCAGTGCAGGGGACACGGGTTCGAGCCCTGGTCCGGGACGATCCCACATGCTGCAGAGCAACTAAGCCCGTGCTCCACAACTACTGAGCCTGCGCTCTAGAGCCCGTGAGCCACAACTACTGAGCCTGTGCTCTAGAGCCCGTGAGCCACAACTACTGAAGCCCGCACGCCTAGAGCCCATGCTCCGCAACAAGAGAAGCCACTGCAATGAGAAGCCTGTGCACCGCAACGAAGAGTAGCCCCCGCTCACCACAACTAGAGAAACCCCGTGTGCAGCAATGAAGACCCAATGCAGACAAAAATAAATAATAAAATAAAATAAATAAATTAAAAAAAAAACAAAAACAGTCACAGGTGGCCAGTGGCCACCATACTGCAAAGAGTAGATTATAGAACACCTCCATCATTGCACAAAGTTCTAGTGAACAGTGCTGGTCTAGAGATTCTCAGCTAAGAGTTGTTCTTCAAACATACTCTGTTCTCACTTGCCCCCTGCTTTTTCCTCACCCAAATTACTGGTATGGTGAAGAGCTAGATTCCCCATGCTTCCCAGAATCCATGCCCTCTCCCCCTGGGAACAATGCCCCTTTGGGGAAGCAGTTCTCCCCATAATGAGCCATGTGGTTCAGGTGGCATGGACCATGCATTGACCCATCATCAGTTTAAGGAGTAGGCTCTATTTGGCCTAAGCCAATCATCCATCCCACCCCTATGGCACAGGGATTGGTTAAGGGAAAAAAACATGTTACCTAACTGGAGCCAATGAAATCTAACATGAGTCTTGCTAGGGCTTCTGGGAAAGAGGACCATCCTCTTCCTCCCTCAGGAAACATCATAACAAACCCAGTTCTTTTAATAATACAGAATAAAGAGATGAGTTATAGAATGGCTACAGCCGTTTTGTTATTTTGAAGGGAGTTCCTGAAGTTGCTGAAGGAAGACAAAGTGGAACCGAGGATGCAGCCAACATTGCACAGCCAGTAGCAATACTTAGGGAACCTAAGTCCTTGACAATATCATTTGCGCTGCTGGATCAAGCCTGATCTGATGAAGCTATTAACCTTTTACGTTAGATCAGCCAATAAATCCTCCTTTTGTTTCAGCCCATACATGTTCTTAACTGTTAAACTGGAAATACTACTCCCATCTTGTAAGCCTCAAATCAAAGTTATCTCCTCCATAAGGCCTACCAAGACTCTTCCAGACAGACTCTGTTACTGCTTCTTTTATATGTCCCTCCATGCATCCTAACATTACATCAATGTTTTACTGAATTGTAATACTGACATTTTATCTTCTTTCTACACTATGAAATATTTAAAAGCAAGTTTTGAGCCTCTTGATCTGTGTTATAAATAAACAAACTAAAATAACTAAACCCTAACATAACCCTACCTGATACATAATAGATTCTTCAAATATCTGTTAATAAGTAAATATTTATAGGATAAATAGTAGTCTATTGATAAATTTCAGTTAATAATAATGGTAGTAGGAATAGAACTCAACATTCACATCCATTAACACCTTTAATCCTCACAACAATCCTATGAAATGTAACTGCCATTATTGTCATTTCTTACAGGGATGAACCAGAGTCTTACAAAGATTAAATAACTAAGCAAAGTCCCACAACACATAAATGGCAGCGCCTGGTATATTCTTCCCTCTGAAAAATCTGGCTATTCCCTCCCAAAGTTTTATATTCCACCTCCTTCCTGAATAAGGTGTCAATTTAACTCAGCAGTATCAGCACCACTGAAGTTCCCATGGCAGCTCGGCATGTACTAGAACCTCTGCTGGAATCTCCTCAAGGCTAAGTTAAAAGTAAACCCAACAAAATCCTCAAGAGAGAACCACAGAGTCAGCCTCAAGCCACTCTTTATTCCAAGCTCGGTGGTCAAGGAAGACACAGGAACCTGCAGGTCTGGTTCCACAGCTGTTCAAGCAAGCTCAGCTCTTCGGGAGTGAGGACCTGACACTCCTTCCACAGCCCCTGTCCGCCTCCCCGCTGTCCTGAAACCTGGGTCCACGCCCACGCTTTGCATCACACTTCACCCTCAGTTTCTTATTCCAGGCCACCTACCTGGCAGGGCTCAGGCTCTGGTTTTTCTTCTAAAATTGGAACTTTGACTCAAGAGAGTAGGTTCCGTGTGGGTAGGAGGTGACCTGGGGAAAGGGAAGGGACATGCCTGCTATCACTGTCCAGGACCCTGAAGGGTCCAAGTGGAGATTATGTGGCTCCACTCCAAGAAGAAGTTAACCCAGAATCATAGCAGAGGGGTCATTCAACCAGCTGGCATGTGTCCAATACCTAAAATGTGTCATGTGTTTCTCAGGCATTGTAGGCGTATGGGGGAGAGAGTCCACTGAGACAGGTGAGTGAGTAGGAGGCTGGGAGCGGGAGAACGTATGGGGGTGGGTCAGAGAGAAAGAGAGATGCAGATGCAGGTGTATATGTATGTGTGTGTGTGTGTGTGTGTGTGTGAGTGCCTGTGTACAACATATAACACATAAGGACCTCTCTAAATGTGGCGCACGGACCACGTGAATTAGACTCATCTGAAGAACTTAAAAAAACACAGATTCTGGACCCCACTCTTTATACACTGGGAGTGAGAACTCTGGGAGCTGGGACTGGCCATCTGCATTTTACAGGCCATGCCCATGGCCAGGGCCGCACTGGGCTGAGTCTTTCAGAAATAACAAACCTCCTCCAGGCTTGGGAGCAAAGGACATACACTGCCCCCGAAGACAGGGAGCTGGGTCCACAAAGGTGGGTGCAGAAGTGCTCACCGGAATCTGAGCAATGTGAAATCTTGGTTCCTGGGCTGAAGGCTCGGCTGCCCTGCAGCTCTGACAGCTGGGTGCCCTCTAGGGTTGACCTGTGCCCAGAGGTGGCCTTCCCTGGGCAACTGCCTGGGAGCTGTAGGCTGTTACAAGGGCTCTGTTCCCACACAGACCTGGATTATCTGCGGGAGCCTCCAGAGGAGATCAGAGGGCACGACTGCCTCTGGGGAAATTGGATTTGTTTCTAGAACTCCAGTAGCTCAAGACAATCAAGAACTACATGAGCAGTCCTTCCAGAAGATACTGGGGCTCGGGGCCATGGGAAATACCAGAGTAGGGCCAAGGTGATGGGCGCCACACTGCCTCTTGTAATGACTCTCAGCGTTTATTCCCAGCCAACCCAGAACACGGAGGCTGAACCTCCCACCTTAACGGCCTTCATGCGTTTGAGATCTATGGTTCAGCCAGGAGCCTCCCTTTTTACATATGAGCCTCACTCAAATTCTCCAGTAGCCTCTAATTAATGCAGCTCTGAGCAGCGTGAGGTGCGGCACAAATAAGGCCCCACCCAAGGGTGGGACAGATGTGTCACACCAGATACCCAGTATGGCAGGATGCAGCCACGGGAGGCCTACAAGCCACCGCTGACAATACATTCCTGTGCTGCAGTGTGGACCCCCCCCCGAGTAGAGCTCACCTCCACCAGGCAGCCAATGCCTGCACAGGCCCCCCTGGATGCTGAAGTCCTAGGCTCTCCCACAGCCAGTCTGGAGGAGGTAAGCCCGTCAGCACTACATAGCTGTACCCCAGCTCCTAAATCGGGGACTGGCACGAAAGAGGCATTCAACAGGTGTTGGCTGAATGAAGGCAGGAGCAAAGTCACAGGTGGTTAATGAGCCCCTGGGATAGATTCTATTTAATGGAGAACAAATTATCCCAGAGACTAAATGTACAGTAGTCAAAGCCTAAATCACAGAAAGCAAATAGTCCTGGGTTCCAACCCCAGCACCACCACTTCCTCCATGTCCTTGGGCACATTATTTAATCCCCAGAGCCTCCCCTTCTGCCTCTGCACAAAGGCACGCGGACCCCATAGGGCTGCCATGCGGAACAAAGAAGAAAACTCTCAACCCAGAACCCAGCATCTACCATATAAAAAGAAGTTGGGCAGTGTTAGTTGGCATTAGAATTAACTC